>NC_069676.1:54160000-55410000 GCF_023699985.2 Odocoileus virginianus
GAGGATGTTGGCTCTGGTGCCTCCTTTGTTTGGGGTAACGGGGAAGGTGGTGGCCCTCTGTTCTTAGCTTTGATTTCTTCCACAAATTCCTCCCACTTTGTAGATCTCAAAGTGTACATCTGTGGGCTGAGGGCACTGGGTTAGTGTAGGAGCTTTGAGGTGAAGGCCACAGATAGGCTGTAGGTGGGCCTGTGAACCCCTTATAGCTGTGACCAGAATTGTTCACGCATGTGTTCTGAGAAGCAGGCTTGACTCCCAATTTGTGGACTACTGTCCATTGTAAGTCTCTAATGCCTCCAAAGGCTTCAGTGTTCTGCCACATCAGAACTCAGTGTTCCCCAAGTTTGGTAAGCATGCATCTTGGGGTTCACAAGTTGCCTGTAGTTGGTGAATGGGTACATGTTTGTTTCATTAATGGTTATGTGATTCTTTTAGTGTTAGAACAAAACATTAAAGCTGACATTTCATGAACATTCTTTGTTGGAAGGAGGCTATGTCTTGCTTTTAGAAAAGGTGACTTAAGTGTGAAATGAGTAACAGTATAAAGGCAGGTCGATGCTAAATTTTGAGGAACAATGATTCATCCTGTCAGCTGGTACAGATAGAGGGGCTGAGTCTCAAGGAAGCAGAGAAAAGGCCGTGAGGAAGTTGATGGTCAGCTCAGGACAGGAGCCTGCTGGACCTTCTGTCTGTCCTGCTACCATGATTCTCTGTGAGTTGGAGAAGTTTCTGTGGCTTTCTTGGGTCTCCTCCAAGAACCTGGTCCCCATCAGGCCAGGAATCCTACCCAGAGAGTTTCCACCAGGACTTTTATTGCAGGAAAGATAAACACAGAGGAAAAAAAGCACGTCTTCCTCCACATGCTCTCTCAGTTTTGAGATGTACTTTTTCATATTTTAACGTTTCTGAAATTGAGCTGCATCTTACAAAATTGTTCGCTTAAGTAGATTTCCTTGCCAAAAAGCTGTTATTAAGTAGGTAATAGCTTAGCATTGAAAGATGATTCTTTCACTATTTTTCTCTCTTCCAAAACAAATTACACTTGAAAGTTGGGACTTCTAATAAATATACAAAGCGAAAGAAAATTTCTCTTTAAAAGGAAAATCCTCATCTCAAGCCATTTCCTAGTCACTAAATGCAAGCCCGGGGAGATGAGTCATGGTGACAGGAATGGGGACTCGGAGCCCAGGCCCGGCCTGAAGAACCACCCACTTCCTCCTTGAGCCTCCGTTTCAAATTTCTCCATCTTTTGAATTTACTTCGTCTCCTTTCCAGAGGTGCGTCACAGAGAAACTTCTGGAAGTTACATGTCTGAATCCTCAAGGGCAGGGGGCGGGAGGAGGGGGGATGAACCAGCCTCTACAGTTTCAAGCAGACTTCACTTTGATGTCAAAGCTTCTTGATTCCCCCATATTCCATTTCTGCAGGAGAGCCCTCTGGTCTGTTTTTCTGGATGGTAAAACTTATGGTGGGTCAGAAGCACTTGAATAGCCTTTACAGAGCAGCGTTTTCCATTGGCTGTTTTTGTTCTCACTGTAGTGGAGATAGATGGAGTGTTACTTTGGGTTACAAAACCCAGGGAAGGGGGCGGGGGCTGCTTTGGGAGATACATTTTCTCAGGGAGGTGCCCCAGCCCTCAGCTTACTGCTGCATTTAGAAGCCAGATCATAAACAAGGACTCGGCCTTTAGAAGTCAAGGGAATAAATAAGCTGGAAAAGGGTGAAGGGAAAAAGCCAAGGAACGTGTAAGTAGAGGATTATATGGAGCCATTTAAAATGACAAAAAGCAAGAGTAACAAAGCGACAGATGGAATGTGGCCCCACAGGGCCCTGCCAAGCTAACTCTGAGAAGCAAAGTGTTCTCTTGATGTCCCCTGAAGCATTCATGGGGCTTCCTGGCCAAATTCTCAGGCTGTTTCTATGGCGCTTACAAAAAAAGAATATAGCACTGTTGATGTGGTCCTTTCCCCTTCCCATTCTGCATCCTCTTTGCAGCCTTGTGAAATAAATCTCTGGCTCAAGTGAAATCATGAAAAAGAAAATGGGGGAAAAAAAAAAAGAAGTGCTGTAGGGACAGGGGGGTGCTGACTGGTTCTGATTTGTCACAAAACAAGGAGAATTTCTCTAAGAGTAAACAGTGTTTATTTTTCATTGAATTTTTTTCAATCAAATGGAATTGCTTAATTAAAAAAAACTTATCTCTTTTCTCTTTAAATACTACAGACAACCTCATTTTATCTCAGCAGACACCTAGAAACAAAACACTGGACCCACCAGAGAAAACGGGGCAATAAAAGCATCAGAAATTCAAGTCAACTATGGAAGAATTACTGTTAGCTGGCAGCTCTCGATTCTAAACAGAAGTGTCCCAGAACCTACTGGGTTTGACAAAAGTTTCTTAGAACTGGGGATGTGGGAAGGTTGGACTCCATGGACTTCTATTCCAATTGTCTCCTGCAGAGGGAAATTAAAAGTCGATGCATCAAATGAACACCCAAAGAAACATTTAAAAACGTGTTTGACTAGTATTCAGTATGTGAGATTATTAAGTAATAACTTGTCCTCCTAGTTAACCTTGTCCTGGAATATATATAGGTTATTTGTAGCCGCCACTGCTATAATATTTTCTGAAGGATGCCAAGCTGTATGCAAGATCTTTTTGCTAAAGTCCAGACTGTCGACACTGATCTCATCTTTTCTCCGCTTGCCCCCCACGCACACTTTGCGTGGTTTTAGGATAGCTCGGGGTTTGCTGTTTTCCCTCGAGGCCTCAAGGGTAACATCGCGTTTGGTGTTTCGGTCAAACATCCTGAAGAAGTTGTTGTAGGAGCCTGTCATGATGACACTGCAAGGCAGAGAGGAAACAGGGAGTGACTGAGTGCCATGGACATAGACTTTCTACAGCTAAGAGACCAAAAACCGCAACAGGATTTGTAGTGTGACTGTTGACTTTAGAAGCACTAAGGAAAACAAGCTCTCGGGCTGGGTGAAGGGTGATGATAGCTCTCCTTGTTATTTATCAATAGATTCCTTTAGGTTATTTCGTTCCATAAGTCAGTCTAGTGGTTTTAATGATCCCAGCCCACCTCCTTCACATCAGGATTCTGAGGCTGCAGTCAAGTCATGAGAGTAGGAACACAGAAAGCAGCTGTCCTTGTATCATGTTCATTTAGAGCACGGCGGTGGTAGGAGGGACTGTGCTGCCCGACTGATAAGGCTTTCTCACATCAGTACCGAGGGATGCTGACATCGTGTCCTCTTCCTGCTACGAACTAGATCGACATTCTGCCTTTTCTGAAAACTTATCTAAAACATGGATCTCATCATAGTCTTGGGAAGGAGTAAACAAAAATCAGAATTTTTAAAAGGATGTAGGATGAGGAAATAAGCCTTTGTAGTGGACTGACAGATGGTTTCCTACCCTCTTACAAGAACTATCCATTCCTAGGAGAATCTCCCATTGATGATGAGAGCAGGGCGTGCCAAGAGCCTCCCAGAAGCCACGGACCAACTCTACTTAATGGTGGCAGTTTTGACAGGTGACAGGCCAAGGGAAACATAATGTCCCTCGAGCAGCACCCTCTTATGGCTGACCCCTGGAGAGGTGGGCTTGGCCTCATTTGTGGGTGAGGCTCTGACTGGCTGGTTAGGATGGGAGAACGCCACATCTCGTTGTCTTGGGTTAGAGGAAGGTGAAGGAAAACCGACAAGAGTGAGCCACGGCCAGGGGGCTGAGTTTTGGGGTATTTGTTAGTTGTCCCGGAAATTAATCAAGGGCTAGATTTTGTTACCCTGGCCTGGGAAACTGATGGCATGAAATGTGTGTATCTATGATAGGGTGAGCAATTATTATCTCATCACGAGGGGTGCTGAGTGCTTTACCCCTACCCTCACTTCCTTTTCCATCATTCCATGTTAAAGGATTTACACAGGAGGAAAAGTGAGTGTGTGTATGGTGTCACACAGCCAGTAAGTAGCCAAGTTGGGCCTCCAGCCCACATCTGCCAGACTCCGGGGCACAAGCATTAAGCCACTTGGCCTTACTGCTTCCCACGCACTGACCTCTGCTTCTATTACCACCACCCGACTTGTTTTTAAACAGTAAGAGAAAGTCTTTTTTGGGGAAAAAAAAAAGTAATCTCAACCTTATCTGGACCAAGAATAACATTTTCTCGGTTATGGAAAGAAACTGTAATGTGGTGGAAAGAATGTTCATTTTAGGATTTAAATTCTTCCTCTTGTCTCTACTACTTACAGTGATCTGCCCAAGCTCCTGAACTAGTATCTGGCTGAGCCTCAGTTTCCTCAGCTCTAAAATGGGGACAGTGAAAGCAATCTTGATGGATTGTGGTCAGGATTAAAAAATCACGATGTGTGTAAAAGTACCTAGAGTAAGTATAGGTTTTGAATCTTGGTTCAGATAGAAGGGAAACTTGAACAATAATAACCACAAATATTTTAAAAAATCTATTCATAATGAACAATGAATAAATGACCAATGGAAATGAAAATAAACAAAATAACAGGGCAGGGATAACTACTTTTCCCCTGAAGGCCTTTGTTCAACTAAGTAACAGTTGCTTTGCTCTTGGCCTTCTGCCCTCCACCAACTGGGTGGTGTGATCTGGGTCGTCTACCATGTGGTGACTCCTCCTAGGCCTGCTGAGTGGAAGGCTGGTTTTGGATCACTGGCTCCAAAAAACCCAACAGGGGTCAGAGAGGTAGTCTGTGCTCACTAGAAGCTCGCCTCTCTGAATGCTTTGCAGTGATAGAATTTCCCTGCTTTTCAGTATGACTGCTGGTGCTGCCTTCCTCCCTTGTAGCCTATGCTGGCTTCTCCCGGAAATCACAGCAGCATCTATTTGTCAAGCCAAAAAGAAACTGCAGGGAGGTACTAGGAAGTACTGTTGAAATCAAAGGCCTCAAATAGTCATAAATCCCTTTGAGGGCACAGGATAAATGAGGCTGATGAGAATTCAGTTCATGACCACCAGGCCTTAGGCCAGTCTCTACTGGTAGCCTCGAGGGATAATTTCCCATCTAGACAGCACACTTTACAGTCACTGGAATGGTTCATCCTCGAAATTTGCCAGGGGAGCTTCATTTTAGGCATATGGACCCAGCTCTGGGTGGGTCTTGCCTGTATAAGGTAGGATTTTTGTTAGGCTAACGGGTCACCTGAGCCAGTTCTGAAAGAGGAGTCCAGGGTCTCACCCACCCTCTGTTCCTTTCCAGACCTGACCTCGAGGTCACCCGGTGGGCTGCATGGTGCAGCCCTGCCAGGCCTCAGGGCCGATTCTGATGGCTCTTTGGTTGCACCCCTTTAGGACACATGGCCCAGGGTGGGTGCAAGGAGACGGACCCCATGGAAGGTTCCCAGCCACCAGACCTTTCTTACCTGTCTGACCCATTCCACACACACTCAAATTTATCAAAAATGCAGTCATTTTCATAGAGGGAGCACAGCTTGCTGCGGAGGTAGTCGTGAACCTGGAGGGGCAGGGAAAACACATTAAGAGGGTGTTAGTTATTAACATTTAAAAAAACGATTCCTCTGTGAGAAGCTCCTCTTTGGATGGGAGCCGTTCATTCTTCCAGTGCAAATGTGGCTTGAATCAGATAGTTCTGGCTCTTAGCCCAGGCATGGCCCTTCTCAGCCTTGGGACTTTAAGATGGTTTGGTGAGCTGTTTCCATGGCACATGTGGATTAAACAAACTCGCTTACACAGATGGTGGCATAGAACAGAGCCCAGTAAGCAGGGGATTCCCATTTTCTAAGCCTATTTATTATTTGCTTTTGGTCAGTATCTTTTTAAAAAATTAATTTATTTTCTGCCATGCAGCGTGGCATGCGAGATCTTAGTTTTCCAACTAGGGATCGAACCCATGCTCCCTGCAGTGGAAGTGCAGAGTCTTCACCACTGGACCACCAGGGAAGTCTCTTAGCCCATTTAGACGACACCATTCATTCAGCCTTTCACTCAATGAGTATTTGTTGAATGCCGGCTCTGTTTTTGGGGTAGAGCCATGAACAGAATACCCTTGGGGTGCTTTCCTCCCAGTGCTGGGGAAGAGACTGTGCAGCCAAGGAAGTACATAAGGTAATTTTTGTTTTGGATTTTAAAATTTTATTTGTTAACTGGAGTAGAATTGCTTTACAGTGTTGTGTTTCTGCTGTGTGACAACAAGTATAAGATATTTTAGATGGTGACAAAATGAGGACAAAAAGAAAGTGGAAAAAAGGGTAGTGGGAGCCCTGGGGGTTATTTATACAGGGCGAGTGGTCAAGTTCACCTGAGAAGGAGACACTGGAGCAGGAACCTGGAGGGAAAGAGTGCATCTCAGTGGTGTCCGGGGAAAGGCTTTCCAAGCGTAAAGGAAAGTGTTAGTCACCCAGTCGTGTCCAATCCTTTGTGGCCCCACGGACTGTAGCCTGCCGGGCTCCCCTGTCCCTGGAATTCTCCAGGCAGGAATACTGGAGTGGGTTGCCATGTCCTTCTCCAGGGGATCTTCCCGACCCAAGGATCGAACCCGGGTCTCCCGCACTGCAGGCAGTCTCTTTACCACTGAGCTACTAAGCATTGAGAAGAGCGAATGTAATGGCCCAGAGGCAGGAGTCCTGGAGGCAGTGGGGTGGAGGGTGGCAAGGAGCAGAGTGGGGGGCCTCCGCGTGTGCCAACCAGTGCCCACAGGCCCCTTACTCTGGGTGATGTGAGCAGACGTCACGGGAAGGCTGCTGCGCCTGTTGTATTGTGACAGAGGGTAAGCCTGCAGGGCCACGGTGAGCAGTGCTGGGAGGTGGGCAGAGTCTTGATGAGTTTGGAAGGACAGTTGATAGGACTTGCAAATGGAGCTGCTGTCAAGTGTGGAGAGGAAAACCGGAGTCAGAAGTGGCTCCTGGATTGTGCTTGTGAGCAGGCGGAAGGATGGAGTGGCCATGTTCGCTCTGGGGTTGGATAATTTGGCGATGTCTGTGCAAGCGGAGAACACTCGGCAGACGCTGCTGTGCACACCGCAGCCCTGGGCTGCGTGGCAATCCTCTCCTGGTTCCATTTTTCAGTGAAATAAGAAGCAAGGTTATCAGCTGAGAGTGAAAAAGGCCGGGGCGGGGAGGTGGTTGGCAACAGTGCTTGGTTCCTGGAGGGCACTGAGGGCTGCTTGAAGTTGTTGAATGTGAATTTATTTTTTAAAATATTTTATTTATTTATCTATGCCAACCTCTGCTGTGGCACTCGGGGATCTTTAGTTGGGGCATGCAGACTCTTAGCTGTGGCATGATCTAGTTCCCTGACCAGGGATTGAACCCCAGCCTACTGCATTGGGAGTGCAAAATCATAGCTGCTGGACCAGTAGGGAAGTCCCCAGATGTGAATTTTATTTATTTATTTATTTAAATTGGAGGCTAATTACTTTACAATATTGTGGTGGTTTTGCCATACATTCGCATGGATCAGCCATGGGTGTACATGTGTCCCCATCCTGAACCCCCCTCCCACCTCTCTCCCCATCCCATCCCTCTGGGTCATCCCAGTGCACCAGCCCTGAGCACCCGGTCTCATGCATCAAACCCGGACTGGCGATCTGTTTCACACTTGATAATATACATTTCAATGCTATTCTCTCAAATCACGCCACCCTCACCTTCTCCCACAGAGTTCAAAAGTCTGTTCTTTACATCTGTGTCTCTTTTGCTGTCTCACATATAGGGTCATCGCCACCATCTTTCTAAATTGCATATATATGCATTAATATACTGTATTGGTGTTTTTCTTTCTGACTTACTTTGCTCTGTATAATAGGCTCCAGTTTCATCCACCTCATTAGAGCTTATTGAAATGCATTCTTTTTAATAGCTGAGTAATATTCCATTGTGTATATGTACCACAGCTTTCTTATCAATTCTTCTGCTGATGGACATCTTGGTTGCTTCCATGTCCTGGCTGTTATAAACAGCGCTGCGATGAACATTGGGCTACACGTGTCTCTTTCAATTCTGGTTTCCTTGGTGTGTATGCCCAGCAGTGGGATTGGGTCGTATGGCAGTTCTATTTCCGGTTTTTTAAGGAATCGCCACACTGTTCTCCATAGTGGCTGTACTAGTTTGCATTCCCACCAACAGTGTAAGAGGGTTCCTTTTTCTCCACACCCTCTCCAGCATTTATTGTTTCTAGACATTTTGACAGCAGCCATTCTGACTGGTGTGAGATGGTAGGTACCTCATTGTGGTTTTGATTTGCATTTCTCTGATAATGAGTGATGTTGAGCATTTTTTCACATGTTTGTTAGCCACCCAGATGTGAATTTTAAATGAGTCTGGTCAGCATGGTTAGGTGTTTCTCTCCAGCTGCATTCAGCAACTCAGGTGAAGATGGCAAGCAGGCAGATGATTGAGGCTTGGAGCATAGTAATCTGGGTGCCATTTTCAGTTCTTCCTGAGATCCGTTGTGGGGAGTGGTAATGACATTAGGCATACATAATATGCCAGCTTGTTATTATTAGCCGGGCTCTTTATCCATAAGATCTCATCTCATCTCTAATAGCATCTTAGGTTGTAGGTACTGTCATTCTCTTCACTTTAATGGAGCATGAACTGCAGGGTATGACATCATGTGTCCAAGATCACACAGCAAAGGAAATGACAGAATGGGAAATGAACAGGGATCTAGGTTCTGGAGCACCTGCTCCTGCCAGCTCTAGCAATCTGCCTCCCACTCGCTCTGCCTCATTGGCCTCGCCTTACATAGAGTCTCAGTCCTAGACAGCTGTGATGATGCACTGAAGTGAGGCCAAGAGGCAGACAGAATTGGGTGAAGGCAGAGAGGTGTTATGGAAAGCACAGTTTGACTTGGTTTAGATGAAGAGTGATGGTTCATGATCTCTTTTTCTGTAGCCTGGGCCCCTTTCCTCCCTTGCCCCAGGGTTCTGTCAGATTTTGAGCTCAGAGTCTCAGCTGTGTGCTCAGCCCTGGGCACAGGAATGAGGTCAGATTCATTCCACATTCCATTAGATGTCTGGGGTATTTGAAAAGCTCTCTTGAGTTATTTGGACAGGGTAAGGATTTCTAACTCTGCAAATTAATTTCCTTCACCTTTATGCTCATGTTCCCAAATAGCTCTGGGCCTTTTTCAGGGTATCTGCTTCAGGGTTATGGTGACAAGTGAATCCATTGGCAGCTGGGCATATGGCTTTGTTAGATGGGGAGAATAAGAGCGAGGCTTGTGTCCTAAGCTTCGGAATTCTGCTATAAATTAACTCACTGTCTTCCCTTCCCCTCCACTCACTGTCCTCCCTTCCTCTTCTACCACCTCTTGTGCATATTAGGAGTGGCTCAGATCTGATAGGGAAGGCCATTTTGTTTGTAGGGCCATTTCTGCTTGTTAAAGTTCTCTAGTTATTGTGAAGAATCTTTAAAGCAGAAGAGTCCCAGGACAAAGAGAGGGCTGATGCTAGATCTTCACAAACTTTTTCTAAAAAGGGCCAAACTATAAATATTTATACTTTGTGAGTCATGTAGCCTCACTTAAAACTGTCCAAGTGTACCTTTGTAATGCAAAAGTAGCGATAATACATAAATGAGTTAAGAGTTGTGTTCCAATAAAACTTTATTTACAAATACAGGTGGCAACAGGATTGGCTTCTGGGTCATAGTTTGCCTAACCCTTGACTATAAGTCTTGACTATAATTTCCCTTCTTCCCAATCAGCACAGACCATTTCCTTGAAAGAAAGGGATGGTGGAAGTAAGGACATCCACTGGGGGGTCGTACTTTTCTTCTGATGGTGGAAGATACTGACCTCAAGAATTGATCTCTTTTCTAGAAAGCAAGCCTAATTCTTACCTTTTCTTGACTTTATCATTGACTTGCTTCCAAGATCTGTGTAACAGAGGGAGACAAGGAAGTGGAGTGGGCTTCTGAAGGGGAAGAATGGCAAACTGGAATTAATCCAGTAGGCAAAGGAGGCCACATTTGTTATCCTCATACTCCAGATCTCCTACCTTTTGGAGGAAAAAGATGAGCAAAATGGATCCTCTTTTAAATCTTCTCTCTCCCTACTCCTTCCTTTTATCTGTTATGGGGCACTTTTTTTTTTCTTCAATATTTCTTCAAACTTTTATTTATTTTTTTGAGTACCATCTTTTAATTGAAGTTTTAGTTGAGTTACAGTGTTGTGCTAATTTCAGGTGTATAGCAGAGTGATTTAGTTATAAATACATATATATTTTTATTCAGATTGTTTTCCCTTATAGGTCATTATATAAAATATTGAGGATAGTTCCCTGTGCTATACAGTAGGACTTTGTTGGTTGCATCTTTTATCTTCTATATAGAGTAGTGTAAAAATGTCAATCCCAAACTCCTAATTTATCCCCCCTGCCTTTTCCCCTTTGGTAACTATAAATTTGTTTTCTATGTCTGTGTGTCTCTTTCTGATTCATATATACATTTATTTGTATTATTTTTTCGTAGAGTCCACATGTAAGTGATATCATATTTATCTTTCTCTGACTTATTTCACTTAGTATGATAATCTCTAGGACCATTCATGTCATTGCAAATGGCATTATTTCATTCTTCTTTTGGCTGAATATGTATATGAATCTACCTGCCAATGCAGGGGACTCAGGTCTGTGGGTTTGATCCCTGAATAGGGAAGATACTCTGGAGAAGGAAATGGCAGCTCACTCTAGTATTCTTTCCTGGGAAATCCCACGGACAGAGAAGCCTAGTGGGCTATAGTCTATGGTGTTGTAAGAGTCGGACACGACTTAAGTGACTAAACCACCACCACATGTATATATACACACCAATTTTTCTTTATATGGTGTGTCTATATACACACCAATCTTTTTCTTTATACCAATATTTCTTTCAAAATTCCATTCACCTGGAATTTTGTCTTACAGAAACACCACAGGTGAGTGATAAATATCAAAACTTGTGTGCTTTGGAAGTGTGGGCCCCTTAGTGGAGGAACCACATTACCAAGAACTCTGTAACTAAAAGTCAGGAAGGATTCAAGGAGAGAACCTAGTCTGAGCCCTTATTTTCTCTTCTCAGCATCTATATTCCGGGGAGCTTCTGGCAACTCCAGGTAAGGATATCTACAGGAGAAGATCAGTAACTATGAAGGTATGCTGCATATCATTCATACATACATACATACATACATACATATATACATATATATATATATATATATATATATATATATATATATATATATAAGAAAGTGAAAGTCACTCAGGTCTGACTCTGCAACCCCATGGACTGTATAATCCAAGGAATTCTCCAGGAGAGGATATTGGAGTGGGTAGCCTTTCCCTTCTCCAGGGGATCTTCCCAACCCAGGGATCCTGCATTGCAGGCGGATTCTTTACCAACTGAGCCACAAGGGAAGCCCTATATATGTATCTTCTGTCGTAAAGAGAAATCTTAGGCAGAGAACATTGACCATTCACCATCAGAGAAGAGAAAAAGGTAAGACAGACACAAGAAGCATCTAGAGAGCAGAGTAAGAAAGAACTTAAGACTCATCCTATTAGATGCTTCTCTCTTCATGTTTCAAATACTGTTTCTATGCTCTGTTCCTATGAGCTTGGGTATGGCCCCCTTGACACTAGGCTGAAGTCTCACAACACAGATGTGCTCACATCACGTACTTGTGGAACCTGCCATTGTATAACTGATAGACCACTGTAGGCCTGGCAAGATTAGACTCTATTGGTTTGTTCTACTTGAGGGGTTGACAAACTTTTCCTGTGAAAGGTCAGACAATAAATATTTTAGGATCTGTGAGCCACAATGTCACAGTGACCCAACTCTGCCATTGTTGGCAGTTACAGACAACAGTTAAATGATCAGGTGTGGCTGATTCAATGAAACTGCTTTTATAAAATATAGGGGGCTGGATTTGGCCCACAGGTCACAGTTTGTCAACCCCTGTTCATAGAAAAAGATGAAACTAGGTCATCATGCTTAAGGCTACAGCTTCGTATTCCTAGAAACATGCTTGAGATCAGCTGATGGGGATGTATGAAGAGACCTAGGAGTATCACCTGTATGTCTCCCTGCTCAGGGAAGGTGCTAGTAGTTAATGACAGAATTCCTACACACTGGAGCAGTCCTAATAATCTTTTTCACTTTCATTTAATTTTTATTTTATTTTGGAGTATAAAATTTATAAAACAAAATGTTTATTTTATAGTTGGTTTACAATGCTCTGTTAGTTTCAGGTGTACAGCAGAGTGATTCGGTGACATATATACATATATCTTTTTCAGATTCTTTTTCCATATAGGTTATTATATAATATTGAATATAGTCCCCTGTGCTATTCAGTAGGAACTTCTTGGTTATTAAATATATATAGCAGTGTGTATATGTTAAATGAAAACTCCAAATTTATCCCCTCCCTTTCTCATTTGGTAACCATAAATTTGTTTTCTATGTCTGTGGGTCTATTTCTCTTTTGTATATAAGTTCATTTATATCATTTTTTTGAATCCTTGTTAAAAGTGTTATCATATTAGTCTTTCTCTGGCTTATTTCATTCTCTATGTCTAAACATACTGCAAGTGGCTGGAGTAATATTCCATTGTGTGTGTATATACACACGCACATATATACACACACATATACATACACCACATGTTCTTTATCCTTCATCAGTGACTGATGATGGACATTTAATTTGCTTTCATGTCTTGTCTATTGTAAACAGTGCTAGGAACCGTGGGGTGCATGTGTTTTTTCAAATTATGATTTTCTCCAGATGTATGCCCAGGAGTGGGATTGCAGGGTTATATGGTAACTATCTTTTCATATTTTTAAGGAATTTCCATACTGCTCACCACAGTGGCTGGACTCGTTTGCATTCCCACCAACTGTTCGGAGCACTTCTATAGCAAAGGCATACGTTAACTAGTGTTCTGAGCAGGGAGAAATACTTGGTTAAGCAGGCTTCTCAAGAGTTCTGCAATGATCAAGGAATTATAAAATTATAAGAGGGGAATAGAATATATTTTATTTTAATATAAGCACCCAAAATATCTGATTTTGGTAGGGGGAGAACCAAATACTGCCCCAAAGATAATTAGGATTGAAGGATGCAGAGCAGTAAGGTTATAAATTGGGCAGCTGTGTGCCTTTTAAGGTCTGGCTTAGCCTGTGCCCTTCTTTGTGAAACATTCCTCTTTGGCTTTTTAAATTTTTTTTACAGAAACACTACAGGTGAGTGGAAGTGTGGGCCTGTTACTGCAGGAACCACCTCACCAAGAACTCTATGACTAAGGAAGGAACAGCACAGTCTGAGCCTTGATTTTTTCCTCCAAGCATCTACATTCTGGGATCTCCCGACTAATTCCAGGTGAGGACGTCTACAGGAGATCATTAAGTATGAAGGTATGCTGCATATGTATATTCTGTCATAAAAAGAAATCTTTGGCAAAGAACATTGACTATTCACCATCCTTCACCATCAGAGGAGAGGAAAAGGTAAGACTCAGACACAAGAAGCATCTAGAGAGCAGAGTAAGAGGGAACTTAAAGCCTGTCGTATTAGATGCTTCTCTTCAAGTTCCAAATATTGTTTTTTGGCTCTGTTCCTGTGAGCTTGGGTATGGCCCTCTTAACACTAGGCTGTCTCCCACACAAAGGTTCTCACTTCATATACTTGTGGAGCCTGCTGCTGTATAGACCACTCTAGGGCTGGCGAGATTAGACTCTCTTGGTTTGTCCTTCTATTTTAGGGGTTGGCAAACTTTTACTGTAAAGGGTCAGACAATAAATATTTTAGGCTTTGTGAGCTATATAGTCTCTGTCACAATGACCTGATTCTGCCCTTGTAGCCTGCAGGCAACAGTAGACAATAGGTAAATGACCAGGTGTGCTGTTTCAATAAAACTGCTTTTCAAAAAACAGATGCAGGGCTGGATTTGGCCCACAGTTTGTCAACCCCTGTTCTATAGGAAAATGTGAAAATAGTTCATTATATTCATACTTAAGGCTACAGCTTCTTATTCCTGGAAACATGCTTGAGAGCAACTGACAGACCTATCACTTGTGTATCTCCCTGCTCAGGGGAGGTGCTAGTAATTGATGACAGGGTTCCTTCCCGCAAGACCAGTCCTTACAATTTTTTTAAAATTTAATTTTGACTATATATTATAGTTGATTTACAATGTTGTGTTAGTTTCAGGTGTACAGCACAGTGACTCAGTTATACACACACATTATGCATTGTTTTTCAGATTCTTTTCCTATATAGGTTATTATATAATATTGAATACAGTTTCCTGTGCTATTCAGTAGGATCTTCTTGATTATCTATTTTATATATATATATATATATAAAATATATACTATATATATACTATATAAAATATATAGTATAGTGTGTTTATGTTAATCCCAGACTCCAAATTTATCTCCCCTTTCCCCATTTGGTAACCATAAATTTGTTTTGTACGTCTGTGGGACTATTGCTATTTTGCATATACATTATTTCATTTTTTTAAAAATCCCCATATAAGTGATAACGTATGATACTTGCCTTTCTCTGGCTTACTTTACTTAGTATGATAATATTAGGAACATCCATGTTGCTGTAAATGGCTGAGTAATATTCCTGTGCATATATATGTATGGTGTGTGTGTGTATATACACACAGACACCACATTTTTCTTATCTATTCATCAACAAGAGGTGATGGATATTTAGGCTGCCTCTATGTCTTAGCTATTGTAAGTAGTTCTATGTGGGGGTGCATGTATTTTTTCAAGTTATGATTTTCTCCAGATATATGCCCAGGAGTGGGATTGTTCAGTCACATGGTAACTCTCTTTTTAGTTTCTTAATGAACCTCCATACTGTTCTCCACAGTGGCTGTAATAGTTTACATTCCTACCAGCTGTACAGAGCACTTTTAAGGTAAGGCATACCCATGAGTGTTCTGAGCACTTGGTTAAGCAGGCTTCTACAATACAGGCTTCTCAGAGTTCTGCAATGATCAAGGAATTATAAAATTATAAGAGGGGACTAGAATATTATTTTATTTTACTGTAAGCACCCCAAATTTGTTTTTGGTAGGGGAAATACCAAATAGTGCCTTGAATAATTAGGATTAAAGGGAAGCAGAGCATTAAGGGTTGTAAATTGAGCAGTGGTGTGCCATTTAAGGTCCTGCTCAGCCTGTCCCCTGACCATTTGTCTTGTAGAAACCTACAGGTGAGTGAGAAGTATCAAACAAAGCATCTGCACTTTGAAATTGTGGGCCCCTTATTGCAGGAAATCACCTCACCAAGAACTCTATGACTTAAAAGACAATCTTTTACAGGAACAGTTTATCAATCCCTGAAATAGAAAAACAAACCAATAGAGTCTCCCAGCACAGAGGTTCTCCAGACCTTAAAAGTCAGGAAAGATTCAAAGGGAAAACCTAGTCTGAACCCTTATTTTTTCCTTCCAGCCTCTACCCTTGGGGAGCTCCTGACTACCTCCAGGTGAGGACATGTACAGGAGAAGATTCTAGACTATCAAGGTATGCTCCATACATAAAGAAACGTTAGGCAGAGAACACCCACTCTCACCATCAGAGGAGAGAAAAAGACAGACACAAACACAAGAAGCATCTCTGAGAAGCTTGTATCATAGAAACCTGCTCAGCCAAGTCTTTCTCCCTCTCAGCACACTCACATGGATGCCTTACCTTAAGACTCATCCTAGTTGATGCCCAAATATTGTTTCTTCACTCTGTTCCAATGAGCTTGGACACTAGGCTGAGTCTCCCAATACAGAGATTCTCACATCATGTACTTGTGGAGCCTGCTGACCTTATAATCTCTTTTAATCATGTTCCACTCACTCACTTAATACACTATATCAGAAATGGTAAACTCATTATCACCTTTGATATGGTATATAAACTTAACTAGATTGCTTTCAAATACACCATCTAAAATAATGCAAAAATTTGTTTAATTTCTCTACATGGGTTCTATTTCTTAGTATTCTACAAAGACTTCTAAGCCTACCACTCGCTAAATATAGTTTAAGTCTTTGTCTAAAATAAAAGTACCATAGATTAGCTGAGAAATCTCCTGTTGAAAAAGCAGCCACAAAAATGAAGCTTTCATTTTTGAAGAAAAATCAGTTTCAGACCCATTGAGAAAGGCAAGCTCATCTCCAGGGTAATGCTTACTTGGAAGTGAAAGTCGCTCAGTCGTGTCAG
This sequence comes from Odocoileus virginianus, assembly GCF_023699985.2. Classification (NCBI taxonomy): domain Eukaryota; kingdom Metazoa; phylum Chordata; class Mammalia; order Artiodactyla; family Cervidae; genus Odocoileus; species Odocoileus virginianus. The sequence goes on from NC_069676.1 coordinate 54,176,231, forward strand.
ACTCTTTGCAATCCCATGGACTATACAGTCCAGTGGATCTTCCCGACCCAGGAATTGAACCGGGGTCTCCTGCATTGCAGGCAGATTCTCTACCAACTGAGCTAATAGAGAAGCCCCAATGCTTACTTGCTTACTTGGGAATAATTAAAACATAGTTTTAATGGTTCAGTTTTTAATGCTTACTTTACTAGTTATGCTTAAAACCTATCTCTACACAAGTATTCTTTACTTACTATGATCCTGGTAATGAACGTGGTATAATAAAAAGTACCAATTGCTCCCCCACGGTGTAGCCTAATCCACTCTTCTCTAGCTGAGGCTCTCCAGCAGGCCACACCTCTGTCAACAACACCCTCCTAGCTTCTAGTTCCTGCACGTAACACCAAATGGTTGGGCTGTTAGCAGGAGCATTAGCAGGAGCCTGAGGGCAAGGGTTAGGGGAGAGTAAGACTGCAAGCACACAGGGGATGCTATGTGAACCACAGGGGTTAACCAGACTACCTCCACCTCATCTGCAATTCTAGCCCCCAAACCTTTTACAGCACCACAGTCAGTCATCAAAGTCCTCAGCCTCTCATGTGGCAGCTGGACTTCTGCCTTCATGTGCCAAGGTGAGTGGTCTCTGTGTTCCTCTGGACCATCATTCATGCCATTAAACACTACTTCCTGCTCCCCATCCTTCTTATAGTCATCAATAGTCCCTCTGCCTCATGCTTGGAAGCCACTCTAGACCCTCGATTTCTCTTCCATCACCATTCCTGCCATCATTCTTAGGAATTCAAACACTCTGGACTCTCACTTAGCCTCATTATTTTCAGTGAGTTTTGTCATTTGCTTTCGTGGTCATATTATGAGCCTTGTCATCACTGTAACTGTGCTTGTCTTATAAATATCACTCTATTGCTGCCTCCTAAGATTTTAATTCAAGTCCTTTAGTGTCTTGATTCTATCAGTTCTTCATTTCCTTCCTTACCTACCTTAGACTCAGTGGCCCCTCATTCCCATCACTCCTTTAATCAATACCTTCAACAAACTTGCCCTTTTCCCTTCATCCCTTGTAGTTACTTGGTAAAACTGGTAAATCTTTCTGCCCTTCCTTACCTGTACCAAGCAGGCTCATGTGGCTGGGAAGAAAGATATAATCACCAGATTTGTCTTAAAATATATAAATAAGTGGATCCCTTCGCAACCCTACCATAGTGCCCTAGTCAATTTGCTCTTTTAGAGGAATATTTTATACTTTCCCTTCTCACTCAGCTAATGATCTTGCTTCTTATTTGACTGGAAAATAGAAGCAGAAACCATCTATATGTTCCCATTACAAATCTGCATCTGTAGCTGTTTTTACTTTTCTCTTTCTTTTGATGGATGAATTGTCCATCTCATCTATATCTAATTCTGCAATGGAGTATGTTCCCTTGAGAAGCTGACTGCTTCAGTTAGCCCACTCTTTACTGGCTTCTATCACCCTAAAACAAGCTATGATGCCTTCCTCAATCCTGCATCCTCTTCCAGCTACTACCCTATTTCTCTGTTCCTCTTCAAAACAAAATCTCTCTCCAAATTTCACTACATTCACAATCTCCATTTATGATCTCTCTTGAACCCACTCCAATCAGACATTTATTCCTACCACTTCACCTCTGTCATTAAGGTACCTGATAATTTCCACGTCACTAAATCCAGTGGCCCTTTCTCAGTCCTCTCTTGATTCAACAACACCGTTCAGCAGTCGGTGACATCCTCCTTGAGACAGTTTCTCCAGCTGGCTTCCAGGACGCCTCTCAGTTTCTGACCCATTTCACCAGCACTTTTCTCCAACTTCTCATGCCAGATCCATTCCCTCTTCCCAGCCTGTAATCCCTAGGGCCTCAGGGTAGTTCCTGACCTTTCCTTTAGGTTAGATCTATCCAAACTTACACTGACCTGCCTTGGAACCCTCAAGTGCCCAGTGTACGTGTGGGTGGGTGGGGGTCTGTACCTGGTAAGTCTCGATGGGGCGGTTTTCCATGTTGAGATCCCAGACTTTGACGGTCAGATAGTCTCTGGTCATGATATACCTCCCACTGTGGCTGAACTTCACATCCGAAATTGAAGAGATAATTTCAGAGAAAAATGACCTGTTGCTTGGATCTTCTGGCTCTTCAAAAACTGCAGAACAAAAAGCAAAACACAACAAATTTAGTACCTCCTTATTAACTGATGTGAACGTGTTTGGGCCAGCTAGAAAGCCAACCATCTAACTTGGCATAGGGTTGGAATCGGCAGATTGTAAATTGCTCGCAGACCTATCAGCTCCCTGGTAGTAGAACAAGCTGTCCCTGGTTTCTATATCATGTTTCTCATGGGACTTGTCCCGTTCACAGAGCTGACCGCTTGCACAAGCTCTGTTTCACGATTTTCCATGGCTGCTGATGGAGAAGGCAATGGCAACCCACTTCAGTACTCTTGCCTAGAAAATCCCATGGACAAAGGAGCCTGGTAGGCTGCAGTCCATGGGGTTGCGAAGAGTCAGACACGACTGAGCGACTTCACTTTCATGCATTGGAGAAGGAAATGGTAACCCACTCCAGTGTTCTTGCCTGGAGAATCCCAGGGACGGCAGAGCCTGGTGGGCAGCCATCTCTGGGGTCACAGAGAGTCGGACACGACTGAAGCGACTTAGCAGCATGGTCGTAGGTATCATTGTGATACCAGCAATGGTATACATTGCTACATATGAAAATGTAGTCCTCTTAGATGCTTAAACATTTTTTTCTACTTTTTTGAGATGTAATTCACATACCATAGAATTTACTCATCTAAATTTTACAGTTTATATGATTATATTAAAGATAACACCACCAACCATGCAATCATCAACAAAGTCTAAATTTGGGACATTGACATCATCTCCTTCCCCCACAAAAAACCCTGAACTACTTCATACCCATTAGCACTTACTCCTGTTCCCTAATTTCTGCAGCCCTAGGCAAACACTAATCTATTTTCTTGTTTTATGAAATTGCCTATTCTAAAAATTTCACATGAATGGAATCATACTATATATATATATATATTATATACCATATAATGCTGCTATGAATATTCATGTACAAGTTTTTGTGTGAATATATTTATTCATCTCTCTTGTATCATGATGTTTAAATAGTGGGACTTTGCTGCCAGACTGCCTTAGGCTTAAGGTCAGACTATCATTGTCTAGCTGTGTGACCTTGGGCAAGTTATTTAACTTTCCTGAGCCTCATTCTTACAGGTAAACTCTGGCTACAATGTCTTTTGTCTGTGTTTTCTATTTGCTCTGGTATCCAGTTGCTGCTTTTCTTCTCCCATAGATTCAGCTGACTTTCACTTACAGGAATAAAAGACACTGAAGCTTATTGTAAGCTGCCTTAATTCATCTTTCTAACCTTTTTTTGAACTTCTCTAGTTCAAACTGGATGTACACCATACCTCTGGATATTTCCCATTTTTATGTCCTGATGGTTCCTCCTCCAACTGTGTCATATTCTGCTTGATTCATATGCCTCATCTTTTACTTACATATTATTTTAGACAAAATGATCTTTTCTCTGAAGTCCTATTACACTTGGTCTGGCCCGTTCACTTACCATTTGCTTGGGTTCTCTCCCAAAGAAAGCATCATTTTTCACATTAGTATTTAACAATCCACAGCTTATCTCACCTAGGATGTGAGCTTCTTGAAGGCAGAATTTTGTTTTTTCTTATCTTTGTACTGAGGGTTTTGCACATAGATGTTCAATAAACATTTGTTGCTTAAGTTGCAGGATACAAAATCAATACACAGAAATCACTTGCATTTCTATATACTAACAATGAAAAATCAGAAAGAGAAATTAAGGAATCAATCTCATTCACCACTGCAACAAAAAGAATTAAATATCTAGGAATAAACTTTCCTAAGGAGACAAAAGAACTGTACACAGAAAATTATAAGACACTAATGAAAGAAATAAAAGATGACATAAACAGATGGGGAGATAGTCCACGTACCTGGGTAGGAAGAATCAACATTATGAAAATGACTATACTACCAAATGCAATCTACAGATTCAATGTGATCCCTATCAAATTACCAATGGCATTTTTCACAGAATTAGATCAAAAAATGTCACAATTCATATGAAACACAAAAGACCCTGAATAGCAAAGCAGTCTTGAGAAAGAAGAATGGAGCTGGAGGAATCAACCTTCCTGACTTCAGACTATACTACAAAGCTACAGTCATCAAGATAGTATGGTACTGGCACAGAAACAGAAATATAGACCAATGGAACAAGATAGGAAGCCCAGAAATAAACCCATGTACCTATGGGTACCTTGTTTTTGACAAAGGGGGCAAGAATATACAATGGGGCAAAGAGAGCTTCTTCAATAAATGGTTCTGGGAAAACTGGAGAGCTACATGTAAAGAATGAATTTATAACACTTCCTAACATTTCATGCAAAGATGGGCACAATAAAGGACAGAAATGGTAGGGACCTAACAGAAGCAGAAGATATTAAGAAGAGGTGGCAAGAATACACAGAAGAACTGTACAAAAAAGATCTTCACGACCCAGATAATCACGATGGTGTGAGCACTCACCTAGAGCCAGACATCCTGGAATGTGAAGTCAAGTGGGCCTTAGGAAGCATCACTACGAACAAAGCTAGTGGAGGTGATGGAATTCCAGTTGAGCTATTTCAAATCCTGAAAGATGATGCTATGAACATGCTGCATTCAATATGCCAGCAAATTTGGAAAACTCAGCAGTGGCCACAGGACTGGAAAAGGTCAGTTTTCATTCAATCCCAAAGAAAGGTAATGCCAAAGAATGCTCAAAATTCTCCAAGCTGGGCTTCAGCAATACATGAGCCATGAACTTCCAGATGCTCAAGCTGGTTTTAGAAAAGGCAGAGGAAACAGATCAAATTGCCAACATCTGCTGGATCATCAAAAAAGCAAAAGAGTTCCAGAAAAACATCTATTTCTGCTTTCTTGACTATGTCAAAACCTTTGACTGTGTGGATCACAATAAACTGTGGAAAATTCTGAGAGAGGTGGGCATACCAGGCTACCTGACCTGCCTCTTGAGAAACCTGTATGCTGGTCAGGAAGCAACAGTTAGAACTGGACATGGAACAACACACTGGTTCCAGATAGGAAAAGGAGTACGTCAAGGCTGTATATTGTCACCCTTCTTATTTAACTTACATGCAGAGTACATCATGAGAACCTCTGGACTGGAGGAAGCACAAGCTGGAATCAAGATTGCTGGGAGAAATATCAATAACCCCAGATATGCAGATGACACCACCCTTATGGCAGAAAGCGAAGAAGAACTAAAGGTCCTAAGGATGAAAGTGAAAGAGGAGACTGAAAAAGTTGGCTTAAAGCTCAACATTCAGAAAACTAAGACCATGGCATCCGTCCCATCACTTCATGGCAAATAGATGGGGAAACAGTGGAAACAGTGGCTGACTTTATTTTTTGGGGCTCCAAAATCACTGCAGATGGTGACTGCAGCCATGAAATTAAAAGACACTTACTCCTTGGAAGGAAAGTTATGACCAACCTAGACAGCATATTAAAAAGCAGAGACATTACTTTGCCAACAAAGTCAAGGCTATGGTTTTCCAGTAGTCATGTATGGATGTGAGAGTTGGACTGTGAAGAAAGCTGAGTGCTGAAGAATTGATGCTTTTGAACTGTGGTGTTGGAGAAGACTCTTGAGAGTCCTTTGGACTGCAAGGAGATCCAGCCAGTCCATCCTAAAGGAGATCAGTCCTGGGTGTTTATTGGAAGGACTGATGTTGAAGCTGAAACTCCAGTACTTTGGCCACCTGAGGTGAAGAGCTGACTCATTTGAGAAGACCCTGATGCTGGGAAAGATTGAGGGCAGGAGGAGAAGGGGACAACAGAAGATGAGATGGTTGGGTGGCATCACCGACTCAATGGACATGAGTTTGGGTAAGCTCCAGCAGTTGGTGATGGACAGGGAGGCCTGGCGTGCTGCAGTTCATGGGGTTGCAAAGATTCGGACATGACTGAGCAACTGAACTGAATACCATACACAAAGATAAACTCAAAATGGATTAAAGATCTAAATGCAAGAGCAGAAACTATAAAACTCCTAGTGGAGAACATAGGCAAAACACTCTCCGACATAAATCACAGCAGGATCCTCTATGACCCACCTCCTAGAGTAATGGAAATAAAAGTAAACAAGCAGGACCTGATTAAACGTAAAAGCTTTTGCACAGCAAAGGAAACTATAAGCAAGGTAAAAAAACAACCTTCAGAATTGGAGAAAACAATAGCAAATGAAAGAACTGACAAAGGATTAATTTCCAAAATATACAAGCAGCTCATACAACTCAATACCAGAAAAACAAACAACCCAATCAAAAAGTAGGAAAAAGACCTAAACAGACATTTCTCCAAAGACATACAGATGGCTAACAAACACATGAAAAGATGCTCAATTTGCTCATTATTAACAATGAAAATCAAAACTACAATGAGATAGCACCTCACACCTGTCAGAATGGCTGTCATCAAAAACTCTATAAACAATAAATGCTGGAGAGGGTATGGAGAAAAAGGAACACTTTTGCACTGTTGATGGGAATGTAAATTCATAGCCACTATGGAAGACAGTGTGGAGATTCCTTTAAAAGCTAGGAATAAAACCACCATATGACCCAGCAATCCCACTCCTAGGCATATACCCTGAGGAAACCAAAATTGAAAAAGACACATGTATCCCATTGTTCACTGCAGCACTATTTACAATAGCTAGAACATGAAGCAACCTAGATGTCCATTGATAGATGAATGGATAAAGAAGTTGTGGTACATATACACAATGGAATATTACTCAGCCATAAAAAGGAACATATCTGAGTCAGTTCTGATGAGATGGGTGAACCTAGAACCTATTATACAGAGTGAAGTGAGTCAGAAAGAGAAAGATAAATATTGTATTCTAATACATATATATGGAATTAATAAAAATGGTACTGAAGAGTTTATTTACAGGGCAGCAATGGAAAATCACACATAGAGAATAGACTTACGGACATGGGGAGGGGCGAGGAGAGGGTGAGATGTATGCAAAGAGTAACATGGAAACTCACAATTACCATATGTAAAATAGCCAATGGGAATTTGCTGTATGGGTCAGGAAACTCAAACAGGGGCTCTGTATCAACCTAGAAGGGTGGGATGGGGAGGGAGATGGGAGGGATGTTCAAAAGGGAGGGAATATATGTATACCTATGGCTGAGTTATATTGAGTTTTGACAGAAAACAGCAAAATTCTGTGAAGCAATTATCCTTCAATTAAAAAAAAAATTTGTTGCTTGATTGGAATCAAAGCCAGATAATTTAACAAAATCTTGGCCTTATAAGTGGTTAGTTTGCATGACATTGAGCTATCCATATTTGCCTACATTTTATTATTTTAACAATAAATCATACTCAATTACCCTCCTGTGCAAAGGTTCATTACAAATCTTCTAAAGCCATATAAATGTGTTAGGTATAGAGAAAAGGTACCCTTTATTTTTGCTGTAATCTAGCTCTGTAATACATGGTGAGTTTCTCTAAAAGCTAGAATAAACTCAAATGAAATTCACTTTTTTAATAGCCTGAGTAGTAACCATTGATATATAGACCACATGTTCCTTTTCATGCCACTATTCATGCTAGACATTGGGTGCATATCCATGATGTCCTGATATTGATAAAGAAGTGCTGGTAATATACACATGGAAGTGCATAGGCTCTTTCAGATCAGTTCCTTGGTGTGTAAGCCAGAAAAAAGTGGATGTGGTCAAATGGAAGATATTTATTCCACATTATTTAATAAAATTCTGAAGATGTTTATTACAGGGCAGCAATAAAAACAATAAAATATTTACACAATGGGCTGGGGGAAAGGTGACATGTACAAAGAATAAATTGACCTACCATAATGGTAGTTGAGTATGGTTCTGCTTGATAAGTGCTTCTATTACAGTTTTAGGCTAAACAAAACATCAGCCTGCAGGTTACTGAGTAACTCTTCCCCCAAGAGTTTCTTTTCCTGCCCATTCAATGCACTCACAGAGTCGCTATCAAATTCTATGTAGAAAATCTAGAGGTGGAGACAGGATGGTGCAGTAGAAGGACGTGATCTCACCTCTTCTTATGAAAACACTAAAATCACAACCATCAACAAAAAAAATGCTGGAACCTACCAAAAAGATATTCTAAATCCAAGGAAGCAGCCATTATGAGATGGTAGGAGGAGTGAAATCACGATAAGATCAAACCCCATGCCCGCTGTGTGGGTGACCCACAAACTGGAGAATCATTATACTACAGAAATTCTGCCACAGGAGTGAAAGCTCTGAGCCCCACCTATGCCAGGCTCCCCAGCTTTGGGGTCTGGCAGCCAGAGGGGGAACCTTGGTAAATTTAAGAAAATTGAGATCATTTCAAGCATCGTTCCAACCACAAGGCTATATGCCTAGAAATCAACTATAAAAAAAAAATTGCAGTAAAACAACTACAAACACATGGAGGCTAAACAATATGCTACTAAACAACCAGTGGATCACTGAAGAAATCAAAAGAAAGAAATACCTAGAGACAGATGAAAATGAAAGCACAAGGATCCAAAACACAGCAGAAGTTCTAACAGGCGAACTTGTGGTTGCTGGGGGCAGGGGGCGGGTTAAGGATGGAGGGAAAGGATAGTCAGGGAATCTGGGATGGACATGTACACACTGTTATGTTTAAAATGGATAACCAACAAGGACCTGCTGTATAGCACAGGGAACTCTGGTCAATGTTATGTGCAACCTGGATGGGAGGGGGTCTGGGGGAGAATGGATACATGTATATGTATGGCTAAGTCTCTTCATTGTTCACCTGAAACCACCACAACATTGTTAATTGGCTATACTCCAATACAAAATAAAAAAATGTCTGAGAGAGAAGTTTATAGCAATATTGTCTTACTTCAGGAAACAAACAAAAAAATTTCAAACAACATAACCTTACACCTAAGGCAACTAGAGAAAGAGGAACAAACAAAACCCAGGAAAGAAACCATAAAGATTAGAGCAGAAATAAATGAAACAGATGAAAAAATAGAAAAGATCAATGAAACTAAAGGCTGATTCTTTGAAAAGATAGATAAACCTTTAGCCAGACTCATTAAGAAAAACAGAGAGGGCTCAAATCAGTAAAATTAGAAATAAAAAGTTACAATGGGGATGAGATGGGATGGGAGGGAGGTTCAAAGGGGAGGGGACATAGGTATACCTGAGGCTGATTCATGTTGATGTGTGGCAGAAACCAACACAATATTGTAAAGCAATTATCCTTAAATTAAAAAAGAAAAGCTACAACGGACACTACAGAAATACAAAGGATCATAAGAAACTACTACAAGCAAACAAATGCCAATAAAATGGGCAAATTCTTAGAAAGGTACAATCTGAACCAGGAAGAAATAGACAATATGGACAGACCAATCACAAGTACTGAAATTGAACTTGTGATTAAAAAAATTCCCAATAACTTCATGGCTGATTCATGTCAATGTATGACAAAACCCACTGAAATGTTGTGAAGTAATTAGCCTCCAACTAATAAAAATAAATGAAAAAAAAATTCCCAATGAAAGTCTAGGATCAGATGGCTTCACAGGTGAATTTTATTAAACATTTAGAGAAGAATTAACACCATATCCTTCTGAAACTCTTCCCAAAAACTGTATAGGGAGGAACACCCCCAAGCTCATTCTATGAGGCCACCATCACCGTGATACCAAAAGCAAAGATACCACAAAAAAGCACTGTTTACAATAGCCAAGACAGAAGTAACCTAAATGTCCACCAGTAGATGAATGGATAATGATGACACATGTATATAATGACATATTACTCTGCCATTATAAAGAATGAAATGCCATTTGCAGCAACATGGATGGGCCTGAAGATTATCATACTAAGTGAAGTAAGTCAGAGAAAGACAAATATCACGTGATATCATTTATATTCAGAATCTAAAAAAATGATACAAGTGCATTTATTTACAAAACTGGAACAGACTCACAGAGTTTGAAAACAAACTTATGGGTTACCAAAGGGGAAGGGAGGGATGAATAAATTGAGAGTTTGGGACTGACATATATAGACTACTATATTTAAAAGAGATGAGTAACAAAGACCTACTGTATGACACAGGAAACTCTGCTCAATATCTGTAATAATCTAAATGTGAAAAGAAGAATAGATATACATATATGTATAATGAATCCCTTTGTTGTACACCTGAAACTAACGCAACTTTGTTAATCAACTATACCCCAGTATAAAATAAAAATTCCAAATTCTTTGTAGAAAATCTAATACAATCTAATGAGTTGTCTTCCAAACCTTGCTGAATTATACCATAAACCAAACCAAAATAGTAATTTTCACAGCAACAACAAAAAAACCCCCTGATCAATCAGAATTGAACTTGAGAGTTAAAAAACTCATCGAAAGAGAAAAACATGAACTCAATACCATCTCTGACCCAATGTCTCAGTCTGTGCCCTTACCTCTAAGCACTAACAAGGCCCCTGGACTCTGACTGGTGTCCTCATAGTTGAATACTAGATTTCCACCTTAGTTTCTCTGCAAGGTAATCTCATTAGGACCAGGGACTTAGAAACTCCAGGCATGCTCCATACAAGCATCCCCAGAGAGAGAGGAATGATGTCCCTGAGGCTTGGTCACCCCTTACCCAGTGCATCTGGACAGCTTGAGGCAGTAAATGGGAAGGATTTTGCAAAACTGCACACTGGTGGCCATCAGTTCCTGCCTCTGTCACTTATCAGCTGCTCACATTTTATTTTCTACTCTGAGATTCCATTTTCCCAGCTGCAGAATAGGCATGCATGTTGCTTGGCACATGGCAGGTCCTCAGTAAATATCAGTTGTTGATATTTTTATCATGAAAAGCATGCACTGATTCTGTATTAATAGCCAATCATATTTCACTTACTAAGCCTCTTGGGGTGGGGGCTTCCCTGGAGGTTCAGGCAGTAAAGAATCTGCCTGCAATGCAGGAGACCTGGGTTCAATGCCTGGGTCAGGAAGATGCCCTGGAGGAGGGAATGGCTACCTATTTCAGTACTCTTGCCTGGAGAATTCCATGGACAGAGATGCCTGGGAGGCTACAGTCCATGGGGTCACAAAGAATCGGACACGACTGAGTGACGACCAGAGAGAGAAGCCCGGAGGGAGGATTAAATTAGGAGTCTGGGATTAGCAGATACAAACCACTGAATAGAAAATAGATAAGCAACAAGCACAGGGTACTATATTCAATATCCTGTAATAATATTCAATATCCTGTAATAAACTATAATGGGAAAGAATGTGAAAAATAATATATATGTATAATTGATTCACTTTGTTGTACACCTGAAACTAACACCACATTGTAAGTTAACTATGCTTCAGTGAAAAAGACTTCAAAATTTGGGACTGAAGACTACAGAACCTGGGGGCTATTTAAATGCAGTAAATATGTAAAAGAGTATTTACAAGGTTATACCTAGGAATATGTTCTCCAAATGTTAGGCATATTGGAAGGCCAGTGTGGCAGCATTGTAAAGCCTTAAAGTGACATCCCCAGAAGATGGAGGTGAAATGAAAAAAGATAATGTTTAACCAACCCATCACAAATTCATGTAGAATGCAGAGACCAGAATATAGATAACATGCCTACCTGCACTGCACTGCAGTTCATTACATGTCTATGCTTATCCAAGTCTTAATATTAGCTCCATGAATTCCTTCCATTCATTCAGCAATGATATTCAACGCTATTAATAATTACTGCTTATGGGAAGCTTATATGTTTCAGATCCTAGACTTTTCATATTTTATCTTATTTAATCCTTATAACAATCCTACAAAGTGGGAACTATGATTTCTTATTTTACAGATGTGGAACACTAAGGCACAGAGAAGTTTTGCAACCTGTTGAAGGACAACACAGCTTGATTGAGTAGCTCACCTGAGTGTGTGTGTGTGTGTGTGTGTGTGTGTGTGTGTGTGTGTGTGTGTGTGAGTCATGTCTGACTCTTTGTGACCCCATGGACTGTAGCCTGCCAGGCTCCTCTGTCCATGGGATTTCCCAGGCAAGAATATTGGAGTGGGTGCCATTTCCTCCTCCAGGGGATCTTCCAGACTCAAGGATTGAATCTGCATCTCTTGCATTTCTTGCCTTGGCAGGTGGATTCTTTACCACCGCACCACCTCCGAAGCCCATAGCTTACCTGAAGTAGAATTTTGAACTTGGGTTTGTCTGACTTCAAAGTTTCTGTTCTTAATCATGGCACAATGCTGCCTTGAACTATGTACAAGACCTTATTTTAGGAGCTGTAAGAATATACCAGGGTGGTATCTACATAGCATCATGGAACTATAAAGCTGGAAGTCTCTTGCTTTTTTCATTATCACACTAAATATTTTTTATTGTGCATTAACTAGATGAAAGTTAGTGGAAGGGCTCTTAATGATGACTAGTCCTACTCTAGTCTGTTGACAACCTAAGTCCTCAAGAGGATGAATCGATTTCAAACACTTAAGGTACACAGCTTCTCTACCAAAAGCTCTTGAGTTCAGGCCTTACTCCACCATTGGCAGGCAAAGGCTGGGTCCCCAGGACTTTGTATGACCCTGTCAAGACCCTCGCCACAGGAAGCCCAGGCCCTCAGGACATCTCTCGCCCCTGGATTCTAATCCCTGTAGTCTGTCATCAACAAGGCAGCCTTTCCTCCTCCTATCCATCTCCCCCAGTTTATGTGCACTCACATTTGAAAGGTTTTATTTGTCTCTCTATAGAATACAAACTCTATAAGGCTTGAGGTTCTTGTCTATTTCATTCTACTGTATTCCCTGAAACATAGGAAATGCTCAGTAAATATGTTAAATGAATGAATTTTGATGATCCATTTTAATTTTTAAATGAAAATAATACTTCTCTACTAAGCAGGTCCTAAAAGAAATCTATCAAACCAATGCTTTATTCATCCAGATTGAAGTCCTTGAAAAGTACAAAAAATACAAGTCACCTGTAATTCAAGGTTTTCACTAATTCAGGCTGAGCCATCATCTTTCAGTTAATTAAGTGTCTCTTGTGTGCATGCACATATACACACTACATTTAGTACATTACCTAGCACACGCAAATTAGAAAGTATTTGTTGGGTGATGCATGCCAGGCCCTGCACTATATGCCAAATACACAAGGAACAAGATAGACCCAGTCCTATCCTTGTGGAACTCACAGGCTAGACAAGGAGATAAACATTAAACAAGCCACAGATTCCATTGCAGATGTGAATAAGTGAGTTTACTGCATTATCAGTGTAGGAATAAAGGTGCTGGGAAACCAGCTCATGGAATCAAATGATGCATCACTGCATTCTGTGTAGTTTACTGAACAGGTGGTCCAAGGGGATCCAGTGCTTAAGTGATAGATCTCAAGACAAATCAGAACTGGTATTTCTCCTGAAGACCCTTGACTTGGCATTATGAATCCTGCTGATTTGCAGGGTTTCTGACTAGCTTCTAGAAAATAAAGACATCAAGAGAAGAGAACAATGGTAGAGGAGGAAGCAGCCATGAAGAGAATCCTAGTAGCACAGAACTATTCACTGCAGATGTGTCAGACTTCCCAACAGGATGCTTGTGTCTTGGAGACCCCCGTAATGACATTAACAACAACGATCATGGCATCTACTACCCCTTCTTGGTCCTCATGCTTTGCATACATCATCACACTTAAGGCTCAAACCTATGAGAGGAAGGTACTCTCACTGTCCTAATTTATAGATGAGGTAGATCAGGAGAGGTTGAGTAACTTGCTTAGGATCATGCAGGTAGTAGAGGTGGCCTTTCTGCTGACCATCTGCTGCCTCACTAACCCTGCCTCCACAATTTGGCCTCTCCTGCTTTGTCAGTATCATTTCTGTTTAAACAATCAAGTCACAGTAGGCTCCCTATATTTTAGACATACCTGTGCATGCCCACTTCCATGTCTCTGCTCCTGCTTATCTCTGCCCCTGCCCACCATGGGCTACCAGGAAAAACATCAGACTGGAAATCAAGAATGCTGGGTGGAATCTACACTGGATTCAAATTAGCTGGCTCTTAATAATACCTACTACCTGTTATGCTACCTGTTAATCTCCCTGTTACCTACTACCTGTTAAGCTACCACTTATGCCACGTGCCTTACATGCATTAATTCATTTGCTATTCACAGATCTTATTTTGCTTTTCCACAAATCAGTCCAGGCAGGCACAGATGCTCTACAGCTGCTAGGAGGCACAGCTAGGGTTTGAACTCAGTCTGCTTTCAGCCTAAGCTCTTAATCTCTATTGCCTCTCATTTGAATGACTGGACAACATCATCTCTGGACTGGTTTCCTTGTCTGTAATATGATGGAGGTAGGATTGCCAACCAGGTCACTCCCAGTTCTCAGACAATAAGATCTACGAATTCCACTGGTCTTGTCTTTCATCTTTCCTCTACTTTTTTTTTTTTAAAGTTTCAATTAAAAAAAAAAAAATATATATATATATATACCAGGCAACCCAGAGGCAAATAACTTTTTTTTTTAAAAAGAATAAAACAGATCAAGTAAAGACAGATGATATATTACTCTTTAAAATAATGTTTTCATAATTTCAACAAATAAAATGCCTGATTAAGAATTTTCACAGATAATTAGAAAATATATTAAAAAGAACCAAACAAGGGTGATTAGAACACAATAAAGGTATTTAGCAGTGGAGCAGACACAACTAAAGAGAATCAGTAAACTGGAACATCTCCTCCAAAAGAACAGAGAATATAAAAAGATTTCACAGAAACAGAGAATACATTGATAAAAGTTAATACATATAACTGGAGCTGAAGAAGAGAATAGAGAGTATATATCAAAAAAATAAATTTTAAAACTAATGAGTTATCAGGACACTATTTTAAAAGCACGACAACCTCCAAACAGAAACACACATAAACGCACAGTACGTTGTAGTACAACTGCTAAAAAGCAGGGTCAGCTTCCTCTACTAATGCCCATTATCCTAGGCTAGCCTTCCCATCATGACTTCAGAAGAACACTCAGGAATTTGTCAGGGATTCCAGATGCTGCAGTCAACTGAGCTTTGGAAAGTCCTACTCAATCTGGGGGGTCAATGATGCAATTAGTCTATTAAAAGTGCTGAGAAGTCCTGCAGGTGAAAAGAGACCTAAAGAGACATTTCTCCAAAAAAGACATACAGATGGCTAATAAACATATGAAAAGATCTTCAACATTGCTCACTGTTGGAGAAATGCAAATCAAAACTACAATGCCGGGTAGAATGGGTCAGAATGGGCCATAAAATGGGTCATTCTCACACGGGTCAGAATGGGCATCATACAAAAATCTACAAACAATAAATGCTGGAGAGGGTGTGGAGAAAAGGGAACCCTCTTACACTGTTGGTAGGAATGTATGTTGATATATTGATATAGCCAGTATGGAAGACAGTATGGAGATTCCTTGAAAAACTAGGAATAAAACTACCATAAGATCCAGCAATCCCACTCCTAGGCATATACCCTAAGGAAACCAAAATTGAAAAACACACATGTACCCCAGAGTTCACTGCAGCACTATTTACAATAGCTAGGATATGGAAACAATCTAGATATCCACCAGCAGATGAATGGATAAAGAAGTTGTGGTACATCATACACAATGGAATATTACTCAGCCATAAAAAGGAACACATTTGAGTCAGTTCTAATGACATAGATGAACCTAGAGCCTATTATACAGATTGAAGTCAGTTGGAAAGAGAAAAATGAATATTACATACTAGCACAATTATGTGGAATTAGAAAGATGGTACTGATAAAATTATCTGCAGGGCAGCAATAGAGACAGACATAGAGAACAGACTTACGGACATGGGGAGTGGGGAGGAAGGAGAGGATGGATGCATGGAGAGTGTGACATGGAAACATACATTACCGTATATAAAATAGATAGCTAATAGGAATTGCTGTTATGACTCAGGGAACTCAAGCTGGGGCTCTGCAACAACCTAGAGAGGAGGGAAGTTGGAGGGAGTTTCAAGAGGGAGGGGACAGAGGTAGACCTATGGTTGATTCATGTTGCTATCTGGCAGACACCAACATAACACTGTAAAGCACTTATCCCTCAAAAATAAATAAATTTAGTTATTAAATTTTATCTAGGAATCCAGATTTCTCAACCTTTGCAGTATTGAATTTTGGGCCAGAAAATTCTTTGCTTGGCACACTGTAGGATGTTTAGCAATATCCCTGGCCTCTGTTCACTAAACCACATGCTCCAATTGGGACAACCAGAAATGGCTCCAGAGATTGCCAAATCCCAAGGCCACAACTGCCCCTGGTTGAGAACCCCTGCTTTAATCCTGCTTTCAAATCTTATTGAATCAAACCACCTCCCTCCCCCATTCCATTTTATTTTTCTTGGAAAATCACTCGCAACCCAATCTCTCTCCAGAACAGACCTCCTCAGAATTTACTTTGGGTTATCATGCTACAGTCAACAGATAAATAAATGAAGAAGATGAGGTACATATACACAGTGGAATATTAATCAGCCATAAAAAGGAATGAAATTGGGTCATTTGTAGAGATGTGGATGGATCTAAAGACTGTCATACAGAGAGAAGCAAGATTCAGAAAGAGAACCACAAATATCATACATTAATGTGCATTGATGGAATCTAGAAAAATGGTATAAAGATGATCTTATTTACAAAATAGAAATAGAGACTCAGATGTAGAGAAGAAACAGATGGATGGCAAGAGGGAAAAGGGAGGGGTGGGATGAACTGGGAGACTGGGATATATATATATGTATATACACACACACACACACACATACTATTGATACTAGGTATAAAATAGGTAGCTAATGAGAACCTACTGTACAGCTCAGGGAACCCTACTCAGTGCTATGTGGTGACATAAATGGGAAAGAAATCCAAAAATGAGGGGGTATATGTATTAAATCCTAAAGGAAATCAACCCTGAATATTCATTGGAAGAACTGATGCTGAAGCTAAAGTTCCAATACTATGGCCCCCTGATACGAGGAGTTGACTCACTGGAAAAGACCCTGATGCTGGGAAAGACTGAGGGCAGGAGGAGAAGGGGATGACAGAGGATAAGACGGTTGGATGGCATCATCGACTCCATGACATGTGTTTGAGCAAACTCCAGGAGAGAGTGAAAGACAGGGAAGCCTGGTGTGCTTCAGTCCAAGGGGTCACAAAGAGTTGGATATGACTTAGATGATTCACTTTGCTGTATGGTAGAAACTAACAGAACATTGTAGAGCAACTATACTCCAATAAAATTTTTCTTAAAAAGCATCGACACTTCCCTTCAAATCCTATAGGCTATATTAGGTGTCCGGTACAGACTGTGTTTTGTGTTCTAACACGTACAGACACAAATACCTCTCCATGGAGCCAAAAAGTACCATGATGTTATCCTTCATGGTGCCTGGCCCAGGGCTGTTCCCCTCAGACAGTTCAGATGGCTGGCTACCTGAATAAGATACTGGAATCATGGAAAAGAGTCAAAACCACAGATTAGAGAGAGGAAGAGTTAAGAAGGAAACTGCTGACTTTGGAGAAACCTAAAACTACATTTATGATAAGTGGGGCAAGAGGAGAAAGAAAGCATGCCGTGTGCTGGGAGCAGAGTCTGGGGACAGCAGAAGAAAGAATGGCAGGAGACCACAGGTAAAGGCTGATCCTGGGCCGGCTCCTTCTTCTGGACCTCACACTGGACACTGCGCAGGAACTCATGCCCATGATGGAGGGTCAGGAGGGGGCCCAACGCCTCTATCCCGTACAGTGTGGGGGCTGAGCGCACAGGTGGTTCCAAGCTCAGCGGGTCTGGGTGGAAACTCAGCTCTGCTGCTTATAAGTTATGAAGCCTTGGACAAGTGGCTTGATCCTTCCAAGCTTCATTTTCCTTATCTGTCAAATAGACATAAGAGGAATATATACCCTCTGGTGTGGTTGAGGGACAGATGAGATCTTTCACGTCAAGTGCTTAGCACAGGGCTTGTACCCACACTAACAGAGGAGCAGCAACAATGCAGAAGTGGTGCTGCTCAATGCAAGCCTGCTGTGCTTTTCCACCGGCACCAGATCTTAAGAGCTGCTGCTGCTAAGTCACTTCAGTCGTGTCCGACTCTGTGCGACCCCATAGACGGCAGCCCACCAGGCTCCCCCGCCCCTGGGATTCTCCAGGCAAGAACACTGGAGTGGGTTGCCATTTCCTCCTCCAATGCATCAAAGTGAAAAGTGAAAGTGAAGTCGCTCAGTCATGTCTGACTCTTAGCGACCCCATAGACTGCAGCCCACCAGGCTCCTCCGTCCATGGGATTTTCCAGGCCAGAGTACTGGAGTGGGGTGCAACTGCCTTCTTCAATCTTAAGAGCTACCGGTTGTTAAATTGATTTCTAGGTCTTCTATCTGGGCCATTACGTGGACACACAACAGTTTGTCTCTGGACCATCAGTTGATATATACCTTGCTCAGTATATGCACCCCTCGTTTGGTGCTGAACACTGTCAGCACCACCCCCCACCCCCTCCCCGTTCTGGTGACTCAGGCACATGAGAGAGAGTGTAAAGGAAACTGGGGAGGGGGTGAGAAAGGAACTGACTCAGAATCATGCACAGGGTTTTAAATCGCCGGCTTCTGCTGACATTTCTTCTGTGCAGAAGCACAGCTGGCAAGCTTTTCCGTTTGGAGACACGGCCGACAGTTTCCCCACAATGGGGATACAACTGGCAATCTTCCTACAGAGTAAGGCAGATGGCAATTTTCCTTCAGAGGTATGTGCAGGCCACAGTTTTGCCCCTGGAGAGGAAAGGCTCACTGATTGAGATGCAGGAGTAATCTTTACTATACAGAAGACACAGTGAATCATTCTGTCCAGCGAGAGAAATGGCCAACAGTTTTCCCACGGTGGCTAAGAATGCCCATGGACCAGTAATGCTCGCCTTTATCCAGCTAAGGAGAGCGAGAGAAGTTTAAGATTTAATTAGTGGCTATTGTACTACCGTGGGCATAATGACATAGTCTCCAGACATGAGCTGGAGACTGGAGCTTGGATCAGATGGAGACTCAGCGGATTCTGAACTGGGAAACGACCAAGCCCAGTGGACTCCAATTTTGCAATTGTTTTTCATACAGACCTTCACTAATTCCACAAATGATTGTTTAACAGTGAACACTGTAGCAACACAATGCATAGCATGATGGAGCAGGAACAACTCATCTAGCAGAGAACTGTGGTCTCTGACTTCGTATAACCATTTCCATGATATTTCTGCATGTATTATAAATGTCATCTCTTTTAATAAATAACCATTTGGAGACTTCCCTGGTGGTCCAGTGGTTAAGGATCTGCTTTGCAATGCAGGGTACACAGGTTTGATCCCTGGTCGGGGAACTAAGATCCCACATGCTGTGGACCAACTCAGCCTACGCGATGCAACTTCTGAGCCCATGCACCAGAGCTAGAGTCCCTGCGGCGCAATGAAAGATTCCACGTGATGCAGCAAAGATCCCACATGCCGCCACTAAGACCCGAGGCAGCCAAATAAATAAACAAATATTGAAAAATAAATCATCATTCAAAGTGAAGCTATAATGAGTCAAAATTTTTTTTCCAGATAGAAAAAAAATGGACCTAAAATTCTCAGGGGAGCAGTAATGATGAGCCAATCTGCGGTGGTGCAATCTCGGCTGCTCGGATTGGGTAAGACTTAACAGGGAGCTGACTCTTGAACAATCAGTCAGCTCTAGATAGATCAGAGGTTGGCAAACTTTTCCTGCCAAGGGCCAGGTAGCAAATATTTTAGGCTTTGAGGGTCCTCTGCTCCCTGTTGCAACTGCTCAATCCTGCCTCTGTGGCATGAAAGCAGCAGAGAGAATATGTAAACAGATGAGTGTCTATTCCAATGAAGCTCTACTTATGGACACTGGAATCTCAATGTCATCTAATTTTTACATGTCATGCAAGTCTTCTTTTTTGATTTTTTGCTCAACCATTAAAAAAAATGTAAAAACCTTATTCTTTGCTGGCGTTGTGCCAAAGCAGGAGGTAGGTCAGACATGACCTGCAGACCAGAGCTTGCTGACTCTCTCGATGAATACGTTTCGGGGTTGTAGGGGTGCTTCCTGTGCTAGACAGGGAAATCAGCATGAATTCGTGTCTGGGTGATACATATATCTGAGGGGACAGTGGGAGCCTGGGACTAGCAGCACAGATTGCTCGTGTGGGAAGGCTGGAAGTTGAGATCATTGCTTAGGAAGATTTGCTGAGATTTACTAAGGAATGTCTCTCTGCTGGTACAGGAGATGTCAGTGGTCTTTGGAGCCGACATCTGGTTGGAACCCATGCACCACCATTTACAGGCTGGATTGTCTTCGTCAAGGTTTTGTACCTAAGATTCAGTTTCAATACTTTCAGTATGCAGACATCTGTTCCCGTTTTTTCATGGTTGTCAGAATCCACCTAGCTCAGTGGCTGACACATGATCAGAGGGCGACAAATACTAGTGTCACGTACTCTTCTACTGACATATTTTGACTGACTGGTAGGTGTGAGGTGCTCTGATAGGTGTTGGGGTTACAAGAGTGAGCTGGATGGAAAAGATCTTGTGCTCTTTGGCACTTCCTTCAACAAGGAGTGGGCACATTTACTTGGGCCTGGCGGGGGTGGGGCAGGGCTTTTTCTTTTTCCCTAAAGGAAAAAAAGCTGCTAATTTTCACCCCCCTACCCCTGCCAAAGATGTCTATACCATAATCCCCAGAACCTGTGACTGTGTTACATGCCAGAGGGGAATTAAGGTTGTTGAGTACTTGACTTTAAAATGGGGGCAATTATGTTGGCACTGCATCATCTGGCTGTGCCCAGTGTAATGACAAGCACCACTCTGTATGTAGGAGGAGGCAGGAGAGGCTGTGTCAGAGGATGCAATGTGAGAAGGACTCAGCCATGGCTGGCTTGGAAGATGGAGGGAAGGGGCCAGGAGCCCAGGAAAGTGGGCTGCCTCCAGAATCTCAAAAAGGCAAGAAGCAGACACCTCCCCCCCCCACACCAACCCCATCCCCTGCACAGAAGCTCCAAGCAGGAGCCCACTCGGCAGATAAACACTGTGGACTTCTGACCTCTGGAATTGTAAGATGATAACTTTCTACTGTTTCAAGTTACTGCGTTTACCAACTGTGTGGTCATCTGATATAGTAATAACAGGAAATTAATACTCCTCTTTCCCCAGACAGTCCATACCGGAGCGGGTTGCCATTTCCTTCTCTAGGGGATCTTCCCAACCCAGCGATCAAACCCAGGTCTCCTGCATTGCAGGCAGATTCTTTACCATCTGAGCCACCAGGGAAGGCCCCATAAAGGGGGAGATGTGGTTTATGAGCTCTCCCCACTGACTCTGGGCAGCTGCTCTTACTTTTCTGGGCCCCAGTGGCTGCTGGCTCTGCCTGCAGGTCCCTGAGAGACTGCTCCATTTCAGCATCTGGTCCTCTCCAGCTGGCCCAGAAGGCAGACCAGAGCGGGCTGGGCTGAGTTCGCTGCTTCCCAGGGCTCTAGTGAGCCATCACAGCTAAGCCACCATCTCCTCCCAGCATCCTGGTTGCTGCCCATAGGGGCTGACACCATCCAGAAAAGCTTGAACACAGTGACTGCAAAGCAGAGCAAGTCAAGCAGCTCATGGACCATCAGGATTTAGCAGCAGAACATGAAGTTGTGTGTGACCCTGCTGTGCCCACAAGAACTCTTGCCAATGCCACGTCCCTGCTTAGACACTCACAGCGACGCCCCACAACGAGTAGCCCACAGTCCCGCCCACGGGGCCTGGCATGCAAGGCCCTTCATGTCAGGCCCTAGATCAGCACTCCAGTGTTACTGCCCACTTCCCACTGGCTCAGACTCTCCATGGCAGCCTGACTGGCCTATTTGTCATTTGTGCTGGGGTCAGAGAACTCCTTTCTCCAGGTGCCAATCAGGTGGTGAAAGAGACGAAGCGTGCATGGGTACACACCGGGGAGTGCTAGGGACTGTGGCAAACTGGAGTGTCCACACCCCATTTCCACTCAGCTCCAGCTGACTGTGACCACCCAGAAGTGCTGGTCCGGCATAGCCTGATCATCTCATTTTAAAGTCTAAATTTTCCCGTGGAACCCTGATGCTTCATTTTTAGCAAATAATTAAGAATTTTTAGGATGCAGTTAAACAGAAGTCACCTGTAAGCCCTGTGGGCTGTAGTTTGTGACCTCTGGTTTGCATGCTTTACTAATGATGGCCGATGTTTATGGAGCACTTGGCATGTGCTAGGGCTTGATCCATGCTCATTCCCTTCCTGTCTTAGTTCTGTCTGCTATTACAGAATGTCACAGACTGGGTAGCTTATAGAAAACAGAAATACATAGTTCTGCAGGTTGGAAGTCTGAGAACAGAGTGCCAGTATGGTCATATTTTGGTGAAGGCCTTGCTCTGAGGTGCAGAGGGTCATTTTATTGTTGTGTCCACATGGACACACATGTTGTATTCATGAGGGCTCTATCTTCATGACCTCATTATCTCCCAAAGGTACTACCGCCTCATAACTGTGACATTGGGGGTTAATATATCAACATAAATGTTGGGGGGCTAAAACCAGTCCAGAATACCATTCTACCTCTGCTCCCCTGTTTCTCTGACTCCTATTCAACCATCAGGGCTCGCTGTCTCTTCCAGGAAGCCTTCCTTGACCACCACTGCATCCTTTCCTTCCTCTCACTGGTTAATGTGGCCATTTTCCATACTTTTCCCTATTAGCTACTGTACTGTGCTTAGTCGGTCAGTCATGTCATTACTTGTAAATTCTGAATATATATATATGTATTTAAAATAAATATTTATATAATATATATACATTCAGAATTCACAAGTAGGTCATCCTAGTTCAGGGAATGGGATCCATGGAAAGGCAGCACTAGTGATAACTATAGCACATGCTCCCCACCCGAATGATCTGCATCTCACAGCTCAGGAAACAGAGGCTTGGAGCCTGGGACACAAAGGACCACGTGCTCCCTGCTCATTCGCTCTGGGCTTAGACCTTTCTCCTGAAGGAGCCTCAGTTAGAATCATTGATCTAAAGACAGGGGAAGTGAGAACCTGTCTGGCTAAGGGCTCACCTGCCAATCTAAAGGCTGAACTGGGCCTCCCAGCCACAGGAAAGTTTATTCATGTGGAGCCTGACTGTCCTCCCTTTGTGAGGATTAATCATTTATTAGCCCGGTGGGGCGGGTGTCTTTTGGAGAAACATCATTCTGGAGAGATACTTATTGAAGGAGGGCTCTGAGCATCTTGTCGCCAGCTGGCAGCAGGAAAGGGCGGCTCCAGTCCAGACAAGATGATGAGCTGGCAGTGGGTGTCTTGACAGGAGCCTAATGAAGAAATGTGGTAGCAGCGAGGCCCAGTTTTACAAGCCCACATATCTGGTCTTTCACTCTGTGGTAGCCCTCTCTTTACCGGGGGGCGGGAGGGGAGGCGACAAAAGGGTTCATGGGGCTGTGTGTCTCCTACTGTGGATTTATGTGTTCCTATAGCCAGTGGGCTTCAGCACCATGACACAGGTCCCAAGGTGCACTCAATACATCACAGGTTAGACTTCTTACCTCCCTGCTTTCTCTCTCTCTCTCATAATTTGTTTCCAACAGGAAGCTGCAGGCAGCTGCTCCGAGAGAAGCTCAGACTCCCCAGGGAGCCTCTGCCCAGGTGGCAGACACCGAGAGTGTGTGGCCCTTATTAGGGGTGATTGCTGGAAAGCTGGTTGTCATGGCACCGCGAGGCCAGGGCTGCACTCCCAAGATGCCCCCATTTTCTAGGCTGTCTACATAATCAGTGCAATGAGAGGCGTAAACACGGAAAGGAAGAGAGGGGCAGTTCCCTGCTGACAGTCATATCCTTGCAGAGCGGGACAAGGAGGCTCTGTCTGGGCACGGCCCGAGCACACAGCACGGACGGACGCTGGCGGGGGCTGCTCGCTGCCTCACTGCCTTCCCCATGCTCTGCCTGTGTGTTCTCAGCGCTGGCTTTCAACAGGAGAACACTGAGCTTGACTTACGGACAGTCAGCATTGTGCCTGAATGCACCTGGAACTTGCATACATGGAGAGGTGAGAACTACTGTCTTCAAGTAGATGGAGTCACTGCCTCCCATCCAGACACTGTGCTAACTACGTGTGATAGTCCATTCCACTCTCACAACCTGCCTGCTTTATACTTTAGCGGATGTGAGATATTTTATAAACAGGTCTCATTCATTCATTCATTCATTTAGTATGCTTTAGTAGTCATGATACATACATCTCTGATGATACATCAGAGCGCCATCTATCTTTGTCCCAGGCCAGGAAGAAGCAGGGCTAAAATGTAAACCCGGCTCTGGTCCTATAGCTGGACACTACTGTCCCCCCATTCTGCATCATTTCTCCTCCAGTTCAGTGTTTAGAGAGGGTACCCCTGTCTGATGCTCACAGATATAGGGAGCCCCCCTGTCCCACCTCCGAGGACATGGTCCTAGTAAAATGAACTGAATTGGTCTAAGGCTTAAACCTCTGGTTTGGACTTCATTAGCTGTGTGTTCTCAGTTCTCACTGACCACAGAGAATTAACCAGAGCAGAGACGTCTCTTAATGGACCTAACATCATGCACCAGTGGCGATGTACAGAAGAGTCATCAACTTTGTTGAGCACCTTATTACCTGCTAGGCGCCCCCCCCTCCCCCCGGCTCCAGACATGCCATCCCCACTTTGAGACCTCTGGGACCTGGAAGCCTCTGGTTTTGGATGCAGAGAGAAGATGCATTTTGCAATCACTGGAGCAAATAAAGGCTTTATCCCTTAGCAAGCACTTTAATGCTTAATGACTAGGACAAGGGGAGGAGGGACTGTCTGTGCCCAGTTCTCATTTTTAATTTGGCTGAAGAGTAAGAGATCTCTTCATCTCCACTGTGACTCATGCCATGCCTACTGGGTCACCCTAAGTAGGTGGCTCAGGAAACAAGGGCACCATAGTGAGTTGATTTCCTGGAAGCCAGACTCCACTAGTGAGATACCTGTGCTGTTCTCTGCTCTCCAGGTACCTGGCCTACCGAGCTTCCCCCCACTCTGGCCCAGGAGGGCAATAATGGGAAGGCTTTCTAGACATTATCAACAGCTTCAACCCCGGGCTGTACACTGGGGTTCAAATCAGGCTCCACCCTTGACTCAGTCCTTGACTTCACATAAATTACTTGCTTTTCTGAGTCTCCACTTTCTCATCTGTATCTCTGCACTCCTGGATTATTGTGATAAGAATAAAATACTTAAAAATAAACAATGACTGTGCACTGTGGGCTGGGCATTATCTCATTGAGTCCTCACAACTCAATTATGCAGGCCCTGTTATTGTCCTCATTTTATAGAGGGAGACACTAAAGCTTAGCGAGAAAGGTTAAGTTCAAGTCCAAGAAGCTCAAGATACCCACACTGGGTTTGTCTGACCCTAGAACCAACACCACTGGCCATGACAGCATGCAGGGGACCTCCTGCATTTCGAATGTTCATCTTATGCCCCTGTGATTTATGAAACACCTATGCTAGTAGCTGTTTTCGCTAACCTAACTAAAAGAAATACAAAGAGGATTTTCACTTTTATGAAAAAAGCTAACATTCAATACCTTTATTTACATATGGTTTAAGAAAAGAACACATACCACATTGTATCTAATATTAGATTTTTTATAAACATGTCTAATTCATTCATTTGTTCATCCATCCATTCATATACTATGATTTAGTAGCCATGATACATTGGGCCCTATTCTCAAAATGCTTCTACTTCTTAATAATCTTCCTTGGGGCCAGTGACCATGTTTTGTAGCAACACAGATTTGTAGTTTTTTGCCCTTATGATGACATGAATAGGGAAGGTTCTCAGTAAACACTGACTGAAAAATGCTACATGTCAGGACTTTGGGGGAACATCTAGGATACCTTGAGGATGATGTTTGACATCACCATTCATTTTAACATCTGACACCTCGTTCTGAGTAAACATTATTTGGTCAGCATTTTCTCTCTTTGATGTTGGGAACCTAAATTTCAAATTTAATTTTTAAATGAACTTTCTATTAGAAACCTTCACATCCTCTTATCCCACCACGATAAGTACATTGGAGCAGTAACTGCACCGTGTGAGGCTGTCTATCCCATTGTGTTTAGTACGATACCTTGCTCACACTTACTGACCCATTCTTGCTATGTTTGATCTCTCTATCTTTTTCCTAAGCTTGTTGATCCCATTTATTTTAGATGTAACTCTTCAATTTCCCTACATTATAGGGGTTTTCGAATGACACCAAAATTTCAAGATGAACTAGTTGACCCCAGGATTAAGGATGACCATCCAAGAGATAAATCCTATTTAAATCCTAATGTTTAGGTTAAAGATATAAGAGAAGATAAAAGCAAGTATCATTACAAGCCCCCTAGGGATGAGCATTCCCCTGCCCTCGGCTGCCTCCGGGCTGTGCTTGATGATGATGGCAGGCCAGCAGGTGCCTTGAGTAATTTAGCAGATAAAGGGGCCTGCACGGATGGGGCCGAAAGCTGCTTGACTGGGCAGCTGATCTCACAACTCAGTTATCGATGCCACCTACAGAGCTGTCAAAATAGAATTATGTGAACCGCACGGGGGGCTTAAATTAGCTGATATACTTAAACATGTGTCAATTACACACGAGAGAGTCTCCCCTTCCCTTCTGTATCCTCCAGTGCTGGCCAAGCACTGAAGGTGGCTGAATTCATTACATGAAGCAAGAAATAAACCTATGGTAAACCATGATCTTTGTCAGTGTATTAGATTCATCTTTTCTGGGGCTCGATTTTCTCAAGCTGTAGCAAGGAAGAAAGACTCTGAACTCAAAGGGTTTTATGAAGATCAATTAAGATAACAGATGAGGGGCTCCCCTGGAGATCCAGTGGTTAAAACTGTTCCCTTCAATTGCAGGGGGTGTGGGTTTGATTCCTGGTTGGGAAACTAAGATTCTACATGCTGCATGGTGCAGCCAATAAATAAATAAAAAGATAACAGATGAGAAGGGGTTTTGTAAATGGTAAAGTAAACAGTAAAAAAAAAATGAGTGAAAATGTTAGTCACTCAGTCGTGTCTGACTCTTTGCAACCCCATGGACTGTAGCCAGCCAGGCTCCTCTGTCCATGGGATTCTCCAGGCAAGAATACTGGAGTGGGTTGCCATGCCTTCCTCCAGGGGATCTTCCCAACCCAGGAATCAAACGCGGGTCTCCTGTGTTGCAGGCAGATTCTTTATAGTCTCAGCCATCAGGGAAGCCCAAAGAGTAAAAGGTAAATAGTTAATCATTTTATGCTTTGCTTTTTCATGTGAGTCTCCAGTCCATGGAATTTGTGTTTCTACCCTAGTCTTTTTTTTTTTTTTCCCTCCCCTAGTCTTTGCCAACTCATTCACTGCCCTTCATCAAGGCATGTGCTGGCATCATCCTAGATTTTTCCCTCAACCTCACCTTCCATGTCTAGTTTTCTACTTTTGAGTCTTGAACCTGGAGAAGTGAAGTGAAGTAAGTCAGAAGCAAATATCATATGAGTGCACTTACATGCAGAATAAAAAAGAATGATACAAAAAAACTTATTTACAAAATAGAAACAGACTCATAGACTTAGAAACGAATTTATGGTTACCAGGAGGGAAGGGAATGGGAGAGGGATTCATTGGAGTTTGGGACTGACATATACACACTAATGTATTTAAAATGGATAACCAACAAGGACCTGGGCTTCCCTGGTAGCTCAGCTGGTAAAGAATCTGCCTGCAATGCAGGAGACCCCGGTTCGATTCCTGGGTCAGGAAGATCTGCTGGAGAAGGGATAGGCTACCTACTCCAGTATTCTTGGGCTTTCCTGGTGGTTCAGCTGGTAAAGAATCCACCTGCAATGCAGGAAACCTAGGTTTGATCCCTGGGTTTTGGGAAGATCCCCTGGAGAAGGGAATGGCTAGCCACTCCAGTATTCTTGTCTGGAGAATTCCATGGGCTATTCCATGGGGTTGCAAAGAGTTGGACATGACTGAGTGACTTTCACTTTCTTTTTTTTTTTTTCCATTTATTTTTATTAGTTGGAGGCTAATTACTTTACAATATTGTAGTGGGTTTTGTCATACATTGACATGAATCAGCCATGGATTTACATCAACAAGGACCTACTGTACAGCACAGGGAACTCTGCTCATATTATGTAACAACCTAAATGGTAAAAGAAGTTGAAAAAGAATAGATATGTCTATATGTACAATTGAATCACTCTCCTGTATACCTGAAACTACCACAACACTGTAAATCAACCATGAAAAGTCAAAGTGTTAGTCACTCAGTCATGTCCGACTCTGCGACCTTGTGGACTGTAGCCCACCAGGCTCCTTTCTCCACGGGATTCTCTAGGCAAGAATACTGGAGTGGGTTGCCATGCCCTCTTCCAGGGGATCTTCCGGGATAAAACACAGGTCTCCCACACTGCAGGCAGATTCTTTACCATCTGGAATCAAGTATACTCCAAAATAAAAATTAAAAAACAAACAACTCCTGTTAACTTCACATTCAAAATGTAGCCCAAATCAGCCTAATCTAGTCAAGCCACCAAGCCACCACTGGACCATTTTGATGGCTTTCTAACTCTTCTCCCAGCACCCACTCTTCCTCATGATGCTTTGTTCTTTTCATAGCCACAGAGTGATATGTTTACAAGTATAACCGTGTGGATCACCACAAACTGCTGAAAATTCTTAAAGAGACGGGAATACCAGACCACCTGACCTGCCTCTTGAGAAACCTGTATGCAGGTCAGGAAGCAACAGTTAGAACTGGACATGGAACAGCGACTGTTTCCAAATAAGGAAAGGAGTACGTCAAGGCTGTTTATTGTCACCCTGCTTGTTTAACTTATAAGCAGAGTACATCATGAGAAACGCTGGGCTGGATGACGCACAAGCTGGAATCAAGATTGCTGGGAGAAATATCAATAATCTCAGATATGCAGATGACAGCACCCTTATGGCAGAAAGCGAAGAAGAACTAAAGAGCCTCTTGATGAAAGTGAAAAAGTTGGCTTAAAGATCAACATTCAGAAAACTAAGATCATGGCATCTGGTCCCATCACTTCATGGCAAATAGATGGGGAAACAGCAGAAACAGTGACAGACTTTTATTTTTTTGGGTTCCAAAATCACTGCAGATGGTGACTGGAGCCATGAAATTAAAAGACACTTACTTCTTGGAAGAAAAGTTATGACCAACCTAGACAGCATATTAAAAAGCCAAGACATTACTTTGCCAACAAAGGTCCATTTAGTCAAGGCTATGGTTTTTCCAGTAGTCACGTATGTATGTGAGAGTTGGACTAGAAAGAAAGCTGAGCACCGAAGAACTGATGCTTTTGAACTGTGGTGTTGGAGAAGACTCTTGAGAGTCCCTTGGACTGCAAGGAAATCCAACCAGTCCATCCTAAAGGAAATCAGTCCTGAATGTTCATTGGAAGGACTGATGTTAAAGCTGAAACTCCAATACTTTGGCCACCTGATGCAAATAACTGACTCATTTGAGAAGACCCTGATGCTGGGAAAGATTGAAGGCGGGAGGAGAAGGGGATGACAGAGGATGAGATGGTTGGATGGCATCACCGACTTGATGGACATGAGTTTGAGTAAACTCTGGGAGTTGGTGATGGACAGGGAGGCCTGGTGTGCTGCAGTTCCCGGGGTTGCAAAGAGTCGGACACGACTGAGCGACTGAAATGAACTGAATTACATGTTATTCCTTAAAACAAAACCCTACCAAATTTTCCTTCTTAAATAAAATAAAAGCCAAATTCTTTACTTTTGCCTACAGGGCTATGTTGCCTGAGTTCCAAGCCTTTTGCATAGAATCCAACAGGGATGAGGACCCAGGGGTGTTGGAAATGATTACCCTGAGTGTAGAGTGCTCCTGTGATCTAAGCCACCAGCCTCCTCTTCCCATTTCCCCTCATCCTACTCCTTCTCACGATACTATTGGCAGCCAGACTGGTTTTCCTTCTGCCCATTGACCTGCCAAGCAGAGTGCAAATTCACAGCCTTGGCATCTGCTGCTGCGGCTTTTCCAGAAACACTTTCACCAAATCTTGTGTTACCTTATTCACCTATGTGTTTGTTGTGTTTCTTACTGTACCTGGATAGAGGGTCATGCGGGCAGGAGGGACCATTTACTTAGTGCCTGAAAACAGCCCCTGGCACACAGTAGCAACAAGAAATATTAAATAAATGAATAGTAGGTTGATTACCATCATTTCATAGACCCGTCTTCCCATTAATTGTCTACAAATTCCAAAGCATTCCCAAAACTAGAAATGAGTGAACATGGATGGGGTCAGCCACTCTTCGGTGTGAACCTCTTCATTTATGTAAAGAGAAGCTCTGGGTGCCTACTCTAGTTGTCCTGCAAGCATTTACTTAGTAGCTCCACTAAGGAAAGTGTTGAAGGGAAAAATAAAAAGCTTTAGCTGTTACAGAGGAACTATAATATGGAGGGACAGACAGAAATGGAAACAGGTCATTTCAACCTGCCATATCAGATGCTCTGATGGAGGGCACTTAAACTACTTGGTGACCTTGAAGAGTATGGTAGGCAGAATAATGACTTCTCAAGTATGCCCATGTCCTGATCTCCAGAACCCATGAATATGTTCCCTTTCTTGGTAAAGGGGAATTAAGACTGTAGATGGAATCAAAGTTGCTCATCAGCTGACCTTAAAATAAGATTGGCCTGGATTACCTGCGTGGGCCCAGTGTAATAGCAATGGTCCTTATAAGTGGAAGAGGGAGGTGGAAGAGGAGAGTCAGAGTGACAAGACGTGAGAAGGATGTGTTCCCCTGTTGCTGGCTTTCAGATGGAGAAAGGGACCATAAGCCAAGGAGTGCAGATGGCCTCAACAAGGTGGAAAAGGCAAAGAAACATTGTCCCCTAGAGCCTTCAGAAGGAAAACAGCCCTCTCAACACCTGGATTTTAGCCAGTGAGATCCACGTCAGACTTCTTATAGCACAGCAGCTATAGGAAACTAAATACAAGGAGGAAAGGTGAACTTTGATACGCTCTCTGGGGGGACAGTCTCAAGAAGACTCTTGAGAGTCTCTTGGGACTTCAAGGAGGTCACACCAGTCAATCCTAAAGGAAATCAACCCTGAATATTCATTGGAAGGACTGATATTGAAGCTGAAGCTCCAATACTTTGGCCACCTGAAGTGAAGGGCCAATTCATTGGAAAAGACCCTTCTGCTGGGAAAGACTGAAGGCAGGAGAAGGGGGCAACAGAGGATGAGATAGTTGGCGTGCTGCAGTGCATGGGGTTGAAAAGAGTCGGATACGACTTAGCGACTGAACGACTGGCAGGAAGAGATGGCCTATTTCAAGACCCATCGTGCCCTGTTCAGAGCCCTCCCCAGGTTCTGTCTGGGGAAAATTTCTCCCAGGTATTCCCTTGACAGGGGTTCTCTCAAACCTCAAGTTGAGAATGCTCACCCAGTGTCTGTGACTGCTTTGTCAGTGATGGCTTGTCACGAATAATGATGATAGGCAAGTGCCCTTAAGACATGCCAAGCACAGAGCAGCCACAGTCACGTCTAACCTCGAGGCCAACCTTTCCTGTCCCGTGTGTCTCTGGAGCTGCAGCCACATGCCGGAGCCACTGTCAGCCTCTCCTGCCTTTCTATCCAAGACCCCTGAGGGGGAGAGGGCAGGGCCTGGGACAGTGTTAACTGCTAATGAATGACACTTGCCTCCAAAATTAATAAGCTTTCCCTTTCTTAGGAAAATCCACTCAACTGGAGTCTCCAGGATGACTAATTGACAGAACTGGTTAA
Source organism: Odocoileus virginianus (assembly GCF_023699985.2). Lineage (NCBI taxonomy): Eukaryota > Metazoa > Chordata > Mammalia > Artiodactyla > Cervidae > Odocoileus > Odocoileus virginianus. The sequence goes on from NC_069676.1 coordinate 54,208,333, forward strand.
ATTAATCAAAAATGGAAATGAGGAAGAGGGGAGGGATTCTATTTTTACTGCCAGGCTTGGGCCTTGCCTGCTCTGCTGCTAATTGCCACTAAGCTTGAATGGGGTAGACGCTGGATTGGGGGGCGGGTTCAGAGAATTCTGCAGCTTGGAGCAAGGCTCTGGCTTTTGTCCAGGAGGGGGGTGGGTGAGTGTCTGTGTTTGTAATCCTGTCATCAGGCAAAATCATTTTAATAAAGGGCTTTGTTGTTTTAACCTAACCAAACTCCCCTGAAATAGACACTGTTAATTACGCCCCCAATCAATACTGAACCCCTTTAGGAAGCTGTGTCAGACCTCAGAGGTTTGAAGATGCATTGCAGCTGTAGCCAGGGCTGATGCCTTTGGACACGTTCCATCAGAGATCAGGGGAATGAGCCATAGGTTTATTAAGGGATCCAGTGGTCTATAGAGCCAGGACTTGGCAATTAAGTTTGTAGATGAAGGTGATGAATGAGACAGTAGATCTCATGTTCTGTGCAAAGGCGAGTTATGCTGCCATTGGAAATTGCTGGGTTGAGGAATCCAGCCCATGGGGACTGTATAAAATGGAGTTCTGTGAAATTATCCTTCTAGATATTAGAAAAAGATCACACTCTTTCTCCTGCTGTCAAATACATCCAGGAAAAGAATTTGGGAAGCAGACAGACATGGGCTAAAATCTTCGGTCTTTCACTGTGATCTGGGGCAAGTTTCCTCTTTTTTTTTTTGAACAATGTTTTGATAGTTTCAGGTGAAAAGCGCAGGAATTCAGCCATACATACACATGTATCCATTCTCTCCCAAACCCCGCTCCCATCCAGGCTGGGGGTAAATTTCTTTACCTCTCTGTGCTTCCTCTGTAATCTGGAGTTACTAAAAATCAATCTGCTTTGGTTGCTCTGAGACTTAATTGAACTACAGAAGGGCTCAAAGCTAATATTCAGCCCCTCCCACTAGACCCATCTTTGGTGGTGAAGATGGAATTTCTGATTTAGATTGTTAGGTTAGGCATCCAACTTTGTCCCTTTCACACTGAAAACCAACTTGCTTTTCCAACGATGACACTATTCACTAACACATCTCAGACTTTCAGGCTTAAAGTGCTTAAACCTTTTGCCCACAGCATGGAAAAGTCAGACTGTGTGCACACCAGGCCCGTGATGGGCAGATTTAAATGCATGGCAGGGTTGCTGCCGACTACCCCCAGCCAGCCAGCCTGTCTTGATTTTATCTGACGGAGGGAATTTCTGCGGCCATGCCTCGAGCTGCCTCTTTGCCACTGTGGAAGGGCCCTGGGGCAAGGACAGAATGACGCTGGGAAGCAGAGTGACCAGTAGAGCCAATACCGAAGGACAGGTGCTGTGGGACTGCCCATCACCACTGGCTCCTCACTCTGGCCCTCAAGACCCTGTGAGGCCAGCCTCCCCTCCTGCAAGTCCCCAGCACGAGCCACGCCCTGACAGCAGGATGGGACCTCTAGGGCAGGTAATGAGTGCAGCAGGGCTGGCCAAATAATGACAGAGTTAGATGCAACCAAGGAACCTGTGCTGTGTCATCAGACACTGAGCCGGGTGCTCACACAGCCATTGATTTCATCCAGCAGATGTGCACTGGGAACCTTCTATGTGCCAGGCAGTCTGCTAGCTGCTTTGACTTTAATTAACCAGCTAATGTCCAGAGATTTCCACGAGACCAAATTGTATACTCACTTCTCTGCTCTCACCTTTCTCGACCTCTCAGAAGCATCTGACACAACTGATCCCAGCATCCTTCTAGATCATTCTCTTCTCTTGGCTTATACGCCGACCACTCCCTCCCTCCAACTCTGCTTCTTGGTTTTTCTCTTACCTTCCTAGCAGCTCCTCCTCAGTCTCTTGTAACAGGCTGCCCGCTTCTCCCCCGACCCCACTGGTAAAAGCTTGGCCTCCATCCTGGACCCTCTGCTCCTCTGTGTCTACACCTCTTTCCTACATGGCTCTAAAGACCACGAGATACTCATGACTCCTACATTTCTATCCTCCAGCCCAGACCTCTTCCCTGACTTCCAGACTCAGGTATCCAACTATTATCAGACTTCTCTAACTGAGTGTATCACAGGCATCTCAATTCAGACATATCCAAAACAGAACCCTTGGTCTTTGCACGTCAAACCCGTTCCTTCCTGTCTCATCAGGGTATGTTATCACTATACCGTGGCAGCTCCAACCAAAACCCAAGTTTTCTCAGGATCCTCCCTGTCACTTCTCCACTTTCAGCCTCTCAGCAAGTCCTCTCAGCCTGACCGCCTCAATAGACTCTGTGTGTATCCACTCATCACCCCATCACTACCCCATCACCTGTCACAGCAACTATCACTTATTTCTGGATCATGGCGTGAGGCTCCTAACTGGTCTCAGTGCTTCTAGGCATCCCAATCTTTTTTCAGAATTCTTTTAAGACCATAAACAGAGTATTCACTTCCCTGCTTAGAGCTGTCTATTAGCTTCTGTCACACCTAGAATGAAATCCAGCACTCTGGTCTCCCCATGAGGCTCCCCATGCTCTGGTCCCGCGCAGCTTTTCAGCCTCACCCTCCACACTAGTCCCCAGCACATCAGTCTCCAAGCACAGGTCTTTCCCCTTCTGGGTACTCACACACAGCTGTTCCTGTGTCAGGGTCTTCCTATTTTGGTGTTCTCTGTTTGACTCCTTTTGATAATTCGAGTCTCAATTCCAAGACTTTCCCTCACCACCCTAAGGAAGTAGCATTGCACCAGCAACCCTTCAGTCCTTTAATTTTTTTATAGCTTTTCTCAATGTCAGAAATTATTAATACCTCACTCATTTGTATACTTGTATATCTTCTGCTAGAATGAATGCTTCCTGAAGGCAGGAATGAGTAGGTGTTGAATAAATCTTAGCTGAATAAGTGATTTCTAGAGTCCTGGTTAAGAAGTGTGAGCCTGGATCAAACCCCAGTTGTCACTTGTTCTCTGGTGGCCATAAGAGTATCATTTCCTCTCTTTTAGCTAGTTTCCTCATCTATGAAATGTGACTAATAATCATCTGGCCCCCAAAGGGTTGTCAGGACCTTGGCTTACTCTCTTGGTATTGTAAATGCCACAGAAGTTAGCTGTGATAAGGCTGCTGGCATGATTACATAATGACCATAGCTACTTCCTGCCCCATTCCTGCTCTTAGTAGACACATGTGGAAGGGAAGTAAGACAGCATCACCTTTGCAACCATAACTAACATGGAGCTCTTTCATGGGCCAGGCATTGTTCTAAGGCTTCACGGTGCCTTCTCATTTAATCCTCATAAGCCCCATAATAAGGCAAGTGCAGCTGCTAGTCATATGTTATAGGTGAGCAAATACAGACACAGGGTAAGTAATCAGTTTAAGATCACCCAGTTAGGTCATGGATGTAGACTGACAGTGAATACCACTGTGCTTTTCCTCCCCTGTTTTGGCCCTGTCTCTGAGTTTACTCTCAGTTTATTTGACAGAAGGGAAGGAACAAAGCTGACATGATCTGGGCTGTGCTTCTAGGCGATGCTATAGAATGAACAACTGTGTCCCTTTAAATTTGTATGCCGAGGGACTTCCCTGGTGGTCCACTGGCTAAGACCCTGCATTCCTGATACAGGGGGCCCAGGTGCAATCCCTAGTCAGAGAACTAGATCCTACATTCCAAAACTAAGAGCCCACATGCTGCAATGAAGATCTCTAATGCCATAACTAAGATCAGGTGCAGCCAAAAAAAATAAAAAATTCTTACACTGAAATGTAAGGCCCAGTGTGATGGTATCTGAAAAGGGGTTGGTAGCTGATTAGGTCATGAGGGTGGAGCTCTTATGAATGTGATTAGTGCCCTTATGAAAAAGAGACTCCAAGGTACCCTCACATCCTTCTGCTGTGCAAGGACCCAGCAAGAAGATGGCCATCTATGGACCAAGATGTGGGTCTGCACCACACACTGAATCTGCTGGTGCCTTACCCTGGACTTCTTAGCATCCAGAACCAGAGACAAATGTCTGTTGTTTAAGCCACCCAGTCTGTGGTATTCAATTGCAGCAATTCGAATGGACTAAGACAGGAGACTTCATCCTAGGTTCCACACTGCCTTGCCCGTCCTAGGACCTAAAACAGGTGCTGTCCAGGGTGTGTGTGTGTGGAGGGAATCACTTTTGTCCATCTTGGAGCTGAGGCACCCAGCAGGCTCTCTGGTTAGCCACTAAGCTTCTTCCAATTAAAGAGGTAAAACTGCAACCTTGGGGAGAATCTGGAAAACTGCCTGCATTTCGGGGCCCTGACATCATCCCTTTCATGAACACCCCCTTGTTCTTACCTTCACATTGCTGAACTCAGGATGGGTTTGTAACCCTGCATCCTGCTTTAACATTTATCATAAGCATTTCCCCACATGTTCCATCTTTAACTGTGTCCAAAGGTCGTTGGCAAGTCACATCTCTATGGCCCTTCATGGAACCCCTTTCTCAATTCCCACTCCCATTTGAGGATTCCATTTGCTAGTTTTCTTAAAATGACTTAGTTAAATTGAAGTAGAGTTGATTTACAATATTGTGTTAGTTTCAGGTGTAGAGCAAAGTGATTCAGTTATATATATATATTTCATATTCTTTTCTGTTATAGATTATTACAGGATATGAAATACAGTTCCCTGCGCTATACTTTAGGTTCTTGCTTTATTTTTTAAAATCTACTTTATATTCAATGGTGTGTATCTGGCAATCCCATACACCTAAGCTTCTGCTTTTCTTGTATGATGTTAAAACAAACTCTGCTTACTCAGGATGCTTATGCATGATTTTTGAGTAGGAAACAGACTTCTTAGCACCTCATCACCTCTAAAATCAGTTCCTGACTGCATGCATGCTAAGTCGCTTCAGTTGTGTCCAACTCTTTGAGACCCATGAACTGTAGCCCACCAGGCTGCTCTGTCTATGGGATTCTCCAGGCCAGAATACTGGAGTGGGTTGCCATGCCCTCCTCCAGGAAAATCAGTTCAAGTCCCCTTTATTCAGAGAGAAATTATGCTTCCACACCACATGAAAGTACCCAGACATCATCACCATAGAACACATGGGGAGGTGTAGAGGCTCACATACAGGTTTTATTGCCCCTATCCTCTGGTCCCCACCTCATTAAATAAGAGCCACATGCACTGTGTGCTCATGATGGGTTGGGGTTGCAGCAAGTGCCCCAGGTCCATGCCCACTTTTCACCCTCACCACCTTTAGGAAAGGATCAGCGTTGGCAACCTGCTCAGGCTGCCTATGGCGAACAAGCCCGGGACCCACCCCTGGATCTGTCAGCCCCAGGGACTGTGCTCTGGATTATTTTCAGGTCTTCTATTATGGGCCAAACTGTGTACCCCCTCCCCCAAATTCTTACGTTGAAGTCCTAATCCTCAGTGCTTCAGAATGTAACCATATTTGGAGGTAGGATCTTTAAAGAGGTAATTAAATGAAAAGAAATGAGGTCATGAGGGTTGACCCTAATCCAGTATGACTAGTGTTCTTATAAGAAGGACAGTTTGGGACCCAGACACATGCAGAGAGAAGATGACATGAAGACACAGGGAAAGGCTGGTCAGCAACAAGCCAAGGGGAGAGCCCTGGAAGAGATCCTTTCTCCACAGTCTTCAGAGGAAACCAACCCTGGTGATGCCTTGGTCCAGGACTTCTAGCCTCCAGAACAGGGAGACAGTTATGTTTTGTTTTTTAAGTCACCCAGCCCATGGTACTCTGTTATAACAACTCTTGTAACTGAAAACCCCTTCTCTCAACTGCCTTTTCCCACCCGCCTGCCTTTCCACCACAGTAGCTCAGAGAAGCCTCACTTGCAGCTGGGTATTATGCTAAGTGTTAGTAATGCAGTGGTTGGTAAAAGAAAGAAAGTTCCTGCCTTTATGGGGGCTTCCCAGGTGGTGCTAGTGGTAAAGAAGCTGCCTGCCAATGCAGGAGATATAATGAGACGCGAGTTTGGTCCCTCGGTCGGGAAGATCTCTTGGAGGAGGGCATGACAACCCACTCCAGTATTCTTGCCTGGAGAAACCCATGGACAGAGGAGCCTGTGGGTTACAGTCCGTGGGGTCTCACAGGGTCAGACAGGACTGAAGTGACATAGCATGCACACACATCTTTATGGAGACTACATTCTAGTCAGGGAGACAGATGAAGAGAAATATCTATAGCTGAGAACTAAGACATACATAAGGAAATAAAGTAGGGTGATGCAGTAGAAATAGAGTGAAGATGGGGAAACAGAGAAGTCCTCTTTGAGAGGTATTTTCCCAGAGACCTAAAAAAACGAGAGTAGTCCAGACAAGGGAAGGCATGGTGGGAGGGCATTTCAGGTAGGCGAGAGGCTGTGCAAAGGGCCTGAGGCAGGAAAGGGCTGGGTGTGCTGACGGTGCAGGAAGCAGGCCATTGTGGTCAGACTACAAGGAACTGAGGATGGAGAGATGGGCAGGGACCAGCTTCCCATGGGGCTTGGAAGGGAGTTTAAATTTAAAGTCTCTCTCATGTCCTTGGTTATCATTCACCACACCAGGCCAGTTTTTTCATTCAACTCCTAATTGTTGTTGTTTAGTTGCTAAGTGTCTGACTCTTTGCAACCCCATGGACTGTAGCCTGCCAGGCTCCTCTGTCCATGGGATTCTCCATAAATACTGGAGTGGGTTGCCATTTCCTCCTCCAGGAGATCCTCCTGACTCAGGAATCGAACCTGTGTCTCCTACATTAGAAGGTGAATTCTTTACCACTGAGCCACCAGGGAAGCCCCAACTCCCAATACTCACACATTAAAAGGGAAAAGCAAAATGAAGCTCAGCCACTGCTGCTGCCATCAGCACCCTATTGTTTCAGGCATTAGAATCTCAAACTGCAAACACAACCCTTGTCACTACCGCCAGGAGCAATAGAAAAAAAAAAAACTGAGAGATGAGGAAGAGAATCATCCTTTCCAACCCCTGCTGAGTATGCAGAGTGAGGGACATATGGAAATTAATATATGCAGCTCTGATAGCACGAATCTCCTCGGCATTTTGATTAAACACCGACGGTTATTAAATACCCTCCTTCTCAGAGCTCATCTCCGAAAGCCAATGTTGCTTTTCATTTTGAACTCTGATGAACTGTCTCAATTCCGTTTGCACACCCGGGCTGAACCATGGTCTGCGGAAGGCTGGCATTGGAGGAGGATGGAGAAAATCAATATGAAATGTCAGGCGCGAGGTCAGATTGAACTTGTTTTCCCAGTTGGCGGGAGCTGGGGCTGCCGCTGCAGCAGCCAAACAAAGGGAGATGCTCACCGAGGAAGGTCAGCACTTTGGACTGAGTCAAGAAAATGAATTTTGTTCGCTCCTTAATTAGATTAGGAGGCTGGCGGCTGGCAATTTTGAGTGCTGTTGGTGTCGGGATGGGACGCGGGGAGGCAAGGATGCGGCAGGGGTCTGCAAATGGCCGGCTAGCTCCTGGCCTCCCTAGGGACTGTCCACTGGGTTCTGCCCCTCCAGGGCTGCGTGGGACCCAGACTGCAGGGAGAAGCAGCCTCCAGGGACACCTGGGTGTGTGGGCTCAACGACTCTCCCCAGTATCTTCCTCAGGGAACGTCTCAGTCTTTAGGCAGAAGCTCAGAGCTCACTGCCTTGGGTTATAAGGTCCTTGTTACATCCCCTCCCAGCACCACAAGCCTCTGTTTCACACCTCTTATTACAGTCGTGATGTCATATCTATCTGGGATTCTCTGATGAATGCATCTTCCCTCCTCAGAGGGTGTGATGGTTCATCTTATGCCTTGACTTGACTGGACAATGGGGTGGCCAGATATTTGGTCAGATATAATCCTGTGGCTTTTGGAGGGTTGTTTTTGAATGAATTTAACATTTATATTAATAGACTGGGTAAAGCAGATTGTCCTTAATGTGGGTGGGCCTTATCCCATCAGTTGAAGATCCGAATAGAACAAAAAGCTGACCCTCCCTCCAGTAAGAGGAAATTCTGCTGCCTGACTCCTTCCAGCCTCGACATCAATTTTTCCCTGCCTTTGCTGTTGAACTGGAACACTGGCTCTTCTTGGACCACAAGACTGCTGGCCTGTGTGTTAAAAGTACTTCATCAGCTCTTCTGGGTCTCCTGCAGGCACGCTGCAGGTTGTGGGACCTGCTGGCCTCCCTAATTGCACGACCCAAATACTTCTAACAATTATTTCATATTTACATACACACATATAATACATGCACACACACATATGCATATGTATGTATGTGTGTGTGTATATATATATTATACGTATATGTGTATAAAAGATATATATTTCCTATTGGCTCCTTTTCTCTGCAGACCCTCACCAATACTGACCTTGAGCTCCAAGAAGGAAGAAAGCAGACCCGGCTTTGCTCATCACTGTGTCCCAGAGTCAGGTACAGTACCTCACATATAGTTTGTGGTCAATAAGTACTAGTTAAATAAATGAATAATGGGGCTTACATATCTGGAAGGAGGGTTGGAGTTTTGACCTCCTTGTAGCTGCCAGCCTCAAATCGGAGGGACTCAGGAAGAGTACCTGGAGAAGGGCATGACAACCCACTCCAATATTTTTGCCTGGAGAATCCCATGGACAGAGGAGCCTGGTGGGCTACAGTCCATGGGGTCACAAAGAGTCAGACACAACTAAAGCAACTTAGCATGCATGCACAGGAGGAGTAGCTGTGGTAACAGCTGCTGACATTTGCTGACTTCCATGTGCCTGACTCAGGGCTCAGCTCTTCGACACATGATGACAGTTACTCCTCATGAATAACCAGCCCTATGAGACAGTCTTTATTATCTCTATGTCTAACGAGGGGCTTGGGATTCAGAGGGATTCAATAACTTGATTCGGGGGGTCACGCAGCTGCTAAGTGTCAGAGCTGAGTTCAGATTCTGACACTTCTGCTCTAAGCCATTCTAATTCTGGAACTTTCTAAGGCCTTATCCTTTTTCCAGCTTGAGTTCACAGTTCATCGCGCCTTCTAGTCAGCTTCGTCCTCACTTTTCATCCCTGATGTGGGTCTGTCTGACTCCAGAGCCCAGGCTGGTGTCTGCCACAAGGGGCTGTGAACACACCTGGTATCTCGCGCCGTCTCTGCCATCCACTTAGGGCCGGTGGCCCTTCAAGCCCAGTTAGATGACTCGTGTCTCCTCCCACACAGCTGGGACCATGTCCCAGACTGGTCCTCACCCCCTCACTCTCTTTCCGTATGGCTTCTTATGAGTCCACAATCCACATGCCATTTATGTCAACCCTCAGGCATAAATTTATTTATGGAATCAATATATACTGAGCACATGTTTGTATGTCAGTCTTTTGTGATACAATGTGAGCAAAATATTGGGTTAGCTAAAAAGTTCACTGGGGGTTTTCTGTAACATCTTATGAAAAAGTCTGAATGAATTATTCGGTCAACCCAATAGATTCAGTTCGTGTCTTCCTCTAGAGGGGCAGGATATTGAATAAGTAATATCCATGTGTGATGAATACCAATCTCTAATATTGCTTTACATACCCACAGTGATTTTAAAAGAAAATGTTTATTTTCCCCTTTTCTTTCTCTTCAATTTCCATAGCTACCATCCTTGTCTAGGTTATGAATTTCCACTGTATTGAGACAAAGGCACCACCTTCTAATTCTCCTGTTTCTTCCCACCACCACTGTGTTAATCTTCCATAAAATACAAATCCTATAACTCTGTTCTCCAACCAAGTGATCTCCAATTGCTCTTCACGTCCTAGGAGCTGTGCTTCTCAAACTGGGGCACACGTATGTATCCTTGGAGGTCAGGGAGGAGGGGGAAGAGGATACAGTGGTGCACCAAGTAGTATAGGAAGCCATAGATAAATGTTGCATCTTCTGGAAATGTCAATTTTGTTTGAAATTTGGGTATGGGTACAAATGTAAATAGTAAATTAAGTGGAAAGTAGTCATTTTATGGGAATAAAATGTAAAACCCACGTGAAATTTTAAGATGGAAAAATAATACTTCAGAGAAAATCCACTGTGGTCAGCATGTCCCCTCAGGTGTTGGGCCTCTGCCAGGTGTGTGGCGTTTTGCTTTTGCTGAGAGGCCAGGCCACCCAGAGCACATCAGAGAGGCTGAATTGCTTTCCACTGCCCTTCCTTCACAGCAGCAAGGTTCATGGCCTGGCTCTGGGAGTGCTGAACCTGGCACAGAAGTTTAAGACGGACTAGCTATCAGAGGAGCCAGACTCTGGGTATAGAGCAGGTACTCAGTGAATGAATGAATGAATGAAGGCATAAACTTTTGACTCTGATATTCAACCACTGACTTGATATAAACCATCATACCTATTTGACCTCATTTTCTCCATATTCTTCTTTAACCCAAGCCCAACACTTCTTGCTAAGACTCTTTAAAGGTGTTACATCACGTCCTAACTTCAGGTTTTTGCCCTGAAGGCTGTGCCCTTGTGTGCAAAGCCAAAAACACCCTTCTCTCCATTTCTCACCTAACCAAATTCTACTTGTGCTTCAACATGACTCCTCAGCCTCTGCCTCCCTATTTTGAGGTCTCCCTCCAATGTCCCACGCTCCTATGAATGTCCATACCCCTAATTGTCTCCACCACTCATTTGGGTGTCCCAGGTACATCTTGCCTCATCAGCCAAACTTGACATTGCTTGAGTGTTAGGAGATGTCTTACCTTTCCATTTTACCTCTCAGAATGCTTACAAGCAATGGACAGATCACAGATACAAGAAGATCATGTTGAAGACCTGCCAATGAATTTTAGTCTAGATCTGCAGTTCTCAGCTAGAAGCAATTTTCACCCCAGGATATTTTACAATGTCTGGAGTCATTTTGAGTTGTCACAACTGGCCTTTGCTGCTTGTATCTAGCGTGAAAAGACCAGGTATGCTGAAAAGCATTCTACAATGCATAGGACAACCACCTCCACCAAAGAAAGAATCCTGTGCCCTTAATTTAACAATGTATTGTTAAGAAATCCTTGTGTTCATTATAGGATCTTCCTAACCTCTTTCCTTGTGTCCCTTTGTTCTCCCAGACAGAACCCAACATCCATCCTTCTTCTTCAGTCTAAGCAGCTTCTCCAAAAAATAACTGTAGTCAGATCAGTCCCCGGGTTAATTTAGTGGCTGTTCATTTAGTTCGAAAGAAAAGTTAAGTCCATTATCATGGCCATTATGACCAGGCTCTTGCATTCCTCCTGAACTTCACCTGTTCCTTCTCCAAGTCATTCTTTATATACCAGCCATATCAGGCCCCCTTGTTGGCTCAAAGATCAATATCAGCACAGACACTAACAAACATTGATAAAGCATCTATCACGAGCCAGGTACTATTTCAGGTGCTGGGAAATCAACAGTGACCAAAACAGGACAAGTCCATGGCCTCAAGGAGCCGACAGTACAGATCAGCAGTCGTCAAGGGAGCCTTCTGCAATGAAGGAAGTGTCTTAGGTCAGTCTTAAGTCAGCACTGTCAATATATGAGCTGCTATTGAGTACTGGACATGTGGAGCATCTGAATCAAAATCTTCCAGAAGTGTAAAATACACTCAGTATGACACATCTCATTAACAATTCTTAATGATTATCTTACCTAAGCCCTGCGACAAACCCATGAGGTGGATGATATTATCTTACCCATTTTTCATATGAGAAAACAGGCTTGGAAAGGTAAGGGAAAGTTGGACAAAGTCAGGTGGCTAATAAGAGATTAGCCTGGCTCTGAGCTGGGTCTATATGACTCCAGGATCCATGCAATCTACATCCCACCACACTAGTCATACCAGCTCCCCTGGGCAATACTCCTCACAGCAAAGGAGTACATGGACACGATCAAAATGACCCAGATAGTCACCCGACTCCAAGCCACACCTCATACAGATGATCATCACCTTGCTCACATCACTAGGAATTAAAATGAAAAACTGGGGCTCTGGGGGAGAGAGGGCTTCCCTCCCAGTTCTTCATGGCAAGCTTCAGTGGCAGAGCGGCCCCGGCAGACGGCGCTGGCCAGACACTCAGATCCTGTGGCTCCTGAGCATCTTGGAAGCTGCACATTCTTTAGCCTGACCCTGGGTACGGATGACGGCTGCCCTCCAGGCACCTTTACTCCAGGAAGCGTTTTGTTTTCTAGAAAATCTCTCCACTAGCCCCAGGTCCATCCTGTCCACTACACCTGGCTCTTGCTTCACTCGCTTACATCGGTCTTAGCCTTTGGCCGCCAAGCACTCAGCCCCCATGAGTTTGGAGCTGCTTTGAACCATCAACACCATGAAAACTCCAGCGTGACCCCTAGGCCTGTGAGCCTGGGGGACTCGACCCCACCCCCCTCTCTGAAGCCCTCCTGAGTGCCCACTAGAACCACTGCGCCTTCTAGGGTGCTGCTTCTCAAAGCCTCACCCTCTCCATGAAGCTAATAATCCCTGACCCTCAGCTGCTACTTTAAAAAAAAATTGAGATATAATTGACATATAATAGTATATTAGTTTCATACAACATAATGACTTGATATATGTATACAGTGCAAACATTTACGTTCAGTTAGCATCCATCACCATGCAGAATTGCAATTTCTTTACGATGAGAACTTCTAAGATCTTCTCTCAACAACTTCCAAATACACACTACAGTATGAACTTAGTCACTGTCCCAAGGTGCGATTCTCGATTCCTGTATATTCACAGGCTCCCCAACTGTCCAGCAAGTCCAGTTGATTCTACTGCCAGGATCTGTCCAGAACCCGCCCACTCCTCTCCACTTTCACGCCCCGCCCTTGTCGGGGCTATCCAAGTCTCCTGCCTGATATCACAACCCTCTCCTAACTGGTCCTCCCAACCCCGCTTCCTGTCCTCAGGTTCATTTCCCCCAGGGCCACAAGAGGGATCTTAGAACATAATTCAGATCATATCACAATGTGACAATGACAGGACTCAGGCCTTATTCACCTCTGTCTTCCACGGCCCAAAGCCAGCGCTGGTGGGATTCGACACCAGTAAAGGTTTTCTCTTGACTCAAACACCAGACTTGGGGCCGACCTCCGAGTCAGGACAGCGCGTGTGCAGCTCCCTTGCTCCCGCGTGTCTGAGGTGGGGAAGGACGGCAGCGCCCCGGGCCCTCCCCCTTCTCCTCTGCGTGTCGGGGCCGGGGCGCACCCCCCCTCAGCCCTGGGGCGGCTGGCTACTCACACTTGGTGTGCCGGTCACACAGCGCCGACGCCCGCATGTCGCACAGCCGGATGGTCCCCTTGCTGCTGCTGTACACGAAGGTGTTGCAGTGGTGGGGGTGGAACTCGGCCGCCGTGATCACCTCCGTGAGCTCCTCCATGTTGGCCGGCTTGATGTCCACGATATCTGGCGCAGACGAGTCAAGGAGGGGGCCGCGGGGAGGGGCGCTTCAGCGGGGACTAAGCATCGTGGCTTTATCTAGAGGAACAGGTCAGCGCGGAGCACACACGGAGGGGCCTCATCAGGACTCTGTGAGCAGGCGGCTATCACCGGACTCACGCAGACGCGGCCCAGGGACGTTCAGTGGCCAAAGGGAGAACTAGACCTCGGGTCCCCCCAGGCCCTAATCGGGGTTCCATCCCCCGTCACACGCAGATGCTCCATCCACATTAAAGTTACCTGCTCATGCAGTCAGGCTAAACTGTGCCAGGAGGCAAGGGCTTTCATTGCTCATTTTACAACAGCGGTTAAGAAACCAGTCCCATCACAACCAAACAATTCAATAGATTTGAAATTTTAACCAAACCCCTGGGCTGATAAATTATATCTAGGACAGACTGTGAATCTTCTCCCACAAAACCCCTTAGATCTTTAGAGAGGGTGTGGAGAGAGGGAACCTGCCTGTACTGTTGGGTGGGAATGTAAATTGAGACAGCCACTATGGAGGTTCCTTAAAAAAGTCAAATCAGAACTACCCTGAGAAAATCATAATTTAAAAGGACATGTATACCCCAACATTCACTGCAGCACTATTTACAATAGCCAGGACATGGAAACAACCTAAATGTCCTAAATGACAGATGAATGGATAAAGAAGATTTGGTACATATATACAGTGGAATATTCGGAGAAGGCAATGGCACCCCACTCCAGTACTCTTGCCTGGAAAATCCCATGGACGGAGGAGCCTGGTAGGCTATAGTCCATGAGGTCGAGAAGAGTCGGATACGACTGAGTGACTTCACTTTCATGCATTGGAGAAGGAAATGGCAACCCACTCCAGTGTTCTTGCCTGGAGAATCCCAGGGATGGGGGAACCTGGTGGGCTGCCATCTATGGGGTCGCACAGAGTCGGACATGACTGAAGGGACTTAGCAGCAGTAGTAGGATACAGTGGAATATTATTCAGTCATAAAAGGGAAAGAAATTAGATCTTTTGTAGAGATGTGGATGAACTTAGAGCTGTCATACAGAGTTAAGTCACAAAGAGAAAAAGAAATATCATATATTAATGTATATATGTGGAATCTAGAAAAATAGTACTGATGAGCCTATTAGCAGGGCAGGAATAGAGACACAAACGTACAGAATGGACCTGTGGACGCAGGGAGGGCGGGGGAGGGTGGGACAAATTGGGAGAGAAACACTGACATATATACACCACCATGCGTAAAGCAGAGAGCTCATGGGAAGCTGCCATATAACACAGGGAACTCAGCTTGGTGCTCTGTGATGACCTGGATGGGTGGGATGGGGGCGGGCGGGAAGGAGACTCAAGAGGGAGGGGATATATGTATACTTAGAGCTGATTTACTTCACTGGACAGCAGAGACTAACACAAAACTGTAAAATAATTTTACTGCAATAAAATAAAAATATGTCAATGAAATTATAATAATAACAGTTGCTACCACTTACTGAGCACTGACTACAGGTCAATCGCTGTGCAAAGCACGTCATGTGCTTTCTTTCATTTAATCCTTATAACAGCTCTCTAATCAGCACTTTACTTATCCTTGTTTTTTAAAGGGTGGAAACAGACTCTTGGAGTATGTAAGTAACGTGCCCCAAGTCATATGGCTAAAGAATGGCAGTGGTAGGATTTTATCCCAGGTGCAAGATTTGCACTTTTTAGTAATTATGCAAAATTTCTCTTACTGAAGATATACAGGATCTCAAATCTCCACAAACTGTGATTTGCTTTAGAGCTTGTGTGGGAGTTCATGTATTAAAAAGAAGCCATCCAATTGCACAGCAGGGTAGTTTTGGCCTCCCATGTAATACACCCCTAGTTTTATCATCGTCTTTCTTTTTTTGTCCTGAGTATTTTCCTTTCTGATGAAGAATTATCATACCTCTATTTTTAAGGAACATCTCCTTGTGTATTGAAATCAAACATTTGGCCTTTCATCTATCAATATGATGGTGACCTAACAGAAACAAACACCTTTAGTGGGCATGAGTTTGTGCTGATCCATTCACATTCCTACTGAGAGCACGGGGGACCTGGGTGCAGGTAGGGAGGTACCTGAGGGCTTGCTGTCTGAGAACCAGCATAGGAAGAGGTCTCTTGATGCGGATGCTGTGAACCAAAATGATTCTCACTTTTGAGCCATATTTGTGATTTTGCCCCTCCTGTTTATCACCAGGTAGCATTTTTTAACTTAACATTTGTTTCTATGGGTGAACTTAAATCAACTTACTTTTTTCTTTACTCAGCCTCGTAATCAGTAACCCAATATTCATGAAATCATTGGTTTAATAAGCTAGTTACATTTTAAATAACACACCTGAAATAAATGCATTTAATAATTAAAATGAACACATTTATGTGTGTGCCAGGAACTTACGAATCACATTTTGGAAAACACTGCATTGAATCAACAAGCAATAACTTGAGACAGACAATGCCATTAGACTGGGATGGATAAGTCTATGTTTTTTTGTGAGGTTGGTGGCCTAATCTCCTTAGAGTTTAAAAGAGTAATGAGTAAATGCACTGATATTTTTAGTCACATTAGCACTAACAAAGTAGTCATCTACTAGCAAACATCACCCATGCTCCTGGTTTGAGGCAATAATGGCTGTGTATCTAGTTGTGCCTCTTTCTCCTTCAATTATCTCTTATAAATCCTGTTGGGTTCTTTCTAAAATTAGCTTGAGACTGAACTAACATTACATCTTGCTACAATTTCCCTCAGCAACCCAGATACAGATATAACTTGTGTCTCCAGAGCATGTAGGTCCCCTGGACTCATAAAATACTACCTTTCAACTCAACTGCTCTCAGAGTTATAAATATTATCACAGTTAGCATCGCGTGCTGGGGAACAGGAGCCTGTTTCCCCCCAGAAGAAGGCCCCAAGCTGCAGCTCTGGGGTTCTCTCCAGCCCCCTGACCCATGCATGCCCTGGGCTTTGTAGCCACAATACAGGGTGGGGTGAGCAGAGGTTAGTGTTCAGCTGTTGTCAGACTTCATTTCCCTCCAGAAAGAGCCTCCATACTCCACTGTGCCAGTGAGCATGTTTCTCTTTCCCCAAAATAGGGCAAGAAAATCTGGTGTCAGCTTTCTCAACCTCTATCAGTACAGCTCTAAAAACAAGCTTAACTGGAAAGGATCTTGGCTGTGTGGGAAGGGGAGGTGCTACATCTCTGGTTACTTTTTTTCTCACCTAAAAATAAAGCTCACAAGTTAGAACGTGTGAAAATGAAGTGCTTAAACATATATATGAAACCAGGAGCATCCTCCACCTTCAAGAACACCATGAGAATTGAGTGTGCTTAGGGCTGCTGCCTCTGGACCCTTCCTCTCTCCTTCCCCCTCCATCCATCCTGGACCTCCAAGCCTGCCCACCATCCCTCACAACCAGGCAACTTCCTTGTGACTAAATAGAGTGCTTCTTTGGGTCTGAACTTATGGGGTTCAGGAGAAAAGCCATGACTCCAATCCTCTTTTTAGTAATTGTGGTGATAAGGACAAGGAAGATAATACGAAAATAAAAAGCAGTTGCCAAAGTTCATCAAGTGCCACGCACTGTCTCATTTGCTTTTCACCTCATCCTTATGACGCTAATATTATTAATAGACCTGTTTTCGAGCAGAGGAAACAGTGACAGAGGTAAGTTACTTAATGTTATATGATGGTAGCGGGTGGAGCTGGCATCTGAACCCAGGTTTGTTCGACTCCAGAGCCTGGTTCCTGACCACACTCCACCCTCCTTCACTGAGAATGGCCCCCACAGAGCCGGCCTTTCTCAGCAATGTAATTCAGGCTCTCTTGAAACTCCCCTGGCTTATCTGAGAGGGATTCTGCTTGGAACTGGTGCTCGCTCAATTTGCCCACCACTCTGCGCACTACATTTTTCAGAACCAGAATTTGGACCCAGCATCTGACCTAGGAGTTTTTTTTTTAAGGAACTGTAAGTTGAGACAGAAGCAAGATAAAGGGTTTCTTGAATTGTTAACTGATGGAGGATTTTCTGAGTTCTAAAAACATTTAGGAGTCTAATTTCCAAAAATTCAACAGTGTGTGGGGATGACAAGAGAGCATATTTTACATGCATTATCTGTAAACTCAGTCTTTTTCCTTATACAGTTCTCAAGGGAGATACACACCTCCAGCATGTGTGGTTGTGCCCTTCATGTAGGGAGGGAAGGAGACAGGAAAGGAGTAATGCTTGGCTCCCTGTATTATCTTGGAAATGGAATGATGCATGTTGACAGTCAATTTTCTTTTCCTCATCTTTTAGAGCTCTCTATCCAAATTATTTCCCTGTTGTCCCAAAGAACTAAATAGCAAAGGCAAAACAGAGCAATGGATTCACGGCTAATATACAAGGCAGACAGCCAACAGATTGCTATTAAATTAACCCTGGGGCTTGACAGATCTGTTCATCCTGACCCCAACCGCTTATGGCATTCCTTATTAATGCTGAGCCCAGGCAAATTACCTCTGCTAACAAAAGGGGTTAATATGCCTCTCTGCTGGGACTCGAGGCAGCGCTGGGGACAGGAGGGGGCACAGCCAGTTTGGCAGCTGAGCTCCACGCTTGGAAGGCAGGAGGTGGGAAGGTGAGGGCACTGCTGTGCCAGGCAATGGCCTAAGGCATCATTTAAAATAATAATTGAAGACACTAGGAGGTCACCTCTTAAGGGATCAGCTTCAAACAAATAAAAAGCCAAGGCCATAAATTACATCAGTGGGGTAAGGAGATGAAGAGGGTTATGGCAGGATGCTCAAGGGGAGATAGATGGGGACCATTCAAGAGTCATTTCCTTGATCCCAAATTTGGAAAAGTTTTCTATCAAAATATCTATAGAAACATTATAAAGGAGAAAGACTGACAACAACCTTAATACACAGAAATAGGGAAATGATTGAGTAAATTCTGGTTGATATCATTAAATTGTTTATGCAATAAAATGCCAAGTCTGTTAAACAACTTGCAGGAAAAATTCTATCTATAGTGTGACCATAATGTTATTTAAAATTTATACTCTGAAACTGATGGCCTAAAAGGCAAAAATACCAAATGTCATTGATAGTTCTACTGGGGTGGGTCTATGAATTTCTTTTCAATGATCAGTTTTTTCACTTCTACATTTTCTTTTAATGACGTTGTACTATTTTAAGATTGAAAAAGTCAAGATTTTTTAATGCTTATTATACATATGTATAATTTTAGGTGAGGTAAGTTAGATAAAAATATATACAGTCTGATCATAGGCATGTAAAAAGAATGAGAGAATAGAATGGAAGAAAATATAGTTATATCTTACAGAGGGATTTCATTTTAAGGTTAGTATTAAATTATCCTTTAAAAATGCTAGCTTGGGTTCATTCATTTGTTCCTTCATGTATTTAATAAATATTCACAAAGAATCTGCTAGGGATAGGTTCCAGGCACAGGAGATATAGCTGTGACCACAGCAGATCAAAAAATCCCTTAAACCATGGATCCTATGTTCTAGAAGGGAACATGGTCACTAAACAAGATAAATAAATAGAATATATAATTTATTAGGTAGTAATAACTGCTAAATAGGCAAAACAGGGAAGGGAGAAAATACATATGTGTGAATGGGCAGTGTGTATGTGTGCATATGTGTGTGTGTGTGTGTGTGTGTGTGTGTGTGTGTGTGTGTGTGTGTGAGACCCTAGATTGAACAGAAGATGACTTCCTGGATAAATAAAGAATTTAAAAAGTTCCTCATTTTTCTGAGCCCTACTGTGGAATTAACCAGCATTAAAATTGTGATGTAAATTCCTTGTATATACACAAAATTAGGTGGTGAGATTATAGGTCATTTTATAATCTCTATAATGAATGCATATTATTAAACCAAGAAAACAAACAGTGAATACAGTAGTTTCCTTAGCTTAGAACCAGCTATGAGACAGTTGAGATACCAGGAACCTCATCTCTGGGTAAAGCTGAAGACAATATTGTGTTAAACACTGCGATTGTAACAAGTGGGGTCAAAAGATTAGAATTCATTTTGTTTCCAACTCTATTTTGCTCCAAGATACAGGAAAGTCATTTTCTTTCTCTCAGGATTTCAATTTCTTTGCCTTTGAATGGGTATCATCCTGTTAACTCTGTTAGTCTGAGAAATTTTGATGATCAAATAAGACAGTGGAGAAAAAGTTATTTATTTAATATTTTTGCAGCGGATTGAATAATCCCAACTTTGAAATAAGACGTGTATTTTTCCCCAAAGATAACTTTTATATGCATTAGGTTTGTGAGTTTTTGAAGATATTCTCTCATATGCTTCTGTCTTGATCTCTGCTAATTGTGCTGATACTGAGTTTTTTTCTCTCCCCTTTCTTTCTAAGCCAATTACTGATAGCAGGGTCCAGCAGGAGGCCAGTCTGCCTGTCGAGTCAGAGACTGGACTCTAGATTCACCTGGGTAAGACACCCATGTTCAAAAGCAGTCGAGGGTTTTCAGATAGCGCTTCAAGTCTGCCAGTACTGAAAGTGGAGAATAGCCTTATCATGACCTTGAAAACTGAGCATATTAGAGCTGGATTCTGTTTCAGGGGACATGAGTTGATTTGAGTCTTTATTCCAAAGTCTGATTGAATCTTTGGGTATAAAGCAGTGATTACAAGCCATCCAGATCTTGTCAGCAGAAAGGACTTGCTGTTGGACGGCAACACACTGAAAATCTCTGAAGAGGACTCCGAGGGGTCTTCCTCTCTCAAGAGCTTAAAAAGCCAATGAGCAAATATTCGTGGAGGGCTCTGCCAACTGCTAGGATCAGTGTGAGAGGACTGACAAAGAGACACATGGTGCCCTATGAGGTGCTTTTGGACACGTGTTGAGCTGCAAAAGACATGGGATAAGATGTCCTTTACAACTGTGGGTGGGGGGTACTTGAAAGTCCCATAACCACAGCCTCTTTCTTATTCCTATTCCTATTTCCTATTTCTATTTCCTATTTCCTATTCATGTGACACAGCTTGAAATTTCTCCATTAGAAAACACTCAATACTTGCTTCAAAGGCCAATGCACATGTTCCTTTCTGTATGAAATGTTCCAGCCCTTCTTTCATGATCCTTCCTACCTATGTATCCATATCACCTTGACCGTACCTCTGGGATTACACTTAAGATACCGTGATAGAGGGTGTTTTCCTGGAATATAAGAGTGAGGCAGGCCTAGATTTGGAGCTTCACTGGTGACTCAGTGGTAAAGAATCCACCTGCCGATGCAGGAGAGGCATGTTCAATCCCTGGGTTGGGAAGATCCCCTGGAGAAGAAAATGGCAACCCACTCCAGTGTTCTTGCCTGGGAAACCCCATGGACAGAGGAGCCTGGCGGGCTACAGCCCATGGGGTTGCAAAGAGTCGGACATGACTTAGCGACTAAACAACAGATTTAGATTTTAATCTCAAATCCTGTGGCCAGTTACTATCTAATCCTCATTTTAAATGTCTTTGAACTTGTGAATTTATCAACAAAGAGAGGAATAAAACTATAGGAGATGATATAATCCACCTGCTACTTCATAGAGGCCCCCTCCCACCCCCCAAAAAAAAACAAAAACAAAAACCTGTCAGTCTCATCCTCCCTAGTATGGTTACATGTCTGTCTCCCTCTGTCCACATGCTCACTGTGAAAGCTTTGTGAAATGTTAACTTGGTGAAGCTCAACACTTCTAAAATGTTTCTGGTTGTGGTGGGGTAACAAGGATCATTCTCTGGGGCGGGTAAAGCAGCCACCCTGCAGGCACGCACAGGTTCCCCTGGTGCTCAGTCAAACAGTGATCTACATGCTGTTATAATGGACCCTGAGACCTGGTTAAAGCCCCCAGTCAGTTGACTTTAATTGAATCATGAGGGATTTATCCTGGGTGGGCCTGAACTAGTCTGTTGGCAGGCGTTTAAACCAAGGTTAGTCTTCCTTGAGGAAGAGAGCCCAACAGATGCTGAGACTACAACTCCTCTCCCTTCCCTCTCAATCGTCCATCTTGATGGCCGTGTGTGATCGTGGCCTGTGGTGTTCCCGCCTGTGGTGTTCCAGCTTCTTGTGGTCTTTCTACGCCTGACTGCTGGCCTTAAAGACTTTGGGTTTGCAAGGCTAATTCACTGTAATATGTCAATCTGTCTCTCTCTCTCTGGACACCCACATATACTCTCTTACTGGTTTTGCTTCTCTGGTTGAATTCATCCTCCCTCTAGATTACAAGGACCATGATATCAGGGATGTATTTTTTATTCATCGTGGCATCTCCAGTGCACACCATAAGTGCTCAGTAAATGTGGATGAGTTTTCATTAGCTATCTACAGGGAACTCTACTCAATAC
This sequence comes from Odocoileus virginianus, assembly GCF_023699985.2. NCBI lineage: Eukaryota > Metazoa > Chordata > Mammalia > Artiodactyla > Cervidae > Odocoileus > Odocoileus virginianus. The sequence continues at coordinate 54,230,145 of NC_069676.1, forward strand.
TTTGTAATTACCTATATGTGAATGGAATCTAAAAAGAGTAGATATATGTATACGTATAACTGATTCACTTTGCTCTATAGCAGAAACTAACACAACACTGTAAATCAACTATATTCCAATAAAATAAAAATCTTTAAATGTTTTGGGGTTTTACACTAATTTATTCTTGTGACTTAGCATCCTTCTTTAGGCAAGGTTTTTTTTTTTTTTTTTTTTTTTAAGATGCAGAAAACTCACAGTAGGTCAATAGGCCAAGATACCAGGCCTGGATGTGTGCATGATCAGTTGCTCAGTTTTGTCCAACTCTTTGCAACTCCATGGACTGTAGCCCACCAGGCTCCTCTGTCCATGGGATTCTCAGGCAAGAATACTGGAGTGGGGTTCCATTTCCTCCTCCAGGGGATCTTCCCAGCCCAGGGATCAAACCCAATTTCTTGTGTCTCCTGCACCGGCAGGCAGATTCTTTACCACTGCACCATCTGGATGTAGATCATTTAACCTGTGCTTTTCTTAGCAGAGAATGGGATCCAAGCAACAAGAATGGGATCCAGGATAAGAAGAATAGGGAACTTAAAATATGCCCCCAATAATAAAAGCTACTGTTTATAGTCGTCACTTTGTGCCAGGCACTCAGCTAAGTACTTTAATGACTACCTCATTTAAACCTCACAACAACCTTCTATTATCCCCATTAACTGATGAGGAAATTGAAGGCCAGAGAAATGTTAAAACACTTGTCAAGGTCACAGCTTTTAGGAGAGGAAGCTGGATTCAAATCCAGGGAATCTGACTCCAGAGTCTGCCTTCCCAACTACTGAGTGATACAACTCCAAGGAAGTTCAAGGAGCCCCAGAAGAAGTCTGCAGAGTTGCCTTCTCATCCTTTCTCCTGATAACATGAGGTTCAAAGGGCAGAGAAATACCCAGACTCCGAAGCCCTAGATCTGGTTTCAGATGCAGAGGGTCAGCAACCACACAAGCAAGGCACCAGGCCTGGGAAAATCCACCAAGGTGGTGTTTAATATGGCAAGGAAGGGGCTACTGTGGCACACACATGCCAATGTGCTGGATGCGTTATTGGAAGGGATGCTCTGCTTTTAAACTAAATGTCAGACTAAGATTGATATGGGCAGTTGTGGACAGGACTAAGAAGGAGCAGACCTGGGCTCCTACCTAGTCCATTATGCAACTTGTTAAATTAAATCCATATCAAGTAAAAGTAAAGATACAGTACTTCACAACTGTATACTGAGCACCTAGTTGGTGCTAGGCACTGCATTAAGCCATGGGATAAAGCTGCAACAGCAGCAAGGGAGAGAAATTTGGGAAGCCCCATAGCTTCCCTGAAAGCCTGCCCAGAGAAATCTTACTGGGTTAAAAGGAAGGCTGCTGTCCATGGTACTAAGGAGTGACAGAAACTAGAAGCCAAAAGTTGTGGTTATGATCAGGGAATCAAAATCCAAAAGGACATCTGCTCAGCTGACAAGTGAGGCTGATGCAGAGGGGTGATAAAGACCAATTCAGAGATGAAGCACTCTGGCATCCAGTTGGTTTCTTCCAGAGAAACCCTCTGTCTCATGCTTAGAGACTGGGGTTTACACAAGGTATGTCCTTTGCTCATGTTTCCAGCCTTGCTTACAAATTTACTTCACTCTCTGGACCTCATTGAGTTCCACCAACACATCATGCTCCCTCCTACCACAGGACCTTTGTACATGATAGATTGATCTTTACCAAGTTAGCTCATGCTCATCTTCTTACAAATTCTCAACTCAACAATCACTTCCTCAGCAAAGCCTTGTTTTATTCCCTAGTCTACATCAGGTTTTTAAAAATGCATTCACCAAACCATATTTCCTTTCTTTGCAGGATTTACTTCAGTTTGTAATTATATATTCATTAGTGTGATTATTTTATTAACGTCATTCTAAAGGCAGAAAATTTGTTTCTTTTTATTCTTGTTTCCCTGTGGCTTAACGCAGTGCCTAGAACAAACTAGGTCTCAGTATATAGTTGTGGAGGGCTGTTATCATTACTTTTACTTGATATGGATTTATTTAATAGGTTCCAAAATGGACTAGGTAGGAGCCCAGAGTCAACTCCTTCTTAGAACTGAGAACAGAGTTCAAAGGATCCTAGGTATATAATACTTTTCATAATTAAGAAACATCCTTACTTTATTGAAAAGTCAGGGCTGCCTTTTGCCCTAGAAAACCACTAATCTAGAAATGAGTTGTTATTGTCCTGATGTAGTTAACCCATTAAGGCCAAAGTCTGACCATGTTATGCTAGAACCTGTTACACAAAACAGGGACAGGCTGACTATGGATGAAAGGAAGAGGATACAAGACCAGGTGCCACAAGGCTAGGAATGTCTCCCTCTGATATGGTGCTAAACACAAGGCCTGGACCTCAGAGACCTTTCAGGTATCTGATAACTAGGGTATAATGAGCAACATCTTGCAAACACCACCAAACAACAGAACTGAAGGGGGTGTCTAGAACTGAGAAGACTCAGATAATAAATTCAACAGAATAGAATCTACCCTTTTAACACTCAACGTTTCTAGTTTCCTTTTATCTTCAGCAATAATTATGACTATAGACTTCCCTGGTGGTCCTCTTGATTAAGAACTCCACCTGCCAAAACAGGGGACACAGGTTCAACCCTTGGTCTGGGAAGATTCCACATGCCATAGGGCAACTAAGCTCGTGCTCCATAACTACTGAGTCAGTGCTCAAAAGTCCATGAGCCACAACTACTGCAGATCATGCTCTGCAACAGGAGAAGCCACCGCAATGAAAAGCCCATGTGGCACAACTGAAGAATCTCCACTCGCCACAACTAGAGAAAGCCCAAGTGCAGCAACAAAGACCCAATGCAGTAAAAAATAAATATAACTAAATAATTAATAAGATAATTATGATTGTGGTGGTCCCTGCTCGCTGATCATTTACTTAGCAAGGTACTGCCCTAAGCATATATGTACACATATACACACATATGTATGAGTATATGTGCATGTTTATAAACACCTTTTACAAAATTCAAACAATCTTCTTTGACAGAGCTCTTCTCTACAGATCGTGATGCAAAGACTTGGCTAAGTTAAGAGCCATGTTAAAGCTTACACAGCCAGCAAGTAGTAGAGCTGGGTGAGAATTTCAGGCTTGCTGGACTCCAAAGACTGTGTTCTCAAGCACAATGCCCCAATGTCACACCAAATGCTAGTCACTGGAAGCCATGACTTTAAAAACCATATTGCAACACTACTTGCCTTAATGGCTACTAGTACTTTTCTTTACATTTACACATTACATAATTCAAATGGATTTTTCAGTATTTGTGATGTCATAGGATATGATAGCTGCATTTTATAATATTCATTGTCATAAATACATAATTATGAAAACAAAAAACATCCACATAGTATTTAGAAGCAGTTTGCCTCTCATGTCAGGGTTACTCATACCATACTTCGGGAATCCCACATTTTTCTATCCAGAACCACGTTTCTTCTGCCTCTTTCAGTGGATAAGAAGCACCATGGAAATGGCACTAAACAACATCTGATTTAAGAAGGCCTGTCTGGTGGCTGGTGCTTTGCCAAGGCTTTGAAAGGTGGCTGCTTCCTACCCCAGAGGCGGCTGCACTTCAGAGACAACAAGCTAAAGGGGCCCAGTTTGTAGAGTCTGCTCGGTGCTCAGGGCGGTTTGGTTGAAAATAACTATATAGATATCAGTTATTATCATTCTCATGATGACAATGATTATTTTACATATGGCTGCTTTAAGGGTGAATGGAATGGGCTCATTTGTATGCCAGCATCTGGCAGGCTGTCACACATCTGCAGAATATAACCTCAACTGTGCTATTAATACTTCCCCTCTGCGTTCTCCCCAAGGCATCTGTCTCCTAAAGTGCCTAAAGAAACTTCGCTCCCTCTTGAAGCCCTAGAGGCAAAGTTCGGAAAACATGTCACCTAGACTGGGGACAGCAGAAGCTCAGAGTGACAGCAGCTGAGCCTGAACAGATTTCTGGCTCTTGGAATAGATGTCAAGGCAGACAGGGAACCACCACCCACACTCGTTCTGTTAGCAGCTGCACTTCCAGGCAGAATCTGGGGGCAGATTCTCCTAGGCTCACACAATATGTCCCATCTGCTCTGTGATCAACAAAAGATGTCAGTCACAGTCTTCATGGTCAGTTCTCAGTCTCCATAATCCCCACCACTGGCTTATAGCTGCCTTCCCTGAAAAGCCTTGGGAGACTCTTCTGTGGCGGAGACCAGGGGACTGTGCACCTAAACCGGGTCTTTTTATTCATGTGCAACAGCTGTATTACATTTCCCAGCCTGCCTCCCAGTTAGAGGTGGTCATGGGATTGAGTTAGCTAATGGCACGCACGCTAATTTAGAACCTGGCTCACTGGCGTCTCCCTCGTGTGGTCCTACACCATCTTCCTCTTTTGCTGTACAGATGCCGATAAGGCATCGTAACACTGGGGAACCACAAGATGGAAAGAACCCGAAGCTCTGAATCACTGGTTAGAGGAGGCTGCCTGCTGATGGAGATCAGCAATATCGGACTTTACAGGAGAAATAATCTTTTATATGTTTGAGCCATTATGGACTGTATTTCATATCAGAACATTCAGAGCGTTACTATAACTAATATACCCTTATGGTGAAATCACCAGATTCTATTTCATTATCAATTATCTAACGGATTATCTCCACTTTAGTGACCTACTCGTATTTCAAACTTGACATGTCCCATCAAAATGGTACTTCCTGTATGTCAGAATATCCTAAGTACTGGGATACAGGAATGAATCATACAAAGTTCCTTCTCTCATAAAATACACATTCAAAGACGGGGAAGCCCGAAACACACAAATTAAAAAAAACATAAGTTAATGGGGATAGAAGGTTATTGGGGGTTCCTTGGGAGTTAGTGGGAGGAAATGCCTCTGAGGAGGTGACAGGAGATTGAAATCTATATGATGACATGTAAAAAGTCAGCCCTTTGGACCCTGGGGGCAAAGTATTCCAAGAAGAGGGAACAACAAACGCAGAGAATGGAAGGAAGAACAAGCATTACCGAGGAACAGAAAAGAGGTCAGGTGGCTGAAGAAGAGTGACTTCGGGGAGAGTGGTATGTCAAGACAGCAAAGAGGGGGGCAGGGACACGACCATCTTACAGTCCAAGGTTAAGAACTTGGACCTTATTCTAAGTTCAAACGGAATCTGCCAGTGTGTTTTAGTCCTGGGAGGAATGATATACGAATTACACTTTGAAAGGCCCGCTCTATTATGTGGGACATGTATGGTGTAGGACAGTGAGAAAGAACAGAAACCAGGGAATAGAATATTGCAGTCACAAAGGTGAAAGCACCATGGCCGATACTGGTGTGGGTTGGCAGGAGTGGAGATGGAGAGAGATGAGTTGATTTGAGATACATTTTAGAGGAAGCAAAGGCAGGGCTCGCGGACAAATTGGGTTGGGGGGTAGAGAGGCTGGTAACTGGGAGAAAGGATCAATATTGACTCTTACGTCAGTTACTCAGCTGCCTGGGTGGTGAAATCATTAAGATTGGGAATTCAAGAGAAGAGTCAGGTCTGTGGTGGGATGAACCACATGATAGGTGCTGAATAAATGACTGATCTTAATATGAAATATAGGGTCAACATAGTAGGACGAGAATGCTGGGTCATATACTCATTCAGCAGTTGTCTTGATTTCTCTAAATTTGAGTTAACAGAAGATAATAATAATTTCAATATGGGGGTGTTATATCCAATATACTCTTGGCAGGAAGAGACTGAAGAAGTATGATGGGGACATGAGCATTGCTAATAAAGTTTGATTTTCTGATTTAGATGTTACTTATACAGGAGTCCTCTGCCTGTGAAAATTCATCAAGCTGGACAATTATGATATGTGCACTTTTCAAAATGAGATTCTATATCTTAAGTTCCCAGCGCAGTGCCTGGAATTCAACAAATCCACTATTACTTTCATTATTATGATACAATGAAAACCATTTCCTATGTAACTGTGGTCCATTATGTAGATACAGGCCATTTGTGAATCCATCAACAAGAGGAAGGAACCTTACACTAAACTCTAGAGTCTGGTATTATAGCTGATAAAGTTCTAATTCATGACACACAAATGCTTCTGCATAAAGGAAGTGATTCAGTGTTCTAACCCAAAGGTAGTCCTGGTTCACTACTTGCAATTCAATACTTCCCTAACTTTGGACAAAAGCGTATCACAGATGCCAATATAATTTAAAAGGGAACAGATCTCCACAAGTGCTAAGTCTTCGATAGTGATTGCCCCTTTCTCTTCCATTTCTTCCCAAGCTTGCTCATACCTGAATAGTCTTGATTCAAGCCAACTGGTTATTTGCCCCAAAGAAAGGATACTAAAACTTTGATTGGTTATTTCAAAGTTCCATAGGTTAATTCTCAGGTCATCAGCTGACATGTAGGTTTCATAGTCGCTGTTGACTGATATAGAGTTGATGTGATATGTGTGCGCGTTGGCAAATACTCTTCGCGGGGTGGCCTCCACCATCAGGTCCATGGGTCTCAGGACAGGCACCTGGGATGCAAGAGAAACAAACTGCTTCAGAACCAAAGCTCTTCATTATGAAAGAGTGTGTGTGTTTATGTCCTTCATTATTACACACAAAATCATGACCACATCACATCAAAGGAGATCTAAGCTAGAGAAAGAGACTGATAAATTACATGCTGTTCCTATTCCCTTTGGTGCCTTCTAGTTTCACTCTTTTTAAAAAATGTCACCATCCCTTAGCCCTCATGGGCAATTTCATCCTTTGTAAACTCTAAGATTTTTTTCAAGTGGCCTGCTCTCAGGGGAACTTTGAATCCACTGTGGGGTGATTAGCTGCCAGAGATGTTGTTCCAGATTGTTTGTCTTTTAAAACATGAAATCTATTTTTAGAAGGAAGTTGTAGAAATGTTTAGAAATGTCTAGATCAACTAAGATTAAAATTTAGTCTTCATGGCTTTGGGAGCCTAGGCCCCATCCTGGTTCTATCTTCCATCTTTTTAAAAGAATTTTGGGGAAGCATATAATCACGCAATTCTAGTAGCCCAAAATCAGTCATTAAAATATAGGGAACCCATTGTTTTATCTGGGAAGATCTTGGTTTAACCTGTATATCAACAAGGCAGTGTACACTGTGATGTCAAAACTGTCCTCATTTGGACAATAAATTATATGGTCATCTTACTGATACATAAAGGATACTTAGTATTTGTAGAACGAATAAGTGAGAATATGTGAACAATTGTTATCTTCTTATGGGTCAAAGAATCAGACAGTTAAATAGTTTTGCACACAAGGGACTTTCCTGGTGGTCCAGTGATTAAGACTTTGCCTTCTAATGCAGGGGGTACAGGTTCCATCCCTGGTTGGGGGGGCTAAGATTTCACAAGCCTTGTGACCAAAAAAAAAAAAAAACCCGAAACATAAAACAGAGGCAATATTGTAACAAATTCAAAAAAGACTTTAAAAATGGTCCACATCTGCTGGGAAAACTGGTCAACCACTTATAAAAGAATGAAACTAGAACACTTTCTAACACCATACACAAAAATAAACTCAAAATGGATTAAAGATCTAAACTATAAAACTATAAAACTCCTAGAGGAGAACATAGGCAAAACACTCTCTGACATGAATCACAGCAGGATCCTCTATGACCCACCTCCCAGAATATTGGAAATAAAAGCAAAAATAAACAAATTGGACCTAATGAAACTTAAAAGCTTTTGCATAACAAAGGAAACTATAAGTAAGGTGAAAAGACAGCCCTCAGATTGGGAGAAAATAATAGCAAATGAAGCAACAGACAAAGGGTTAATCTCAAAAATATACAAGCAACTCCTCCAGCTCAACTCCAGAAAAATAAATGACCCAATCAAAAAATGGGCCAAAGAACTAAACAGACATTTCTCCAAAGAAGACATACAGATGGCTAACAAACACATGAAAAGATGCTCAACATCACTCATTATCAGAGAAATGCAAATCAAAACCACAATGAGGTACCATTACACGCCAGTCAGGATGCCTGCTATCCAAAAGTCTACAAGCAATAAATGCTGGAGAGGGTGTGGAGAAAAGGGAACCCTCTTACACTGTTGGTGGGAATGCAAACTAGTACAGCCACTATGGAGAACAGTGTGGAGATTTCTTAAAAAACTGGAAATAGAACTGCCATATGACCCAGCAATACCACTTCTGGGCATACACACCGAGGAAACCAGATCTGAAAGAGACACGTGCACCCCAATGTTCATCGCAGCGCTGTTTATAATAGCCAGGACATGGAAGCAACCTAGATGCCCATCAGCTCACGAATGGATAAGAAAGCTGTGGTACATATACACCATGGAATATTACTCAGCCATTAAAAAGAATTCATTTGAATCGGTTCTAATAAGATGGATGAAACTGGAGCCCATTATATAGAGTGAAGTAAGCCAGAAAGATAAGGAACATTATAGCATACTAACACATATATATGGAATTTAGAAAGATGGTAATGATAACCCTATATGCAAAACAGAAAAAGAGACACAGATGTACAGAACAGACTTTTGGACTCTGTGGGAGAAGGCAAGGGTGGGATGTTTCGAGAGAACAGCATGTATATTATCTATAGTGAAACAGATCACCAGCCCAGGTGGGATGCATGAGACAAGTGCTCAGGCCTGGTGCACTGGGAAGACCCAGAGGGATCGGGTGGAGAGGGAGGTGGGAGGGGGGATCGGGATGGGGAATACATGTAACTCCATGGCTGATTCAGGCCAATGTATGACAAAACCCACTGCACTGTTGTGACATAATTAGCCTCCAACTAATAAAAATAAATGAAAAAAAATGGTTCATATCACAAAAATCTTAAAAAAAAATGTTGAATGAAGAATTCAGAAGAAACACAGAATCCTATACAAATGTGGCACTGGATATCCTGGGAATCAGAGAAGCTTGAGATGTGGATGTAGGAAGAACCAGGGATCCTCCTAAAGCCAGGAGTGAGATGGAAAAGAAAGTCTTCACAAGCCCTCTACCTTGTTGTGGATGGTGGTTCTATAGCAGAGGTCCAGGGAAGGCAAAAACTAAGAGAGCTGGTTCTGACCACAGATTCACCCCTCACTGACAGGCTGTGTGACCTTGGGCAATTATCTTGCCCCTTCCGGGCTCTAGTTATACTATCTGAGATATCCACTGTGCCCTACTTATCATGAAGGGTGGTTAGCATCTGTTGAGATGATTTGCCCTTCAGTTCAACCTCCTATTCACCCTTTCAACAACATTTTCTTGAGCTCTGTACAAGGTCCTGGTGGGGGACATTCAACTGGGGAGCCAAACCAGACACTTGCCTTCATCTGGCTGGTCCAGATGGTGGGGGCAGGTATGAAATCATCTCATAATAAAATGTAGCAAGCACCCAAACGGAGAGGAAATAGCACAAAGAAGGATTTAACCTGGTCAGAGAGGTCTGGAGAGGTTTTGCTGAGGAAGCATGAATTGGATGACTTAAAGGATGAGAAGGTATCTATTAGTCCAGAAGGGGAAGGAAGAATGCTCCAGTCAGCAGAAAGAGCATGTGCAAATGTCCTATGGTGAGGGTGACGCAAGAATGAAAGATCAGTGGATCAGAGGAGTTGAGACAGAGAGTGATGAGAACCACGGTGGGAGATGAAGTTACAGGGTAGGTAAGAGGCAGGCCCCCAAAGAGATTTTTGCCACCACCCTAAGAGAAATGAAAGTGAAAAGTGAAAGTGTTAGTCAGTCGTGTGTGACTCTGTGACCCCATGGACTGTAGCCCACCAGCCCAAGAGATATGGGAAGAAATCAAAAGATTTTTCAATGATTTTGATATGATGGGGATCAAAGTTTCTGTGAGATCATTCCTGATGTAGTGGGGAGAACAAATTATAGAGGATGAATGAAATAAAACTTCAAAAGGGAAGGTGATATACTGATACTATTGAACACCAATTAAAGGTATGTCTGAGTTAAGGCTTTGTAATGGGTAAGAAAAGTGCCTTAGAAACTCTCCCACAAATATTTATTGGGAACTGACGCTGTGTCAATTATCCTTCATACACCACCTCAGGAAATTCTTTGACAACTCTGTGAAATAGTTACCAGTAGTGACTTAGCAGCAGCAGCATGAGGTACTATGATAAAGAGAAAACTCAGGCTCAGGGAAGCTAAGTCACTGGCCCTGAGTTGCCCGGTTGTAGGAGGCATAGTCAGAATTTGATTGCAGAGTCTATCTGACTGCAAAGCTAGGGCTTTTCCCACTGTATCACACCACACTCAGATTCTATAACATAGTAGGAAGTGATAAATGCTCTGTAAGGGACTTGAGTACAGGGCCCATAGAATTTATGGAATTGACAGAACTATGGGTAGTAATAGTGGTAGTGGTAGTCGTAGAATTTTGCAGTTAAGCTGCCTCTAGAAATCTCAATTTGGAGTTGGAGGTGTTCATGGCATTTGAATAGGGTGTCTTCCATGTGCTTTCAGAGATTCATGCCCTGCTTTGAGGTTTGTCACAAAGAAATTCCCTACCTGGAGCTTTTGAGCTCTGCACTCCCCTACTCCCACCCGCGTCCCCCAAGGTAGTGGCCCCGAAAGCAGGTTCCCCAGGGCTACAGAAGCAGTGGAATCTGTGAGGACTTCCTGCGGCTTTGCCTAAACTCTTCCCTGGGCCTCCGTCATTACCCTCACTGTCTGCACGGGCTTCCTGTGGCTGTGGCGATGGGGGGAGGGAACGTGACAGCTGGGATCAAGAGGCATTACCGAGTGGGAGCTGCCAGCTCAGAGCTTCAGGTACATGTGACAGGCCTGCCCGCTAATTCAGGCTGACATACTCCATGATGTAGCACTTAATGGGGAAGCTCTGGGAAGGTATCTGGGGAGAGAGCGCTAATGCTCTGCCCAGATAAGCCAGGCGACAAACATCACTTGTGATATTCCCACACCCTCCCTATGCCCAGGTCAAGGCTGTCCACTGCCCAGGGACACCCTGTCAAAAGGAGGAAGGAGGAGGGAAGGTGGTTCAAGCTTACCAACTGGACAGGATGGGACTGTGTTTCCTGTCTGCTCTGGATATATGCTCTTTCTGGGGCCAGGCAGGGAGAAGAGAGGGATACAGGTCCCCGAGTTCAGCCCATAGGCAATCATTTGGGTCTTCCCTGTAAGATCAGGGAGGGCTTCCTGTGGTAGCTGTCACTGAGTCAGAGCACCTCTGCCCTTCAGCCCTCTCGGTAGCCGGCCCCACGGGGAAGATTCCTTGTTCGCCGTTTTACCGGGGAGGTGAAATAACCTGTCTGACATCACACAGAGGAAGGAGCGGGGCTGAACTGGGACAGTGTGGTTCCTGAGTGAGCTCACGGAACACTGCTGCAAAAGAGACGCCTAGGATGAAACACAAAAATGCCACTTCTGCAAGTCAAAAATGGTCACATCTCAGTAATTTCACGTGGTTCAGCCTCACACTTTGGAAGGACTCTGTGCCATATGGATGTGACATTGACTCATGAAACACTGGACCCCGGAAGGACCCCTGGAGCCTCCTTCAAGGCTGTCACAAGCATATGTGTGTTTGGGGAGGGCACAGAGGGAGGCCATGGTGTCTGGGCCTTACAACCTTCATCATTCTTGGTAATATGTTCGGATTCTCACATCTTGCTTAAGTAACTATGGATAAGGAAAGTTTGAGACCAACTGCCACAGACAGTTCCAAATTCTGCAGATGAAGAAGTCAGGAACCCTAGAGGTGACGTGCCATGGCCGTGGTCACCCGGGAGGGGTTGCCAGCACAACCTGGCTCTCTGCCACTGATCCTATCGCCTCCTCTGTCCCCATACCAGGTGCCTGAGCTGTCCTCCACAGGACCAGACAAACTCCAGGATCAAGCCCGGACCTTCAACTGGTGGTTCACACCCTCTTTTCTGCACTATCTTGGCAGTGGCCGTGGGGCGAGATGACCCCCCGCCCCCAATTCCCCAAGACAAGGCTGGTGCTTCACTAGGCTTGCAAATGAGAACAGGGCCAGCCTTAGCTCTTGGAGGCTGCGGGTGGCCTTGAAGTCTGCTGCTGGAATCCTTGTCCCTCCCCAGGCATCCCATACTCGTCCCCAACCCTGATTCAGTTTCAGCTCATTGCCCTGAGCATGACTGCAAAGCATAAGCAACCCAGCCTGGTTGTCAAGACAACCGGTACTGTGTTAAGAGTATCCACCAAATAAAGTTTCACAGACCAAGAGAGCAGCCTCAGAGTCTAACCTGCTACGAGGCTTATAGATATCTATCTCAGCTGGGATATTAGTGGGCTGTGGAGAACCCCAGACGCCCTGGGGCTCCTTTCCCCACATCATTCAGGGCTCTGTTCAATGATCACCCCTTGAGAGAGGTCTTCTGTGCCCCTACCCCACCTCACACGGCACTCCTTCCACTCACCATCCTCTGACCCAGCTTACTGCTTATAAAGTTAATCAAGTCTTAAGCAGTTCATCAGTGAATCCTCATCGGTAGCCTATGATTTAGCTCGGTGAATATGATCTCTGCTGCACAGATGAGGAAATGACCAGAGAGGTTAAGTAATTTGTATAAAGTCACACAGCTCAGACTAAGGCCTGGCACTCCTTGGCTCTGGAGTCTAAGTCCTTGGCTGCTCTGTCCTTTGGGCCTGGAGGGGGCACGCTCGGGTGTGTGGGAGAGACAATTGAGTTTGTGGATGTTTTGGTGTAGGGGGTCTGGGCTGTAATGGAAGTCAGCAGGCACTGCCCAGGGCAATGTGAGCTAAATGGACTGTATCTGCTTGGGGAGCTCAAGAGAGACCTCAGAAAGGAGAGGACTACTGAGCGAGTGGGAGGTGACGGGTTTGTGGGAATCCACCAGGTGAAAGTGGGGGCCGGGGAGGAGAGGGAGGGGTTGGAGGGAGCAGCATGTGCGGAGCTCAGATGGGAGGGAGCAAAGTACAAGGTGAAGAGTGTGATTCCATGGGTTTCTGGGCATCACAGCTGGGGGTGGGGCAGTGATTTTGTCATTCACTCAAAATGCAAAATAAAGTCTTCCTCCTCAGACATGAAGAGAAACTGAGCTTGGTGAGGGGACGGAGAACTGATGAGAGCAGAGTGGGGATGGAAGGCCTCCCTTGGGGGCAGGATATTTGAGCTGAGAGCTGAATGTAGGGAGGTCAGCAGCCACGTGGTGCTCTGGAGAAAGAGCACTCCAAGCAGAGGAGACAGCAAGTGCAAAGGCCCTGAGGTTGGAATGCACTCAGAGGATAGAAAAAACAGAGAGGGGGCCTTTGCGGCTGGAGAGGAGTGAGCAGGGAAGGACAGTGGTAGGAGATGGAAGATCAGAAGTCAGGGCTGGGTCACAGGTGTGGTTGTGGGGATAGGAAGATCACTAGCTGCCCAATACTGCCTTCCTCCTCTCTCCCTTCTCTCTCCCCACCTCTGTTTCTCTCTCCCCATCTTTCAGTCTTCCTCCCTTCACATCTTTCTCATTATCTCTCCTGCTGAAACACAAGCCCACCTTTCACCTCTCAGAATCCATTCACTAACAAAACGGATGTCACTGGCATTTGATTTATTCAGTGCACATGGTGGTGATGCATCACAGTCTTCTGTGGCACCTAAGTGGTGTCAGCAGGTCACAAAGGCCCCTTCGGAGACACATGGCGGAAGGGGAACAGAATCCTGGGAGCCCCCAAGGCCCCCCACTTTACATGACATCTGTGAAAATGCACAGCAGGGGAGGGGCTGGAGGTGAGGGCTCTTCACAGGGAAAAAAACCACAGCTGTGCTCACCATGGTGACCTCCAGAGCCTCCATAAGTTGACAGATTCAAGGCAACAGTCTGAGAGAGAAGAGATGGCTGGACAAGAGCTCAGGAACAGAAAAAAAGTTGGAGCCGTGGAAAAGGGAGAGAGGAGTCCACTGGTACAAGGATGTGCACGGATTCCAGCTGTTTGGTAACTTCGGGTCAAATCTGATCGAATTCCGCAGACAAATGTGAATACCCTTGGATACTAAGTACAATCGACATAATTGACAAGACTGTGCCTTTTGAAAAAATTGCTACCAACTTACACCCATGTTTGCTTGTATTTCCTTGTCAATATTCAACAGATGCTTCCCACCACCCTACCCAATAACTGAGATTACTCCATACTGAGAATGATAGGATATATTCAGGCCAGGGGGTTGTGGGGTTCTGTGCCATCAATTAGGAAGTTCACATAGCATTGTCATGACCACATGCTGGCCCCAGATAAAACCTTCCATAAACATTTATTAAGCATTTACTATGTGCTGGACAGTTATCACACAAAGTATTCTTATGAAGCTTAGTGGGGGCAGAGAATACACAACCCCCTACCCACCCTGTCTTGTTCATAACCAGCTCTTTTGGGAAGCTAAAAGCATGTTTGTTTGATCTAGACAAGAAACAGATGGGAGCTGCCCACCTTTTCTTGGTGCAGGGAACCCTGACCCTGGGGGACCACAGGTTCAAGGCCTCGTGGGGTCTGGGCTGACTACACCATTCCATCTAGAAGCACTAAATGGTAAAGCTGGAGGAAAGGGTAGAAAGTTCCAGAATCAGCCTCACTTCAGGTTTGCCATCATGCCTTTCCTGGACTTCCTTCAAGAAATATCTTCTGTGATTCTCCAAAGACAATTACTGTAGGTTTGGGATAAAGCCAGCAGTTAGAGAGCACTCAGACTTCATTGTCAAGGAAGAGGGAGTGAGTCATCTTGAAGACGAGAGAGCCATTGGGTCCCACTATAAATATCCCTGTTTCAAAGCTACCCAGCTAAGCAGCGCAGGGAAGCTGTCTTCAAACAGGAGAATGTGATGACTTCCCAAGAACTTTACGAAATAGTTTCAAAGGAAACCATGACTTTTTGTGAAGAATCCACCTGCCAATGCAGGAGACCTGGGTTCAATCCCTGGGCCAGGATGATCTCCTGGAGAAGGAAATGGCAACTCACTCCAGTATTCTTGCCTGGGAATCCCCATGGACAGAGGAACCTGGTGGGCTACAGTCCATGGGGTCACAAAGAGATAGGTACAACTTGGCAACTGAACAACAACAAACAATATACTTTCCTTCCTAAAATCAAATTATGTCAGGATATAACCACAGTTGAGGTTCTCATTCTCATCTTTGGAAAAGAAAAATAGACTTTCCCCATCTTGAATCTTACTGGGATGTGTTATCCATGGCATAAAACACTTCAGGCAGGGACAGATGACATCTTTAATTGATGCCCCACAAATGACCCCATCACCCAGCTCATTATAATGTGAATTTCTAATAAGATTTCTAAAAAAAAAATTCTAATAAAATTAAAATTTAAAAAATTATAATATGAAATTCTAATATAATCAGAATTGTGTTTTATGTTGTTGTGGTCAATTGTGTCACATTAATAATTTTAGAGATAATTAAATCCAGAAGAGAATTTTAAAGCCTTATAGTTATACATACATGGGGAGGGGAAAACCTGTTTTTGCTGCAGAAATGATCAAAAAGAGTTTTTAACATTTATTTTCAGGAAGTTGCAGTGAAAATGCAAAATTAAACAAGAAAAAGGAACAATGTAAAGTTATGACTTTTAAAGAACTTTATTCCTTATTCCTTTAATGGATATTGATGGGTATCCAGTTACAATGGTGTTTAAATTTCACACGTTAAAAAGGTGAT
Organism: Odocoileus virginianus; assembly: GCF_023699985.2. Taxonomy (NCBI): domain Eukaryota; kingdom Metazoa; phylum Chordata; class Mammalia; order Artiodactyla; family Cervidae; genus Odocoileus; species Odocoileus virginianus. The sequence goes on from NC_069676.1 coordinate 54,245,924, forward strand.
CTGAAAGATGCTCAGGAAGGTATGTGGTTATTCAAAATTCTTCTAGGTGGTACATAAGCACAAACTTGAAGTTATATGGTGTTAGAGAGTTTTCAGAGTCATGTAGACCTGGCCTTGAATCCTGGTTGGGCTATTTACCAGTCACGTGGCCCTGGGCTTCTTACTTCACCTTTTTCCATGTCAAGGCTCTTGTCCCTAATGTTACAGATAGCATTCCTCTATAGCTTCGCTGAGAAAACTTAGCCCAGGGCCTGATACATACCATCTACCAAAGAGATATTTCTGGATAGCTTACTTTTCGCCAAACTGCGCTAAGCACTTTATGCATACCATGTTATTGAATCCTTACTGTGATCTTAAGAGGTAAGTACTAATATTCTTCCCACATTACAGGTACGGATCTTGAAGCAAAGGAAGTGGTGAAACTTGCTCAATGTCATACAAATAGTAGGAGGTGGCGTTACCCTTGTTGGCGGTCTGGCTACAGCCCCTATGATAGTTATTACTAGAATCCTTCCCATGAACTTCCAGTTGTAGAAAAAAAAGGTGCATCCCGAGAGATTGCCTAGGGAAGATTTTCTGACTTTTTCTATTGGCTTCAGAGTTTAGACATCCCTTTTTCCACCCAGGGAATTCAGTCATGATTACAGAACTCAGCGTTGCTCAGGAGAAGTGGCTAGTGGGATAACTGGTCATTCGGTAGCAATTAACTTTGTTGGTGAAAAAAAAAAAAAGCGGAAGGCTTTTCTGGTTAGGAGTTTTCCTAATAGCTTCTGTCCACATTGTCATGAAAACCTTGAACAATATGGTTGTTCATCCAATTATCAAACCAACCTGGGGGGCAGAGTCTGGCATTCTGTGTACCCATTATCAAAGGGTAATTTGGTGTAACAAACCAAATCGAGTACGTACAAAGACTGTCAAGTAAAATAAACCACTCACAAATTAAATTACTTCCCATTTTCAGTGGGAAGAATGCCAGTCATTTTTCATCTTAAAAAATATGCATCTTAATTCCATTTTTTAAAGAACATGAAAAGAAGCATTTAAAGGCCTCTTGTGCAGTCTGCAGCAAGGTCCACCCTCCCTTGGACATCTCTCTGGGTCCTGGAACATTTTCTCTCAGAGAATTAATGGAGCATTAAGCCTCACCCTGGTTAAGAAAAAAAAAAAAATAGAAAAACTTGTTTCCTCCATGGATCAATGGTGGATGGAGTTCAGAAAGCAGGAGTGAGAGGTTGGCTCTGATTTATAACGACATATCAGAGCTGTTGTTTCCAGAATGAAACTGCCACTCAACACCACCCCGCCAAACTCCCAGGGAATCCTATCCAAATAATATAATTTTTAGATTTCCCGGATCACACCCTTCAACAGCCTCAATATGTCCCTGAGTTCTTCTTTTACTGGCTTTGTCATATGAATTGAAATAAGACTGAGAGGAAAAACCCCTTTGGAACAAATCAGGCTTTGTGCTTCAGGGTCTTAAATATCTTAGAATTATATTCTTTCATTTGACAAATATTTATTAAGTGCCAATCACTGCTTTGCGTGGTACGTGTATAGGGTGAACAAAGCAGATTAGCTGTGGCACTTAAAGTCTAATAGGGAAGAAAAACATTAGTGTCTCAAGATAGACACATTATTACAAACTGCCTAGGATGCTACAGAAAGATGTGTATTGCTTCAAGAGAGGCAAAAATATTTTTTCATTAAAAGAAATAGGGGTTCTAATTTAGATTAGGGAATTAGGTGAATTGTTTTTTGAAGAAGTGACAGCTCACCCCCCAGAAACAGAGCCATAAGCATTCTCTATATAAATGGTTTTTCACTGGAGGCCAAATTGCCATCTGACACGGTCTGGAGATATTTTTGATTGTCAGAATGGGGCGTATGCTATTGGGTAGAGGCCAAGGATGATGCTAAAAGGCCTTCAATGTACCGGACAGCCTTGAGCAGCAAAGAATTACCTGGACCAAAATGTTAACAGTTCTGAGACTGAGAAATCCAGTTCTTAAGAAAATATTTCTGGAAAGAGTCTAAATCAAGGGTGGATAAAAGAAACTCAATATTAACTTCCACAATGAGCAGAAAAAAGTTTCAGTTCATAGATATGTTCTGGTTTAAAAAGTCTTTATATATATATATATGTGCATATATATACACACACACATATATATATATATGTGCATATATACACACACACACACATATATATATATATATATACACACACACACACGTATATATGAAGGATCTATCTATCTATCTCTCAAAGGCTTATCCCTTATTGCCAGCTACAAGAATAACACACAACCCATAAAACATGCCTAGGAAATTAATACATATTTTTTTAAACTCAATGTATCAAAGATGATTTTTATAGCAGACTAACAATTTCATGCTCTCAGTGTCTTTGACTTCTTTTGGCCTCTCTACAAAAAAGAGAGGGAAAATATCTTTTGCTCAGAAGATAAACTCAGTATCTAATTACCAGCCCATGCAGCAGCCTGTAATTCTGCCAGTTTTATCTTATTTTTTTTCTCCCAGACACTTCCATTTTCTGCCAACATTGCTATTTCTCAAAGTGTGCTTCCCTGTACATTGCCTTTCCTGTTATTTCCCTTGATGTTTCACATTGTGCAATTCCACAGGAAAAAAGGAGACATCTTAAAATATCACAGTAGAGGAAAATTTCAATTAACATTTATAGGTGGGAAAGGGGATGGGATGGGAAGAGGCAGTGGTTTAATTTTTGGTTAGTTTGGTTAGGATTAATCACAATAATTGTTTTTGTTTGGTTTTTTAACTTCTGTTGATGGAAGGATTTCTGAACTCTGCCCATATACTTTCTCCTATTAACAACAGGGATAAGTATCACTGAATTTTTGATAGTCAAGTATCAACAAGACCTCAGGAGGGTCACACTATATTTCTGTCATTTATTACTGTGGCTTACACAGATCGAAGAAGGTAAGTATAAATTTGATATAAATCTTAAGAATCTTAGAGCTAGAAGTTACCTGAGAAGTCATTACATGAAAAAGGTGTGTGTGTATACAAAGATGAATCTCTAAGAGCTCTGAAACGCAGCCTTTCATAAGTATAGACAAAGCTATTATATGCATGCAACTAAACTGTGTCAGTTCTGCCTCCCACCAATAGATGGCAGTAGTGGTTACAAGTGATATTCTGATTCAGTAACAAAGTGACTTTTCAGGATTGCATTGTCTGGTTCCCATCACTGAGTGTACATTAGAATCAAATGAGACTTCTTTTAAAAACTGATGCCTGGGGCCCTCCACTGGGTGGTGGTGGTGGGGAGAGTGTTGTTAAGTCAGAATGCCTGGAGGGTGGAACCCAAGTACTACTGTTTTGAAAGCTCCTGTGATCACTCACCTCAAGCCAGACATCCTGGAATGTGAAGTCAAGTGGGCCTTAGGAAGCATCACGACGAACAAAGCTAGTGGAGGTGATGGGATTCCAGCTGAGCTATTTCAAATCCTAAAAGATGATGCTGTGATAGTGCTGCACTCAATATGCCAGCAAGTTTAGAAAACTCAGCAGTGGCCACAGGACAGGAAAAGGTCAGTTTTCATTCCAATCCCAAAGAAGGGCAATGCCAAAGAATGTTCAAACTACCGCACAATGGCACTCATTTCACATATTAGCAAAGTAATGCTCAAAATTCTTCAAGCTAGGCTTCAACAGTACATGAACCAAGAACTTCCAGATGTTCAAGCTGGACTTAGGAAAGGCAGAGGAACCAGAGGTCAAATTGCCAGCATCCATTGAATCATAGAAAAAGCAAGAGAATTCCAGAAAAATATCTACTTCTGCTTTTTTGACTACTCTAAAGCCTTTGACTGTGTGGATCACAACAAAATGTGGAAAATTCATTAAAGAGATGGGAATACCAGACCACCTTACATGCCTCCTGAGAAACCCATATGCAGGCCAAGAAGCAACAGTTAGAACTGGACATGCAGCAATGGACTGGTTCAAAATTGGGAAAGGAGTATGTCAAGGTTGTATATTGTCACTCTGCTTATTTAACTTATATGTAGAGTATGTCATATGAAATTCTGGGCTGGATGAAGTACAGGCTAGAATCAAGATTGCTGGGAGAGATATCAATAACCTCAGACATGCAGATGATACCACCCTTATGGCAGAAAGCAAAGACAAACTAGAGTCTCTTGAAGGTGAAAGAGGAGAGTGAAAAAGTTGGCTTAAAATTCAACATTCAAAAAATGATGATCATGGCCTCTGGTCCCATCAGTTCAGTTGAGTTCAGTTGCTCAGTTGTGTCCAGCTCTTTATGACCCCATGGAGAGCAGCATGCCAGGCTTCCCTATCCATCACCAACTCCCAGAGCTTGCTCAGACTCATGTCCATCAAGTCGGTGATGCCATCTGGCCATCTCATCCTCTGTCATCCCCTCTCCTCCTGCCTTCAATCTTTCCCAGTATCAGGGTCTTTTCCAATGGGTCAGTTCTTTGCATCAGGTGGCCCAAGTATTGGAGCTTCTGTCTCAGCATCAGTCCCTCCCATGAATATTTAGGATTGATTTCCTTTCGGATTGACTGGTTTGATCTCCTTGCAGTCCAAGGGACTCTCAAGAGTCTTCTCTAATACCACAGTTCAAAAGCATCAATTCTAGTCCCATCACATCAAGGCAAATAGATGGAGAAAAAAATGGAAACAGTGACAGACTATTTTCTTGGGCTCCAAAATCAGATGGTGACTACAGACATGAAATTAAAAGACACTTGCTCCTTAGAAGAAAAGCTATGACAAACCTAAACAGCATATTGAAAAGCAGAGACATTACTTTGCCGACAAAGGTCCATATAGTCAAAGCTGTGGTGTTTTCCAGTAGTCGTGTTTGGATGTGAGTGTTGGGCCATTAAAGAAAGCTGAGTGCCAAACAGTTGATGCTTTTGAACTGTGGTGCTGGAGAAGACTCTTGAGAGTCCCTTGGACTGCAAGGAGATCAAACCAGTCAATCCTAAAGGAAATCAATCCTGAATATTCATTGGAGGAACTGATGCTGAGGCTGAAGCACCAGTACTTTGGCCACCTGACGCAAAGAACTGACCCATTGGAAAAGACCCTGATTCTGGGAAAGATTGAAGGCAGGGGGTGAAGGGGACGACAGAGGATGAGATGGCAGGATGACATCACTGACTCAATGGCCATAAGTTTGAGCAAGCTCCAGGAGATGGGGAAGGACAGGGAACCCTGGCGTGCTGCAGTCCATGGGGTTGCAAAGAGTTGGACATGACTGAGCTACTAAACAACAATAAGATGATCAATATGTAGAGTCAAGGCTAAGAGCCAATGAGTTGGAGGGGTAAATGGAAGAGTCCATACAAAGAACTCTTAACAATGGTTGGAGTATGAAATTATATGAGTTTAGAATTATTTTTATAGTTCCATATGAGGTTTTTAATATTAACTTAAAACATCCTGATTTTAATAAATGGATAAAAATAGTTTATGGAAGGGAAAAAGGATAGGAAAGAGTTACTATTCATAATACATAGAAAATGTTCCCTCAGTTGATAAAAAGACAACTCAGTTAAAAAAATCATGGGCAAAGGATATGGACAGAAAATTTAGAAAAAGCTAGAAGCAAATGACCAAGAAATATATAAAAATATGTCCAACATTATTAGTAATCAAGAAGATGCAAGTTAAGATTTTTAAATCTTTAATCTTACAGAAAGAAGATCAATCTTATTGATCTTTTAATCTTATAAAATTTTATTCTATGCCAGCTACTGTTCTAAATTTTTTTCTAACCATTAATTCATTTAATATTCAAGATAATTTTATGAAGTAGGAATTCATATTATACCTCTTTCTGCAAGTAAGGGTAACTAAGACACAAAACAGTAATGTCTTACCTTAAAGTCATACACTAGTGCTTGTTGGAGCTCAGATGGGTACTTGGGTATTCTGACCAAGAGCATCCTTATCCTTAGCCACTATCCTACGCTCCCTTCTCAGTAGGGTCTCTACTGGGATATGCAAAAATTACAAAGACTGATAACATCTATCCTGGAGATAGTAAGAGGAAATGGGCATTTGCTGGTGGGAGTATGAATGCAACAGGATTTTTAGAAGGTGACCTGGTGATCTACAAGTAGCTATTAAAATACAATAATGCACATATCTTTCAACTTAGCAAAACCTGCCTTAATGGAAACTATCCTATAAAAACTAGACATTGGTTTATGATGATATATGCTTGAGACCATTCACTGCAGCACTGTTAGTTATAATTATATTGTAACAAAATCTGGAAACAGGTGACTGTCAGTGAATAGGGGACTGGTTTAATAAGTTATAGTATACCCATGCTTTAGAATATTGACAGCTACTTCACAGAAGATGAGTGACCAGGAGCGATGTTTATATTACTGAGCAGAGTACATAAGTATCATCTTGAATTTGTAAAAACAAACAAAATCATATCCATCTATTAAGGTTAATAATATATGTTTGTGTGGACATACAGAAAATGGTGTGGCTGGATACATGCCAAACTACTAATGTGAGTTACCTTAACATGTGGGCCCATGGTATAATATTGTTTGATTTGATGCTATAATCCTGCATTAGTTTTGTAATATAAAAGAAAAAGAAGAGAGATCTTTGGCTCCAATGTCCATTCAGGGAGGATTCTTAGGATTCTTCAGCCTGCACTGGACTCCTCCTGAAAAAGTATAAGCAGCTCCCAATGAGCATGGCTTTGAATTTAGATCCACTTTTCTCAACTGTCCACCTGTTAGTCCCCTGGGTTGACAGAGAGCTAGTCTACCTCTTCGTCTATGCAAAAGCTCTCCAGATATTTGAGCACAGATCTCAGTCCATCCCACTGTCCATTCAATCACACCAAGACTTAGCCTCTAATCTTTATTACCCACCAGTGGTCATGCCTGGGTCACCTATACTGATGCTTTGCCATGCTGAACACAGTCTACCAGAGTTCAGAACACACAGGGACCTGCATTCTTCTAGACAAGACATGCGCTCTCTACCTCAACAACTTAACATTGATTGATCTTGGTAACAGTTCATATCGCAGTGTCAACTAAAATACCTAGGTCTTCTTTCAAATAAGCTAATGTCAAGTCAAATGTTCTCTACTATTTTGAACGTGATTATCCCAATTCTATCCCTAGGATTTATCTCTTTTTCTTAAAAGTGAAATCCAGGGATATGAAAGAGTACCTATATGAATGTGGGAGATGGTGGGAGGAATCTAATGAATTGTGGATTCTGGAAAATGGGATTTTTCTGCATCGTGAAGATGATGGGTTAGAAGATAGGTGAACACGCTAGGTATATGGAGAGGACAATGACAGTGTCCTGAAGTCTGGCTGGAGGGTGGGAGGTACCATAAACCCTCCGTTTCAGAGAGGTGGGGCTGAATTTGAAAGGTAATGATCCTGGCAAATAAAATTGTTACAGGAAGTGGGTGGGGGAAGAAAGAACTCAGAATGAGGTTTGCTAGTTCCAAGGAGACAGTGCAGGAATGGGCCAAGAACAGAGGAGATGGGACAAGGAAGAGAAAAGAGTATCAGAGAAAAGCAACTGCACACAGGACTATAAAGAAAAAAGGATGGAGAGCCTCCAGAGATGGGAACGAGGAAAGAGAGAAGAAAGCAGGGAGGGCGTTGGGAGAAGTTCTATTCTAGTCTGGACTGTTTAGATGCCAAGAAACAGAAACCTTCTCAAATTTACTTAAAAAAACAAAAAAAAAACAAAAAAGGAGTATTGTGGGAGAGAAAAATCTTGCAGTTGATCAGGACTGAAAACGCAGTGTGTGAAACGGAACAGGGGCCTAGCCTGCTGTTAGGGGTCTGGGGAACTTGACCTTGTCTTTTTGTCTCCGTGTCTGTCTCTCGTAGGGGTGTTCTGGTTTCTTAAACCGCTTCCCTCTTTGTGTCAGCCCTGCCCCTCTCTCTTTGCCAATAAAAGTTAACTCTGTCTGTTTACCAGTCTGAACATGGCCTTCAGTGAGTCACTCTAGCCCTGACTCCACCACACTTTCACTCTGGCCCTGACTTACACCACACTGTAAACACACAGTGCTACTACAGTACATTACCATGTGTAGCTGCTATAAAGCACTGGAAGCTCAGTTCCCTTCTCTGTGATGACCTAGAGGGGTCTGATGACAGAGGGAATGTAAGTATGCATAGCGCTGATTCACTTAATCGCATAGCAGAAACGAACTAACATTGTAAAGAAACTATATTCCAATGAAAACAAAGGAAATAAGAGTTGCCAATGACTCCTGAAAAAAAGGGAGCAGGGAACCAACAGAGCAGAAAATACAGTAGGAAGAATGAAACATATAGTCAGAACCTTCAAAGAGGTCTCACCCCTGCCCTTGAACATCCTGCATTCAGAATCACCTCCATACCTTTTTCCTGCAATGCTCCGCTCCCCTTATTCACCCCACTTCCATCTACTCCCCCTTACCTAAGTCCTCCTCAATCCAGATGGCTCCAGAACTCTCCCCATTCCCCCTGCCATGTATGCACACAATCCAGTGGAGAATAATTCTGATATTTTTAAGAGTTCAAAATTCTAACTTCCTTCTTCCAATTGGCACAATTTTGACAGGCTTCTTGGAATCATTTCCTAACTTGAGTTCCTAGTGCTAATAATCCAGACTGACTTCTAGCAATCTCTTGTTCAAAGAGAATAAAGGCGCAACTGGTCACTATTCCCTGGATAGAAATTTTATTTTGTTTGGAATGCTGCTACGATTGCCTTTCAATCTGCTTCAAGCAATAAATACATTGCTTCGACTCTCTAATCTCCCCCCATGTGTCTGTCAATCTTACACACCAATCACATGATTAGCTTTTTAGATTACATCATTAAACTGTATTAGAATAAGAGTATATCCTGAACTGAATAAGATTTGGTAATTACTTCTTCTGAAACAACGTACGATTTTGGATGACGTATGCCCGGTCTTGTTTTAACTGATGCTTTTATGTTATTATTCACTAAGACCCTGGGATCTTTTTCACACATTCACTTTGTCTCTCCACATCCTGCACATGAAGGCTTGAATTTTCTCTCCAAGTGTGCTAGCACCCTGCTTTGTCCTCTTAGAACTCGACATCCTTTCTGCTCCCCTCAAGTTTTCAAGGGTGTCCTCCATTCCCACACTCATTCTTGACCTCTTCTTTGCCCCCTGGTTTTGTAAAATGTGAGTTGATATAAAGATGGGGTGGAGGAGAAAGGGTGATGGGGTGGAGCTTATAGCATGTGAGGCTGACTCATAGGATTATAAGCTCCATTAATTTTTTTTCCCTTCCTGAAGGGAGAAATATGAATTATTTTCTCAAATAGGCAAAGCAGAGGACCTCTTTAAAAGCCATAAAGCTTTGAGGCTCGCAGTGAAAAGGAAGGGGAAACTAATCATACAGAGGGAAAAGAGGACTAATATGCATTTCATTGAAAAGTCACTGTGGTTGAACATCAAATTACTCTCCCTGACTTCCACCTATCTCACCTTCTGTTAAGAACTTATTTTGCCCTTCATCTAGGAATAATTGTATCCTGAATGGCACCACATATGAATTAATAGGTAGATTCAAATATATATGCTCAGCATAAGTCAGAAAAAAGAAAGACAGAAACACATTTAAATAATGTTGACTACTGCAACTGTACTCCCTTCAATGACACCCAAGTAAGTATGAGATGTGGGCAGTAGATCTGCTCAGATTGTCTTTGTGGATCTCATCTTCCAGCACCTTGATGTGTTGAATGAGTTACTAAGGTTTAAAGAAGTCTATTTCTCATAAATGGCCTTCCACATTTTGGTTATAGCTTTAGACTGTACTTCCCTGGTGGCTTAGATGGTAAAGAATCTGCCTGCAGTGTGGGAGACCTGGGTTTGATCCCTGGGTCAGGAAGATTCCCCTGGAGAAGGGAATGGCTACCCACTCTAGTGTTCCTGCCTGGGAAATTCCATGGACAGAGGAGTCCATGGGGTCACTAAGAGTTGGACATGACTGAGTGACTAACACTTTCACTTTTCACTTTAGATTGTGCATTATTCTTTATAGTATGCATATATATGCATACATGTTAGTTTTTACAGAGTTTATAAAAAACTATGTACACTATACCATATGGGTAATTTAAGGGATTTTTAAAAGATATTTACTGACTCATCCTTTATCAAATCTCTACTATTTCCTGTATACCATGATCTCTGGTAAACTTCACAAAAAATTTCTCATCATCTGCTCAATATTTTACAGACAGTTAAAGAACTGAGGCTCAGTGAAGTTAAATGACATAGCAAGTCACGAGGTCACTCAGTTAGGATCAGCAGAGGCAGGGTTGAAACACAATCTGAATTCATAGCCCATACTTTTTCTACCCCATCAGGGAATCTAAAAATCTTGATACTTTTCAGACTCTTCCTTGGATTATCCTGGGGATCTTCTATTTTCCTTTGTCAGGGTTTAACTTTCTAGTAAGATATTTTGACACTTGAAAGAATGAATGTAACTGTTTCGAAGCAGTATCTGTTGAGCACTTACTAGATGCAAGGCACTGTTGGTAGCCTACGCCTAGGGAATCATCTTTTTCCAAAAGCATCTCACAAATTGAGAAGACAAAACAAAGGGTCAAATAATGCAAGAAAATCTAATAATTTGTAGGCAGGGATCAACTACAGGGACTGGTGAGTAAGGAGAAGGACTTTGGTGTGCATTCTAGGTGATACGGGAAAATATCTTAGGCTCTTAACAGGGTAATGAATGATCTAATCTACAATTGCAAAGTATCATACTAAGTGCAAGGTGGTTTTAGACTGTGAAATGTGAGGGGGAAGAGAGTGAGTGAAGGTAGGAGAAAAAACTCAAATGCCTTTTTACATGGTATGCTGAACATAGGTAAGGAACAATCTAGCCAAACTTAGGAAGGAAATGACAGAGGGAATAAAACAATTGCAGAGATATCAGCTACTTTAAAGGACAGTGAAACAGAAAAATCTGATAAACATAGTTATCAACATGGTTTACAAGCATGAGGAAATGACACAAAACAAAGGGAAAAACTGCTGAGGTAAAAATCAGTTGTAAAAGCAGATGATACACACAGAAAAGAGAGTCCAGTGTACGTACTATTGCTGGTCATGAAGAGATCAAAAGTAGCAAATAGGAAAAAATACTTAAAATATGTTAAAAAAAAATGCCTGAGACAAAAACTTAAATCCAAGACAGAAAAGATTGAAAGGGTACAGTATACCAACAGAAAATGATAGAAAGCTAATATCAAGGCATATTCTGATGAAGTTACCTCACTTCATGTATAAAGAAGATGTATGGGTTATGCAGAGCTTTAAAAATCAGTCATATTTATAAGAGGTAAAAATAAGGCTGGTTTCAGACTTCTCTCCGCAGTAAACTCCACGTCACAAACAGAACCAAATAGTGTCCACAAAGTTATAACGATTTTATATCCTTTCAGGTTGTGATTTAGCATAGAAGTAACATTCTTAAGCAGGCAAAAACTCAGGGAACACTATTTATGAGTTTCCACGAGAACGTAAGCTTCATAGTGGCAAGGCCTACCTCCTCCATATTGCCTCCCATTTTACTGACAGCATCTAATGCACAGGTCATGATGTGCAGCAGACATTCAACAAACGTTTGTTGACTGAATTAAAAACTTTTTTATATAAAGAAAATTGGATACTTTCTCATTCAGAGATTCCTAAACTGCTTTTTCATCAGAACCACCTGAGAGCTATTAAAGAGAAAAAGAAAATACAGATTGTCCAGATCTATACTTTGAGATCTGAACCCAGTTGGGTTTGAATATCTTGATTTTTAAGAAGTTCCCAAATACTTGCAGGGAAATCAGACCACCTGTCAAACCTCAGTTCTTCTTTAGTATCCTCTTCAAAAAAATTTTTGTTTACGTTACCTATTTACCCAGACTATAAATAATAAAAGTAAATAACTTAATATTTTCTTTAAATGAATCTGTTTTTTAGTAAACTCTATTAATTTTGATAGGGAACTTCACATCACAGCAATACACAAGAAGCTAGTTTTCCAAGAACTGCCAAAAAAAAATCCCAAAAGAATGTTTATAAAAATAAATACAAGAAAAAAATGTTCTTAAATTCTAGCCAGATATGGTCACCTGGAAAGAACTCAAGGCCAATTATGGTTTTAAAAAATTTAGATTTATAAGTGTTACTAGGAACTTCCCTGGCAGTCCAATAGTTGAGACTTTTTGTCTTCCATTGTAAGGCGTACGGGTTTGATCCCTGCTTGGGGAGCTAAGATCCCACATGTCTCATGGCCAAAAAACCAAAACATGGAACAGAAGCCATATTGTAACGAATTTAATAAAGACTATAAAAATGTTTCACATCAAAAAAAATCGTAAAAAAAAAAAGTGTTACTAGACAGGTTAAAACAATATTAACTCAAAATAAGACTCGGGGTTTCATGTAATCAGAGCAATTTTAAAAAGAAATGAAAAGAGAAAAACTTCAGTTATATGATTTAATATTACTTAAGCTGGGTCTTGTACCAAAAACAAATAGCCCAGACTTTAGGGAACACAGTAATCTCTGAAGATGACCATCACAGTACCTGGGACATGTTAGGTGATTAATATATGCTGATTTCAAGTATTTATAGGTAACCTACTTTGTGTAAAGCACAACTCTGAGTCTTGGGAATAGGACAACAAATATCAGGGCTTCCCTGATGGTTCAGACAGTAAAGAATCCACCTGCAACGCTGGAGACCCAGGTTCGATTCCTAGGTTGGGAAGATCCCCTGAAGAAGGGAATGGCTATCCACTCCAGTATTCTTGCCTGGAGGATTCCATGGACAGAGAAGCCTGTGGTCCATGGGGTCACAAAGAGCTGGACACCAATAACACTTTCACTACATTGTATAAAACACAGTTCTGGGTCTTGGGAATAGGGTAACAAATAAGATAGTCTCTGTTCTTGGGTCGTCCAATGCTATTTCACGTGCCTTTTCACACAGCTATTTGCATAAACAAATAGAGTCGTGCCCCCCTATCCATGGTTTTGCTTTCGGTGGTTTCCATGACTTACAGTCAACTGCAATCCAAAAGTATTAAATGGAAAATTCCAGAAATAGACCATTTATAAGTTTTAAATTGCCCATTGTTCTGAGTAGCATGATGAAATCTAGCAGACATGGCCCATCCCCTTGTCCACACCCTGCTCGTGAGTCATTTAGCAGTTCTCTTGGTTATCTAATCGACTGTCAACGTATTGCAGTGCTTGTATTCAAGTAAGCCTTACTTTTCTCAGTAATAGTCCCAACGCACAAGAGTAATAGTGCTGCCAGTTCAGATACCTTCTTACTGTGCCTAATTTATAAGTTAAACTTTATTGTAGGTATGCATGCACAGTAAAAAAACAGTATAGGAAAACACAAGGTACATTTAGGGCTCTGTACTATCTGCAGTTTCAGCCACCCACCAGGGGTTCTGCAAATAAGGGGGACCCACTGTAGAGAGCTGGGACCTTCGATTGGTCACTGACTCCATCTCTCTTACCAATGTATGGCTGCAGCTTCCAAACCTAAAAAAGCATGGGACTGTGTCTTTTACACCGGCTTCCTATAATCATAGTAGTATGCAATGCTTCCAGAGTGCTTGCTATATACTACAGCATCAAGCACATGGCATGATCCATCTTCTCTAATCCTCACAGCCACCACATGAGGCAGGGATGGTAAGTGATGGCTAACTTCATTTCTCGGAAGAGAAAATGGAGGCGCAGCTCTGACCAGAAGCCCCATCCATCCTAGAGAGCAGAAAACTATCTCTCTGACGAGCTGAGATCCTCACTGTGGCCTTTCCTTCATAGCATGACCTGCTACTGCTATTTAAATCCCATTTTCTTATCCTGGGGTGATCAGAAAAGGAGCACGTGACTCTAATGGTAGTCTCATTAACATCTGGTTATTAAAGGGGAAAATGAAGAGGACTGAGGCAGGTGCAGATGGGCACTGTTGGACTGAGAATTAAGTTAAATGATAAGCAAAACAAAGGGAGAGCATAAAGACAAGATTTCACTGGAGGTCAAGAGAAAAATAATGAGCTCTTTTCTAATCACAAAAGAAGAATGTAAGTGGTAACGAAGGAAGCCAGGCTGCTGCAGCTTGGCAGGGGGTAATTTATTGATTGACAAGTAAGAATGTGCCAGAAAGAAAGACATAAAGGAGGAAAATTATTTGCTGCAGTTTTCACAATGGGAGATGTCCAAAGAGGCGAGAGATGTAAATTTCCCAGGGGAAGAAGATTATGGAGTATGATTCTTGTCTTCAAGTCCTCAAAAGGCAAAGCATTGATTTTTGTTTGTTTGTTTGTTTTGAAGCACCGGGTTTGATGCCGCACAAGGATCAAATGATACCAGTGGCCTTGATCCTGATGGATATCTGAAGCTGTTTGGAGTACAGGAAACTTAAGACTGAATATTTCTAAATCTAGTAATGATAGAATCAGAGAAGACCTGGATTTGCTCAGGGAGCGGGCTCAATGGATATCCATAGACTCTCCCAGAAAGAGGAGATTCTAAAATCGAACTCAAGGGAACAGCTTCTCAGCCAGGACACTGCTGGAGTAGGGGATGCCTTGAGAGACACAGAAAATAGGCAGATTCCATCCAAACATTACAGATGAAAGTTACATCATCTCTCCTGACAGGGGAAATCACTGGTAGAAACTTAGAGGATAAAGGACAGCTAGGGAAAATAGAATTCATTTATGGTTCAGCATGTAAACAAATCAAGGTGGAGGACAAAGCTCCGTTCCTGGGTAAGCAGTGTATGCAGCTGTTTAGTTTGTAGAGTTCATTTAACTTCTTGTTAGTTTCCACGTCCTTGTAGGAGTCTGACTCAAGATTTTCCCCAACTATTTATTTTCCTCTATGAGAACTCTTTCATTTAAAATGACATTTTACTCCAGATATATTTCTAGGCATGCAATGTCTTTTGTCTTGAATTATAGAAAGTGAGACAAACCCAGCTCTTGAGCAATGACACCAAATATAGGGAGGCATTTTCATTTTTTAAGGTTGCAGATTTAGGCAAGCTAAGTTTACAGACTATTTGGAATTTCAATCTCTCAACATACATGACACTTGCTAATGCTTCTCCTCATACATTTTTTTTTCTTCCCCAGAAGGGACTGACGCCAGTAAAGCTCATCTGCCTGAGTTACGGCTTTTTCCCTTTTGATAATCAGAAAAAATTATGCAAAGGCACAGTGCTGTTATCAAACAGAAATAGAGAGCAATCTAATTCTACCTGATAATTTGGCCTGGCACATTGTTTTTTCCAGAATTTATCTCACCACAGATGCTGGCAGAATGCTTTCTATAAAAGAACAGACCAATTAAGGGAGAAATTTCTGGAAAGTCAATTTTAGTGTTCAATGTTGTATTTGAATGTGCAAATGTTAAACAGGTTGGTAATGAGCTTGTGCTGGAAGAGGAAAATAGAATTTTTCTTTTTTATTTTTTAAATGATCAAGACAAAGGAGACTATCGAGAGAACTTTTTTGGGTTGTTTTTATTTAAGGAAAAGTGATCTACTTGGAATGTTTCTCTTTATGGCTTAACAGAAAATAAAGACAGAAGGTCTAACATCTGATAATGGATCGTTTGACCTTAGGCAGAAAATTCTTCATTTTTGATTGTCTGATGGTTGGAGGCTGAGGCAGAGAATCTAAAGGAAGATTCACAACCAGAGTCCTGGGTCAACTCTTAACAACTTTTCCGTCAGCTCATGATGCCACTATCCCCGAGGCCACACACCCGAGACACGGCTGCAACTTCTTTCCTACAAAGAGTTACTACTAAGGCATGTAACACTCCTTAGCCCGCTGACAACCTGAAAGCCCACTGGTCCTTAGAAAATAGGTATGGCAGGGTGGGAACACACTTAACTTCAATTTATCCAGAGAGATTCAGATTGATGATTTATTTCCATTATCTCCTAATCTTTGCTTACAGAGTTTCATTAAGAATCTTTAATGGGGATTTCCTTTATGCTAGAGATGTGTCATTCACTCAAGAGTCTTAAACATTAGGGTTGCTATGTCTTAGTCAAATCGACTCTGGCTGTAGGATCAAGTTAGAAGTCTCTTCCCTCTCACCTATCTCACAGAACTTCTATCCAGAAGCAGCAGCTGGGGTCTACAAGTTGTCTCTCTGTTCTGAGAATTCCTGATTCCCACCCTGGAGCTAGTTACCTATTATGGAATGGTCAGTATGAAAAGCTGGATACTGTGATAGTATTTTTTTTTTTCTGATAACATGTCTTATGATGTAGGTACTTGATTGATGATAAAATTAATATTTTGACAGCTTAACTACAAAACCCAAAGTAACAAAAACACAGAGGTGGGATTTGAATCCAGAGCTATTCTACTGAAGTCTGTTAATCCCTACACAAGACTCTCCCAGAATGGTTCCCACTGTGGGTTTCCCTCCCCTGCCAGAGGATAAACAGAAATAAGTCAGTCTTACATTTCTCACAGCAATGAGGACATTTTGCTCACACCTTCTGAGCACACAGGTGATGATTTTGTTTTAAAGTACCCATGTGACTTGTTTCTTCAGCCCCCATTTTGACTCATATTTTGGGTTTGTTAACATAAAATATACTGCATTTCTCTCCCAGGTCCTAGGGAATTTTAACTGGTTGCCAACCCATTTCAGGCTATGTTGTAATTCTGAAGATATGCTTCTCTTTAAAATATAGGAAGGGTGGAAAAGAAGGCAGGCTCCTCCATCACTGGTAGCAGGAATATCTAGGCTGGACAAACATCTGGTCCCCTTTGCATGCAAGTGGCACTGACCGAAGTTCCTTTCCAAAGCTCTGGGAATCAGACTTATCTCTGTCCATCCTGAAGAATGAATGAAGCGGTTCCCTCAGAGTTTTGTTCACTCTGACTAGAGTAGCCCAGATGAAACACAAGAGTGTTTCTTGAGGTCTATGGCTAAGTTAGTCTGAATTTACTCCCTGCTGGGGCTTCTCCAACTGGAATCTTGCAGGCTCTCATGCTTTTTGCTAGCTACTTGGTATTTTAAGGACGTGAAACGCAGTGAAGATTTGGGCACTGACCCATCAATTTCAACATGAAAATTTTTACTGAACATCTTCTGATTTCCTATCCTTCATTCAATCTTTTCTCAGTTTTATGGTTTTTTTGGTCCCTAAAAATACCCCAATATCCTGGATGATGGGAAAGCAGGTTAGCCACTGTTAGAGCTTGGCTCTCATTTCTGTGTAGTGAATGAGAGAAAGAAAAATGGCAACAATAGCAACAATGACTACAGCGATCACACAATAGGAAAATCTAGGATCATGCAGAGAGCAAGTGCAGTACTGAACACACTCCCCTTTGGAGCCCGTGGGAGCTTTGGTGGCCGCATTGCTAGATTAGTGATAGAAACCATTCAGAAATGCCAGGGAAACAACCTGTCCCTTCTTGGAGCCAGTGGGCATTTATCTCTGTGGTCCCTCTGGGCCTGGGGCCCCGTTCTCTCTGCACGGACAGCAGAGCGAATCCTGCTTTGGAGCCAAGCGAGAGCTCTTTGATGTGGTTCTGCACTGCTGCCCAACCTCAGTCCCTGCCTTCTCTCTCTCTGGCCCAACTCTTGCATGGAAAATTGAGGTAATGATTTATATGTTGTAAGTAGTTCTGACAGGTGCACTCGATCTTGGCTTCCTCCAGCCCCAGGACTAATCGGAAGCTTATCTCTTCCTTTGTATAATAGGGAGCTGTCAGGTTCTGTGACCCGCCAAGCATTTCATTCAGGGGAGGGTTCACCTTGGAGAGAGGACGCTCTGACACTGGGGGAGCTCCACGGAGGTCATGCCCCGACACAGATCAAAACAGTGACAGTCAAGGGCTAGGGGGCAACAGGACGACACCGGCTTCTGGAATTTAAACTCGTCATATCCGCCAGGAACCTTCTAGGCTGTACTGGCAACTTTTGTATTTTGGTGTACATCCTGACTTGGGTACGGAATATTTAGGCATTTGAGCACAAAAGAGGTATTTCAAAAAATGCCTGGAGCCGAGAATAAAGGGTTCACATTGCTTTGGGGAGAAAGAGCATATTGTCTAGCAAAGTCTATGATGGTCTGGCCACAATCTGGCTGCCTGGTCACCTGCATCTTGCAGGGACCACATATCTCCTATGTTCAGCCTTCCAGCCACTCTGGCCTTCACCCCATCCCCTGTTCTCCGGTGCAACCTCCCACCTCAAAGTCTTTGCCCATGGCATTCCAGGCTCCGCCTGAAAGGCTCCTCCCACATCTCTCCTTACCTACGTCCTGCTCTGGCTCTGCTGTTAGCTGCTCAGGAAATTATTCTCTGTGCTCAGGAATGGATCAATTCTGCCATCCTCTGCTCTCCCATGCACCTGCCACCTCTCCTCTGTGGCCCCCCACCCAGGGTCAGTTTTATATTAAGGGCATCCAGTTCATGCCCTTTCCACCAAAAGAGACTGAGGGGGCATGAGGTCATGGGTAGGGACTTGCCATTCATGTTCATCGCTGTAATGCCAGGGTCTATGACACTCAATAAATACCTGTGGAATTAGTGAAAAAATGAATAAGCAAGAGACTGAGGTGGCGCCCATGTTCTTAACTTATTTCACGATTAGATAGGGGAAGGCCCATTTCATCAGCCATCTGCGAGTCCACGTGCAGGGATGACTTCACATGGAAACGAATCATGGTAACTGAGTGTGGCTTCATTCTGTCACTTCTGCCTCAGCATATAAGCTGACAACTCCTGCTCTCTTGTCTGCACTGATAGATACTTATGTTAGCCCCCCTCAGGATGCTTTTCTCAGATGCTCTTTGCATTTGGAAAACAAAGAATTTTTTTTTTTAAATTGAGCTTTCAGATGCTTCTAAACATCTGCATGCTTGGAATGGAAAGAGCAGGATAACTGGACGAAGTTTTCACCTCGTGTCTGGATGTTTTGGCATTAAACAGTGTCCTTATTTTAGTCGAAGTTGCACAATTCTCAACTCCTGAAAATAATCAGAGGAAGTGGGATCACAGGGCAGAAGAGAAAATGGTGAGAAGGGGTTTAGGCCGTGTTTAAATACATCACAGGACAGACTGTAACGTCAGGCATGAGGACACAAGATTGATGCTGTTACTATTTTCAAACAGAAGCTTAGAGCCAGCTAATTCCTCACTGGATTATAAGACCCATGGGAGGGCAGGGACAACACATGACTATGTATATGGAGCCTTTTTTAAACAAATGCATATTAGACAGATGATAGATTATACAGAAGGAGACAGCTGTGTACAGTGATGGTTTTCAGATTGGCTGAAGAGTCATTTCTCTTTCAAGAAGTCCTGATGACAGGATAAAGCCCACATTGACTGAGATCATTAAGAACCATTGCTACTGGGAGGCCAGATAACATGGTGGTTCAGAGTGGTGGGTCTGCAGTCAGACAGTCAGGGATGAACTCTGGTTCTGCCACTTGCTAGCGAACAACCTTGCACAAGTCACTTCCTCTATATAGAGTACAGTTTCCTCAGCTGTGAAATGGCCATTAATAGTTTTCAGCGGATAGGATTAAGGGGACGATTAAATGAGGAAATATGCAGAGTGCCTGGAACTGTGTTAGGCACTAGAAAGGGCTCAGCTAATGAACTTGTTACAGAACAGGAAGAGACTCAGACTTAGAAAATGAACTTACGTGTGCCGGGGGGAAGGGATAGTTAGGCAGTTTGGAAAGGTCATATACACTCAATGTTACGCGCCAGGCTGGATGGGAGTGGGGTTTGCGGGGAGAATGGATACATGTAAACATACGGCTGAGTCGCTTTGCTGCTCACCTGAAACCACCACCACAATATAGGTAATCGGCTATGTTGTTGATCAGCAGCCCAGTCGTGTCCCACTGTTTGTGACCCCATGGACTGCAGCATGCCAGGCCTCCCTGTCCCTCAGCATCTCCTGGAGTTTGCCCAAGTTCATGTTCATTGCATTGGTGATGCCATCCAGCTATCTCATCCTCTGATGCTCTCAACTATACCCCAATACCAAATAAAAAGTTTCAAGTTTGAAAAAAAAATAATGTTAATGAACTTGTATGTCAAGATGGAGACTCTGTTAAGGCTCTTTCTCCATCATGGGATTCTGAGACAGGATGGTAGGAAAATGAGAGTGGAAATGCTGCCAAGCTGATCACTGTTCCCTGACCCAATTCTTTTAGCCAGCATCTCCCAAAGTGAGGTCCATCCCTGTACTGCTCAAAATAACAGATCCCAGAACTGGCTGCTAATAGTCTATGACAAGATAAGGAGCTCAAGCCAGAGTCAGTGCCCTGCTGCATCCATTGAGAAAGTCTTGCTATGGGAAATAAAAGTGTCAGCTGAACTACACAGTGGATTAGTGACACGGATGATTCATATGCGGGTACAAGCTCTTTATCCTGTTGTGGACCGGCACTGGGCCAAGGACCACATTTTGAGTAGACTGTTAAAGAGAACAGTAATCCCATGAATTGAGAAAAGGGTTTTTCATGCTCAGATAGGTTTGGTGGTGAATAACACACACATGATCTCTTTCTTAGACTTTGATATATTCATATATTAAAAGTCTTGAGAAACTGCAAAGTAAATAAATTTGTTAAATGTATTTAAGCTAGGATTTCCCAGATATTCTTCAGCAATAAATATTTGTGAGGATGTATGCTTGTATGTTTGCTTTTTCCACTGCTTTTAACATTATTTCTGGTAAAGAACGTGAACTCAACCGATCATCTGATGAAAACAGCAAATTACAAGAGTGTGATCTACTCTCCTCCACTCAAATACACACAAGTCTAACATCTTTCTGGTTGCAATTCCTTCCCTTTAGGCTCAATCATTCTAAGGAAACCAGAGAATTAAATCTTTTTCCCACTGATAACAATCTCCTTTAATATAAAGCCACACTTATAAAATATTTTCTCCAACCAGTTTCTTACTTTTATGCACCAAAGAAAAGAAAGTATCTTCCTCTATACTTTCATCTCTAGAAAAATACTTAAAAGCTTTTTCTCTAGTAAGCACAGACATTTAAAATCAGTGCGTCAGTTGAAGTCTGGTTTGCAATGTCCTAAGACCAAAGTGTTTGCATTTTCTACTGAATTTGATTCCAAATCCATTTGTGTTAATTATTTTCTAGAACACTCTTACAGGTAATGACCAGAGGCCCTAAAATTCTTCTTGTGATTGCAAATGAGTTCTTTGCATAACTTGGGAGCAAAAGGAACCTAGGCTCATATTTTGATCTCTACTTAAATAAGCCTAACTGGAAAATACTACACATCAGCTCTAGGTTATGTTAACATTCTAAGGTTTCCTGAACAATGAGGTCCTTCATACTTTGTGCTGCATGCACATGTACACTCACACACACACGTGTTGTTTCAGGGGCTGGACCTCACACCTGTCACTCCAGCCAACAGTGAGCTCACACTGGAGAGACAGGACCTGGTCTGGGGACAAGGTCTTTCCCATGACACTCATAATTCAGATAATTCCATCTGAAAGATGCAGAAAATGTAGATACTTGTCATCCTCAAATCATCCAACTATGTCTTGGATTTTCCATTGACTTTAAAAGTATACAGAGAGCTCTTTAAAGGAAAAGATGAAGAAAATTATTCTAATGACTTCTTTTTTGAGAAAAATCCATCTGGGTCAGTGTGAATTAGGTTTGACATAATGATAAGATCTTGGCTTGCAAAGCCTGGAAAAGACTGGCAGCCTGCCCTGTCCTGGCCGTGTCTCCAAAATTCAGACCTTCCCTGGTGGACCACAGAAACTGTGGTCAGAGACCACAGTGCACCAGAGAGCACAGAAAGACTGAGATTTCCTTCTCTAATGTGATCCTTTTCTTCTTCTGATACTAGTGGCCTTTTCAGCTTCCCACTGCCATGCAGTGTATCTGTGGGGACTGTCATTTACTATTAATAGTTCCTATCACATTCGAGAAGCCACAGAAGCCCTCCAAAGGGGTTGGGAGCAAGGGACAAAGAGAAGTTGATCTTAAGCCAGGTATAGGATTCTACTTACATTTACATTTATCTTGAATCTAATTACTACATGGTAAATGCATCATAACAAAGGTCACTTTGAGATGAAAGAAAATATTTTATTGCCAGTGAAAACACTCTGAATCTAATGTAGTTTCGGAGGCTCAGGGCAAACACACATTCAAAATAAAGCAGAATGGATGGCTGGATTTGCTTGTATCAAAACATTATGCTGATAAAGACCATTACAGTATACTAACACATATATATGGAATTTAGAAAGATGGTGATGATAACCCTATATGCAAAACAGAAAAAGAGACTCAGATGTATAGAACAGACTTGTGGACTCTGTGGGAGAAGGCGAGGGTGGGATGTTTCAAGAGAACAGCATTGAAACATGTATATTATCTAGGGTGAAACAGATCACCAGCCCAGGTTGGATGCATGAGACAAGTGCTCGGGCCTGGTGCACTGGAAAGACCCAGAGGGATCGGGTGGAGAGGGAGGTGGGAGGGGGGACTGGGATGGGGAATACATGTAAATCCATGGCTAATTCATTTCAGTGTATGACAAAAACCACTGTAATGTTGTAAAGTAATAAGCCTCCAACTAATAAAAATAAATGAAAAAAAAAACCATAATGCTGCTTTGAATTTTTTCAAAATATTCATCAGACTTTCTGGAAACTCCTGTTGTCCAAATGAAAGACACGATGGGAAGGGAAAGGAGAACGGTAATGACATACACTGAGCATCCGGTGATGGTAAGGCATCCTGCCAGTACCATCAGCACGTTACTCTAGAGCATGACCTCGATGAGGAGAATGCAAGAGGAGTTCTATTTCACAGATGTCGGCTGAGATGTGGTCAGAGCTTGAGCCCTGGGAGAACCTCTTGGAGGATCTGTAACGTGGTAAAGATCACAGACTCTGGAGTCATACTGAGCCTGGTTGAGAAATGTGACTCTGCCCCTAAGTAGCTGTAGCGCACGGGCAAGTAGCTTCAGCTTCCTGAATCAAATGTCCATGTCTGTAAAATGGGGATGAGAACAGTATTCAGCCCATAGGATTGCTATTGGGCTGCAATGAGATGGGGCTTGCCTGTGCCTAGCAGGAGGCTGAAATGAACCTGGCTTGTAGAAGAAACTCACATTAAATCACTCACTGCTTGTAAAGGCAACCAATCACACTGGATAACAATCTTGCCCTCAGATTATTCTGTACAGAACCTTGAAGTAGGAAGAGGGAGGCAGGCAAAGAAAGAATTTACAAAATCAAATCAGAGAACTTTGGAGTTCTCCTCAGTAGTCATCATGCCGGTGGTTCAAGCCTAGCAGATATTCAGAACTGCCTGGAATATAGCTGAGAACTATGGGTCAATCTCTTGGCCCTGTGCTTGGAGATTCTGAATTGGCCAGCTGGGAGTGATTTAAGTCATTCTTAGACTCTGATGACCATCCAGATTGGATGAACCATGGTCTACACCCATGTATCCTTTCTGCTCCAAATACCCCTCCCCCTAACAAAACAGAAATGTCACCTGTGCCCAAGGTTCCAGCAACTTCTACCATCTACTTCACCATTGTTCTTTTTTTTTCTAGCCTCTGTTTACTCATACTTTGGTTTACATCAACTATTCAGATGAATATATCAGGCATTCTATTTTGTACAAGAGGCATAATAATAGAATGGATTTTAGAATCATAGAGACACGAATTCAAGTCCAAGTACTCTTACTAGTGTCTGACCTCAGGCAGGATATTTAACCAATCTGGTTTTGGGTCCCACATCTCTGAAATGAGGTTTATTTTAGTACCTACATGCATGTATGCATGGTCAGTTGTGTCCAACTCTTTTGTGACCCCATGGACTGTAACCCTCCAGGCTCCTCTGTCCATGGGGTTTTCCTGGCAAGAATACCGGAGTAGGTTGCCATTTCCTTCTCCAGGGAAACTTCCTGACCCAGGGATTGAAACTGCGTCTCCTGTACTGTAGGCAGATGTGAGCCACCTGAGAAGCCCATTTTTGTGCTTACATTACAGGCTTACCTTGAGGATTAAAGTAGCCAAAGGAGCATCTCTGGAAGAGACGAAATGCTAACAAGTGCCTGCTGCTCTTATTGTTATTTCAATGGAAGTAGTTCCTTTGTCTCACTAACTATTAGGCAAAGAACAGGACAGGGACATCTACAACCATCACCCCCAAAAGGCAGAACGTGTCAAAATACCAAGGCTTGGTGGGGAGGGTAGTGTTTGAGATTCCTGTGGAGTGCTTTCTGATCCCATAACTGAAACCCCATGATACAGACCGACAGAATCAGATAATGATGGCAATCAATAACGATAACAGAAATGATTATTTATTTTCATAAACACAGAGTATGTGCATCCTGCTGAGTTACACACATCACATGCCAGCATCCACTTGCAGGGCAGTCAATCAATGGGGGATCGCAGTATCCCCCCTCGGAGATGGGAGGGGGAATGAGCGGAGGTTGAGAAATTACCCACCCCAGAGTGACACATTCACAAAGTTAATCTAATCCAGGGGCCGTCCGGGTGCCATTGTGAGCCTGTGAATATGGAACAGCCTTGATTGATTCTGCACTGCAGCAGCTAAACACTTCATTGTTACTTGCAACAAATACAGGGAAAGGAAAGCTGAAACTGTACAAGGATTGGCTCCCAAGCCCCCAGAGCAGCAACAAACCACAAAGTGAAGTCTAGAAAAATTAAAAATGGGCAGGGGAAGACTGTATCTGTGTCCTAAGAGGCCTCTGTTGTCAAAGTGTAAGCCCAAAATGAAAACCTAAGGCGCTGATGGTGATCCTGCCTCAACCAATAATTTGCCCCACCATGGGCCTGGGGTTGCCCATTCTCCCAGAGTGAGTGTCACCACAGTTATCACAGGGGCAGCAAGAGGGCACAGAGGTTGTGTCTAGACAGAGTGCATCTGATCCTCAGTTCTGCCTCCCAGAGCCTCAGTTCTTCCTCTTTTCTTGTGGGGATAATCACATCCAGGTTATCAGAAATAGGGGACTAACAGTGCATGTCCTGCTTGACTCCCAAGATCCTTGGAGCATTAAATGATTACTGTTTCCCCCCACCCCCTGCCCACTGCCCAGCATGAAAGATGCATCCTGCAAACTCTTTCCTAGTCTTACCCCTCTCTCTTTCTGTTCTTCCTCTGAATGACCACGGTGATTGTCTGTGCTTTGTCTGGGTGCTTACCTGATTTGGTGTTTCTCAAAGTCTGACCCAGGGATCACATGTATCAGAATCCCCTGGGGGCGGTTTCTAGGAGGGAGCTGGTTAGTAACGACACTGGGTACGACTCAGACCTTTGTAACCAGAATTCCTAGTGATGAGGCCAGTGACCGTGTTCTAAAATGTGTATACAAGTGACTGAGGGGCACTGTGCTTTGAAATCCACTGCTTGAATTGATTTCAGGTTGTAGCCATTTGTAATGCTCCCCTCCTTGCCCCCTGGATGACAGAGAGTGTGTTTCACTCATCTTTGTAAGACCCGCTTTGTAGTATGTACTTCATACAGTGCCTGGTGCATAGTAGGCACTCAATAAACAGGATAACAAATTGAAAAGTTCTACGTGTCGATGTTATTATTCTCACTGTCATCTAGATCAAGGACCATGCAGTAAATAGTTCTGTATGATGGTGATTGGGCAGGAGCTATGGGATCAGACAGACCTGGGCTCTATTCTGGGCTTTGCCACTTATCATCTATGAGGCGGAAGAAATACAGATGGCCAATAGGCGCATAAAAAGATGCTCAACATCTCTAGTTATTAGAGAAATGAAAATCACAGCTATAATGAGGTACTATCCCACATAGGTCAGAATGAACATCATCAAAAAAACCTACAAATAATAAATGCTGAAGAGGGGGTGGAGAAAGAGAACCCTCTTACACTGTTGGTGGGAATATAAATTGATACAAATCTATGAAAAACAATATGGAGGTCCAGTAAAAAACTAAAAATACAACTACCATATGACCCAGCAAGCCCATGCCTGGGCATATACCTGGAGAAAACCATAATTCAAAAGACACATGCACCCCAGTGTTTATTGAAGCACTATTTAATAGCCAGGGCATGGAAGCAACCTAAATATCCATCAACAGAGGAATTAATAAAGAAGATATATATGTATATACACAATGCAGAGAAGGAAATGGCAACCCATTCCAGTATTCCTGCCTAGAGAATCCTGTGGACAGAGGAGCCTGGTGGGCCGCTGGTCATAGGGTCGCACAGAGTCGGACATGACTGAAGTGACTTAGCATGCATGCATGCATTGGAAAAGGAAATGGCAACCCAGTCCAGTATTGTTGTCTGGAGATTCACAGGGACAGAGGGCTGCAGTCTATAGGGCTGCACAGAGTCGGACACGGTTGAAGCGACTTAGCAGCAGCAGCAGCAGCATATCCACAATGGAATATAACATATACACACAATGGTACACACACACACACACACACACACACACACACACACACACACTTACATACAATGGAATATTACTCAGCCATAAAAAGGAATAAATTGTGTCATTTGCAGAGCCGTGGAGGGACCTAGAGAATGTTATATAGAGTGAAGTAAGTCAGAAAGAGAAAAATAAATATTGTGTATTAACACATATATTGGAATCTAGAAAAAATAGTACAGATAAACCTATTTGCAAAAGAAATAGAGACACAGACACAGAGAACAAACATATGGACATTTGGTGGGAAGGAGAGAGATAAATTAGAAGACTGGGATCAACATGCATATACTACTATGTATAAAATTGATAACTAATGAGAACCTACTCTTTAGCACAGGGGAGAAAAAGAAGGTACAATCTGCAGGACAAATATTAAGTTAACCTTAAAAATGCATTTCAATATACAGTAAGTGCAGACAAATATTGTTTGACTCCACTTATATGAGGTATGCATGGAGTGGAATATTAGTCATAAAAAAGAACAAAATTATGCCATTTGCAGCAATATGGATGTATCTAGAGACTATGTGAAGTAAATCAGAAAGAGAAAGACAAATACCACATAATATCACTTACGCATAGAATCTAAAATATGACACATATGAACCTATCTATGAAAAAGAAATGATGTAGAGAAGAGATTGGTGGTTGCCAAGGGTGGAGGTCTGGGGGACAGGTGCAGTGGGAGGTGGGTTAGCAGATGTAAGCTTTTATATGTGGAATGGATAAACAGCAAGGTCCTACTGTATAGCACAGAGAACTGTATCAATATCCTATGATAAACCATAATGGGAAAGAATATAGAAAAAAGAATGCATATATAACTGAATCACTTTGTTGTTCAGCAGTAATTAACACAACATTATAAATCAGCTATATTCAACAAAAAATTAAAGAATGTGTGCATCCTGAACTGACAGAACTGGTCATGAGCAGAAGGCAGGTGTGTAAAAACATGATATAATTTAACCTTTACTCTAAAAAATAGCACATCTATTGTGTGCTCAGCTTTTGGCAGAAAAGCCTTTGCAGCCATCAGCCTTGCCCTCCACTTCCCCCAAAATGTAGCTCATACATTAAGAAAGCTTTGCCAAAGAATTGTAAGAGTCCCAAATAATGAAGTCCCCCTGCTCTGAAACCATGAATTATTATTTTCTTAGGATGCAGCTGTAGGGAATCATAATGAAAAGCATCAGATTTGGGGTCAGATGACTAGGTTCAAATCCCAGCGCTTTCTATCCTTGAGATCTTGAGCAAACATTTACTGAGTACCCAGCATATGCCTGAGCTACAGGAGAGAAGATGTGTGGCTCCTGCTTTCACAGAGCCTCCCATTTAGGGAAGTGGGAGGGGAGGCCAACAGTGGACGAGTGATCCATCTGGCCAGGAAAAAAGCTAAGACAAAAGCGGCAGTGGTTTTGGTGGGAATGTAAATTGGTACAGCCACCTATGGAAGAGAGAATGGAGGTTACTTACAAAACTAAAACTAGAGATGCTATATGATTCTGCAATCCCAGTCCTGGCCATATATCCATACAAAATTATAATTCAAAAAGATTATGCACTGAGGACTCCTTTTTGAAAAAACTTATTTTATTAAGGCACTTGTCTATTATTGATGCACAGCTAATTTACAGTGTGTTGGCTTCTGCTGTGCCGCAGGTGATTCAGTTATACTTACAGATACATTTTTTTTGGTATTCTTTCCCATTATGGTTTTTCAGAGGGTACTGAGTACAGCTCCTGTGCTATACAGTAGGACCTTGTTGGTTTACCCCTTACTCTTTGAAGTAGTATTCCCACACCCATGGATCTCCTGCCTGCCTCCTAGGGCTCAACACTGAAACCTTCTCACAGGCTACAAGAACTTCAGTGCCACTGTGCTTATCCAAACTCTACCCAGCCTCCAGAAGTTAACGTGATATTATAATATTCACAATAAGAGAGGATTATAAGAAGAAACAAAGAAAAAAGGGGCAGGGTAAGGAGACCGAGAGTGAATGGGAAGATGTGAGTGCTGTTTTCCCTACAGAGTTCTAGGACAGTTTCTCTGAGAAGGTGGCACTGGAGCAGAGAAATGAGGGAGTGAGGCTTTGGATGATCCAGAAAGGGTAAAAGAACCTACCAAGAGAGTCACTGTTAGGACAAGATGATACAAGGACATACAATCCAGCATCTGGCCCGTAGTAAGCACTCAATAAACATGGCTATTATTATTATTATTAGCTATAAGGAATATCCATTAGAAAGCCTGAGTTCATTACATCCCCTTCATTTTGCAGGGGGGCTGGTTATGGCAACTCACAGGTTGGGAGCCCACACCTTCCAGACTCAATATTTGTATCATAACTGGTTCAAAAGCACATTCCCACCTGGCCTGAGTTTCCTCAGCAGCCCAGCCTAATGAGGGAAATAATAACTCCAGGTTCATTCTGCAAGGATACATGTGCTAAGTGTGATTTCTCACCACACAGCTCCCCTCCTGGGCTAATTAAATTACTTCAACTGTGAGTTTCTGTTGCCAAGAAAGGGCCTCCTAGCTGTGGGCTTTGGAAAGTTGAAAAGAAGGGCATGGAGACTCTTGCTAAGTAGAACTATGTAAGACCTCAGGGTGAGGTCAGAGGTCTGGAAATGTGTGTGCATGTGTGGATGAGAGAGGAGAAAGGCATAGAGAGACACATATACATAATAACAGCACTGATTATTAAGAAAACCATTTAAAGGCCCAATGTCCAATGTCTGTGTCCAAGTGGAAGAGTCATAGCTCCTGATCTTTAGTCCCAGCTTGGAGGTACCCAGGTGACGACACTGGGTAAGTCATTTTCCCTCTCTGAGGCAGCATCAGGTTGAAGGGTTCACGGCCCTGTAGATCAGGGTTTGATGCTTAGCCTTGCCTGGTCTTGGACATCTTACTGAAACTCTGTGAAGCTCACAGGTTCAACGGAATTTAACAGTGAACTGTACCTCATAAAGCAGCCAACGCAGATGCAGTGTGCAACATGCCACACAGTCAATGCACAATAAACACTAGCCCCCAGCATCTCTACCTGCCTTCCTCGCTGACTGGTCTGAAGATGAATCAGGGAATCAGGTAAGTAAACAATTTGTGATAAAAATGGTATTTTACAAAACTCTCATCATGATTATTACTTTGAATGTTATAATACTTAGTAGGAGATACAGGGTTCATAGAAGTGCTTCTTATAGTCTCTGTGGGTAATGAGTGAGTGGATTTGAAAGGTTATCTTGCATGAAAAAAGGAAAAAAAAAAATAACCACACTCATACTTTGAAAAGCTGAGCCTCCCAGAACTGAAACATAGCAGGTTCATTACTCAGTGAGGATTAATTAGCTGTCGGGTATTATTAAATATTCTCACTCTCAAAATCCACGTAGAACTGGAAACTATGAAAGTGAATGAGAGGTAATCACAGGACAGGGAAGGGGAAAAAAAGCCACAATTGCTGGCAATGCAAATTTCAAGAGCAGAGCGTGTTAGTAAATTATGGTCTGATTAACATCACATCAGCTTATTCTGTTTGGAGTCACTGTTCTGAAACGATGGTTTTCAGGGCTGCCTGGTGTTTCTTCTTCTACCACTGGAATCAGAGAGAAAGAAGGCTGGCCTTTTCAGTGTTTGCACTGAAAGAACGCTGGAGTGTGGATGTTTACACTAAAATGAGGATGCTTAAAAGCCTAGGAAGGTAGGCGAGAATTTTACAATATGATAGTGAATGCATTTTGTGAGTTGGTATATTAACTGTTGAGATGATCGAAAAGTAACAGAGGCTCATAAAAAACTAGAGCCTGGAAGAGCCTTAGAGATGCTGAAAGTCCAGGGATAACAGACCCCTTTGTCTCAATCACCAGGGGCTCATGATAAAAATACTGATCCCTCTGGACCCCTCAACTTGGTGCAGAGGATCACTGGGGCTGAGTCCTGGTAATCTGCACTTGTAACTGGCCCCCATGGTTGCAGGACCACTGCCACTGTGCAGTCCTCTGTTCAGTAGCTTAGAAACTAAGTGTGAAGAGAAGAAATGTGATTCTTTGGCCCAAGGTAGTTCACTGGCCCACGGATACAGACACAAGAACCAGAACTGGGGTTTTCTAAGTCCCAGCCACCTGTCAGGGTCCCCTCCCATGTTTGATATGTACAAGTCCACTTTATAACATCACCGCATCATTTGGGGGACAATCTCTGTGCTAGTGAAATTTACAGAGTCAGTCTCTCCTCTTCATCACGGGAATGGCATTCTCCTAGAGGCTAAACAGATGTATGAAATCTCACTGGATGCATGGACAACTGGAATTCACAGTGGAGCCTGGAGGTGGCACCTGAGAAATTCCATCCACAAAGCGAACAAGGGCAAGGTAACATCTGGGCAGAAGTTCACGTTATAAACTCCCCAGTGGCCCCCTGATCCATTTCTCCCATAGGACTGCAAAGTCCTAAGGGATGAAATAACTGTCTTACTCTTTCTGTATCACCAGCACTGTGCTTGCCACTTAGTAGACATCAGTCAATACCTTAAGCAGTGAAGACAATAGTATAAAAATTATATGGAAAGGAAAATAGGAATTTTCTCAAACATGTAGACGACCTACTATCACTAGGGGGTAATAAGAGCCATGAAAATGCTGCTGATGAGAGTAATTCTAAACCATCAATACTGAATCTTCACAACAATCCCAGGAAGTAGTGACCATCCCTCAACCCTGTTGTGCAGATATGATAAGGCAGGCACAAGGCACTTAAGTGATGTGGCCAAGGCCCCAGCCAGAGAGGAATGGAGCCAGAATTCTATCCCAGGACAGACTGACTCAGTGTTCATACTCTTCACTACTATGCCTTCGGGTCTCCAAAACCTCTAGGTAGTTACAGCACTGACCCACTCTGATAAGGTGGATGTCCATGGCCATTCTCCATGTTGAAGGCACAGGCAGACAGGAGGAAACAGCCACCAATGTTTGCTGGCCCATAAGAAGTTCAATAGAAGAGCAGGTATCAATTGCTACTGCATACACATGCAACAGCCCAGCTCTATAGCCAGCAGAGTCTGTGCTCAAAAAGCATCTGCTGAATAACAGATGAACAAGTGAACGAATGAATGAACAAACCAACAAGCCAGATAATCATGAAACTCACTGATCATTCAGTTCCCACATCTGTCTCCAAACGTAGGGATACAACCTCTTTTTCCCACAAGTACTTCCGTGTCTGGGCTTTCTAGGTGGCTCAGTGGTAAAGAATCTGCCTGCCAATGGAGGAGACGTGGCTTTGACCCTTGGGTCACAAAGATCCCCTGGAGAAGGGAATGGCAACCCACTCCAGTATTCTTGCCTGAAAAATTCCATGGACAGAGGAGCCTGGTGGTCTACAGTCCATGGAGTTGCAAAAAGAGTTGGACACAAATCAGCTACTAAATAACAACAACAACTTCTGCATCTCTTTTCCTAGGTTTCGGTCTTTAGTACAGCTGCTGGCATCTGAAAGCACATATTTTACCCAATTCTGGAAGTTGCCTGGAGCCAGAGCTGGTCTCAAAACCGGCCTGCTTTACCATTCACATTGAGCACTCCAAAACTAAAGTCATCACTCAGTCCTAAATCATTTTACTCTTTATCTAGAGGGCCATCCTTTAAAAGTCAGCTTTTAGAAATCCGTTTCTAATACCATTTCCCTGCCAGACCTATTCTGGTCTCCCAGAACCAAACATAATTTCTTCCTCCTTTGATCAAACTGCAGCTCTGACTCTCATTGCATTTATCTCACTCTGTATCACTGCAGATGGTGACTGCAGCCATGAAATTAAAAGATGCTTACTCCTTGGAAGGAAAGTTATGACCAACCTAGATAGCATATTAAAAAGCAGAGATATTACTTTGCCAACAAAGGTCTGTCTAGTCAAGGCTATGGTTTTTCCAGTGGTCATGTATGGATGTGAGAGTTGGACTGTGAAGAAAGCTGAGCACCGAAAAATTGATGCTTTTGAACTGTGGTGTTGGAGAAGATTCTTGGGAGTCCCTTGGACTGCAAGGAGATCCAATCAGTCCATCCTAAAGGAGATCAGTCCTAGGTGTTCATTGGAAGGACTGATGCTGAGGCTGAAACTCCAATACTTTGGTCACCTCATGCGAAGAGTTGACTCATTGGAAAAGACCCTCATGCTGGGAGGGACTGGGGGCAGGAGGAGAAGGGGAAAACAGAGGATGAGATGGATGGATGGCATCACCGACTCAATGGACATGAGTTTGGGCAGGCTCCGGGAGTTGGTGATGGACAGGGAGGCCTGCTGAGCTGCGATTCACGGGATCGCAAAGAGTCGGGCAAGACTGAGCGACTGAACTGAACTGATGTAGTGTTATAAACATTTACATGTTAGTCCTGCACATCCTCTTTTCTTACCAGACTGTGCACGTCTGAATGGCAGGGAGGAAGCTACTTAGACTAAGAGTAGAGATCATTTCTAGAGTACCAGCCATGGAGTAAGGGCCTTCCATCCATACTGCATTTTAGCTTTAGAAGTCCACGCACAGTAAGGTACTAGGTTCACTGTTTTACAGACAGAGAAACTAAAAATAACTTGCATGACTGAAATTCAAAAAGAGAATGTGACAGGAAATGTTACTTAATACTCTGCAATGGACTATAGGAGCAAAGAATCTAAAAAAAGAATGGATATATGTATAACAGATTCACTTTGCTGAACACTTGAAGCTAACACAACGTTGTAAATCAATTATACTCCAATAAAAGTTAAACAAAAAATGAAAAAGGAACGTGACTATGTAAGTGGCAGAATTTGAACCCAGGCCTGTGCCTGTTTGATTTAAAAGTTTATGTTCTGCATCACAAGATTCCAACTTCCCATATGAGTCGTCCTATCCCCGTACCTTGAAGATGCTCAAGATGCTTTTGATGATGCAAACAGACTGAGGCTAGGAACATAGTAATGTATAGCAGTCCTGTAGGCAAGTCCTTGGTGACAAAAGGAAATGCGTGGACTTATAGTCATCACAGTTTGGTGCCTTCTTGCTCCTCCATCTGCCACCAGGGACTCAGGGAGCCTGGGTTTCTGTCTGATCTCCCTCCCTCACAGCTGAGAGCTGTAACCCTCAATAGCAGCCAGTGTGTGGTCAAACTTCCCCTGACCCTGGTTGCCAGGGAAACTGAAAGTCGGCTGTGCTCACCCGCAAGGTGGTGATGGTGGCAGGATCTCGCAGCCGGCCCTCCTCATCTTTCAGATTGTAGCCTTCTGGCCTCTTATCACGCTCGCTGACTTTCCACAGCTTCACAGTTTTATCTGTGGAGGAAACCACAATGACAGTGAGAGTAAGCTCGTAAAGAAGTTTATTTATTTATTTTCTTTTGCAGGATGGGGGTGGGGGTGGTAGGGCAGGGAAAAGAGGAGGTCAATGGACGGGACTGCTATGGAAGCTGGCTCATGTCAAGGACTAAGTGTGCACATCTCAAGGTCTTTGAGGGCAGAGTTCATGCTTCCAAACAAAATCATTTATTGTGCTGAGAGAAATGGCTTCCCTGACAATGGACTGTTAAAGCTACAGCTTACACATTAATTGGGTTAATTCAATAAAAATATGCCCTGAACCTTGAATAAGAGTGGCCACAACATGTATAGAATTAATGATGCAACCATGTTCACACTTGCCATGGATAATTTATTCAATGTTCACAATAATCCTGAGATGTAAGTCCAATGCTTGCATCCCCCCTTGCTAACACTGTCACTGCTGCTGCTAAGTTGCTTCAGTTGTGTCTGACTCTGTGCAACTCCATAGACGGCAGCCCACCAGGCTCCACCGTCCCTGGGATTCTCCAGGCAAGAAGACTAGAGTGGGTTGCCATCTCCTTCTCCAATGCATGAAAGTGAAAAGTGAAAGTGAAGTCGCTCAGTCGTGTCCAACTCTTCGTGACCCCATGAACTGCAGCCTACCAGCCTCCTCCATCCACGGGATTTTCCAGGCAAGAGTACTGGAGTGGGGTGCCATTGCCTTCTCCGCACACTGTCCCTAGCCTGACCCAAAAGGCCCTCCATGACCGCACCCCTAGGTCCTCATGTTTTATGGTTTCACTGTCTACCCTACTCCCTGCCACCTCTCATGTTTCTGCCACCTGGCTTCCTTACAGCTCCTTGTATGGGCTAACCCTACTCCCGCCTTTTGCACTAGCTGTGCCTTCTGCCAGGAAAGCCCTTTACCCTCTTTTCACAATATTTTTTCCTTCACTTTACTCTCTGTTTATGCCCCAACTTCAGCAGAGCCTTTCCTAATTAACCTACAGAAAGATGTTCCCCTCACCATTCTCCATCCCCTCTTCCTGCTTTATTTTTCTTTAGAGCACATTTTACTACCTAGCAACTTAGTTATCCTGCCTTCCTTGCTAGAACATAAAATCATCGAAGGCAGGGATTCAGTCTGTCGTGTTCCTAACTACACCTTCAAGCACCTACAAAGGTTGTTGTTCAGTTGCTCAGTTGTGTCTGACTCTATAACCCCATAGACTGCAGCACGCCAGGCTTCCCTGTCCTTCACTATCTCCCGGAGTTTGCTCAAACTCAAGTCCATTGAGTTGGTGATGCCATCCAACCATCTTGGATGTTCAGTAAATATGGGTAGATGAATGAATGCATCTCATTTATACAGTGCATCTTGCTGGCAGTACTCAGGGAAGTAACATGAGAAGGAGATTCATCTGAACACTTTCCCCTTTCAGGCTCTCTTCTGAGTCCCTTGCTGGAAAAGACTTTTCTCACCTTTATACTGTCCCAGGACTTTACATCACTTCTTGACCCCTGTCATTCTCTATAGCAAATAAAACAGAGGTGAGGACTCGAATGCTCATGGGAGGTAGTCAGTGCCAGGGGAATGAGTGAAAGGGCTGGGGTCTCAGGGGAGCTGGAGGTGGCATGCCCCATTTGCAGGTCTTCCATTCTATGTTTGTTTGTTTTTAAAGTAGAGTTGACTTACAATGTTGTGTTAGTTTCAGGTGTACGGCACAGTGCTTTAGTCATATATATATATTCTTTTACAGATTCTCTTCCTTCATAGGTTATTACAAAATGTTGAGTGTAGTTTCCTGGGCTGTACCGTAGTCCTTGTTTGTTACCCATTTCATATATAGTAGTGTGCATATGTTAATCCATTTTTTAAGGAAACATATTTGGGTCAAATAGATCACGCCTGTGACTGCATGCCTTTGTAGGCCTTTCTTCTCAGGTCCCGTGTTCACTATCTATTCTCATTCTTCTCCTGGACGGCAGCGACTCCGCTGCGTCCTCGGAGTCTTGCTCTGTGCTTGCACAGGGTGGCTTTGAAAGCAGACAACCTTGGACCACATTCCGACTCCAACTCTAGCCACCATGTGGTCGGGGACTGGGATCTCCACGCGGTAGGTGCCTAACTGGTCTTGGGGTGACACCCAAATGAAAGTAGCAGATAGGGCAGGAAGAGGGGTACAGAACAGCCAGCTCAATTTAAATTGCAGACATAGGAGTCATTTTTTTAGTATAAGTATGTCCCTAATATTCCAATCTTACAGACAGAGATACTTAACTTCTCTGTGCCTCAGTTTTTTATTTGTAAATTGGGGAAAGCAAATGTCTTTCTCATGGGACTCTTTGCGGGTTAAATGGAAGACCGCATGTAGAGAGTTTAACCCAGGGTTGGGTTTCTAGTCATGGTTCACAGATGGCGGCGACTGTTGGCAAGAGGAAGCTGGGCAACTATTCTGCAGCAATAAGATGCTGATCTGACAGCATGAGTGGCACCCCGTGATGACATCAGCACATCCTATTTCCTCTCTGCAAGGCTGTCAGGGGAGGAAAGCCACCCCTCGACCCTGCCTGAGCGAGAATTCCCGTTTGTCTGCTCCTCACCCCCCTCCCCAGCTCTCCTCTGTGAGTGTCTGAAGAGCGCCAGCCACGTGGTGAGGTGGGCTTCCTGCCGTCATCTGGCTGTCCTAACAGAGAAGGGCCCCCGCTTCCTAACATGTGGGCATCACACAGGCTGTGTCTGCTGGCACTCCTGTCAAGTCTGCTAAGGGTACGATCTGTGCTTTCAGCCCAGCTTGTACGAGGACAGAAGGCAAAGAAGCCTCTCCTAGATGCTGTGTTGAATTTAGAACTTTCTAGCAATGCTCTTCTGGTCCGAATACAGACTGCATGATGACCTTCTTTTTAAGGTGGGAAAATGAAACTTGGGTTATATTTATATAGTCACTTGATTAACTACTAATCAGAGATCAGAGTAGAATACTACTAGAGCTTAGAAGAACCCAAATCAGTGAATCTTAGTACCAATTATTTTCTATTGCTTGGCTTTGGAATGTATTCCATCCTAATGGCAAGACAATTCTCATATTTTTCTTATTATGAATGATAAATTACTATACCAAAAAAGAGAGAAATTAGAGGTAAAACATAAAGAATAAAAATTCTTAAAATCCCTCCAGTCCAGGACCACCATTATTAACAGTTTACAGTACAGTTAATAATACAGTTACAGTCTGCAGTATTTTTTCTATGCACTTTTTGAAGAGGGGTACAAACCTATAATATCACATACATAGATTTATATTTCTCATTTTATTGTAAAACTGGTACATATAATTGTAGAAAATGAAAATGAATATAAAAGTAAAAAAAAAAAAACCTTTCTCAATTCCACTAGATGAAGACAACTATTATGAAAATTTTGTGTATATCCTTATATTATATTGGATGTGGAATTACATAACTGCTTTTAATAAATGTAACATACTATACATAGCTTATACTATGCCTTTCCCCCAATCATTTATCTATTTATACCAACATCTATCTCCACATAATGTATAACTGAGAATTAGTTAAGGGTCTAGAAATGGGAGATATTAATAAACTATAGAAAAGTCATACAATGGAATACTATGCTGTCATTGAAAATGTTATTTTAGGAGAAATATTTCACAATTACAAAGATATTCCTGTTACTATTATATTATTAAATTAAAAATCTGGTTGTAAAGTTATAGAATATGTCTCATTTTTGGTAAGAAACAGATTTATCCAAGTCACTTTTCTATTCCTTTTAAAAAACCATTAATAGTGGTTCTCTCTGGATAAGAATACTTTCCTTATCTTCACTCTGCTTCTCTGAATTTTATAAATTTTTTACAATGAGCAATTACTACTTTCATAGCATGAAAAACAAATTAAGTATACCTTTTCACCTGATCATAGGTATTATGATAGAAGTAGACATCTAAGTAAAGTAATGTGTCTTCAGCTGGTGAATAATTTTAAGGTCTAGCTTCACAACTGAATGTTGGCTTTATTTTTCATTAAAAACTGTAAAGCTGGGACTGTATTCTAGCAGAAGATTAAAAACTGTACCCAGCTATAATGAGATAAGCACAATTTTTTTAAAAAAGATAATTGATGGTGAATTCAATTCGATTCCCCATGGTTAGGATGCCTGGAGTCATTCTTGACTTTATTATCACAATTTTTCTTGACTCAGTATCTTGAAGCTTTGTGGATAAAAAGTCTGAGAAACATGTGGCTGATACCATGAGTAATGACTTTTTCTTCCTTTTGGCTGGCTCTCTGAGTAGTTTATCATTACTTGTGGCATCTTTAAACACAATCTTATCATCTATCTTCATTGTCTCTTTTGTACAGTAATTCCGATTGTCTTCCATTAATTTTTCCATGTTAACCTATTTGCCTTAAGGGGAATTCTCAACCTTAATATTAGTATAAAAAAGAAAATCACATATGAGCATGGGGATTTGTCTTCTAAGAATCATTTTGAGATGCTGGTGGCATATGAAATAGCATCCCAAATGGGAAGATAATATCCTTGTTAATCAAAAAACTATTTAAAAACTCAATTAACAGAACATTATGCTATATAATTAATCTTCATTGCATTTCACTGGTTTCTTCCCCATCCCCCCACAAAGTAGTTAATATGTCTTTGACTTTTATTATAATAATCAATAGGCTAAATTTCATAATACAAAGCTAGCCTAGAGAAGATAATCAGATACTTTTTCTCTGCCTGAAGTAATTACGTCAAAATCATCAGAAGTTTCTTCCATTCTAAGTTGTGTTGAGTCTGTTGAGCCTTTGAGGAAAACTTAAAACTAAGAGAGAAGAACTTGAAACAAATTCACTTTTGGAATATCAAGATCAAAAGATCTCCTGGAGAAGGGAATAACAACCCACTCCAGTATTTCTGCCTGGAGAATCCCATGGACAGAGGAGCCTGGCGGGCTACAGTCCATGGGGTCCCAAAGAGTCGGACACAACTGAACAACTAACACAAAAATGTAAACAAAACAATAAATACAATTATGAGAAAGAATTAAATTACTTGGAATCTGGAGAAACAGATGAGCGGAAATCTGGTCATGTTGAGATAAACTATGCTTGAGTAACGCTATGCTGGCTACTGCAGAACCATTACTTTATAGATTTATACACTGGCTTTTACATTTGAGGGATTTGGGGGGTTCATATACATTAAAAACTTTCCCTCTTTTATCATGATATTAAAATAAAAATTGTAAGAACTTAGAAAATGAAAACAATAAAAGTAACAAATTGACAAGTCACTCATAATGCATAAGATTACTTACAATAAATCTTTCAGTGTGCTTCATTTCAGTCTTCAAAAATGCTAATATAGGTTTGATCATTGTATATATACAGTCTGCATTTTGTTTTATCTTGACATATGAGCATTACCCTTTCTTAATAAATGCTGGAGATAGGCAAAAAGCAAACCCAATGTTTCTTGATTTATACTTAAATGTACACTCCTCAAAGACTCACACAGAGGATGATGAAATAAGTCTCTTTCCAGCTTATTTGTTTGGCAGAGGGTGTTTAATTTGTGTGTACTAAGCCTCTTAATTGTTATGCTATTCAATTAGCACCCTTTTGTATTTGATTTTATCCTGAATTGTTTTGAGCACAGATGGCTTCTTTCAAGTAGAGTATTAAAAACCTTTAGAGTTGGTAATTCCACTGTATAGAGGCTTAAAGATTAGTATAGAATCAAGTTCTCTATGCAACCCCTAACATCCTCTCTCTCTGATCCATTTATATCAATTCCCCCCCAAACCAATAAATGATGTAAGAAAAGTATGGAGGGAGAAAGAGAAGAAACCATTACTTGATCCATTTTTTGATGGTGTCCCTGGGTTGGGAAGATTCCTTGGAGAAGGGAATGGCTACCAACCCCAATATTCTTGCCTGTAGAATTCCATGGACAGAGGAGTCTGGCAGACTATAGTCCACGGAGTCTCAAAGAGTTGAACACAACTGAGTGACTTTTACTTTCTCTACTTTCCTTCCTGTCTTCTTGACCTATGTTCCTAGTAGGGCGCTTGCTTGTGTCAAAGACATCTGCTTTCCAAACCCCCAAATATATTCAGGGATTAATAACTTCTATTGAGTGGGCCAAATATATAGGGACGGCATGTTTTGTTTCCTGAAATGTGTTCCCAGAATAACATTCAGTGAATCTTAAGACAGGAAGTCACATTCCAAAAACACCTGGAAATAATCTGCATTTGTCAAAAACTACAGATAAGAAGTCTCACAGAATTCAGTCATAAATTTGTTATTTTTTTAAAAAGAGTAAGTACAATTTACTGAGTTTCTATTCTCAGTCAGGCATTCTGCTAGGCATCTTGCAAGTATGGTTTCTAAGTTTTCCAACAGCCTGCAAGGTAAAAAGGAAAATGGTGGCTAAGAGAGATTAAAATACATGGTTTGCTGACTATATCTCTGAAAACACCAAACGAGGTAAGTCACCTTCACCTACCATTAGTAGACAGAAGGAAGTAGGCTGCATTCTGCTGAGGGAGCCATCTTATTTTATTGATTTTTTCTTCTATTTCTAAACTTTTCAGGTAATCGAACTCGGGTTCATGGCTCTGGAATGTGCTGTAAACATTGTATTCACCCCTACGATGAACCTGATTTTTACTCTGTAGGAAGGGAAAAGAACACATACACCAAAGATTAAATCATATAAGCCAACTGAAAATTCACCAGTTCCTTCTTTTTTTGAGCAGGATCATGAGAGGTGGGATAGGCAGACTGCGTCCGAGCGGGCTGAGGGCAGGACTATGCTGACCACAGGTTCCTCTTCAGCTCCGTGGCCTCAAGTCATTTGACTGTGCACCCCTGGTGGTAAACACTGGCACCTCCAATATTTACATATTTTTATTTATAAATTATATACATAAACTGCTGCATGGGCATAGGGTATACATCATAAAATATATGTAGAAATAGAAGTTGAAGTAGGACACGAGTTTTTTTTTTTTTTAGGTGACTGTGCCACATGGCATGCAGAACTTCCTAGGCCGGGAATCGAACTCACACCCCCTGCAATGGAAGCATGGAGTCTTAACCAGTGGACCACCAGGCAAGTCCCAACAACATGATTTTAAAATCAATAGATGTTCTAATATTTTCTGTGTCCTAATGGATGTCTTGGACACCCTTAGAAATGAGTCATCCAATGCTGATGTCCATATAGATGCATATCAATCCTTTATGAAGAACACAGAACTGCAGCATCTGCATACCTCACTGGCCTTTTATAACTCATC
Source organism: Odocoileus virginianus (assembly GCF_023699985.2). Taxonomy (NCBI): domain Eukaryota; kingdom Metazoa; phylum Chordata; class Mammalia; order Artiodactyla; family Cervidae; genus Odocoileus; species Odocoileus virginianus. The sequence continues at coordinate 54,287,189 of NC_069676.1, forward strand.
AGATCTTCACAGAATCTCTGAGAGGTTCCCAGGGCAGGGAAATGGACCAAACAGGCTCAGAGATATTAAAATGACACACAGCTTATTAGGATCAGATCTCTCCCTCTCCTTTTCCCATCATGAGTAACAAAACAGACATGAGGGCAGAGAAGACATGCAGATCATTGGGAGAACTATGAAACTTTACACTGGCTTTCCCTTAGCATCGATTATGCAAAGTGCACACAGCAGGAACTGAATAAATAATGAGAGAACAGAACATGAAGAGAGAGTGTGGAGAAAGGGACAAGAGAAAGAAGAAAGATGGACAGGAGGAAAAGAGGGTGTGAGAGAGAAAGGGAAGAAGGGAAAGATGGAGGGGAGGTTTGCATTTTAGAATCTTGTGACCAAGAATCTCAAGATTCAGGCTTGGGAAAACTGTGTGCACAAATTCAAATCCAGGTCTTATTAGGCATTTGTCATAGATGCATGACTCTTAATTAAAGCTTTAAATTAAAAAAACAAACTATTTCTGGGTGGATACTGGACATTCAAACCCAAGCCTCAATTTACTGATAGGTAATGGTACTGATGCTAAATGTACTCGTGAGGGCATTGAGGTTCTTTGAGCAAATTCTCCAGGATGGTGTCACTTGAGCATTCATACACAGGAGTCGCCCACAGGAGCTGAGAGGAGATCTGACTTAGATGTTGCCACATGTCTGTGTTTCTCAAGGTCAGCGTTCATTCAACCCCAAGCCTTGCCATAAAACTCAACGGTGAACTGCATGTTATTATTCTCAACATTTTTTTCCTTATTGAACAAAACCACTCGCCTTTGGAAAATGTGTCCCCCTCCATTCTACTAATGAATCAGGCTTCCCAAATATTTCAGTAAATTAAAATAGGTGAAACCTATAAATAGCTAATGGGAAACACGGAATGGAATATTACTGGCAACATGCTGCCTTGGGTAATTTATGCTAAACAGCTCCTCTGGTTTCTCTTTATCATTATTAGGAACCTAATTGGATTAAAAAAAAATTGAAGAAGAAGGTTTAAAAATCAATTTTAAAAGGACTTTAGAGGCTGACATACTCGCTCCTGTCCTGTTTACTGAAGAAAGAGCTAGTCCACCTGAACAATAAATTTTTAAGAGCCTTGATTTGCTACCATCCAAATCAGACTGTCAACTGTGTGGAGTATGTGCCAGACCAATTAGCAGTAGGCAGCTCCGGAAAAGCAGGAAAAATTCCAGGTCACGAAGAGCTATTAGTTTCTACTTGCCAACCACATTTTCGTGTTTCCAGGGCCAATGGAATAGGCTGGGTGCCTGAATTAATGCTGAACACTTGAATTCATACAGAACCCCGAGGGATTACCATGCCCTTATAGAAATTAATTGCAAATAATGTGCAATTACCAAATATATCACCTCTAAATGAGACTTCCCTTTTTGGAGGGGAGATGGAACACAAATGGCTTTGAGGCACAAAGCAGGCTTTAAATTGCTAGGGAAGTCTCTTGTGAAGCCTCCCTCCCACATGGGGGGGCCTCCCGCCACGCCACACTGGGTGAATCTCCGAGGCAGGCAGTAGCAGATGGGAGAGTCACTTGAACACAGACTGGCCTGCTGTAAGCTTCTGGACCCTGCCAGGGGAGGCCAAGGAAATCAAATTGGGCCATAATTCTGTTCTGACAGAGCAGAAGCAGACACCCCAAAAAAACTCAATTTATATGAAAAAGAGAAGCTATTCCTAGTGGAACCCAAGTCTCAGGAAGAAATGGGCTTTTTGAGATTCACTGGGAGTTAATGACTCCTGCTTGGAAGGCATAGAGGATTCAGCTGCAGGGAACTTCATGTCATCCATAGTAAAGTGTGGCCTTCCCCCAGGCAGTATAGAACCCGCCCGCCAAGGCAGGAGAAGTAAGAGATGTGGGTTTGATCCCTGGGTCAGGAAGATCCTCTGGAGGAGGGCATGGCAACCCATTCCAGTATTCTCGCCTGGAGAATCCCATGGACAGAGAAGCATGGTAGACTACAGTCCATGGGTCACAAAGAGTTGGACACGACTGAGTGACTTAGCAAGCACGTGCATAGTAAAGTGTGAACCATGTTCTTTGCTCAGATGTCATTTTCCGGGATTTCACTTGCTTTGGTAGAGGGAGCTACATTTTCTTTTCTGAGCCAAGTTATCCTTTTCACATCTGTTGGGGAAAGGCTGTATCTCTTATCCCAGGTATTCTGTTAGGAGTCCCTGAATTTCTAAATTCAAGAGAGTTAACCCCACTGAGAATGGAGGTGTTACACTCTACAAGCATCTGTGGCATTTTGCAGATCCAGAGAAATGAGGTCATTTTGAATGTGCAGTACCCAGGATTGGAAAGGAAGACTTTGTCCAGAAAAGGCTCTAATTCCAGGTGCTTTTGTGAGCCTGTGCAACTGTTGATGTTAATGACTTTTTGGCAGTTTTTAGTTTGCAAGCCAAGCAGCAAGGTTAAGGGCGACACATGAGGATTAAGAAACAGTGGGAGGCCTCCTTTAAAAAGAAGAGAAAATGGGCATTTTGCATTCACTGCCACTTACCTCCTGCTCTCGTTGAAATATTACAACCCGACCCCCCTTGTCCCCTGTCGCTAGTAATTCTCCCGTGTGGTTGAATTCTACCGTAGAGATAATGTCAGCTGAAAAGAAGAAGACAAAGGCAATTTAAGTAACTGCACACTTACTTTCAAACGATAGATAATAGACGTACTTTTCTGCGCATTTAAGGGCTTAGGGCTTTGTCTCTGTAGTGGAATTTACAAGGATTTTATGTCCTGTATTTGAAGTGCCACTTCTAGTGGCACTTGGGGAAGTAAATTTCCTAGATGCCCACACAGAACTGTGGTCTCCAGGAACAACTAGAGAGAACAAAAGGAAAAAGCACATGCAGATTCTTTTGTTTTGGGCAATAGAAAACGAGTTTTCTTATGGCTCTGGGAGATGGCAATTTTCTTTGATAATTTCTACCAACCACAGACTCTTTTCCCACCCATGGCCTTCTGCATCCCCCTTTCTTCTACACCAAGAAACTTCCCCAAATGGGGTTCAGTTGTGGAATCTAAATGAGGACTGAAGGCTGATGAGCAGGACTGAGATGCTTGAAGCTCAGACATGGAAAATGAAGGGACACAACTCAGAGGAACCATCAGGGAAACTCCAGGAGTTGGAAATTCAAGGAGGAACCTTGGAAATGCTCCCCCTTTTCTGGTGAGCCCATCACACCCTTCTGGAAGAGCAGAGCTTTATTGCAACTCAAGGAGAAAGGTGCTGAGAAAATAGGGTCACAAGGTCAGAGGGGAGAGGGAAATTTGTACTGTGTATCTCTAAACAGAGAAAATACACAGGCGCCAGGAACTCAGATCACAGATAATTGCTGAAGGAATGCCAGCCTGCCAAGCCTTTCTTCAATACTGGTTATCCCTGGAGGAACACGGACAGGTAAATTACCTATGATTGGATTTATTAGGGCTATTTTTAGAAAAATGTCAGAGGTTAATTCCTCTGCAATTATTCCCCCACAGGGCTCCAACAATCACTACCAAGAGTGCAAATGAGTTAAAAAAAAAAATAAAAAATGAGGCGGGGGAATTATGACTGTGGCCTTTGACAGAGGTACATTCTAAAGATTGTGCCCATGTAAGGAAAGTGAAGGGGAAACAGTGAGCTGGAAAACTAAGGCAATTACCCCTGAATAATTCAAATCTCAAATCTTACTTTAATATCATCATTTCAGGATTTTCTTTATATGCCCGATTGATTCAGGTAAGTAGTGTGAAATTCTCCACTTTGCTTCTAACTGTCCTTTTCCATACATGAAAATGTTTTAAATGGTCATTTTTTGTGCAGAAGAAAAAAGAATAAGGCATAACCTATAATCACTTTCAAGCCAGGCGCATTTAAAAGAATAATTCATGATTTCTGTTCTGGTGTCTTAGATGACTGACCCCAGTGGTAACAGGTTCAAATCCTACAGGGCCATGAGGGAATGGGGAGTGAAGGAAATCAGGTGAGGTAGGAAGCTTGAGTCTCCTCTTAAAAGACAAGTGGCTACTCGGCTCAAGCCAACTGGGACTAGGAAATATTACCTGTGTTGCCAGATATTCTGATTTTTTAAAAAAGCTTTTTATTTTATATTGGAGTATAGTTGTTTAACAATGTTGTGAGAGTTTCAGGTGCCCAGCAAAGGCAGCCAGTCACACATGTACACGGATCCATTCTCCCCCAAACTCCCTTGGCATCCAGGCTGCCACACAGCACTGGGCAGAGTCCCTTGTCCTACACAGTAGGTCTTTATTGGTTATCCATTTAAAAGAGAGCAGTGTGTACATGTCCATCCCAAACTCCCTAACATCCCTTCCCCTCATTTTCTTCTCTTGGTAACCATAAGTTTGCTCTCTAAGTCAGTTAATCTGTTTCTGCTTTGTAAATAAGTTCATTTACATCATTTCTTTTTAGATTCCATGAATAAGGGATGTCATATTTTTTTAAAAGAAGCTGGAAACCCAGAGCTTTACATGAAAACCTCTTCAGTTTTATAGATTGGCAACCAATGATTTTTTTCTGAGTGCAATGACATTAAAAAAAATATAATCCTGTCTATGGGACTAAAATGGTTTGTGGGTCACCCGCTTCTGACTTCTAGTCTCTAGAGTGCTCCTTCCAGAAAAAGCCACTCCATTCCTTATGGACAATCTCAACTGGACATCCCATCCATTCACTCGAGAAGAGCCCTCCAAATGAACACTACCTTAAGGAAACACAAAATAAGCTGCATGGCTACTCAGTCCCTGATGCAAGTTTAGAAGACCTGTTTTTAGAACAAGAGCCCAGCGGGGAGCAGGTGAGCCCAGCAAGGTTGGGAAGCCAGTCACCTCGAGTGAATGATCGACCACTTTCCTTTGTTAGAGTTTGCGTGTCTTAGCAAAGCACTCTCACGTACAGAGGGGACAAGAAGTCTGTTTAATGTTTCCAGTTGCCTCAGAATGCCCTGGTTGAAAAACACTCGAGTGCTAGGAGACACTTCTCACATTAGTTGCTGCTTTGGCTTTTCAGTGAGTGGCTAGCAATGAGGTTATTCACCCAGCTTCCTGGCTTTGGGGAGAAGCTTAGGCAGACATGGCTGTTTCTTTTCACTTCCAGGCTTCTGTCAAGCACTAAAAAATGAGCCAGACACCACCTGGAGGGAAAGAGGAGCAGGGCGCAATGAGAGGGTGATGGGGAGCCCAGGCTTGGGAGTTAACAGTGCCGTGCTCATGTCTTTAAGGCTAAGATTTTGCTTGTGTGTATGTGTGTGTGTGCTAAGTCACCTCAGTTGTGTCTGACTCTTTTCAACCCCATGGACTGTAGCCCACCAGGCTCCTCTGTCCATGGGATTCTCTACGCAATACTGGAGTGGGTTGCCATATTCCTTCTCCAGGGGGGTTTCCCAAACCAGGAATCAAACCCATGTCTCCTGCATTGCAGGTGGATTCTTTACCCACTGAACCACCAGGGCCCCAGGATTCTGCGTAAAGGCATCTGAAGCCCTTCCTCTCAGCAGCAACATGAACACAGACGTTGGAGCGCTACATGGGTTCTGGGGCCACTGTATTGAACTGAGATGAGTCTTCCCTTTTGGTGACGCTGAGTATTGGAAGGGAGGGGTAAGTAGCTTTTTCCAAGGTTGGTCTCTGGCTCAGTTTCTAAGCAAATGTCACTCCAAGGGAAACAAAACTCAGTCTCCCAAGGATGATATGCATCTTGTCTTTTTGTCTGGACCCTGTGAAAACATCTTTACTCTCTAAGATGCACATGGGTCAAATTGCATTAAAATGCAGGTGGGATTCAAACTCAAGTCTAAACCACGTGATCCAAGGCAATGTCATTAGAACTCAGCACTATGGGCAATCAGGCTTGTCCCCTGATATATAAAGGAGGTAAATAAATGCCTCCTTTGTTTTCCAAGCATTATCATTGTGCTATGTCTCCCTCGAGAAACTTGTCAGAGAAAGACTGACTGGCATGGCAGGATGCTGAAATCCCTTAGTCTTTTGCCAAGTCCTGACCTTGCTCTTAACGCTGCCAGGGAGCTGGTCTGTATACTAGGCTGTTTATACCTGGGTATTGTCTGCTTCCCTTCAGAACATGTGCCATGGCAACTCAAGTTAATACCTGTTTTGAACTTTCATGTTTCCTGACTCATTTATCATGGCTAAGCCAATAGGTGTAACCAGAGAATTTTACTGCCCTATCCATCTTTTGCGTATCTTCATCTATGACTGTTTAATAATTGAGGCAAAACTCATGAATCACCCCACATTCCAATTTCAAGATAGGGGGACTTTGGATACAAAGCTCTTGTACTTGCAACATGCTCTTGGTAGAGCAGTGTAAATTAGAAAACATAACACTGCTCAAGACAACATGACTTTGGTTGAGTACAGAAAGAGGATATGGCAATAACAATAAACCAGCAAGCTCAGAGACAATAACGTCTTGTGAAATCTTGGTCAACAGAAGTCAATTCATCAAGTTCAAATAAAGTTCAATTCATTAAGTTCGATTAGAGGACATTTTGCCTTTAAGTGATAAGTATTCACCACAACTCATTTTCTTAAGGGCGCAGCCGAGTCACGTTATTATGCAAAAAGTTATACACTTGAGCATTTTTCTCTCTGTTCTATAAAGACGTGAATGAAGTGCGTGTTTTTGACTAAAAACAAAAAGCAGAAGCCAAAAGCAGTTATAGAGGTCAAGTGTAGTTAACATGATTTTTTTTTTAAGGAAGCCCTGGGAGGTATGACGTCTGCCCTGCTCCACATCTGTTCGTGCTGATTTAATTTCCACAAGACAGTGGCCTGGTAACCCCATTTCTAGCTCAATAGGCACTGTTCAAATCGAGTTTTTCATTTTTAAAATCAATCTCACCATCCTTCAAAGGTTCCAGACTAACAAGTTCACACATAAAATTTCCATTTACCTGAATAATAGAAACTGACTTGGCATTTATATGCATGTGATTGTGAAGTTGAAGAGAAGGAAGGATCGATCCTCTTGCTCATGCCCTAGACTCCCCTGGTACCATGCTAGGCTGGAGTCTATGCAATGCCAGGGCTGACTACAATTATTAGGCGCTGCATAGTTCAACAGCAGGGTGACTATTTTGATGAAACAATGCTCAGTATAGACTTAGGACCTAAACCCAAGTCCTCTGATAGGACAAGATCTTACTGACCATGTCACTAGCACTGACCTCTCAGCTTCCATCACAGGGGTTAAAATGAGAGTGTAATACAATTTAGCCTTCAGAGCCCATTACATGTTTTATCTTTCATCTTGGAAACATCTGGAGATAATACTGTAAGGTCGTATATGGTACTTGTATCAGTGGACTAGTTCTGGGCGAGCAATATTTGGCTTTCTTCCAATATTTGGCTTTCTTCCTGACAAGGAGGTTGGTTCTAGCAGAGTCTGCTCTTTCTTCCGCCAGGGCAAAGATACCAGCAAGAATGGGAAATGGGTTTCCTACAAGATGACAATGGGGTGAAATGGCAGTAGTTGCCAGCAAATCTGGGTGGAGAAGGACTGGGCGGGGGGGGTTGCTCTTCAAGGCTGAAATGCTTGGGTTAATTGCAGTGGCTCCTGCAGTGAGGGGACTTGTGGAGCCTTTGTCACGCACACAGGGGTTTCCAGTTAGATTGGCCCTGACTTTGTGGATCATTAAACAAACGGGATTCTTGTACTCCCCAGTGGGAGTTAAAACAGCTCCTTCCATCTTTACAACACTGTGGACTCCTCCTTGGGTTCTGGTTCACAGTCCAAAGTCAGCATCCATTTTCTTGGAAAAGGTTTCCTATGGATAACTGAAATTGTACACTGGAATATATTTCCCATCAAAATGGCAGGGGGAAAGGAAGTCTGGTTTTGGTCAAACAAGATATACCTAAGTACTGCTCTACTACTGGGATTGTGTTCCAAATGGTTACATTGAAAAGATGTTAATATATTGTAAAATTTTAAAAAGTCAGGTAATAAAATAGTATGCCTAAAATGATCTCAATTTTGTTAAAGTATTTACATTTTAAAATGTATTTTTTTCTAAACTAGTAAAGTAATATATGGGCTTCCCTAATGGCTTGGTGGTAAAGAATCCCCCTGCCAATGTGGAAGCCACAAGAGACTTGTGTTTGATCCCTGGGTGGGGAAGATCCCCTAGAGAAGGAAATGGCAACCCACTCTAGTATTCTTGCCTGGGAAGATCCCATGGACAGAGGAGCCTGGTGGGCTACAGTCCAGGGGGTCGCAAAAGAGTCAGACATGACTGAGTGACTGTGCACATACACAAAGAGGTATATACTTCCATTAATACCAAAATGATGATTAGAATATAACATGACATATCCCCCACAAAGGAAATAATTAACTCTTATACACACACAAATAATCATAGGAAAAAATCTATCAGAGAGACTACAAAATGATATTGTTTTGGGGTAGAACACAGATGTTTAAATTTACTCTTTTATAGTCTTCTAATTTTTTAGTATTTTCCAATTTTTTTTTACCTTGATCATACATGCTTGAACAACTTTTAACTTTTAAGCAATTTTAATTGACTTTCGAATTGAATACAAGATTTTAACATTTATGTCAGTGATTTTTAAAAATTTGCTTTTTAATTCCCATATAATAAAACTCACTTTTTGCAGCATATAGTTTTATGAATTTAGATAAATGCATGTAGATGTGTACCCATTATCACCGTCATGAGACAAAACAGTTTAATCACCCTCCTCCTATAAAGTTCCTTCATATTACCTCTCTATAGTGAACAATTTTTCAGAAAGGAATAAAATTATGGGAGTGAAATGAACTAACAGGTATATAAGGCCTTCCAAAGGAGTGTGTGTAAATACAGAGGCTTAATGCTACTGGTCTCTACACACACGGCTCAATTCAATTTCTAGTCAATGATCATTTTCTAGCTAGTTGGAGTCAGATTTTATTTTTTCATCTTATTGTTTAGATATTATCACTATTTATAATTTTGTTTTTAGAGCACTGGGAAGCTCAATTCATCAATATATCTTTATTATTCTATATCACAAACCAGGTTTATGCATGCGGTTTTCTGCCCTCTGACTCAAATGTCCCTTTGCCTTTAATTGGGATGCCATCTGAGTCCTTGGTTCAGTAGCATTAACTTCTTAACTTGACATTACTTGTCACTTTCCTTTAGCTTTGTCCTAGTGACAATAGTAGTAAATAGCAAGTTCTGAGAAGTGATAACAAATGGATCTAATCTTGGTCACCAATTTTGATCTATTGGCAGAAGCTGCCCATTGAGAAAGACTGAGGTCATAGCTGGGCTTGGTGGGAGGGTGTTGTGATCCATTGGTTATGTCTGTCATGGGCCTTGGCAAGTAAAGAGACTGTACCTATGCCACATGCTTGCTATACTGACCGAGTATATGGAATATACACATTCTGTTGGATCCAGAGTTGATTCATTTGTCACCTAACTGGTGTCTGGATTTTAGCTACTGAATCCACTCCCTTTTACTTGAATATAATTAATTCTGTGTATACAGGTTTAAATTTCAGTCTGGTGCTGGTAATCCTCTTCTATGAAAGAATGCAGGTAGAAGGATCTAACAGCCCCAATTCCCCAGACTTTATCAACTTCTGCTTCCTATTTAGCCACAAGCGCAGTGCTGGAGAAGGGGCACAGTTTAAATGTCAGACCTGTGAAGACCAAGCCCATGAAGGGCAGAGAGTGCGCTGTGGCTAATACTCTTGTTTGCTGCTCCTCTCCACTGCCTTTCTTCCTTGCTTGTCCCACTGTAGAAGCTGAAAATGCAAATTGCTTCTCAGCCTCTCCTCTGGCTAGGGATGGCCATGCGACCCAAATTTGGCCAATGGGTCACACAGAAAAGTCTCTTGGGGGGCAGGGAGGCAGAAAATCTGGGAAAATTTTTTCTTCCCAGAATAAAAGGAAGCAAGCGAGTGATGGGAAGCCTTCTGGTTGCATTGATGTACTTCTTGTATAACACTACCTCCGTATGTAGCTCTATGTAGTCATATGTGCAGCTGTGGCTCCATCCACCACATGACCATGAGGCACTAAGTCTAAGGCCAAGCCAAGAGGCTGAGTATGACAGACGGAAGGAAGGGACAACGTCCCCAGTGACATCACTTAACAAAAGCCTACCATAGGGACAGCCTGTGTCTGAACTTGTTAAACAAAAGATACCTAGCGGTTTAAGCCACTGCAGGATAGACATTTTGCTATGTGCAAGTGAATGCTTACTAACAGACATGGCTTTCCATCTTTGTTTTCCACATAGTATTGTGTACAGGGGCAGATTAATTAATATCAATTAATGTGCATTGAATTGGAAAAAAATGATCTCTTGCCCTGCCACCTCCAGGCACAAACTCTCACACTCACATTTTCATTTTCCCTCTATCATACAACCAATTTTCCTTCCCACATACTTAGTTTCCAATATTGAGGTGTTTGTTTTTTCCCTCTTCCCCTGTATGGTAATGGTGCATTAATTTTTGACCATTCAAATATAAAATCCATTTACTGGGATAGAATGCCTCCCCCTACAATTTATCATGGTGTCCATCATAAAATGATGACTTCAAATGGACTTAGCCATATCCTCCGTTGGAGCCAAGTTTCTCCCAAGCTAATGTGTAGTAAGCCCACCATGCTTGCTGAGCTGTGAAAATCCAGATGGTAGGAAGCAGGTGAGTAATGAATGTCATGCTGTTCCCATTAAAATGCACACAGCTCCCCCACACTGACCAAATCTCCAGCACTAACCAGGTCTGAGACAACTCAGGACATGTGGGTTCATGGAGATTGCCTTTCATTCAAAACAAGTTCCAGCAACACAGAAACTGAGAAGAGAGAATTTTCTGGTAGTGGAACAAAACTTGCCTAAAGGGCAAAGGAATTTGAAAAATTGTAAGTCCTCTAAGTACAGAGAAAGCCCGAGGGAGATCAGTAGCAGTCCAGACTTGCCTTCAAGCCTGTGTGGTTTACAGTGGAATCTGCTGGAAAGGTGTCTACCATCTGTCACCTACTCTTTCAGAAAGCAGAGGAGTAATTAAGTGCTCAGGTGATACAAGCTCTGTCAATCATTCATATCTATTATGTACACAATATGGGATCATCTAGCACTGACCTCAAAGTCAGTGGGATCCCAGGTCTAAGATGAGAAAGCCCATCACATCTGTGGGGGAACAGGAGCTCCTGGGCAGGCACTGGAGTCTCTTGGCATGTCTTGCATCAAAAATTTTGTTGTGCCAGATGCTCTGAACTCAGAAAGGCATGGTGCCTGCCTTGTGGGAGCTGAAGGAATTTGTGAATTGGCTCTAATGTCACTTTCTAAGGGAAGCCTGGCATGACTTCTCCCCAAACCCAGACAGGCCCTTTAGGATGCAGCCTTCTGGCTCCCTGTACTTCTGATCTATCAGTTATCACTTGCACACCATTACCATTTATCACAATGGTAAAAGATCTATCAGTTATCACTGCACACCATTACCATTTATCACAATGGTAAAAGAACCACTTTAAATGCCTTTTCCAGTCTCTAAAACATAAACTCCACAAGGAACTTGTTCATCACTAGAAAGCCCAGTGCCTGGCTTAGTGTCTTAGTATATAATAGATGCTTCCTAATTTTTTCCTTCAACTGATCATCAAATGAGAGCCAAAAGAGCCAGTGTCGAAGTGGACCAACACACAGAAGACGGACAACCCCAAACAAAGCATCAGTGAGCGAAATATTGATGCTGGATGAAGGTAAGAAACATTTTTAAGGGGTGTGAGGCAAGGGGAAGCTCTGATTTGGAACAGTGAGCATTGTACAACTTTAGAACAAGATGGATTGATCAGTAAAGAAGAGGTTTTGTCCTACAAAGTGTCTGTAGCATTGGTTTCCATAAATCATAAGAAGAGAAGCGAGCAGATAGGTTGGTGAACAGAGGGTTCTGGGATGGGGTGTTTGTTGGGAGAGGGCATGTAGTAGCAAGCGAATTTTGAACAATTAGGTCTGAGATGCAAGGACTCTATTTAATGAACACCTATTATGTGCACATCAGTGGGCTGGGTGCCAGGGATATGCTAACAATACATACCTGGTTTTTGCCTTCAAGGAGCTTTCTACTTAGAAGACTATGAGGTAGTGCTAGATTGGGATACAGCAAAATAATGCTGGAGAATAGGTTGTTCAAAGACCCTATAATGAAGTTTTTGAGCAACAGAATAAGAATCCTACTGATGGCTTTGGTCTAGAAGGCAATATAAAGTCACTACTGGAACTTAAGATAACTCACATTCCATCCATAGCTCTGCATTCAGAAAAATCTCTTGTATTTCTCTAAAGGACAAAATTAACACTAAATGCACTATGTCCCTTTGTTAAATTCTAGGTAAGTTTAAAGGAAAGAATAAAGAATGCTTTCAGATTTTCCCTTCTAAAACATGACATTTCTACGTCAAGCAAAATAAAGATGCTACTAACACTCCCTAAGGTAGTATGCTATGATGGTTTTTCAATAGTCTCAGCAAAGTTAATGGAAAGTCTCAGGACCAAATGTGCTATTTACAATTCTATGAATCAGTATTTCTCTTTCCATCTCCATCTCTTTCCTCTCTATTCCTCCTCCCCACCCTTCCTCTCTTTCTGGCTAGGAGTTGCAGTATTTTGAAAATTAGAATAAAATGTTACTCTCTTTTGGATAATGTCCCTATTTTAAAGACTGAATAGAGTACTTAACACCTAGTAGGCAAATAGTAAAAGAGAGAATAAATAAACGTGCTGATTTTTCTCATCAGCATGACCCAATCTTGAATAAATATTCATCAGGCAAAGGCATTATAGTACCTCCTTACTGCTTTTTTTCTATCCACTGAAACCTGGATATGTAGAAAATCCATTATATTCGATTTCATGTTAATGTAGCAGTTTAGATACCAATGAATAATACAAAACATAGAAAGCTCAGAAAAGACTAAACATTGATAGACTCATTCATCATTCTATTCAGTCACTTAGCAAATATTCACTGAGCACACCTACTATGTGTCAAATGGTATTCCAGGTTGGATAAACATCAATTAATTAAATAGATAAAAATATCTGTCCTTATGGAACTTATGTTCCACTTGTGGAGAAAAGATAATGATCAAGAAACATAACAAATTGCATCATATGTTATGTATTATGGGAAGCAAATATAGCCGAGTAAGGGGAATTAAGATTACTTGAGATAAGACAGAGGCTTAGACTAGAGTAGATTTGAAGGAAGAGAGGGAGGTGACCATATAGGTATCTTAGGAAATGCACTCCAGACAGAGGCAAGAGATGGTGAGAAGACTCTAAGAAAGGAACACACATGTGTCAGAAGACTAGTGTGGCTAGATAGTGTCAACAGGGAAAAACAAGCTAATAGACACAAGAGGTTCAGATAATGTAGAGTCTTGCAGACCACGGCAAGCGCTTTGGCTTTTGCTGAAAGTGAGATGAGTATAACAATGTGAATGTACCTAATACCACCAATCTACACTTAAAAATACAGTTGAACCTTGAACCACATGGGTTTAAACTGCACAGGTCCACTTACATGTGGATTTTTTTCAGGAGTAAATACTGCAGTACTACATGGTCCACAGTTGGTTGAATCCACAGATACAGAGGGACCACGGAATATGGAGGGCTGACTATAAATTATACCCAGATTTTCTTTTTTTTTTAATTTTAATTTTTTTTCCATTTATTTTCATTAGTTGGAGGCTAATTACTTTACATCATTGCAGTGGTTTTTGTCATACATTGAAATGAATTAGCCATGGATTTACATGCATTCCCCATCCCGGTCCCCCCTCCCACCTCCCTCTCCACCCGATCCCTCTGGGTCTTCCCAGTGCACCAGGCCCGAGCACTTGTCTCATGCATCCAACCTGGGCTGGTGATCTGTTTCACCCTAGATAATATACATGTTTCAATGCTGTTCTCTTTTTTTTTTTTTTTTTCTTTTTTTTTCTTTTTTTTTATTATTTTTTTCCATTTATTTTTATTAGTTGGAGGCTAATTACTTTACATCATTACAGTAGTTTTTGTTATACATTGAAATGAATTAGCCATGAATTTACATGTATTCCCCATCCCAGTCCCCCCTCCCACCTCCCTTGCTGTTCTCTTGAAACATCCCACCCTCGCCTTCTCCCACAGAGTCCACAAGTCTGTTCTATACATCTGAGTCTCTTTTTCTGTTTTGCATATAGGGTTATCGTTACCATCTTTCTAAATTCCATATATATGTGTTAGTATACTGTAATGGTCTTTATCTTTCTGGCTTACTTTGCTCTGTATAATGGGCTCCGGTTTCATCCATCTCATTAGAACTGATTCAAATGAATTCTTTTTAATGGCTGAGTAATATTCCATGGTTATACCCAGATTTTCGATTGTAGAGGGTTGGTGCCTCTAATCCCTGCAGTTGTTCAAGGCTCAACTGTAGTTAAAATGGTAAATTCTGTGTTATGTACATTTCACTCTGATTAAAAAAGAGTGAGAAAAAATGTAATGGAAGGCAGTTGGGAGGCACAGAATAGAGAAGCAATATTGTCTGACATTTCACGAGTACCGATCTGGCTCTAGAGCTGAGAACAGACTGTAGGGGGCAGAGGTGGAGTAAGGGGGGTATATGGAGATAATCCAGGTGAGATGACGACAGATAAGGTGTTGGTAGTGAAGGTGGGGAGAAGTGGTCACACTGAGGATGTATATTGAGAGCCGACCTAGCAGGAATTGCTGCTGGATCGGATAGGCATATGCAGGGGAGGAATCAAGGTTGATTCCAAGGCTTCCACTCTCACCAACTGGCAGGGTGGATTGCCATCCCTGAGATTAGAAGTTTGTGGGTGAAGCAGCCATCCTGGGGGAAGAGCAGACATTCAGTTTCAGGCGCGTGCAGTATATAACTGAAGATACGGAGTAGGTAATTGGAAATTAGGGTTTAGAGTTCAGGAAAGGGGTCTGAGTTGGTGATAGAAATTTGGGAGTTATTAGCCTTTCAGATGATATTTTTCAGGCCATGAGACTGGCTGAGATCTCCAGGAGTGAGGGGAATAAAAGAAGTGAAGAGGACCAACACTGAACCTAGGGGCACTCCAACAGCTAAAAAAAACTGGGAGAAGAGGACAAATCAGGTAAAGAGACAAAGAAGGAGCAGCCGGTAAGGTAGGAGGAAAACCAAGAAAGCTTAGTATTCTGGATGCCAAGTTAAGTGTGGAGGAAACAACTGTCAATCATGTCAAACCCAGCTGATGGGCAAGGTAAAAGGCTTCAGCTGACCTTTGGATCTGAATCACAGAAGTCACTTTTGACTTTGGCAAGTATAGTTTCTGGGGTACAGTGAGGGTGAAACAACTAGAGTGGGTTTCAGAGTGAACAGGAGGAGAGGAATGAGACAGTGACTGTGGACAACACTTTCAAGGAGTTTTGCAAGACATAAGAGAAAATGATGTGGAAGATGGATGGACAGTTGGGTCAAGAAAGTGTTCTTGTCCGATTATCAAAACAACAGCATGTGTATATGGCAGTGAGAACATTTCAACAGCCAGGCGGAAATGAATGGTGAAGAGATGAAGAGGGCAGAATTACTGAATGAGTTAGCAAATGAACGTATGAAGAAACAAACCAGAAACTAGGACTAGTCCACCGCTAACACCTGAAATAAAACCTGTACAGGTTCAATTCATACCCAGAGCCAAAACATGGAGAGGAAGAAAAATGTGATTGAAACTCTATGTTCATACAGGGTTTCACAGGATTCTCAAAACATTTAGAATTGTATGAGCTTCTCCCATAAATCATCTCAGATCACGTGATCACCATGAAAGGAAAACAATTTCTTGGTTTTCCTTTTGGTTCTTCTGCCCTTCCCCCTTCTCCTTCCAATTTTTCCTCTTTTCTTTCCTTATGGCCTTTCCATCCTTCCCTCTTTCCTCTCCTTTTTTCTTTTGAAAAAGAAAAACAGAAAGCAGAGAGCAGAAAGGATTTTATTCATTCTGCTACACAACTCAAGGTCCATTAGCTCCGATTTGCCTACCAGGCAGAAGACTGCTCACCTGTATTCACTTTAAAATGATGCGACAACTACAAGATCACTTCTGCGTGGGTGGGTAGCCTGACCTCCATATGGCCTTTTTTGGGTAACTTTATCTATTACTCCTAATATCTTATAGAAAGAAACAAGTCTGTCAGGGGGAATAAAAAACACCCCACACTCTCATCCTGCCCCATGGAAGATTTATAGACAGTTTGTAAATGGCCAGGCCCAGGTGATGGTGCCAGAAACTTTCCAAGTGATTTGTAGATCTCCCTTCCAGGAAGTCAGTCTTTAATGGAAAACTCTTTGACTGCACATTCCTTTATTACAGTGACTACAGGGAGTGGAATGCAACTGTCATGCAGGAGACTCACTGAAATGAGCTGGCTACTGACCTGGCCTCAAGATATTTCAGTCTCAGAAAAATACCAGTATTGCACAGTTTAGAAAAGCACAGTTTTTCTTTAAAATGACCATTTATTGAGTTGGCTGATTGCATGCCAAGGCACGGCACAAGCCCCTTAACGTATGTCTCTTCCTAAATTGATATTATCATCCTCACTTATTAAACACTTCCTTCGGCTAGGATCTGTGCTTTATGTTTTATATGATGTCATTTAATTGTCACTCCAACTCCATGATTTCAATATCTTTCTCTATCGGGAAATGGCAGCCCAGAGAGTTAAACAGCATTCTCAAATTTGGAAGGCTGATGGTTAGAGGAGCAGGGATTGGAACTCTACTCTAGTTCCAAGTTCCTAACCTGCCTCTTGGCTGTCCCTTCCTTTTCCTCCACCAATCAAGTACTGATTCCAGCAACCAAAGTTATTGCCGTTGGAGGTATGGAAAAGCCTAGGGCATGAAAAAGTCAATGACTATTAACTGCGCTAGCAAAATTCCTTTCTAGCACATACCTTAGCAAGTTTGTTGGCCTTGATTTTGAAGCTTTGATTAGTTCCTCTAAAGTCCATAGGAAGATATTAAATGTCAACACTTTATCAGGCAATAGAAGGAATAAGACCATTAAACACTAAAGGGGCAGACTCAGCACTGGCCACAATCTCAAATATACCTACTACCTGAGTCTTCAATGGAAATTAAATCAAAGTAAAATGTACCAGCAGCCACGTTGAGGAAGGCTTGGGATAAATACCTTTTGTTAATATATCACTAAGGAAATGCTTTCCCCACCTCTCACATCTCACCTTCAATCATGTTGCTGACCTTCCAGCCTCAATACACTCTAGCCCCACCAGTTTGCTTTCAGAATCTCATAAATGCCGTGTTCTTCCCCACTTCAGGGGTCTATAAACATGCTGCTATCTTTTTTCCCTAAACTACTGTCCCTCCCCCTTTTCCTTGAATAATAGCTAATCATTTAAAAAATTTCAACTTAGACACCACTTCCTGAGAGAGGCTTTTTCAGACAGCCTTCATTCATTCTGAAGGGACTTCATTCTGAGTGACTTCAGCGTGAAGTCACTCGACACTGCCCTTTGTAGGGCTCTATTCTTTCCCTTTAAAGCATCTTTCAGAATTCATCATTAACATTTTGGTGTTTATTGTTAATGTCCTTCTCCTCTATAAGACTGTAAAACTCACCAGGGCAGGGATCATAGCCAATTCTTTTCACTTTGGTATTCCTTGACCACAGTCCAATGTTTGACACAGGGTGGACACACAGTAACTGTTCATTCAAAGTATAATTTTCTAGAGTATTTGTTAATAGTTATTGCCTGATCACTTGGGTTCATATCCTTTTCCTGATACTGTTCTCTCTCTCTCTCTCTCTCTCTCTCTCACACACACACACACACACACACACACACACAACACACACTTTCGGTTTTAGTTGAACTGGGTGTAGCAGGCCTGTATGATTATGAAAATTTAAAAACCAGTTCAATGTGCCTCATTCTTCTTAAAAAAAAATCAACGTTTGCCTCATCCTCCTCATTCCCTTTAGCAGACCATATACATGAAAACACATACACTGTAAAATGTATACACACCCTTCTGATTCTCAAATTCTAGCTCTTGTCTAAATCAGTCTCCACCCTTTCCAGTTTGAGGAAGAAAGGCACGGAGCACCAGAGACCGGGTGGGAAGATGTTTATAGGCCAAGGAGTCTGACCCAGTGAGCTACTTCAGTCCAATGTGCAATATGAATTGGACTGCTCAACTGCTGAGAAGGAATTTCTGGATTAGACAGTTCATTAGTGGCTGAGCCAGCTTCTAGCCTTTGCTCTGCACGTCTGCAGTTAGTGTGAGTGACAGGCGCCAGTGAGTCACCTAGAATAGCAGCTGAAGTTGTAGCTCTCTAGCAGTACCAACAACCACACCTTAGGCTCAGCATCCCCAGAGTTTACATGACTGAAAATGAGATTTGGTATCAACTGAAAACTCTTTGCTGGGTAACTTCTATGTGCCTTAGCTAGGGCGTTGTTTGGAGAAATAATTCTAGAATGTGGTCAATTGCAGTCTTGCAATGCCAGTTTACATTCTAGCTTCACTACTCACTAGCTGGTTCATTTTGAGTATATTTCTTAACCTTTCTCCCCATCACCTCATCTGTAAAATGGAAATTATATTATACTGAGGATTAAATGAGTAAATTTATGCAAAGCACTTAGAATGGGTACCTGACATACATTAACACTAAATAAGTGTTAGTATAAGACTTTACCTAAAAGTATTTAACACAGTGAATGGTTAACAACCTCACTTTAAAGGTCAGGGAGATACCATTCAGGTTAGCCACTTATAGCTTTGTGTGTTCATTTGCTCAGTCGTGTCTGACTCTTTGCGACCCCATGGGCAGACAGTAGTCTGCCAGCCTCCACTGTCCATGGGATTTTCCAGGCAAGATTTTGGACAAGTTATTTGAATCCTCTGAACCTCATCTTATCTAGAAACTAAGAATAATATTGGCACTACTCTTGAGGTGAGTTATGAAGATTCAATGAGATAAGAAAGGTAAGGAGCTTATTAGATGATACCTAGCAAAATGTACTAATAGATGCTCAGTAAATAGGAGCATTTGTTCTGATTTATCCAAATGGATCCCTCCCTTGAATCCCAGGGAAGGCAGAGCAAGGGTCCACAGTTCCACATCAAAGGGCAGATGACACCAGTTACATTGGCTACGCAAGTAGAGTTGTTTTATTTGGCACTGCAAGGTTAGCCCGGTTTTCCAATTTTTTGAGTGAGTTATCAATATTTAAAAATTGTGAGTTTCATATCTTAAAATGCAGACTTTCAGTTTCCTTAGGAAAATAAAAATATTGGCACCATTAGGCTGGTATTGCTACACTCTTGGCTTGAACTGGGAAGTGCCTGCCCCCTTTAGAAGGGCACAAAGTTTTGAATTTGCCTCATCTCCCACCACTCCCTGGTGTACCCCTAACCTTGAGGCCAAATGTCAGCTCCCACTTATGCTCCTGAGCTTTTCCCCTGTTGCTGTTTTTGTTTAGTTGCTAAGTCATGTCTCTTTTTGTGACTCCCATGGATGGACTGTAGTCCACCAGGCTCCTCTGTCCATGGGACTTTCCAGGCAGGAATACTGGAGTGGGTTGCTATTTCCTTCTCCAGGAATCTTCCCAACCTAGGGATCGAACCCACATCTCCTGCATTGGCAGGTGGATTCTTCACCACTGCGCCACTTGAGAAGCCTCTGCTTTCACTTGTGATGTGACTCGGCCTCTGTAGGCAACTGACTAGCAGCTGTTGGCCTTGACTGTTCACTATCATCCTCTACAATTGAATACCCACACAAGACTGCACCTAAGGCAGAAACCTCTCTATCCACACAGCCTCAGGCCAAGTGTCTGCACTGGCAGATATAAGTGTGTTAATTCCACAACTAAAGACTGACCTCTCCACTGAGCCAATAAGCACATCCTTGGAGGAAGGTCACCCAGAAGCTGACCTCATAAATTCACAACATACTCATGCTGAATCTTTTCTAGTTCCATTTCAACTGAGGGTGGAGGACATGGGACAAAAGACAGGGGTGCCATACAACAATGCTTAAGAATGTAATTCTTTAAGTTATATCCTGTGGGCTAGCAGTGCTGTAAGATTCTGCTCCTTGGGTGAAAAAAGATCAAACCCTTTTGGGAAACAGCTCAGACATTAACTGCTATCTCAGGGTCTCATCTGGGGAAATGAGACTCAGAAATCCTGTAAGAAATAAGTTCTCCCACGATGTGAGAGTTGGACCATAGAGAAAGCTGAGTGCCGAAGAACTGATGCTTTTGAACTGTGGTGCTGCAGAAGACTCTTGAGAGTCCCTTGGACTTCAAAGATCAAATCAGTCAATCCTAAAGGAAATCAGTCCTGAATATGCATTGGAAGGACTGATGCTGAAGCTCCAGTACTTTGGCCACCTGATGCGAAGACCTGATTCATTTGAAAAGACCCTGATGCTGGGAAAGATTGAAGGCAGAAGGACAAGGGGACGACAGAGGATGAGAAAGTTGGATGGCATCACTGACTCGATGGATATGAGTTTGAGCAAGCTCCGGGAGATGGTGAAGGACAGGGAAGCCTGGCATGCTGCAGGCCACGGGGTCACAAAGAGCCGAACACAACTGAGTGACTGAATGACAACAATAGATGTTTCCTACATACCAGGCACCATTCTAGATGTTTGGGACTCAGCATTGATAAACAAGAATTTTGAACTCAGGTAATTTATTGTTGTGTGGAATAAAGATGCTTTACTCTGCTTCCAATTTGTCTGACTACATAATGCTTTTGCGAAATACTGCTTTATGCATTATGCAAAGTCCTTGTAGGACCTATCTTCAGAAGACCATCATGATTAGGGAATGGTGGAGATTTTCATTCGTACTAGAGCATTATTAATAAATACAATCACTCCAGAAACCTTCTAAGTCACAGAAAAAGACAATTTATCTCTTGAAAAGTCGATGACCTCACTATGGCAGTCTTATTTGGGAAGAACCATGGCCTCACCTGGGACCTCAGATTTGGTCAAGGTTTTTTTTCTTTTTAGAATATCACTCAAAGGGTTAAACTGACTTTCACCACTGAAGTGGAGTGTTTTCTCTGCATCCAATATGACCCAGTTGGAAATGTATTTGTTTTTCACTGTTTAATCTTCTGCATCACCCAGCGTTGATTAGATTTAATTAATTTATGTTTCTAATGAATTTAGAGCCTCACAGTGCTGTAGTAGGAAAATTCTCAGACAGCATCTGGCCACCAAATGGATTGATTACCTTGTCTGCAAAAGTCTTTCCAACATCTGGGACCTGATTTTGTGAAACATCCGGAAGCTCTTTCAGAGGTAAGAAAGGCCCATAGTGGTGGGGAGAGAGAGGGTGCTGGAAATCGGCAGGGTTCACTCTGCTTTGTAAGTCTGCGCCTGGCACTCCACCAACATGAAATCACATTTTGCTGCTCATTGGCACAGATTCAATGGCACCAAACAGACTGATCCGAATCTGTTTTTTGTTCAACGTAATCAGAATCCACCAGGCTTGAACCCAGGCTGCCACCCCACGAACCTCTTTGGCACTTCCTTCTGTGTGGAAGCTCCCACTGATCATTATGATGAAACATTTATAGACAACATTTATAGAGAAGCACTTTGCTCTCATTCGCTCAACAAACATTATCGGGGGCCCACTGTGTACTTGGCACATGGCCATGTGTGCCCCTTCATTAGCTGCTCTTGGCAGCCACCCTTATGAGGTAGGCAAGCACTGCTCTTCTCACATATATAGCCAAAAACTACACAAAAATTATAATTATTAATGTCAATATGATCACTGTTAATAAAGGATATAAACACACACACACACACACCAGACTCCATGTGAAGCCTCATTTAACCCTCACCTTGAGGTGGGTGTCACTGTGATCATCCCCATTTTACAGATGAGAGTACTGAGGCACTGAGATCTTAAGTGACTTATCCAGAAGAATTCAGCTAGCCTTTGGCAGAGCCTCCCATCACAGGCAGTCTACATAGAGTCTTTGCTTTTAATCACTTTGATTTACTACCTCTGGATAATATCACAAAAGACCTTCTCTGTGTCAGGCACTCTCCCAGAGATCTGCTGCATTACAGTCTATATTCATCACTCATAGCTCATACAAGGAAGCTGAAGCCCAGAGACATTTGCTTATCAGGGTCACAAGCAAAATTTGTAAGAGGGCTAGGACTTCACTCAGGTCTGCAGGGCTAACACGGCCTCTTCTGTTGACTGAGTTACCTGCTAATGAATGAGAGAGAAGGGCTCATATGAACTCAATCGCTCTCTAAAAGCTGCATCAGGAAGCATGTTGGACAAGTTAGGAAAGAGGGGTGGCCTGGCTGCTTTGCACAGCCCAAACCAACCCAGAAAAGAGAAGGTAAAGAATGTGCAGACAACAAGAAAAGAGCTTCATCTAAAAGAGGGAGGTGAAAGATGGAAATCTCATTGCCTGACTGGTTTGTTTGGTTCAAGATCAAAGAGAAATGACTGAAACTAGGTGGGCTGCTTACAGTAAAAATGACAGTGAAAACACCAAACACATTGAACATCTGATATTTTCTGAACAATGGATGCAGACTACTGCACAACTAGGTTGCCACACTCATATCACATGGTTCATCTGTGATAATGTTTGCTAAGTCTTGCTATTTCTTGAATTTGAAACTTTCTCATTTCTTTCCATTCTTCTCTTGCTCAGGCCTCTACATCAACAAGACCATACCATCTGTCTTCTTTGGGCCTTTGTATATGCTCCCTTTCTGCTTGGAACTATTTCCATGTCCTCAGACCTCAGGTTGGACATCTCTCTTCTTTGACTTTCCTGTTCCGGCTTAGGTGCCTATTCTAAGAGCGGCTCTGTTTCCTATTTCAGCACTTAACCATAATGTAAAGTAACTGCCTGTCTATTTGTCAGTCTCCTCTTTGAGGGAGTGTATGTTGGTTACTACTGTATCTTCAGTGTAGGGTCTGTCACATATCAGGTGCTCAATACAAATGTAACTCTACCGGTGCTCAGAGGGAATCTGAATCTTGTGACATTTTCTTAGCTGGTCTCCTGCTTTGAAAGCTATCACCTCCATACTTCACGCTCCATCCTAGAAGTCATTAGATGTCCATGTAAACTTTCATCGTGGCATTTGCCTTTTTATCACTTCCCTTTGAACACTCACGTACAAGTCAGAATAGCGATAATCTTGGGTGATACAGAGGATTTAAGTAAGAGGGGACATGTAGTCCTAAAAATATCCTATACTTTGATCTGGGGAATGACGATTGCATATATACATATGTAAAAAGTCATCAAGATGAGCATGAGAAGGTAATACACTTTACTCAAACTGATACATCAATATAAACAAAAAGGTGCTTTGAAAGTTCACATGTATTAACAGGATAAAATCTTGACCTTCTTACCAGAGTTCAAGGTTCTTCACTAATTGGCCCACTTGTCAACT
Organism: Odocoileus virginianus; assembly: GCF_023699985.2. Lineage (NCBI taxonomy): Eukaryota > Metazoa > Chordata > Mammalia > Artiodactyla > Cervidae > Odocoileus > Odocoileus virginianus. The sequence goes on from NC_069676.1 coordinate 54,310,789, forward strand.
TACTTGTTCAAACTCACTTTTCTAAATCACATGCCCTGGTCTTCTCACAGGTCCTCAGACTCTTCTCACTCATTCCCACCCCCATGTTTATCACACCATCTTACTCTCATGTTCATTTTCTTTTCTTTCTCTTTTACCTTCTGGGAGATCCTCCATCCTCTACAATGTCATTAACCTCTCTTTTCCCTGAACCCTTGACTATTTTGTCTGGTTCGTTCATTCATGCCAACACTTTCTGAAAACTGTAAGCTCACTGAAGGCAGAAACTTATTTTCAAGTTTTATATTTAACATGATGCCTGGTAGAATGATAGATTCTAAATACATGTTTGTTATAAACACAGTGAGGGCTTATCTGTGTAAGTCCCTTGACAGCTATGGGTTTGTACAGAGATGAAAAAGACAGGCTGTTTATGTCCTTCAGAATGAAAACATAGTACTGCTCTTAAAACCATGGATTTAGTGTTCACATGTCAAGGCTATGGTCATGTATGGATGTGAGAGTTGGACTGTGAAGAAAGTTGAGCGCCAAAGAAATGATGATTTTGATCTGTGGCGTTAGAGACTCTTGAGAGTCCCCTGGACTGCAAGGAGATCCAACTAGTCCATCCTAAAGGAGATCGGTCCTGAATATTCATTGGAAGGACTGATGATGAAGCTGAAACTCCAATACTTTGGCCACCTGATGCGAAGAGCTGACTCATTTGAAAAGACCCTGATGCTGGGAAAGATTGAGGGCAGGAGGAGAAGGGGTCAACAGAGGAGGAGATGGTTGGATGGCATCACCGACTCAATGGACATGGGTTTGGGTGGACTCTGGGAGTTGGTGATGGACAGGGAGGCCAGGCGTGCTGTGGTTCATGGGGTCGCAGAGAGTCGGACATGACTGAGCGACTGAACTGAACTGAGTGTTTATATGGGGTTCCAGACCCACGTTTTGTAACTCACTGGTTCTTCTGTGAGGCAGCGTAAACAACTGTCATCACCAAAACTCAGTTTTTTTAATCTGTAAAATGGGGACTTTCTCATAGTGCTGTCCTGAGAATTATAAAGGAACATGATTGCTTACTTTATTAGTGACTATCTATTGAATTAGCCATTTTGCTCAATGAAACACAATTATTATCCAAATAAAAGTCAATGCTCTTAATATTTTTATGCAAAGGATTCAGCACACTGACTGACTCACAGGAATTACTTAACACCTGGTAGATATTATTATCAGAGCTATTAAAAACAGATGAGCAGGTTCAGTGAAAAAAAACCTATGAGCTGGTAAAAAGATAGAACGCAAGAAGAGCTGGCGCACTGTGAGATATATACATGTACCCATAAACACAGAAAGAATTTAATCCATGAGAAAGTCCTTAGGGAAATTCCATCACATCCCATTAACACAGTCCCCAAAGCAAGACCTGGCCTCTGATCTTTACATATTTAATGTCTTTGAAGAAATTCTGAAACTCTAACGATCTTGAAGTGGTATACAAAAGCAAGTGTATCTGGGAGTTCCATACAAAAGCACTCTGCCTCCGTGCTAGTTCACATGATTCTTTAATCACCATAATTCCTGGTGCTTCTCTGCAAACTTTTGACCTCAGGATGGCTCTTTGATTGTTCAGTAGGATTTTGACAGCACAGAAAGGAGAACAGCGAGGAACAAGTTCTCAATGTGTTCTACATACTCATTTAAAAGACAACATTTTAATAATTCTAATTCATATACACTTCTACTCATGCAATCAATAATTCATGGCAATTCCACTGCAGCGTTTTAGTGACAACAGAAAGGGCAGGATGTTTCCTCCCTTCTCTTTGCCTTCCTTTCTTCACTTAGTCATGCCTGGAGCCTGGAGAGTACAGAATCTCAAGAAAACAGTTTCCATGGTGATTCTTCCTTTGAGTACCCGACTGCATTTTGCTCTTTCTGGAGTGAATTAATGCTTTTTATTGCTTTCATGCTAAATATATTGAAGATTAGATTTGATTTCCTCTGCAGTGATACAGTTTTATCAGGAAAATGGAAAGTAAAAACACAGCATGAAGAAACTCTATCTTTCTGCCATGAGACTGTCAGAAAGAAAATAAAAAAACATTTCAGAGGAAGAAATAGCCAGCCACAGGGAAATGGATGCAGGTGTCTGGAGGAGAAGATATGCATTTGTGCGTCTAAATGTTAGGAAACCTGCCTTGGGAGGAAATGATCTTAATTCCTCCATATGTTGAAGGTGGCATAAGCTGACCATAAAACACTGAGTTATAAGAAATAACCTGATTGTTTATGTACCAAGCTCTTCTCAGCACAGAAAATATCATATAGAACAAGGAAATCTTGAAACTCACAACACTATCCCTACTCCGGATTTTATTAAGGAGGGTCTTACTTTCTACTAAAGCTAAAAAGTCTTCCTTACTTTTAAATAGTCAAGGGACTCTCCTAACACTCCCATGACACTCTGAATTTCCTGACACAGAACTGAACACACAAATACCATCTGCTTGCCCATCTTCTTCAGCAGACCCTACAAGGCAGGGCCTGTCTTTCCCATTCACAGTTGCCCTTGAGCCCAGCATAGCACACAGAAGACTGAAGATCATAACAAGAAAATTATGATAGAGTAACCTTGATGTTCTAAGGTATCCTTTGGGAAATGTCAAGGGCTGATATGATGGATGGAGAGGGAAGAATATGAAAGTAAAAATTAAAAACAGCTTCTGGTTTTCACGGTCTCTACTGTCTGGAGTCTTGCTCTGTTCCTGTCTTGAAGCAGTCGAGGATTAAAGGGAAGAATTTGTTTGGGAGAAGAGGGGCAAAGAGTGGGACCATCCAGTGGAGTCTCCTTCTCCACCATGACATAAACACCTGCAGAGCCTAGAGTCCATCCTCATTAGGCACCACATAACCAGAAGAAAACTGGCTTTTAGTCAATTTCAGCCAAGGATTCAGTATGAAGCTTCTATGCCAAATCAGGTACTGTCCTGGAGCTGCTGGGGGCAAAGAGTTGAGCACAAGAACTTTTGCCTCCAGGAAGCTGAGAGTCCAAAAGGGTTTCTTGGATCATGCAGAAGTGGGTGTGGCTGAGTATGGTTAGGATTAGGATTAGGGTACTGTCCTGACACCTCCTATTACTGACAATACCACCAGCAACTAACAGGTACTGAACAACATGCTAGGCATTCTTTTAAGCACTATACACGCATGAACACATTTGATCCTCACATGAGTCTATGGGTTGGTGCTATGACTTTCATTTAACATAGAAGTTGAGGCTTTGAAAGGTGAAGTAACTTGCCTAACATTCTAAAGCCAAGTACTAGTGGGGCCAGATTCAAACCTGTGCTGTCTGGTCCTTGAGTCAATATTTTAACAACGATGGAGGTTCAAACTTCAGGTTCACAATGTCTTACTGGCTAGAATGGCCCTACACAGGATGTCCCAGAGTCTCTGCTGTGTAAACTGCCCAGAGTCCATGGTGTTCATAAGTGCCCATATGCCATCCTTAGGATACACAGAAGGCCATATGAAAATTCAGACCTGGATAACCAGGTCTGTGGCTAAACAGATGTTGGAACGGAGGCAGTTACAAGTCCCTCTGACTGAGACACATAAAGTGGCAGGACTGCCTCAGGTTGTATAAAGAGGTTTCTACAAGGGACTGTCCAATGACTATGTGTGAGCTTCGACACATAGAACAGAACAAGGAAGACAGACATCATCAACTCAGTAAGTGTTACCTAGTAGAGCTCAGAATTAGGAAAGAAAAAAAAAAAGGCTTAATTGCCAGCCCTACTCATCCCATGGTATGATTCCTACAAACGAAATGTCTTAAAATTTTATTAATAACTTAAAACTTATTAAGCAGTGAAAACTAAATTGTGTGTGTATGTGTGTGTGTGTTTTCTCCAGGAGGAAAGAATGGTGCTCAGAAACTGTGCTGCTTGCGCCCCAGATCACAGAGCCAACCTCTCTTTGTGGGTCTGCTCAACTCCAGATCCTGTCAGCCGACTTGGCTCTCTCGCCCTTGTCATCTGGACACAGGAATGCTCCAACATTTGGGTAAGACTATCCTTTAATCATTAGAAACAGCAGTCTGAACAGCCATGGGAAGTCTGGCCAGGAAATGTAGACAGAGATATTCTCTGCATTTTCAGGAGTTACTGATGAAGCCTTCAAGGCGCTCAGTGGAAAGGGCAGGGTGGGGGGTGGCGGGTGGGTGGGGAGTTCCAGGCGCCTCCAAGGTGTGAGTTTGGAGAGAAAAACACAGATTAGATGTGTCTCCCTGCCGGAGCTACATGTGGCATGCCAGCTGGCTCCTTTTCCAATATCCTCTTGATTAGCGAACCCAACAATCATATTTTGCTAATCTTCTCATAAATAAAGTATTATCCATATCACAAAGTCATCCCTGATGGCAGACTGCACTTCAAGTAAGCTACAATGGCTGAAGACAAAAATGGGGCATTTCAGATATATACAATGACCGCAATTCTTGGCATTTAAAATGTCTGCCAAATCTGCAGTACTGCTGGGTTCCTGCTGTTCGGTACATCCCCAGGAATACAGTCTATGGCTTGGACTTTTTAGGGTCTTAGGGTATCTGTTTAAGGGCTCTCTGTTTATAGTACTGTACTGAAAATTAAAATTATTTTTCCAAGACTTTAAGTACACCATACTATATCTGCTATTAGGTAATTAGTATTTTGTGTAGCAGAGAGAAGACTATTTTGCATTTCTGTATATTTTTCGATCCATCTTCATTTTTCCTGGCCTTGTATACAGTGTAACTGAGTAATTAAGAGGGAGGGTTCTGCAGTCCAAAGGCTCTGGGGTCCAAGGTCACTCTCATTCCCAATTTCCTCTTCCTATAAAACAGTGAAGAAAATCTCTCTTCCATAGACTGTGAGAAAGCAGTGAGATAATGCAAATAAAGGAACTAGCAGCAGGCCTGGCATCTGATAAGTCTTTAATAAAGTCTAGAAAGATAGGGAAAGAAAGTGACGTGACTGACAGGAATTTGGGGGCAGAGAGGGTATGTTCATTGAATTTTTTTCCCTCTCTCTTCTATGAGAAGTTTATCATCTCACTATGGGTTCAAACTCATTTCTCTTATCTCTATGATTGGCTCTTGCTTTTCGCTTTGACCCCGAAGTTAGAATCATAAATATCTCCCACTGACTTGATGATTTAAGACAAAGGCCAAGGACTCTTTCCTCATTTAATGTTTAAAAACAGCCTTCTGTGGAGCTTTTTTGATGGACTGCAGGGATATTTATGACTCAGGCCTTCTGGCAAAGTCCCTGATGCTGACTCATTCGTTACCCTGGGAGGGAAGAAGGCAGCTAGAATCATCATTCATTATTCTGTTGCTCAGTTATGGGGAAAGGTCAGAGGTAAGCCACTCAACACTGGGCTGAGTATGAGAATCAGAATTGCAATCACACCTTCCTGACCACAAGAGAAAAAAGAATTTCTAACGAACATACACTCAGAAAAATGTTTGCAGAGCCCTGCTTCATACAATTGCTACAGCACTGCTAAATGGTAATATTCTGTCTCATGCCTCAGGCTTTCAGCTCCAAGCTCACAGCAACTCCCATTCCTCTGCAGAGCAAGTGAAAACTAAGTGACAGGTGATGGAAAGTGGGGGGACCGACAGAAATAGCAAGGAGGAATAATTTGGAATTTCCACAGTGACAGTGGCCTCGAAATTAGGAAGAAAGGGCAGACTTGCAGAAATATAAGGAGAAATGGAAAAGGCTTCATAAATCAGTAAAGGTAAAATTTATGATTGCTACCATGAACAATAACAGCATAAATAAGACTATCACTTTTCACAGCAAAATCATCAACAAAGACAACATCAATAAAATTTATGGAATGTACAAAGTTAGGAATATGCAAACCAATGAAAGAGAAAATATTAATAGCTAACACTTCTTTGAGCACTTAGTGTCAGGAAGGGGGCTACACAGTCTAAATGTTATTTTTTCTTTTTTTTATTTATTTAATCCTCAAATGGTTCTATGAGGTTCTACACACATTTACAGCTGGGGAACTCGAGATTTAGGGCTCAAGACCACACAGTTAGCTGAGAAGACTGATTCTAAAGCCAATTTTCTGCCATCACTGCTTTCAGCATAAGAGTTGTGGTGAAAACAGTGCTATCCACTGCCTATAAATTCTTCCCATACACACATTGCAAAAATATTTTGGAGCACTCAACATTACTCTTGGCTCTAGGAGTAGGTTGGTACAAGAGAAAATCTGGACCAAATCTGGACTTTCAGGCCACTGTGAACTCTTGGTATCACTTCCTTTACAAATGTACATCCACGGGGAGTGCAGTTTTACAACTGAGACTCAAATCAGCTATAAAACATTCAAGTAGCACATTTGAAGCAAGTTGTAAGGGGCAGCATAAAACTTATTGGATTTCCAAAGCACAGGGCTGAGTTATTAAAAAAAAAATAGCATTTATGGGATTGCTAAGGGTTACCCTAAGACCAATGTCAACAGAAATTTTTTTCACAAGATATGAAATTGGAGCGGGGACTTGTGTCTTGTTTCAATGCAGCAGATGCTCCCAAAAGAGGTACCCTTGCCCCACATTTTAAATAAGTGAGTAAGATTTCTATAGCCTATCCATCAACACTTGGCTTTCAGCAAAAATCATATGACCTAATACGTATGCTTACTAAAGCTTGAGATTAGAGAAGTAAGAGGACAGGATACTGAGTTTCTGAGTGAAGGCTGTTCCTTTCAGCTCGGGCTGGAGCTTTAGACCAAGCCTCCCCCAGGCAAGCCTGAGAATGGCATCGAGTTGGCACTGAGCTTGAGAAGGGCACGGGTAGATATGGGATGGGAAAAGTAAACCACACACCTCCCCCAGGCAAGCCTAGAGTTGGCATCGAGCTTGAGAAAGGCATGGGTAGATTCAGGGCAGGAAAAGTAAAACACACACATGCCATTTTTCTTACGGTAAGCCATGGTCACTGTCATGGACGGTTAAATTCTGTCAGCCAGCAACCTACCTCAAGATCTTTGCAATGCAGTCATTGGATAGTACCCACCTTCTCTATTGAATTTTGCTCTGAATCATGACAACAATAACAGTAGTAATGGTGGTGATGGTAGTTGTAGCATAGTTATCATAGTAGCAGGAATAGTGACAACAACTAACCTTTGTAACATGCATTTCCAGGCGTTGCTTGAAGTGTTTTATACATGTTACCTCATAGCCTTGTTGTGAAGGTAAAATGAATTAGATACTATTACACCCTTTTCACAGATGGACAAGTGATTTCAGAGTCCTCGCTGTGACATCTCATTCAGTCCTCATGATCCCCTATGTGGGTACTTTATTATCACTTCACAGAAGAGGCGACTGAGGCACAGAATGGTTACTTGCTCACTGTTCCACAGTGAGTAGGTAAAAGAGCTGGTTTGGCTTGTTGGATGTCAGAGTTCACATTCTTAACTACCACACTATACAGCTGGTACCAGTATTCCCTCTGGAGATACTAGAGGCATATCCCCAGCCCTGATCCCTTCCCCCACACCTTCTTCCTCTCACTCCACCTGTCCTAGGGAGACCAAGAGGCAAAAGCTGGGGTAAAACCAATGTCTAGCTCAAAGGGCTGCTGTGACAATCCAAATCCTGCAATGTATGGGAAGGGTTTACAGGTGCCTCCCACAGAAAGACCTGATACTCCTCACATTGGAGTTGGACCGCAGGTCTCATCACTTTCCCAGCCCTGTCAAAAGCCTTTCCTTCTCAGGCCCAGAAGGAGGCTGAGGATGAATTTCCTAGGAGAAGAAGTAAGAGGGCTAAGGGTTAATGTGTAAAAGATGAACCGAACCAGATGAGGGGAAAGGGAGAAAAAAATTGCTTTGGATCTCGTTGCTAGGAACCCCCATCTTTTTTATTATTTGTATAAATCATTTGACTGTGAAGGCATCACAGGGCAAGCCTCTGAGTATGCCGATGATAATGAATTGGGTCCCACAATAAATAATGGGGAAACCAGGCTGCCAAATGAAGAAAGATTTAGATCATTTAAATCCTAGGCTATGAGTTGTCAAATCCAGTTTAATACTGGTAAGTGCGGGATAATTACTCATAGCAAACATTGCCCCTACCCCAAAGCCCCTAACCACAGCCCTTATAACCCCTTCTCTCACCCCTTGCAAACAGAAAGAAAGCCCTGAGGGGATTTACAGAATAAAAAGGGATGGTATATACTGACCAGAAATGAGCCCAAGTTATTACATAATAATCCCAGATGCGTCAGTTTGGGCTTAGTGCAAATACAGAGAGCTAATAGAATGCTTCAAGGTTCGATTAGCTGCCAAAGAGATTCTAAATCAGGGCAGGTTTTATATTATTAAATTGGATGGGAGAAAAGGAGTCTCATGGTTGGGTATACTGGAAAAAAAAAAAAAAGGATTAGGGAAATAAAACCAAGGGCATTGCTGGGCGGCTAAAGAGTGGCCTGAGGGTGGAGCCAACTTTGACAGACACAAATGTCAAAGCAAGAGAATCTGACTGTCAGCATGGCCTATTCTCAGCAGCTGAGGCTGGCCTCATGTCCACATTCGGAGATGTGATCTAGAGGGCACGAGAAGCTGGGTCCTACCTGATAACACAGGTGTTTCGGGAACTGAAACAGTCATTGCTTGATTGGTAGATGAATTACTCATCTGACATATATCTATTGAACACCAAATATGATATATATGCCAGGCAATGTTCTGGAGCTGAGGACACGTAAATACAAAAAATAGAGGCTATGGTGACAATCTAACAGTCAACCAAAATTTATACCATACCACATTCTTAGTATGCACAAGCTCCTTGAATTCACTCAAAAATCTAGTGATACAGTTACTGTAATGGACTGGATGCCCAATTTCATATGCTGAAGTCTCAGCCCACAAGGAGATGGCATGTGGAGATGAGGCCTTTGGGAGTAATGAGGCGTGATGAGGTCATGAGGGTGAGGCCTGCATGATGCGGTTAGTGACCTAGAAAAATCAGAGAGCTTGCTTTCTCTCTCTCTGCTTTGTGGGGATACCATGAGATGGTGGCTGCCTACTATACAAGCCAGGAAGGGAGCCCTCCCAGGGGAAGTGAATCAGTGGGCACCTTGACCGTGGCCTTCTGGTCTGCTGAGCTGTGAGACACACATTCCTCTTGTTAGAGTCACCCAGTCTATGGTATTCATTAAGGCAGCCTGAGCAGACTAATACAGTTACCTTTGGCACCATCATTTTCTAAACGAGTAAACTGAAGCTCAGAGAAGTAAGTTGCCCAAGTTCATGTAGGAAAGAAAGATGCTAACCTTCAAACTCCGTCCAAAGTCCACCTGCTTTCACACTTCTTCCAAATGAGTCAACACCAACAGCCATTGTGAGAAGAAAGGACCCCTTTGAGTGCTTTCCCCTACCCACTGGCATCATCCCCTTTCCCAGGTAGACACAGATACATGTCATAAGTGGCAGAAGAATTAAAGTCAATGGAAATGCTCTGGTGCCATCTGGTAACTACTATCAATACCATCATGAGAGTATGAAATCAGGATCTCGGCTCTACGTTTTCGTCTGCTCCATCCCTACTGTGTGGGACATGTCTTTGGGTCAGTGGCATCTCTAATTAGTACCTTGGAAAACCAGTAACTTTTATTCTTTAGTGCAATACTTCCCAAAAGAAGTAATGTGAGCCATATGTAATTTCAACTTTTTTAGAGCAACAAGAAATTTAAAACAGAAACAGGGAAAATTAATATATCTTACTTAACCCAATTCATTAAAAATACTATACTTTCAACACATAATAAGCAAACAAATCATTAGTGAGTTATTCTTCTTTTTACATCCTATGTCTTCAAAACCTGGCTCATATTTTACACTTATAGCACCTCTCAATTCAGACTAGCCACATTTCATGTGCTCCACAGCTAGCAGGGCCACCATGCTGACAGTGAGCTCTAGCTGGATCTTGAATTTTCATTGACTTGTCCTGACTAGATTACAGCAATTGTGCTTTCTAGTGGCATTTTGTATGGAGCATCTACTACATGTCAAGAGTGTACTGAGCCTTTTCCTATATATCACACCTCATTCTCGCAGTGGCTTGCCAAGAAAATATTGCTGGACTCACACTACAGGTAATGAAACCGAGGGAAGGGGTTGAAGAGCCCACATTTGTGGGGACTATTTAATGTTACCTCTTCAACATCTAGCATATTGCCTTGCTTACAACATGATTTAACAAATATCTATGAAGTGAATGGCAGGTTACTCAGCAAGCCTGCAGAAGAGCTGGGATTTGAATCAGGAATGCCAGGTCCTGAAGCTTGTATTCTTTCATTAACACCATTGTAATTCTAGTGTGTCAGTCATAGCCCCCACTGCTATGTTCAGTGATTCCCCAGTGTTGTTAAATATACAGTTCTTTCATCCTAGTCAAATAACTAATAGCAACTCTTTACCCTGATGTCATATTTATAGATGCCTTCCTCTCTTTTGACTGTATTTGGTTCAACAAATAGTTGTCAGGTACCAACTCAGACCACAGGACTGTGCTCAACCTGAGATCATCAACACCTGATCCCCACTCTCAAGCTACAAGAGAGTTTAGTTCAGTGAAGAGCTGTTGAAATGGAGCAGAACTCTACGGTCCTTGCCCTCCCATGTCCTCTGCCCGCCTTCTGCCTGTGGAAAAACTTTAGCCAAAGAGCAAGTTTAATCAGAGAAGTGAGAACATGCAGAAACAAAGGAAAACTATCAAAGGAGACCAAATAATAATAGTCATTAAGCATAGCCAAGGACCTTTAGTTCCTTCTCAAGGGCTATAGATAATATTCTGAGCCATATCCTGTGAGCTGTCTTATAGATACTGAAACTCCCACCAGGTGGAAGAAGTTAACAACATGACATAAGCTACCACAATTCCAAGAACTAGCCTCAAATAATAGAAACCAAGTGACTCTGGAACTGAAGATTTACTCTACTTAAAACAATCAAGATGATGCTGGTCAGACCACAGATAACCAATTTCAAGATGACTGTCACAGCTGACTGTTCTGTTTCTGCATGTAGCCCCCTCCCTCTGTCTAAAAAAGCTCTTGCCCACTGATTGTCAGTGGGGGCATGGGGGGTGGGGAGTAAACCTCTGGGCAGGCATCTCCCACCACCCCCAATTGTCAGCATCCAAAATCAACCTTGTCTCTTTATTGGCTTTGAGCAGCAAGAAGCTGGATCTGTGTTCAGTAACACTATTAAAAAACTTAGATTCACAGATGAGTTAGAAGTGGCTATCAGTTCAGTTCAGTTCAGTCAAACAGTCGTGTCCGACTCTTTGTGACTCCAAGGACTGCAGCACGCCAGGCTTCCTTGTCCACCATCAACTCCCAGAGTTTACTCAAACTCATGTCCATTGAGTCGGTGATGCCATCCAACCATCTCATCCTCTGTCATCCCCTTCTCCTCCTGCCTTCAATCTTTCCCAGCACCAGGGTCTTTTCAAATGAGTCAGTTCTGCACGTCAGGTGGCCAAAGTATTGGAGTTTCAGCTTCGGCATCAGTCCTTCCAATGAATATTCAGGACTGATTTCCTTTAGGATGGACTGGTTGGATCTCCCTGCAGTCCAAGGGACTCAAGAGTCTTCTCCAACACCACAGTTTAAGAGCATCAACTCTTCAGTGCTCAGCTTTCTTTATAGTCCACTCTCACATCCACACATGACTACTGGAAAAACCAAATCTTCGACTAGACAGACCTTTGTTGGCAAAGTAATGTCTCTGCTTTTTAATACGCTATCTAGGTTGGTCGTAACTTTTCTTCCAAGGAGCAAGCGTCTTTTAATTTCATGGTTGCAGTCACCATCTGCAGTGATTTTGGAGCCCCCAAAAATAAAGTCTGTCACTGTTTCCATTGTTTACCCATCTATTTGCCATGAAGTGATGGGACCAGATGCCATGATCTTAGTTTTCTGAATGTTGAGTTTTAAGCCAACTTTTTCACTCTCCTCTTTCACTTTAATCAAGAGGCTCTTTAGTTCTTCACTTTCTGCCATAAATGTGGCTATAAACATCATCATATAATCTCTACTATATAATTTAGCAGTAAATTATATACTACCTAGATTCCATATGGGGAACTCCTGTGTTCCCAACAACAAGTTCTCAAAGGAGGCAACTCTTACACCTGTGACTCCCCGAAGTATTTTGCAGAGTGCTAGGCAAGTGACAGGTGAACATCTCTTAATTAACTGGCCTCAGCTCTGTCCCTGCTTCTGTGTGTGCCAAGTAACTGAGAGCCAGATTCCTTACAGGCAAAGAGCAGCTTGATCAGATGTTGCTAAAGTTCTAATTATGGATCACATTTCCCAGGAAATACATAGGTAGGAGGGCTCTCCATTCTGACTTACACTAGAAAGCTGGAAACTAATTCTGCTGAGGTTTAAGAATTAAATTAATTGGTAAATTAATTCAAATATTTATTAACAATTATACCTTAGCTGTAACACTAGAACTCTGAGCAAGATATTCCCTGTCCTTGGGTCAGTGTCTGGTGAATGACACAGATACATGCGGAGGTAATTGTAATACAGTGTGGTAAGAATGAAGGTGAGTACAGAGTCCTCTAGTAGCACTTAGGGGAGCTTGAACTTGGTGGAACAGGGGAAGCTCCCTGGAGGAAGCCTCCTAGGTCTAGTGGTAGAGGACAAATGAAGGTCAGTCTGACCAAAGGGCCAAGGATGGGAAAGGAAATGTCCCTTCCTGCCAGGCAGAAGGAAGGAGATTCATAGAGCATGGCATGTTTGAGGGTCAGACGAGACTTTAATATGATAGGGCATGACAAGCCAGGGCTGGGCAAAAGAAAAAGCCATGTCCAGATGATCCTGGTGAAGTAAGCTTGAGATTTATGATGAAGGTCTTCATGGAAAATAGGAAGAGGCAACACCAAAGGTTTTAAGGGGAGAAGTGAGAATTGTGTTTTATGAGCATTTTATTGCAGTCCTTGCTGTGTTTTATCACAGTGCTTCTCATATTCTATGGTCACTGTTTTTCTATCTGCCTCTCCCAGTATCCAGAGAGCCTTAAAACAGAGTTCCTACTTATTTCTCTCTGTGTCTCCAGGGAATAAATGCCGTATATGCTGGATAATTGAGGCTGAATACATATTTTCATGAGTAACATCTCTGGTACTCCTTGGTAGGTCTGAGGGACTCAGCCTGTTGAGGATGTATTATCAGAAGGGTTCTTAAATTAGATTCCTTGGACCTCCTGAAATTATATGCAAAAATATGGGTGTAAACACATATAATTTTTCAGGAGTGAGGGATTATAATTTTCATCAGATACTCAAAGCTCTCTCTAGCTAGGTAAGACCTCTCAGAGGCGAAACATCAAAGGACAGTAGAAAAGGTAGAAAAATGAATTGGTACATACACACTTCCAAGTGAAGACAGAGAGGTGGTAAAAGAGGACAGTTCTATAGTAGGAAGACAATGTTTGCAGGAAAAGGGAAAAGAACCTTGAAGAGGGACTTCTCCAGTGGTCCAGTGGTTAAGAAATCACCTTCCAAGGCAGGAGACCTGGGTTCCATCCCTGGTTGGAGAATTAAGATCCCACCTGTGGCAGGGCAACTAAGATCATGAGCTGCAACGAAAGATGCCAATTGTTGCAACTAAGACCTGATGCAGCCAATAAATAAATAAATATTTTAAAAAAGAACCTTGAAGAAAGTATTAATTTCCCTCATGTCTTCTAAGTTGGCAATTCATAGCTACCTGGTCCTCAAAGAAAAATGTTTTGAGTAGAGCTATAAGGAATTGTGAAAGCATTGCTGAAAGAAGTCACTGTAAACATAGGGTCCTTAGAGTCACAGAACCCAAGGGAATAAAAGGTAATTACTTTATTATTATTATTATTACTGAAAGAAAAATATTGTGTAGGAGCCACTTCCTTCCCCTTTTCTTTCACAAATCTGGGTCAGCAAACTTAATATTTTTAAATGATAGAAATTACGTACACACACAAACACATATAAACAGAAAAAAGTTCTGATGGATATTTGTGAAACTATTCATGATAATTTTGTCTTGATCGTGGAAAATTGATGATTTTTACCCATATAATCTGATTTAAAAAATAATGAGCATGTTTAGCTTTACAAACATTACACATGGGAAAGAAATCCATTTTGAAGAAATTATAGGCTAGGAATGCAAAAATTACTGCTTTAAAAGACAGAAAACCACAGGAGAGCATGTAAGTGAAAGTCGGTCAGTCATGCAGTCCATGGAATTCTCTAGACCAGAATACTGGAGTGGGTAGCCTGTCCCTTCTCCAGGGGATCTTCCTGACCCAGGAATCGAACCCAGGTCTGCCGCATTGTAGACAGATTCTTTACCAGCTGAGCTACCAGGGAAGGCTGTAGGAGAGCACAGCACATCTCAAATTATGTTTCCTTGGCCATGAAGCTCATAACCACTAGAAGAATACATTAAAATGCAGACTCTCAGGCCTGGCTCCAGTTCTACTGATCAGACTCTTTAGGAATAGGGCCTGGGAATTTGCAATTTACAAAACTCCTCAGGTAAGTCCTATGCTCACCACGGGGGTTTTGAAAACACCTGGTTGATGAAGAAGAGGCACTCAGGAAGGAAGTTTCCAAACTAGCAGGTGACCTTTCTTCTCCATGTATTAATATGTGTGTCCCAGACATGAAGAGGGTATGGGACAGAGATGAGCATAATACTCCCTCTTAACTTTCATTTAGTGATTTAATGGTTTTTTCTTTCACCTTTTGAAACATTTTCCATATACATTTTTAAAAAATGTACTTATTAATATAATCTGAAGTTGGAGATGGGGGTGGCAGGGGAAGGGAGCCCATGTAAATTATAAGCTGACAGTCTGGTATTATATCCACAGCAATCCCCTCATCTGGGGAGTGTGGGGTGAAACCAGGCATGATATCCCAGAAGACGGCCTGCTCCCTTTTAGACAGCCATGCAGGTTTCACTCTCTCGCCTGTCTCGAGGCTGGCTTGGAGTCAGCAGCTGGGGGTCATATCAAGGCCAGGGACTGCCTATCTCAGGTGGAGGTGAGTCACCCTCAGGGCTCTGAGGGTCGTGTTAGGTCAGGAAGGGCTGGGTAGCCATCCATCAACCATTTCTAGAGCTGGCAAGGCTGCCTTCCCTGGAGAGTTGGCTTCCAACGCTGAGACCACGATTTTAGGTCACCTAATTTTTCATTTATTCAGTCATGTCATATTTGATCCACCCTTGCATGTCATCCTAAATTCTTCTGAAACAGAATGGAGTAAAAATATTCTCCTTCCACAATCCTGCTTGCCAGATCGATAGCAACCTAGTTTCCAAATATAAACAGGCAGACTGAATGCTCTTTCTGTTTCTAGGTAAGAAAGTAACTATATTTTTTGTGGTGGGGAGACTTCCTCTGGGTTTGCACCTCACTGGTGATTCTTCAGGTAGGTAATGGGATTGCCTTAATCGAGCCCATTAGACTATCTTCTTGTAATTATCTCAGGGGCCAATCTGTCTATGTAATGGGCTCTGGAGGCATCAAGCCTTAACGTTCTTACAAAGGAAAATGCTGTGCATGTGTCAGAAGAGAACTGTTTTCAGGAATTACTGGTTAACCATCTCAACAACAGCCAGAGGGGCAGGGCCGGGGGAAAGGTACTTTGCTGTGATACAGCAGGAAATTGCTAGATTTGGGACTTTATGGCCCCAAAGCGTATTCCCCCCGCCCTTTTTTTTTTTGAGAGTGTTTTAATAAATCTAAAGGATGCATGATGCCAGTGGCACAAGGGACTCCACACCATCTGTTGAGGTTGGGCAGGCTTCTGCCTGTCTGCTTACTGTGAGAGGA
Source organism: Odocoileus virginianus (assembly GCF_023699985.2). Taxonomy (NCBI): domain Eukaryota; kingdom Metazoa; phylum Chordata; class Mammalia; order Artiodactyla; family Cervidae; genus Odocoileus; species Odocoileus virginianus. Next base: position 54,326,695 of record NC_069676.1, read on the forward strand.
TACCAGGATCTTAAGGCTGGAGACTGCCAACATTGGATGGCTTTGGGAGCAATGAATGGCTTGCTTTGCTGCCTTGCTGGACTGGGCTTGCAGACTCTCCTGGATCCCTCTACTAGGACCATGAATACTCTGATGTCCTGGATATCTTCTCTAACTTTTCAGCCACTGCTGCTTGAAGATTCTCACACACTACGCAACAATATCCTAATTTCTTCATTTTGTTCTTTGCAGATTTGAATATGTAGTATAAATAGGATAGATCATAACAAAGAAAAAAAATCAAGAAAACCTATCCCAGGTAGTACTAGTGGTTAAGAAATCAGCCTGCCAATGCAAGAGATGCAAGACGCAGGTCCAACCCCTGGGTCAGGAGGATCCTCCGGAGAAGGAAATGGCAACCCTACTCTGGGTTGCCTGAAAAGTCCCACAGACAAAGTACTCCAGTACTGTTGCCTGAAATATCCCATGGACAAAGAAGCCTGGCAGGCTATAGTCCATTGGGCCACAAAGAGTTGGACACAAGTGAGTGACTGAGCACACCATAATTAAAACATAGTACTAAATAACAGTGACTGTTATGGGTCGAATTTGTTGTTTAGTCTTTCAGTTCTGTCCAACTCTTCTGCGACCTCATGGGCTACAGCCCTCCAGGCTCCTCTGTCCATGTGATTTCCCATGCAAGGATATTGGAGTGGGTGGCCACTTCCTTCTGCAGGGGATCTTCCCAACCCAGGGATCAAAACCACATCTCCTGCATTGGCAGGCAGGTTCTTTACCACTGAGCCACCAGGAAGCACATGGGTTGAATCACATCACCCTAAAATTCCCAGTGGTCACGTATCGCTGTGAGAGCTGGACCGTAAAGAAGACAAAATGACAAAGAATTGATGCCTTCAAACTGTGGTGCTGGAGAAGGCTCCTGAAAGTCCCTTGGAGAGAAAGAAGATCAAACCAGTCAATATTAAGGGAGATCAACCCTGAATATGCACTGGAAGGAATGATGCTGAAGCTCCAGTATTCTGGTCATCTGATGGGAACAGATGACTCACTGGCAAAGTCTCTGATGCTGGGAAAGACTGTGGAAAGAAGAGGGCATCAGATGATGAGATGGCTGGACAGCGTCACCAATGCAATGAACATGAACCTGGGCAAACTCAGGGAGATGGTGAGGGACAGGAAGGCCTGGCGTGCTGCAGTCCATGGGGGTCACAAAGCTGGAGACAATTGGGTGACTGAACAACAACAAAATTTATGCTGAAGTCCTGCCCCCGTCCACCCCACCCCCTCCAATATCTCAGAATGTGACTTTATTTGGAAATAGGGTCACTGAAGATGTAATTAGTTAAGACGAAGTCATGGGGGACCTTAATCCAAGATGACTGGTGTCCTTATAAAAAGGAGAAATTGGGATACAGAGACATACCCACACACAGAAAGTCATATGAACATGATGACAGAGATCAGGGTGATCCATCTGTAGGTCAAAGGACACCAAAGATTGCCAGTGAACCACCAGAATCTAGGAAAAAGGCATGGAGCAGTTTCTCCATCCCAGACTTTGAGGGAACCAACCTTACTGATCCTTGATTTCAGACTTCTAGCCTCCAGAACCGGAGAAGGCAATAGCACCCCACTCCAGTACTCTTGCCTGGAGAATCCCAGGGATGGGGGAGCCTGGTGGGCTGCCGTCTACGGGGTCGCACAGAGTCGAACACAACTGAAGTGACATAGCAGCAGCAGCAGCAGCCTCCAGAACTGGGAGACAATACGTTTCTGTTGTTTAAGGCACTCAATTCATGGTACTTTGTTAGAGCAGCTCTAGGAAACTAAAACAGCAATACACAAACCAGGTTCTATGCTTAGCATTCTGTTTATCTCTTAACACTCTTCAGCAACAGTATTAGGCTTGCAAGATGGGTGTGAATTATTAATTGGTAGGGAATGAATGGCTGCATGGGTAGGGAAAGAATTGTTTTTCTTCCCCATTTTTTTTCAAAACCACAAACTGTCCATCCTACTAGGGTTTTCAATGAATGCTGGACTGAAAGGACTTGGGAAATGATACAGGATCTACACATTCGGTACATATGCGACTTTGTTGAAAATCTGTCAACTGTCATATAAGGTTACTAGCAGGTCACATTTAGAACTCTCCCTGAATGTGACACATGTGAGATGCCCTTTTCAAGAGAAAGAAAATATAAGGTAGCTCCTTTATGCTTAATGAGAGGGAATTAGCATTAAGCCCAGTGACTCTGACGGCATTTTTACTGGATGCAGTGCCTCCTCCCTCAAATCTATTCCAATTTTAATCCCTTAAGCATTAAGACACTATATTTTCATTTTTTTTCCCTTTTCTGATTCTGTTTAAAAATTATCTCAATTCTTCTTTGTGAAATCAATTTTTCCCAAGCTTTCCTCCAACAGATCTTTTGCAGTATAAGGGAGAAAACACGTACCAAACTATAAAGCCCAAAGGAAGAGGAACCATACGCCGAGTCAGAAACTAAAACACGCCTGAAATATGATCACGAAATCATCGAGAAAATATCACTGCCAATCAGTATGCCTCCAGATTGAGTGGTCTGTAGCCAGGACTGCAAAGATTAAAGCCAACACTGATGACACGCAGAAGTTGGCCTCCCTAGTCTTATTGATCCTCCCCCACTGAGACAGAATCATGGGTTAGCAGGCAGAAATCAATGTCACTGCATTAAGCTAAGTCAAGTGTAGATTTATTCGTACCATGCTCTGAAACATCTTTATAAAAGCGGCAAAAAAAGTTAAATGTATATACGGTTATACAGATTCATCTATAAATAAATATGTATTTACATAAATAGATACCTGTTCTTTTTTAAATCATATTTAAAAATATGGAAAAAATGTAGGCTGTTCCTACATTTTCTCCCACCTCCAATTCCAATTCTTTCTTTCAAATATAAGAAAAGCTATTTGTGTTGAGATGTTGTCAACTTGGCTCCTTGAGCTGCACCCCAGATTTTGGGATGGAATGGCAGAGCAGACGCAGATATACTGCAGCCAAAGAGGCAAGGGAAACCATTTGCTCTTGAGGAAATCATCATTTTTGGCTCTGCAGGGGAAAGGAACCTGGCCCTTAGACTTCAATACACCATAGGGACTGCAGAATTTGTTCTCTGCCTTCCTCCAGGGAGAACTCACAGGCTGGGACTGAAGAGAGCTTTCAGAGCGAACAATGGGTGGAAGGCACTGCCCTTCCAGCAGTGAGAAAAGTGAAATTCCATTCCTACCCTCACACGTGTCAACAGGGAACCACCCTGTGGTTCATCAGTCCTGGGACACTAGCCAGGCAACCATTTGTCCTCAGGGGCTCAGGCCTAACCTAAAAAATCATCAGGAGTGCCCAGAAGGGGCTCCTCCTCATTTCCCATCTCTAAGAAACAAAGAACAAAACATTTCACTGCAAGAGATTTTGGGGGGTTCTGATGGAGAACAGCTTAGAGCTCATTTTTCCCTTAGGCAGGCGGTCTTTCAACTTCTGAGCCTGCTGTGTCTGTGAAGACATTTATCCTGCCTTCATGCATATTCACAGCCCCTTGGGCCCTTAAAATGCACCACCGGCCTTGGGTGGCCAGTAAACCAACACAAGTCCCTTCACCAAACACGCTCAGCACCACAGAGATCAGGTGGTTAAGAGACCAGGGGTCAAGTTTATGCTCAGTTTAAAATATAAACTACCCATTCCTAAATCACTAGGAAAACAAATCACGGCCCCAAAGCCCTTCAGTCTTTCAACAGGAGACACCTGTGTTTTCATAGCGTGTCAGTGCACTTTCTTAGTGGATCCCAAGACTAAAATGAACCTCTCAAGAGAGGGGGGCATGCAGGGAAGCAGCAGAGAATGCTGGGTCAGAATCAGCAGGCCTGGGTTCTTATCCTAGTCCTACCACTTGGCAACTGTCTACCCTTAAGTGATATAACTTCACTAAAACCCCAGCTTCCTTGACCCTAAAATGAGATATACCACTGACATATATACACTGCCATGTGTGAAACAGATATCTAGTGGGAAGCTGCTATATAGCACAGAGAGCTCAGCTTGGTGCTGTGATGACCTGGGTGGGATGGGGTGGGGGGTGGAAAGGAGGTTCAAGAGTGAGGGGATATATGTATACTTATAGCTGATTCACATTGTTGGACACCAGGGACCAACACAATAGTGTGAAGCGATTATACTTTAGTAAAATAAAATTTTTTCTTAAAATAACAGGCAGAATTTCAACAAATATCCTAAGGTTTTGAGTTCTGTACATAAAAATGGGATAATGAAGACTGATTTGCAGTGCTAGATTATGGTGCATGCTCAGTCATGTCCGATGCTTTGCAACCCTAAGGACTGTAGCCCGCCAGGTTCCTCTGTCCTTGGGATTCTCCAGGCAAGAATACTGAGTGGGTTGCCAGTATATTATGGAAGACCTAACAAAAACTTGAGAAACCTGTATGCAGGTCAGGAAGCAACAGTTAGAACTGGACATGGAACAACAGACTGGTTCCAAATAGCAAAAGGAGTGCATCAAGGGTGTATATTGTCACCCTGCTTATTTAATTTATATGCAGAGTACATCATGAGAAACACTGGGCTGGAAGAAGCATAAGCTGGAATCAAGATTGCCTGGAGAAATATCAATAATGTCAGATATGCAGATGACACCACCCTTATGGCAAAAAGTGAAGAAGAACTAAAAAAGCCTCTTGATGAAAGTGAAAGAGGAGAGTGAAAAAGTTGGCTTAAAGCTCAACATTAAGAAAACTAAGATCATGGCATCTGGCCCCATCACCTCATGGGAAATAGATGGGGAGACAGTGGAAATAGTGTCAGACTTTATTTTTCTGGGCTCCAAAATCACTGCAGATGGTGACTGCAGCCATGAAATTAAAAGATGCTTACTCCTTGGAAGGAAAGTTATGACCAACCTAGATAGCATATTAAAAAGCAGAGACATTACTTTGCCAACAAAGGTCCATCTGGTCAAGGCTATGGTTTTGCCAGTGGTCATGTATGGATGTGAGAGTTGGACTGTGAAGAAAGCTGAGTACCGAAAAATTGATGCTTTTGAACTGTGGTGTTGGAGAAGACTCTTGAGAGTCCCTTGGACTGCAAGGAGATCCAACCAGTCCATCCTAAAGGAGATAAGTCCTAGGTGTTCATTGGAAGGACTGGTGCTGAAGCTGAAACTCCAATACTTTGGCCACCTCACGCGAAGAGTTGACTCATTGGAAAAGACCCTGGTGCTGGGAAAGATTGAAGGCAGGAGGAGAAGGGGACGACAGAGGATGAGATGGCTGGATGGCATCACCGACTCGATGGGCATGAGTTTGTGTAAACTCTGGGAGTTTGTGATGGACAGGGAGGCCTGGCATGCTGTGATTCATGTGGTCGCAAAGAGGCAGACACGACTGAACGACTGAACTGAACAAAAACATAAATACAATAGCATTTTGTGAGCTGTTAAGTAAATATGGATGTTAGTTACTGCCATATGGACTAGAGGAAATTCTTGAAGGACTTAATATCGAGAGCAATTTGGTACAATGACTGGGGTCCTAAAATAATATTAATATAATCACTATATCACTAAATCTATGATAGCAATAAATAATAAACCTATAATCACTAAATCTATAATAGCAATAAATAATAAACCTATAATCACTAAATCTCTCTCAACTTTGGTTTCCTCACCTAAACTGCTTGACCTCTGCAAGAGGAGCACATGAGATCGAGGAAGTGTAAATGTGCTGAAAACCATAAACTGTCCCCCAAACACAAGCAATTATTATTTAGAGAACTCATTTTGACTTTTGGCATTACGGTGCACACACTGTTAGCTCCTGGCGCTATGACAGATTTTAATTGGCCTGGCTATGAAAACCTTCTAGAGCTATTATGTGCTACACCTGTGATGGCCGTGCAGTGTGCTAATCGAGACAATTAGGCTGGGGACCCAGAGAACGGCTTTCCACCACTGAGCATAATCCTCCTCACTTTGAGAGGGAAATTAACAGCTGCTTTATGGTCTCCCACATTATCTCACTTTCTTAGAGAGAGATCCCTACCAGATCCACCTCAACTGTGCAACATTGATCATTGGTGCCTAGGATGACATAACATCTGTGAAGAAATATTAAGTCTGACTTTGAAATGGTTTTTGGGCTAGGAGGGGAAAAAAATGTCATATGTGGCAGATGCTGGGTAAAACAGTCCCTGAGTAACAGCCAGAAGCAGGGGGAAGAAAGTTCATCACTTTTAAGGGATGTATTTAAAAAAAATAAATAAAAAGGAACAGGGGATGAACAGATCAATTTAGCTCTCAAGCACTTATTTTCTGCCTACAGAAGGGAGAGGAGACTGAAGCTTCCAGGCCAGTGTAACTCTGCTCCTCAGCTTCTCACTGACATTACAAAACCTTCAGGGATTTCCTTCCTTTCCCCCATCTCCTGATATGCCCATCTCTTCCGAGAAGCATGAGAAATACATCTTGTTCTTTGGATTCTCTTTCACCCCTGGACAAAGTCACCTTGGTTGGCAATTAGTGATTATTAATAAAAAGATGGCAAATATATTAATAGATGTTTGCTGTATGTTGGCCATCAGATTCTGAGTTTCCAAACATTTATCTCATTAGATCCTGTGAGATAAAATGTGCTATGCAGATATTTTAACTCCTGTTTTACAGACATGGAAACTAAGGCTCAGGAAGGCCCAACTGACAAGTTGGTAGTCTGGGCTTAAGCTTTTCCATAACATGCTGTCTGTCATCTTGTTGAAGAACCATTACTCTAGGGCTTGGGGACAAGGCCTAACTCACTTTTGTGACCCTAGTAACTAGGACTGTGTTTGTCACCTTCTAGGTGCTTATTGTGGAACTTAATTTTGGGAAAAGAGGAGTTTCCCAAATTGCATACTATCTTTGGAATGAGCCTCAGCATCCATTCCTAAACATCTTCTCTGCCTTGGCTGAGTCACAGAAAATGATGCTTGCTCCCTAAAGGGGGGTGGTTTGACTATGAGATCATCTTGGGGACATAGGTATGTCCAGGAGCTCATTCCAAATGGGAAGGTCCCAGGAAAGAAGCAATTGGTTTGGGTCTACTCCATTCTGCTTTGAAAGAGGCCAAAGTAAACCATTATACCAGCAGCTCCCAGTTTGTGTCAAGTGCCCCATGGTATTTCAGCAAACTCACACGTGTGCTGGAGGATGTTTTAAGTTTTGAGAGAAAAACAGCAACAGTCAACATCTATTGGATCTGTGAGAACTAGCACAAGGGAACTCACGTTTTAGCATTAGTGTGTGGTTTATTTACTTTAATAACACAGTATCTTTGCAAAGTTGGATTTTGGCTGTTAATGTAATCAAAACAAGTACTGTGTCAAAAACAAGGTAAAGCAGAAAGTGAAGCTGGCAGTGTCCAGGGTGATTTCAGAGTTGGAGAAGCTGTGTTGCGTCCAACGGGGGCACATTTGTCATTACAAGTAACTCAACTTAAGATGAAATAAAATATGATTTCTTTCAATTTACGTGTGGTTGCAAAGAGTCACACATGACTTGGCGACTGAACAACAACAACAACACAGTGTATACAACCACTCAACCACTAAAGGACACCCAGGCTGTTTTCAGTTTGGGGGCAACTATGAGGAATGCTGCTATAAACACGGTGTATAGGTTGGTGTGCAGCTTCTTGTGTGAACGTCAATTTTTATTTTTCTAAGATAAATGTCAAGGAGTGCAGTTTCTGGATTATGTTTAGTTTTTAAAGAAACTGCAAAATGGTTTAGCAGAGTGGGTATACTATTTTACTTTCCCACCAATAATATATGACTGATCAAGTTTTTCTACATCTTCACCAGCATTTGGTGTTGTCACAACTTTTTATTTTAACCACTGTGATAGATACATAGTAATACCTTATTGTGCAGTATTAATTAGCATTTCCTCAGTGATACTGAACACTTTTTTGAAGTGTTTATTTGCCATCTAAATATCCTCTTTGGTGAAACGTCTCTTCACTATTTTTGCCTGCTTTCTAGGATTATCATCTTTTTTATGGTGAATTTTGAGGGCTCTTTATATACTTTAAAAACTGTTTTTTGTCTGCTATGTATTGATAGTTGGTAAATACTTTGTCCCAGGCTTTAGCCTGACATTTCACCTTCTTAACAAGGTTTTTTTTTTTTTTTTCTTCCGCAGAGCAAATGTTTTTTACCTGTGATGAAGTTCAACTTATCTAATTTTCCTTTTATGGATCATGTTTTGTGTCAAGTGTAAGACCTTTTTACCTAACCTAGATCCTAAAGATTTTCTGTTGCTTTTTTTTTTCTCTAAAAAGTTTATAACTTTAAGTTCATAAAGTATATAACACTTAAGACTTCGATCCATTTAGAGTTAATTTTTGTGTACAATGTGAGACTTAGATTGAAGTTCATGTTTTGTCTATAGATGCAGTTGCTCCAGCACCATGTGAAGAAAAGACTTTCTTTCCTTCATTAAACTACAAGTCAAAAATCAGTTGGGCATATTTGCATGGGTCTGTTTCTGGAGTCTTTATTATGTTCCACAGATCTGTAAATCTATCCCTCTGTTACTACTATATGGTCTTCATTACTATTAAACAGATAAATTTTATTATTTGTTTAAAAATTATTTTTGCTATTATGGTTCCTTTGACTTTTCATATAAATTTTGGAATAATCTTGTCTATGTCTACAAAAAATCTTGGTGGGATTTTATTAGGAATTATATTGAGTCTGTATACCAATTTGGAGAAAATTAATACCTTTTCTATGTCAAGTGGTCAGGGAAGGCCTATGCTTTTAAACATCAAATAACAATACTTGTTTATTTTGGGACCAGTATCATAAACTTAACTTTCCAAAAGGGGCTTTAAGTACCATGTTTAACAACATGTAGCCTTCTTTGATGGCAAACTGAACACGGAATTATATTTCTTGACTACAACAAAACAAAAAATCATCTGCTAAATGACAAGATGCTCTCACCCTCAGCATGAGAAGTAATAGCGAGTGGTGGGGACTGTGGCTTGGGGGAGAAAGCATGCTGCCTAGGAACAGGCTAGCTGCTACTTAACTTCTCTAGTTGTTGAGACCACGGACACAGCATTTTCACATCTTATAAAATTTCAACGGAAGCCAGAAATCAATTTTTTAAAAATCTAAAATGTTGGCAGCTATCATAACATAAAATGAAACAGGTAAAACACACACCTTGATGGACTGGATCCAGATACCAGCCAACTCCCTGTCATTTCTGGGCTGAAGGAGCCAACAAGAGAACCTCTCCAGCCTCAAGAAGCTTACACTTCAGTGGAAGTAAGAGAGAAACAGCACAGAGCAGTACCGCATGCTCTGGTACCAGTGGGAGCTGTAGTGGCAAATGGCAGGACCGTTACTTAATTCTGTTTTGGGAGGTCAGAGATGACTTCCCAGGGAAGTAAATTTATACAGTAACTCAAAGTAGCTAATTCAATATGTGCTATTTAATCCATAGTATCTCTAGCAAACATTGAGAGGATCAAAGCATAGGGCAAAGCTTTGTTTCTGGGTATCAAAGAAAGTAATACAGAAGAGGTCATATAATTCAAGGATTCTCCAAATGTCATGTCACTTCTTAGAGGAATTACAAAGCAAAAGCTTTCTAGAGGTGACAGTTTCTCCAGCCTCTTAGGGTAATTCTGAATTTCTTAAAATCGCTTACAGGGGTATAATCTGACCTCAGCCTGCTTCTACAGCCTCCTCTCTGTCTCCCTATTTCTGCCTGTTTTCTGCTTTTCCAATATAAAGATTCAGGTTCTTGTGTTTTGTCATCCATCCGCCCAATCACCTACCCACTCGTCCATTCATTCATCCATCTATCTATATCCATCCATCCAAGAAATGGTGATTTAGGACCACAATTCCAGGTACTGGTAACACAACAGTGAATAAAGCTGACTCGGTTCCCACCCTCACTGGCTTTACATTCCAGTAGGAGAGACAGACATATAACATGTGGTTGATGTGAGGAGTTAGACAATTTAGACAACATTAGAAAAATTAGACAACATTAAGGTATAGGAAATAATGTTACCATTTTCAGTAGGGAAGTTGGGAAGGCTTCTGGATAATATTTGAACAGAACTTGAAGGAATCGATGGAGCAGACAACAGAAGAACAGAGGCGAGTTTCCCAGCAATAAGAAACCAAAGTATACAAGCCCTAGTGGGAACATTTCTGGTCCACTTGGGGAGCAGCGTGGAGGGCAGAGCGTGTGGAGTGCGAGGGTGGTAGGGAACTGAGGCTGGAGGGGAGGCCCCATCCGTGAGATTCTGAGGGCATGGTTCCCACAGGCCCTCAATGTAAGGAGAAGGCTTTGAAGGACAGGAGCGAGGTAGTGACGTGATCTGACTTACAGAGAGCAGACAGGAGGTAGAGACATGGAGACAGATAATCCTGTTGCCAGGTCATCACAACAGTCCAGGTGCGAGAGGGAGGCGGCTTGGACCAGTGCAGTAGCGATGAGGGCAGGGAGAAGCGGGCCAATCTGAAACGCTCTGGAGATTGAAGAGACAGGTGTGCAAGGGGAAGGAGTCAAGGATGACACTCAGGGTTTTGTCCTGAGCAAGTACATATGCTGACACAGGGAACATTCTGTGCCTACAGCTTCACAAGGCTGGCTCCTCATCATGATTTCCACCTCAGGCCAATGTCCCCTTTTAGAAGCATCTTTCCTGACCACCCCTGATTTGGTTGAGAGTTCTTGGTTTAATTTTTTTCTCAGGACTAACCAAATATCTGAAATTCTCTTTTTATTCTCCTTTTATTTCAACAATTGATCATCTGGATTTCCTGACTGCAATGCAAACCTCAAGAGAATAAGGACCATGTCTACCTGGCTTATTGCTACATCCTCAGTACCCAATTCAGAGCCTAGATAATGGGACAAGGTTGATAAATATTCATTGAAAGAGGCTTGGATGGTGTGAGCAAGTTAAACAGGCTGCAGTTTCCTTAGCGTGCTTCTTTTCAGAACCTTGAATAAAGCAATCAGTTAATCAATGAAATAATATTGATTATTTGGTCCAAACTCTGTGCAAGAGTCTGAGAAAGCAGAAGTGAGCACAAAAAGTACAATGTGCACCCCCACGGAGCTTACAGCACCCTGGCAGGGCAGTAAATACTCCTACACACATGGGCTTCCCCTGTGCTAAGAATGCAGAAGGGAAGGTTCCCAGAGCTCTGACAGCATGGGATCTGGGGATCCATCCTTGTCAGGGAAGCACAGGGCAAGCAGCTCTGAGCTGAGATCCACAGGAGAAATCCCCGCAGGCCTCAGGGATCTCTGAGCAGGGTATACGTTGAGATTGTAGATCCCGGTTTCCAAGGTGCTTCTTGTGAGAGTAAACATTTTGGCAAAGCTGAACTGCTCCAGTCTTCTCAGGCACTGGGGCTCAGCTGGGTTAGGAACACAGATAAAGATGAGCAGCTGGTTCATGACAAAACTAGGGTTCTGCATTTATCATGACATATCTGCAAAATGGCAACAACACCTACTTAAACCTACAGCAAGGAGATCAAACCAGTCAATCCTAAAGGAAATCAACCCTGAATCCTCATTGGAAGGACTGATGCTGAAGCTGTAATTCTAGCATTCTGGCCACCTGATGCGAAGAACTGACTCACTGGAAATGACACTGATGCTAGGAAAGATTGAAGGCAGGAGGAGAAGGGGACGGCAGAGGATGAGACAGTTGGATGGCATCATCAACTCAATGGACATGAGTTTGAGTAAGCTCTGGTAGTTGGTGATGGACAGGGAAGCCTGCCATGCTGCAATCTATGGGGTGGCAAAGAGTCGGACATGACTGAGCAACTGAACAACCACTACCTACTTCAACAGGACTGCTGAGGGTGGAAGGTATTGCTGTTTATGAAGTGCTTAGCACAGTGCCTGATACACAAGAAACACTAAACAACTAATAATAATTATCATTAGATTTCAAACTCTTGAGGGGATCAATCACATTCTTACTCTTCCCACATATAAACATCAAACAACACAGTACCTTACACACAGAAGGGGTTTAATAAATATATGTTGAATGAGTGAATGATGGTTATCTCAATGGCACACTATTTTGGATCAGGCCAACCATTCTAATGAGGGACGGCACAGTAAATAAACAGAAATCAATCAGGCCAAGCCCTTTTGTGAAGTTAAGCTGTCAAATGGTTGGTAGCTGCTATTAATGATTCTTGCCAGCCAAGGACACTGGACAATTTGAATGGTAGGAAGTCAGTGTGGTTGTTGACTTTAAAGTAAGGATAAGTTATATGGTGGGAGGGCCCAGAAGATTCAGTGATTTTATGCATCAGTAACTTGCAATAGGAAAGCACAGCCAGAGTCCAGGAATAGTTGCTACTGAAACGGCATTTCCTTTGCATTCAAATCTACAAGCTAGATTGGTGCATGTGATTTCTCAGCTGCTACCAGAATACAGGAAGTGGTTTTGAATGAACACTAATCAACCAGGCTCTCCAGGGGCACCTTGTACCTGAAAACCTCTGAGCACTTTGTAAACAACGGTTAAGTTTCCCTGTCCCCTGAGGTATGGGTGCCGGGATTTTTGCTTATATCAAGCAGAGTTGAAGCAGAAAAGCTGTAATCATGAGCAAAGTGGGTATCAAAAGGGATAATTCTCATGCCCCTCACAAGTCTAGACTTGAAAAGGGTCAAAATTATCTCCAAATCCCCTAAGGTATTTTACCTGATAACGTTAGTTCTACCACAAGTCCTCCCAAGCATCTGGTGGGCAGATGAACAAATGGTTGAAAATAAGAATAGCCACTTTGGAGGGCAATTTGACACTAACTGTTATGATAAAGTCCTTCAACTCAGCAATTCCACTTCAATGCACTTTTACTAGAGAAATCCTGGCACATGTGCTAAAGAGGCATCAGCAAGCACCCCCACTGCTGTGTTTTCTACGAAAATCTGAGATCAAATTCAAGGTGTATCTAGCAAGAGGAGAATGATTCAATAAAGAAGGGAATAGTATGCAGCAGTTAAAAGAATAAGCCAATACATATAACAAAATAGCACATAAAATAATTTGTCCATCATAAAACAGATTACTGAATAACAAAAGCAAACTAGAGAGTCCTATGTGCTGTGCGACACATGCGGTGGTTTTAAAACACGTCGAGACTATTAACATTTGATTCTCTTCTTGTAGCAAGTGGAGCCTGATTGACCTCCCCTCGCATGTGGGCCAGACACAGTGACTCATTTCTAATGAATAGAACATGGCAGAAATGACCATGTGTCACTTTCAAGGCTAGTTCAGAAAAAGGCATCGTGGTTTCCTCTTTGATATCTTCTGCTCTCTCTCTCATCACTTGCTCTAGAGGAAGCCAGCTACCCTCTTATAAGAACACTAAAGAAGCCCTGCGGTATGCCCAGGTGGCAGTCTTCAGCCAGCAGCCAACGAGGGACAGAGGCCTCCAGCCAAGAGCCAGGAGTGAGCCAGCAGGGAAGCCAATCCTCCAGCTCCAGCCCAGCCTTCAGATGACTGCAGTCCTGGCGTATGTCCTGACTACAACTTCATGCGAGATCATAAGTGAACTCCTCCCACCCCCAGTACAGACATCCTGCATTCCTCACTCTTAGAATACTAAAGGTTTTCGCTATGAAAGGTATGTTATTTCAAACCACTGAGTGTCATGACAGCAATCAATAACTAGTATACCATCTACATAAACATGAATTTAAAAAATTTAATACATAGAGACAAATGTATAGAGAAAGGTCTGGAAGGATATGCACCAAAGTGGTCATAATACCCTGAAGAGTGGGATTGGGAGAGTTAAGGTGAAATTAGCTTCACCTTCTCTATTTTTGCTGCACAAGACCCTATACATGTATTACTGGCATACTTTTCAAAAACAGTTAAAGGAAGGAAATGTAATTTAAAATTCCACTACTTGAGAATTTCATGGTAAGTCATATTAGGCTGAAGCTTACCTTTGATCATCTCCAAGAAAGAAGGTTGCTTAGCAAACTTGTTTAATAATAAACAAGGTGATTAGCAGAGCTCTCCAACCATACTTAAGAAAGCCAACTCCTGTCAGTTACTTTTATAAATCACCTCAGTCTAAGTCACACACAATAAGTGATTCTTTTTATCCATGTTTCTTATCTATTGGTATTCACAATATTCTTACTCCCAAAGAATAGCCAAATTCTTTTGAAACTGACAAAGTCACCTCTATTGAAAAAACTAAGCTATATATTAATGCACACTGTTGTTATCAAGCAGCTTGAAATCAAAGAGTTTACGTCGTCAGGCTAAGGTTATGGAAAAGGTATTTTTAAAGTAACTTTGCCTTGGATTTCTTTTAGGCTTGTGCTGATTTGTTTTTCAACTTTGAGCCTGGGGGTCTGCATCGTTTAATGGAAGTTCTGTGGCAAGGACCCTGATCTCCGTCTGGGGCTAGACTGGCTGCAGGCACCAAAGTTTCATGCATTTTCAGCGGAATTGGGTCCAGAGCTTAGTGCAAAATGCCTTCTGGGTGACTGACCAGAAATTCAATCACAGCACATTCATTTCAAAAATCCCTTTCATGTATCATTTAGAAGCAGCCTGCATGTTTAAATTTGCATATCTCTGACCCTGGATTTTGGAAACACAGGAGAAGAATGAATTTCTGTTTTCGGGATGATGGAAGGGAATAAACCAGAGGCATTTCCTTTCCTTGACTACTGGGTAGATTTACTACTTCTGAAGGATTCTGAACCCACATTTCTGCAACATAAACCGCTGTCCCATGGAGCTGGGGAATAACAATAACTAACATTTATAGAGCATTTTAGACTCTTACAAAATATGTTAGCATTCACTGCCTCATTTAACGGGCAGAGAGGTTCTTAATTATGCTTTCTGATGAGGGACAATGATTCTTTCAAACCAAGCATCTGCTGAGATTACTCTGGTTTTCCTTTCAAAGGGACACACTAAAGAAATAATGAAAAAAAAAAAAAAAGAAATAATGATGCCACACTCCAGACTCACCAGGCTGGGAAAGGGTACACTGTAGCAGGTGTGAGACTGGTTAACTTCCCCACACCACAGCATGTTTCTAGTTTCTTTCAATGAACTCAAATGTACATGTGGATCTCTGCTACAGGAAGACAGGAAGGTGAGAAGGTAAATGCAGGGACTTCAGAATCTTGGCTTGAATCCTGGCTCTGCCATTTTCTAGGTGCACAGTCTTGAGCAAATTGCTTCTTTGTTAAATATTTCAAACCACAAAACTTCTCAGTTTTCTCATCTGAAAAGTGGGGCTGGTGTTAATGGCACAAACATCATAGATTTTCGTGAGAAATACATGGATGAATTCACACAGGATGCTAGAAGAGTGTCTGGTACATCACCAACACTTGGCAACCGTTGCTGCTGTTACTGTTACATACAATGAGTATGTGACAATGAGTATTTTAGGGTGGGTGGGTCACAAGACACATCCTTCACTCATTCCAGGTGTGACTAAGAGGCTGTCTGCTGGGCACAGTGCCCAGCTCTGAGGGTGTATCTGAAGGTCCCTTAGGAGACGTGCATTTCTGGTAGATCAGTCAGATCCAAACAAAATTAAAAGTGAATGAAGTGGTAGAAGGGTTATGAATGGGGAACTGAGTGAGAACAGGTATTATTTGATTTTTGAATGTGAGACCCAGTGTTTCAAAACATGGGAGGAAAAACAGTCTCAGCGGAGGGAATAGACAAATGAGAACCATGAAGGGGGAAGGAGCTGGGCAGGTTCAAGGAGCTGACGGACCACAGGAGAGAGATGGGCTGGGTGTGTTCTGGCCACGGCCAAGTGTCATGGTTGTTCTGCATGGAAAGAGAAGCCACAGAAGGGTGTGAGGCGGAGCAGTAACATGGTTCCACAGAGATTCTTTATATATGGCACTCAGTACAAATTTAACATATATAACTGTACCATGGGTAAATATCTATTGCACACCCATACACACATATTTGAAGAGAGTACTGGCTTTCATGGGGGCTGAGGATTGGGGAATGGGGTGACTAGAGCAGGAACATAATAACTGAAGAGACACCTGCTGGCAGAAAAGTCCAAAGTGCCAGTACTGTTCAGAAGTAAGATGTGGAGAAGCAGAGAAGGGGACACCATCTGAGGTGACCTTGAACAGGACATTGCTTTTAGACATGCAGAGGTATCTGGAAAACACAGACAGCATCGCTAATTGATGCATATCTTGCAAAGAGGCCATATATTAACAGACCTTCCCTTGCAGTGTCCCAAATTTACCATATGGATCTTGGAAATCTGCAAACAGGAACATTTGTGTATCTCTTATATTCCAAGTTACAGGGCACTTAAAAACTACTCTGTGGAACCCAACGGCAAGGAAGGTCCAGAAACAACGATGACTTGTCTGCACCCAAGTGGAGCTCACTGCCTTGACCTCGCCTTGGCTTCTGAAGGCCAAGGAAACCCATAGAGCCTGACTTCCGTTTTCCACAAGGCACTGAGGTCAAGGGAAGCTCTCCATGCCCTGAGTAAACATAGGCAGGCTGATATCCAAATGAAAATGACCCAGGAAGGACATGGAGCTCCCATTGCCTACTGCATCAGCATGTCTAGACAAAGACCTCACGTAGTGATACTATTCCTGGATTCATTTTGCCCGCATCAGTGTTCTATTTATGCCCTATTTCTGCCTGCTGGGCCACCTGCACCTTTCAATACACACATCTGAGATGTTAGCATTGCCGAGAGTTGCTCATACAAGCATTCTCTTTGGATCAGAGCTTTACAATGGTCACACGACTGAAATTCCAAATGACTGTCCCAAAGGTTAACCCACAGCAGCAAAAGTACATGCCAACTAGTCTCAGAGGAGCTGGGTTCAAGTCTCGGCTCTGTCATTAGCCAGCTTCATGATTCTGGGCAAGAACCCATATCCTGTGAATTTCAGTTTCCTTTGGGTTCCAAGGTGCCAACATCGACCTCAGAGATTTGTCAGGAGGATTAACTATAATGCCATTCCTTTCTCCAGGGGATCTTCCCAACCCAGGTATCCAACCAAGGTTTCCTGCATTGCAGGCAGATTTTTTTATCATCTAAGTCACCAGAGAAGCCCAACTATAATGCACGTGAAAATATTTTATCAAATTCATAAAATACAAGTACAGTACTATCGTCAATACTGTCAAATAACATCAAATGTTTGCACAGTACTGAGCAATGTTTAACTATTTTCATTTGCTCTATTTAGTTGGCCAACAAATGAGGTCTTCACTAAGTTAGTTCTTTGAGAGGCAAAAAATCTTGTCTTTTTTTTTGTTCCCCAGCAAAGTACCAGCACTTCATAGGTGCTCGATAAACCAGTGCTGAATGAAAGAAGGAAGAATGAACAAAACCATGCCAGGGAATGGGCAAACATCCCTTTGTGGGAGACAGAGAATAATGCTCCTGTTTCACCTGTCTGGATTCTGGCAACAGCCGGATTTAGTGGTGCCACGAACTAAAATTTCCCAGTTACATTTACAACGGAACAGGGCCTAATCCTGCCTTTCCAGCATCCACTTTGATCCACTTTGGTTCCTGTTTTCTCCTACTTGGAATGTTTTTTCCAGTGGAGTGAAAGCCCACTGCTTTCCTATTGCAGTCTTTCAGTTCTCTCCCTTAAGCCATCTGCTCCTTTATATCAAAACTTATTGATTTTATTTGAAAACTTTTAATTAGAAGCTTCCAGGCAGTGGCGGAGTTAAGTTTAGACGCTTCCAGCTTGTCTCATCCTCAGCAGCTGCAGTAAGGCAATAAGGCTTATGATTGAAGTTCATTATTATCTCCATGTTGATGTCATTTTGTTTTCCCTTGCTACTTCATTGTTCCAGTAAGTTACATAAGGCTTAAGAGCCATCAGATTAATACTGCTTCTTAGAAATGACCTTCCAGGGATTTTTCCTTATGTGATCAGATGCTGGTGAAGCTATGATAATAAGTAATAGATGTCTCCATTCTACTTCACCTTTAACCCAAAGACTATGGAAAACTTTACAAACATTAATTAAGCCAATCTCATTACACTCCAGGAGAAAGGAATTATCCACTGCAGAAAACTAAAACTGAGTTTAAAGTCACCTCTGCAACATATTTAGTCAGCCACTAAGCAAGAGAATTACATCTCTTCTATGCTATCAAAGACTTATCTCCACCTCTATCTCTGTGGGCTTGAAACATTCCTATTTATCCTACAAGACTCCGCTTGGTTATCACCTACCTCAGGAAGCCTCCCTTACTTTACCTTCCAGGTCCAATTAGGTGCATCCCATCTCCTTTCTATTCTACTGTAAGCATCTTCACAGAACCCTCATTAAACATTTTAGAGATTGTATTCTCACTATCTATCTTCCCAGACTTGTTTACTAAGGATATGCACTCATTTTTCTCACCAAAGATGTGCAATTTATGCAAAATTAATTATTTTAGTGTCCCCCCCCCCAATTTATCCCATAGTTTGGCACAGAACAGATGTTCATGTTTAACAGGACTTGATTCCCGTTTTTGTTTTTAACAGACTTTATCTTTTTGAGCAGTTTTGTAACAGTTTTAGGGTCACAGAAAATTGAACAGAAGGATCAGAGATTTCCCTCCTCTCTCCTGCCACTCCATATCCCCCTCACATTGGCTTCTCAATTATCAACATGCCTCACTAGAGTGACGGTACATTGTTACAGTGGATGAACCTGCATTGACACATCATCACCAACCAGAGTTAATGGTTTACATTAGGATCCACTTGGTGAGTCTGGAAAAGTGGAGAACAACATGTCTCCCCACAGTAGTATCAGACAGAGTAGTTTCACTGCCCTGAAAACTCTGTGCTCGGCAGAATTCCTTTATCAATTACCAATGCATGCTTTCTGTAGTGTGGTCAGAAATCTCTTAGTTTGTTCAGTTCAGTTCAGTCGCTCAGTCGTGTCCAACTCTTTGAGACCCCATGAATCCCAGCACGCCAGGCCTCCTTGCCCATCACCAACTCCTGGAGTTTACCCAAACTCATGTCCATCGAGTCGGTGACACCATCCAGCCATCTCATCCTCTGTTGTCCCCTTATCCTCCTGCCCCCAATCCCTCCCAGCCTCAGGGTCTTTTCCAATGAGTCAGCTCTTCGCATGAGGTGGCCAAAGTATTGCAGTTTCAGCTTCAGCATCAGTCCTTCCAATGAACATCCAGGACTGGTCTCCTTTAGGATGGACTGGTTGGATCTCCTTGCAGTCCAAGGGGAGTCAAGAGTCTTCTCCAACACCAAAGTTCAAAAGCATCAATTTTTCAGTGCTCAGTTTTCTTCACACTCCAACTCTAACATCCATACATGACCACTGGAAAAACCATAGCCTTGACCAGACGGACATTTGTTGTTATTTAGCACCAAACTGAAAAGACAAAACACAACAGGGCAACACAAGGCGTGTTCTCACTTCTCTGTAAAGTACACAGACTGGTGCATTGAAGAACTTACTGTTCATCCTGGTCTGGACCACAGTGAATGAAACAGCTTCTCTCTGTTTGCCCTACAAGTGTCCCTAGATCCTAAAAGATTTGATACCACACAGAGCCTGGGCCAGTGGCCCTCATTCTGTTTTGTACAGCAACATACAAGGAGGAAGTGTCCATGTGAGACGGCCTGATTAATGACTCATTTTTCCTTTCTTCTTTAACTGGAGAGAGAGGGCATAGGGACAGAATTGAGAGGGAGGGAGAGTATCACAGTTATCTGAATCCACTGTAATTTATATAAAAAAGCAGAACATTTGCTTTAGCTGTTGTTAGCAGTTAATGATTATGAGAAGGCTAAGGATCACCAACAGTGTGTTGTGATAGCATACTTGCGCTTGGCAGCCTGCAACTTGCCTCTGTAGACAGTGAGAGCAGCCAATATTCTTAAATAACTTTGGGACAACAGGAAAGGTATGTCTCATTGAAGCAGATAAACCTTTTCTATATACTTCAAGAAAAAAATTAAATGAGATAATTGCATACAAAGCCTTTAGCCCAGCATGGAACACATAGCAAACACCCAAGGAATTCAGCTTTTCTGTAAGAACAACAATATTACTAATTACTATTTATTGAGTGATTATTAAGTGCCAAGAACTACACCAAGTGCTGTGTATGTACCCTCTTAATATTCCCAACAAACCTATGAGGTATTGTTCTAATCATATTTCACAGATAAAGTATATGGAATTTATAAATTTTTTTCACTGGGTCTCAGCTACTCATAGTAAGTGGAAAACTGGGTTTAGTTGCCTCCAGGGCCCAATAAACTACCCTGCCTCTTTTGAAGCAAATGAGTGGCACCTATTAAGTGCTTGTGCCCCACCATGTGTTAGGCAGCTGCTCTATAGATGACATGAACACTGCCCTCAAGTAACTTCTGGCTTAGCTGGAAAGGACAGACAACACACCCAAGTGAAAGCTAAGAGGCTATTGTAAAACAGTACATGAAAGATGGCTATTTTGAGACATTAGTCTGCCATCTTCCTGTCTGCTGGCTTTCCAAATAAAGTCATTATTCTTTGTCTCAAAAAAAGAGACATTACAAAAAAAAAAAAAAAAGGAAAGAGACATTACTTAGTGAACTGCCATTTAAGTTTTTAATCTAAATACGCTCTGGGTTTAAGGAAAGAAGAGACCAAGGGGCTGGAGAGGTCAGGAGACCCTTCAGAACTTGAGATACATCTGGATCTACCCATATGGTCTATATGCTTGGTTGTGATTTTGTGGGTGGGAAATATATTAGAACTACTTGGAGGGGGCTTTCTAAACTCTACTCCCCTCACCCTTAAGACACATACTTGAAAAATTACTATTGAAGTCTGCCATGGGTATTGATAGAAATAACTCGAGGGTAGTGTTGTGAGTCTGGAGGGCTTCCCAGGTGGCTCAGTGGTAAAGAATCCATCTGCCAATGCAGGAGACACAGGAGATGTGGGTTGGATCCCTAGGTCAGGAAGATCCCTTGACAAGGAAATGGCAATCTAATCCAGTATTTTTGCCTGGGAAATCCCATGGACTGGAGAGCCTGGTGGGCTACAGTCCATAAAGCCTCAAAGAGTCAGCCACAACTAAGCGTGAGAGCATGCACACACACACACACACACATTGTGAGTCTGGGCTCTGATTTGGACTATGTCCAGTCTCTCTTTGAATCTCAGTTTTCCTATCTAGAAAATGAGGATAATAATTACAGTAATGAGAAAATATATGGAAAGCCCCTAGAACAATGCCTGGTGCCTGGTGTGTAGTACATGGTCAATGTATGATAGCTAATAGAAGTAGTTCTCTGGCTTGATGATGGAGAAAATGGTGAGAATCACTGATCTAAGATATCTGACAGATAGCAAACTTCTCTGAGTTCTCTGTAGGATCCGTGCGGCATAAGAGAAGCTGAGGAGGAAGTGACAAACATTACATTTTTCCATTTATCTTAGGGCTTAAACCTTCTAGTCTAAAGCCACCTTAGACTGATGGCTCTTCTTAAACAGCTCCAACTCCAAATGGCCACTTAAACATAATGGAATGCTATGATTTCATATGACATGCTCTTGGGACTGGTAGCATTTCTTGAATGAATAAAATGTTAAAGAGAAAAAAGTTAATGATGTTGGCTAAAATACAAGAATGGTTTACTGAAGGATATTGGATAATCTTCCAGATGAGGGATTTTAAGAAGAGACAATACAACTGAACAATACGGGCTCAAGTGTATGACTATTTCTGAATTCACTCAAACATTTTCTGGATGCTTCCCACTTTCCACTTATTAAATGAGGACAATAATAGTATTGACAGCTCTATATGAAGAGCTGTGGGAATTAAATAACATCATGAATATAAAGTACTTAGCCTTGTGCCAGGCACATAAATAGGACTCAAGAAATAATCAGCACTCTTGCTATTTCAGGTGCTAGGTTAAGATTCTGGGCTACAAAGATGAATAAAATACCTAAGAGTTCTCATAACAGTATCTAGTAGTTGTTTCTTAGATGTTTGCAAACTCTTTTAGGACAGAGTTCTGTTCTAATCTATTCTATCCATTCCTATCTATCCAGAGTCAAGCACAGAAGTGAAGCACAGTATGTTCTTAATAGTTGTGACTTGCTTGAATGAACAGGTGCATGAGATCTAATCCCTGTGCTTAAGAAACTCAGAGGTGGGACAAGAAACACGTGGACAAGAGGTCACAATGCAGTAAAGCTGTTGTGGTTAAGATGAACTCATCTGCAAGACAGAAATAGAGTCACAGATGTAGAGAACAAACATATGGATACCAAGGTGCGGAAGGTGGTAGGACGAACTGGGAGATTGGGATTGACATATATTCACTACTATGGATAAAACTGATAACTAACAAGAATCTATTGTAGAGTGCATGGAACTCTACTCAATGCTTTATGGTGATCTAAATGGGAAGGAAATTTTGAAAAGAGTGAATATATGCATATATATAACAGATTCACTTTGCTGTATAACAGAAACTAACACAACATTGTAAACCAACAATTCTAAAAAAATTAATAAAAAATATTTTTAAACAAGGGCTCTGTGTTCACAGAAAGCCTGAGTGACGAGTACTACTGTCCTGGAGCAAACCAGACCAAGTTCAGGTCTGCCCTGCCTCAGGCTGGCGGGTACTAAGCCACCTGTGTAGAATATACCAGCACAGCCAAAAATAAATAAATTTCTAAGCATCCAACTGTAGTACTTAAAGTCTTCTGGCTGAGCCTCTGTCATTTGGATAATGTTCCCACACATTAGTGCAGAGAAACCTGTGACCCTCCTGACCCCAGGAACAGTTTTCTGAGCCTGTTGTGTTAGATTTCTGCCTGGAGCACTTGGCCATAACAAAGTGGAGAGGGAAGAAATCAATACAACCTGAACTGAAGGCACACTTAACATCAGCCTTCAACTGTGCAATCATGTCCTCGTCACTAACATCCAAGTGCTTTTGCTCCATGATCTGCTCAGAGTCTTATAAGTAAACACGAAGGAGGAAATGGAAATGGCTCCAGGGCATGGGAGAGAAAAGTGCTGTTATAAACAGGGACACACACAGTGACAGCTTCCTAGGGTGGACGGGTAGCAAGAACACAGCCTGTTTGAATGTCCACTGTGGATTCTTCAGAATTTTCTCACCTTCTTTGAGCCTTAGTTATCTCATTTGGAAAACATAAGCACTAAGACAGCTAAGGTTGTTTGGCAACTCAGTGGACATCGATGTCTGTAAAGTGACCAGCACACAGCCTGGCTCTCGAGCGGTGTTCAATAAATGGTAGCTTATTAACTAGCTTTTCTGTTGCTCGTAAGTAAGTGAGCAAGGTCAAAGAAGCCAAAGGCAGTGAACATGATTTATTAGCCACCCAAGTAAATGCTGTAACATAGGTTTCCATAGTTCTGTGCAAAGAATACTAACTAAACACCTACCACCACGTGCGACAGACTCTGTTAACAGCTAGGAACCCAAAGGTGAATAAGGCAAGGGTCCTTCTCTACAAGAACATGAATCATTTTAATATAACTCTTAGGAGAGACTTCATAGAAGAGAGAATGTACAAGGCAACAGGAGGAACTGAGACAGGCAAGCAGCTCAATATGCAGAAGACAGAAGTTACACAAGTCACAAGTCAGCCCTGAGGAGTCCCTGGTGGCTCAGTGGTAAAGAATCTTCCTGCCAGTGCAAGAGACATGGGTCTGATCCCTGGTCTGGGAAGATCCCACATGCCATGCAGCAATTAAGCCCATGAGCCACAACTATTGAGCCTGTGCTCTAGAGCCTGGGAGCTGCAACTACTGAAGCCCACCCATGCTCAGCAATGAGAGAAGCCACTCCAATGGGAAGCCTGTCCACCATGACTAGGGAGCAGCTCCTGCCCACCAAAAAAAAGGAGAGACTATAGAAAAGTCCACACAGCAACAAGACTTTTGACCATCACAGTCAAAAATAAATAGATAAATTTCAAAGCTTACAAAAATAAAGGAAGTCAGCCTCATGAGGAAAGGTGGACCAGGCCTCCCAGATTAATGGAACAGCACTGCAGACAGACAGGCATGGAATACCATGGACTGTGTGGGTTGCAGGGACCTAAGGCTGGGGCCATGAGCAGAAGAAGGGCACGGAAGCCTTGTGGGCCCCCCTTTCGACAGAATGTTCCCTGAGAAGATATTAGTCTTTAAAAAGGGATGAAATTTATTTCTATAAAGAAAGCTGAGTACAGAAGAATTGATGCTTTTGAACTGTGGTGTTGGAGAAGACTCTTGAGAGTCCCTTGGACTGCAAGGAGATCCAACCAGTCCATCCTAAAGGAGATCAGTCCTGAGTGTTCATTGGAAGGACTGATGCTGAAGCTGAAACTCCAGTGCTTTGGCCACCTGATGCGAAGAGCTGACTCATTTGAAAATACCCTGATGCTGGGAAAGTTGAGGGCAGGAGGAGAAGGGGATGACAGAG
This sequence comes from Odocoileus virginianus, assembly GCF_023699985.2. NCBI lineage: Eukaryota > Metazoa > Chordata > Mammalia > Artiodactyla > Cervidae > Odocoileus > Odocoileus virginianus. The sequence goes on from NC_069676.1 coordinate 54,351,279, forward strand.
GATGAGATGGTTGGATGGTATCACCGACTCGATGGACATGAGTTTGGGTAAACTTCAGGAGTTTGTGATGGACAGGGAGGCCTGGCATGCTGCAGTTTACGGGGTCACAAAGAGTCAGACATGACTGAGTGACTGAACTGAACTGACTGAAGAAGGGATGGATTGGCATTGAGACACATTAGTGGCTTCAGGGTGGACAGGATGAGCTACTATGTCACGAGTGTTTAAGGTGTATTTCTTTATTCTTTTCCAACCCAAACAAGTCCATAGCCTCTGTGGATGTCTGAGGTCAATCATACAATCAAGGATGACTTCTGCACACTTAATCATTCCCTAATGGATAAACTGCTTCACACAGGCCTCTCTCAGCTCTCACATTTCCTGTCCCCCCAGGGTCCCTGTTCCTTGACCATGTATTTGCCCACTTCAGCTGCTTCTGCAAGATTGAGTTCATCACCCTCTATTAGGCATCTTCACTTTGTTGTAAGTCACCTTAATATGGAAATCATAGGTCCCAGCTCTCTGGTTTAAGACAACTAAAGTCCCTCTAACCTCAAGAGCCGATCACTTGTGCCAGCTGAAAGAGGTCTATATTGTTAAACAGATCACAGGCCTAATATGGAGTCACTTATGCTAAACACAGGTCACCAAACTGGAACCTTAGTACCTAACCGATTGTAGATTTAGCCTCCTCCAGGGATGTGATCTCAGCCAGTCAGCCTGGAATCTCCTGGTCACAGCACTAGAGAAGTGCTCTGTTTGACACATCCCTTCCATCCCCCAAAGAAAGATGAGGTGATCTGCCTTCCTTGTCCCTGCCCCTCTTCTGCTCATCACAGCCTTCCATTTGTACAGGTGCTCCTCTCTGTCTAGTAAAGCTGATGCTGCCCAATTCATGAATCACTAAGTAAAGCCAATAACCTCTTTAAAATTCACTTAGTTGAATTTTGCCTTTTAGTAGACTTGGTGGCAGCAATGAGATCTTTTTAAGCATACTTCTGCTGACTTTGGGAACAAGGAGAAACATGATGCCCTTCAAACCCTTTGAGTTCTCTTTCTCTCTGTTTCCTAAGGTCATTGGTTCTGAGGTCTGTTCTCTGCATTGAGCTCCCAGTCTAATTTGGCTTTTCAGTCCAGGGCAGGTTAGCTTGAGTCAGCACATGGCTCCAACTGGAAGCCAAGCCCCTAGCCCTTGGTTCAGTTCACAATTCCCCATTTGACTGTAAATCCAGTCTTTGGTTCTGTCCCCAGACTCCATGGTGAAAACTGCCGCAGTTTCCCATTTGTTTGGAATCAGTCTAAAGTCCCTATTCTTTGGGGTTTGCTGGTTCGATTCCCCCCCTAAACTTGTTCCATGTTGGCAACTGCTGGCGGTGGTGCACACAAGGCCCTCTACGGACCAGTCCACAGTAACGTCTCTTTGTTACTGTGCAGGCTAAGGTGCATGCTCATTATCTCGTTTTATGCAAATAAAAAGTATTACTGATCTCAGAAGATAAACAGCAGCAAAACTGGGAGGTATGGATGGAGCATTCAAAGCTGCCAGAGCACTCACCCCCTAATTCTAAGACTCCTGTGTCAGATAAGTTGCTCAAGGAATGAGTTAGAGTGATACTAGGTCACTTGTCAACATCAAGGAAATATCTGTGCAATGAGATATACCGTAAAACACTCCACAATCCCCAGTCCAGTAGCACATCCCCTTTAGGCATTAGTTTGCCTATGAGAGACCCAAAGTCTTATCTAAAATAATAATAATAGGATTCTTACATTCTAAAGAAGAGCAAAAGATTCCAGCACATGTGTTTATTTCATGTCTAAGAACTGTAGTCCCAGGAACTGTAGTTATCTACAAAAATGGCAAAATCTTTAAAAACAATCTCACCACCATGTAAATTATGGGGAACATTCCAATTAGACAAGATCATTCAGTTTTAAGTGACTTGAAAGCAAAGGTTCCCAACCTAACCAAACAGAATGGGATACCTATTTCAACTGGTATGCAGAAGCTTCCAAAAGGCTTTAAGATTCCAAAATAACTTCATTGAGAGATTCACTGCAAAAGGCTCATGAAAAACTGAAGACATGAGACGTACCTGATGGAGAAGGCAATGGCACCCCATTCCAGCACTCTTGCCTGGAAAATCCCATGGACGGAGGAGCCTGGTAGGTTGCAGTCCACGGAGTCGCTACGAGTCGGACACGACTGAGCGACTTCACTCTCACTTTTCACTTTCATGCATTGGAGGAAGAAATGGCAACCCACTCCAGTATTCTTGCCTGGAGAATCCCAGGGATGGGGGATACTGGTGGGCTGCCGTCTATGGGGTAGCATAGAGTCAGACATGACTGAAGCGACTTAGCAGCAGCAGAGGTACCTGAACAGAAGTCAGCAGACCTGACATGGCTCCTACTGCTCCTCTCCATCCTCCTTTACCTGAGTGCTCACGTTCTACTCCTTCTCTATCTCAACTGCCTCTCCATCTTGGAAAGATTATTAAACAGCTACCTGTTAAAGTCAAACCATCCCAGGTTACAGGCAGTCCTCCTTAGTATCCTCCACTCCTTGGTCAAAGACTGAACTAAGAGTCATAATTAAAAATCTCCTAAACCCAGGGAGGACTCCCAAAAGGTTCTGAATCATTTAGAGCCATTATAGTGGGCCAGAGCATGAGGCTGCCAGATCTTTGTCAGCCCTGGCACGTGCTGGTGGACCTAGTGAAGCTCAAAACTGGATGAAGGAAGATGAATGGCAAAACCTCAAGGGCGTACTTGAAGTATTCAGTCTTCCACATGGTCCCCTCATGGACCAAAAAAGCTCAAAAAATAACAACTGATCTGTTAAGAGTCATTCCCAGTCTTCCCTGCCCATGCGAATCGGTCTATTATTCAAGAGAGAGATGAATCTGATTTTCAAGTTCATCTGGAAGCTCTCTTTCTAAAGCACTCTGGGTTTCATAGATCACTCAACCTCTTGGATGCCCTGTTTGTAAAGGGACTCTCTCCTGAGATTAGGGACTGATGGGAAAAACTGGACATCACCAGTTCAACTGAACTTATGACCATAGTGAGCACTGTGAAAGGGCTTTGGAGTAAGATTATAAGCAAAAGTCACCAAGCTATTGCTCTCACAGTACAACAGCTCCAAGGTTTTAACTCACCCATTACATCCTCCTAGGGGTCCATCATCAAAAAGCTGGCCTAGGGGTCAATGTCTCATTTAAAATCAACTGAAGCACTGGAAAAAAGGTTGTCCCTGAACATTTTATGTGAATTTTTCAGTGTTAACTCAGATCCCCTCATACGTGCCCCTAAAGGAGGGCTTGGGGCACCTCTCAGAACTGATGAGACTCCAAGAAATTTTCTGGTCAACTGCTACATTATTTCATTGAACAGCTATGGGAAACTAAAATTAATAGTTGTTGTCCAGTCACTCAGTCATGTTTGACCCTTTGAGACCCCATGGACTGCAGCATGCCAGGCCTCCCTGTCCTTAACTATCTCCCAGAGTTTACTCAAACTGGTGTCCATTGAGTCAATGATGCCATCCAACCATCTCATCCTCTGTTGCCCCTTTCTCCTGCCCTCAGACCTTTCCCAGCATCGGGATCTTTTTCAAATTTATTATTATAAAATTGATACTAATAATCATAAACACTGCCAAATTCTGGTATATACAGAGTTATACTCTCGACTTTAAATCCCACTTGGAGCCTGCTCATGGGATCCTGGAAAACCTGGCCAAAGTCAGCTTGTGGTGAAAATTCGTACCAGAGTCAGCTCTCCTGTATCTGTGTGTAGTATCCAATAAAGAGAGAGAGAGAAAAAAATCTTTTGCACTCCTTGGGGATGCTTCTCAAGTCCACGAAGTTGTTCAAACTGCCAGCAATATTTAGTTTTGTACCCCCCACTGAAGGCGGACAACATATTTAAAAGAATTTTTAAGTAGCTCTGTAGTCAGAAACTGGCCAGATTGGAAGCTGATATTCAGAGCCTGATAGAAATTTATTTTTAGTCACCCTCCCCTAAGCTAAAATAAAACTATGTACCCAAAGGGAAAGAGAAAATAAAAACCTTCTAAAGCCCTTGTAAAACAATTTATGGGTAGATCAACCTATGATGTCATTCAAGTTGCAACCCAATTCCTCAGGGAATTGAAAGCAACTGTCCTTATCTTACAAATCTTTCACCAAACCAGAAATGCTCCAGGACTTCTTATATAGGTCATTTCTTTAAAATGCCAACTTTGGAGAGGTAATTCACATCAGAAACAAAAAAACAAAAGGGGAGAAAGGTCTTTTAAAACTTGGCTGAATAAAAAATATTATGTCTTTTCACTAATATTAGTAAAAAAAAAAAAAAAAAAACAAAAAAACTTTACCCGTCGGAGCAGGTAATCTTATTTCATCTATAGAAAATAATTAAGATTATGGCTTCTTTATAACTAGTGAATTTTGTATTATTGTACCGGATTCATGGCAGTCAGTTTAAAACATGAGGTATAAGGTCTTTTTTGCATCTGTCTATGTATTTATGTGTGTCTATATGGATTCCCTGGTGGCTCAGTGGTAAAGAATCTGTCTGCCAATGTAGGAGATGCAGGTTTGATCCCTGGGTCAGGAAGATCCCCTGGGGAAGGAAATGGCAACCTGCTCTACTATTCTCGCCTGGGAAATCCCATAGACAGACGAGCATAGTGGGCTACAGTCCATGGGGTTGCAAAGAGTCAGACATGACTTAGCAACTAAACAACAAACAGGAAGTACATATGTTATAGATCTATGGTATTTTCTACCTCTGGATAACATTACCAAAATAATTTGTAAACAGAGTTCCATTTAATTGGTTTGAATAAAATTAAGCACTGATGTGAATTAAGGATTCCTAAAATTCAGAAATATAATAGAAACTAACTCCAATGCTTTTCAAATTTATGTGACATGAGATAATCTTTGGTAAATAAAAGCTCATTTAGGTTTATTGATTAAAGTAGGTACGTCTTCAGAATTAAGAGCATTAAAAATAATTCAGATGTACAACTTTATTCTACTTGGGTTATTGGTCAAATAACTATGTATTTGTTGAAATCTGTGAACAGATGGGGATGACAGCTGACTTTGTCTAATATTGCAAGAAGTAGGTAGTCTAAACATTATCCCTGAGAATAAGTGAATTAATAGATGTAAACAGGAGAGAAGTTTTTAGGTGAACTTGCAAAATGGTTTCCTCAAATCTTTTTGGTAACTCAAAACATTAAGGTTTTGTTAGTTAAATTAAATTATTGTTGTTCAGTCACTCAGTCATGTCTGACTCTTTGTGACCCTATGGGCTGCAGCACTCCAGGCTTCCCTGTCCTTCAGTATCTCCCAGAGTCTGCTCAAACTCATGTCCACTAAGTCAATGATGCCATCCAATCATCTCATTCTCTGTCACCCACTTCTCCTCCTGTCCTCAATCTTTCCCAGCATCCAATGAGTTGGCTCTTCGTATCAGGTGGCCAAAATATTGGAGCTTCATCATTCAAATTAAATAATGGATAGTCATTAAAGATCTAGATCATTTCTAAATAAGATAATATGTTGAAACACTAATTACTGAACACAAGTTTATTTTTTGCCTCCTTTTACAGAGAAACTAAAGACACCTGATTCTCTTAGTAAATGTGATTTGTGCCACATTGAAAAAATTTACTGTGAGAAAGCATGTTTATAGAAATTATAAAAGTGTTTACAAATGTATCAAGCCACAGAATGCTAATATAAAAGACAGTTAGCAACTGATTATTTTCACTAAAAATTAAGGTTTTTTTGTGATCAAAAATTCTAATATATATTTAATTAAAGCTTATAAAATTATTTTATATATAATGTATAAAATATTTTATTTAAATAGTGGATACACACATATATGTATATATAATACATAATTAAAGTTAATACAAATAATATGGAAAACATCTCCATATGCAAAGAAAGTAGTGAGTGTGTTTTTGGTAAATGAGAGTACAAAGAATAGAGATGCATTTTTATTGAAAAAAAAAGTAATTCTTGCCTAGATTGAGATTATTTCAGTATGGGAAATAGAAAATAAAAGGATAAAAAGTTTGTGGAAAAGGAACCTTGGGAAAAGAATTTTATGTGAGGTGAAGCTGTATGAGATTGAATAAATTTGTTATATGAGTTTCAAAAATAAGCTTTAATGTCATTAATGTACTTAGGTAGATTTTCTGTCATCTGCTGAAAGGACAAGTTTTATTATACTACTGGCCTCCTCTTAATAAGAAATTGTACAACTTTTTAACTTTCTGTAATTGCCTGTGACATCTTTAGTTGTCATCACAATCAAATGAATAAGTACTATTTCACAGTGACTTATGATCCTATTTGACCAAATGTTTGAAAATCTTTTGCTATTTTTGACAAACTTTCCCAAATGAAATTCTAAATAGTCTTTTTGACTTAGAACTCATTTTAGGGATTTTCCAAAGGGCCTTCTGAAAATGACAAAAGATTTGTTTCCTCTCCTTATAAAAATGGAGATGCTAAATGAGTTAGGTTTACAGGATATATTAAGAGTCATGGAAAGCGCTGTCAAATAAGAATATTAAGCCTTCATTGTGATGTATTTGTATAGGTAGATGATATAACTGTTCCAGAAATTGTGTGAAATTCCTGGAAATCTAATAATGCTATCAATCACAATTCTAGTTACTTTCTGAAAATATGTCACAGGAATACCCCAATTTCTTTGTCAGTCACATTGTAATGAATGCTCATCAGCTCTTCAACCATTTTTGAAGTCTTTTGTCATTTACAGAGTCATTGTTTTACTCTGATGCCTTTGCAAAAGTTCCTGAAAAAGTACTTCAGTCTTCAAAGGAGAGTCACGGAAAAGACTTTGACAAATACAAATTTCTGATAACTTTGAGATCATAACACTGAAATGCGTAAGAATGTCCACAGCTAATGAAAAAACTGGATTCAAATAAAACAAGTACTAATTACATGGGACCAAATGTGCTGAGGAGGATGATTACAATCTTTTTAATGTATTTTTGTTTGAAACATTAAAACATTCCTTAATGTTTTGTTTTTCCAGATTTAAGGAAATCTTTTTTCTTAAACCGTGTCGTGAAGCAATTTGGTAAAGCATATTTTTGTAAACAAAGATAAAACATCTGTGTTTTTCTCCTTATCTGATTCCTCCATAATTCAAAAATGCTTGAGGATTCTAACACAACAATGTAGTTATTTGCTTAAGTTCAAATAGAATCAGTTCTCCTTGTTACAGAATACAACTAGAAGCACTTTTTTTTTACCAATTCTTTGACTGTTACGTCATATTTGAGAGAGATGCACAGACTGAGATGTGGCCAAAGCTTAAGTGGTCAATCACTGTTCTTGTTGAACTTACATAAATAACCCGGGCAGGTTTAATGTAAACAAATTTGTTTTATTGTAATTATCTTTGAAAGAAAATGGAGGTGATTGTACAGAGAAAAATTATGTCCTTACTTTTGTAGATATTAGATTCTAGTCTTGTTAACTGTCTTAAAGGTTTTGCTACATATGCTTCTAAACTGAACCAGATCCCAAACTCTTCTAGTTTTCTTAAATATCTCTTTGACTCTCCAAACTAACATTTCCAATTTTCTCCCATCTTTCTTATTTAGAATCACTGAGAACAAAGACTGCCCTTGAATCTCCTTGGAAAGGACTATAACCCATCTTCCTCACTGCCTAAATGGCAGACTTCAGGGGCTTGAACTGAAATTTGATCTCGCAGGGGGCACATCTCACAGTTGAAGAGGCTCCACCTGGCCCTGGGACCTATGGAAATGTTGGAGATCTCCAAATGCAACTGACTAGGGAGACAAGTAGCCAACATGAAGGTAGACTGCTTCCCCCAAGAAGATGGGTCAGAAACTTCATACTGTTTGGCTAAACTTTTTTTCCTCCGTTTCTCTTCGGTACTCTGGTATTGACCTAGAAAGATAACATCATCAAGCACATCTCCTAGGCCATTGATAAGGGGGGTCTGAAATCTACCTTTCAAACTGGTAGATTTGTCATCAAAAAGTCTGAACTATGCACTTTAGTGGGAGTGGTTTGTGCCCCAATGGGAATTACCTTTGTCTGGGCTGGTTATCATTCATTCTCCTTGGGCTTCTGAATGCCTAGATGGCTAGTACGTAACCAGTCATTGCCTCTTTGCTTATCTAGCTGTGTCCATAAATCTTCACAAGCAAACTGAGACACCCTACTGGTCAACTTTCCTGAATTTGCATCACTGGGTTAGAAATACCAGGAAACTTTCACAATTCAGGATTTACTTTTTTTTTTGGCAGGTTCCTACTTGCTAAGTCAGGAGTAAATGTCCTTGAAACTATGATCAGGAACCTCTCCTTAACTCTTAAAGATACTGCAAAATGTGCTGCTAAAGCAATAGCTGTCCAATGAAAATCCCTAGGCACTCCAGACAAACTTGATCTCGATAACAGGAAAGCCCTTGATTATCTTTTAGCTGAGCTAGGAGGTGTCTGTGCTGCAACCAACACCGCGATGCTCTTGGATTAACACTTGTGAGGAAGCTGAAACTCAGTTCAACTTGGCTTGAAAAGGTGACTCCTGCAGTGAGTTCTTTCCTTGATGTATTTGATTTAGATTGGGTTGGGTCTTGGGAACCATGTCTCTGAAGTACACTCCAAACACTGGGAATTAGCCTACTTAATAATAGGCATAGTCATCTCCCTGATGTTGGGAAAGACTGAAGGCAGGAGGAAAGGAGGACAATAGAGGACGTGATGGTTGGATGGCATCACCAACTAAACAGACATGAGTTTGAGCAGGCTCTGGGAGATGGTGAAGGACAGGGAAGCCTGGTATGCTGCAGTCCACGGGGTTGCAAAGAGTTCTGACTGAGAACAACAAAAAACAGTCATCTCCCTGGCAGGCTGTATTCTCTCAAAAGCTTTACATGCATCTTCATAGCTGCTAACCACCAAGAAAATGATCTCTTTATGACTTCAATGCTGGAAAAGGGATGAAGAAAATGATCTACTAAGGAAGTGTGACCCTAAAAGTCATGACCTGTGAATACCAGAGAGATTGTTAGCCAAATAAAAGAAAACCCAAACACCATGACCCGTGAATATCACACAGAGGATCAGTAAAAGTGAGAACTACAGAAAAGTAGCTGAGAACGGGCACTAATGCCTTAATTTTTTATGACATCTCTCAGTTAAGCTGACAGTCTGATCAAAAGGAGCAAATTGTTTAAAAATAGCCAGCAGGCCCCCTATGGAGTCACTTAATGCTATGCCCATGTCACCAGACCAAGACAATACCTAAACTAACTGCAGTTTCCACCTCTCCCAGGAATATAATCTTAACTGGTCAGTCTGGAATTTCCTGGTCAACACCAGTGAGGTAATCTGCCTGATAGACCCTTTTTGTCCCCCAAAGAAGAAATGATCTACTATTTTCTTGTCCTGTCCTCTTCTGCCTGTAACAGCCTTCCATTTTGTATAGGTCTTTGGAGTTTCTTTCTATCTGCTAGATAGGATGCTGCCCAATTTCTGAGTCATTAAATAAAGTCATTAAATTTAAAATGTACCCAGTTGGAGTTTACTTTTTAACGGATTAGATTTCCATCTCTAAAGAAAGAGAAAAAAAACCCACAAAGAATGATTTATATGCCTGTGTGTAAACCATCAATAGTTACTAGTAAAGTATGAATAAAAAAATTAGCTACATATTTCACTGAAACACAGTTAAGAATTCTATTCTTCTCAGAAGTAAGAAGAGCTAATAAGGCCAATGATTAAACTCTTGGTAGAAAATCCACAGCTGGAAACAGAGGTTTCAGAAGGAATAAGCAGATTTTATCAAAAGTGTCAGATATACTACTTTAGCAAATTTATATTCTTTTAAAGTTCCAAATAGGTAAGGATTTTTTATATGTTGCAGAAAATTGAATATTAATTTCAAAAAGGTCACTCAGACTCACAGTTGTAAATAATAACCACAGTAGGCCTGTTAATGTCTCCATTTATAAGTTAAAATATAGTTTTGAAGTCTGAAAGCCTTTAAATACATTTTTAGTGAGACTGAGCACAGCAAACCCATGTCTAGGCATTGTGTGTGTTCCCACGTAGTACTGGATAATTTTCAGGATTGCTACCAATCTGGTTAAAAAAGAAAAGCTTCATAAGGAGGTTTAACAGCACAAGCGAAATAAGGTTTACTCTCTATTCTTTATTCCTCTGAATTTCAAGGTGACTCCTGTATTCAAAGAGCAGTACCCAGAACATAGAGGGAAAAACATACACTTTCCATAACGTGAAGTGAATCCAACCCTTCATGTTGGCATCTGACTTATTACTGAGGACACCTGTACTACTCCAAATTGCAGAAGCATTTCAATTGAGCCAAGCTTGAAAACATAAAGATCAGACACTCTTTCTTGACATCCACTCAGCTGGCTTCTATGCTTTCATCCAGATCCTTCCAGCACTGCACATGTTATTTTTAGAACTTGGTTTCCTCATCAGATTTATAGAGAAGTTAGTTAATTCAGATTTTGCATCTCAGGAAGTTCTTGGAATAAATTTGATAAAAGAAACTCATTAGTTCTCCCAAATAGACATCAGAAGGACTTTAATTAAGTCACCTAATTAAGTCACCCTGACACACACCATTTCTTATGTTGTAACTTGCAAGTCCGGCAGAGAGTCACCTTGGGAAAGTGTTTAGACCACCTGTTTGGGACACATCTTTTCAGATTCTCCACTTGTCACGGTCTGGTGATTAAAAAATTATTTTAAGATGTTCTTTTAAAAGAAAGTGGTTGTTAAGTTACTAATAACAAGGAAGAAAAGAATGAACCAATGGAGCCTCCTGTAAAGCCCCCATTTTACATCCTGAAGTTTGTGCCTCGCTTAAATGCAGAAGGATGTCTTTGCTAATTCTACCAGCTCATGAGAAGTTGCTCTATCACATACTCAGTTGTCCTTGAGGTATTTTCCTGATGATAATCAAGTTCCAGTCAAAAAGAAGAAAATTCATTCCATTTTTTAAATAATACGCTTTGAAAAAAACACAAGAGGAAATTTCTCTAAATTAACATGTGGCTAGAGGAATGACCATTTTTCAGAGATATCACTCAGTGTAAAAGACCATTCCATGTAGGAAGAACCGTGAACGAAGGTGAAGAAGAGGTGTGTCAGTGGTCTGAGGTTTTAGGCAGCTAGAGACAGACAAGCTAACATCTGATCAAAACTGAGATGGAAAACACATAATTCCCTCTAATAACAGTAGCAACTATTATTATAGCCAATATTGTGTTAAAATCTTTATCTGAATGACTTTGTGGATTCCCAGAAGCACTTCCTGAGGTGAATACTAGTATTTCCAGTTTTGAATGACAAAGCTGAGGCTCAGAGGGGTTCAGTGCTCAAAGTCACACACACACACACACACACACACACACACACACACAGAGTAAGTTGTGAAGTAACTCTCATTTTGTGAAAGCTCCCCTCCCCTGTGGCACCCACGAAGAGCTTAGCAGAAACAGTAATAGCACAGAATGTCTCAGGTAGCATTCCTGAGTTCCTTCTTGCATATGTCGAGGTTCCACTAAAAGATTAAATTGAGGAGGCAATCACAAAACAGCCATATGTATGAGAGGGTCTCAGATCCTCAAAACTGGGTTCACATGCACCCCTATTCTTACCTGTTCCAGGAATCCAAAGAATGCACAGACTCTATAGTCATCTATAGGCACATTTCACTTACTTCACATTTTCCCTGAAGCCAGCAGTGCATGGCACTGTGCTCCCAAGACCATCTCCACCCTTAGCTAGGAGACTGACCTACTCTGTAGCTTATGTGGAATGTGAATGAAGACTGAGTCTTCCTGCTGGACAAGATGACTCTGCTACTGAGGAAAACAGAGGGCCAGAGCCTCTGAAATGGCAGAAGCTTCAACTATCAACTCCCAATGACATTTTAAATTTTTCATTGGAGGATAATTGCTTTGTAATATTGTGTTTGTTTCTGCCATGCACCAACATGAATCCACCACAGGTATACACATGTCTGCTCCCTTTGAACCTCCCTCTCACCTCCCACCCCATCCCACCCCTCTAGGTTGTCCAGTGACTGACATTTAACTGCCTGAGGAGCTCTGGGGAAAAACATCTCCCTAGGATTCACAATTAACACTTCCATTTCAGAGACTCTGAAAAGTCTAGCGGTTAAAAATTGATTCAAATTGGTGGTAGCCACAAACATTTTGGGGGGCTGAAACAGAGCTTCATTCCTTCCTTTTACTCTCTCCCACGTCACTCCCTAGGCCAGGGCAACCTCATCTCTCACCCAAGTCCATGGTCATGGTCTCCAAATCTGATCCCTTCATGCTATTCCTGCTAACTTTCCATCCTTTCTCCTCTCAACAGACAGTGATCTCCTTGAAATATGAATGACAGCTCCTTCCTTCTCTGCTTAGAATCCTTGTTGGTGTTCCACTGTGTTAAGGTAAAATTCAACCTCCTCCCAAGGTCTTTAAGGCTCAACATCATCTGATGCTGACACCAGCCCCTCTGACATCAGCTTTCATCATTCTCTTCCTGAGTACCTTCCAGCCCCAGTGGCCTCCTCCCAGCTCCTAAATGAGTGAAGCCTTTCCTATTTCTGGACATCTGCTCTTGCCTCAGCCTGAAATACTGTTTCTGAGACTTTATATGCCTCTCCCTCCCCATCCTTTAGGTCTCATTTTAGCTATCTTTAGACAAAGCCTCTGGAGCCACACTGAACTGAGCGACTGACTGAGCGACTGAACTGAACTGAAACAACAATCTCCCCCCTCCGCCCCCTGCCAGTCCTGCCCAACTGCTCCTGCCTGTCATAGTAATTCCCAAAGTGTGGTACCTGGACCAAGAGCATCCGCAACGCAGGAAAGGGAAAGGGAAGTCACTCAGTTGTGTCCGACTCTTTGCGACCCCATGGACTGTAGGCTACCAGGCTCCTCTGTCCATGGGGTTCTCCAGGCAAGAGTACTGGAGGGCGTTGCCATTTCCTTCTCCAGGAGATCTTCCCAACCCAGGGATTGAACCCAGGTCTCCCGCACTGTAGGCAGATGCTTTACTGTCTGAGCCACCTGGGAACCCATCAAAAACACAAGCTCCCCTGCCCAGACCCCAGACCTGCTGAATCGGAAATTTGGATGGAAAGTAGAGGCAGCTACCTGTGTATTAACAAGCCTCCAGGGATGCTGATACAAGCTAAAGCTTGCACTATTTTATGACAGTATCCTGTCTATTTCCTGTGTGTTTATCACAAACTTAAATTATTTCTTCTTTGTTTATTTAACCTGTTTTGTCCAACTCCCTCACTAGACTCACTGTATGGATAGGAGAGTTGTAGTCCAGAACCAATTAATGGAGGTTAATTACTATTTCCTGACATGGAACACACCTTGGGTAATATTGCTTTAAATAGGATCTGGATTAGTTTATGGAAAAACTTCAAGTGCCATGAGCCACATGCCACCAATTTTTCTCTTTTCTCTCCATTCAATTATTCAATATTCCTTGACATCTCTTATAGGTCAGGCACTATTTCAGACAATATAAACACAAACATGAGTAAGTTCTTGTTCTGAAAGAAATTACAGGTAAGTGAGATTGAAAAATAGGTACATACATGACTTTCATTCTGGCAGGTGTTATAATAAAACCTAGTAAAACTCATCAAAATCATAAGAAATATATATGCACTTGTCTTCTGACTTAGTTATACCAGTTATAAAAGTTAACTCTAAGAAAATAATCAAGTATGTATACACAGACTTATCAAAAGGACGTTTACAATGACATTATGAATTATAGCCAAAGAAAATCAGAAGCAACTTAGATGTGTAAGTACGGAGAATAATTTTTTTTTTTTAATCCATGTATTTTATTTTTTTTTCCATTTATTTTTATTAGTTGGAGGCTAATTACTTTACAATATTGTAGTGGTTTTTGTCATACATTGACATGAATCAGCCATGGATTTACATGTATTTAAATTATCCTAAGCATAAGATAAAATACTGAAAAACTTACTGTAATTTATGACATATGAAATTGTTCACAATATATTGTTAAGCAGTTGTATTACACTGTTAATGATGTATAGTTTTATATAGTATGTTTTTGTTGTTTTTTAGTCACGAAGTCATGTCCGACTCTGAGACCCCATGGACTGTAGCCTGCCAGGCTCCTCTGTCCATAGAATTCTCCAGGCAAGAATACTGGAGTGGGTTGCCATTTTCTTCTCCAGGGAATCTTCCCAACCCAGGGATTGAACCCGTGTCTCCTGTATTGGCAAGTGGATTTCTTCACCACTGAGCCACTGGAAAGTCCTAATATAGGATATTCACTATATATTTATATCTGTATACAAATACATTGAAGTATATATATTTGTACAGAAATATATTTAATATATTTAATATATTGAACATAGAAACAAATATATTGGAAAGGCACAAACCAAAAAATTAATAGAAGTTCCTTGGTGGTGTGGTAACAGGCAATTTAATTTTCCTCCTTCTGCGTCTCTTTATATTTCTAAGGACCGGAGGGTATGAACATAGAGGAGGTGTCATTTGAGCGGTGACTGGAGGACGCATGGGGCCTGGTGTCAGGAAGCGGTAACAGCACAAGCGGGACTCGGGAGAGCAGAATGTATTTGGGGGCAGGAACGAGCTCAGCGAGGCAGGAGCGGTCGTACAGAGGACTTGCAGCTCTCCACCCAGGTCAGCCCACAGAGAGTGATCTGTTTGTTTACCTCCACACAAGAAGGCAAAGCCCCAGATGGACGGAGACACTCTTTATTAATCAAAACCAGAGTCTACTTACGCATGATGGGCCAGCTAAACTCCACAGGGCTCTCTGCATTGTGAAAGCCACAGACAGCTTCCCCTTTGTGTAAATGATAATACAAATAAATAGAAATCGTACTGAGGTTTCACTCCAGCTGAATTATTCTGAGATAGCATCAGATGGAGGAGGACCTTCTAAAATATTCTATCTTAGACCTCAAGCTCCCAGTGCCAGAATCCTAGAGACAGGCCTAATCTCGTGGTCTGGCCATCGTTAATAGCCAAGATGACTGAAAGAGCAGGAAAACACCTCTTTGATATTCATTCATCACTCAGCACCAATACAGAAATTTCAAAGGCCATGATAAGTGGCTTGACAACCTGGAGACAGATGATAAGGTCTCAGCTTCTAATCACTAGACACAATAAATCCATTGTGAACAGGTGCTACTAATTTTTTTTTAAAGACTTCTCTTGTGCTGTCAATAACTGTCAAGTCAATTACATGAGAACCGGTTGACCTGAAGCATACTTGGATTTAAGCTAAAATTAAGTCAAGTATAAATTTGGGGAAAGGTCCATGTGGTTTAAATAGAAGGGATTGCCCTGTAGATGATTTATAGCAGAGGTTACCAACTTAAATATCAACAGAGTAGTGGCAAATGATGAGTTTTCTACCAAATCAGTTCTTCCCTGTTGTCATTTGGTAGAAGAGAAAGAAATCTAGGGTCAACCTAAAGGAAGTCAGAATCTGTGCCTCCTTTAAATCAGAACCCCCTCTTCAAAGATGGCATGCACTTGTACCTGTACATGATAAATGATGAAGAGTCATTGAGAATCATTCATTGTAGCAGTGCTTATAGTAGAAAGTTAGAAACAGCTAGAAACATACTGTAGGAAAGGTATTAAATTTTGGAATATCCATACTATAAAATACAATGCAATCTTTAAAAAGGATAAGATAACTCTAAATGTACTAACAGGAAAAGAACCCTAAGAACTATTGCTGAACACAAAATGTAAGTTGCAGGATAATCGGTCCCTAATCCAGCAAACTATTATTAATGGTTTATATGTCTGGGCTTCCCTGGTGGCTCAGAAGATAAAGAATCTGTCTGCAACGTGGGAGACCTGGGTTCGATCCCTGGGTCACAAAGATCCCCTGGAGAAGGAAATGGCAACCCACTCCAGTGTTCTTGCCTGGAGAATCCCATGGACCAAGGAGACTGGTAGGTTATAGTCCACGGGGTCACAAAGAGTTGGACACGACTAAGTGACTAACACTTTTCACTATATGTCAGGTTCTGTTCTAGACACTAGATAAACTAGTGAACAGCACAGACAAAAACTCTTATGGAACTTAAATGCACAAAGAAGGTATATTTTAAAATTCTAAAACTATATATTAATTAGCAATACCTATGTTTATCATTTCTCAATACAGAAAAAAGATCCATAATGATACCCACAAAATTGCTCATGGCAGTGACCTCTGGTCAGGGGAGTGGAGACTGAAGGGAGGGATAGTAACTATTTGGTCTACATCCTTCTATGTTGTTTTCATTATTATTATAGAAATGCAATTGTGCATTTGAATTCCTTTTTATGGAATGCTTTTCAATAATGAAGCCAAAAACTACCTTGCAAAGTCCTCCTTGGAACCCCTCAAGAAGAAGAGTGAGACAATCTTCCTCCTCCTTCAACTGACACCTTCACTTACTTTATTTATTCAGACCCGTGTGAGATTTCTTTTGATGAAAGATGCCTGCAGCAACAAAGCTTAAGAACAGCCCAACCTTGCTCATTATCAGAATATTAAAATACACAAAGGAGTAAGGATGAAACCTCATTTGGGCCCAATACTAGACTGATCCCATACCATTTAAAGGTTTGACTGTCTGATTCTTTTTTTGTGAAGGCTCCTCTGCCTGTAAAGGACATGATATGAGCTTTTCAGATGTCAAATGGTACTCAATAAACATCACAAATGAGTTCAGATGTGAAAAGCACATTTTCAAATAGAAGAGTTTTTGTTTTGTTTTATTTTAAAATTGTATTAGCACCTAAAAGACCCCTATAATAGTGAAGATAAAGTTAATCTAGTAATACATTTACCATAGCAAACCTCCAGAACAGAAACACATTATTTCCCTCTGATGGAATTTTAAATCAGCATAAGGGATTACACAGTATTATCCAGCTGATGGAGAGTGACTTGGAAAATGCAATGGGTTATGGGAAGTGACCCTCATGGGTCCTATCATTTGTGTTCCAGGAACTCTTTTTGGACCTTCCATGATTAATATATATGATATAGTTCTGGGAAGGTGGTACCTTTTCTCCCTGACTCTCTCATTTCATCTTTTCAAAAAATCTGCACAAAGCAGAACCAGTCTTCATGCTCTTCTTTCAGACTGTGATTTACATGATCCAGCATTGAATTAAGTCAGTGGAAAGGGTCTTCACTTCTGCATTTCCTTGTTCAGTGTCTGGTTGACCAGGGAGAGTACATTCTCCTTTATATTAGCACACCCACCAAAATCACAAATTATGGCCTACCTACTAAAATAAATGTTGTCTGAAAGAATACAGAGTAAGTGGACCAAATGACCCTCAGAACCCAAAGGTAATCAAAGTCTATCCCTTCTTTCTTTTATATCCTTTCAGCTTGCTCTACATTTGGGTGGTCTCTAAGTTTTGTTCTGTATATAAAAAATAAAGCAACTGAACAGCTAAATTAGTGAAAATTGTCTCTCCAGTGATCCAGCTTTGCCTGAACTATCTTAACCACAGAGGCCATTTTTACCTGCTGTTGAACTTTTGTTTTAATGTGGGTTATCCAGATTACCTGTTTCTCTAGCACTTAGTGACAGGCGATTCTCAAAGATCATCTCTTCTTTCAAATACTTCATTCTTCCACATTCCCCTTTCCCCCCACCCAAGACACCTGTGCTAATGGGTAATGTCAGCCACAAAAAGAAAAAAATATCTTAGTACTTACAGGCAAAACATGAGAGAAAATGTGCATTTTGTAGGCTTGGTGAATTTTATGGACTCCTAAGTACTAAACTAATCCAAGCAAGATGAAATTTCTCTTTTTTTCATTCTCTGAGATCTTTGAAATTCTAATTTGGTGAATGACTGAACTACACTGTCTTTTATTTTCCTGAAAACATAAAGAATAGGATGGTAATAGCTATCCCATGAATTTGTATAAGAGTTAAGTAAGATGATGTCTGTGAACTGTTTCACACACAGTACCTGGCGCATGGAAAGCATGGGGCTTCCCAGGTGACTCAGTGGTAAAGAATCCACCTGCCAAGCAGGAGACAAAGGTTCGACTCCTGGGTCAGGAAGATCCCCTGGAGAAGGAAATGGCGACCCATTCCAGTATTCTTGCCTGGGAAATCCCGTGGACAGAAGAGCTTGGTGGGCTACAGTTCATGGGGTGGCAAAGAGTCAGACATGATTAGTGACTAAACAACAACAAACAACAACAGCTACTATTTATTGATGCTACTATTATCACTACCACTAGTACATTTTTATCCTAAAGTGAGTAAAAGAAATACAGTCAGATTCAGGACGAAGCAGCAAAGCTTCTGGGATCCAGTTTTTAGTAAAAATCAGGAGAAAACACCCTAATGATGGCAAATACATATATTAAAAAATGAGTGCATTAACATTACTATCAATCTTACAGGAATACAAAAGATTATAAGAGACTGCTATGAACAACTGTACATCAAAAGCTGGATAACCTAGATGAACTGGACAAATTCCTAGATAACACACAAATTACCAAAACTAACTCAAGAAGAGAGAAAATACGAATAGACCCATACAAAGAGACTGAACTAGTAATGAAATGAAGCAAAGCCCAGGGCTAGATGTAATCACGGTGAATTCTACCAAACATTTAAAGAAGAATTAATACCAATCCTTCTCAAAGCCTTTCAAAAACATTGAAGAGGAGGGTACGCTTCCTTACTTATTTTATGAGGCCAGCATTACTATGGTAACCAAAGCCAGACAAAGATATTACAAGAAAACTATAGACCAAGATTTCTTATGAATATTGATGCAAAAATCCTCAACAATATACTAGGGAAATAATTCAGCAGTCTAATGCAAGATTAAACATCCTGACCAAGCAGGATTTATTCTAGGATTTTTAAGAGTGGTTCAGGGCCTGAAAATCAATCAATACACTACACATCAAATTAATAGAATGAAGTAAAAAACACATCATCATCTCAGCATTTGACAAAATCCAACACCTTTTCATGATTAAAAAAAAAAAGACTCAATAAATTAGGAATGCTGCTGCTGCTGCTAAGTTGCTTCAGTCGTGTCCAACTCTATGCAATCCCATAGACAGCAGCCCACCAGGCTCCTCTGTCCCTGGGATTCTCTAGGCAAGAATACTGGAGTGGGTTGCCATTTCTTTCTCCAAAATTAGGAATAGAAGTTATAAAACCTTCTGAACTCAATAAAGGTCATTTATGAAAAACCCCTAACTAATATCATACTACTGGAGGACTGAAGGCAGGAGGAGAAGGGGAGGACAGAGGATGAGACGGTTGGATGGTGTCATCAATTCAATGCACATGAGTTTGGGCAAGCTCTGGAAGATGGTAGAGGTCAGGGAGGCCTTATGCTGCAGCCCATGGGGTTGCAAAGAGTCGGAGATGATTGAGCAACTGAACAACAACAAATATCATACTCATTGGTGAAAGACTAAAAGCTTCTCCCCTAAGATCAGAAATAAGACAAAGATATCTGCTTTGTCACTTTATTTGACATGGCATTGAAAGTTGTAGTTAGAACAATTAGGTAAGAAAAAAAAAAAAAACTATTCAATTTGGAAGGTAAATTGGAAGTAAAACTATCTCCATCTGTGGATGACTCGATCTTAAAAAACCCTAAGGAATTCAGGGAAAAAATCTGTTATAGCTAATAAATAAATTCAGCAAAGTTGCAGTATACAAAATCAATACACAAAACTCAGGTTTTTTCCCTCTATATTAGCAATATGCAATCCAAAAAGGAAATTAAGAAAATAGTTCTATTGATAGCATAAAAAGGATAAAACATTTAAAATAGATTTAACCAAGGAGATATAAGACTGTACACTTAAAACTAAATATTGCTGAAAGAAATTAAAGACCCAAAATCAATGGGAAGATAGTCAATGTTCGATAGTCAACACAATACTGTTAAGATGATAACACTACCAAATATGGTATACATAACCCAAAGTCTATACAAATTCAGTGCAATTGATATGAAAACTCTACTGGGGGCATTTTTGGGTAGAAATTTAAAAACTGATTCAAAGATTCATATGGACTGTTCAAGTTTTATGAAAATCCTACAGCTTATATCACACTCAATGGTGAAAGTTTGAACGTTTTTCCTCTGTGACTAGAGACAAGACAAGAATGCCCATTCACTACTTCTATTCAACATAGTTCTAGCTAGAGCAATTGGGAAAGAAAAAGAAAATACATCCAAATCAGAAAACAAGAGGGCAAACTATCCACAGATGATATGATCTACCTAAAGAAACCTAACAAAATATCTATTATAGCTAATAAACAAATTTAGCAAAGCTGCAAGATATAAAATCAACACACAAAAATCAACTACATTTCTACACACCAGTGGTGAACAATCCAAAAGAGAAATTAAGAAGACAATCCCTTTTATAATAGTACTAAAAAAACATACTTAGGAAAAGAGTTAATCAAGGAGGTGAAAGACTAGTACTCAAAAATTATACAACACTGATGAAAGAAATTAAAGAAGACACAAACAAGTAGAAAGACATTTTACATTCATGGACTAGCAGACAGTATTATTAAAACCCCCACAGAACCCAAAGAGATCTACAGAGTCAATGCTGTCCTCATCAAAATTTCAGTGGCATTTTTAAACAGAAAAAAATCTCCAAATTTATATGGAATCACAAAAGACCCAGCATAGCCAAAGCTCTCTTAAGAATAACAAAGTTGGAAGCATCACAATTCCAAAATATTATACAAAGCTATAGTACACAGCGTGATACTGGCACAGGAACAGACACATAGACAAACGGAACAGAATGGACAAGCCAGAGCCAAACCCACACACATATAAAGACACCAAGAATATACAACAGAGTAAAGACAGTCTCTTCAACAATGGTGTTGGGGAAATTATATACCCACATAAATATATGACTTGGCAATTCCACCACTAGGTGTGTACATCCAAAGGAACTGCAAGCAGGAACTCCGCTACTTGTACACCAATGTTCATGGAGGATTAAGCACATGAGCCAAGAGGTAGAAACAACCTGAGCTTCCCTGGTGGTTCCGGCTGTAGTAACGAACCTGCCTGCCAGTACCCAGCAGTGTCAACCCCTGGGTCAGGAAGATTCCCTGGAGAAGGAATATGAGGGCTCCAACTTTTGAGGGCTGAGGCTATTAATAAAACATGGCAGGCTCACTCGGCAGGGCGATCTTAGAAGGAATCACACAAGTGGCAGAACGCTAGACAAGATAAGGGTCCAAACTGCCTGCCACTTTTAAGAATCTAAGCTATATATATGAAGTGGAATATTGCTCAGCCATGAAAAGGAATGAAATTGGGTCATTTGTAGAGATGTGGATGGACCTAGAGACTGTCATACAGAGTGAAGCAAGTCAGAAAGAGAAAAATAAACATTGTGTATTAATGCATGCATGTGGAATTGAGAAAAATGGTAGAGATGATTTTATTTGCAAAGCAGAAATAGAGACATAGACGTAGACAACAAATATATGGATCCCAAGGGGGAAAGTGGGGGGTGGGGTGGGAGGAACTGGGAGCTTGGGATTGCCACAAATACACTATTGGTACTATATAAAATAGATAACTAATGAGAACATTTTGTATAGCACAGGGAACTCTACTTAAAGCACTGTGGAGACCTGAATAGGAAGGAAGTCCAAAAGAGGGGATATATGTATGACTGATTCATTGTGCTGGCGCTAAAACTAACACAATATTGTAATGCAATGAAACTCCAATAAAAATTAAGTTAAAAAGAGTAGTTCCTATAAGAATTGTATACAATTGGCACAATTCTTTCTTCCTTAAGCTGTACCAACTCTTTGTGTTCCATCCAGCATTACTAATAACAATTTCTACCTTGGGTTAGTGATAAATTCACTAAAAACAATTTTCTATCCATCTCCTTCCCAAAGTGTCCAAAGAACTTATCAAGGTTTCATAAAGTACATCACCTTAAAATAGTTTTAAAATTCCAGAATGGATTTTAGGGGGCCAGATGTCTCAATGAAATTGTAATGTAGAAAATAAAAAGTTCTCCTAACCCCGACTGTCTGCCCCAGCGTCTTCCCAGTGAGGAGATAGGACATGACTAGGAAGGTCATGATAAAGACACAAATGTGATATCCACATATGATGCTAACCTCAAATATCGCAGCCTACTTCGAGGCCATTTGAGTAAAAATTGTCAAGGCTATTGTCTGCCCTGTGACTCAGTTTTCTTCCTTTTAGAAACTGTTTTATTCATTCTTGATCTTACTGATGGCATTCAGTCAAGATCTCTCAAGTTAAATTTTCACTCCTAGATCTTTTCTATCCTGAGTTTTCTATAACAAAGAGGAATGAAGGGAGGAAGTGGGGTGAGTGTCTCAAATGTCTAAACCAGGGGCAAATGGCCCAGTCATCAAAATAGAGAGCTGGGCCACAGAAGGCCTGTTTAAGCAACAATTTGGAAAACTCTAAATCTAATCATACACATCTGTGCCTTATATTCTCGACCTGCTGTCTCGCCTGAAAAGAAGGTGCTTAAATCCCCATTAGTGGGGCAGGACCGCCCATCTATGGAAAACCAGAGCTGGACTCCAATCTGCCATGTGGGCCCCTGGAATAGCCGCCAGCTGATCAGAACACATTTAACACCGGCGATCCAGTGCTGGGCAGGAGGAACACAGCTGGCTGACACAGCAAGCGCTTACCAAGAGCAAGGAAAATGCCATTTGATTCGTGGGCTGAGCCAAGCCGTCTGGGAAATCACTCAAAGAAAAGTAGTTGGAAATGACATTTCGGCTCTGATTTTTCTTGTCAAGTCAGCCCCATAAGCCAAAGACTCAAAAACAGCACTCCACCTAGATGTTGTCCACACAGTGACACTTGAACTTCTGCTTTGGTCTTTTGAGAGTGATGCTAGCTCTGCCGGAGATAACACTGGAAACTGAATGGGCTGGCTGCTGGAAACAGGACTGCGCCCACAACTCATCTCCAGAGAAATGGATTGCTTCGCCCGCTGTGGCTTCTTTATTTCCTATCGTGAGATCTGAACCCTGGGCCCGAGGCACAGTGAGGCATGCGATTGGCATTTGCAAAAACCTTGACATCCCACACTGCAGTTCACGACTGGCGTCAGACAAAGGAGCATATTAAATGACTGCCAGCCTGATGATAAGGCCAGTTATTACCGAGGTGTAGTTTCCCCAGGTCTAAAGACCCATAGCGGTGGTACTGAAGCATGCAGGGGAGAAGATAAAATTTAATTAATAATTTCCTTAGAGGCCAACCGTCTACTACAACTATGTTCCTTGCTGTTTTCTGCAATGACCTTACAGCTCATAAACATCACAGGCACACGCTTGGTCATAGCCTCATCCCCAGCTTCAATTTATGGTGCAGGCTGTCCTGCATAATTAGCTAGGCTGAGATGAAGAGTTTTGGTTGCTGCTGCTGGAAAGTCACAGGCTCTGCATAGGGCAGGTGTGTGCCTTCCTCCCTCTGCTCAGTCCAATGTCTTAAATAGAGAGCATCATCTCCTACATCAATAGTACACATTCTGGACAAAGCTGAGAATGAAGGTGAAGTGTGTTGCTGAGTTTCAGGGGACACATTTTAGTTTCTGTTTTGATTGGAAAGACTGGACACGAAATTAAGTGGCTTTCTTGTATTCCATAGACTGGCTCAATCCAATCGTTTTGGACACACATAATTGCCAAGAATGATATAATAGGGAGGTAGTTTTATTTCTCCTACAGTAAAACACGTGTTCCTTTAATACAGAACTACTGTTTATTTTGAACCTATTATGTGTGGAACACTTGGGAGAACTGTGGGGGAAACAGACAAAGTCTTAATTACCTCTGGGATCAGTGCCTACCATAAAATCTGGGAAAGAGAACATGTTTAAAAAAGTATCTAAAGATGAATAAATCAAAGATTTGATTGTGGGATATTGAAAATTATTGAAAACATGCATACAATTTATACAGTCAGAAAAATAAAAATTAAAAATGAGACTCTCTGTTTCTAAAATTGAGAACCAATGTGTGCTGACTGCCTACTTACTGCCAGACCCTAGGGTGCCCGGGATACAAGGCTGCAGTGGTTCAGACTGTCCTATAGCAAAAGTGACTCCCTCAACTTGCCAGAAAAAGACCCAAAGCTAAGTATAACATTTTCTAACTTTATCTTTCTGAATATTCATTGTAATCAGTCCTGAATATTCATTGGAAGGACTGATGCTGAAGTTGAAGCTCCAATAATTTGGCCACCTGATGCGAAGAACTGACTCATTGGAAAAGACTCTGATACTGGGAAAGATTGAAGGCAGGAGAAGAAGGAGACGACAGAGGATGAGATGGTTGGATGGCATCACCAACTTGGACATGAGTTTGAGGAAGCTCCAGGAGTTGGCGATGGAGAGGGAAGCCTGGCATACTGTAGTCCATGGGGTTGCAAAGAGTCAGACACTACTGAGCGACTGAACTGAACTTTATCTTTGACATATTCCTCTTCCCACTCTAGGCTACAGCCAAATGAGATTGTTCCTATTCCCTCCAAACACCCTATGCTTTGCTCTAGGGCCTGGTCAGAACAGAATCTCAAATGCCTGTTGAAAGTATGAAATAAAAAGATAATTAATCACTGTGCCTTTTGCTGATAGCATTTTCTCTGGTTTGACATTCTTACCCAGCTGCTGATCCATTAAAACTGTTCTCTGAGTCTATATCAAATACCATCCAGAACACAGT
This sequence comes from Odocoileus virginianus, assembly GCF_023699985.2. Classification (NCBI taxonomy): domain Eukaryota; kingdom Metazoa; phylum Chordata; class Mammalia; order Artiodactyla; family Cervidae; genus Odocoileus; species Odocoileus virginianus. Next base: position 54,376,205 of record NC_069676.1, read on the forward strand.
AGTATATTGTTGTTGACCATTTCATTTATTCATCCATTCACTCAATCATGTATATCTCATTTAAAATGGTTAAGACATCACATATGTTGATTGAATCACATGGAAGAACAGGAATATCTATGGCTTTATGAGGATAGAGTCTTTGGTGCCAAGTCACCTTCCTTCCAATTCTCATCCACATCCCAGCTGCTGCTGCTGATGAAAACTGTTAATACTACTGACAGAACACTTACTATTGGCTCTGGACTACGCTAAGCTCTTTATATAGAATTACTTCCTCAAATATGCAGCATCACCATAATGTTTATGTATTATTATCCCCATGTTACAAGTAAGGAAATGAAAACAGACACATTAAGTAAACTCATCCTCAAGTTGCACAGCTAATAATGGTAGTGTCAGTAGGCCAATCCAGGTCTAAAACTTTGCTCTTAGCCACTATAGTATTCTCTCTCTCTCTTAATTCTTAACTTATCATGAACAGACATGAAAATATGTCTCTGAGTTACATGCTTAAAGAAGAAAACTTGGGCATTACAGTTGCTTGTCTAATGCCAGCTATTCAAATGTGTGCAGTCACTGGACCACCTGGATATTTAGTCTGCATGAACACAAACATCTGGATATTTGGAAAATGGATGCAAAAGCAAGCATTTCAGATTTTATCTGCATACCTGGCTCCACATAACCCCAAGGCAAGGCATTTCCCCTGAAAACAGAACATAGAGATCTGAAACGGAAAACAAGGCAAAAGTTTTAGATAAGAAGTATATAGTGCTTAATTATTACCAGTGGAAAAATAAGTTTGCCTTTCAAACAATCATAACTTTTCCTAGAGGCAGTACTGCCCTAATGTGATACTTTATGAAAAGAGTTCATCTGAACCAGATCAAATCCAATTGAGAGTCAAACATAGTGAGAAGGAAGATGCTGTGAATAAAGTGGATTTTGGACCAATCCAGATTCTTCCCCATCCACTGCCAAAAAAGAACTAGAGCTCTCTTGTGGATATTGAAAGTCTTGACACAGATGCTTCAAATTGAAATAAAGATGCCATTCTGAATCTCGGTTTCAGTATTAATCTAGGATGCTCATGACGCAGAAGTTTCCCCACCTCTGTGTTATACCCACGATCTCTCTCCAACTTACAAAGTTAGAGTCTAGAGAGATGTTCACAGTAATCAATACTTCAGCCTGACTTATCAATGACTGCCCGACTCCCGATTCTTAACAGATTTTCTGCTTTCTCTTGATTTTCACTCATTGTACAAAACACACTGTATCAATACCAAAAGGCATGAGATCCTCTAACACCAGAATAGTTGTTTTCTTTCTTTCCCATTTTTTTTTAATAGAGTCGGCTCATGGTTTTCCAATCTGTGCTTCAGATATGGTGACCACCTTGGCTTCTGAACACCCCCTGGTTATTTCACTACATCAAGTGCTTGATTTAGCCAAGGAGAGATGGTGTGTGTGTGTGTGTGTGTGTGTGTGTGTGGTTATTTCACTACATCAAGTGCTTGATTTAGCCAAGGAGAGATGGTGTGTGTGTGATGGTGAGGGAAAGAGGGAGGGAGAGGGGAATGGCAGGGGGAGAAGAAAGAAAGAGATCAAGAGAGACAAAGGAGGGGTAAGTGTGGATAGAAACATGGATACAGGATGATTTATCAATACAGAAAATATTCCTCAAAACTGCTGTCATATATTCTGATGCAAAGTGACCTTTGAGGAAGTTTCCCCCAAATACACATTTATGAAGGTATGGTAAATATTATTAAGATATCGAGAAACTGGAAACAGCAAAGTGTCTATGAATAGAAGTTAGATTAAATAAACCAAGGTACACTTATAAAGCAGATTATTATGCATAAAAAAGCCATATGATAGAAGATGACAATGACATATTTGTGATCATTTTTTATGACAGATGCAGTCATGGCCACAGTCCCATCCCCAGGTGTAATTTATGACTCAGGTTGCACTGAAAAACCAACAAGGCTGAAGGTTTTCAGATGCTTCTACTGGAAGTATCATGGGCTCTGTGTAAGGAGCGTACTACAGCATAAGCCCTCATTCTGTTGAAAATGTATGTGTGAACAGACCTAGAGAAGGAACTTACAGTTGTTGGGGGGGCGAGTGGGGAGGGAATAGTTGGGGAGTTTGGGATGGACACGCACACACTGCTATATTTAATATAGATACAAGGACATACTGTACGGTGCAGGGAACTGTGCTCAATGTTATGTGGCAGCCTGGAAGGAAAGGGAGTGGGGGAGATGAATATGTGTATATGTAAGGCTAAATCCCTCTGCTGTCTGGCTGAAACTATCACAACACTGTTAATTGGCTAATATAAGATAAAAAGTTCAAAAAGATTTCAGTTCAGTTCAGTTGGTCAGTCATTTCCAACTCCTTGTGATCCCACAGACTGCAGCATGCCCAGCCTCCCAGCTCAACATTCAAAAAACTAAGATCATGGCATCCGGTCCCATCACTTCATGACAAGTAGACGGGGAAACAAAAAGATATATGTGTGGAATAAAGGGAAAAACATCTCCACCAAAATGTCCACTGAATGTACTTCTCATTGCTTTAGGAATCCTGTGTCCCTAACCTATCATTTTCTCTTCAACTGTTGGTTAAATAGCATAAATAATTAAAATTTTTTCCATTTATGCTTTCCTGCATTTTTTCCTATTTTCTACAGTCCACATAATTCTTCTAGTTAATGAAAACCACAGTATTCTTAAAATAATTAATGTCAATGGCTATAAATAATTTTAGAAACACACATCTAACACAAAAGAAATTTCTTGAATGTAGGTGCCTTTCTTTGCAACTGTCACCAGACACACAAATGCAGAAAAACAAACGTGCAAGTCCCTGTAATGACTTTCTGCGAACAGGAGACACAGCCTCTCGGGCCAAGGACACTAATCACTAAGTGGCAACTCCATCTAAGGGCTCCGCAGTAATTTTGTCATTATCTGGTTGGTGGGTAGAAGCAGCAAGAAGCTGAGTTTCTGCCTTAGTGAACCACATGGGTAACTTACCACAACAGGAGGATATCAGGGAGAAATAAGATAGGAGTGTGTATGTGCGTCTTTTTGTGTGTGCACTTGTGTGTTTGATTCAGCAGATAATTCCTAGACCTACAGAACTTGGCCTACAAATGAGAATGATGTTCAGTAATGGTGAAACCTTCCAAGAGAAGAACAATAGGCTGGTTAAAAATTTAGCCTTTCTTTTTTTTAAATGAAAATAAGAAAATGGAAGGTTCCCATCTAATTTCTTGCTAAAGTTGCATCCAACGTCCAGTTTTGTCTGTATTGTGGAACTATGTGCAAAGAAGGTTTTCTCAATGAAGGCTGATCTATCTATTTATCAAACTACCTGCCTACCTTTCTGGAATTCCGTATGGAATCTCAGTAGCTAAAACTGAGAGTGGGACAAGTATAGTCTTGATCTCCTAACAGAATGAATTTTGATGTATCTGTATAAGAAACACAGTCATTACTGTTATGTCAAGGATATTTCCATACCACCCTGAAAAACAGCTATGAATGAAAACTCTTCCAGATCTATTTCAATCAAGTAAGAAACAAATTAGCACTTGTAACACTGGTGGACAGGTGACTCAAGATGCCTCTCTGAGGCTGGGGGTTCAAGAGGGAGAGGACATATGTATACCTAATACTGATACACACTGATGTCTGGCAAAAATCACCACAATATTGTAAAGAAACTATTCTCAAATAAAAAATACATAAGAAAGACACCACTCTGGGAGTATGGAACATTTCCTCCACCACAGTCTTATCTGTCCTATTAACATCTTAATAAGTATCATAACTTCTGGTAAAGGCAGATCAGAACAATGTGACTATATGGTGGTCTTAAATTTACTACTAAAAGTACTAGATCAGACTGATAAATATATCAACGCATATTTTTCCCCCAGATTTTAGTTCCTAAGAAGAATGATGGCCAAACAGATACTAAAACATCATTTATTTTTCTATGGAGGTAATTAACACCACCTCACAAAAGAAGGTTCCCGTACCTTAACTTTACAGAGCGTCAGTGACTTGATGAGTTCAGTCTTAGACATACTAACAAGTCAGAATTATGAAGTTTCAGCGCTGGACACACAGAAGTTAGAAACAAATTCAGAAACAAGCAAAAGAGGGTGGAGAATCAACTGTGAAAACTTGGATTGCAAACAGAGTAGTAAAGAGAACCCAGACTGTATACAATACTATTGAGAAGAAGTTCCTCACCAGGGCCATTTCTGAGCTGCAGGATGACTACAGAACAGCCTCCACCCTCTGTCCCTTTCTTTCCACTCACACACTCTTCAGCAAATACTGCTTCAAATGCATTACCGTGGTTCACCCAGATTGTCCAGTTAAGTGCTCCCGGAGATAGTCAGCCAGGTACCAATTAGGAAGTCGGCACCTTCCTGTGTATCCCATATCCTGATAAGAAAGACATCCTCTTTCCTGAAACTCCTGGCTGCTATATCACTCAGGGCACCCGGGGAGCTCCTGACAACCACTGTAACCACCAGTGAGCTGCTCTGGGGGCCAGGTTACTTACAGGCAATTGAAGATATTTATATTGCCCTCTGTGCTCTCTGACCTTAGTTTACAACTCTTTACTGTTTGTTTGTTTTTAACAATCTGTTTTATTCCTTGACTCATTCTCAGTATTATTCAGAGAGGGATGATTTGATTTGATGCCCTATCTCTTCACATAGCCCCTCAAACTGGCAGAGAAAAAAAAAACGAAGACACATTTGAGTATATGTAACCTATTAAGTTCCTTCTTACAGATCAGTCTTCAGAGAAAGTGAAAAGACTCCTGGAAGCAGTAAAAGGGTGGGACCTCTACAATTCCCTTTAATTCAACCATCTCAGCAAACTTCTCTTTATGACCAAGCTAATGAAGACACATTATTTACTTTATACTTCTTCTAATCCCAGTCCAACGCCTAATGCTTTATAGGGTTTATCTTGTTCACACCTTGCAACATTATGAAGTACTTCTAACAAAGCCCCCTTTTGCAGATGAAGACACCGAAGCATATTTGTCCAAGGTCAGTGGGCTCTTTAGTAGCAGATCTAGGTTTGAATTTCAGGTCTGTCAAAAATCACACAAATAAAAACAGTGCTTATGACTACTCAGTTATTTTCCTTCCCATCGCCTGTGCTGGGGGTTGTAGACTCAGAGGCCTGACAGCTAAGTTCTGTGAATGGAGCAGGCTGGGGAGGCACTGTGGCAGCCTGGAGTCTCAGCATGATATATAGGAGTGTCCCCGCCCCACTCTGCTAGCTGTGGCCATGAAGGGTCTATGTGCTCACTGTGGCCAGGGGATCACAGTTTTCAAGGAAAGATGGAAATATGGATATTATGAAATCATCTGATTTGGGGACTTCCCTGGTGGTCCAGTGGCTAAGACTCTGAGCTCCCATTGCAAGGGCCCAGGTTCAATCCCTGGTCAGGGAACTAGATCCCACATGCTACAACTAAGACCTACAACTAAGAGCAGCCAAATGAATAAATAAATAAATGTCCATGCCTGAAGAATCCCAAGGACAGAAGAGTCTGGTGGGCTACAGTCTACAGGGTCACAAAGAGTCAGATATTACTAAGGCAACTTAGCACGTACAAACACGCCTTTTAAAAAAATCATCTGATTTTTAAATGTTGGCAACTTATTTAACATATTTAAACAGTGGGCCAACCCTATACTCGCCAAATGAATGCCATCTTTAGGCAGAGTTCACCATAAGGGCCACTAATTTCCAATCCCCGTATTTTTCCTTCTTCAAATTCAACCTTGACTGGTGTGGTCATAACATTCTGCTTCAAAAACAAATTATTTCTGACCCAAGCATCACATCTCTTTTCTTCCTCGAGCCACTGTGGTCAGGAGCAGAGGGGCAAACATCTCTGCTCTAGGAGGCTGCATTAAAACCGAGCAGACTTGGTGGAAAGCTGCTTTTCCAGCCGGTGACAGGAATTTGTCTCTCTCCCCTCCAGGTTCTTGTGTCCACATCTCTGGAGTTGCCTCCAGCTTTCTCCTGTGGTTCAGCTACATGCTGGCTTCCTCTGAGTCTAGCTAGATTTTGTGTCTTGGAGGAAAAAAAGAAAAAAAAATGCCTCTGAAACTTTAAAAAATACAGTTCAGCTTCAACTTTCACAAGCGATGGTAAATTCCACACTCATTAACCACTTTTTCTCTTTAGCTCACCCCGGTTAAAACAAATCACTGTTCTCCAAAGTAGGAGGTGGAGTTTGGGCAGATAAACCTTAGCATTAGGTAATTTGGAAAAGCGAAAGTGTTAGTCACTCAGTCGTGTCTGACACTTGGTGGCCCCATGGACTATAACCCACCAGGCTCCTCTGTCCATGGGATTCTCCAGGCAAGAATACTGGAGTGGGTTGCCATTTCCTTCTCCAGGGGATTTTCCTGACTCAGGGATCAAATCTGGGTCTCCTGCACTGCAAGCAGATTCTTTACCATCTGAGCCACCAGGGAAGCTAAGCCCTTTAATTAATTAATTTGTTTATTGGGGTACAGTTGCTTTACAGTGTTGTGCTAGTTTCAGGTGACAGCAAAGTGAATCAGCTATGCATATACATATATCCACTCTTTTTTAGATTACCTTTCCATTTAGGTCACCACAGGGCACTGAATAGAGTTCCCTGTGCTATACAGTAGGTTCTTACTAATTATCCATTTGATGCATAGTATCAAGCCCTTTAAAATCTGTGGTGAAGGATTTTCTTGAAGGACAGTCCTTCGCTTTACAACGAGATGCCCTGCAATAACAGAAGCAAGTCTCTCTGCTCTGGGGTTTAAGCTCCCACAAACCATGGCATTCATTCATCCTCCTGAGTTTCTCCCTGAGACCTTAGCATCAGGAAATCCATCTTGCTTATTGTTGTACCCCCAGCACTTGGCAAAAACATTAATGCTTGCTGAATAAGTGAATAAAATGAAAGAAGGACTCAGGACCAAGATAACATCTCTGCTGTGATTTATTCATTCAAATATGTTGCCATGAGCTTAGGTCCCCAAGAAGTGGGCTCGAGGAACAAAAGGTGGCCACCGTTCAGATCACTAGGAGACTTCTGTTTGACTGTGTAGGGTGGAAGCTGAGGGCAACAGCTGATTTTCTCAGGACAAAGGAAGGGAAAAGAGAATTTCAGAGGGACGTGAGGGTTAAGAGGAAGGAAAAAAATACCTGAAACTTGGGGGCAAGCGGGTAAGCCATGGGAGAGAGGAAAGAGGAAGTGGGTTGTGTGATGCAACCCTTCCCCAAGTCTCTCCATAAAACTTTCAGTAAAACAGTCACTGTCATCAGTGATTTTGGAGTCAAGTAAGTGTCCGTATTATAAGCATACCAAGCACACGTGCTCAGTGTGGAAAACAAATATAAATACAACAAAGTCCCTTCCTTGGAGGAGCAAACAGCCATGAGAAAAACAGCCATGAGAAACTGTCCAAAGATACAAAACACTAATGATTCATGCAAAGATCGTACATTTACTGTGTGTGCCAGGCATGTGCTGCGGCCTGGTGATGTGGTAGCAAAGGGGGCAGTCAAGCTCTCCTGCCCCAGGAGAGAGAGGCAGTAAAGCTAAGGGACGGGGCAATGTTGGTCACAAGGGCTTTAAACGTATCACATGAAAACGACATCATGACAGAAGGGGTCCAACACTAACTATGCGGTCAGGATCGGCCTTGATGAACGAGGGGTGACAACTGAGCTGAGACCAGGAGGATGGGAATCACTAAGAAGATCTGCGGATGAAGCTCTCTAAGAAGAGGGAAGAGCTGTATACAAATGGACCGAAGCAAGGGAGGCACTCGGCAAGCGATGGGGAGGAGAGTATAGCAGATGATCAGAGAGGCAGGCAGGGCCCAGATTACCAGACTAAGTTACTAGGTCTGCAAGGATAATGGATGGACTTGCCAAGACTCAGAGACTTGACTGAAAGACGCAAAAGTAAAATGTAATCACAACGCAAGGGCCTTGGCAGGCACCATCTCTGGGGGGATGTTCTCAAAACACTAGCCCTCCAGGGGGCAGGAAATAATGTAGTCTAGTTAATTGCCCTTGGGGACTGCTCTGTGTATGAATGTAAAACTAGGGATTATCCAGCCCTAGATGCAAATGAAAAGGGCACAGTGGGTCACTGGTTTTCCAGAAGACTCTCCTCACTGGAGGTAGAAGTGAGAATGCCAATTACCCTCATTCTGTGGAAAGAAACCAGGAGAGGAGAAACACCCAGAGAATTGTGCTTTGGATTGGCCTGCAAATCATAACAACCACCCCAAAATAAAGAGAACGGGGTGGGGGGGGGAAGCCTCTTTACACTTGGGATCTTAAGTGATTAGAAAGCGTTGTTATTTGGCTGATTTTCACACTTCATTAGCATATGCATAATTTAACAAGGGAACATGCTGGGGGCTGGCACGGGTGAGGGCGGCTCTCCATACCCATGGACTAGAATCTAGGGCAGCAGCACTGTGAGGGCTTAATTACGCCAGCAAGGCAACGGAGACCAGCGTGCAAAGGGGGATGAGCACGCGATGTGCAACAAGCACAGAAAGTCTGTTTTCACCCACGTGTACCTCTGCGGAGCCCTGTCCAAATATTCCCCCCAACGACACCTTGGACCAGACAACCACGTTTTCTTCTCCAAAGATGTGACCAATGCCCAAAAGAATAAAGGACTAGGTTATGACGGTTCACAGCATATTGCACTTGGCACTGAAGAGAAGCAGGATGTAGAATATTGCTTTAGGGCTGAATAAAATGGACACTAGGAGAAGGGTCAGGACTTCAAATTTTAATCCTCAATTTCCTGATTAGATTCACAAGCAGAGCAGCAAAGAGAAAAATACCTTTGGCGTGAAATCGCATAGGCCTTTTTGAAAACAAGTGGCAGGGAATTCTACAATTTTCACGCCGTATCTCACATTATCACCACCGCACTTAAAGTCATATAACATTAAAATTATGTCCATATCAATATATCTTGGTCCACTGATCTATTCTGAGATGATTTACAGGTCTTTTTCTGCTTCTGGTACCTTTTCAGCATCAGTTTTCCTCTCCTAAGAAAGTACTAACTTTCCTTTATCTCAGTGTAAGCTGCTGTGTGTGATGTTTGTGTACTTTAAGGCCTGAACTGAGCTAATTGGCATAGTCTATCCCCTTCTCGATAATGAGTGGGTTGGGCCTAAAATATATATATATAACCCAAATTGAACCAATGAGGGTTAGGTCCAGACTTTTGTCGCTACTGAGAAGATTCCAACATAATACTTTCCCATCCTTGACGCCAATCTCTCATAGCTCTCCAAACATGTCAAACATTTTCATACCTCTGTGCTTTTGCAGATGCTATTCCACTTCTTGAATGAATGAGGAAATCCATCAGTTCTTCCATATGTTATTTTGGCTTGAATCCCCTAAACCTTATGCTATCATATTTTACTTAATAAGCATACACTCACTATACCATACCATTGGCTGTTTCTGTTAGGGGAAGCACACTGACTTAAACTGCCCACCCTGGCCAGGCACCATAGTAACCATCTGCATCAGTTGTTTTACAACAGGAGGTCCTGCTAAGGAACACAGAACTAATAAGCCACCACCAACTGGAAGAGTTCGGGAAAGGTCAAAAGGAGACACCACATGTCCGACCACCTCCCAGAATCCTTCTCTCTGGCATCCATCTTGGCTGAACAAGGCGTGCGCCACCAGGAAGGACTCTGAGTCAGAATGATTGGCTAAAGACAACCCAGAAACTAATCCCATCACCACAAAACCCAAGACTGCAAGCCATGTGGCAGAGCAGTTCTCCCGGCTTTCCTTACCCTACCGCTCTCCACCCAGGTGCCCTTTCCCAATAAAATCTCCTGCTTTGTCAGCACATGCGTCTCCTCGGACAATTCATTTCCGAGTGTTAGACAAGAGCCCAGCTTCGGGCCCTGAAAGGGGTCCCCCTTCCTGCGACATTGCCACAACAACCATTCTCTCCTTCTTCTGTCAACAATCAGTTCTTTTTCCTTTCTTGTGCTTGTGTAGTACGAGAGTTAGACCCTATTTGGCTTGTGTCCACTAGGTATTCCAGCTCACTGAATACAGGGAAGAGACATAGGGATGGCGGCACAGAATCCAAACAGACCTAACGATATGCAAGGAGATATTTCCTAAGGATTTAAGGTGATGTCAAGCCTTGCACTCTGACAGCCAGTTTTCTACCACAAATGGAGAGCCTGGAACCGCTGCTGGGTCTACACAAAAAGCAGAGCAGAGATATTAGCGACGGGGACAAGGCTGAGCTCTGGGTCAAGCCTTACCTGAAGCTATTTTTTTTTTAAACTTCTAAATATGTGTGTGCTAAAATCTTGATTAAGCAAAATTTCAGAAACATTTTTTTCAGCCTTTCAACCAAAAGATTTCTGACCAATAGAGTGACAAAAAGTGTCAAACAGCTTGAGAGCCAATATAGAAATCTATGAGAAGCTAAATTATACTCTAAGTGAAGTGAAGTGAAGTCGCTCAGTCATGTCCGACTCTTTGCAACCCCAGGGACTGTAGCCTACCAGGCTCCTCCGTCCATGGGATTTTCCAGGCAAGAGTACTGGAGTGGCTTCTCCAAATTGCTCATGTATTCATCCACTCAAGAAATATATGAACACTTATTATATGCCAGGTACTGTTCAAGGACACTAGAGGTTGTAGCAATAAACAATTTTTTTTTAAAGCACAGATTTAGTGTGGGGGTATATATAATAAACAATAATAATGATAACATGATAAAGTATATTGTATATTAAAGATTGTTATGAGAAAAAAATAGGATCAGTTAAGGCACATCAGAAAAGCCAAAGGTGGAAGGGGATTTCAACTTCAAATAATTAGTCAATATAGAAAGAAAAATATATATATATAAGAAAGAAGGCTGAGAACCAAAGAATAGATGGTTTTGAACCACAGTGATGAAGACTCTTGACAGTCTCCTCAACAGCAAGGAGATCCAACCAGTCAATCCTAAAGGAAATCAATCTTGAATATTCATTGGAAGGACTGATGTTGAAGCTGAAGCTCCAATACTTTGGCCACCTGATGCAAAGAGCTGACTCACCAGAAAAGATTCTGATGCTGGGAAAGATTGAGGGCAGGAGGAGATGGGGGCAACAGAGGATGAGATGGTAGGATGGCACTGTTGACTCAGTGGATATGAGCAAACTCCAGGAGATAGTAAAGGACAGGGAAGCCTGATGTGCCGCAGTCCATGGGGTCCTAGAGAGTCGAACATGACTGAGTAATGGAACAAGTCAATATAGGCTTCACTGAAAGGACAACACTTGAATCAAGACTTCAGAAAGTGAAGACATTGGCTGTGCAGATATCAGGGAGAAGAGCAGTCCAGGAGAAAAAACAGCAAGAGTGAGGGCCCTGGGGACTGGTGAATTCAAGTAGCAGCAAGAAGGCTGTGGCGCAGGGAGAAAGCAACAAGAGTGAACTCAGGGAGGAAACTGAAGTCCCACCGTAAGGACTCTTTCTCACTGAGTAAGATGGACAGTCACTGAAGATTTTGAAGAGAGGAGTGACATGATCAAACCTAAATTCTTACAAGAATCAGTCTGGCTACTGTACAGAAAAGAGATTTGGGTCTCAGAGAAAAAGGTGGAAGCAAGGTATTGTTGCAACGATGCCTGTCAGATAGTAGCTTGGATCAGTAGGGTAGCAGTAGAAGTGGTGAAAAAGAGATTTGGTTTCAAATAGATTGGAAAGAGCTAATAGGATTTCCTGATGCATTACATGTGGGGTGTGAGTCAACGATGACCCCAAGGTTTCTGGTTTGAGAAACTTAGAAGAATACAGTTGCTATCAACAGGGAAAGCTGCAGGTAGAAAAAGATTGTTCAGGAAATGATCAGCATCTCAGTTTGAAGCCTGCAATGCTTTACTGAACATGAAAGCAGGTCTTCTTTGGAGACCTGAAGAAGCTGGATATGTAAGTCTGGAGTTCAGGAGAGAGGAATGAACTAAAGACCTGAACTTGGGAGTAGTCAGTATTTAAACAGTGTTTCAAGTCACAAAGTGAAATGAAATAATGAAGAGGGTAATTGCAGATGAGAAGAGAGGATTTAAGGTCTTAATTCATTAAATTAATCCACTCATTTAATACCCATGATAACCTTATAAATTCAGTAATTATTATTCTCCTCATTTTATAGGAAATGAGAAAATCAAAGCTTAAAGGAGTTAAGATCACACAGCCACTTGGCCAAGAACATACTGTGTATAAACACGTATGCTGTCAAGCTGGGACTGAAACCCAGGAAGTCCAGCTCCAGAGTCTGTGCTCCTAACTATTACTCAATATTGCCGCCTGTTCCCAAATGGAATTGTTTAATTAACTGATAGATGTTTAGGATTAGTGATAAAAACAGTGCACAGGACCTCAGAATGGCCAACTAAACTAAACTAATTTGATTTTCTGCCCCTGGAGCTAGACTGGGCTGCAAACACAGTGCCAAGACCAAAGGCAAGAGCTGAAGTTACTGTATCCAAACACAGGAAAATCTGTTCGCTCAGTGGTCCCCATACCTAGTATATATCAGCTTCACCTGGATCCTGCTAAAAGATGCAGGTTTCTGGATGACCATCCTAGATGCTGATTTAATAGATAGTGAACAGAGCTTGGGAATAGCATTTTGATATGTGTCTCAGGAAATTCTCAACACCTACTTAAGAAGCACTACCACAGGACATCTACTTTGGCTTACCTCTGTCCTTTAGCTTTCCCCCCAAAAGGACCATTAGAATTGGACTTTAATTCAACTTACCTCCACAAACGGGACTGGGGCAAAAGGAAGGTATCTGTATATGGCTAACGACTACAGCTTAGCTTAGATAAACAATTTGGTATTCTTCATAAAAATTGTTAGTCTTCTTTTGCTAACTAGCAAGCAACTCCTAGCCATTGTTGTTGTTGTTTAGACTCTTTGCAAGCCCAATGACTGTAGCCTGCCAGGCTCCTCTGTCCATGGCATTTCCCAGGCAAGAATACTGGAGTGGCTTGCCATTTCCTCCTCCAGGGGATCTTCACAACCCAAGGATCAAACCTGAATCTCCTGCACTGGCAGGCAGTTTCTTTACCACTGAGCCCCGGGAAGCCCAAAGCAACTCCTTACTTGAACTAAAATTAATCTTACTCTTTATTTATTTGTATTAGTAAATAAAATTGGTGCTTGAACTTTGCACAGCAAATGGTGGATTTTTACTAAATGCTTATTGAGAAGACAAGGTAAGTGAGAAATTTATGTCCTACACTTGTTAGTAGAGACCCAAGTTTAGTTGGATATCTTCATCCAGTGACAGTTGCAATCAAAGTGTAATAGCATTTAAGTTAACCTAATAAGTGACTATCCTTTATTTTAAAAATGCCAAAGCAGAGCTATAAGCAGAGTGGGTTAGTGTGAACGTCCACTTCCTTTTTAGTTTTCATTAAATAGACAAGTACAGAGCTTCTCAGAAATGTACGTAATTCCAATAACTCAGCAGTTGAGTAAGCCCAGAAAAACATGAGGAAAATAGCTAATATTTGTTCCTAACTTGGTCAGACTCTAAAGGTAATTGCACAAATGATTTCCTCCAATACCAAATGCCATTGCCAAATGTTTGCACATCATATTGCTTTCTGTTTCTACTTAGGGTTTGGAAAACAGTCCTTACAAATTGTCTCTATTTTAGGGATGTGAATAATCACCATATTAATATAGTGGAGTTTAATTTTCAGATTTTTTTCAGAGCCACTGACTCATCCAATTTATTAGTTTCATTGGGAGGCTATGCAATGGATTTGAACTAATTTCTAAAGCAGGAAAATCGAAGACAACTGACAGTAATTTCTGCCTCTATCTCCCCTCCACATTTTTGTATACATGAAAACATGGAGGCAAGAAGGAATAATTTCTCATTCCTATCCAACTGTCCATCAACAACTCAATCTTTTAATCCTGTTGTATTAAACATTTGTATAGCAATATAGTATAGTGATGAAGACCATGGACTCTTAGTTGCATGGCCTTGAGTATTGATAAGAAACTGATATATTCTTCATCCATAAATGTGGCTAGGGAAAGTATCTATAAGGATTCTTAGGAAGATTAGATGGGACAGCACACATGAAATTCCTAGTGTAGTAGTGTCTGGCACACCATAAATGCTCTGCCATCATTGGTGATTATCATTTTTTATCAACACACATGCTCTGGGTATAAACATGCACACAGGCGAGCCCTACTCTCGGCCACTTTGCATTTCAGTATCGCACGCGGCTGCCCAGTTCCTGCCTAATAAGCATTTCTGCTTCACCCTCCCTCTGTAGCCATCCCTCAGTGATTTTTGCTGCTGACTCAAGTGGTGCCACACCACGGGATGAGAACACCCACGTGAGAGCGGCACTGCAGTGATCTGACATCTGAAGAGGATTTAAAATGCAGTGGCATCATCTTACGGAGAAATGAAAAAAAAGGGGGGCATCTTCATGATGGGTCCACATGTACTAGTTAAAGGAGGGCATTCAGGTGATCCGCTCCCATGCTTCCAAGTCTATACACATAACTGCCCAACAGTCAAGTGATTTTAAAAGCATGGAATGAGCAGAGCTTGAAATTACCCACCTGCCTTCACCACAGGCAATGCAATTTTTCTTAAGGAACAGGTATGGGTGATAAGGAGACAGAAAGCCACTTCCCTGGCATCTGACTGCCTTGGTAGCTGCAAATGGCAGGTAATTCTTTTTCTTTCCATTTACACTCCTGGAGGGCTCCCTATGTGCCAAACACAAGCAGGAGTAAACAAGAAAATAAGACAAGATCCCTGAAGTCAAAGTGACAATAACCCATGGGAGACAATATTTCTCTAACAAAAGAGAAGCAAAGGCCCTGGCCCATAGCCGACGCTTAATTAAGATTTGCTGAAGAATGAGTAAATATACAATTTG
Source organism: Odocoileus virginianus (assembly GCF_023699985.2). Classification (NCBI taxonomy): domain Eukaryota; kingdom Metazoa; phylum Chordata; class Mammalia; order Artiodactyla; family Cervidae; genus Odocoileus; species Odocoileus virginianus. The sequence continues at coordinate 54,391,252 of NC_069676.1, forward strand.
GGCAGTCCCGTATACAAACAAGGGTAGAAAATGAAACGGACCAAGTTTAGCAAGCGCCTATTGGTGGCCACCATTGCCAGAAGGTATTCTTTGTCTAAATCTGGCCAGAAAGCCCAAGCTTTTACTCAGACCACTGAATCTTGGTAAGTCCATATACTTGTGCTTACTGCCATTATTTAAGGTCCACTCTGGTGTCCTGAGGAGAAGCCAGTGGCTTGAAGTGGAACCACTGGCAAGGGGAAGAATCAGTCTGACGTCACCGGTCCACATGCCCATACTGGAGGAAATCCCCCTTTCAAGGTGGAAGTAGGAAATCAGCTCAACTCTTATGAAAATTTTGGGAGTTGATGTATTGTTAGCTCTTGACATCCTTGCTATGTCCTGACAGCACGGGGATGATCCACCATGATCACGAAATAACAAGCACTATCCTATTGCAGTCAACAGGATAAAGGGCTCTGATGTACATTCCCATGGGCTCTTGTTCGTAATGTGAACACAATGATGCTTTAAAGGCTTTCAGGTCGCTTTGGAACTTGATGCACCATCTGTGGATTCTTGTCATCACATAAAGCAAATAATTGCTTTTTAAAATATCCATGCCACTATTGCTAATTTTTTCATTTCCACAAGCTACCCCACTAACCACCTCTGGGTATTTACACAGTTGATTTAATTATGCTGTAGCTTTGTGTGTATTGAACATTTTATAGGGGGGATCCATGCATACTGAGCTCACTGTCCTGATGTTTAAAACCAGCCCTCTTTGCTTTGTTTCTATTCTCTATTTTTAGCAGGACAATAGCCCCTGTCTTTATGGCCCCTGGAGGGATTAACGTTCATAAGAGCTGTAAAGCTGGAAGATGCTGCCTCCGTGCTGAGTATGATATAACGATATATTTGTAACCATGTACTGAAAGAGAATGGTCTGCCGGGCATCTCCCACTACCAGCCTGTCCCTGTCGTCAATGGTGTTTATCGAACATGCAGCAACTGTCTTGTGAGCTTGAAATTAATGGGGGGACTCCCGAGAACCTAATTTTAACACATTATCCCCCTCTTTGTTATCAGTATTTGTTTGCTTCAAAGCCTGACACTTTAATTGGCACTGCAGACTGCAACCCACAACTGCAATTTTCCTTTTGAAAGTTTAGAGTGCTGCTGCTTGCAGATGCCTGGGTTGAGCTACTGGAGCTCACAGGTTGGTAGGGAACTGTGCAGCCACAAATGCCTGGAAATGCCATGGGTATGGAAGAAAACCGGAGCCCGTCTCAGGGCGGCTGTGAAAAGGACGCACATGCCATTAATCTTCTTTCAGAGTCACCCTTAGTAACCACTCCCTTCCTGACAGGCATTTGTCTTATTTTTAGTTTCCTTCTCAGGAGCTTTCTGTTTTATCCCCCTGTGTCTTCGGGGGCTTGCCGAGTCTGGTTTTGATCCTCTAATTGGCTTTTACCCTTCAATCCTTTTTGATTCCCCCAGAACAAAAATTGGCCCATGCCTTGCCTAGTTTTTCCACTCTGTCACCTCATTTTGCTTGTTTTTCATCTTCCAGTGAGACTTAACCTCCCTTTTCCCCAACATGTCATGGGAGAGATTTGTCAAGTCTCTCAAACCCTGGTTTCTCTGACCTTCCCCAGTGAAGTGCTTCCCAGGGGTAATTTATTCCTCTGATCCTCAAGTTCCACAATCCTTGGTTTGGATTTTCCCTATAACACGTTCTATGCTGATTCATATCCATGAGTTTCTTATTGACAAAGATATGCCAGAGAACGGACTTCCCTGGTACAGAGGATACGAATCCGCTTGCCAATGCAGGGGACATGAGTTTGATCCCTGATCTGGGAAGATCCCACATGCCAAGGGGCAACTGAGCCCATTCACCACCACTACTGAGCCTGCACCCTAGAGCCCACATGCTGCAACTACTGAAGCCATGCTTCTAGAAGCCACCGCAGTGAGAAGTCCACACACCACAACTAGAGAACAGCCCCAGCTCGCCGCAGCTAGAGAAAGCCTGTGTGCAGCAAAGAAGACCCAGTGCAACCAAAAATAAATAAATAAATAAAAATTATATATATAAAACACACGCCAGAGGATCCATGTTCACAAGCCATACAACACTTCACAGAGTACTGAGCACAGAGCAGGTGCTCTGGAAACATTCTGGGACAAACGGATGCCCTGTGGCTCAGCCAGGAAAGAATGTGCCTGCAATGTGGGAGACCTGGGTTTCATCCCTGGGTTGGGAAGATCCCCTGGAGAAGGGAAAGGCTACCCACTCCAGTATTCTTGCCTGGGAAATCCCATGGACTGTATAGTCCACGCATGGGGTTGCAAAGAGTCAGACAGGACTGAACAACCTTCCCTTTTTAAATTGTATCGGTATTGAAAAACCAAAGTCCTACTGATGATAAAATCAACACCTAGCACAGCTAATGGTGTGTAAGTACTAAGAAAAAATACAAAAAGTAACAACAATTAGGAACTAAGATTCACTGAGCACTCACCAATGTGTCAGACACGTGGCTAGGTGCTTTGCTGGGGTTTCCTCTTAGAAGCCTCCCCATAACTTAATGAGGAAGGCATGAATATTATAGATGGGGAAATGCAGCTTTGAGAGTTCACTTTCTCTGGGGCAGACAGCTAGCTAACAACTGGACAATCTGGGATTCAGGTTCAGGTCTGTCTGACTCCAGAGTCTGCTCTCTTTTCCACTTTATTGTATTGTCTTCTTTTTCCTGTGGGCCCATTTACAAAGGTCTATTAGGGTGAAAACCAGAGTGATTCTGCCTGAGACTTTATAAAACCTCGTATAGAAAAGGATAGGTGATGGACAAACCGAACACTCAGAGGTGACTTTCCAATTTCTGTTGGGAATGTCTGCTGATGTCTATTCCATGGCAGATGGAAAAAAAGCCAAGGCTAAAGACAGTTTATCTAACTCTCCAGTTAGGTAGAATAAAAATATCTTCACTTAACAACGAGGGGGCCAAGCTTGATTCTCATATCAAATCTTGTTACTTGGCAATGACCATACTTTTCCTGGTCTTCGTCTTCGAGGTGACTTGCACCAGGCTAATTTAAATGTGAACACAGTGAAAATTTCAACCCAGAGAGAGTTTGAGAGAATAAGAGATTGGGGGTGGTGGTGGTGGGGAGCTCTATTTACTTTTGGTTAAATGCCAGTACTGCAAGAGACCAAGGTCAATAAAAGAAGTGTGAAACCAATTAGGGTTTCTCACCTTCTGGCTGCTTAAGGCTAGGCATATTGCATACCCGAAATACATGATTTTGCAAGGGAGCATTTCTGGGCTACAGTCATGCTGCAGAATGGCATGGTGCCAACCAAGCCTGGAACAACACATGTCTACTTTTCAGTCTTGGGTTAAAAGTGCTGTGACCCAAAAGAACAGAGGGGAACAAAAGAGATACAGCAAGAATGGGAATAAAGCGTGAATCACAGATACAGGAGATTACCAACAAAAGCTTAAAAAAAAAAAAAACTCTGCCAAAGCTCTATAGTTCTCTGCTAATGACTATCACTGTAATTTCTGCATATTTTAACAGATGTTCTGTTTATAAAACTGCAAACGGATTTAGGGGTTATGAATAAAGCCAGGAGGCCCTGGAGATGTTTCTTTGTATGATTAACTGACCACAGGCCATTTGTTTTACAACAAAGATGCTCAATGATCCATGGTCCATGATTTATACCAGCCTATGTATACTAATGGCTGATGTCTCCATGGTACTTCTCATTAGCAGCTGAAGAGGGATTGGAGGAAAACAGATTATGGGAATAGCTCCCCATTGCTCAACATGCTAGTTCATTACTGGGTGTGGAATCGATCCGAAAGAAAACTAAGATAATCATAAGCTGAAATTTGAATTATAAATTATAACAATTAAGGAATTCAGTTCAAGGATGAAAGAAAGAATGTAGCTTTTCATAACCTTAGCTATACACACCTTGGTAAACTTGGAATAAGAGGAAGTTTTGTATATTCTGAATAAGAGATAAATTACGTGAAAATTTCACTAACAATAAACATAATAATAGTGCTGACCTGATTATTTAACTATGCATCAGCATTCTACTGGGTTATTTACATAAACCATCTCGCTTTACAACTATATATTATAAGGAGCCCCACAAACCAAAACCAGGAAAACATCAAGGTTGAGGGCATCCCTAGCTACTGCCTACCTTTTTCCTTTCTCAAGGTTCCTCTCCTGTGTTCTCTCCACCAAATGAATTTCTTTACTTCTATTCACTGCTGTCTTATACTTCAAAACCCCAACTTGACCTCATGGTTTCATTTCCTCTTAAACTTTCAAGGTAAAATACATTGGTGGTATGTTTCGGTCTAAATTCCCAAGAGAAGGGGTCTGATAACCTCAACATTTATTTCTTTATTTATTTTTGCTATTAGGTCACATCAGAAGTCATAGCCAGCCTCCTGATAGGTTGCTGTGTTGTCTTTCTCTTCTAGTCCAATCAGCTGTGGTTGGACAAGATGTAGATGACACAAGGCACCTAATAGAGCCCCTCTATTAACTCTTGGAGTAGAGATGGGCACAGGGTCATCAGATGGTGGGGAAAGGCATGGGCCGTGGAGTTAGGCTGTCTGCCTCTGCCTCTTATTAGCTTCAGGATCTCAGGCAGTCATGTTCCAAACCTGAGATTCAGTCAACTCATCCATAAAATGGGAACATTATAATTACCTATTTCATAAGGTTGTTATGAAAATGAAAAGGATGTACAGGTGCTTAGCACAGTGCTTGGTCCACATTTTATCAATTCTAGCTATTCTCATAATACTATTAATATATTTTACAAATAGCAAAGTATAATTGCAATGATAACTTCTCCATGGTAAGCCCAAACTTTAAGATTAGTAAGTGCTTCAAGGGGCACCCACTTCACCACACTGGAGTGAGAGAGAGGAGCAGCTCAGTGAGTCTATCATTCAAATTAACCAGGTCCTTTTGATTTTATTGTACACAGACAAAAGCCGAGTCCTCAACTCATTCCAAATGATGAGATTCTTTGTCTAACAGAGGCCAGGGTTGGGGCTCGGGTGCTCCCAGACCTTCCCAAATGACACTCACAAATGCTTAGTGGTCTTGGGGCTTATAGACTAACATCTGGCTCCAGGAACTCACCCCAAATCTCTCATCCCCAGTCTCATACTCCTTTTTCAGTCCTATTGAGAGTCCCACCTCCCTAAACTGCTCTCTCTGGAATGTACGAGATCCTTCTGTTTGAAGAGTCTAGGTCAGCACCTAACATCTGGCATAGCTACTCCCAAAGTTGTTGGATAATTAAATTCTACCCAAGAACTCAACAGGGGGTGGTGGCAAATGAATACCTGAGGGCACTGCCTGGCTCTCCAAGTTTCATTTGAGTGCAAATTATCACTATCTGTGTGTATTCGTGAGCACAAAAGCATTAGTAAGTGCTCCCGGAATATCATCTCTCTCTCGGTCCATCTGCTGCCAAAGTTCACATTAAGTACCAACTTCAAGGGAGGATAATGAGTTATGTGAAAATGAACTTGCGTTTGGCATTTCAGTATCCCCAGGTGATGCAAATAGGCACACATGAACTTGCTCAGAAAAATCCCAAGCTTTGGGACCTGAACATATGGTCTGAGTTATTTAGCCAGATGAGACATGGGATTTCCCACAAGTAGGGTTTTGTTGGCAGCTTGGTAAACAATTGCCCTCAGCTTGGATGCTCCAAATAATGGCAGAGGACAGGGATGGATCAAGGTATTTCTGCAAAGGACATTCTCATAAAAAAAGACACCAAATCTTCAAGCTATGCCCCAAGGACCAGCGCCATAACTTGAGTTATGCAAGAGATTGGAACCCAAAGGACTGCTGGGGAATTGGAAGGAGTCCAATACGACTATAAGAATTAAGCCTCAGATAAATTTACTCCTGTACTCAAAACCAACATTAATAAGATGCTCCGGGAGCTAAAACCAGAACCATAAGGAATGTTTATGCCATGGAAGGGAGGATACACAGAGCAGGAATGAACCCAGCTTATGGCCCCCTTTGTATGATCCAAGTGTTAGCCCCATAGAACACATGCCCAACACTGTCAATTCCTCTAAATACTTTATAGCTATTACTACTTAGCCTGAGTTAGAGCATTTTAAAAGTATTTATTAGCAGACCAAATCCCCAGGCAATTTGTGATGCCAAATTTTCCTACATTGTGTATTTGTCAGTGCTGTGTACAACCCACCATTAGAACAATGCAAGCCCAAGCAAAAGCCTTGTGCAGAAGAATGTTCCAAGACAGGGCTGGCTTTTTATCAGCCCCATTTGTTAACTTTAGCACAACTGAGACACTTTAAAAGATAAAGGTCATTAATATTTCAACACATCATTAAATTTAAATTCAGAACTGAGAACACTTATAAGTGAGAATCCAACCAGTTTTAATTAGGCATTTGATAAAAATTCTCTATGTGAAGAGAAATATTCACTGAATAGTAAGGGAAGAAAACCACAATAGAATAAATGTTTGAAAAATGTTATATTCTAGGTAAGTCATACAACTTGAGTCATCATGAACAGATCTAGCAAATTAAGTTTCTCAAAACCCTGGGATATGCATAGCTCCTGAAAATAAAAGGAAAGCTTAGCCTTGTCAGCCTGGGGTCATGGTAAGGAATATGAATGCCCATGTCTGGCACCCCTGTGTTGAAGCCTACTACTTACAAACTATGCGATTTTTGGTTCAATACCTATTTTTGTCAAGTGAATGAGTGAATCTTCTTTAGAATGAATGAATGTTGCTTGGAAAGCTAAGATCAGGTTCTGTTTAGAAGCAGCAAGAAGTCCCTTAGAAAGATTGGGATACAGGTAGGGCAGAGATGGGAGACTTTCTGAACTTGACTACATACCGAATAGTAAACTCTTCAAACTGAGAAAAGAGGGCCAACAGAGTGATGGCAAAGTATGGGCTTATGGCCTTGACAACAAACAAAAGCTGCTTTCTTGAGGAAAAGCACACTGTTCAGTGTTGCACACTCCGTGCTGGGCTCTGGAGAAGAAATGAGGTGAGGAGGAACGAGGGAGGCAGCCTAGTGGGGGCTTTATAACTAGAAGTGAAAGGAATTCTAACATTAATTCAAAGAGGGGGCAACTTCTTCAGCTCCAAGAGTTGCTTTGGCCTTCAGGATAAAGCTAGTGGGGTCCCAAGATGGTAACATAAACAACAGCAATTCGCTTCCCTTAAGCTGTGGGGGTCGGATGTTACGGGCTGGGAAGAGATTAACTTTATTGCAAAGAGAGGGATTTAATTGCAGAGAGTGATTAGCCAAATGATTAGATCAATAGAATGCAGGTCAAACTGTGCTCAGAAAGATCCACAGCTCTTATTACATGGAAGGTTAAAGACCGGGAAACCATTTGGGGACTCTGAGTTATTTGAGCACAAGGTCACCTGGAGACTTTCCTATAAGACTGCAGATGTACACTTTACCCAGCAAAGATGGCATGCTGACTCAAGGAACATTTGCCCCCCACCCCTGGAACTGGAGAAAACCAACAGAACGTCTGGGATCCTTGAGTGCTGATTTTTAAAGAGGGAAAAGAATCTTGCCTCATCTAGCTCTTCATTCTCTTTTGGCAGTAAAAATCAATGGTTTTGAAAATGGAAAGCAGATCTTTCCCATTTATCCATGAAGATACTTGGGCAGAAGATGGGGTGGTGACATTATCTAATATACTTGTTTTTGCATGAGCTAAAGCCCTCCTGTTCAATCAGATCTGTATTAGTATTAACCTTTAGAAAGATTCATTGATAGCAATGGAACATGTTAAGTCAGATATGTCTAAACGATGCCTCAGCCAAAACAATGGATTGGTTTGAAAGTGGTATTTTATTTGAGGATACCTTACTATTTCACAAAGCATCCTAACAAATTGAGATTATGCATGAGGGGATGTGTCTCAGGGATATTTGCCAGCTCACCAAAGTTGGGACCCCAAAATACATGGCTCCATCTGTGACCCAGACCTGATAGGCAGAGGCCACAAATCTATTTAATTATCAACAGCTCAACACATCTGAATTTCTAGTTCTTGACATTTATCTCATAGAATCCATATGACGGCAAAGACCTAGAAAACTGGCCTTACCATGCACGCTGAAGCAGATAAAGAGATAATAGGGAGATAAAGGCCAAACCTTGCAAAATTCTCTAGGAGAACTGCAGGTGCCACTTCAGTCATCCTAACAACACAAGTGTGAATGAGGTGGATGATAACGTGAACTGTGTATGCCATTGGACATACGGGAACGCAGGGAGGTAAGTGGGCGTGTGTATGCCTGGGCTGCGGTACACACACACCCGCACGCCCTTATCTAAGGTCACTCAGAGTCAGTGACAACGATAATAACTATTCTAAGTTGCAATCTCTCTCATCCAGATGTGTTAAGAAACTGTGCAGTTCCTGCCCACCAAGGAAACATTTTCTCTTTGGTGCTGACACATTGGCGCTTTGTTTCCACCTTTCCCACTCAGAGCTGCGGTTCATTTTAGGCTCCCTTGGGATAAAATCTATGACTCCTGGAAATGGCTTGTGTACAAGCTTTAGACACATCACTCCTGCTCAAATGGTGGTACCTGCTCTAGAGTCCTGTGTTTAGTGATGAAGAAAGAGGAAGAAGAGACTTCACCCTTTCTACTCCTTCATTTTTGCTGTGTGCTAATCCTAAATGCCTTTTCATACTATCCATGGGGTTCTCCAGGCAAGAATACTGGAGTGGGTTGCCATTTCCTTCTCCAGGATCCTGATGCTGGGAAAGATTGAAGAAAAAAGCAGAAGAGGGTGGCAGAGCATGAGATGGTTACGTGGTATCACCGACTCAGTGGACATGACTCTGAGCAAACTCCAGGAGATAGCGGAGGACAGGGAAGCCTGGCGTGCTGCAGTCCAAGGGGTTGCAAAGAGTCAGGTACAACTCAGCGACTGAACAACAACAAAAACATCCTAAATGCAGATGAGCCACTGAAGTGAAGTGTTAGTCACTCAGTCATGCCCAACTCTTGGCAACCCCATGGACTGCAGCCCACCAGGCTCCTCTGTCCATGAGATTTTCCAGGCAAGGATACTGGAGCGGGTTGCCATTTCCTTCTCCAGAGGATCTTCCGGACCCAGAGATTGAACCTGGGTCTCTTGCACCACAGACAGATTCTTTACCAACTGAGCTATGAGGGAAGCCCAAAAGGGCTTAGAGATGAGCCACTAAGCCCCTGAAAAGACTTAGGGTATCAGCCCTCATCACATCCAGCCTGGAGCTCCCTTACGATGGAGAATGGGGTGACAGAGGGGCACTGGTACAATGGAAGGAGCCCTGGGGTAAGAGTGGGGACATGAATGTTAGCTCCAGCTTAACTAGTAGTCACTAGCTGGAAGAGTGGGGGTAAGGGGTGGGAGTAATCTTCATCCTTCATTATCCTTGGCTGACAAGTGGAAAAAGAAGTATAAGACTGAAGCACATTTGCAAACTGCTGAGTATCATGTAATGCAAGAGACCTCAGCAGACTGGGGAAGGGCAAAAGTGCACTTGACACTAGAGCAGCCCACATGTTAGCTGAGTTTTAGTCGGTTCTACTGCTCACTGTCCTATGACCTTAAAACCTTCCCTTCTGGGTCTCCATTCCCTCGTCGGGAATATAGGGTATTGCTCTTAAGGCCTGGACTCTAAGTGCTCCAACAATCTTAACACCCTATGTGTGGACCCAGGGCCAACAGCCTCTGCAACACCGGGGGGCCTGGGAGAAAGGTTGAACCTCTGTTCCCACCCGGATTCATGGAGTTAGACCTGCATCTAACAAGCCTCCCAGGTAATCTGTTTGCGCATGAAAGCCTGACAATCACTGGTCCTCAGGATGCCGTCGAGCTTGGTTATTCTATAATCCTACTATACATGGTCCAGTGCCTTGGCCTTTTACAAAACAGCCATCTCATGAGATGCTGCAGAACCTATCGATGGCCAAGGAGACATGGCATATTTTGTTGTTTCTGTGTATACTTCTGCGCAGTTAAACAAGTCCAGTCATTTCTCCCGATTCTTCCCCTATCTCTTTGCTTACAAAGTTTGCCAATGCTGTTATCTAGATCTGTGCTTAGGTACACAAAGATCATATTTCACATGAAAAGATTACTAAACCAAGTTTGCTAAGATACAAATTGTACTAGTCATATAATATCTCATTGAAAAGCAAGCTCCTAGAGTTGGTGAAGGACAGGGAAGCCTGGTGTACTGCAGTCCATGGGGTCACAAAGAGCCGGACACAACTGAGCAACTGAACTGAACTGACAGCACCTCTGGGGAGTAGCTTCTATTTTTATGCTTATTTTCCAGATGAGAAACATCAGTCTTGGAGAAGTTGACGTGCATAGGATTACACAGCTGGAATTTAGTTGAACTGGGATTTGAACCCAGATCTGTCTCACACCAGAGTGCATGTGCTTGATCACCACAGGACATGCCCTCCCCAGCCTTTCCCTAGGTATCCCCACTCAACCTTTGTGTTCTGCACATCATTCTTGCTGCCTTTCTTTTAATCATACAGTATTTTAGAGCTGTGTTGTCTGATGTGGTCATCAGTAGCCATGCATGACTATTCAAGTTTAAATTAAAATCTCAGCTCCTCACTGCATTAGCAACATTTCAAATGTGCAGTACTCACACGTGCCTAGTGGTTGCCATATTGGACAGCACAGAATTAGAGTATTCCCATCATCAGAGCAAGTTTTATTAGATGTTGTCTGGAGAATCAAATTGCTGAATGTTACTACTCCATCACTGACCTTGCCCCTTACTCATTACTTCTGAGTCCTGAATGCTCTATTCTCGAATGTACACTCTTAGAAAACTCATCTCTGCATCCTTCCACTATGGGGTAAAAGGCTGCATGGGGAAGAACTGAGAGACCTTGTTTATCCAACAAAATGCAAGCCCTAAGACTTGACCCTGATTTCATGTTTAAAGACCACATCCACAAGAGGGGAAGTCAGGCTTCAGTGTGCATTGCCAGCCTGTAGCCTTGGCCTTTATGATTCATTGCGACAAAGACTCATTTCTGTCAGGGGAACAAAAAGTCCAATCAGGCAGAGTTTTATTTCCTCCCTGAAATAAAATAGAACTGACTGGCCAAGGCATCTCCAGGGACATCCACTACTGGGCCTTAAATTACCCCATAACACCTCTAGTCAATCCTACTTCCGTGGTGGAGTTTGCAATCAACATTTATCTCTATGGGACAGACCATCTGTAGGTTCTAATACCACTTTTATTATTACTTTGTAAATGTAAAATCCTCCAGGCAGAAATGCCAGCTGCTAACACTCCTGTGTTAGCAGGAGTACCCACTTCTCCAGTGATAAATATCCCAGAGCTGCAGCAAAAAAATATTTCAAAAATTTGCCTGCAAATTGTGTATGGATCCAAAGTTGAGGGGCTCTGGGACAGAGCTTTCCAGTGATCCCACTGACAATGATCTTCCCCTTCTCTCTGAGGTGTAAAACCATCCCCTGGGTTGCCAGCCTTTCTACTTTGGAAATTGAGGCAAATAATGGGAACAGAAGACAATCGTTTCCAAATGCCCATAACCAGACACAGCACAACAGTCTCCCTGAGAGGTATGCATTAATACGAACAGCTATTATTTATTGAGAGCCCCACTTTCATTTTTCTAATTTAGCAAATGTTGATCAAATGCCTATCTTGTGTTGGACATGTGCTATGAATTGCTGAGTCCCTAACAGAACAGTCCAGTCTCACAAAGTTCTCAAGCTAGCAAGTGAACCAGACAAGTACTCTAGTAAGCACCCAAATAAATGTTTAATGATGAATTTTAACAACAGCTGGGAATGAAAGAAATATGGTAGTCGGGTAGAAATTTATATGGGAGGTGTATTTAGATAGTGGTCAACGAAGACCCTCTCTGAGGAAGTGGCCTATCCCTGTTGGCTGAAAGGTGAAAGATGGAGCAGCCAGCCAGTGGGAGCTGTGCTCAGGGAGACGGGCCGGGCGGTGAGGCCATATGGCAGGAGGTGGCCCTACTGTGGGGCTGGACTTAAATTTAGATTTTCTACTAAGAGCAAGGGGAAATGATTGGTTGGCTTGAAGCAGCCCAATGACATGCACTTTTTATTTTTCAACCATCATTCTGTTGAGCTGTGAAGAATGGGTGGACGTGGAGGATGAGGTGGAGCGTGGAAGCAGGGAGACTGGGTGGGGCTGTGTTCTTGGTCCAGGTGCAGAATGAAAGCAGCTTGGACTCACACTGTGGTGTGGGGATAAAGGGAGGAATTGCCAAGATATGTGGGGGAATTACAGAAAGTATTACACACTGACTAAAAACGCCCCCTGGCTAGGCACCATAGTAACCATTCACCTGAGTTATTTTATGACAGGAAGTCCTGGTAAGGAACACAGAACTAACAAGCCACTACCAACCAGGAGAATTCGGGGAAGGTCAAAGGGAGCCACGTGTCCTACCACCTTCCAGAATCATCCTCATTGGAATCCATCTTGGCTGAGCAATACATGTGCCACCAGAAAGGACCCTGAGTTTGAATGACCGGCAAGAGACAACCCAGAAACTAATTCCATCACCATAAAAACCCAAGACTGCAACTCACGTGGCAGAGCAGTTCTCCTGGGTTCCCTTACCTTCCTGCTCTCTACCCAGGCGCCTCTTCCCAACAAAATCTCTTGCTTTATCAGCATGTGTGTCTCCTTGGACAATTCATTTCTGAGTGTTAGACAAGAGCTCCCTTCCAGACCCTGGAAGGGGTTCCCCATCCTGCAACAAAAGTACTTACCAGCTGACCTGTTTTGTGTTGGGAGGTGAGATGAAGAAAAAAATGAGGAATCAGAGATGACTCCCAAGGTGCAGGTTTGGGCAGCCGGTGAGTAGTGGTACCTTTTGCCAGGACTGGGTGAGGTGCTTTGCATTCATTATTTGGAAGCCTGATGATTTACCTTGCAAAAGCTTGTATTAACATTCCCTTTACAAATTAGGAAATTCAGAGAGATCAAGAAACTCATCCAAAGTCACACAGCTTGTGAATGCTGAAGCCAGGATTTGCACCTTCAGCAAACTTCTGGGCGCTCTTGGTTTCCACTAGACTGTCACACTGCCAGAATTTCTCAGTTGCCAACTTCAAATCTCTATAACTCTTCTTTCTCTATTGGTCAATATCAAGTGTTCTCTTGGGCTCATCTCTCTGCTCTAAACATTTCCTCTGCCTTGAAAATGTGGCTCCCCCTTAGCATTCTCTCGAATCTTAAACACGGCTTTCATTCTCCTGCAATTTGCTCCCTCAATGTACATTCAACTTTATAGCAATGACTTGTCTAATGATTTCCCAGTTAAGACTTCAAGCCCTATGAATGCAGATACCTGCAATGACCATCACTGCCTTGCTAAGGCCTGGCACAATTCCTGAAACTATGCAATAATAATTCAGTGAATATTTGCTAGATGAATTCCCAGTCACTGGTGAAGGTGAGAGACATCTTGTCCACTTAACCCAAGAGATCAGGAGCCCGGATTCATGTTCTCTTCACACTCTGCAAGAAACTGGGACTTAGGAGATGTGGGTGAACTTGAGGTTTTTATTGCTATCTAGTTAGCTCTGTGATGCTTGCCAAGTCTCATTACCTATCTTTTAGCATTCATTATTTCCAAACCTGATGATTAACTTTGCAGAAGGCTTTGCCTTTTACCTCAAAACAAAGGAAATTAAAACCTGGCTTTCTGACCTCACTGAGTGAGCATAAAATCCAAACAGTTGTGAAAGGGTTTGAAAAGGTATAGAACTACCCAGGTGGCTCAGTAGTAAAGAATCTGCCTGCCAATGCAGGAGATGCGGGAGACTCGGGTTCCATCCCTGGGTTGGGAAGTTCCCCTGGAGGAGGGCATGGCAACCCACTCCACTATTCTTTCTTGGAGAATCTCATGCACAAAGGACTCTGAGGGGATGGCCCAGAGGTGAAGATCCTGGAGTCCAGCAGAACTAAGGAGCCCTGGTTCTGACACTTAGCTGTTTGTGGTTGGGTAAGTTATTTTCTCTGAACTGAACTAACGAGAACAGCATTAATTTCACAGGGCTCTTCTGAGGTTAAATAAACTCTAGTATATTGCAGTACTGCATGCACATGTATATGTGTGCATAGTATATAGTAGCACATACATGGAATACCTATACCAATTCATATTCCATACTGAGAATTGGGGAGGAGGGTTACATTATTCACAAATGAGAAATACGTCGCTGCCAACCTCAGAAACAGCTCCTTTAAGCACAGTACAAAGTAGGATGTCACTCCAAGAAAAAGATGCTTTTTTGTTGAAGTCAGTGGCAGCCACACTTAAAGGCAAGAATACACAGGTAGCTCTGTTCCGTGGGGACAAATCCAACCAAGCACTGGGAGATGCTAGAGTCCTCAGTGAGTCGAAATGAGTCAGAGGGGAAGATACTTTTTTAGCAGCAATATAGCATTGCCTTCCTGAAACTCCACCTACTGATACACAATCAAAACCTTCCATTTTCCACTGCTCTGCACTGCTGCTACTCTGGTTATTAGTAAATCTGCTGCCTGAATGTGTTTGGCTTGCCAGCAGTGAACTAATCAAAAGATAAGGGGGCTTGCTTAACCAGCAGGAAGGATCAATGGTGGGACAAAGGGCACCTAGACAAATGGCAAGAAGAGCACAATCCAGGAATAAGCGGGACAGAACGGAGAGAGTGAGATGGAAGAGTCCTGGCAAGATGATGAGCGTTCAGACAGGACAGGAGTGGAAAGGACAGAGAAGGGAGCCAATCATGACTAGGAGGAGGAGGAGAAGGCGGTCCAGAGCAGAGACAAAGGCAGGGCTCCAGCACCTGCTGAGTATGGACTCTCTGACCCTTGGATCCCTCATCTACAAAAGGGACTGCTGATTATCATGAGGATGAATGGACTACTGCACACAGAGCACTTCTCACGGCGTCCAGGACAAAGTCTGCACTCAGTGTGGTGGTGGTGATGGCTTTAGTCCCCAAGTCATACCCAACTCTTATGACCCCAGGGACTGGAGCTCTGTCCAAGGGATTTCCCAGGCAAGAATACTGGAGTGGGTTGCCCTTTCCTTCTCCAGAGGATCTTCCTGACCCAGGGATTGAACCCACGTCTCCTGCACAACAGCCAGTCTCCTGCATTGCAGGTGGATTCTTTACAGACTTAGCTGCCTGAGAAACCCATATGCATTCAACATATGCTTTCAAATAGATTACGGGCAACAAAATGGGGGATAAAAAAAAAAAACTCTCATGAAATAAATACCCGAGGAAAAGGAGACAGCTAAGAACTCCACATTCTTCTGTCCCTTTTTACATTTTTTCAACAATGTTAGTTTTCTGACTTACCAGTTTTTTAAAAAATCTCGCCTGCCTCCTCTCGAAGCTCCTCTACATGGAATCCGAGAATGATCCATCACCAAGAAAGAAAGGGGATACAGAGCCAATGGTACCACTCCTCTCCCAGGACCAGCATCTCCTTCAGCGCAGCCCGAGCGATGTGCCAGCTGCCTCTGCTTCCATCAGCCTGCTGGGAGCAGGGGGTGGGTGGTGCCTCTAAGAAGCTCCCTTACCTTCCTTGAGAACTCAGTTATAAATGCTCCTCTTTTTGGCAAGTCAAACACACCTTATTGTTAGTAGGAACCACAGGTCCAGATTAGACCTTCCAGAGTTGAACTCCCATATCTATTTTTTTCCAATCTCCATTCACTTGACATGACCCTCTTCCTGCAGAGTTCTTGAAGGCAGAGAAGTTGTCAAGTTTATTTCTTCATCTAGTGTCTTACACACTAATTAGCACACAGTAGATGCTCAGTGGGGCTTCCCAGGTGGCTTAGCAGTAAAGAACCTGCCTGCCAGTGCAGGAGATGCAAGAGACATGGGTTCAATCCCTGAATGGGGAAGATCCCTCAGAGAAGGAAGTGGCAACCCACTCCAATATTCTTGCCTGAAAAATTACATGGATAGAGGAGCCTGGTGGGCTACAGTTCTTGGGCTCAGACATACCAAGCAACTGAGCAGGCAACAGAGATGTTCAGTAAGCATCTGAATGAATGAATGACGTTCACAGCATCAAAGGATTTGAACAGCATCTACTAAGAGCTCATCAATTTAAAAGCTTTCGGGAGTCCAGGCAGGTAAAATAAAACAGGAGTCCATGCATGTAAAATAAACTGGGGTGTGAATGTTTTGCCCAAAGACATTTGAATTCAAATTGTTTCAGTAGACTCCATCAGCTCAAACCCATTTACTGCTGGATTGTAGCTCCTGCTACAGGACTTTGGGACTGCAATTCCCTTCCCCCAGCCATCAGAAATTCGAGTTTCCTCAATTACTTCCTTTACAGATGCTAACTCACCCTCCAGCATCCCTAAGGATGGGGCAAGCAGGACCTTCAAAACTTAATCACTTGAAAATTCATTACCTTCCCCCGAAAGCTGTTTCCTGGCAATTTTTGTTAACTGTCCCTTTGAGGCTGGCAAAACAAACCGACTTCTTTTTCTGTTTGATTTCCCTGCAAATATTTGAATATATTTACCACCTCCTCCAAGCCCACTAAATCTTCTCCAGATTAAAGTTCTTTCAGCTGTTCCTTGTGTCAAGATTATGAAACTCCTGCCATCCTGTTCACTGCACTGTGTCAACATTCCTCTTCAAAGTGTACTTTCACACAAGCATGTACAGTGTTATAATAGCGAAAAAGTTCAGAAAAGATCCGAATGTCCAACAAGAGGAAATTGGTAAAGCTTGGTACCTCTATAATGGATGGTTTATGTACCTATTAAAAATCATGCTGATGAACAGAGAAAAGTGTTCATATTAGAATATTAAATGAGGAAGTCACATGACAAAACATTGCAGACCCTACTGATCCTAATTTACTCCCCTATTTCATTTAAAACCCATTTGAGTAAGATTGCAAACTGGTATGAAAACTCTGTCCTGAAATTACAGCCACAAAAACACAGGCTACTGATTTTTTTTAAGTATTTTTCAGAAATTAATTAAACATTTCAGATTACAAATCCTTTGACATTGAGAAGTCCAAGGGGGCCCATGCCTTGATATAGGCCAATGTTTAAAATCAGAGGCCTATACAGAAGCAGCATTTCTGAAATTTATATGATTAGTCCCTCCTTCTCCTTCCCCTAGACTGGAATATAGTCAGATTGAAGGGAAGGGACTGCTGAGATTTGGAAAAAGAATTGGAAATAGATTCTCAGGTGATTTTGATACATACCACTGGCTAAGAATTAAACTAGACACTAGATTTCTGTTCATGCTGCCAAACACCATATCCCTTTTCTTGGCAGCCACAACATTCTTTCCGCTCACTCTTAGAGCTAACTAAGACCCTGGAGGCTTGTTCTGATGAGCTGTTCTTAAAGGCTACTCCCCTCCCTGCGTGCATGCAGGTGGCTTTATAAGACTTCAGGGAAGATACTGGCATTGATCCCCATACGATTTGTGTTATTACTAGATTTGGCCCATCAATCAAGACTGTCAAGATCTTGCTGTTCTGGCCCCTCCTCCCAGCTGGGAGTCATCCTAAAATCTCCATCAGAATGACACTTGAGGTACTTAGCCTGCACAAGTCCTCTTTCCCAAGATAATCATTCCCAGTGTCATTAACCAGGAAGCCTAACACACATTTTTCTTCACCATCTGACCTGGACGTCCTCTGACATAAGTGCTGTGTAGCCTGGTCACCACTAAAGATAGAGGGCTATCTTCCTTCCCCCTTTTTATTTGGATAGTGAAATATGATTTGAAAAGGTCCTTTTTTGTTGCTTGAAAGTCTCCAATTAGAGTTTTTAATAACTCAAGTAACATTGGCTTATGGTAAAACATCCTTTAAACACTATAGGCATGCATTCTCAGTAATGTCAAAAGATGTGCTGTATGTTTTTGCAATCACTTGGAAAGTCTACCAGCTAATTAAAAGCATGTTGTTGTTTAGTCACTCAGTCATGTCTCTTTGTGACCCCATGGACTGTAGCCCGCCAGGGTCCTCTGTCCATGGAATCTTCTGGGCAAGAATACTGGAGTGGGTTGCCATTTCCTACTCCAGGGGATCTTCCCAACCCAGGGATTGAACCTGAGTCTCCTGGGTTTCCTGCATTGGTAGGCAGATTCTTTACCACTGCACCACCTGGGAAGCGCTTTAAACACTTTATGAAAACATGTAAATAAAAACCTCCCTCCATCCCCAAGTTCATTCCTACCAGGCAATCATTGACAATTTGGTGTATACTGAAAGCTCTATGTGCACCTCTCTACGAAGTTTGATTTTATCTCTTTGACCCACAGTCAAATGTCTCTGTCACCCGTTTCCTAATAATTACTTATTTTGGTATCAGTTTAAAGGACTAATTCAGTTCATGGCTCTGGCCTCCAAAAACACCATCTAAAGTAACCCCATTCAGAAACATGACAGGCAGAGTCAGTTAGGAATTTCAATATGCATATGGTATTCAATAGATTGTTTTGAATGAATGAATGAATGGAATTCCAAGGATATCCATTTCTGCTAAAAAAAATCATGGAGATATTCATACTATTTCTAATTTAGTCTCTGTTCCTTCCACTTGGTTGATGGACTATTTTCTCCTCACCTTTATTTCATATAGAGAGACACCCACGATTTATAAACCATTACATTTTTACTGACAATATCTTAGAGAAGCATCAATATCAGCCCCATTGTTTCAAGGGAACTCACGTATTTTGAACATCAATGATGTGCGGATATGACTCTCATCACCTTAGCTTATTTAATTTTCTCAATGACCCAATGAAGTAGTTTCATTATTTCTACTTTATAAATGAGAGAAATCTGAGACTCAGAGAGACTAAGTGACCTGGCCAAGATCACAGAACAAGAAATGTCAAGAGTTTTCTATTGTTTAACAGGTAGTCGATGGAAAGGATGATGGCCTGGAAATTGGGAGATGTGAGTTTTAGTCTATTTCATGTGAAATAGACTTGGGTGACCTTGAGCCAACATGTAATCTTCAAGTTCTGACTTCCTTGTATATAAGGATAATATCTGAAGATGAATTAAGACCAGGCCTTCACAAGTTTCTGAATAGGAATAAAGCACAGCATGCTGTAAAGAGTGATTATTCCTCCTCATCCCCCTAGCCCCAAGAACCAACAGATGGCCTTCTCTTCATTTGAAAATCAAACACTCCTACCAAGGTCAGTTATGCGTACAAATCAATGTAGGCTTTCTTCTCCTGCACAAAATCTCCAGCTGGAAATCAGCTCTAATTCTTTCTTTTGCTCAGGCCTTGCTCTGAATAATATATTTAAAAAATGAACTATTTTGGGGCCAAGAAATCTGTAAATCTGAGCTGATTCATCACTTTCACCATCAGGCTTTTGCTTTCCTGTTTCTTCTGCTTTGTCAGATAAAGACATTTTATCTTCACCAACAGTTTCTCAGTGGGCTATGTGGAGAGTTCTCCTTTTGTCACAATAAGATTCTTTGCAAAAGATTAAGAACATAAGGAAGGACAGAGTCTTAAGAAATAAATCTAAAGTAAAGAAAACACTGGTTTGGGATGGGCATATACTGACAGAGACACAATGCAGGACAGCAGAAACTAAATGGATTATAACACAACACCTGTCTTTGAACATGGAGATTCCAATAGTGTCAACTGGCCATTGTCTCAACTAATAGAATAGGCAGACAAACAAAAGATAATTCCAGAAAATGTACTAGTTAAAAACCAGCTCTAGTTAACTTTGGAATGCTTGTAACTCTCTCCCAGAAGATTTACCTTTGTATGCTTTTCTCAGATAAATGTATATTAACTACTCATTGACCAGAGATATATTAATATGTCTTGTGTTACTTGAATGTTATTGACCAGAGTGTTTCAATATTCACTTACATAACAAATCGCCGGCCAAAGGCATAAGTTTCTGTAAAAATCCCCTCTTCAGAAAGTGTTAAAATGAGTTTATTTTGAGGAAATAAGGGACCTATCAAAGGCTCAGTGGTAAAGAATCCAGCTGCAATGTAGGAGACACATTCCCTCAGGCAGGAAGATCCACTGCAGGAGGAAATGGCAACACTCCAGTATTCTTGTATGAAAAATCCATGGGCAGAGGAGCCTGGTGGGCTACAATCCAAAGGGTTGCGAAGAGTTGGACATGACTGAGCAACTGACCACACAACAACACATCCTTAAGAATATGCTCAGTAGAATCCAACAGCCAGCCTAAGAATATAAACAACTGCCATGGATGCTCATTTGTGGATGACCAAGAACTGCATGTTTTCTGAGGGGCACAAAAACTCCCTGAGAGAATCTCTGATTTTCAGTGGGAGTTTCGAATGCTATCTAAGAGAGGAATGCGATCACAAGAGTACACCAATATTATCCGAGAAAGGCCATCGTGTGTGGGGACCTTTCTTCCCATAGCTCTTCCTCTAGGCTATACCTCTCTAAGCTTTGGACCTGATTTCCAAATCCACCCCTACGCTGGTGTCTCCGTGTGGATGTCAGACTGCTCCAAACCAGAGTCCCAAATTTGTTCCCATCTCCTCTTCTCTCCAAAACTCCTTCTACCCACTCCTTCCTCATTTAATGTCCTAAGACTCCATCTACATACACTACTGCCAAGACAGAATCAGTAGGGCTTTTCTCTATGTCAAGATATTGCTGTACTGTCTGAATTCTGGTCCACTCCATCTCTCACCTGGATTTGTGCACTAGCCTCCAAATAGGCCTCCCAACTTGTCATTCCCCTGCCTTGACAGTGGCATTTCCAGGCACATCCTGCCCTCCCTATCAGCTCTAGGCACACACACACACACACTCCACAGACAAAAAAAACCACACACAAATACACACTCTCAACACCATAAATAAATAAATAAAAATCCACAGAGAACAGACACACACACATCCACAGATCCAACAGAACACATTATCAAGTCACACCAACCTGCCTCCATTCCCTACTCCATCTCTCTCTCCTATTTTGAGACCTCTGTTAGGGCTATTTTTCCTCCTAAGATGTCCTTGCTTCACCATCATACCACTCATTAATGTCCCTGGAAGTTCTTACTTATCCTTCCACGTCAAATTTAAAGCACCCCTCCTCCCTGAAATCAGCTGAACTTGTTCCCTCCCCATTCCAGGCTGTCAGATCCCAATGTACCAACAAGTTTTGTTAGCCTTGATTCCCTGCCAGGCACTGGAGTCCTAAAATGAGCAGAATTTAACAGCACAACATGAGAGAAAGCAGACCTGGGATAAAATCTCAGCCATCTCTTACTAGCTTGGGAAAGTGAACTCTCCAAATTCCAGTTTCTCACTTCAGAAACAGAGATCACAGTTGGAATCAGAAGTAAATGAAAAAACTACATACTACCCAGCACCTAGGCAAGACTTAATGTGAAGACAACCATTATTATTAAAACTATTCAGATTCCCTGTACCCTGTGTTCAACAAATGTTCAATTGCATGAATGGATTTAGTTTTCAGTTCCTTCAATTTTATAATAAGCATATTGAGGGCAGGAGGAGAAGGGGATGACAGACGATGAGATGGTTGGATGGCATCACCGACTCAATGGACATGGGTTTGGGTGGACTCCGGGAGTTGGTGATGGACAGGGAGGCCTGGCATGCTGCGGTTCATGGGGTTGCAAAGAGTCGAACACAAATGAGCGGTTGAACTAAGTAAGTATACTTTCAGATCAGAGCTCCCCACAAGTTATGCAAGGTAAGCAAAAAGGTATTAATCTTCTCATTTAATACCAATGGAGAAATACAGATTGAGAACATAAGTAACTTGGCTCAGGACACAGTAAATTAGTGGCCCAGGTGAGACAAGAACTCAGCTTTCAAATGTCCTATTACATGTAAAACAATGACTCACATTTAAGAAAACGAAGCCATCTAAAAATAGCATAGCTATCTAATCATTTGCACTGTGCTGGATCCTTGTTAAAATATGCTTATTTTACAAGAAAAGAAATTTGTAAAATAACAAGTCAGTAAGATGCCAGAAAAAGGACTGGCTCCCCAATTTAGAGCAGAGCCTTGCAAATGAGAATGCAGATTTGAAAGATCTCTTTTGGAAAGCATAAATCCAATCACGTCATTGCCCTGCTTACTTTTAAGCCCTCTTCAAACTTTACAGTGCCCTCAGAATATAACCGCCCTTCATGTCATGGCCTCTAACCTGCTATGTGGTCTGTAACCTTCTATCATTTCTGTCACTCTATCTTTCCATTTATTCTTTATGTTCAAGCCCCACTGGTCTCTGTTCTTTACACTCTCCAGCATCATTACTGCCTCCAAGCCTTTGCATTTGCTGTTTTCTCTGAGAGTACTCATTCCCAAGATTTTCCCCTTTTTAGTACCTTTTTGTTATTTAGGTCTTAAGTGTCTAGAACATCCCTCTCTATTCCATTTAATGGTGGCTCCCTACTCCCCATACTCTCTATTATAACATTTACTTGCTCTAGTCTCTTCCTATCATTTATCAGCCTATAAATTCTTATTTGCTCTTTGGATCTTTTCCTTTATGAGACTATAATGTCCATGAAAACAGAGAAATACCTTGTTGATCTTGCTCACTGCTCTACCTCTAGCACCTAGAATAGTTCCTGGGACATAGTAGGTATTCAGAAAATATTTGCGAAATGGATGAATGAATAAGCATCAGTAAAACACCAAGATAAATCATTCTATGCCTTAGCAATCTAGACTGATAGAATATCCTCGAACCTAAAAGCAATACAGTCCTCAAAATTAGAACTCATGGGAAGAAGTGAGGTAATACAGAACATCATTTTCACATTTTTGAGAACAAAGGACTCTTGTTTTTATTTATAACCAAGGAAAGCTGAGTTTTTTGGCAAAGAGAACTGTTTAGAGACACTCCTTCCATTTGAACCAAAAGGTCACACATGTTTCTTCTCCAGCTTGGAGCTCAGCCTCCTGGAGCTCTGCTTTCAATCTGGAGATTTTATCTGACAGTCTGCATGTCACTGCTTTTGGTGAATTTGCTCTGCTGCCGGAGAGTTAACTTAGAAGATATACCACACAAAGAGAAAAATGTGCATCAAGAGGGGAAGAAGGGATCTTTAAAGTATAATCATTTAATTTCTATGATTAACTTTAAGATGATCTAGAAATTTCATTTGCAATGTTGTAATGATCAATTTACTTTAAAATGAAAAATTCTGGAAACTGATTCAATTATCCATGACAAATACACATTCTTCTCAAGCAGAAGGATGAAGCAGTTCTCTTTATCCTCCTGAATTTTTCTCCCAATAACATGAAACAGTAACAAGACTTGTAATCTAGCAGAGTGACTGTAAAACCTAGCAAAGCAGAAGTCCCTACTGTTTAGTTTCAGGTTAACTTTAGAGAGCAAAGTTGGAAAATGACTCAAACCAAATTTATACTGTAATGATCCTTGCTAACAAGTGAGCAGCGGCATCCCAGGTGTCTCAGTGGTAAAGAATCTGCCTACCAATGCAGGAGCTGTGGCTTTGATCCCTGGGTTGGGAAGATCCTCTGGAGAAGGAAAAGGCAACCCGCTCCAGTACTCTTTCCTGGGAAATCCCATGGACAGAGGAGCCTTGTGGGCTACATACAGTCCATGGGGTCACAAAAGAGCCAGACACAACTTAGTGACTAAACAACAAGTAAGCAAGTACCATCTGAAAGGTTAGGGGTGGGAATCCATTTCTTTCTAAGTCTTCAGTGATTGATGTACATGAAAAGTGAATCCAGGCCCAAACTGCAAGCTCTCTCTCAATGGATTTAATTTTCCTCTTCTTCATTTTTAAATAGCTGAGTCACAAATTCCTCTTTATCAGATACCACAGAAAAATACAGAAAGCAGGATTTTGATTGGATATATGTAATCATGTCAAATCTGATAACTGAAAATTGAGAAGCTTACTGAATGTGAGGTTATTTCTATTACAAAAGGAACATAGAGTCAGTCTCCTCCTCCCTGCCCTCCACCCAGCCTTAAAACACAGATAGAGATTCATGACATGGAAAAAATCATAGGAAGGGGTCCAAATTGGTGCCCCCAGCTCAGGCTGCCTCAGTTTATGTTCCTCACAACTATTTCTCTGGTTTTATGGTCAGTGAGGGCAGATACTGCTTGCATAGCAGCCCTGTTCTACTCTTCTTAATGTATGAGTCAGCCCTTTGACTTCCCAGGGCCAGTTCTTCAATAGCTACAGGATTAGCATCTATAGATTTCCATTTGGCTTTGAGGGTTAGCCATACATTGAATAGTTGAGTTAGGGAGAAAGCATTGGGTAAAAGGGGGAGGAAGTGCATATACTAAAAAAGTAGATTTATGAAACTCAACTGTGATAGACTGGCAACTATTTAAATAGGCTTTAATAGACATAGAAAGAAGGCTGTATAAAGGCACTTCACAGTAATTAATTGAGCCTTTCCTAGTTCTAAATTGAGAAAAATACAAAAATCAATAATTTCAAATGTGTCATACTTATTGACACTAATGAAACCTCCTGAATAAGCATTTAATGCAACTCCACTGCTATTTTAAATTTACGTTCCTCTCTGAGTGAACATTACAAGGTCAGGTCAGCTCCCCTGGGCTTCAGAGAGCTGATGCTATCAAACAGACAGGACTTTGTTCGTGCTGTATATGGAACAACCCTTCAGAGAGTTGCTCTGCTGTCCATGGTGCTGAAAAAGCAGCTCTTTCCCCTTCAGTTCCTCAGGAGACACACATTCAGAAATGACATGGTATCTTAATAGTCCTGCGACCCACATCTCTGTGTTTACTTGGGGGGCGAGGGGAGACTCTCCTCATACTTGAATTTCCTGGAAAGCTTTGATTACGCTATCTCACTAAAATCTCTCATTTTTACTCTTTGTACTTTTAGATATTACTGTAATAAGATATATTAATTTGCATTTGCTTGCATTATTCTTTGTAACTGTTCTATATCTCTAAATGGACTATAAGCTCAAGAGTCATGAAAATACTCATGGACTTGTTGAAATATTTGGATTCAAATTTGGGCTCTACTACTTAGTAGTTGGGTAATTTGGTTGACTGAGTTAAGTTATTCTCTGTGCCTCATTTTCCTTATGTGTAAAAAGAAGCAAATAACACCCAATTACTAACATTTTAGGAGGGTCAAGTACAATATTATATTTTAAAGTGCTTTGAAAAATAATGAGCCATAAAATTGTAAGCATCTATCATATTGACTTTTTTAGCATCACATTTTAAAATACTCTTGACAGCGAAATATTCATTCACAGTGAAAGTTTTTGTTGGCTTTCTAATTCCCAACAGGCCTGTGGAATTCACAATAATTAAAATAATTATTTTTAGATTTCATGCCTGAGGAGTCTATAGAGGCAAGGAGAGACCGACCAGAAGGTAAACAGTGCTAGAAATGGAACTGAATATTACTCAATGTTTTGAGTAAAGCATTTAAAAATTAGGATCCAAATGCTTAGTCATCTCCAGGTTCATTATCTCTACCTTTCAATATTTGTCATTCATTTAAACAATGTTCCAGTCAGCATGCTATGTATATATACATTATCTAATTTAATCTGAACACTCATTTTGTAATACAATAACTGATCTAGGAGTGATTAAATAACCTGTCCAAAGCAATAGAGTAGTACAGCCAAAGTTTGAAACCAGATTATTTTGAATCAAAAGCTTCCTTCTCTTCACCATCATGTCCATAGCCCTCTGTATCTGAATGGGTTCTTGGACCTTGGTTAACCTAGAAGCGGGCCAGAATTCTTTTGGTGCCTTACACTGGAGAAGAACTCCTGAGATCACATTATCTAGCACATTAAAGATGATAATGAAAACAAGTCCTATTGGGAGCAGAGAGAGATAAAAGAAAATTTATTGCAATCTTTGCCTTATGAGTTCTAATCCAAGGTAAATTCCCAGATCACATGATGCAACAAGTGAGAAGGGGAATAGACTCCTGGAATTACATGTGCACTGACTTACAAATGACCAGTTCAGTACCTCTAAACCACTTAGAAGTTATTTCACTGCAATACAAAGGGATTCAAATAAGGCATATTTGGTGTAATTTTTGTTTTTTCCTATTACAACTCAAAAATCAGCAATGTTAACAACTACATTATTTTAAAATTGCATTTATTGTGCATTTCCATCTAAATCCTTTCCATTCTTAAAGACCCAGATTATATTCTTTCTCTATGAATATTCACAGATGGCTTCCAGTCAAGGTAATTTAAACTTTCTCTTCATTCCTATCACTTCTAACTATACCACACATTTCTCAACTAATCCTGTATTATCCTAGGATATATCTCCATTTTCCTACATAGACATTTCACATATATTTAACAAATGATATATGATTATTAATACATTTATACCTTATTTCTTTAAGATTACTAGAGACTGATTCATAGTAGGTGCTCAATAACTAGTTGAACTAAAATTTAAGAGCTTCAACCATTGAAATTGATTGTTGATATCCTGCTTTCTCCCCATCCTCTCATGGATCCTCATTAGATTCTTGAAGTCATGGTCCTTTTTTTTTTTTTTTTTTTGGTCATACTCACTACTGTATCCCTTATGCTAAACACATCATAGGGGATTATATAATAGTTGGAATAAATGAAGGAAAGAATAAATGAGCCAACTGAATTGACAGAGATTATTACCCTACACGAAAGCCCATACCTTCACCCCTACACCTCAACAGCTATTGGTAGAAAATCTCAAATTTGGATTTGAATTAACTGTGGATTAACTATGTTCCTAAATGAATTTATATAATTTGACATGAGAATCCCTTTCAAAGGACCATAGGAAATTTGTATTTGGAAATTCTGTCCTTACATATCTGAAAAGGTAGCATGGGTTATAAAAATGTACATGGAAATAAAAGGGAAAGGGCACTCAGAATATATTATTTTCTAAATGTTTCATATCAAGAAAATATTGAGAAATTATATTTCAGCACAGAACTGAGAAGGAATTTACATGGACCATTTTCAAGAGCATACAAGCTGCCCTAACTTGATATATTTATGTATTTATTCAATAATATTTACTGTAGTAAATACTGGAGACAAAGAAATGAACAAAACCAATATGGTTCCACCTTCATAAAACCTACATTCTAACTTAATGAGAAAATTTCTCCCTTTCATTTATGCAGTAAGTATTGATAAAGATTGATAAAGAAGCACTGGGTTTTCATTTTTCTAGTCTCACTGCATCACTGATATTACTGTGTATAGAACAGATGACAAAAGCAGTTAATCTGATTTAATAAATCCTTTAATTCTCTTGGTAAATACTGGAGAAGCAAGGGGATCACAGAGAAAGAGGGTCCAGAAATAGATTTTAATCCCCTTTTCCATCTTCTTCCTATACTCTTAACCAGAAATACTAAGACAGTTCCTTTAGAGGGAGCAAACTCTGTCTTGCTAAGGGGGGAAAACAGTTGGGAGTATCCATAGATATACTGCAGAGAAGGGGAACATGATTAGGGAGAGAGAGAAACAGTCAAAGACGCTTTTTTTTCATGGGTGGGTATCCTGGCCCCTGCAATGGACAGAGTACAAGATGGTTAAGAAGCAACCTCTCCTGCATGGACATGCATATACTTCCATGGATTCTATGATTCTTCAGTTCAAAGGTTTTTACTCACACCCTTTTATTCACTATGATGGAATTTCCTATTATATTAATGCGATATTTATTATAGTAATCCTATATTTCCCTCAAGTTACATATTCAGTTCAGTTCAGTCACTCAGTTGTGTCCAACTCTGCGACCCCATGGACTGCATGCAGCACACCAGGCTTCCCTATCCATTACAAATCTGGGAGCTTGCTCAAACTCACGTCCATCGAGGCAGTGATGCCATCCAACCATCTCATCCACTGTCGTCCCCTTCTCCTCCTGCCCTCAATCTTTTCCAGCACCAGGGTCTTTTCTAATGGAGGTTGGTCTTGTAAAGACTTTGTGCTAAGTCACTTCAGTCGTGTCTGACTCTTTGTGGCCCCATGGACTGTAGCCCACCAGGCTCTGCTGTTCATGGGATTCTCCAGGCAAGAATACTGGAGTAGGTTGCTATGCCCTCCTCCAGGGGATCTTCCTAACCTAGGAATCAAACTCAGGTCTCCCACACTGCAGGAGGATTCTTTACCATCTGAGCCACCAGGGAAGCCCAAGTTAAATTTTACTTTTCTCTAAAACAAGGCATTCTCTTGCAATTTTACATACAGTTTCAGTTATTACTATCATCATAAAGGAGAAACTTATGTATCAAGGACCAAATCAATGATCAAATCCTCAAACCAGAATCAGGGCTTGGTATATGCCTTTAAAAATGCTCATTATTTATAGATAGCTTAATTGCATTAAGTGCCAAAGAATGTACCGCTTTCTTTGTAATGAGTTTTTATGGTCTTAGTCTTTAGAAGCTCAGATTCCATCTGTGACAGCAGACTGTTGTAGAATTCAGCTATTAATAGCTGCTGGTACACACTTACTCAGAGCTAAGAGGCCCAGGGCTGTAGAGACAGCCAGATGGAGATAATACCACAGGGTGACTGTATGGACAAAAAGATGATCTATTTTTTTCCAACACAAAACAGACAACACTAAAAACACGACACTTCTGTTTCATTGCAAGCCAAAGTCTCTATGGAAAAAAATTTTTCCTTTGGAATTCTCGACTCTGGTTCTAAATTACATGTGATTTATCACTGTTTCTGTTGTTCACGTAACTCCTTACGTAGATTACAAAGTTAAAAACATCCAGAGGACTTAGTAAAATGAAATCCTGATACAGAAAATCAGGAATGAAACAATTTGGCAATTAATTAAGGAAAAAAATAGACTTTGATACTGGACAGTCTTCTTACTCAGAAATACTTTCTCTGACACAGAGAAAAAGGGAAAATGAATGGATTGAATAACACATTAGACATATCCTTATAGAAAGAAAACACTAAAAGAAAATAAGCCTGTTTAACATGATTTAACATGATTATGGTCTCAGTTCATTTTTATTCTAATGAGAGAAAGAAAAACATACTGCAAAACAAGAGTGATACAGCTACCAAGCTTAATGTCGGGTTATGATTCTTTGGGGACTAAGTTTTATAACACTAATTTTTTGTCTGTTTTAGAAATTTACAATAACTTCTGATATTATAGGTGATAAATAGAAAACTATTTTTCAATGTGTGATACAGGGAAAACTACTTTTTAATATGTGATTCAGAACAAAATCAAATGGCTAAAATATCTTGGTGGGGGTACCTTTGTAAGTTCCACAATATATGAGTTCTATTTTTTTTAAGCACAGAAATATGAAAGGGGATGAATGGGAATGCATGTATGCAATGAACAACAACATCATTAAAAAAAGGCCAGGTATTATTTAGCATATCTTCTCATTTGGTCTGCAACATGGGTAAAATCACATTGTTCATGCAAAGCCAAGCAAAGCTAAATGCAAGAGGTACAGCCTCAGCTAAGATGCTGGGGCTGAGATGGACAGTCTCTGCTATCACACATTAGTGGATTGTGTGTTAAGTACCTGTAACCTATTTCATAGAGATATCATATAAAGAGTTCTGAAAGTAAAGCAAATAAGACCGACCGAGACAAAAGGGGCAAAGGTGACAGGTTCAAACAGCTGGGTTAGAATCCAGGATGTCTCAGACTGTCCAAAGAATCCAGGTTCTATCCAATGAACTCACAGTTATTCCTGTAACTGTCCTTACATTAGAGGGAAGTAGTAGTCCTAAATTATGACTATCTATTTTTATTATAGCAATTTGGTTAATAGTTTAGGCACTAAACTATTTACTATTTAGGTACACTGAACTACTAACTAGTAATGACCAGAGTCATTTTCAGTGAGTTCACAGTCTTTGTCTACATCTTACTAGTTGTATAAAAATGGGCAGGTTCTTAACTTAAGCCTCTATTTTCTCAGCAACAAAATAGGTACAGTAGGATCATGAGGGATATACAAGATCTTCTGTGCAAAACATATAGTCTAGTGCCTGGTACACAGTCAATACTCAATAGATACTTCCTCTTCTTTTTCTTTCTTAAGATGATGCTGTTAAAGTGCTACATTCAACATGCCAGCAAATTTGGAAAACTCAGCAGGGGCCACAGAACTGGAAAAGCTCAGCTTTCATTCCAGTCCCAAAGAAGGGCAATGCCAAAGAATGTTCAAACTATCACACAATTGCACTCATTTCACATGCTAGCAAATTAATGCTCAAAATCCTTCACACTAGGCTTCAACAGTATGTGAACTGAGAACTTCCAGATGTACCAGCTAGATTTAGAAAAGGCAGAGGAACCAGAGATCAAACTGACAGCATCCACTGGGTCATAGAAAAAGCTAGAGAATACCCGAAAAATATCTACTTCTGCTTCACTGACTACGCTAAAGCCTTTGACTGAGTAGATCACAACAAACTGTGGAAAATTCTTAAAGAGATGGGAATACCAGACCACCTGACCTGCCTCCTGAGAAACCTGTATACAGGTCAAGAAGCAACAGTTAGAACCGGACATGACACAATGGACTAGTTCAAAATTGGGAAAGGAGTATGCCAAGGCTATATACTGGCACCCTGCTTATTTAACTTAAATGCAGAACACATCATGTGAAATGCCAGGCTGGATGAAGTACAAGTTGGAATCAAGATTTCCAGGAGAATTATCAATAACCTCAGATACACAGATGACACCACCCTTATGGCAGAAAGCGAAGAGGAATTAAAGAGCCTCTTAATGAAGGTAAGAGAAGAGAGTGAAAAAGCTGGCTTAAAACTCAATGTTCAAAAAGCTAATAAGACCATGGTATATGGTCTCATCACTTCACAGCAAATAGATGGGGAAACAATGGAAACAGTGACAGACTCTATTTTCTTGGGCTTCAAAATCCCTCTGGATGGTGACTGCAGCCATGAAATTAAAAGACACTTGTTCCTTGGAAGAAAAGCTATGATAAAACTAGACAGTGTATTAAAAAGGAGAGATATCACTTTGCCTACAAAGATCCGTATAGTCAAAGCTATGGTTTTTCCAGTAGTCATGTATGGATGTGAGAGCTGGACAATAAAAAAGGCTGAGCACCAAAAAATTGATGCCTTTAAACTGTGGTGTAGGAGAAGACTCTTGAGAGTCCCTTGGACAGCAAGGAGATCAAGCCAGTCAATCCTAAAGGAAATCAACAAAGAATATTCATTGGAAGGACTGATGCTTAAGCTGAAGCTCCAATTCTTCAGCCACCTGAAGTGAAACATCAGCTCATTGGAAAAGACCTTGATGCTGGGAAAGACTGAAGGCAGGAGGAGAGGGGGATGATAGAGGATGAGATGTTTGAATGCCATCACCGACTCAATGGGCATGAGTTAGAGCAAACTCCAGGAGATGGTGAAGGACAGGGAAGCCTGGTGTGCTGCAGATCATGGGGTCGCAATGAGTTGGGACACAACTTAGTGACTGACTAGCAACATGCACAGTGCTTCTCAAAGTTAGAAAGATTTGAGTTTGAATGCTGACTGGGAGTATCTGATCAATATTCCTCAGTTTACTCATCTGTAAATATATAGATAAATATAGAGTAAATGTAAATATAGAGCTAAACATAGCTCTAAATGTAAATATTGAGCTAATTGTGAGTTGTCTCCCATACTTTATAGGAATGTCACAACTAAATTAGATAATTTATGTCACACACTTAACACACTATCTGACACAGGCTATCTCCTGCCTGAAAATTAGCTATTATGAGTCCTTCATCAGAAGCATATCCACTCAATAAGGCTGATGTGACACTTAAAAGCAATAATGTACATAAAGGACAAGTGTGATGTCTGAATCTTAACAAACGTTAGTTCACTCTTCTTCCAGCGTGGTTAGCCAGGCTGCATATCGCATATTACAATTAACCAGTGGTCTCATCTGTACACCAGCTTTAATATTTATTACCTCCAAGGTCATTAGGTGACTTCTTATCATACTATTATTTCATAAAGCAATTGAGGGGAATGCATCAGATACTCTCTGCCAACTTGGCAGGAGAGATAGATGCATCCATGTTGTCATACTTCTGTTAATACCAGAGGGCCAATGACTTAAAACATTTCTAGATACTTAATTAAGTATCTAGCTTAAGATAATTAAGTATCTAGCTTAAGTATCTGGCTTACTTTGTTTCTAGCATTCTCATTTCTGAATCTGCCACATTAGCTTATTGCTTTCAAATGCTTTCAATGCCAATGTATCAAGCTCATCATCAAAAAGGACACCTTATGCATGAGTTCGGCATGCAGAGCTTCAACGAATGGCACATTCCACAAAAGGATTTTTTTACCTGCATTCCTAGGTGGCAAGGAGATTTTTGCTGTGCTTCTTTCCTTCTCATGGAAAATACTAACTAGCTAATAATTTCATTGTCATCTTTAAGCCTTTCACTAGTCATAGCAAGAGCATATGTAAGGATCTGAATAAGCCAAGATCTTAGGCTGCCTTGAAACAAAACCTGTCTGTAGCATCACACCAAACTCCCTCTGGCTGTTTGGATGCTGGAAATGGAAATACAGCGTTTTCTACCCAGGCTCTGCCTTCAATGTGACAAGGCAGGGCATCCAATGCTTATGAAACCTTGACATCTTACTTACTGTGGGGATGACGTGTTGAAACAGCTCTCCCATTCTCCAAGGCATTTTCACATTAAGCTCTGGTGACTGGGAAGCAATGATATGGACCATGGAGTGGTCCGTCAGGCAAGCTGTGTGTCTGTCTCCATCTCTCTGTCTCTCCCTTACCCTCTCTCTCTTCCCATCCTCCCCACAGCAGCACAGCTGACAACTTCAAACATTTATTATTATCGATCCCCTTGTCTCTTAACAATCAATAGTCGACATCTAAAGAACCAAATAATATTCAAGGTGCAGAACTGCATTTATTTTTCACATAATACTGTAGGGAAATTAGAGATGACTCATTACGTGAATCAGTTTATCTCTTTAAGGAATGACTGCCCTTTCTAGCCACATCCTAGGGTTTTAGCTAATGTGGCTCTAAAACAGACCTGGTGAAATGCTCTTACTACTTTTTGGTGACATTAATCTACTAACTAATGATCTCCTTGGTAAAATATAATCTTATGATATCTAGAATTTTAAAAAGAGATACTTGTTAAACATGGTAAATTACTTGTCTTCTAATAAGAGGAGTAGTTAACATTTACTGAGGCTGTGCAATGCACGGGGCAAGGTTTCAAGTGTATTACACAGATAATTCATTTTATTTGCATAATAACTCTATGGAGGTGAGTCCCATTGTTATTATTCATGCTTTATACAGATGATGGCATTGACATTTTGACAGAATGGTGATTTGATTAAGGTTACAGCTAATTAGTGACAGAACTAGAATTAGGATTATTCTATCTGAATCAAGAGCTGAAAGTCTTCACCCTGCTTTACATACCTTTCTTGATGACTGGAATGATTTCAAACAGTTTCTGTTTTGGTTTAGCTATAAATATTTCACTTGTGTCAACTCACCTAACATCCTTGTTATCAGGTTTCATTTTCAAGGCTCAGAGCTGTAAGTAATGCTGATTGCTTTCTCCAAATGAAAAATAATAAAGGTTTATGATTTTTCAGAAAGGTCAAGATCTGTTTTATGTTCCAAAACTGGATTTCAAAAATCAGAATAAAAGATGATCTCAAAATATTTTAACCCATTTATAGTTACAGTCTAGGGGAAAAATGTTCATGGCTAACAATAATACAATTTAGCATTATATGATTTTTTCATATATTATGTTTGGGAAGAAAATAATACTAAAATATTCCTTTAAGAAATGAACTGTAGACTGTGAAATGTGGCCAAGTCACAGAGAAATTGCAGAGACTTTTCAGAGCTTCTCGTCCACCACTTCAACACCAAGCCCACTTCAGCAACCTCACAACGGAGGTTCAATGCTAGAAAAGATGTTCCTCTTTGGTTTGTCAGCTCTCCATAGTGAATGTGGAGTGGAATAGCTACTGTTTCACATCCCTCCTTTTCCTCAAGTTTCCAAGACTTAGAGAACTAGAACGCTGTACAAAACCTTAGAACTCAGTGTATTCCAGCCTTCACAGTCTTCAGATAAAGAAACAGGCCCAGAAGTAGCCTCCTGGTATCTTCCACCATACCATGCTCCCTGCTTCCTCTCTACCTGAGGCTGCATGGTACAGATAACCAGTAGAAGAGTCATCATTTGTGTTGAAGGGTGACAAGAATATCCCCTCCTCTTAAGGTTAACCAGAAACTGTTTTATTGTAAGGAAAACAGATGCTGCTAATTCTTCAAAGATACCCTGTATTTTATGATCATTACAGCCTAATGATTTGGGTTAGGGTCCCAGCTCCACCGGTTGTAAGTTGTGTGACTTTGGGTTAAGATACAAAACCTTCCTGAGCCTGGTAATAAGGTGATGATCACACAACCAATCTAATTGATATATAAATGCAACCATTCATATTTAATACTCAACAATATATCTAATACATAATAAACAGTATCTATTATTTTCATTATCCTTATTAGTTTTCAAATTGTGGCAGAAAATTCACTATTAGGTCTACAAGTAATTCTGCCCAAAACTCTCTGCCCATTCAACTGCCAACAAACATACTGTAGTCAATATACCAGTTGATGAATTCTCAAATGGATGAAAAAAATTCTAACTCATTCCCCACCCTTATCACACACATATCCCCCGCCCACTTGGAGTGAGAACTCCTGTGAAATCTCTTACAATGTGTATTTTGTCTGTGGTTCACCACAAACTTCTTAAGGCTCTTCACTGGGGGAATATCTCTGATAATGTGATTAAAAAAAAGTTCCAAACAGTATGGAAGTTCCTTAAAAAACTAAAAATAGAGTTGCCATATGATCCAGTAATCCCAATCCTGGGCATATAACAGAAAAACTCTAATTCAAAAAGATACATGCACCCCTGTGTTCACAGCAGCAGTATTCACAACAGCAATACACGGAAACAACTTAAATGCCCATCGTCAGATGAATGGATAAAGACGACTAGGGACATGTATGCAATGGAATATTACTCAGTCATAAAAAAGAATACAACAATGTCATATGCAGCCATATGAATGGACCTAGAGATTATCATACTAAGTGAAGTCAGAAAGAGAAAGACAAATAATATATGATATCATTTTTACATGAAAGCTAAAATATGACAAAAAGGAACTTATTTACAAAACAGAAACAGATTCACAGGCATAGAGAACAGACTTTTGTGGTTGTCAAGGAGAAAGGGGTAGGGTAGGAATAGACTGGGAGTCTGGGATTAACAGATGTGAGCTATTATATAGAGAATAGATTAAAAAAATTAAGGTCCTACTGTGTAGCACAGGGAACTATATTCAATATCCTGTGATAAACAGTGGAAAAGAACATGAAAAAGATGTATAACTGAGTCATTTTGTTATACAGCAGAAATTAACACAGCATTGTAAATCCATTATATTTCAAAAAAATAAATATTTAAAAACACAAAAAAGAAAGTCCTCTCTATGACCATATGATAGCAATGCACTGGCAGGTCTCCTACACAAGGGTATTTTGTCAAGATTATTGTATCAGAAACCACGGCAAGAACTGTGTTTATTTTCTGATTTCCTTGGCTTAAGGTACTGAGTCAGAATGAGACAACCCTGTTCCAAATTCCAGCTAACTGGACTCCAGTCATATTTTGTACAGTTGAGCTGATTCTGTTTAGCTCCTGGAGGAACGCTATTTGCTTACTTTCCTGAGATGAATCCTTAGTAACCGCTGTTCTCTCTACTTCTGGACCTCTCAGGGTAGAAGGTGTCTTACAGGTTCTGCGGTTTGCTAAATGAGTGGCAGCCACGTATCTGTCATATGCAAAGAACAAACACTTGTGCAGTTCTGAGAACTGTTCTTCTAGCGACAAGTCATTGCCCAAGGTCAGAGCTAGCTGCAAACCCAGAGGTAGTCTGAGGACATATTGATCAGCCTTGTGCTGAGATCTTTACTGAATAATTGGTACAATACTCTCTTGGTGAGATCAGCGAACTTTTTGACAATTTGCAGCCCTTGAACTTGCCTTCTACATAAAACACATTAAGAGTCTATGCTCCTCTGAAGCTCACAGGCTTCAGAATACAGCTCCTGCCCATGTATCCATCCATGCATCCATTCATCCATCAACAAATATGTATTGAAGTCTTGATGTTAGGTGCTATGACAACAAATGGCAGCATCAATAATAATGGTAGTGTCCTGGAGAAGTCTATAATTTAGAAGCAAAAATAATCCATATGACAAATATGTTAGACAGTCAGATGGCAGATGGGAGAAGAAAATTGTGTGACCATGAAGTGCCACAGTGAAGCACTAGGACAGCACGTTCAAAAGAAATAAAATAGGAGCCACATATGTGGTTTCAAATTTTCTAGTAAGTACACTAAAACTAAAAAAAAAAACCCCAAAGAATATTGTCTCTCATTAATTTTATAATTTATATTTTATTTAACCAATGTATTAAAAATATAATTTTTACATGCAACCAATATTAAAATGTTAATAATGTTATATACTGAACTAAGTCTTTGAAGTCTTCTGTGTACTTGACACTTAGAAAGTGAAAGTCGCTCAGTCGTGTCTGATTCTTTGCGAGTCCATGGAATTCTCCAGGCCAGCAAATAGGAGGGGGTAGCCTTTCCCTTCTCCAGGGGATCTTCCCAACCCAGGGATCGAACCTAGGTCGCCCACCATTGCAGAGGGATTCTTTACCAGCTGAGCCACAAGGGAAGCCCTTGACACTTAGAGCACATCTCAAATGAAATAACCACATTTCAAGTACACAGTAGCCACATGGGTGGTGACCTTTTTGATAGCATATCTCTAGGAAATTCAAGGGGCTTCCCTGGTGGCTCAGAGGTTAAAGCATCTGCCTGCAATGCAGGAGACCCAGGTTCGATCCCTGGGTTGGGAATATCCCCTGGAGAAGGAAATGGCAACCCACTCCAGTATTCTTGCCTGGAGAATCCCAGGGATGGAAGAGCCTGGTGGGCTATAGTCCATGGGGACGCAAACAGTTGGACATGACTGAGCTTACTTACTTACTTACCACTTACTTACTCAGTTAGGAAATTCAGAAACAGGGAATAACTGTCTCCAGAATAGAGGAATCACAGATGTTGACTCATGAGGAATCTGGGTATTTGAACTGAGTTCTGGGCTAAGTTTGCTCCCTAGTTCCAACCTGCAGTAAAAGAATGTCTTTCTCAGTATTTTATGAGCCCTTAGTGAGAAGGTTCTATGTTTGTATCCCTAAAAGTGAGCCTAGCATATATCCATTCTGGTGTTAAAGTCTTCACCTGCTGAATAAAATGCATGAAAGAAAAATAAAAACAGCTGTCTCCCACTTGCCAGAGCCTGTGTTGGTATTTTGCATTAATTCTCTCTAACACAATGATTTGCAAGGAGCCACACATATCTCCATTTTATAGAAGAGGAAGCTAAAGCACAGAGTAGTTAAATGATTTTCCAAGATCACAGAGCTAGGAAGAAGGGAGGGAGAGAGGAATGGGCAAATGGAACAGGAAGGAGAAGATACAGGCAGAAAGATGGGGGCAGATTACAGCTTAGAGTTAAAGTGAGGGTGGGAACAGGACCCAAGATATGCAAAGCATCTGCCCTTTACCCCATCCCTATAGTTTGCATGTGTGTGTTTGTGCCTGTGTTATATTAACACATTTATGGCTAACATAAACTAGCTCATTTAACAAATCTTAAACAAATCCTTATATACTATACTTTGGACCACCACTCTGTCTCTCCTGATAAGATTTCCTTGAAATAATGAACAAAAACAAATTCCTAGCTTCCAAGGGCAAAGGGCATTTTGGGCAGTGAGAATTAAAGACATCCTGGTCAAAAGAGGCTTGAGAGATTAACTCAATCTTCCTCAGTCTGCCCTTTTATCACCTCTTTAAAGGGGATCTCTATCCTCCCAAGAGAAGAGGGTGACAGAGGATGAGACAGTTGGATGGCATCACTGACTCAACAATGGACATGAGTTTGAGCAAACTCAGGGAAATGGTGAAGGACAGGGACGCCTGGCGTGCTGCAGTCCATGGCGTTGCAAAGTCAGACGTGACTTAGCAACTGAACATCCTCCTCCCTGTAAAAGGACTATGTCCCCAGCCTGTCTCTTCCACTCCTTGATGGCTGAGTACCGAAGCCTGTTCCACACAGAGACCTCCAGTCTCCTCTGTATAACTTCTAATTAGTTAGGAGCTAGCTCTCGTGCTCTACACAAAACTCTTCTTCAGTAAGATTATCACTTGCCTCATATTTTCGATGCTGGTAGGGGTGGCAAGCATTATTTATGTAGCACTTGAATTAAAGGAAGCACAGATTCAGATTGAGTCCTAAAATGCAAATGCACTTTCTAAAAAGTTTAAAAAATCTGTATTTGTATCAGCTGGGAGGTAAGTCTAAGAATTAGAACTTGCCCCTATAAAACTTAATATCGGGACTTCCCAGGTGGTCCAGTGTCTAGGACTCCATGCTCCAAATGCAGAGGGCCTGGGTTCCATCCCTGGTCAGGGAACTGGACCCCATATGCTGCAACTAAAGCTGTGGCTATGTGCCACAAGTGAGATCTAGCACAGCCAAATAAATAAATAAATGAGAGTAAATTGAAAAATAACTTAATATCAAGCAAATCAAAACTACAGTGAGGTATCACACCTCCTATCAGTTAGAATAGCCATCTTTAAAAAAAATCTACAAACAATAAATGCTAGAGAGTGGAGAAAAGGGAACCTTCCTATATTGTTAGAAACTGTAAATTGGTACAACCATTATTTAGAACAATATGGAGATTTCTTACAAAACTAAATATATAACTACCATATGATCCAACAATCTCAGTCCTGGGCATATATCTACAGAAAATCATAATTCAAAAAGATACATGTATTCCAATGTTCACTGTAGCACTATTTACAATAGCCAAGACTTGGAAGCCACCTAAATGTCCATCAGCAGAGGAGTGGATAGAGAATGTGTGGTACATGTACACAATGGAATATTACTTGGGCATTAAAAAAGAAAGAAACGGTGCCATTTACAGCAACATGGACATAGAGACTGGCATATGGGGTGAAGTTAGACAGAAAAAGACAACTGCCATATGATATTGCTTATGTGGAATCTAAACAAATGGTACAAATGAACTGATTTACAAACAGAAATAGACGTACAGGTGTAGAAAACAAACATGGTTACCACGGGAGAAGCAGGGGAAGGACAGATTGGAACAGATAACTAACACGGGCTCCCCAGGTGGCACGAGCAGTAAAGAATCCGCCTGCCAATGCAGGAGACATAAGTCATGTGGATTCAATCCCTGGGTTGGGAAGACCCCCTGGAGGAAGAAATGGCAACCCACTCCAGTATTCTTGCCTGGGAAATCCCACGAACAGAGGAGCCTGGTGGGCATACAGTCCATGGGGTCACAAAGAGTCAGAAACAACTGAGCAACTAACAGTTTCACACACACACACACAAAACATTCACTTTGCTCTATAGCTGAAACTAACACAACATTGTAAATCAATTATACCCCAATAAAATTTAAAAAAACTTAACATCTCCTTTTCTTTTTTTTTAAACTATAGCTTAGGAAAAGACTTTTTAAACCTGCTGACCACATGGAGTAGTCATCAGTGACTTGGAGAGCCTGAATTCTGTTAAAAATAAAATTGCAAACCAGAACAATAAAACAAGATAAAGTTCTAACTTGCTGCTTTTTGGCTGTGTCTGGATGGCCACTAGCCCACCCTACCCTGGGGGTAGGGAGGAGGAGACAGGGACTAAAATGCAAAGAGTGTTACCATTTTGGCAACTTTATTCTTTCCAAATGTTTATTTTTGTTCCCTTAGGGTATCAGGAAGAGTTTGTTCTAACAGTTCTCAGTTCCTGGCTGAGTTGTTGCCAGGAAGTCAAGTTTATCTTTAGCATCATCTCTGGGCAAACAGCACAGAGGAAAATGATATTTGAGGCCAAATGTTGAAAACTCAAGTTTTATGTAGCTTAAGCAGAAAAAGCAAAGAGCAAAAATGAAAAGCTAATATTCTTGGTTCTGTGTTTTCTCTACAAGAAATTTTTCTTAGAGGAGAAATAGTAGAGGAAAGAGGATGGGCTTTAAGGACCAATAGTTTTGGGTTCAAATTCAGACTTGGTCCACTGGTGCCCCATCAAGGACTTCTGGATAAATTTAATTCAACAAACATTTAGCTGAATGATTCCTCTGTACCAGATACTTGGCTCTCACAGAACTTAAAGTCCAAGTAAATTAGTTACCTCTCTGAAACTCTTTTTACAACTAATAGAAGAAAATGCATGCCTCTTTGTAGGGTTCTTTTGACAATTACATGAGATAACACATGTAACATTACACAGACCAGTGCTTAGGTAAAGTGACAAACCTTAGTTTGTTTTCTCTGTCCTTAGAATAACCAAAGTAGTCTCTCAGTCAACTTGAGGTTTAAAAGTACTGTTCTAGGATTTAACTAAAAAGAAAACCAACACAGAGTTTCATAAAACCTAGACATTCTGCAAATACGCCATGTTTTTTGGCAGGTCCACGACAGCCAGAGTTCAAAGATCAGTCTCAGATTATATCACTTCCAATAGTCCTACTTTGACTCCAACTTGGTTTTATGCAATAGCACTGAAACATATACATTACCATATGTAAAACAGATAGCCAGTGGGAGTCTTCCGTGTGACACAGGAAACCCAAAGCTGGTGCTCTGTGACAACCTAGGGGGTGGTTCAAATGCATACCTATGGCTGACTCATATTGATGTATGGGAGAAAGCATCACAATATTGTGATTATCCTCTAATTAAAAATTTAAAAAATTGCCTTTTCAATTACCAGTATGGTATATGTAGCATAAAAATCAGAGCTATAAATGATGCTGAAATATTAGAACTGCTCATTCAAAATTATTCATTGATTGTCATAATATGTGAGACACTGTGATGAAATTAAAGTTACAAAAGAACCAGATGTGTCCCTGACCTGATGCATCTATCCCTCTAGAGGGAAAGATATAAAGTCTACCCTCAAGGAGGCTACAACCAGCAACAGAAACAAGGCAGACATGCATTAAATAACAGTGGCCAATATACTATTTTATAAGCATTACAAATTAGAATCCTTGATACTGGGGTTCAGAAGAGATGACATAGTCAAGGAGACTTTGGGGGAAATATGGAATTTGAGCTGAGATTTTTAAAGATGAGAGAAGGTTTTGCAAGGTCTTCTATTCTCCCTATAACATAAAAATCAAATGCATCAAAACTCAAAGCAGAAGTTAGAGGCTTCTTTATCTCTTTATTCTTCTTTATTCTCTATCAGAATGTGTGTAGTCCTTTCTCTGCTCTTTAATTATTCACTAGTACCAATTCTACTTGGGGTCCATCTCATCCAAAAGGCAGCATTAACTAGGCCCGGGTGAAAGATACATGGTTAAAGTATCATTGCATCATTTTTAAAAGAGCTATTCTGTCCAACTGACTCTGCTTCCCTTTCCCTCCCAAAAGGAAAAGAAAAGCCCAGGTTAAATGCACTGTTTGCCTTTCCCGATTGTCCTACAACCAAGTACTGACTATTAGAAAGTCTGGCTCCTAAACTCTCAATT
This sequence comes from Odocoileus virginianus, assembly GCF_023699985.2. NCBI lineage: Eukaryota > Metazoa > Chordata > Mammalia > Artiodactyla > Cervidae > Odocoileus > Odocoileus virginianus. The sequence goes on from NC_069676.1 coordinate 54,433,163, forward strand.
AGCAAATTCAGTTAAAATAATTTTTAAATGCAGACTTTTTTGTCCTGATGCTTAAAAATTATACAGGTGTCAGCTATGAATAATGACCAAGTTGGGTCTTGATTCCATCATTTTTATTAGCTATTTAATGACATTTGGTAGTGTACTGAACATTATTCTTGGCGAATTCTTGGCAAAATACATAAACCTAGTTATTTTGGGGCTTGCAATCAAACTACTTTATCATAAGAGAGATTGCGAAACTGTCCCCCTGCCCTCAGCAGTACTGGAGATTAGGTTTTAAATAGTCTCAAGGGAAATGTGGTCCAAAGGAGCTCAGATTCTACTCTATCCATTCCTAAACGGGGGCAGGGGGGAGGAGCTTTGTAATGGACTGTAAGACCAGAAAGTCATTGGTGTTCTTTCACAAGAGAGAAAAAAGGTACAAGTTAAAAGATAAAATCTCATTGTCCTTTTTGGCCACAACTAACCACGTGATTCTTACTTTCTCAAAGCCTCTGCATTCTTCTCTGATTTGGAAGTGGTTCTGTTCACCTCATCTATTTTACAGAATTATCATGACCATGAGATAACAATTTCAAAAGTATATTAAAATATTCCAAAAAGTCCGGCAAATAAAACTGTCTTCTTCTCTGGTTTCCTTGGATCTTTGTTCCTCCTTCCCACACACTAACAAACTGTTCTCTTGTTGGACTTCAAATTCTTTAAACTCTTCTTCCAAAGTCCCTATCATGATATCTCACTTGTAGAACTGAAATAGCTTCCTAAATGACCTACCTCCAACCTATTTTTTTTCCAACAATATCCAGAGTGAGCCTAAGAGTACATATTTTATGCTGACCCAAGGATAAATGGGCCCTAGATCCTTAACCTAGCCTTTAGTTCCTGACATAATACTAGCTCCACTTTACCTCTCCTCTTTCTCCCTCCTTAAGAGTCCACACTCCAGCCATTTTCAACCCAGTAAAGTTCTCTAAAAGTGCCATGCCTCCTTTGGCTTTTGGACTTTTGTTCTTTCTGTTGTAGCCCATATCCATCACCTTCTTTGCGTCAGTTCAACTCCTATCCTGTTCTCAGTTGAGAGTCAAGGGAAACCACTGTGTCTGGTGTGTAGGATTCAAGGCAAGGGCATTCTCCTGGCCACCAGCAACTTTTCCTTCTCACCCCTACCCTCACCATCACCACCCTCATCACCACCACCAACACTAGAGGGCTTATGACACGGCAGGCATGTGCGACGCACTCTTAATGAGTACTCTACTGAGTCTTCACCATAAATCCATGAGTTGACAGCAGCCGTAGAAGCCTATATTTACCTAGTACAGTATGCCAAAACTGGTTCTAAGTATTTCACAGGTATTATCCCAGACCTCAGGACAATTCTCTGAGGTAGGTACTATTTTTATCCTACCGACTGATAAAGAACTAAAGTCCAGATAGATTTACTAAATCATCTAGCTCTACAGCTGGGAGTTTGAGCTACTGTAGTTTGACTTTGAAGTCTATTATTGATTCATGGAAGGTTTTACCATCATTTTATTTATTTATTTAAAATTTGTTACATGCTACAAATGTTGTAGTGGAGTTCTTTCTTTCTTTTTTTGGCTTAGCAGTGCAGCATGTGGGATCTTAGTTCCCTGACCAGGGATTGAACCTGCACTCCCTGCTGTGGAAGCATGGAGTCTTAACCACTGGCCCACCAGGGAAGTCCCCATATCACCATTTTAGAGATGAGGAAACAGATGGTCGAGTAAAACTGCCTAAAGTGGTCAAGTCAGGATTTGAAGGACCAGTGAGTGAGATGTCCCACTGTTTCTCCCCATCACTCTATACGTCCTCCTTCATCATACTGCATTATGACTGCCCACCAGCTTATCGGATTCCCTTACTAAACTGCAAGCTTCTTTTTCTTTAATTTTTAAAAAGTTTTAGATTGACAGAAAAATTAAACAAACAGCACAGAGAATTCCCGTATACTTCTTGCAGAGTTTTCCCTTCCCTATTATGAACATCTTACGTTAGTATGGGACATTTGTTATGATTAATACACCAGTATGGTTATATTACTATTAACTCAAGTCCATAGTTTCATTCCTATTTTCTCAGTTTTTACCTAATGTCCTTTTTCTGCTCTAGGATCCCTTCTAGGATACTGTTACATTTAATTGTCATGATTTCTTTGACTCTTTTTGTGACAGTTTCTCAGCCTTTCCTTGCCTTTGGCGACCTTCTCAGTTTTGAGGAATGCGATCGGGGATACTGTAGATTGCCCCTTTATTGGAATTTGTCTCATGTTTTTCTCCTGACAGAAGATCACAGAGGTGAAGTGCCATTTTCATCACATCCTATTAACATAGTTTATGACTGTTTCAGTGGACTTTTATCACTAGCTGAAGTAAAATTTGTCAGATTTCTCCTCTGTAAAGTTAGCTTGCTATCCTCATTCCCCACCTTCCTAAATGTCACTGTGTAGAGAGAAGACTATGTGCGGTCCACACTTAAGAAATGGGGAATTATGCCCTTGAATCTGAGTCATCTATATAATTTACTTGGCATTCTGCAGGGGAGATTTTTCTCTTCTCTTCCATTTGCTCATGCATTTAATCCTTTCTTTATATCAGTATGGATTCATGAACATTTATTTTATACTACTTTATTTTTTCTATAATTATTCCACTTGAGACATTGGGAACTCCTCCAGTTGGCTCCTGTTGACATACTCTCATCCATATAGGTGCTTTTTTTTTTTTTTTTTTTGAGCATTTCCTTCCATTTTAGCACTAAGAGACTCTGACATCTCATCTATTTCCTTTTCCAGTCCCCAAGTCAGATATTTCTCCAAGGATTCCTGGTTCCCTTTATTGGAGAATGGTTTCAGAAATCAAGATCTGGGTGCCAGCTGTGTCTCTTGCTACAAGGGTGTCATTTCTTTTAGGCTCTCCCCATTGACACAGAAAGAAATATATGTAGGTATGCCAATCCATATATGTTCACATAAGTATAACTATTTCCTTGTGCAATCATGTGTATCTGTGCTCTCCTGTGCTTAGTCGTGTCCGACTCTGTGACTCCTTGGGCTGTAGCCCACCAGGCTCCTCTGTCCATGGGATTCTCCAGGCAAGAATACTGGAGTGGGTTGCCATGCCCTCCTCCAGGGGATCTTCTCAACCCAGGGATCGAATCCACCTCTCCCACATTGCAGGCAGATTGTTTACCATCTGAGCCACCAAGGAAGCCCAAGAATACTAGAGTGGGTAGCCTATCCCTTCTCCAGGGGAATTTCCTGGCCCAGGAATCCAACCAGGGTCTCCTGCATTGCAGGCAGATTCTTTACCAGCTGAGCTACCCGGGAAGCCCCCACATGTATCTATATAAAGTTAAACAGGAGTTCTTTCTGATGTCTCCAACTCTAATTCATTACCACATGCATCACTCTAACCTTCTGCCCTTGTTTTTCTATAAATTCCATGACAACAATGGGTAATGACTACAAGCCCCTTAAAGGTGGTAGTATTCTTTATTCATGGCTGTATCCCAAATACAGTTGGCACCTATAATACACATGTTGACTGACTGCTGAGTTGACCCAATAATTTCAATTCTGGAAGGGACTACAGAGGAATTTGCAAATGTCACCAAATATGGATGTCAAAGACTAAACTCACAACAATTTATTAGGGCAACAGTACAAGAGGGTACACTAACAAAGGTCTGATTTAAGTGTGTTTATTCAACTCCGTGAAGGGAAAATGACAGTAATACATCTAAGCTACACAAAAAGGATTCAGACTTCCCTGAAAAGGATTCAAGTGGCATAAAATGGTTTGTTTCTCCATAGCAATTTACACATATTAAAAGAGATAATAGGCATAATCATTGTCAAAATAAGAGCTTCCACCCTGTATAATGTCTTAATATATGCTCGAAGTTCCTGACAAACAGGCACAAAGCCCCAGCGGATTATACCCTAAGTGGGGGATGACTCTAATAGCAACAGCATAAAACCAATCTCACATTTCTGGGAAGTAAAATAAGACCTGAGAACAGCCTTTGAAGGCGAAGGGGAAAGTACAAAGGGAAGATGCTCAAGTGATACATCAGCTGAATGGGAAACTGAGTGCTAATGTGACACTCTGCATCCATGATGCTAATTTATATCTGGGTGAGCGTGTGCACTTACACAGAGGAGACTTGAAGAGGACTATATTATACCTTGGAGGAGCTCATCTTCAATCTCTTGGAAGGGTACTTGCTTTATATTGGGGACTGCCTTACATGGGATATATGATGTAGATTCTGTGTCAGTTTCATATGACAAAATCACTTGCCTCTGTAAATCTATTCCAGATCATTTCCATTCTGTCCCTTACACTGCAGCCAGAATAATCTTTTTGATAAACAAATTTGGTCACAGCTCTCCATCTTCCCTACATTTTAACATTCTGCTTAACTCCTGGGATAAAAAGCGATAAAGGCCTCATATGCCCTCAAGGTCCTGCAAGATCAGGCTTCCGGCCAATGCCCACCTTGCCACAGGGGTCCTCTTTTACTTCTCTGAACACACATTCTTTTTGCTGCTACTACTGCATATGTTAATACATCTTTGCCTCTGCTCCTCAACACAGCTAACTCCTACTAAGGCTTCAGGATGTAGCCCATTCACCTCTTCACCTGAGATGCCTACCCTGTCCAGGTCACTCTCATAGCACCACAAACTCTTCCTCTGCAGTGCTTGTCACAGCTGTACATTTGTCTTTTAGTCTGTGGTTAATGTATTTCATCAGATGGCCTTGTTACTCCACTTTCCTGGCACCTAACCCCATGCCAGGCATACAATAAGTGCCTCCCAAAACATCTACTGAAGAAATTAAGGAGAAAATGACCACACAATCCACCTACCTATTACCAAGACTTTCCTGAACATTAAAGCTCCTCTTTGGATTCTGAAGGATATGTCATTTCACATTAGAAATGTGGTTGGTCACCCTTGTGATGAGTGTAAGAAATGTCACTGCTAGGCTAAAGATATAGGAAATTCCTTTTATCAAATATGTTATTAGCACACTGAAATAGGTGTTAGGTGGAAGTGAACATAAAGGGGACGTGAAAAATAATCTTATGCCAAAGAGGTCAGCTATGGCGTCCTAATGCTTTACTAGTACTAATTATTAAGATCATTGTTATCAAGTAATTTTACTTTATTTCACAAAATCACAAATGCTACTACTAACTTTCAAGCTCTCATCATTGTGCCTGGATTTTATTCAACCAATATTTACTGAGCATACTCATTGTATGTCAGGCACTGTTTTAGATCCTAGGATAAAAACTGAGCAAGAGACACAAGTTCTCACCTTTGAGGAGAGGAGAAGCCAAAACACATTGATAGTCCTTTCAGATGAGTAAACTGCAAGTGTGTGTGTGTGTGTGTGTGTGTGATTAGTTTTGATGAGGAAAGAAGTCATGTACTATGGCCCAATGCTCACAGCAGCACTATTTACAACAGCCAGGACATGGAAGCAACCTAAATGTCCATCAACAGAGGAGTGGAAAAAAGATATGGTACATATATACAATGGACTATTACTCAGCCATATAAAGGAGTGAAATTGGATCATTTGTAGAGACGTGGATGGACCTTGACAGTGTCATACTCAGTGAAGTAAGTCACGAACAGAAAAACAAATAATGTATATTAATGGATATATGTGGAGTCTAGAAAATGGTATAGACAATCCTTTTTGCAAAGCAGAAATAGAGACATAGAGAACAAATGTATGGATACAAAGGGAAAAGGGCAGGTGGGATGAACTGGGACATTGGCATTTACCATATACACTATTGATACCATGTATAAAATCAAAAACTAATGAGAACATATTGTATAGCACGGGGAACTCTACTGAAGGCACTGCTGTGACCTGAGCAGGAAGAAAATACAGAAGGGAGGGGCTACAGGCATCTGTGTGACTGATTCATTTTGCTCTGTGGCAGAAACTAACACAACATTGTTAAGCAACTATACTCCAAGAAAAATTAATTTAATAAGAAGTTCTAATGAGATGGATGAAACTGGAGCCCATTATACAGAGCGAAGTAAGCCAGAAAGATAAAGACCATTACAGTATACTAACACATATATATGGACTTTAGAAAGATGGTAACGATAACCCTATATGCAAAACAGAAAAAGAGACTCAGATGTATGGAACAGACTTGTGGACTCTGGGAGAAGGCGAGGGTGGGATGTTTCAGGAGAACAGCATTGAAACATGTATATTATCTAGGGTGAAACGGATAACCAGCTCAGGTTGGGTACATGAGACAAGTGCTCGGGCCTGGTGCACTGGGAAGACCCAGAGGGATCGGGTGGAGAGGGAGGTGGGAGGGGGGACTGGGATGGGGAGTACATGTAAATCCATGGCTAATTCATATCAATGTATAACAAAAACTACTGTAATGATGTAAAGTAATTAGCCTCCAACTAATAAAAATTTAAAAAAAAAAAAAAAGAAGTCACGTGCTATGGGAGTGTGATCATTCCCACTGTCTCAGCATGCTCTCAAGTGATCCAGTGCCTCAACAGAATAACCTGCAATCTGTGGTTGCATGTCAAATGGAACACAGTGTTTTCACTTGATTAAGGATGAAAGGATTTTACAATTTATTGTCATGGTTTCCCATTAGAATTTATATGTATTTACTTCCTTGGGTTAAATAAAAGACTAGGGAAGACACCAGGTCTATCTTTTCTAAGGAGTCATTCTAATTCCTCAAAACCTCTAGGGCCAATTTTGATGTACCCCCAAAAGATTGAAGTGCCTTGTTCTCAAAGATGCCTATCTCAACAGAGCATCTGTTTCATACCAAGAGAGTTTTCATTGAGGGGTTTTGGTGATAAGCACTGCAAGGAGTAGTTACTGTCACAGAAAATTTTAAAGACACCTACAGAGAGATTGTAAATTTTGCAAAGGTTGAGACAGGACTCTCTTGAAAATCATTGCAAACCTTAAGGCTTAGGGCAGTGTTTGGAACAGAACTGGCTCTCAATATTTATGCGTTACATGTTTGAACAAGTACTACTTTGAGGAAATCGGCTAGTAGAAGCTTGGGACCAGAGCAGAGCAAAAAAGAGAAAAATTACTACTGCAGGGGCTTGCTTAGCAAGAGGAAAAGTCACAGAGGGCACCAGAAGAGTACTCTCTTCATCCCGTTTGACAAAGATGGTAGACCCAAGAGGGGCTGGAGCTGGGAGAATCTCAGTGACAGACAGTGGCACCCCGAGCCCCACAGCTCCAGACTATGTGCCTGTCCACTGTCTCCAATGGAGAAGAACAATCAGCAGATTGATAAATTCTTCCATTTATACCCCTGAACAAACTAAACTAACCGCATCTTTGTCTTTAACCTAACAAATCATAGCTTGATTACAGGTCATTAGTGACCATTAATACAGGAAACTGTTTGCATTTCACTAGTATATCTGAATTATAGCCATGCCTTTCACATTAGCTCAATCAAGCTTCCAAAAGGAATCCCACCCCCACCACTATTGGGGCCTCAAGCAGGACTTAAACTAATAATTAGCCTCTGGAATTCAACTATGATGCAGAAGAATTCATTATTTTAGTTCACTGCAGATCTCCCTAGTGTAGATTACAACAGGCCATTCCCTTTAGAGTGGCGGCATGCTCTCTGTGCCCAAAGAGCTTACAACTGCCTCTCTCTGAACTTTCTCAATTATTCCCAATGGTGGCTGATGCAGTGGCCAGCAACAGGGGCCTGTTTGTCTGTCACTAGTGCAGACAGTCCTAAGTTCACCAACACAACGGCTGATGAGAGTGCAGACAAGACTGTCGGACACTGAAGTGACAGGAAGAGAGTCTATCTGGCAAAAAAGTAGAGGCAAGGTTGAGAATACATATACATATATATATTCTCATATGAATATGAGAATATGTGTGTATATGTTTATACACATATTCTCGTATATATATGTGGGTTTCCCTGGTGGCTCGGCTGGTAAAGAATCTGTCTACAATGTGGGAGACCTGGGTTCGATCCCTAGGTTGTGAAGATCCCCTGGAGAAGGGAAAGGCTACCCACCCCAGTATTCTAGTATTCTGGTCTGGAGAATTCCATGGATTGTGTAGTTCATGGGGTCACAAAGAATCAGACACAACCAAGTGACTTTAAATATACGTGTATGTGTGTGTGTGTGTGTGTGTGTGTGTGTGTATGTATGTCAACCAGGTAACCCAGAGATTTTTTTTTTTTTTTTTTAGAATGCATCTGGGGCTCTGAATCATCCCTATGAGAAGCCAAGACCTTGAAAAGAACTGGAGAACTGCCAAGCCTCCATTTCACTTTGTGCCAAGCAGTCATAGAGGCACATTAGTGATTAACAGAAATTAACAATCTCAGAAATGTTTGAGGACTTTCTAACATAACAATTGTCATCTGGGAGTAAATCCATGGTCCAGCTCATCTAATGTTTGGTTGCTTCAAAAAAAATATCCCCTAGGGAATGCTACTTTTGACTACTAATGTGCTGAATCCATGGAATTAAAACGGGTTGCTAACAAGACAAGTAACAGAAGCCCACATATGGCTAAAACCATTTTTACTTTTTATTCTAGGTTAGCTACCAAGCTCAGGGCTCACGTTCAGCTCAACATGTACAATGACAGCACAGAGTTCCATGCTGTTTAAAAATCTCTCTCAAATAAACTGCCCCACTCAGTTCTATATCATCCCTGTGAAAAAGTTAGGTTATGAACAACAGAGTAATATTAGAAAATGCAGACTCTAGAGTCAACTTCTGTTTTCAAATCTTGGCTTTTCCACTTACTAGCAGGATGAACGTCAGCAAGTCACATCGCCTTTCTAAACTTCACTTTTCTCATCTGTAAAACAGAGATAATAAGGACGTCTACCAGGAAAGCTGAGCACCGAAAAATTGATACTTTTGAACTATGGTGTTGGAGAAGACTCTTGAGAGTCCCTTGGACTGAAAGGAGATCCAACCAGTCCATCCCAAAGGAGATCAGTCCTGGATGTTCATTGGAAGGACTGATGCTGAAGCTGAAACTCCAATACTTCGGCCACCTCATGCGAAGAATTGACTCACTGAAAAAGACCCTGATGCTGGGAGGGATTGGGGGCAGGAGGAGAAGGGGATGACAGAGGATGAGATGGCTGGATGGCATCACCGACTTGATGAGCATGAGTTTGAGTAAACTCCGGGAGTTGGTGGTGGACAGGGAGGCCTGGAGTGCTGTGATTCATGGGGTCGCAAAGAGTCGGACACAACTGAGCAACTGAACTGAACTGAACTGACCTCATCTAGAGATTATAAAACTCAAGCTGGTAACTAATGTATAGAAATTCTTTAGTATGCTTAAACATGGCACCTAATAAGTGCTCAGGAAATGTGAATGGCTATTGTTTACCTCCTTTTTCCTCCCCTTACCATTCAGGGCCACCATCTTTGCCAGAACCATTATCACTACCACCTAACCCCTCCCCCCACCATCCCCCCCCCAAGGAAGATAAGGAAACTAAATCTCCAAGATGGACTTTTTTCTGAAGTCAACAAACCACTAAGTCAGGTAGGACTAACTCATTTATCTTCTGACCCATACCATCATCCCTACCTGGAGCACTTCATCCCTCTTCCCTTCACCTTCCTCCTCCTCATCCATCAGGTCCCAGTTTAGCCATCTCCTTCTTCAAGAGCCCTCCTCCACCATCTCACAGTGCCTCATCTTCCCCCATCACGGAACTTCTCAGACTACATAACTGCCTGTTGTCCTATCTGTGTCCCCCATGAGGACATGAGTTCCTTTAACAGAAGAGTCTAGGTGTATCTACTATACTTCTGCATCCCCAGTACAAAGCACAACACATAGTAAATGCTCAGTAAATGCTGAGTAAAGGAAGGGATGAATGGCAGACTCCCTTCATGCCAATCTGCTGCTACATCTTAAAGTCTTATTTCTCTTTGGAGCACAATTTAGGCAATCAAAGATTGCAACACATGACTTCATGCCCTATACTGCTATTACTTAATTTTAACCTGTCATTGAAAACTCAAGGCAATCTTAAGCAAATTCTAACAGAGTCCATTTCTGAAGAAAGTAGCTTAACTTGTGAAAATAATGCCTTGCATGGCACTTACATTATGATAATATACACATACATATTCATTTCATACCCTATGCTTATTTAATTTGGCTGGTGGCTCAGACAGTAAAGCATTTGCCTACAATGTGCAAGACCTGGGTTCAATCCCTGGGATGGGAAGATCTCCTGGAGAAGGAAATGGCAACCCAGTCCAGTATTCTTGCCTGGAAAATCCCATGGATGGAGGAGCCTGGTAGGCTATAGTCAGTCCGTGGGGTCGCAAAGAGTTGGACATGACTGAGCGACTTCACTTTCACTATGCTTATTTACGAATCTTAACCCCTTAGCATTTTGAAAGGGCACAGTCTTCTTACTTTGAAAGTGCTTTTCAGCAACATGTGGACTTGATGAGATATGGTGAAAAGCCAGCATTCATCCTTGCTATTTTCCCTCCAAACAAGCACTTAATCTTTTCACTCTGAACCATGGCTTTCTCACTTGCAGTTTTAGTGCTCTTGGAAATTTTGAGTCTAACATGATACAGACCCAAAAACATGACCAAACAACCAAATACTTCAGTCCTTCCCTCTCCCTCCCTCTCAGAGGAGGTAAGGAAGGCATAAAAGTTGGAAGCTTCGGGGAAATCTATTCAAAGTTCATCTAATCTTATCTCATTAAAGTACTATTACTGAGGGAAAACCAAATAAAACTCAGCCCTCCCTCCAATCAATACTGTATTAGAATGCACTGAAAAAGTGATTTGGTTGGTAGGAATGATAAAAATGTACACTGAAATTACAATGAAATATGGCCCCTATATACTGAAATATACCTGTTATTAAAATAAGTCAGACAGAAAAGTAAGTTTTTCTAGAGCAATGGAACAGCTGAACTCTACCTCATATTACAAATACCCCCAAGGTATTATTTAAAAACAAACCCTGCTCTCTTATTGTCTTAAGAAAACACATTAAGAAATTTAACTTGTATGGAGTCTATATCAATGTATAAAGCTAAGGTTGTATAATTTCCTTCGGACACCAATGCCTGACACATCCTTATTTATAGACTGGAGAATATGCATAAACATATATACATACACAAAAATATACAATTTGCTTTCTTCTCCTGCTAAGTCATTGACCACCTTTTCTGTTTCATTTCCCTATAACAAATATTTATTTGGAAGCTCTTCTTTCCCCATTCTTTTTCTCAAAAGGGACTCTTCTGTCTCACTCTTCACTTTGTCTCAGAGTTCTTATCTACATCTGTTACAAACTCCACTTCAAGGGAAAATCTCTGATGATTCTTTTTTCCTTAAATAAAAATACATAGTTCTTTTGTACTAAATTTTATTTTCCAGGGCTCCCAAAATGCAGCCACATGTCAAGCTAAAGGGTCTCCCTGAACAGTTTCAAGAAACAAATAAAAACAAGCCAGCAAAAGTCCTCATGCTATGTCCTCCAAATCAGGTGGGACTATTTAGGGGTTATAATAAAAGGGATTCCAAATATTTAATACAGGTTGGAAGATACTGTCTTTCCCACATAGTGATTTCTAGATCTGCATTCTAACTGAAAATTACCCATTTAGTAAGATGCTTCATTCTTCATCATGCACAAATTAAAAAGCCCACATTGTCTTTCTTTGCCTGCCGACCCCAGCTCTTCTCTTCGTCTGGTTCACTAGCCTACTCAACATACATCTCTAGCGTCTCTAAAGCAGGGTCTATTCTGATCTTACCTAATCCCTTTCTGGTCATTTCTTGGCTAATTATTTGTCTTTGCCAGAAACTAACACATCTCATCAAAACACATTCTTAGTTCTATTACGAAACAGTAAGTTCAACGATGCTTCCTATCTACACTTTGCTTTCCAAATGTGAATTAACAGATTTGGGTCCCACAGCACAACTTTTAAGCAATGGGAACTGTTTGACACTTCCATACTGCTGTTTTATTAAGAATAGTAGGTATAAACAATAATACTAATACCTTTGTTTCCATAGGTGATTTCATCTGGATAATTCATGCTTCATTATTGTGCCACTATTCTCTGTCTTGGGTTCTCCCTTGGGTCCTGTGACAAACACGGGGTTCAGATCCAGACTCCAGGAGGCAGTGAAGCGACAACGTTTGTTAACATACACAGGTGCATTACAGACTCCCCAGGACCCCCTGCTAGTGTCTTTCTGTGAGGTTGCTCCTGGGCGATCAAAATCCAGGCTATTGAGGGGACACCACCAACACTACAAAACCTCTCTGGGCTTCAGCCTCCCGAACAGGAAGTGCGCTGCCTTTGGGTTTGGGGAAGGAGTGGTTCTCAAAATGTTGCTGTGACCACCAGCAACAGCACCTCCTGGGAAATCCTTAGAAAGCAAATGTTCAGGCCCCATCCCAGACCTATTACACTAGAAACTCTGGGGGGAGCCCAGCAATTTGTGTTTAAGCAACACGTCAAGTGATGCTACTAACATAAGAGTAGAAAACAACAGTCAAGTGGCATCTGGGGAGTTTTGAGGAAGTTTGTGGTTAGGAGAGCTATCTTCACATAGTTAAAGAGGGATCATGTGCCCAGACTAAGCTTTTGAGGTAAGGTTTCATATTGTAGGGCTAGGAGCAATGGTGAAAAAGAGAGAACACTCTGATACACAGAACAACTTGTAAGCATTTGGATACATTCAGAAACAGAAGTCATCTCACTGATAAGAAGAGGCTCCCTTTCTCTTGCAGTGTTCAGAGGTATAAGATTATGCTCTAGCAGAATCTATGAATCAGGCAAAAATAAGAAGTACTAAAAGAAGCAAGATTTTTTTCAAAAATAACAAAATTAAGTCTTAATAGAAAACTTCAAGATGCCACTAATATATAGAGGTTTATAATTAATCTATTATTAATTTTTTAGTATCTCAAAGCTATTACCTTTAAAAACTATCCTATTGATGGTGTCTAGAGCAGATAATGGGTTTTCATTTCTTAATATTTTATCTCATAATTAGAAGAGATGAGCAGTTGGCTAAGTCTCTCATAAGATTCCATTTATTATTTTATGAGTTTATATTTATTATTTAAAAAAGACCAATCACCGCTAGCCAGAACTGATACTAGATCAAAGGTTAAGGTTGGGTTATTAACCTGTTTCTGTTTTGTAATCAAAACAACCGTCATTTGACAGCAATGATTTTGCTCTAGGACAGTTAGGTAACTGAAGTAATACTAGTGAAAAGATAACCTAACATGATTTCATCTTTATTACATGCTACATATTTGGCACTGTCCTGAGCACATTATATACACTGTAATACATATTTAATACTCACAGCAACCTTAAGAAGTTAAGCATGGTTAGCCTCATTCTAAGGAGGAGACACCTGGGCTGAGAGGGGTTCAATAACTTGCCCAAGGTCATAGAACTAGTGAGGGATGGAGTCAAGAGACAAACTCAGTGTTTTTCAGAGTCAGGGCTCTTAATCCTTTGAGTATACTTTTTAGTGTGATTCTGAACTATAGGGACTTGGAGGGCAGAAAGAATGTTTGGCCCAGAGCAAGTAACACTTAGGATCATTTAAGGCTTCTAAAAATACTAAAGACAACCAAGCAACCATTTAATGAATATTCAATCTAGGTCAGGTACTGAGCTAACCATTGTACAAACACTCTCTCACTTGATCCTTACAACAGCCTTAGAAGGTGGTTCCTCTTAGTGTCATGATTGCGTTGTTGTTGTTTAGTCACCAAGTCATGTTCGACTCTTTGCAACCCCCTGGACGGCAGCACCCCAGGCTCCCCTGTCCCTCACCATCTCGCGGAGCTTGCCCATGTTCATGTCATGATTTTACATATGGGTACTTATAGTTAGAGGATTTAACTATTGAGCCCAGCTTCTTAATTAAGAATACACTACTCACAGAATTAAGTGTAAAGGAAGCAAAATAGGTACTTAGCATGTAAAGACCACTCAGTAAATCTAACTTCCCTGTCCTTGGATTATGTTTCCAGGGGATAAGCATGGTGTCAGTAGTGATGAATTCATTGTCTTTCTTACCTATTTTCTTACTTGTCCCATATGGCAGCTATTTGTGAGTTAGATATTTGAATGCTGTATTCAGTCTTGAAATAGAACGAAATCCACTGACTGCTCCACATCTTTATAATCACCGAACTCTACCTCTTTGAGGCTTGCACCACTGGCCAGGAGCGTGGCTGAAACCTGCCCATGTGGCAATAGTAACAATAAATAACCTGAGGAATGAGAAATCCCACAACCAAAACCAACAATCAAAGGGTAATATGCCACATTGCTCTACCCAAACAACGTCATGCTAAGGATGGAGGTGGCTAATTAATGTCTTGCAAAATGAACACCTTTCCCCAAATTGCAAGATTTCATCTACTTAAGAATTCAATGAAACTTGATTTATTTAAGTATTCTAATCTCATGGGAAAGAGCTCTGTTTTCGGAATCAGAATCTCTGGACCTCAGTCAGGTCTTCACTACAAACCAGCCATGTGATCATGGACAAGTTGATGAACTCCACTGGGTCTGTTTTCTCACTGAGAAGATGAAACAAAATAAAACCTGCTCTCCAAATTTGTGCCTCATAGGCAAGAGTTGAGAGAATACTTTGCAGAAATATAAAATCCCATCAGAAATATAAGAGGGGGTTATTATTTCAGTAACTCCTTCCTTGCCTAAAATTTGGCCACTGACATAACAACCTGGTTAGCCAAGTTGGTTTACTGAAAGACTAATTTGTAAGGTAAGAGGGAAGGAGACTGTTTAAAACTGATGATTAGTCTTGGTACACCAAGAACATCCAAGCAACTATCTGCCCAGTTGTTTTGATGGTTAAAAGGGACTCATTTCCAATGGCCTCACTTCTCTATAAGCTTGGCAATTCCCTTGGCATTCAGAGAATGTTCCTATGAAACAGGCTGGGAAACCCTTCTGTGCAAGCAAAAAGGATTATCAGCAAGCCATTATGTCACTAAATAGGACAGAGACACTCTTGGTAGCTCCACAAGTGGGGGCTCAATATATTGTGCCAAAGACATCTTTAGATTCCTATTCAGGTTTCAAGGTGCCAAGATATTCACCTTCGCTGTCTACATAAAAAAGTAATAATTAACCTATATGCAGATTGGTTGGGACAGCTGTGACAAGAGACAGGGAAAAGGGCATTTTTTATGTAGAGAGAAAAAGAGAAATTTCATCTGGAGTTAAACCTAGAGAGATGAAAAAAAGACAGTATTTAGTACTATTGATTGCTTTTACATCTCATTGAGAGGATTCAACTAAGGGATTCAAGAACAAAGAGATAAAAATCAAGGAAACTGTCTTTGGTGCCTTCATATTCACCTTGGGCTATGGCTTCCCCTCAAGTTATCTGATAGATTAAGATGGCTTTATGATGTGACACCATCATCCTGCTTTTCCTATTATAGCACTTTTCTTAAAATATTTTGTGATTAACACAAAAAAGTCTACATTTTCCCTGGGCCTATATTTGGAAGGTAAATTCTTTTTTTTTTTTTTTTTTCAAGTCACTGGTTGTTAAGCAATAAAGCTGATGGCTTGATCAGTTGCTCAAACTCTGGCTTATAACATCCTACCAAAGTTTACCCTCAATATACAAAACATAGAGGTTATGGAGGTTGCTTAGATCATGGTCAATAACTGGGAAGGAAACCCAGGCTTCTCAGACATACGACATGCCAAACTTTTCAAAGTCAAGGCCATCTCATCTTCCTGTTTCTGTCTCTCTGATAAAGCATACTTTTGCTGTCACTAATAGCCACTCTGCAATACACCACCCTTGACCAGCTGCCCCCCAGGTGCCCCCATTGCCAGTGGGCTTGGTTGTCTACTGATTAAACATTTTAAGACTGGCTTAGGCAAAACATGCCAGAAATTCCTTCGGGGTAATTAAAACTACGTTCTGTGTCAATAAATACAGACGGTGAGATCCTTTATGTACAGAGGGGCTGGTTTCAACCCACAGGATTTAGGACATTTTTTCTTCGATGAGTTTTCCATCATTGCAATTGATTTTCACTGACTCCTCCAAGACCCTTCTCCAGCCCCCTTATGAAATGATAGGTTGAGCTCACAAGTATCATCTTACCCTTACTGTTTAAGCTAAGACACAAGACCAAAGGAGCTCTAAACCTAAGAGCCAAGCTCATTGCCAAAGGCCTTTCACTTGAACCTACAGGTAAGAGAACTTTAATGGAATTCTTGTTACGGAATTTGACAGTGTCCACTTTTCACTACTCTTCAAACAGATTTTCATTTGAAGAGTTACTAATGGGACTTCCAAAAAAAAAGGAAGAACTTGGGTGAATATCTAGTACATTGATAGCCAGAGACTGACTCCTCACACATAACAGATACACTATGAATTATTTTTCACCACAATGACAGCTTTATAATGTTCAGTGCATGTAGGTATTGAAAACTGTCATCCATTAGAGAAGATAAATAGTAAAAATAAAAGTTCCATTAGCCAGAGATAACCATCATTGGTATCTTGATAACTATTCTGTTCACTGAACTCTCACAGTTCATACGGAATTACACTATATATACTTGTCTTATCACCGATGTGGTGAACTTTTTTAAATTGTCTTTTTTTTTGCTCACTTCTCCCCTCCCCCTCATAACCAATATTAATAACCCTTTATATACATTTTCATTTGGATGCTATCATACGCCAACTCATACGGTATGAATGACATTTCAGACAATCAATACTTGCTGAATGGTTAAAGAGTAAAATGAACAAACACATTAACAAATGAATGGATGAACGAATAAATAATGACCCATGCTCTTAATGAGCTGGTTTATTTCCAAGTGACAGCAGAAACATACAGCACAACTTTTGACATCAGCCCTATTATCTAAACCCTAGAAGAAGTAGGAGAAACTGGCTTCAAATGTTAACAGGGAGTCCCGAGTTCAAACTCCCACATGAAGATTATGTTACTGGCTGTTGTCCTAACTATGGAGACATAATCAATTTATTCTCCAACTCAGATCCAGGTTAAAAGCCAGGTACTAAACACCTGTACACCAAGCACTACAATGTCCTCTGTAACATAAACTCGAGGAGCAAAGATGTGATAACTGTGTTCTCAGAATTTCTTTTCAGTTGGGAAGACAAAATTCAGGTCTGCCTCTTTCTGACAGGCTGTCTGGACTTGGACCTCAGTTTTCTCATTTATGAAATGGGGATAAGACTATACATCTAAAACTGTTGTCATAACAACAGTTTTTAAGTTATTCAAATAATTCAGGGGAAATGTCATTAGAAAATGTGGGTTGGAGGCAGGTCACATAGGTCCTGGGAAAGTGACTTAGAGGAAGAGGGAAGCAGGAATGGCTGGGGTGGTTGAGGACCCCACACAAGCCAGCCTGTGTGGCTTGAAGATCACTTAGGAGAAATTCAGGTAAACAAAGGGACAGGCAGGAAACAGACTTAGAAGCACAGGAGAAAATGGTACGCAGACTAATCTTCTTAAAGGGCCAAACAAAAGGAGGAAGATGTGTTTTGCCTTTTCATCATGTGCCAATGTCTAGATCAAGGCCATCCATATGGGCGACTCAAAGGCAACCTGCTTGTCAAGTAACTGGAAAAAGAAAAAAACAAAAAAAACCCTGGCCTGTGGAATGGGCTCAAATCCAAGTTTCCTAGACTTATAGGAAAAATTCTAATCGGAAAATTTCCATCTCAAATTGTGCTGAGGAAGCTTAGGGACTGAGTAAGCATGTTGGCAGCAGAAGCCTAGTATGATAATCAGACTCCTCTTGCATTTTTCACTACAGTGCACAGAGTTCTTCGGGTCCTGGGGAGACCTTAGTAGGGTTTTGATCTCTGACCCTGCAACAGGTCAGGGAACCTATAAGGAAATACACTTTGTACCCAAATGGAACTGTGCCCAAAACTTTCCTCTTATATCCTATGAAGTGACTAGAGGGTTCTAACTTCCAAAGCATAGTATATTAGTTTCACCCAGGCTAATCTGACAGATCTGGAATGGGATCAGTTATTAATCATTGCAAGAGACATCAGTTGGAGGCACTGAACAGTGTTTCCTGTTAAGCTCAGGCTCCCAGGGCAGTTCTTCTCCCCTGTGTCATATCTTTTTCTCTTAAACTAGCACTATTGATGAATTCCTGGAAGCTTGTCCCCATGCATTTTCACGGCCCCAATCAGTACTCTGACTTCATCCTACCTGTGCTGGCTTCACAGCCAGCAGAGAAAAGAAATGAAAGGTAGATTTTAATATTACCATCTCAAATCATCATTGAAACTTAATGCTTCTAGAAACTGTTTTAATACTTTTAGTGGGAAGCCACTGGATTGCCTCCTAACCACAAACATCTTTACCCATTCAGCTCACCTACTAACCACACAAATCTTTATCCATTCAACTGTCCATCTGTTCGTTCATCCATCCTTCCATCCAGCCAGCCAGCCAGCCAGCCATGTATCTTTTAAAGTTTATTTATTGGACATTTAGGTTACAAACTGTGTCTCATTTTTTAATACTTCATAAAATTGTAAATAAAAAGTGAAAGAACTTAGTATTCTTACAGCAATACCTCCAGATAGTTCAAAGAGAGAAAAATGCCACAAATAGTCAAGAGGAAAAGAACTGAGACTTCAGACTGACTCCCAACTATAATACCCAAGGCTAGTGAAATACAGAAAGCCCACACAGGGCTGACTCTGGAACAGCATGTAGTTTGAAGTACCCAGGTCCACTTAAACATGGGTATTTTTTAAATAGTAAAATATCTGAGTACCACACAGTCTGGCTGGCTTAATCTGGATGCAGACGAACCAGGAGTATAGAGGGATGACTATAAATTATACCTAATTAACTTCTGCATTGTTCAAGGGTTGTTAGAGGGGCCAAAATCACTTGCTAAAAATGCCATCCTGGTGGTAATTTATACGATTTTTACTTTTCATTTCCATAAAATCATTTTCCCAATTTTGGCAGGAAAATTAAGAGATGTCTGGAAGTCTTGAGCCAATAATAGAGTCTAGTTTTCTTAGATTTATCAGGGTTTAAATTATATTTGACCACATGTAGTATTAACAAGAAAAGTTAACATAGCTTTCAGAAATATCAGATTTGAAACTCACAAGAGGCTAGTTCATTAAACAGCCATACTGGTTGTCATGGTGGGTCAATCACTCTTGGAAACTACCTACTCACCAGTTTGAGGAAAATTAACATTTCTGGGTCACCAGGTTCCATATACTTATCTACAATCAATGCCCTGGAACCAGGAAAGTCATTTGATTTAATACAGGTGGGCAACTAAATCCCAGAGGACAAGCTACTCACCCATGTGTTTAATACCAGAAGCTGAGCACTGAGCCTGCTTTCCCACTAGGAAGGGAAAAAGCACCGGGGCTTTGGGGGAGGATAAGGACAACAGGTTCAAATTAAAGCTCCACGATTATGTCTTTATGACTTCTTTTTCTCCTGATTTTCACCCCATATATGTTCTCTAGGATGAACCTGAACACTTTGAAAATGTATGACAAGGTAAAGCAGAGGAAAACCACAGACTAGAAAAAGTGGGAAAGAGCCAAAGCAATTACAAGGGTGCTCCTTAGTACAGTTTTTTAAGAAAGCAATTGATTTATGTGATCTAGAAACTTAATTGTTTGTACCATTTAACCCAGCAACCTTGATGCAGACATTTGTCCTAAGACACTAACCAGAGTGATGATTTAGATTCATCCAATTATTTATCACACAAATATTACATCAAAATACTGGAAATCATCTAAACGTCCAGCATTGGGTAATTGGCAAAATTATAGTTTAACTATGGGATATTACAGAAGAATGCTCACAGTATTGTGTGTGGGACCAAAATAAACAAAACAAAAACAGATATGATACATTTTTCATATAGTTCCTTTATTTATCCATCCACCTCTCTCTCTCCTTCTCTCTCTCTCTCACACACACAGCCTGGAAGAAAATACATCAAAAAATCTTTATAATGATTATGTTTGGGGCTAGAGGTAAATTCGACTTTCTTTTCTTACACTTTTCTTTATAGTCCCAGTTTCCATCAGTGAGCATATATTTTGGTCTCTCACAGCCTCTATTCTTTTCCTACATAGCATTTAACAAGATTTATATTCATGTTCTTACGTTTGTGTATAATGTGTATCCTCCCAATAGAACACAAGTTCTATGAGAACAGAGTCTGCATCAGGTTTTTGTTTTTTAATTACATACCTGGATTTTTTTTTCTTAGCATGGTGCTTTGTATATAATAAGCATGCTTAAAGTGACCACTGAGAGAGCAGTTACAGGGACACTACCCGGAAGACACGTGGGATGTATGCAGGTTCTAACCGACATCAGACAGTGGGATGTATGCAGGTTCTAACCAACATCAGACAGTGGGATGTATGCAGGTTCTAACCGACATCAGACAGTCTGCGGTATCTATAGTCTCCAGCTTCTTTGCTCAGGAATATAACATTTTCCTTGCTTGCTTTTGCCTCCTAAGAACACACATCACTCTCCATTAGGAATGCCTCTGCCACTGTTCTCCACCTGTCGGCATCCCACCAAGACTCCGCCTTCCCCACCGAACCTGTTCAGGCGAGCATCCTGTAGCACTTAATGTAGTCACTCACTTTGGAAGATCAACATTTTTTAAAACTTTATTGGGTTCCAAACAGTTTTTTGAACAGGAGTCAGCAAACTACAGTCCATGGGCCACTACCTGATTTTATAAGTAGAATGCTAGAATGCAACCATGCCCACATGCTGAAGTGACAGAGTTGAGTAGACTATATGGTCAGGAAAGACGAAAATACTTACTATCTGGCCCTTTACAGGACAAGCTACTGACCCTATTCTCAAGCATCTACATACTTGTGTAAAATGGAGATAATCCCAGATTTGTATCCTATTAGGTTATTCTTAAGGAAATATGGGATCCAAAGTACATGTCCAAGAGCTCTATGAAAAAGAAATGATTATAACAGAACTAAATTTGTTCTTAAGAACATACATTTTTGGGTCAGACATATGTGCATTCAAAGTCCTGAGGCTGCTGATTAATGCTAGGCAGCTTACACAACTTCTCTAAGTTTTATCATATATTCCCTCATTTGCTTAATAAACATATAATGAGTGCTATTTGCCAGATGTTGGACCAGGAGATGGATAATAGACAGTGGTGAATAAGACCTAAAAGTCTCACCTAATTCAGCCTTAATTGAATTAACCTCAATATAGCTGAGGGTTGTTGTGAGGATTAAATGGTACACACCCCCACACCCATTATCCTATGTATACACACCAATGTAGTACACAATATATACATAATATATAGCTCATCATATATAGTATAAACAGTTCTTAACTCAATTCCTAGTACACTGTGAGCACGCAGCATACGATGGCTCTTCCTCCTTATCATAATTACAACAGAAGCTCTTTTAATAGATCTCTAAGAAGATGACTCATCAGATGAAAAAAGGCTTTCAATTCCCTCTGTAAAATGTGTCTCCAGCATGTTCTACATTCACAGCTAATTTATTAGGCTCATCTCTGGCCCACTGGCTCACTTCCACTTCTTTTGTTTGAGCTGCATGTCTACTCAAAGTCAGTTGTGTTGGTTCCCAAATCCCTTGATGTCAGCTGTACTGGTTATTTAACTGAATATCATGGAGAGTGATGACTGTCTGACATGAAAACTAAGTTGAATGCTTTCAAAAGATCATCAAGAACTGTCAATTAAATGTGGGAAACATAAAATATGGGGGACATTCATGAAAACCTAGAAGGATCTGTACTTCAGATTGCTTCTCAAGGGTCTATACGCTCACTCAATCTCAAGGAAACCAAACTCAGATGTGGTCTTTGTCATTTTGGGTGTGGTTTGTGTCAGAAGAATGTGTGCCCCAGTCAGCAGTCCCACCCATACTCAAAGACTAAGCCTTGATTCTTCAAGAAGCTTGTCATCAGAATTAAGCAATGCTGCTTAAAATAGATGCATCAGGAACTATACACGGTATTTAGTAATATCTATAAGGGAAAGAATATGAAAAAGAATATATATTGGAATCACTTTACAACTGAAGCTAACACAACATCAGCTAAACTTCAAATAAATAAGTAAATATAACAGGCGTATCATTTTTATGATTCTCTGCCTTAACTTTTCCAATTTACCATCAATACTGGTTCCAAATGCATGGAGTGAGAGGGATTCTTTTTTATGTATTCTGTGCTCACGTATAAACAATAACATGTTAGGGACTTCCCTGGTGGCTCCGGCAGTAAAGAATCTACCTGCCAATGCAGGAGACATAGGTTCGATCCCTGATCTGGGAGGATCCCACACACCACAGAGTAACTAAGCCCACATGTGCCACAACTACTGAGCCTGTGCTCTAGAGCCCGGGAACTGTAACTAGTGAGCCCTCATGTTTCAACTACCGAAGACTGTGTGCCCTAAAGCCTGTGCTCCGAACAAGAGAAGCCCACACACCAGTAACTAGAGAGTATCCTCCACTCACCCAACAAGAGAAATCCTGAGCAGCAATTAAGACCCAGCACAACCAAAAATAGATAAATACATAAAATGTTTAAAAATATATCATGCTAACAGGGGGCATGTTGTCTCAGCCTGTGCCATATTTTACAGGCAAGAAAAGGCTCAGAGAGATGGAGGGTCTGTTCCAAGGCCTCAGAACTGATGTTGCTGGAGGGGGGGTCTAGAGCCAGGCAGGCTCTGATTCCATTGTCTCAAGAGAGGCAAATGTAGCACAGATTTGCCCAGTCTGGGTCTTTCTATGATTAAGTACCTTTTGAGAAGGACAGAGCATCATCTGCTCAAATGGATGGAGAGGTGCTTGAGAGCAAGAATTTCTATTTCACCAAACCCCCCATCACCACCACTATAGCAGCTGGCAAGAAATGCAGTCAATAATTTTGATGAATTTTCTTTCTTACTTTATAACAGTAGAAGAAACTGGGGCTTCCTGGTTTCTGAGAGAACCAAGTTTGCTTGGGATTTACACCCTCCTCCATGGAGCACACAATAGCAAGGGAGACAGTCTATTGTGCCTGTCAGATCATGTCACTGAGAACTCAGCCTCACCAACTGGCACTTGCTCTTGCCTGTCGGTGCGGCAAGATGAGCAGTGCCCTGCTCACCAGATGGTTGTTTGTTCCACCAGCCACCTCTGCTGCGTCCCTGATTCACTCCAGCCCAGGACGGTCTCCAGCATTCGTGCTACAAGGCAGCTCCTGCCAGTAACTTTGCCAAATGGCTCCTCTCAAAGTCATGGGCCGCCCAGACAGGCTGGCTCCTCCATCTGCAGCAGCTTTTGGCAAAGAGATGCTTCTCATTCTGTCTCCACTCTTGGCTGCACCAGAGCCTTCTTGCCAGGAGGATGGTCTGACCCATCAGTACATACATTTAAAGCCTACGTCTGTGTCTCCCAGCCTCACCCCTAAGCACAATGTCATAACACACACAACAGAGACAGGTGATCACAAATACAGGCATAGGGCACCACAGAAACTTAGAGCCAGAAAAACCCCCAGAGAGCTCGCCTCCCCTCCCCCATCTTCAACCCTCATTTTAGTAGATTAGGAAATGAAAGCCGAGAGAATAAAAGTAACTAATTATGGTGGCAGGACTGAGAACAACATGCAGGTCTTCTCATGGGCATTCCAAACTACTGTTTAACAATAAAGACTGCATTGCCTTATTTTTCCTCTGTTCATTTTCAAATTCTTGATAAAAATTATACCCATTGTATTTGTAGTGATTCAAAGGAGAATTTCATTAGAATAATGAATAACTTTTTTTTTTCCTGTATCAATATCATGCCTTTTTTCCAAAATAGGTGTGTTCATGTACTACAATGACAGACCTAGAAGTGACTTCTGTTCTGCCACCCACTCTTGGGTGACCTTGGACAAGTAATCTCACTTTGTTTCAACTTTTCACTTAAAGGGGTATAAGGACAGTATCAACAAGGAAGATACTTTAAATCTCAAGCTTATTTGTGGCACAAAGCAGGCCCTCCACGACTGCTAGTCATCAGCATTATCTTATATGAACACTCAAATCCACAGTGATTTTAGAATACACATACATAGGAATGCCAGATATTTCTTATATTAAGAAGTTCAAGTTCCTGAGGTTAAATGATTTATCCAAGGTCACTTAGAGAATAAATGAAGGGCCAGAGATTCCTTCTCGCTATTTTGCTAAGAAATGAGAACCAGTATCTTGGCTTTGAAAGATGATAAAATCAGGAAGGAGAACGTCAACAAGAACATATATACACACACACACATATATATATGAATAATCACTGCAGCATCTTATGTAATAGAAAAAACTGGAAACAATTTTCCATCTGGCCACAAGGGAACTACTAAATAAACTATGGTACAGTCATACCATGGTGCACTAGGCAGCCATTAAAAAGAGCAAGGCAGATGTAGGTGTCCAGAAAGGTCTTTCAGATGCATCACTGAATGGGAAAAAAACAAAGCGTAAATAAAACAAACAGTATGCATTCAGTTACATGAAAAAACAGTTTCTCCCTCAATGTGTATCTGCACCTGGATATTTAAATGTATGAAAATGTATACCAAGTTGGCTATGAGGAAGCTCAGCAACTACTGACAACGGTAACTCTGGACAAGGAAGTGGGTGGGTGTGGGGATGGATGGTGATTCATGCTTTGTTTTTATCGACTTCCATAATGCTTGAATCTTTTCAAGTAAGAAGGCATTTCTGCATTATCTGCTTTATAAATAAAGACATCAAGGCAGAGAGGAACATGAATGACAACAGTACATCTGCCATGAACCAACGGTCCTCCTAACTTGGGTGTCCTTGGCCCCAACTTGACTTCTGCAAAGTTATATGAGCGATGCTGTTCTCCTCAAGTTTCTTGTTCAGCTCTTCTCCTCTTTGGTAAAATACTTCCTGGTGATATTTTGTACTTAGGGATCCAGGTTTTTCCTTTCAGACCACCTGGGAGCGCTCAGCATCTTGTGGCAATATCCCCCATTAGAGCCGTTTACAGCTTTTCCATACTCAGCACCCTTGTGCATCTGTTGAGGGTCACAGAGCTGAGTCCCCAGCATTAAGCGGAGGAGGTGACCTGCCATTCTCTGACTACTTCAGGTTCATTACTTAATGGATTCTCAGCAGTGAAATCAGCTATGCATGATGGAGGAGGCTGTCAGTAACCCGGTGTCAAGTACACCTAGAAAACATGGCCTCATAGGTATGGTACTCTTCGGCACACTCCTTTTGGCAGACCTCATCTTTCTCATGTTAAAATCCTGCCTGCAGAGACCCCTCCAGGCCCTGGGACTCCACGCATCTTCTCGCCCCTTCATCCCTTTACATTCGCTGGAATCAATCAGGCCTCTCTCCTCTACAGGATAGAAATGACAGTTTGACTTACCCCTCTACATGCCCATCCTTTTCCATTGCCCACAACCATCCTTTCTCCAAAGAAACTATTAATACTAAGTAGTTGTCCATGGATTTCACACTTTCACATCCTATCATCACCACTCCCCGCTATTTCCATAGTGAACTTGGAGCATAAGAATTCAAGGGTTCCTGGATTATTTACGACAAAACTCCTAGTGGTCTTGTAAAAAGAATCTGTGTTTCCAGTGGGACGGTTATGTCAGGATTGGTTTGTCAGGTCAGAGCTGATTTTTAGCTTTATTCCAAAGTTCTATTGGAAAGGCAGCAGAAGGAAACTGGATGGTAGAAATGAAGTCTGGTGAAAGCAAATTCATCTTTTTAATGTGAGATGTGTAGAGAACCGCTGGAGAGTTTCTCTGGCCTTAGACACCCCCATACTTCACTTCAGTGCAAAAGGACATCAGCCATCATACAGCTGGCTCTGGTCCACTCCTTCCACTCCAGGCAATTACATGAGTTGCTACTAGCTCTGGAGAAGAGACGCCTGGATGGTTCAGTGGGAACTTCACCGTAAGTGTCCCAGGCAGAGGGACATGGAGAGGGCTAGAAAAAGCCAGCTAAATTTCATATTTTGATTGCTCAATTCCATATTTCCTTTCTTTTCTTATTATACACATGTGTGAGTGTGCTCAGTTGTGTCTGACTCTTTGTGATGCCAAAGACTGTAGCCCGCCAGGCTCCTCAGTCCATGGGATCTTCCAGGCAAGAATACTGGAGTGGGTTGCCATTTCCTTCTCCAGGGGATCTTCCTGACCCAGGGTCGGACCCACATCTCCTGCCTGCATTGGCAGGGTGATTCTTTATCACTGTGTCACCTGGGAAGCCCTTATTATAGATAGAGGAAAATAAATCTACAGGAGCAAGTTAGCTAAGGATTCTGGCATCAGCTAGGGGAATTCAGCTTCCTCCCTGTGGGAAAAAGAGGAAGGCCCAGACACATGCACTGCCTTGCTGGGAAGAGAGGGACCAGGTGAACTGTAGCGCTGAATGGCCACCACGGGAATGTATGCAGAGTGCTGAACGCAGCCAGCATTTCCCCCTAAATTCCAAACAAGACACAGCAGGGATGGGCAAAGAACTCTTGCCTAGATCCAGGCAGTCACTGATTCCAATCTGGTTCTGCCACTTACAAGTATGTGACCTTATACATAAGTTTCTTTGCTTCTCCAAACCTTGCACAATTTCTTATTCTGAAAAATGCATCTAATGCAAGTATTCTCTCAGAGTTGCTGAAGGTGATGAAGTGAGTAAACACATGAGAAACATCTAGGAAAATGACTGGAATACAGACAGAACTCAAGAAACCTTCGTTCTCTTCCCTCACCTAAGCATCTAAACTGGACCCTTAGCGTCTTCATAAATGCAAATGATAGAATTTAGGAGTGTCAGTCTGCAGCTGTGCTCTGTTCATTGAGCATTACCAGTATTTTGACAGGACTGGCCTAATATTATTCACCCCAGGTTTATTGGTATGTTTCTGACCAGCCCTCATAAAGGGCTTGGGATAGCCTCTGGAGACCTGAATGCTAATAATGAATACTTGCTAGTGATTTTCAATGCAGTTTGGTTATTTCGTTTAGTAGCGGAACATTTCCTATCCCCGGAAAGGTCATTTATAATACTGTAAGGCAGCTTCTTCTCACCTTCCATTTCAGATTTTTCTGAGAATAGCAGAGAATTCAAACATTCATCCATATGCATTGGAAATACTATTCTGATCTTGGATTTGCATAAAAATACCAAAGCAACTTAAGGAACTATTAATACAAGGCAGCTCTCCATCATGACATCACCTCTTTTTACTTTTCTGATGCCTTTTCATTAGCTTCTTATGAAAAGTCATTTTCACGTTTCTTCCTAGTTTTATTCATTATAGCTTCCCTCTTTTCTTGAGGGTGTGTGGGATAGATAGGGAGAGAGGAGGAAGCAGGGGCTTTACTTTCTTACTCTGATTCTTGTGCCCCTAAAAAGCTGTAACATTTCACAGATCACACAGACCTCACATTTGGAGACCCTCTGAACTCAACTCACCCAAGACTGGTCTTTTCTTATTCTACCACATTTCTGAGAAATGGCCATACAGCGTTATTTGAATAATTTAACTGTGTGGTTAATTACACTTATACCAAGGTACTCTGTTCTGTTACAATTTCTTTATATGGACCCAAGATCAGTTTCCTTGAAATTTTTCACCCATAGGGCTCAATCTGCCCTGGAGGGCTCTTCTCCTAGGTATCTTAACTGTTCACATACTTTTAAGTGCCTTTAATATACCCATGACGCCCCAAATTATGTGTCTAGTCTAGATCTTTCTTCTGAGCTTCAGAACCAGATATCCAAAGCTTACTTGAGAGTCTCACCATGAGGCTAGATGACTCACACACCTCATCAATTTCCAAAGTCTTTTTTCCAGTTTCAGTGAACAGCCCATCATGCATCTATCCTCATGGCAAGTCTTCCTCGATGCCATCTCCATCATTTCTCCATCTCCACTTAGTCTACCACACCAAGTCAGCCTGATCCATTCTTTTCCTACAATGTACCTCAAATCTACAGAATCGTCTCCATCTCTACTCACGCCACCATCCTACAGAACAGCTACGGCCTCCTACTTATCTCCCTGCTTTCTCTCCTGTTCACTTCCTAGCAAGCCCTCTGGCCCCACCCTACACAGCAGCAAGCCTGAGCTTTGAAAAAACTAACCTGATCATATTTCCCCCCTGATCAAAATCCTTTAATGGTTTTCGATCCATCATTGGATAAGGTCCAAACTCCTTATGGTCAACAAGGTTCAACGTGACCTAATCCCTAAATACCTCTCCAGTTTCTTTTCTGCAACATTATGAATATTTTTGAACAGATAGCAAAGTTGAAAAATTACAGTGAATATCCACTGACTGATCGCCTGGATTCTACCATTAACATTTTATATTTGTTCTATCATCTGCTTGTCTATTTATCCATTCCTCTCTCCTAATACTAATCTTTCTTGGTTTGGTCCATTCCAAAGTAAACTACAGGCTTCAATCTCATTGTCACCCCTCTTCCTCTTGTTCCCTACACTCAGCCCTAGGCATTTTCTCATTCCTTGAATCTGTCAGACTATTTTATATCTCTGCTCTTTGGACCTACTGTCCCTTCTACTTGAAATGTCTTCAGCTCCTGTTCATTCCTGACTTATCCCTTGCTTTTCAGCTTACACTTTGTGTGAGGCAGTCCCTGAGCCTCAATCTAAATTAGATTTACCTTTCTGCTTTACAAATCATCTCAAGGCTTTTCCTGAATATCACTTGTCACAATTGGAAGCTACATAATTCTTTGGAAAATTGTTTGTTTAATGTCTACCTCTTCCACCAGATTTCAAACTCCATGAGAACAGACACAGCATACTGGAGTGTGCAGGATCACTTCTGCAGAAAGTCAGTTAATAGTTGTTGAAGGAATTAAAGTCAGAAAGCATCAACAGTTACATAATAATAATGATATCATATTAATATAATAACTATACATAGACTAAGTGAATTTGCTCTTCTTTCAAAAATATGTACAAGCAGTATGGGTTTTTTAAGGCCTCTAAGGGGAAAACGGAACTTGCTGCCAGAATATAACCAGCAAGTTATTTCTGTAACATATTATGGAAAAACCTGAATGAACTTTTCAGCCAACCCAATACATTAAGGCAAATTGCCTAGAGGCTATCCACAGCTAGTGGAGAAGTCAAGAAGAGACTGTGGTGGGTTTTAGGGACATATCTCCTATCTCCACTAGCTCTTCCCTCAAGATCACTCCAAATCAACAACAATGCAAGGAAAAACATTGTGCTTGCAATGCAAATGCAGTTTAAGTAATAATAACAACAGCTGTAATTACTGAGAGCACCTATCAAGGTCTGGCTTTGTATTAGGCACTTTCTTGAGTGTTTTTCCTGCATTGAAAATGAAAGTCTCTCAGTCAAGCCCAACTCTTTGCGACCCCAACGACTATAGATCTTTTTCCCCCTGTGGTGTAGGTTCTGCTGTTATTCCCATTTTATGGCTAAGGAAATTGAGAAAAGAATAGTTATTTTTAAACAACAAATTATCTGACTTCTCCTTCTAACCAGATTGCCATTCCCGTGAACTCCTCCTAGGTACAATATTTATTCTGCCCCATGAGAACATAAGTATTAATCTAGAAAACTCTGATTGTGCTATTGGAGAGGGAGTTTTAGTTGGTTCTAACAAGTCCAAAAGATAGAAAGCCAACCCTACCGATTGGGGGGGTTATACATTTTCCTCATGTATAACCCTATAGGCACATTTTCAAATGATCCCTGCAAAGAATTTTCCCTCAGATGGGAACACTATTTACACACAGAGATAAACCACTGTGATCTTCCTCATAACAGGAGCTAATAGTTAAAGAAAAATGAAGCTGTGCAGAATTTCCTAATAGAAGAGCACATCAGACAGTCTTGAGTCGGAAGACAAATTTTACCCTGCCTGTGTGACCTTGACTAATTAGTGTCATCTCTGGGCCTCAGTTGCTCAGTTTTCTTATTAAAAATGGAAATCACAAGATCCACTTAACTGGGTATGGACATATTGAAACACTACTTACAAAAAGCTCAGTGTGTACAGTGCTTGGAAAAGAGAGATGCTCAAAGATAAAGGGAGAAAAAGGAAAAGGGAGATGAAGATGGTAACTTCATACTCAGAACAAAAGAAAAGTTGTAAGAAATGTTTTAAATAAATACACATCACGCATTCTTTTCCCACAGAGAGAGAGAGAAAGACAGAAAAGCTTGGGAAAAGTGTCCTTTAGTATTTGCATTGCTCTTAGCTGGATGAACTTGCCTGCAGCTACCACTTATAATGCAAATTGAGCTTGGAGTCCTTCACACTAACTACACAGCAAAAACCTTTCAGCTTTAAATAGAATACTGCAGTGTGGAATGATCCAAGCAAAGGGAAGAAAAATTCAGACATAAATGCAAAGGAAATTTTGCAGGAAAAAAGAAAGCTGACATATCTGGGCAAGACAGGAAAATGCAGAAATATAAAAAAAGACAAAAGGAAAAGCAAAGTCTGTAGAAGGACCTAGAAACTAATTCCCCAGAAGGTGGGTTTCAGTTAAAAAAGAGGAAGAGAACTTTGGGGCAAGTCCCCAAATGCAGAGGATTTTAACAATGAATATTTTGATCTAGCAGTGTTCCTTCAAGGTGTACTAGCACTTTTGAGGTATTTATCAGAAGAGGAAGGATGCTCTTTTGATGAATAAAATGCAATTGGGAATTGCACGTAAAAAGACAACTTACATTGTTTAAGTACCATTTTTTTCTTCCCAGACTTTCACTAAGCTCAGGTAAAAAAAAAAAAAAAAAAACTTGAAAATGTACTGTGAAATAAAGGTTTGTTTAGTTTTGAATGTAGTGGCACTGGAGTTGCGGTGGGGAGAGTGATCCAAGGAGGCTAATTTGGAAAGATTTTAGAAAATTCTTTGCTATAAACTCTACCTCATTTCGGGCTATATAAACCCAAATATTTTATCTGCAATCAGTCTTCCAAAATGGCATCAGAGAGGAACAAAGATTAGGTCTATCTAAGGCCCTGAAAGCAATGAGGAATGCCATGTTTAACTCATTTCTTCATTTTACAGATGATACTCCTACACACATGACCTCAATTTTCCCATCTTCCTAGCTCAGTAAGTTTCTTTTGCCTGCACTTGGAGGCATAAGGCAATACAGAAGAAAACGTCAAGGCAACCCTCTGTCTTTGTTGTCACAAACACACACACAAAAGTGTGCCCCCAAAGACAATGGACCCAAAGCCAACTTCTCTTTGGACGCTATGCTCAGACCCAGAGCTGATCATATGCTAGCTGGTGAGTCAGTGACAAAGCACTAAGACCAGGGAAGACCATCGAACAATCATGTTGTCACCAGGCAAGTAAAAAGACTCGGTAAGCATGGTGCTTGATGTGGGGCAGGGACAAGCTAAACATCTTAAAAGCCACCTCTAAGCTCTTGAAGGCCAGAGCTCACACAGCTCTGCTTGATTTGTCTAGAATCACGGACATATTAGGCGTGATGCTCTCCAATAATGATGATGAATAAAGCATATATTTTCAAAGTGCTGAGCATTCTATCTGAAACTTTCAGGGATGTTTACAGAAGATGCCACCTTTACCCCTAAACTGTTTGTCTTTTTCTTTTCAGAACTTGAACTCTTTACCACCCCCATCCACATTTCTCTAGTAGTCTTGATGTGATTAAATGTGACAGAAATTTTAGCATCCAATAGTAGGAATCATCTGAAATGAACATGCCTTGCTACATGTTCCTAAAACCCTTTCACACACATTTTCTCACGTGGGTATTACAATGTGACGATGCAACACTGTACAGGAGTGCTTAAGGATAAAGGCCGACAGGTAGAAAATGAAAGCAAAAATGCAAAAGTTTTGGTATTTGGAAAAAATGCCCCCACTCTCTATTCCCACACAAAAGGCAAATGAGATTCCACCTGCTGACTTTCCTTTTCTGCCCGTACCTCACTCAGGCTAATGTCAGAACAAGCTGGGGAAACGGTGAGAGAGAGAGAGAGAGAGAGAGAGAGAGAGAGAGAGAGAGAGAGAGAGAGAGAAAGGGAGGGAGAGAGGGAGAGAGAGATACGACAATTTCACCTCTTGGCAAAGCTCAGCTTACTGAACCCTCTTGCTTTCTGCTGGCTGTTGATTCAGCAGAAACTACTGCTGCAGAATTCATAATGGTGATTTTTAAAGGCCCCACTGATCGCATTGCTCGCCCCACGTGTCAGACTCATTCACTCGCCCGCCCCAACACGGTTTCCCGAGCCACCTTTTTATATCTTGCTAATGCACTTCCAAGGGGAGAGAGGTTCGCCCTTTATGAACGGGCCTTTTGGGCTTTTGATTGTCTAAGCAGGTAACCCGGCCGGGGAGATTAACGGGCAGGAAATGAAACCATGCCCTCCCTTGCAGCCACTGAGACACATCATTCCGCTCGGGGAGACGAGGACCCAGGGTCTTCTTGGGCCCTCTTCTTTCTTACCTATCCCCCACTCCACCGGCCCCTGCATATATATTCGGAGAGGGTCATCTGCTTTTGGGGGCAGGAGTCATTTTTCCAGCCGGGAGCCCCACCCTGAAAAACCTCACCCCCGAGGGCCATTTTAACTCCCGTGGGCGCCGGGTCCACCTGCTGCTGAACACCCAGCTCGCCTCGCCGAGCCCGGATGGATGTGGGGCGCCCGGGCAGCTGCCCCTGCGGGCCGAGCCCCCGCCCCAGCCCCGGGGCCCGGAGGAGTCTGCGCCGCTACGCGCCCTGCCGCCCGCGGAGCTCAGCGATCCGCAACTTGCGCCCGGCCCCAGCGGCGGAATGCGGTGGGGCTGGCGTTACCTTCGGTCGCATAGCTGTGGTCGCGCAGGAAACTGTTGTTGATTTTGCGGGTATCAATGTCCTCCTCCATTGACAGCAGGCTTACTTGCGTGGGAACCAGAAGCCGGCAGACAAGTATCCATGTTCCCTCCCCGCAGCCAGTCTCACAGGAGAGGGGGGCAGGGGAGCCAGTGGGACTGCACCATGGTCCGAGCCTGAGGAGGAGACGGGGGAGGCGGAGAGAGAAAAAAAATAAAAACCCGGCAATGGAGCTGTCACCTCCTCCGCCCGGGATCTCCGAGGCTGCGGCGGCTCCTCCCGCGGTGCGCTCACTCCAGCTCCAATTCCCAGCGAGGATGCTGCGCCTGCCTCCGCCGCCTCCGCCTCTGGGGTGCCAAGATGCGCCGTGCCCCGAGGGGTCTGGTCCCGCCCGCCGCCCCAGGAGGCGCTCACAAGCCGGGCTGGGGAGATGCCCAACAGGTTCCCCTCATTGGCAGCCGCTCCGAAATGCAAAAAAGATCCCTCCTCCCCCCTGGGAGAGCGGGCAGCCACGACAAAATGGTGCCTTTCTGGACCCGAGCTGCAGTGGCGAGATGGCAGGGGCAGGGTTCAGGCTGGCCCGGCCCAGAGGAGGGTGCTGGTCCCACGGGAGGGCGGCTCCGGCTGGCGGGGGCTCGGCAGCCGGCGGGGAGCTGGGCAGGGCGCTCGGCGGCCGGCGCCAGCGCACTCACCCTCACACCCACACGCGCGCACTCGCAGCTGCTGCTGCTGCTGCTGCTGCAGGAGGCTGGAGGCGGCTGGTGCATTAAAGGCGAGGCTCCTCCCAACCGCGTCAGCAGCCCCAGGACTCTTTCCCCAGCAGCGGCGGTGGCCGAGGCAGAGGCTGCGGCTGCTCTCTGCTGCAGTGGGGCGCACGCAGCCGCCAACCCGCACCTGGGCAGCGAGCATCCAGCTCCGCAGGTTGACGTGAAAAGCGTAGACGCGCTCTTCCGACCTCCCTCCCCGCCCAGCGCCACGCAGCTCAGGGCGGCGTTTACTCCAGCACCCAGAGTCCCCTGGCTCACCGCCTTTCTTCAGACACCTGTGCTCCAGGATAGCAAAGAGAAGGTTCCCTTGAGCAAGCAGGAAGCCTACATCCCGGCCTCTTTTGCTCACCCTTCTATCAAGCACACGGTCCCTGGACGAAGGTCAAGGGTGAGGCCTGGGGTTTGAAGCCTCACCCAGAGAGGAGAGAATGCTCAGAGCCTAGCTTAAGCCCTTCTCTGGGTTAGGAATAAATGGGGAATCAGAGGCCAGAACTTTTCTGCGGATCACACCTGACTCTTCCCTTTCAAAGAGAGTCAAAAATATCTTTTAACTGGGGGTGTCTAAGTCTATACTAGCAGAGGGAGGAAGAGGGTCGAATTATGAATCTAGTCAACATGCTCTGAAAAAGTCCATATTCCCTAACCCTTTGCACTCAGTTTTGGTCAAACTGCTCCAGCCCCTCCGGTGGGTTTTGCTTGCTAAGACATAGCACTGCAGGAACCTCTGACTTTTGCTCTCCCGGTGAAAAGTACATTGGAGCCCAGTGCCCCCAGAGCGCCACTGTTTCCCAGGGGGAATTTCAAAGATCCAATGAATACCAAAAAGTGGCCTGTCTTCCCACTTCAGCTAGGAAGAAAATACAGAAGTCCGCCCCGCCCCCAATTTTTCCTGAATTGCCAAATCACAGATTTCATATTTGAAAGAAAATGAGATCATGACTGTTATGAAACAACAATCATTTCTGAAGCAACCCAAATCACTAGAAAGTCAATTTGGACAAGAAATGTCCCCGATTTCCTCGTATTCATTTCAGTGAGCGTCACTGCAGGGGAGAGACATCAGCGAATGTTTTGCTCAGTTAAGCTCCACAAGTTTAGCTGGATGAGCCCAGAGGGATCTGTGAGTTAATTATATACATACAATGCTTCGGCTAACACAATTTAGACGGTATTTGAAGTTCAAAAAAAAAAACCGGAAAACAAGTCCTTAACTGAGGTTGGGAATTGCCATTAGACTTCCATGAAGAAAACATTCTTCTGGCAGGTAGAAAATGGCAAGGTCCTCATCTCCAGAAACCAACCACTTATCTCTGGGAGAAGATAGGAGAAATATTCTTTGATATATAATATTCAGCTTACAAAAGATTCCATTTAATTCTTATCTGGTAATTAAGTCTTCCCTACTTCTTTGACTGTGTGTGCCAAATTCACATATGAAATTCCAGGAAGAGATGAAGACTGATGTACAAATTGATGTAATCCACTCCAGTGCCAGTTGCCATGGCTGGTTCTTCCACGTTATGAGTCGTATCCATCACCAAGACTCCAGTGGTCAGCTCATCTGTAGTTATACAGTCCAGTTTCTCTTGCAGATTGGCATAAGGGGGTGGGGGGGGGGGGGGAAGAGGGGAAAAGCTAAATTCATCTTAAAGTGGTGAGAAGACATCTTGCTTTGAGTCAAAATGACCCTCACTTGCCACTGGAGACCTTGGAGTAGTATTTGAGATGAAAAGTGAAAGTATTAGTCGCTCAGTTGTGTCTGACTCTCCGCAACCGCATGGACTGTAGCCTGCCAGGCTCCTCAGTTCATAGCATTCTTCAGGCAAGAATACTGGAGTGGATAGCCATTCCCTTCTCCAGGGGATCTTCATAGCCCAAAGGATTGAACCCAGGTCTCCCACATTGCAGGTAAATTATTTACTGTCTGAGTCACCACGAAGCTATTCTTTCCCATATCTTCCCAGGAGGTGGGCTATATTGGAACAGAGTTACAAGATCAATCAGGAAGGCCCAGGTTTGTTAGCCAGGCTGTGCCTGAGAAATCTTCCACTGTAACCAATGGCAAAAGTGTCCCTGCCAGAGATCAGACCTCTGGGTTTACTAAATTTTTCCTTTCCAGTTTTCTGCAAAATCCCTCTTGTGTTTATTTTATCCAATAGTATAGACAAGTTTTTTTCTTAAGACACAAGTTGTGGGAAGGCAAATTAGATGGCTATCCATTAAATAGATTAAGTAGACTCCAAGATTTCTATTTTGTGAACCATTCTTTTCTACTATGGACAGTGGGGAACTAGCCCCTCCAACCAAAACCAAGAAAAATACACCTGTTGGCTTTGTTCTATAACACAACAATGTGCAATAAAGGAGGTCAGGAAGTGAAGGAAGCCCTGTGCAATCCTGTGGTTGTAAGAGGACTACACAGGCCATTTCTCAGAAGACTCACTGACCTTCTTTCTGTTCCTCCAACATGTCAAGTTCTTTCTAAAACCTTTTGGCATTTGCCCATGCCATTCATTTCCTATCCCTTCCCTGTGTTCCTGGCATTCTGCAGCATTGCAGCTGATCTGTCCCTACTTTACTGAAGCATTTCCTGCCCTCCCCATGGCCCCTTCCTTTGGAATTTTTTACCTGTACATGTGTTTCTTCTTCTTCATGGAACATTTGCATTTTGTACTAGTTGTTTACTTATAATTGTCAACCATTCTACTATATCTCTGCTATTAAGTGTCTAGCACTTAGTAGATGCTCAATTATATTTACCGAATAGAGATAAATATTTCATAAATGAATGAGTAAATTACTGAATTCGTTCAGTGATATTTAGGTTTCAAAGCTATACTTTTATTAAAATTCTTGCCCAACAAGGAACTGTTGTGAGTGAGTGAATTTCTAGATTGTAATGCCTATCCCTATTGGAAACAATTGTCCTACCCATTCCTGTATGCATAGGCACTGAAAATACTTACTGAGCACTTAATCTATGACAAGAATTTTTGTAGGTATTGCAATACAGTTAGAACAGAGTTCCTTTCTTTCACAAAACTGAAATTCTATCATCTGATTTTAGAAATATGAGCTTTCTTAGAAATACAACAGTGCATTATAAATTAACAGACTAGAGTATAATATTAAGTGCCAAGGCTCTGCTATCAAGCAAAACTGATTTTCTGCCATTTATTATTATGTCCTTGAGCAAAGTTACAAGATTTCCCAACCTATTTTTTTAATCTATAAATTAGAAAGAAAAATAATA
The DNA here is from genome assembly GCF_023699985.2 of Odocoileus virginianus. Taxonomy (NCBI): domain Eukaryota; kingdom Metazoa; phylum Chordata; class Mammalia; order Artiodactyla; family Cervidae; genus Odocoileus; species Odocoileus virginianus. The sequence continues at coordinate 54,470,256 of NC_069676.1, forward strand.
CTACTTAATGGAGTTTCTTTGATGATCAAATGAGACAATACTTGGAAAGAATATATTGCTATGACTTGTTGGGTATTTACTATCATTATCACTGTCAATATTGAACAAATATTTAAGCACCTACCATGTTGGCCACTGGGATAGGTCTAGGGTTTCAGCAATATCAGTGCTGAAAATGTATTGTCATCTCTGCTGTCATGGAACTTAGTATCTAATTTATGGTTTATGGAAAGGGGGGCCACAGGCTGCAGAAGTGGCAGCAAAGAACACTCTGAAAGGCTGACCAAATCCAGGCTTGTGTTGTACACAGAAAAGGCCAGTTACAAACACACAGCCCTCTTAAGTTACACAATGCATCATGGCAGCACCGGAAAGCATTCTTTTTTTCATCATCTTTCATATGTTTCCCCCCTCCCTCAACACTCACATACCCCCAGCCCAGTTAGGTTAGCACTGCCTACATTGGAAACCCTTTGTAGGACATGCTATCCAATTAGCACATTAAATATCTACAATTTTATTAAAACCTTTGACTTAAGCCAGTCTAGAGATTCTTAATATAGGCTTCAGGTGTCAGACAGGCCTGGTTTTCTGTCTCAGCTCAGGCATTTATGAATTTCATGACCTTTGGCAAGTAATTCAACATCTCTGAGCCTTTGTATTTGCAACACTGAAAGAAAATAATAGGAACCACTTCATAGGATTGTTGAGTGGCTTCAGAGATTGTGTAAGGAAAGTGCTTAATACAAGCTTGGCCCATAGCCAGGCCTTACTAAAAGGTCCCTTTGGCCTCCTGGTAGTGGCTCATTGGGGTCTCTGTCAGCAGAGAATTGGAGAGATGCACTACCAGTCAGTCAGATGTGTGGACACAAGTGACCTAGAAACCTGAGTTTAACCACCTAGCAATCGTCTTAATGAGCCCTAGTCACTCCTCACTGTCTTATAAAAAGCCCTTTATAAGCCAGGAAGTCCTGTGCAAAGGGAAGGAATTAGAATTCTGTTTTCTTGATTTTCACATATGTAAGTACAGACCTAATCAAGTTTGTCCATCAGGGAATCCTGTGGAATCCCTCTCTAGATCACTGAGCCCCAAATGTCTCTCTGAGATGGTTTGCCACGACCGCCCAGAGGATGACCTCTTGAGTTTCTAGCAAGGTTTGCCATTCCTTTTTGTGCGTGTTACAGCATGTAATAAATACCACATGAGTGAACCTTTAGCAAGGCATTTAACCTAGGAGATGAAAACAAAACATCTTGTTCTCAAAATGTATTCATTCTGGCTTCTGGATATACTTAATGGATTTCACTGAGTACCATGTTCCCTCAGTATCCAAGTACAGAAACTTATGAAAATAAACACTTGTATGCAGGAGCTGGGAGGTGCTGGCTCTTGACAGCTGACTGTGTCGATTATACACATCTTTTTATCCAGCTGTGCTTCAAGTGACATCATGTTGGTAGCTTAAAATCTGAAATCTGCCACAGTGGGATATTTATATCATAAAAATAAAAAAAAAAAACCAAACCTACATAAATCAGTGCGTTGACTTTGGGGCTGGGGTGGCAGAGAACTGATTTGTAAACATTTACTACTATAGCCAGTTGAAACATATGAATTGTTGATATATCTTTCTACTTACATGTGTTAATCTATACAAAGTTCCTTTCAGTTCCTCAGCACTCAATCTCCCAAACTGTCAAATTTCAGAACATTTCACCATTTGATCAAATATCTTTAAAAAATCCTACCTTTATAAAGCATTTCCATATCCATCAGAGGAAACCCGATGCCTCTGTTTGAGCCCCTCTAGGCTGGTTATGAAATTGCCATGATGGATTTGTGAGTGATGGCCTCTGCAAAGTTTCTAGATCTGACAATGTAAGGAAAGTGAGGTGCGTGCTCACTCTCAATGAATAGTTATTTTCTGCTGTTTATGCTCTATTGTCACCTTATTTTTGCCTGTGTTTCACCTCAGTGCAAAACAAAAACACCCACCATGCCTAATTTCACTGATAGCACTTTTAGTTGTCTAGTTAGGATATTGAAGCAATGACAGAAAAGGTACAATCAAAAGTCCAGATCTGAGAGCCTTTTCTCATTCAGTCATTTAAGAGTTAAACTTGGACTGTCTTGGAGGTTTGTATTTGCATTATATTTGTTAGGTACAAAGTAAGGATTTCTGAAACCAGTTTAGCAAATCTAAAGTGGTATATTGTCTAGTACCTGAAGACATGTCTCAAAGAAATATTTCAAGATAATTTAAGCAAACAAAAAAATACATTGGGAAATGTCTTCAAATTTCTTTAAAATGCACCAAGCAATAACACATTACAGAATTTATCCTAAGAAAATAATCATGGATATAGGGCAAAAATTTAGCCATAAGGATATTTCTCAGAGCACTGTTTATAGTCATGAAAAACTGAAAACAAGCCTAAGTGTCAACAACAGAATTGTCTAGGCAAATTATGGTCTGTATGTATAGTGGGAAATTATTGAGCCACTGATATAATATTAACATCTAATGTTTACTGAGCATGTATTATGTACTAGGCACTGTGCAAAGGGTTTCACTAGCATTATCTTATTTAATTCTAACAACTGCCTCTATAAGGTAAGGTATCTCCATGTAACTGTGGCTAGTCAAGATAAATAACATACCCAAAGTCAAACAAATAGGAGCCTGGCTGTGCTTGTGTGTTGGGTGGGTTGAGGTCACCACAGAAACTTGGAGGTCTTTTTCCAAACCACCCACCACTGGAGGCTGATCTGTATCTCTTAAGAATGAATAGCCTCTCAGTTGAAAATCACTACTATTGTGTTGGTGAGGAGGTGGCAAAATTGGAATCCTCACACACTGTTTGTGGGATTGTATAATGGTGCAATCGCAAATAGTTTGGCAGTTCCTCAAAATGTTAAACAGAGTTACCATATGACCCAGCAATTCCACTTCTAGTTCTACACTCAAGAGAGTTGAAAACACATATTCATACTGAAACCTGTAGATGAGTATTCATAACAGCATTATTCATAATATCCCCAAAGTGGAAACAACCCACATATTCATCAACTGATAAATGGATGAATAAAATGTGATATATCTATATAAAGAATTACTATTTAGCTATAAAAAGTAATGAAGTACCAACACATGTTACAACATGGATGGGCCTTGAAGACATTATGCTAAATAAAAGAAGCCAGTCACAAAAAGCCACATACTGTATGATTCCATTTATGGAAGATGTTCACAACAGGCAAATCCATAGAGAGAGAGTAGATTAGTTGCCAGGGACTGAGATGGGGGAATAAGAGTGACTACTTGTGTGTTCGGGATTTCCTTTCAGAATCATGAAAATACTCTAAAATTACTTAAAGACAATAGCTGCACAGCTTTGAATAGACTAAAAATCACTGAATTGAATACTTTAAAAATATGCTTCAAAAGGTACAAGCTTCCAGTTGTGAGATAAACTAGAGATGTACAGTAGACATAATAAATATAATTAGCACTGCTTTATTAAACAATCTGCCTGCCAATGCAGGAGACATAGGAGACGCAAGAGACATGGGTCGGGAAGAGGAGGAGGAGGAAATGGCAACCTACTCCGTTATTCTTACCTGGAAAATTCCATGGACCCAGCTATCTGGCAGGCTACAGTCTGTGGGGTCGTAAAAGTCAGGCACGACTGAGCACACAAACAATGCACATGTTACATATGAAAGTTGAGAGAGTAAATCCTCATTACAAGAAAAAATGTTTTTCTATTTCTTTTTGTATCTATATGAGATGAATGTTCACTAAACTTACGGTGATCATCATTTCATGATGTCAGTCAAATCATGAGGTACACCTGAAACTTATACAAGGCTGTATGTCAATTGTATGCCAATAAAACTAGAAGAGAAAAAAAGGGTGTTTCAACAAAACTGTTATTAAAGATTAAAAAGAATGCTGTTGTCATAAACCATTATTACCTCTAGGAGTATGGTACATCCCTCAGGTTATTATTAGTGCAGAAAAATTTTAAAGTATGTAATGACAAGGATATATGTTCATGTCATGTTGTTTGAAAAAGTCAAAAAACAATGTATACTGACTGGTCCCTTTTTTGGAAAAAATGTGTGAATCACAAAAGGAATACATGAAAATGCTTGAGAGTGGTTAAGTGTGGCTTTCTTTGTGGTTCATATTCTTGTCAAAGAAAATTTAGAACACAATCATTTTTATAGTAAGAAAATTTTAAAAATTTATAAGTCTATGAAATACTTTTTAGGATGAAACTTTGTAGTGAAAAAAATAAAAAAACATTTTGTACACACCAGAAAAATGAGAGACACTGATGTAAATGTATGTGCTACCAAACACACAGAACAGTTCTACCCATAAGAAATATAATACAAGCTACATTAATAATTGTAAATTTTCAAGTTGCCACACTAACAAGTGAAAAGAAACAGATGAAATTAGTTTTAATAATGTTTAAAATTTGGGGAAAATCAAATGAGAATAATCCAATATACCAAAAACATTAATTTCAGCATGTATAGAATACAGAATAATTGACAATATATTTACACCCTTTTTATGCCAAGTCTTTGAAACCTGGTGTGCATTTTACAACTGACAGCACCTCTCCAAAATACGCACATGTCTAGGGCTCAATAACCACAAGTTCCTAGTGGTTACAGCACAAGTATAGAGGAACTATTCCAAAAGTATTATTCCATTCACAAAATGAGTGTTTTAAATTTATTTACTTTAATTGGAGAATAATTACCTCACAATATTGTGACGGCTTTTGCCATACATCAACATTAGTCGGCCATAGGTATACATGTGTCCCTCCACCTGAACACCTTCTCCCACCTATCTCCCCACCCCATCCCTCTGCACTGTCACAGAGCACCGGGCCTGGGTCCCCTGCTTCCTGCATTGAACTAGCACTGGTCGTCCATTCAACATATGGTAGTGTACCTGTCTCAATGCTATTCTCTCAAATCATTCCACGCTCTCCTCCCACTGAGTCCAGAAGTCTGTTCTTTATGTCTCCTCTGCCCTGCATGTAGGATCATTGGTACCATCCTTCTACATTTCACATATATGTATTAATGTACACTGTATTTTATACTGTATATATCTTTCTCTTTCTGACTTAATTCACTTTGTATAACAGGCCCTAGGTTCATCCACCTCATCAGAACTGACTCAAATGCGTTCCTTCTTACAGCTGAGTAGTATTCCATTGTGTGTATGTGCCACAAGGTCCTTATCCATGCATCTGCCGACGGGCATCTAGGTTGCTTGCATGTCCTAGCTATTGTAAATGGTGCTGCAATGAACACTGGGGAACATGTGTTTCTTTCATTCTGGTTTCCTCTGTGTGTATGCCCAGGAGTGGGATTGCTGGGTCATATGGCAGTTCTATGCCCAGTTTTTTAAGGAATCTCCACACTCTTCTCCATAGTGGCTGTACCAGTTTGCATTCCTACCAACAGTATAACAGGGTTCCCTTTTCTCCACACCCTCTCCAGCATTTAGCGTTTGTAGACTCACAAAATGAGTTTTATCACATTATTTCAAAGGAAAAATTTTCATCTACGAAGGACTTGAACTAGACTGTAATGTTAAAACCAAACTAAGTAACTTTAAACTGGTGAACCTCACAACTATTTAAAGTAATACAAACTAAATATGAAAATATATATAGGAAATTTCCTAGTAGTCCTGTGGTTAGGACTCTGAGCTCTCACTGCCAAGGGCCCAGGTTTGATCCCTGGTCAGGGAACTGAAATCCCATAAGCTGAGTGACTCAGCCAAAACTTTTTTTAAAAAAGAAAAGAAAAAATATATAGACACACCAACATATATACACGCTGTGCTGTGTTTAGTCACCCAGTTGTCTCTGACTCTTTGCAACCCCATATATACATATATATCTATGCGTGTGTGTGCATGTATAATATGTAATACTAAGCTGGAACCCAATCTGCATTTCCCCTTAAACCTAGTAAGGTGAATTAACAGAATGATAAAAGATCAAGATTTTAGAAGCACTAAAATGACATTATAAAACAATTTATAACAAATAGCAAGAAAGATGTAATTCAGTCAGCATATAATTATCATCTGAATAGGCCAAATGTTTAGCTCAACACCTGTGGCTTCAATGTCAGCCAGTAGAAGCAGCCACATAACCAGATGTAACTACTAAAAAAGGAATTTTCACAGCTAGGTATCTGGCCTCTATTATGGCCATTAAAGGTGAAGAAATGCAAAGGTGCAGTTATGGGAATCCAGCTGAGAATTTTTTTTTTCCAGCTAAGAATTTAAATTGGAGTATTTTGGATTGGATCAGAGTGTGGAACTGTGTGGTCATGTGATGAGTGGCGTGAATTCTGAAGACTAACCTAACCCCATGGCTTTTAGCACTTGCATGCAAACAGTTTTGTGTGTATGGCTGAACACTTCCTCCTTCCTAAACACACGTTCTTCACTGATTCCTGGGTATCAGCCTTTCCTGATTCATCCTCAATGCACACTCCTCCTCACTGCTTGCCTTGACCTCTCCAGGTACCCTCGAGTTCAAAGTTCTCAGATTTCTCTATCCACAGTCCCATCCAAGGTGACCTCGTCCAGTCTCTTAGCTTGCCACTCACTCAACGGTAAAAATCTCATAAATATTGAGCATGGATCTCTCCACTGACCCCTAGACTAATAACACCAACAGCTGACCTGATATTTCCCTGATATCTACCAGGCAGCCCAATCCCTAAATCCGCCCCCACCAGACCAGCTCCACCGCCTGTTCCTTGATTCTTCTTTCATTCCCCACATCCTTCCAGTCCATCAGCAAATCCTGCCAACTCTAACTTCAAAATGCATGCAGCATCCAGCCACTCCTCATCACCTCCATGGCTACTACCACGGTCCGGCTACCTTCGCATCTCATCATGATGGTCTCAATAGACTCTAATGAGTGTGTGATCCCTACTTCCCCCTCCTACAGAATAGTTTCTGTGTAGCAGGCAGAATGGCCTTTTAAATGCAAATCATTTTGTCACTTTTCTGCTCCAGGCTCTTTATTGGCTTCCTACACATTCAGGGTAAAACTTTCTTAAAATGCTGGAAAGGTTTGGCTCTAGCTGGAGCTCTATCCTTTTTCTTTTTTCACTTCTCACCTGCAGCATACCAGTGCTTGTCTCAACCCGGCTTCCCTCTACCCCACGCATAGACATAACTGTTTGCCACACACATGAGGAAGAGCAGCCCCACCCCAGGTCCTCTGCATCTGCTTGTTCTCTCTGGATTTGAGTGTCTTCCTTCCATCAGCAGCCTAGCTCAGAGCTTCAACTCACTTGGGTGTCACACCAGAATGGACTTTTCTAAGATGCCTTTTTTGACTGATCTGTTTTAAATAAAATAGAAGTATCCCTCCCAGCACTCCTTATTTCCGTATTGCTACTTGACAATGTATTTATTAGGCTTTAGTTATTACATAAGAACATAACTTCTGGGGAGACCGAGATGTGTTTATTCCCTACACTCTACCTGGTCCTAGAGCAGAGCCTGGCACATGCTGGTTACTCTTATGTACCTTGAGAAATAATGAAACAGTCAATGTACATTTGCTTGAAAATGGATCAAACTGTGTGTGGGGATAATAAACAATAAATCTTGGATTCTTGAATAATAAAGAATTTTTCCTTGCCCAAAGAGAGGCCTGGCTTTTGCCCTAGGCTCCTGGGAGATAATCTGTGTTGGATGTGATAATAGTGTCTTTGTCTCGAGTGGGAGATGTTCCCTCCAACAGTTCTATGGTGGGGATTGACCACGGCAGAAAGACCATGTGATTTAGTGTGGGGAATTTGGGACAAGCTGCAGACAAAGTTCAAACAACGTGGGCAATCAATGAATCATGTCTATTATATAATGGAGCTCCAATAAACACTCTGAACACCAGGCTTATGTAAGCTTTCTTGGGTATCAATACTTTATTCATATTGTTATACATCAATGCCAGGAGGGTAACGTGTCCTGAGAACAATGGGAACTGCAAGTTTGGAACCCTCCCCAACTGCCCTAGTGTATCTCTTTCTTTGGTTGATTTTAATCTGTGTCCTTTCCATGTAATCAACTACAACCATGAGTATAATAGCTTTCTATGAGTTCTCTGAGACCCAGTGAATTATTGAAACTGAGAGTGGTTTTGGGAAACCCCTCAAACTTGCAGTTGATGTCAGAAGTGAGGACAGTCTTGGGAACTCTGCCCTTAAAGTTTGCAAATTAGCTAACTCCTTATTTGCAGAACTCAGAGTATAATACAGTATATGCATTAGGACCCCAACTTTATAAAAATAAATTTGTGCATGTGCCAAAAAAAATTAGGTAACTCCAGGTCATACCAAACACATACTCAACAAGATTCATGGTAAACAGTAGCTTAGGGAATCCCCCAGTGGTCCAGTAGTTAGAACTCTATGCTGTCACTGTGGAGGGTCTGAGTTCAACTCCTGGTCTGGGAACTACACAGTCCCAAGTTGGGGAACTAAAACCCCACAAGCCACATGGTCAAGAAACAAATAAACAAAAGGTGGGTGAGAGATGATTAGTTCCAGCCCATAATTTTGGTAATGAAGAAACTGAAGCCTGCAGAAAAGAACAGACTTGCCCAGGTCAGCTGGTGGTTGACAGACACAGAGCATGGAAGCCAGCTCTGGCTCCCACACACACCCCTCCACAGGCACTCCTCAGATTCTGTTTCGGGAGACACTGCTGCTTCTTAAGAGGCTAAGTTGAAAGTTACTGGATGGTTAAGTCGACCTTAACTCCTCAATACTTTAAGGTCAATATTAAGGGGAGAAATTATGACTCTCTTTTAAAAGTCACAAGAATATAGAGAAAAGGGAACCCTCTTATGTTGGTAAAAACATAAACTGAAGCAGCCACTGTGGAAAATTGTGGGAATTCCTCAACAAAATTATGAGGAGAACTATCATATGATTCAGCAAATCCACACCTTGGTATTTATCCAGAGAAAATTAAAACACTAGTTAGAAAACAGGTATGTACCTCTATGTTCATTGCAGCATTATTTCAAACAGCCAAGATATGGAAACAACCCAAGTGCCCATCAAAAGATGAATGGATAAAGACATGGTACACACACACACACACACACAGAGGCACAGACACATGCACACATACACACACACAAACACATGCACACATACACACGCACACACACACACACGCACACACATATAGTAGAATATTACTCATTCTTAAAAAGAATGACATCTTGCCATTTGTAACAATATAGATAGACCCAGAGAGTATCATCTTTACTGAAATAAGTCTGACAGAGAAAGACAAATACCTTATGATTTCACTCGTACATGGAATCTAAAAAAAAAAAAAACCCAGAGCAAATGAACAACTGTAACAAAACAGAAAGAGGCTTATAGATTCAGAGAATAAGTAGTTAACAGAGGAGGGAGATGGGGGGAGGGAAGAAATAAATGAAAGAGATTAAAGAGGTACAAGCTTTAGTTGCAAAATAAGTGAGTTGTAAGTATGGAATGTATAGAGTGGAGAATATACTCGATAAGTAATTTGTCACGTTGTGTGGTGACAGATCGTAACTAGACTTGTGATCATCTTGAAACATATAGAAAAAATTACTATGTCACATAAACTCAGGAAGTAACATAATGTTATAGGAACAATTATATTTCAAATACAAAAAATCACACAAATAAACATAGAAAAAGATCAGATTTGTGGTTACTAGAGGTGAGGAGTAAGGGAGTTGGATGAAGGTAGTCAAAAAGAAACTCCTATTTATAAGATGAATAAGTACTGGAGATATAATGGCTTCCCCAGTGGCTCAGAGGTAAAGAATTCATCTGCAAAGTGAGAGATGCAGGAGACATGGGTTCGATCCCTGGGATGATCCCCTGGAGGAGGGCATGGTAACCCACTCCAGTATTCTTGCTGGGAAAATCCCATGGACAGAGAAGCCTGGTGGGCTACAGTCCATTGGGTTGCAAAGAATCAGACACGACTGAACCCACTGAGCACACATGCACGCAGAGATATAATGAACATGATCAATATAATTAACCCTGCTCTATACCACATATGAAAGTAGTCAACAGAGTAAATCCCAAGAGTTCTCATTATGCAATTTTTTTCTATTTCTTTAATTTGGCTTCTATATGAGATGGTGGGTAATCACTAAACTCATTAAAAAATCATTCCACAGTATGTAAGTCAAATCACTGTGCTATACACTTACATAGTGCTGTATGTCAATTGTATGTATGTCATAGTGCTGTATGTCAATAAAACTGGAAGGGAAAAAAGTCCCAGGGTCCAACCCTGGATATAATTGAAATAAGCAAGCTCCTTGCTCCTCTTCATCTTCTTCAGCTCCATTTTCTCTGCCATGAGATGGGTCAGGGAAGAGCTACAGATGGACCTTATCATTGCCCACCCCCAACCCCAATCCAAGGCTGCAGATGTCTGGGAAGAAAGCCTTCCAGCTCACTGAGTACCATCACTAATTGTCATCTTCCTACACCACCACATTCTGCCTCATTCTCCTTCATTGGAATGAAGTTTCTAAGTATAGGCACCTTTGGAAGCTATAGGACATATCATAGTAATCTTAGCTTATTACACGGGAAGACATTTTGATAAGCTCAAAGTGTTATGCAAACAAGGATAACACCCTGGCCATCACTATACTAAAGAAATAAATTATAAGAACTGAATTCAAGCACTACTTGGACCTTGAACTTGGAAGCAAGTTTGAATATATTTTAAAACTCAATAAATATTTATGGGTATCATACAGAATGAAAATATCAACAACTGTATTAAACATCTTTCAAAGAGAGACCTCTGTAATTTCCATTTGGTGTCTGTAGCACTACAAGGATAAACAAACTATGATAATCAAAGTTTATGAATTAACATCTGAAAAGGAGCATAAGGCCCTGAGCAGTGACTTTAACATGCTGGGGGTCACAGGTCCTTTCTGAGAATTTAATGAAGATTTTGAATTCTCTCCTCAGAAGAAATCATAGTTTAGAGCATCTCCTGCTTCCAACTGCTGATTCATTACATCTATTTCATGGACAGAAAAAGGAGAAAAAAAGACCTAGGAACAAAGAAAGGCCCCAAGTTGAATGCAAGTTCAGAATTACACAGATACTACTCCCCACATATGTGAATCACATATATGTGATTCATGGATCGGTGGTGGTGGTTTAGTCGCTAAGTCGTGTCCAAGTCTTGCGGCCTCATGGACTGTAGCCTTCCAGGCTTCTCTGTCCATGGGATTCTCCAGGCAGGAATGCTGGAGTGGGTTACCATTTCCTTCTCCAGGGTATTGTCTCGATTCATGAATCACATGTATTTTTATAGGGAGACTAATAATAGTTATCACACGCATACACTTAATAGCAATGATGCAAGGCCAGATGGGAGCTCCTTTCTCAGATGGGTCAGTCAAGTGTAAGAGGAGAAGGGTTGAAGGCAGGACTTTTGAGTTCCAGACAGCTTGATTTCAAATCTTGGTTCTGTTTTTTCCTAACACTGTAATGTTGGGCAACTTACTTAATTTCTCTGTTCTTCAATTTCATTTGCAAAATGCCAATAATAGTATCTACTTCATAGGGTTGTTGTAAATATTAAATGAGTTCTTATATATAAAATATTTTAAAACAGTCCCTGGCACAAAATGATGTTAAACAAAGCTAAACAATGTTAGCTGTTGTTAGGAGGCACTGCAGACTGTCATTATTACATGCTCTGATGTCTACATTCACACCAGATTTATTCAATTTTCTGGTTCTCATTCTTGAATTGCTTTGCCAGATGTGCTTCTTGTCCCCCAAACCTCCTTTTTTAAAAGTTAACTCAAAGACATGGTTTCATTACAAGCAAATGTTCATGTCAATGGCTCATGATGGAGGCATAGATTCATTCAACATCAATCATGCACTACCTGTGTGCTGTGTGATTAGCATCAGTCTTTTTAGGTGTTGGAAAGAGACTCACATCCAAGTTGCAGAGGTCAATGCTAAAATTTATGTGCCCATGAGAGACTAATCAAGTGTGGATTAACCACAATGTAAGAATTTAGAGGTATTCACCTGGGCGAGAATGTACGATGGACAAACGACACACTTGACCGAGCTCTGAAGCAGGCCTAGCTATATAATTTGTGAGGCTTGATCCAACATAAAAACACAGGGCCCTCTATTCAAAGAGCACAAGGAATTTCAAGACTAACATCAGCGTTTTAATACATAGAAATGACATACACTGAACATGTCACTGCACCATGGGGCCGGCCCTGCCTTGAAGGTCAGGAGGACTCATGGAGAGATGCCAGCCTTTAGCAGATGGACACTTCCTAGACTACTGGCCATGTCATGCATATATCTACTTCTGTGTCCTCTCTTCCACATTTTCCTCCTAGTTAAAAAGGTTTTGCTTTTTTTTTTTTTTCAACTTAGGAACATTCTAAGTATTCATTAAATTCCAGCTCAAGTCTTAGTTTAGAGGGCTCCCACAATAGCTCAGCGGGTAAAGAATCCACCTGCAATGCAAGAGACACAGGAGACTTGATCCCTGTGGATTCAATCCCTGGGCTGGGAAGATTCCCTGGAGAAAAGGAAACCCACTCCAGTGTTCTTGCCTGAAAAATCCCATGGACAGAGAAGCCTGGAAGGCTACAGTTCAAAGAGTTTCAAAGAGTCAAAATGGCTGAATGACTAAGCATGTAAGATATAATGAAAAGAGTCCTGGACTTGAAATTAGAAGAGCTAGGATCAAGTTTGCTTTTCCCTGGTTCTGTATATGTCACTTATATGCATTAAAGTTCTGCTGTTAGTCTTGAAATTCCTTATATATACTCTTTGAATAGAAGGCTCCATGATTTTATGTTGGCTCAAACCTTACAAATTATGTAGCTAGTCCTGCTTCAGAGCTCGATCAAGTATGTCATTTGTCCATCGTACATGTTGAGTCCATTCTCGCCCAGGTGAATACCTCTAAATTCTTACATTGTGGTTAATCCACACTTGATTAGTCTCTTATGGGAACATAAATTTTTAGCATTGACCTCTGCAACTGAAACGTGAATTCCCATCCAGAACCTAAAAAGGCTAGTGCTAATCCCACAGCAGACAGGTAGTGTGTGATTTGAATCAGAGATCAAATTGCCAACATCCGTTGGATCGTCAAAAAAGCAAGAGAATTCCAGAAAAACATCTCTTTCTGATTTACTGACTATGCCAAAGCCTTTGACTGTGTGGATCACAACACACTGAAAAATTCTTAAAGAAATGGGAATACCAGACCACCTGACCTTCCTCCTGAGAAATCTATATGCAGGTCAAGAAGCAACAGTTAGAACTGAACATGGAACAATGGACTGGTTCCAAATCAGGAAAGGAGTACATCAAAGCTGTATATTGTCACCCTGCTTATTTAACTTATATGCAGAGTATATCATGCAAAATGCCAGGCTGGTTGAAACACAAGCTGGAATCAAGATTGCCAGGAGAAATATCAATAACCTCAGATATGCAGATGATACCACCCTTATGGCAGAAAGTAAAGAGGGATTTAAGAGCTTCTTGATGACAGTGAAAGAGGAGAGAGAAAAAGCTGGCTTAAAACTCAGCATTCAAAAAACGAAGATCATGGCACGTGGTCCCATCACTTTATGACAAATAGATGGGGAAACAGTGGAAACAGACTTTATTTTCTTGGGCTCCAAAATCACTGTGGATGATGACAGCAGCCATGAAACTAAAAGATGCTTGCTCCTTGGAAGAAAAGCTATGACCAACCTAGACAGCATATTAAAAAGCAGAGACATTACCTTGCCAACAAAGGTCTGTCTAATCAAAGCTATGGTTTTTCCAGTAGTCATGCATGGATGTGAGAGTTGGCCCATAAAGAAAGCTGAGTGTTGAAGAATTGATGCTTTTGAACTGTGGTATTGGAGAAGACTCTTGAGAGTCCCTTGGACTGCAAGGAGATCCAACCAGTCCATCCTAAAGGAAATCAGTCCTGAATATTCGTTGGAAGGACTGATGCTGAAGCTCCAATACTTTGGCCACCTGATGAGAAAGGCTGACTCAGTAGAAAAGACTCTGATGGTGGGAAAGATTGAAGACAGGAGAAGAAGGGAACAATGGAGGATGAGATGGTTGGATGGCATCACCAACTCAATGAACATGAGTTTGAGCAAGCTCTGGGATTTGGGGATGGACAGGGAAGCCTGGCAAACTGCAGGTCGGAAAGAGTCAGACATGACTGAGTGACTGAACTGAACTGGAGGTCTGGGCAAGTCTCTTGACTGCTCTGATATTTAGTTGGGGAAATTGATTTTGAAAGTGTCTGATAGGATGAAGGAGGATCAAAAGATATTACAAACAGACAAGATCTTTGAAATAGTGATTTCTCATATTGGTAAAGTGCTTCATACTTTTTGATGAAGACTTTCCTAGTGTCTACAAGCATAAGCAGCATTTGCATTGAGTGTCCAATATATTATTAAAACACACATGTGCATGCTACTGCATGTACAGGTGCCTTCCACTGCTGCCCCATCTTTGACATGTATGAATTTGAGGTCTTAGTCTTTCAGTCGAACTCTCAGGACCATCAAGCTTTCAGTACCCTCCAATCCATCCTCCTCACTAAGTAAGCACGGTCTTTATAACAGATAGATCTGGTCCTTTCTTGCCTGCTTTAAATCCTTGGGTGGTTTCCCATTACCTGGAGCAGAGTTTTCTAAACTCAATGGTGTTAGTGTTTCCTGAGGTACCAATCAGTGTTCCAGGAAAAGAGGTATGGAATTTGAGAAAAAATAAAATGATAGACCCTTTTGTTGGATTTACAATGCCCATTAAAAAATTAGGAGAGGGGAGGTGGGAGGGAGGTCCAAGATGGAGCAGATATACGTAAACTTATGGCTGACTCACATTATATAGCAGAAAACCAACATAACATTGTAAAGAAATTATCCTCTGCTTAAAATTTTTTTAAAAACCCACCACAGCAGCAGATTAAACATAAAACTGTCAATAAGAGATGAATTTATATAAAATACATAGATGAGAAAACAGAAATGATTTTACAAATACCTAATATCAGTCTAAAATTAATATGAAAATTAATTTTAAAATGAAGCCAATACCTGAATTATGAAATGAATTTAACTGTCTTTTGGAAACATGGGGAATAAAAGCTCTGAGGAATCTTGCAATAAACTTCTGTTGTTGTTCAGTCACTAAGTCATGTCCGACTCTTTGCGACCCCATGGACTGTAGCATGCCAGGCCTCCCTGTCCCTATCTCCCCGAGTTTGCCCAAGTTCATGTCCATTAAATCAGTGATGCTATACATGAACAGTATTAAAAAGGCAATAAAGTTAATTTTGTTTAAACCAGAATTTTCCATATTAATTTAACCCTGTTAACATTCTACAGGAAATTTATATTCTGCAGGAAAACTTCAGCAAACACTGGGGTGGAGGATGACAGATTATTCAGCTTGGTTTATAGAGCTTTCAGAAGCCCTAGATTTCTAGCTCATTGTCTGCTGTCTCCTCTAGTCCTATGCTCCAGGAACAGTGGGCCATTCCTAAGTTTCTGGAAGAACTTTGAGCTCTGTGCCTGTTGTGATCTCTCCCGAGAATGTTTCCTGTCACCCATCCCTCCATTTATGCCGTGGGAGTTTGTTACTCATCATTTCAGGCTTGGCCCAATAGCCCTGCCTGCCTTCACTGACATACTTGGTAACCACTTTGTGTTCTATTACCAGTGGCTAACTGCTTCTATGCAACTTTGTCCATAGAAATAATTGCTGCTGTTTATTGAACATCTTTTTTCTTAGTGTAGTACAGGCAACACTGCAAGATGATTAAAATAAATAATGTCCACTTTACAGATCAAGAAACACACAGATTAAGAAACTCCTTTTTCTGTGTTCTATCTTTTGAGTGGTGCCCACTGTCCACATAGCTGCCCCAAACAGAAAACCATCCTTAATCAAAGACATTTTCAACACCTTCCCTTCTACTGTACATCTAGTCAGATGCCAGGTCCTATAAACTTCCCCTTCCTAATGGCCACAAAGCCTGTCCCCATTTACTGATTCATTCTGCTACTAGTTTCACTTGGGCCATTATTTTCCCTCAGCAATGTGTCTGCAGTAGCTTCTTAGCCAATCATCCATGCTCCATGTTGACATGAATATGATAATTTTAAAGTACAGATGTGGTCATACCAATTCCCTGCTTAAATTTCTTGAGTGGCTCCCTGTGACTATCAGGGGAAAAAGATCCAAGATCCTCAACACAGCCTAAAGGACCCTTTAAGGACTGGTTACTGCCTGCTTCTTTTCCTTCATTTCATCCAATCAGGTCTTCACAGTCTACTCTGGAAGCCTCCATGAGTTCTCAAGGTTTCTTGCCTTTCCAAGCATTCCTTTGCCTCTGAACCTGTGTACACATGTTTTCTTTGACTTGAAATTCTTTCTTCTCATCCTCATCCTGGTAATTCATGGCAAAGATGAAAGCTTTCCCTCTGTGACCCCATAGCACCCGGGCATCCTTTTCTCTTTTCCTGTGACATCTTGGGACCAGAGTCTGTGGGCATATTCACTGTTGTATCTGCACCTAACACTGCCTGCCACACAGTGCCTGTAATGACATTCATTTGTTGACTTCCTGAATGAATAAAGGGGTGAATGAAAGCCAAACTAGAAAGGCAGCTTGGAATATTACAAGAGAAGGAACTGAGAGCTTTATCACACACATCCACTTCTCTTTGTCCTCTAGGTCAAAATACATTGTCCTTTCAACTCCCTGAAAGCACCACACTCAACTGTAGGGCCTTTGCATCTGCCTGGAATACCCCTTCCTCTTCCACCCAGAGTCTGCTTCCTTATCCTTCACATTTCAGATTAACTATCCTTTCAGCAGGGAAAGATGCTTGCCAATGCAAAGTCAGCCCCTGTCTATGTTATTCTTCTAGCACTGGGCATCTTTCCTGTATCATTCTTATCAAAATGTAGCTCTATGTTTATGTCTATGACTGTTCATTTACCAGTGGCTTCCTTCGGTAGACGTAAATTCCAAAGGACAAAATCAAGTCTGTTTTTCATTTACTATTTGTAACCGTAGTGCCTAAAGTACAGTGCCTAAAGTAAATACATTTTGTTAAATACGTGAGTTAAAAACTCTGTCTCATCAGCAGTTAGTTGGCTCATTTCAGCACTGTGTATACAGTATGGCTCAGTAAGTAAGAGTTGTTTATCAAACGAAAGATTAGAACTGATTTTCATTCCCAAGCTTGTAAATAGCTGTTAACTAGTATGCTTGAATTAAATAAATTCATTCCTACAAATTTAGCAATATTTGCATATATCCATTCCACCTTTTAATATGTTGATAGCTTTCCCTGTAATGAATATAAATATTGTCAAAAGAACCTCCATCTTCTTGGCTCTTGGACTTAACTGTATTAAGCAAAAAAGGAGCTGCAAAGTCTATCTCTACCCACAGGAAAGGACAATAGCTCTAATTCACAGATTACATAATGTGCCCATAATTGGGAGACATCAAAACCTGTCATGTCAGAGATTAGCCAGTGATTCTTCAATAAGGAATTATTAAAATGGCAAAACAAACAGTCTGGAGGAGTCATTACTGCTTGTCCATTCACTGGGGCTAAATGATATTGACTAGACGGTGGCCTGACTCAGTTTTGTAATCTTCTGAAGGCTGAGTAAATAGAATAAGTGTAGACAAAAAAAAAAAAAAAAAAAATCAACAGAGGGACTGAGAGAAACATTAAAGAGAGTTAATCTGAAGGTGAGTAGGATTACACAACCTTCATAGAGTCTATGAATAAGTACCCTTTTCCCCCTTACTTTAAAGAAGTTGGTAAGCAATGAAATTGTTAAAGTTGTTTACCTCAAAATCAAATCTGAAGTCATTTGATGAGTTTTTACCAAAATCAGGTGTTGTCCTCATTTCTTTATGTACACATTATCTCTCTCACTCATGACCACCCCATGAAGGAGATAATATTAGTATCACTTATTGGTGAGGCAACTAGGGCTCAGAGATGTTAATTATTTTAGAGCAAGTAGAATGGGGCAGGCCTGGGGTTCAAATCTAGCTTGACTTGACTCTTAATCAACAACTCCATCATAGTTCCACTTTTATTTTCCTTTGGAAATTTCCATTCATGTAAATATTGATATATACAAACTGTTTATAAAAAAAAATGAAGAGCTATTAATATAATCCCCATCATTCTTTGAAAAGAACACTTCAACAGTCACTGGAATAATTCTCAAAAAAAATCTGTTCAGTTTAAAGTGTCTTGTGGGAACTTATGAAACTATAAATAAATCTTTGGGCTTTTTTGTTTAAAATTTTTAAAAATCCATTTCTGTGGGATTTTTTTTTTTTTTTTTGGTGATTCATTTTTCTATTACTCAGAACATTATACACCTACACATTAAATAAGACTGAATATTCCAAGATTTAAAGGCATTAGAGTGAGTTGTCAATACCTGAAAGCACGGAAACTCAATATCATTGGGGGAAAGTGGATGCTCAAACTGGTAAAAAAGATAGTATTCTTGCTATAAAACAAAGTTTCAGGATACAGAAGTTGACCAACTAAAAGAGAGTGGTTTAGTCTTTGAATAAGGTGATAGTCTTCCTTGATTTAGCACAGATCAAAAAGGAAAAATTAAGGGTAATAGTGAATTGAACATACATCTATAGTCTCTTTTCCCCAAGATCTCTTTAAAATGATAACAAAGGAGGAAAGCAGATATAATCTCAAACAGTAAGGAGAATATAAAGAGGGTTATTAAATGGACTATCGATGTTATGTGTTTCTGAGGGAAGAAAAGCAGATGGAAGGATAATGACAGATGAAGGGGAGAGATTGCAAAACCAAAAATGGGACCCATTGATTAATACCTTGGAGACACCTGGAGAGGCTTAGGGCTTGGAAACATCCAAATGACATGGGATGAAGGCTTAAAAAGTGGAAGAGGGTGCTAAAGTTAAGAGAGAAAAATAGATTCACCTGCCCTTTAGGAGTAACTGCTTAAAACTCCTCTCCTTACCCCACCCAAGGAAAATGCAATAGAAGGTTCTTCCCCTTGGAAAAATAATTTAGTTAGTCTGGAGTGGATAAGAAGGCAAGTGTTGGGTCTTTCAAGTGAAGTGCTCTGCATTCTGGTGTTTAGGGAGTCCAAAATACAAGATTTTCTCCCTGTGAGCTACCTCTACTATGGAACCAGCCAGCCATCAGATCAGTACTAGCATATTCATTCTTACATGACTGGGCAATATAAGATCATCTAGACAGTTCAGTAAAGTGTACAATGTAAAAAAAAAAAAAGATCAAGATAAACATTAAAAAAAGGGATACTGGGGGAAATATATATACTCTTAGGAATAGAAACAAATTTTAATTAGCACATGTATAAATTTTTTTAAAGATTTTTTTTGATGTGGATCATTTTTTTAAAAGTCTTAATTGAATTTGTTACAACACTGCTCTGCTTTATGTTTGGATTTTTTTTATCCTGAAGGATGTGCGATCTTAGTTCCCCAACCCAGGAATGAATCCATACCTGCTACATTGGAAGGTGAAGTTTTAACCACTGGACCCCTGGGGAAGTCCCTATATAGATTTTTTTTTAAGAGAATAAATCTACAGGTGAAGAACAAGAAGCTATAAAAAAGGAACAGATAGAGAATAAGAAAAATCCATAGGTTTAAAAAATTTGGTAATTCGTTTTTAAATCACTGGAAGGTTAAAAGATATAGTCAAGGAACTGAAACAGTGAAACCTAATAGAAGGGCCAGAAATAAAGCCATGCATGTAAGGTCAACTAATGTTTGAAAAAGGTGCCAAGAATACACAATGAGCAAAGGACAGTCTCTTCAATGAATGATATTGGGAAAACTGGACAGCCACATGCAAAAGAATGAAACTGGACTGTTATCTTACATCATATACAAAAATCAAATAAATGTATGACCAGAATTAGTAAAATGCCTGGAAGAAAGCACATGGGAAGGCTCCTTAATATTGATCTTGATGATGATTTTTTTAAAGTAGGGTACAAAAGCATAGGCAACAAAGGCAAAAATAAACAAGTAGGACTACATCAAAATAAAAGTTTCTGCACAGCAAAGGAAGCAATCAAAATGAAAAGGCAACCTATGGAAGGGGAGCTAGTATTTGTAAACTGTGTATCTGACAAGGGGTTAATATTCAAAATATATTAGAAATTCATATAACTCAGTAGCAAAATAACAATTGGACTAAAACAAGATCAAAAGACTTAGAAAAATAATAGGTGCATGTATAAGTGGAAAGGAACAAAACAAAGTATACCATATACTCCTGTTTGGAATCATCAGGTGCTAGGATTCTACAATATTTACTGAATCTGTGCATTCTGAGTATGATGATGGAGACTCAACTTGCCCAAATGATAAATAGCTATCTCCAGTCTGAAACTGCATATATTTCCTGCTCAACAAATGCCCAGCCTGATGGTAGTAGAACTCAAACTAACCATATTGCTAATTCATCTGATTTCACACAGACATAAACTGTTTGTAGAAACATGACAAATAAAGACCTTTAAAAATCTGAAAAAAAGATCAAAGGAACTGAATAAACATTTTCCCAAAGAAGACATACAGATAGTCAGTAGGTACATGAAAAAATACTCAACATCAGTAATAGGGTAATGCAAATCAAAACCACAGGATATCACCTCAACTGTTAGGTCAAAAAGTTGAAAGATGACAAGTGTTGGTGAGAATGTGGAAAAAAAAAAAACTTGTAGATTGTTCATGGGGATATAAATTATTATAGCCATTATGGAAAGTTTCTTAAAAAATTAAAAATAGAACTAACATACAGAACTCAGCAATCCCAATTCTGAGTGTATATCCAAAGGAAATAAAATCACTATCTCTAAGAGACACCTACACTTTCAAGCTAGTTGCGGCATTATTCACAGTAGCCAAGGTATGGAAACATCCTAGTATCTGTTGATGGATGATAGATAAACAGAATGTGATATAAAGTAGGCCCTCCATTTCTGTGGGTTTTGCAGCAGTGGGTTCAACCAACTGAGGATCAAAAACATTTGGAAAAACATTTTCCAGAAAGTTCTAAAAAAGCAAAACTGGACTTTCCTAATGGTGGAGTGGATAAGAATCTGCCTGTCAACACAGGGGACATGGGATCGATCCCTGGTCCTGAAACAGTCTATATGCCATGGAGCAACTAAGCCTGCAGCCTCAACTTCTGAAGGCTATGTGCCTAGGGCCTGTGCTCTGCAACAGGAGAAGCCACTGCAATGAAAAGCCTGCACATAGCAACCAAGAGTAGCCACTACTCGTCACAACTAGAGAAAGCCCATGCAAAAGCAACGTAGACCCAAAATAATACATAAATAAAAAGCACAACTTGAATTTGCATTGTGCCAGCAACTATTAACACTTATATTATACTTATATGGTATTCACATTTTATTAAGTATTGTAAGCAATCTAGAAATAGTTTAAAGTATACAAGAATTTGAGTGTAGGCTATATGCAAATACTATGCCATTTTATATAAGGGATTTTAGGTATCCACAGGGTGAGGGTGTTGGGGGATGGTCCTGAAACCAATTTCCCTTGGATACTGAGTGACATCTGTATACATTGTTCCTTAAAAAATAAGATATATAATGGAATATTATTCAGCCTTAGAATGGAAATCATGCCATTTGCAATAATATGGATGAAACTAGAGGATACTTTTGTATATGAAATAAGTCAGACACCAAAAATTACATACTGCATGATCTCACTTGTATGTGGAATCTAAAAAAAAATAAAACTGAACTCATAGTAAGAGTGTAGAATAGTAGTCACCAGAAGCTAGAGAATCAGAGTAATGAAGAGAAATTGATCAAAGGGTAAGAACTTTCAGTTATAAGATGAATTCACCCTGGAGACCCAATGTAGAGCACAGTGGCTAGAGTTAATAATAACATATTGTACATTTGAAATTTGCTAAGAGAATACATATTAAGTGTTCTCACCATACACAGTAGCTATGTGGGGTGATACATATGCTAAGTAGTTTGACTATGGTAATCATTTCACAATATACACATATATAAAAATATCAAACAGAGAGTAGCATTGACATATATACACCACCATATGCAAAACAGATAGCTAGTAGGAAGCTGCCATATAACAGAGGGGCTCAGCTCAGTTGACTGTGATGACCTAGAGGGATCAGATGTGAGGAATGAGAGGGAGTCTCACGAGGAAGGGGATAAATGCATGCTTACAGCTGATTCATGTTGTTGCACAGCAGAAACTAGCACAATATTGTAAAGCAATTATCCTCCAATTTAAAAAATCACATCACATATTAAATATACAGTTTTTATTTGTCAATTATATCTCGACAAAGCTGAAGCAAAAGGGACAAAAAAATATAAGAGAGAAATTATTAAGAGATAATAGAATTAGGAAATTATTCTATGAAGCCCAACATCTAACTAATAGAAGTACCACAAGGAGATAATTAGGATATCAAAATGAAAGAAATTATTAGGGAAATATTTGAAGAATATGCATCTTCACTAAAGAATCAAAGAACCCGTGTCTTCAGGATCAAAAGGAACAACTGGGTGTCCACATTGTCTTAGAAAGACCCACAGCTATGCAATCATTGTGAATTTTCAGAATATCAAGGATAAAGAGAAGTTCCTAAAAGTTCCCTGGAAGAAAACACAGGCCATCTATTTGGCAGTAACTTTAAGACTGTCACTGGAATTTATTCTTCAGCAATACTGGTTCCCTAAAAAACAGTGAAACAATAACTTTGAAATTCCAAGACAGAAAGGTTTTCAAACAAAAATTCTATATTTTCAATGAAGTGGCTAAATAGCAAGAGAAACTAATGTTTATTTTGCTGTGCTAGATGCTTTACTGGAGATATCAACATTTCTTTTAGAGAAGACTTATTTTCACCATTCAAAGATGAGAATTTACTGATAGATCAATCCAACAAATAAGTGGTAGAGTCAGAAAATGTACCTGAGTCAATCTGCCATTCTTCTTTTGGAGCAAATCACTGGGCCTCTGAACACACAAAGGCAGCTTACAAGCTGAAGGAGTTACAGGGTGGAGTCATCCACTACTGGGACTTGGGGTAAGGGGGAAGGCTTTTGCCATTTGTAAAGGAGCATTATGTTCTTGTTCTACCTTGGCAACTTTTAAA
Organism: Odocoileus virginianus; assembly: GCF_023699985.2. Lineage (NCBI taxonomy): Eukaryota > Metazoa > Chordata > Mammalia > Artiodactyla > Cervidae > Odocoileus > Odocoileus virginianus. The sequence continues at coordinate 54,493,629 of NC_069676.1, forward strand.
GCTCAGTGTTCCACTTGACAACATGGGTAAATATGATTAAAGAGATTTCATAAATTGAGGCACATCTAATTTTAAAGTCAAACATGATCAAGCAGCTCCCATTAAATGTCACCAGCTTATTGGTGCTAACTTAATATACCAGTACAAATAAATTCAAACTAAAGCACAGACTCCTCTACATTTTAATGCTCTCTTTTGATTTCAGCCTGTCTCCTGGATCCCATTTATTTATTCATGAAACAGATAGACCTTATATCCGAGGACTTTCCCTAGGTTCTGAGTCAACAATGATGAATGAAATAGAAAGTCTCTGTCCTCATGAAACATTCAATCTATGAAAATAATGAACAGGATTCAGGGAAAGAAAAGAAAGCAAGGGGTGGGAGACTTGGGGAGAATCCTCAGACAAGGGCTCCCAAGGAGGTTAACATTTAGTTAGTTCAAAGGATCCAGCTATGTGAAAGGTGGGTGTGATGGCTGGAGCATTACAAGGAAGGGAACATAGTTCAAATATCCCAGTGAGGAACCAGCTTGGAGGGTTTAAGAAACTGTAATATTGGGCCAAAATAATGGAAAGCGAGGATGGCCCAAGATGACACTGGAAAGGCAAATAGAATCATTATGTATTAGGCTATCATAAGAAATTAGAATAAAACCCAAGGTGTAACAGAAAACCTCTGAAGAAATTAAAGCACAGAAGGGACATGAATTGATATATGGTCCTGGGTTTTATCTACTTTAAGGATCTCATGCATTTTTCACAGACATCTCAAAATCACAAGGCTCAGAAATCACCTTCCTTGCCCTCGAAAGCTCTACTTCTTCCCCTTCCTCCCCATGTGCTCACATCCTTTCAAATATTTACTGAGAATCAATTCTTTGTCAAAATACTTCCTCGTTCCCTATAATAGTCAAATGGTAAAAATATCATTATCTTCACATTTTCAATTTCTCACCCCCAAAGCCAATCAGCAGCTAAATTTTTAAACTTTATTGCAAACTGTTTCTCCAATTTTGCTTTGTTCAAGTTTTTGTTACTGCTGATTTAATATTAATAGTTACAACAACAGCAGAACAATTACAACAACTATGACAAAAACATGATACAGACAGTGCTTACTATGGAGCAGGCTTTGTTCTATGCTTTTTCTGTAAATCAACACATTTATTTTTCACAAAATTCTGAGAAGTCTGGCTCTGGATACATGATGGTACACTGTTTCTTTTTTTTTTCCATTTATTTTTATTAGTTGGAGGCTAATTACTCTACATCATTACAGTAGTTTTTGTTATACATTGAAATGAATTAGCCATGGATTTACATGTATTCCCCATCCCAGTTCCCCCTCCCACCTCCCTCTCCACCCGATCCCTCTGGGTCTTCCCAGTGCACCAGGCCCGAGCACTTGTCTCATGTACCCAACCTGGGCTGGTCTTTAGAGTGTTCTTAACTGGTTGCCATTTTTCTATCCTCTTTCCAATCCATTGTACCCATCTTATTGACAGATTGATTTCACCCACAAGAAACTCTCTTAACTAAAAGCCATCTATGCTCTCAGGACAATCACATTCCTTAACACTATCCGCATGATTCAACTCTATACTTATTCAACTCTATACTTCCTGGTTCACAGTCTACTTCTCTATACATAATAAATGTTTGCTACAATGGAATCAATATATTTGTAATGATCCTAATGTAGTAATGCTCAAGTTGTGTTCTGAGCACTTCTAGGCATCTCTGAAGACTCTTGAGGGGACACACAGAACAAAACTACTTTCATAATAGTTAGGTGAGGTGTTTTTTGCCTTTTGACTCTCATTCTCTCATGAGTGTACAGTGGGGTTTCCCGGAAGCTATGGGATGTGTGAATTCACAACAGAAAAGTGAAAAGTGAAAGTGAAGTTGCTCAGTCGTGTCTGACTCTTTGCAAACCCATGGACTGTAGCCTACTGGGCTCCCCCATTTATGGGATTATCCAGGCAAGGGTACTGGTGTGGGTTGCCATTTCCTTCTTCAGAGGATCATCCTGACCTAGGGATTGAACCCAGGTCTCCCGCATTGCAGGCAGACGCTTTACCCTCTGAGCCACTAGGGAAGCCCTAGTGGGATGTGTGAATTCACAACAGAAAACGCAGAAGCAAATATGAGAATCTAGCTATCTTCCACTGAGTCAGACATACATTAAAGTGTTACAAAAAATATAAAGCAATGCTACTCTTACTAGTTTTCATGAAAATAATATTTTTCACAAAAACCATATTATTGATGTTAACATGTAATAGATCATTTTAAAAGAAATTAATGACTATTTATAAATTCTATGTTTTAACTTATAATCCCGAGTAGCTCAAATGGTAAAGACCCTACCTGCAGTGCAGAAGATCTGGGTTCAATCCCTGGGTTGGGACAATCCCCTAGAGAAAGGCATGGCAACCCACTCCAGTGTTCTTGCCTGTAGAATTATGTGGAGAGAGAAGCCCTCAGTTCAGTTCAGTCGCTCAGTTGTGTCCGACTCTTTGCAACCCCATGGGCTGCAGCACGCCAGTCTTCTCTGTCCGTCATCAACTCCCGGAGCTTACTCAAACTCATTTCCATCGAGTTGGTGATGTCATCCAACCATTTCATCCTCTGTTGTCCCTTTCTCCTCCTGCCTTCAATCTTTCCCAGCATCAGGGTCTTTTCAAATGTTCATATCAGGCGTTCATATCAGGTGGGCCAAGTATTAGAGTTTCAGCTTCAGCATCAGTCCTTCTCATGAATGTTCAGGACTGATTTCCTTTAGGATGGACTGGTTGGATCTCCTTGCAGTCCAAGGGACTCTCAAGAGTCTTCTCCAACACCACAGTTCAAAAGCATCAATTCCTCAGCACTCAGCTTTCTTTATGGTCCAACTCTCACATCTATACATGACTACTGGAAAAACCACAGCTTTGACTAGATAGACCTTTGTTGGCAAAGTAATGTCTCTGCTTTTTAATATGCTGTATAAGTTGATCATAACTTTTCTTCCAAGGAGCAAGCATCTTTCAATTTCATGGCTGCAGTCACTATCTCTAGTGATTTTGGAGCCCCCTAAAATAAAGTCTGTCGCTGTTTCCCCATCTATTTGCTATGAAGTGATGGGACCGGATGCTATGATCTTAGCTTTCTGAATGTTGAGTTTTAAGCCTACTTTTTCCTCACTCCTCTTTCACTCTCAACAAGAGGCTTTTTAATTCCTTTTCTCTTTCTGCCATAAGGGTGGTGTCATTTGCATATCTGAGGTTATTGATATTTCTCCGAGCAATCTTGATTCCAGCTTGTGCTTTATCCAGCCCGGCACTTCGCATGATGTACTCTGCATATAAGTTAAATAAGCAGGGTGACAATATACAGCCTTGACATACTCCTTTCCCAATTTGGAACCAGTCTATTGCTCCATGTCCAGTACTAACTGTTGCTTCTTGAGCTGCATACAAATTTCTCAGGAGGCAGGTCAGGTGGTCTGGCATTCCCATCTCTTGAAGAATTTTCCACAACTTGTTGTGATCTGCACAGTCAAAGGTTTTGGCATAGTCAATAAAGCAGAAAGAGATGTTTTTCTGGAACTCTCTTGCTTTTTCAGTGATCCAATGGATGTTGGCAATTTGATCTCTGGTTCCTCTGCCTTTTCTAAATCCAGCTTGAATATCTGGAAGTTCATGGTTCACACACTGTTGAAGTCTGGCTTGGATAATTTTGAGCATTACTTTGCTAGCATGTGAGATGAATGCAATTGTGTGGTAGTTTGAACATTCTTTGGCATTGCCTTTCTTTAGGATTGGAATGAAAACTGACCTTTTCCAGTCCTGTGGCCACTGCTGAGTTTTCCAAATTTGCTGGCATATTGAGTGCAGCACTTTCACAGCATCATCTTTTAGGATTTGAAATAGCTCAACTGGAATTCCATCACCTCCACTAGCTTTGTTCATAGTGATGCTTTCTAAGGCACACTTAACTCCGCATTCCAAGATGTCTGGCTCTAGGTGAGTGATCACACCATCGTGATTATCTGGGTCATGAAGATCTTTTTTGTACAGTTCTTCTGTGTATTCTTGCCACCTCTTAATATCTTCTGCTTCTGTTAGGGCCATACCATTTCTGTTATTGAGCCCATCTGTGCATGAAATGTTCCCTTGGTATCTCTAATTTTCTTGAAGAGATCTCTAGTCTTTCCCATTCTAGTGTTGTCCTCTATTTCTTTTACTGATCACTGAAGAAGGCTTTCCTATCTCTCCGTGCTTTTCTTTGTAACTCTACATTCAGATGAGTATATCTTTCCTTTTCTCCTTTGCCTTGAATTTCTCTTCTTTTCTCAGCTATTTGTAAGGCCTCCTCAGACAACCATTTTGCCTTTTTGCATTTCTTCTTCTTGGGGATGGTCTTGATCCCTGTCTCCTGTACAATGTCACGAACCTCCATCCATAGTTCTTCAGGCACTTTGTCTATCAGATCTAATCCTTCGAATCTATGTGTCACTTCCACTGTATAGTTATAAGGGATTTGATTTAGGTCATACCTGAATGGTCCAGTGGTTTTCCCTACTTTCTTCAATTTAAGTCTGAATTTGGCAATAAGGAGTTCATGATCTGAGCCACAGTCAGCTCCCGGTCTTGTTTTTGCTGACTGAATAGAGCTTCCATCTTTGGCTGCAAAGAATATAATCCATCTGATTTCAGTATTGACCATCTGGTGATGTCCATGTGTAGTCTTCCATGTGTAGAGGAGCCTGGCAGGCTATAGTTCATGGAGTCACTAACAGTCGGACATGAGTGAGCAATGAACACACTAAAGTAAATATAAACAGACATTCCATACATAAATCAAAGTTCTTTGGGATCCTCAATAATTTTTACGGTGGTATAGAAGTCATCAAAAAGTCTTGAAACCCCTGTTCTAATGGTTAAGAGTATATGCTTTAAAGTCAGATTGACCTGGAGTTTAAAATCCTGGACATATATTTTCTGACCTCAGGAAAGGTTAAGTTGCATCAGAATTCTCAGTCTCCTCAATAGGAAGATAGGGATAATAATTATAAACTTTATAAGAAAGTGCTTGAGCCAGAGTTGGCAAACTGTACACCCACAATAAATGGTAGATTCTGCCAATATCATGATCGATGTAACAATTACTTTTATTATTTTCCAAATATGCTCTGACTTCCTGTCTCTGAGTTATTAGTTATAGACTGTTCTTCTAGAGACTGCTACCCCTGACCCCACAGAAAGCCAACTGCCATAGGGTAATATTTTATAGAATTAAGAGGTAACTCTGTCTTTCTAAAGCTTACCATTTGGTCAGAAGAAGTAGCCTTCTTTGTACACACAACTTAGAAGATAAAACTGGAAAGACTAAAATGTTATATTCTTTGTTAGTTTCTAATCGGATTTTTATAAAACTTATAGCAGGGATATTAACCTTAGAATCTGGTGCCTGAGATGGGAACAAAAAGGATTTTTGAAAATCAAAAGCTTGGCTTTAAATACTTAGCACAAATGCCTGGAAGACTGAAAACCTGGCATTACTTTTATGAGGAAGAAAAAGAAGGGAAGGATTAAAATTGATTGCATAGGGGCACTATTACTAAAGGCAACCAAAGTCTGACCAAGAGGCAGGAAACAGAAAGATGAGAAGGGCAAGTCCAGTACTTGGATGTCCCCTGAGCCTCAGATAAGGCTCATTAAGCCCAGTCCTAGGATAGACAGATGAATGATAGAAAGTACAGATGTGTTGTGAGAAATCTCAGACAACAGTGGAAACTTGTGCCTCAAGTTCTAAACTATGGCCCAGAGGGGCTGTGAGATGCTGTGAGATGGAGAAACCTCATGTCTAATCAATGTGGTGCCCAGTGACAGATGTAACAACTGTTCATGTCAACCAGCTGACCGCATCTACTCAGAATCTTGCAACATCAGCATAGGGTGAAAGAGATTGCTAGTTCCTACAGGTCCCTGAGAGATAAGTAGAAATATTATGAACACACTGGTGGATCCAAGCTGCCAGGAGTGAAAATGCACTCGTGGACAATGAACCAGGGGTCACTGCAAGGCCATGTCCAGCAGCAGCAAATATTAACATTAACACCAGAGACCAGATTTAAAAAATCATTCCCATGGTAAGACTGTGAGAAAATATAAACTAAACATAACTGATAAAGAACGTGTATCTACCCTATCTAAAACAAATCTTACGACTCAATAATATAAAGACAACCTGACAAAAATAGGGACAAGTAGATGAAGATGCTTCACCAAAGAAAATATACAGAAAGCAAGTAAGCGCAAGAAAAATACATTCAACACTACTAGTCATTGGAGAAATGCAAATTAAAACCACAACAAAAGCACTGCCCACCTACTAGAGTTGTTAAGACTAACCATATCAAGTGTTGGTGAGTGTGTGGGGCAATTGGAACTCTCATACATAACTAGCTGGTGGGAATGCAAAATGCTATTACTTTAGAAAATACTTAGTAGGTTCCTGTAAAGTTAAACACACACCATTCCATATACTCATAGATATTTGGGAGAAGTAGAAACCTATGTCTATCCACACAGATATTTGTATTTTAATGTTCATAACACCTTAAAATTGTTATGAACATTAAAATACAAAGCCCCAAACTGGAACAACCCAAATGTCCACCAAATGGTGAATACTGTGTCATCTACATCAATTAAAAGGACGTCACTAATGCAACATAGATGATGTCTCAAAATCAGTGAAGTCGGAAATAAAACATTACGTGCTATATTGATTCCACTAGTGTGACATTGTAGAAAAGGCAAAATCATGGTCACAAGATGTATTAGACCTGATGAGGGAGAAGTAAATTTCCCCTGGACCTAGAGCAAGATGAGTTCTACCTGGAAGTGGATGTTACAGGGATAAAGGCCAGGACAGAAGATCAGAAATGTGAGATACTTCTCAGCTGATCCCCTGAGGACAGATGGACGAGGGATGCTTTTCTGATGGGGAAGGGGGAAGGTGAAGGAGGGCGGGGTGTGTGTGAAATTGAATGTTCACATCCTGAATTATCAGCACAAATCTGAAAGTCATTGGATCATACATTGGCAAAACAACATCTGCCATTCGCTGAAGTAAAAGGTAAAATCAAGAAATAAATCTGCATTTTGGGGTACCAGTGAGTTGGTGGACTGTTGTGGCACATAGAGCAAGCCATCTTCGTGCCCTTTCCTGAAGACCCAGCTCAGGTGGGGCTTTCTCCTGGATCGAGGTCAAAATGAGAATTTCCTGCTCTAGTGTTGCCAAAGGTTGGCTTGCATTCTCACCACAGAAATGTTCACATAGCAGGTAAAGAATGCTTGTGGAGTTCGTGTCATTAAGAGGAGCCAAGCTGAGAAGAGCATCCATGTGTTGTCTGGTCCTCATGAAGCTGGAGAAGGTGCTGAGGACAAGGAGGGTGTGAACCTCCTCTCACTGGCTGCAGAAGGGTAAACATTAGCCCCACGAGTGCCCGGTTCCCTTCTTTGGGAGGGCCCCTCCTCCCTGGCCCAAACTCAATGCTGGTTTGTCAAGACCCCTCTCACTTCCTTCCGTCTCCAAGTCACTTTCATCATTTATGCCTTTGAAATCCTGCTCTACTTTAATATCAGAACTGGTGAATTGTTTCCTGTTGTTTCATACGTGTTTACCCTCCCTCTCCAACCTAATTGTGAGGTTCCTGGGAGCATATTTCACTCCCACAGTAGGCAGCACTTGGTTCGGCATTCAAACTGGCTGATCAGTGTTTGGCAGCACTGAATTCCCTAGGAGGAAAACCATGTTTCCCCTTCCTTATAAATAATGACCTTAGAAATATGTAAAGCAGCGCAGCAGCTACTATTTTATAAACAAGTTCAAAGCCAACTTCTTGATATACCACTCCCACACTTCTCATCCAAAAATCAATCAATATGGTTCCTAAAACCATATTGATACCCAATATCAATACATATATTGATACCATATGTACCCAAAGTGACACAAGGTACCTCAGGGCATCACAGCAATTCACAGGGGTGCGTGGCAGATTTGAGAGAGAAACACGCATGTCAGACACCAGGCAAATTATTAGCTTGAGGTAGATCACAGTTTCAACATTAAATTGTGCTACCTGTCACATCTTTGCAAAGCTTGGTTTTTCGCAGCTGCTGTGATTAAATGCAAGTATGGTGGGAAAATGAATGTGTAAGGGCAAATGTGATTCCAAGGCACAAGAAACTGTGCTGTGATTAACAGATGCACACAGCCCATTAGCAAGAACCTGTGATTACTGAAAAGTTGAATAAAAAATCTTTATTCATATATACATTTATTTTTTTAAATGCTACTAAATTCTTTGTATGTAAATATGTATTAAGTTATTCTAACCTAATCACTTAATAAAGGAATTGTTGGTATTTCTTTTGGAATCACTGAGGCACAATCAGAGCTCTATGAACTGAAAGAGTTTAGAGGACTCTGTTCTGTAAGGTTCATATGATCATTCCTACGTTCTAGAGAAGAGGCTGATAACCTAGGGGGTGGAGGAATTTGTCCAGGGACACCCACAAGTAAATGCTAGACCTGGGATTCAATATCAGGTTCCCTTCGATATAAAACGCGTGCTCCTAACCTCCTAGGTTTACTTTAAGACCTTGAGATCAGTCCCTGGAGACAGTCACCAAAGAAAAAGCAGATGGAGAAGTATTGATAAAAGTGGGAGAAGAGTTCCCTTGGGGCTAAAAGAGGGCAGCGGGACATCACAGAAAGAAGCAGGGTCAGTGCCCCCAGCTGTTTCTAACCACCAACTATTCCCACAGTAGAAATTTACACTGAGAGATTAAGTGACTTACTGAAGGTCCCATGGGGACCCCATCCATCCATTCTCCTAGACTATGATTCCCTTCCCCCATTAAAGCCACAGGAAAGAGGGAGTAACAGCATTAGCTTGAGCACTTCTTGAATTTAGTTCATCAGTTTCTGGGTGTCCCTGGATGTCCATTCTAACCTCAATCTACTTCAAGGAAGGACAACGTGACCCTTTTCTTATCCTGATGATCTGTGAGCAAGCATTTTCCTCACAATTATGCATGTATTATTATCCTCTTAAGAGGTCAGCAAACCTTTCATTTTAAAATTTATTTGCATCCATAATCTTCCTGTTAGTTAGACAATCTGCATAATACCTTGGCATGAAATAGTTTAACCAGGCTTTCCAAAATATAGAAGGAAGGCTCCTTAATAATAGACGGCATTAACTCTCTTAACCAGGGACCCATTTGCAGATTAAATTTGCCAAGAGGTCGGCCTGCAGCTGCCCCTATGTGGCAAGCCCCACGTGTCCTCCGTGTCACATACTGTGACATATCTTGAGAAGAGTCAGGGTCTTTTCCAGTCTGCTGATTCTCGGTTTCAATTAGAATAGATTTAAGAGTCCCCAAGCTCTGGTTTCTAGGTGGCCTTGCACAATATTATTAATAATTCAATCATACCTGTGCTGATAACAGATTACATTTCTACCACCACCTCCCTCCAACACACACAGAAAACAGATTAAGGACTACCTCATGGCTAATTTCTTTAGCAGTTTCCTATCTGATTGACATCCATTTATCTAATTGCAGGGAGAAGATTTAATTTTCAGTCTGTTGGCTTAAAATTAATGGGAAAAACCTGTTTACTTTTTAAATATTTGACTCATTCTTTCCCATCTCTCATATAATGTTGAGATAGTCCATTTCACGGGCTGAATCCTCTATTTTATCAGTTTTCTTCCTCTGAATTCATTGCTGCTCAGTCTGACTATTTACAATTTGAAGTCTCATATGAAATTTAATCTTTCATCAAAAATAATTTCATTTTTATGGAACCCAAGCAATGAGGAGGGCAGTTGAGTGTTCATTTGAAATTATTTTTTTCAATTAAATTTTTTCTTTTCGTCTTTTAATTGTATTTGTATGAGAAGATGATTGTTAACAGAACCTATTGCGGTAATGATATCCCAACACATGCAAACCAAACCATCATGCTGTACACCTTGAACTTATACAGTGATGTATGGTAATTACATCTGAATAAAACTAAGGGAAAAAACCCACAAAATTTTAAAGATAGAAAAGAATTTCAGGACTCTCTAGCCCTGGGTTCAAAACCTAGTTTGATCATTTACAAACAGGGAAATAACCCAGAACAGATTGATTCAATCTAGTTTCTAGAGAGAGTGAGACAAATGAGGCTCCCAGGGTGCAAAATTGAAGGAGGTATTTACTGTCAGAGTTGTGACACGACCCTGTCAGTAAGTACATCCTTCTGAACTTTAACATTGTAAGCCTGTAGCTTGCTTCACTCTAACGTTAGCCCTGAGCTTGAAACATCAAGTGCCTTATCTGCTAACAGAAGTCCCCAATCTTTTTGGTACCAGGGACTGGTTTCATGGAAGACAATTTTTCTATGAACTGGGTTGGGGGGAATAGTTTCAGGATGATTCAGGTACATTACATTTATTATGCACTTATATCTATTATTATTATTATATCAGCTCCACCTCAGATCATCAGGCATTAGATCCTGGAGGCAGGGACCGCTGTGCTAAGAGGATGAAATGAAATAATTCACATACAGCCCTTGGCATACAGCCTGGCACATAGCAAGCACTCAGTAAATGTTCAATGATGTTACTATTAAGAATATGTTGTTATTAATTAAATGTATGTGCTCCTTCCCAATTCATATACATTGAAACCCCAACTCCCAGTGTGGTGGTATTTAGAGATGGGGCCTTTGGAGGTAGGTGAGTTCATGAGAGTAGGGCTCCCACGATGGGATTAGTGCCATAAGAGGAGGAAGAGATTGGCGCTCACTCTGTCCCACCATGTGAGGATACAGTGAGACGGTGGCTGTCTGCAAGCCAGAAAGAGGCCTCTCAGCAGAACCCATCATGCCAGCATCCTGGCCTTAGACTTTTGGCCTCCAGAACTGTGAGAAATAACAGTTTAACCCACCTAGCCTATTGTATTTTATGACAACACAAGCTGATTAAAACAATTATGTTGTATCATGCAATCTGATTGTGTTACCTCTTGCCTTTCAATGGTTTCTTATGGTCTTTTAAAAATAAAGTATAAAATCATTAACATGTCCTCACAGTGAAGTATGTTCTAGTCCCTATATTTCTTTCTAAAAGTATTTTCTAATACTCTTTCTGAAAATCTCTGCTGTCTAAATATATGGGTCTTCCTTTGGGCTCTTGAATGTATCATGCTGAATATCCCTCTGCCTACCATAGGACCTTGGCATAGGCTGTTCCCTGTCAAAAATGCTTTTCCATTCCCCTTTCACACAGTTAACTCTGCTTCATCCTTCACATCACACCTCAGTCATTGCTTCCTTAGGGTCTAGATCAGCTCTGTCAGATACTTCTTTCACCTTTAAAATAAATCCCCATGGCTAATTCATTTCAATGTATGACAAAAACCACTGCAATGTTGTAATTAGCCTCAAACTAATAAAAATAAATGAAAAATAAATAAATAAAATAAAATAAATCATAGTTGGTCCTTATTTGTTTGATTATTTGATTACTTAAAAAAAATTTTAAGGCATTTTAATACCAAAATTGTCTTAGGATAGGGGATAATCTTTAACAGTTTAATTAATTTTTAAGTGAAGGATTATTGCTTTATAATATTGCATTTGTTTCTGCCATATATCGACATGAATCAGCCACAGGTATACATATGTCCTCTGCCTCTTGAACCTCCCTCCTACCTCTTACCCCATCCCACCGCTCCAGGTTTATTACTCTCTCTCTCTTCCACTAGATGCTAAACTGCAAGAATGCAGTGATCTTTATGCCCTCAACAATTTATCCTCATCATAGTACATAATCACTGGGTATACCATAAGTAACTGCTTAATGAGTGATACAAAAATAATATTGCATCTCTATTTCCACCTTGGAAATAGGTTCATCTGTACCATTTTTCTAGATTCCACATATATATGTTAATATTTTTTTTTCTCTTTTTGACTTAGTTCGCTCTGTATGAAAAAGACTCTAGGTCCATCCACATCTCTTCAAATGACTCAATTTCATTCCTATTTATGGCCACATCATATCCCACTGCATATACCTACCACATCTTTTTTTATCAATTTATCCGTTGTTGGATATTTTGGTTGTTTCCATGTCCTGGCTATTGAAATGTGCTGTAATGAATACTGAGGTATAGATGAACCTATTTCCAGGGCAGGAACAGAGATGCAGACACAGAGAATGAACATGTGGACACAGGGAGGAGACAGAGGGTGCAACGAATTGGGAGATGAGGACATAGATACACTACCCTGTATAAAACAGACAGCTAGTGGGGAGCTCAACTCGAAGCTCTGTGACGATCTAGAGGGGTGAGAACTGGGCGGGGAAGGAGGTCCAAGAGGGAGGTGACATATGTATGCATATAACGGACTCACTTCATTGTACAGCAGAAACACAACATTTTAAGCAATTATAATCCAATAAAAAACAAAGAGATTAACCCTAAAAAGCAAAAATAAAAGCATCATATTGCCACTGCTCCTTCTCTGACAGGGCTATCCTAAGCCAGGCAGAGGGCGGGCACTACCTCACATGGGAGACCACTGCCTTTTGAATCAACAGTTCTTACTACTTATTTTTCCTTATAGAAGGGCAAATGACTCTTTTCTCTACATGGCCATACCTCCATCCTATTTTCTTCTACATGCAGCCGCCTTCTTTGTATATTTCTTAGTTCATAAGCGCTTGTTGAGAATGGGTAGCACATCAAGCTTGGCTGGGTTAACACAGTGAAGAAAGGTACTCTGTCTGCACTTAGGTTCTCTCTGCAGAGGGGGAGATGAATCAGGCAGAGCGCTCAGATTTAAGACATGTGTACGTGCTCAACAGTGCCCGACTCTGGGACCCTGTGGACTGTAGCCCACCAGGACCCTTTGTCCACGGCATTCTCCAGGCAAGAATACCGGAGTGGGTTGCCATTTCCTCCTCCAGGGGACCTTCCCAACCCAGGGATCAAACCTGTGTCTCCTACATTGGCAGGCAGTTTCCTTACCATTGAGCCACCTGGGAAGGCCTTGGATTTAAGGCAGCATATATTAAATTTTGTAAGAGAGGTACAAGGTAGGCTAAGGAGAGGGATCTTCTCATTTGAGCAATCAATGGCCACTTCCTGAAGAAGGTAACTTTTTGAGTTAACACCTGAAGAATAAGTAGGAGTTATATACCAAAGAACAGAGGGAAGAAAACCAATATTTTCAGGACAAAGGTTGCTGAGACATTCTGCACATTCACAAAGAGATGACACAGTTTGCAATCTCTTTTGTTCTTTCAATTATTAACTTGTATTCATTCATTCATTTATTTATTCATTCATAACAAACCTCCAAGTACTACTTTGGTATGGAAATATAATAGGAAAAAAGACAGATCTTGTGCTCTTTGGGAGATTATATACTGGTATGTTTAAATCCTATCTATATCCAAGAAACTTTCAAGCACCATGCAGGGAAGGTTGCTAAAACTGCCCTGTGCCCAGAATTGTAGTAGATATCTGAGTAGTGTTTCATTTCAGGCCATTATTGAAATGCAGTGGTCCTGAGGTGACTGTCTGCTCTGAGGGCAAGATGTTTAGAATTAGAAGCAAGACTAAGTTTATATTTGATTGGAAGTGTCTATTTACTGTGATTTCAGAGCGTAGAGAGAGCCAAGTACTTAACAAAACAAAAACAATGCTACCTAAATGCTTGTTCTTATTATTATTCAGGAGGATAGAGAAGGCAGAAGGGAAGAATGACTGGTGCTTTGGAAAAGACACTCTTCACAAAGAATACATCGCATTTGGACTTCCCTGGTGGTACAGTGAATGGCAGCCTGCCCAATGCGGGGCACATGGGTTCAATTCCTGGTCTGGGAAGATCCCACATACAGTGGGGCAGCTGAGCCCCCAGGCCACTAAATACTGAGGCCCAGGTGCCCTAGAGCCTGTACTGAGCAACAGGAGAAGCCACTGCAACGAGAAGTCCATGCACCACAACTAGAGCATAGCCCTGGCCTGCCACAACTAGAGAAAGCAGGTGCATAGCAGGGAAGACCCAGCACAGCCAGTGAGTAAAATAAAAGAACATATTGTGTTTGAGAAAGAGAGGGGAAATCCCTAGGGCTTATTGTCTCTGATTTGAGTGATTGGTCATTTTAGCCCAAAATTTCGAGCCAGCCCTACATCCACGGCAGAAACAGTCAAAGAAGTTCTTAGTTTAGTTAGAATGGAAAGAAATAGAGGCCAGTATGTGTTTCCAAGGAGACTGAAACTCTTTCTCATCCAAGGCCTCTCTATTTTCTGAATTTCAAGGATTTCAAGGATTTTTCTAAATTTATCACCTTAAAACAATCCCTTCAACCTTTCAAATCTCTAATTTACCTTTATCCAGAGACCCCACAGGGCATGGTCCATGAATTATATGATTATCTCTATTTGAAAAGATGGAACTATATTGAGACATGGAGAATTAAGGAACCTATTCATACTCTCCAGTAAATACAATAGATATATTTCAAATACCACTCAGTACTTCATGGCAAATAGAAGGGGGAAAAGTGGAAACAGTGACAGATCTTATTTTCTTGGGCCCCAAAATCACTGCCGAAAGGGACTACAGCCATGAAATTCAAAGATGCTTCCTCCTTGAAAGGAAAGCTATGATAAACCTAGACAGCATATTAAGAAGCAGAATGTACAACTCAATACCAGAAAAACAACCCAATCAAAAAGTGGAGAAAAGACCTAAACAAACATTTCTTCAAAGAAGACATACAGATAGCTAACAAACACATACAAAGATGCTCAATACTATTCATTATTAGAAAAATGTATATCAAAACTACAGTGAGAGTTGTAATCAAAAACTACAAAGCTCACAGCAGTCAGAATGGCCATCATCAAAAAGTCTACAAACAATAAATGCTGGAGAGGGTGTGGGGGAAAAGGCAACCTCTTGCGCTGTTGGTGGGAATGTAAACTGATACAGCCACTATGGAAGGTGGTATGGAGATTCCTCTAAAAACTAGGGAAAAAACCACCATATGACCCAGCAATCCCACTATGAGGCATATACCCTGAGGAAACTAAAACTGAAAAAGACACATGTACCCCAATGTTCATTGCAGCGCTGTTTACAATAGCTAGAACATGGAAGCAAAATAGCTGTCCATCAACAGATGAATGGATAAAGAAGCTGTGATACATATACACAATGGTATATTACTTAGCCATAAAAAGGAACACATTTGAGTCAGTTCTAATGAGGTAGATGAACCTAGAACCTATTATACAGAGTGAAGTAAGTCAGTAAGTAAAAAAGAGAAAGATAAATATTGTATACTAACGCATATATATGGAATCTAGAAAGATGGTACCGAAGATTTTATTTGCAGGGCAGCAATGGATAAACAAACTTGGAGAACAGACTTACAGACATGGGGAGAGGGGAGGAGAGGGTGAAATGTATGGATAAAGTAACAGAGAAATTTACATTACCATATGTAAAATAGATAGCCAAAAGGAATTTGTTGTATGTCTCAGAAAACTCAAACAAGGGCTCTGTGTCAACCTAGAGGGGTGGGATGGGAAGGGAGATGGGAGGGAGGTTCTAAAGGGAGGGAATATATTTATACTGATGGCTGATTCATGGTAAGATTTGACAGAAAACAACAAAATTCTGTAAAGCAATTATCCTTCAATTAAAAAATAAAAAAAAAAAGCAGAAACATCACTTTGCCAGCAAAGGTCGGTAGGGTCAAAGATATGGTTTTCCTAGGAGTCTAGGAGTACAGATGTGAGAGTTGTACCACAGGGAAGGCTGAGCACCAAAGAACTGATATTTTTGAATTATGGTGACTGGAGAAGACTCTTGAGAGTCCCTTGGATAGGAAGGAGATTAAACCAGTCAATCCTAAAGGAAATCAACCCTGAATATTCATTGGAAGAACTGATGCTGAAGCTGAAGCTTCAATACGTCAGGCACTTGATGTGAAGAAACAACTCACTGGAAAAGACACTGATGCTGGGAAAGATTGAAGGCAGGAGGAGAATGTGGTGACAAGAGGATGAAATGGTTGGATAGCATCACTGGCTCAATGGACAGAAATTGAGTAAACTCTGGGAGACAGTGAAGGACAGGGAAGCCTGGTGTGTTGCAGTCCAAGGGATCACAAAGAGTCAGATATGACTTAGCAACTGAACAACCACCACCGCCACTCAGTAATTCAAACTCAAGGACTAAAAAGTAAACTCTTAAATCCTTTAATGAATTGGACTGTAAGAAGATATCCTTTAAAGCAATGAGACTACTGACAATCCATTTATTTTCTATGTTTTACTGAAATGGATCTAACTAGAGCTTTCCACTCTCTATGAATATATATGTGATCTCTGGTAAGATTTTCAGTTGGGTTCACTCAACTCCAAATATATGGGTTATGAAGAATCAGCAGAGAAAATGACATATGATGCAGAGCAGGTGGCTTTGAGAGGCAATATTAACTATGTATATATGAAATCACAACAAGTATAAATATTTAATTCCCAATGTTTGAGGGAGAAAAGAGGGTTTCTTTGCAAGTGGACTTCAATGCATGTGTACATTAATTATAATTCATGACATGCCTCACACAAATCATTATTTCAGAAAATGATGCAATCATTTCAAACCAATATTGACACTTGGAATGTTACAATACTCTTAAAGATCGATTGCAGTATATTTTCTCTTTCCTCTAAAGAGGGCCTCAGTCATGAGCAAGATGAAATGCTAAAGGAGACACGTGGTTTGTATTCATCAAGCTTGTGTAACCTGGACTCAGAGGAGACTATCCACGGGGTCCTTTGGGAAGCAGTGGTGAGGGTGGTGGCAGTGTACACAGCTGTCCCACTGGACTGGATCCTGGTACCTCATCATTACCTGTATAAAGGTCATATCCCAGAGTTAATGATTTGTATCTTTTCCTGGCACCACTTCCCATATCTGGCAATCTCCATCTTTAGGATGTGTTCACAATAACCTCTAAATTTGAGCTCAGGATGCTATCATTCTTCAGTCACTCAGTCATGTCCAACTCTTGGTGACCCCATGGGCTGCAGCTTCCCCCACCATGGGCAGGCTTCCCTGTCCTTCACTATCCTAGAGTTCGCTCAAACTCAAGTCGCTTGAGTTGATGTTGCCATCCAATCTCATTCTTTGTCGTTTCCTTCTTGCCCTCAAACTCTCCCAGCATCCTTGTCTTTTCTAATGAGTCAGCACTTTGCATCAGGAGGCCTAATGATTGGAGCTTCAGCTTCAGCTCTTCCAGTGAATATTCAGGGTTGATTTTCTTTAGGATTGACTAGTTGGATCTCCTTGCAGTCCAAGGGACTCTCAAGAGTCTTCTCTAGCACTACAGTTCAAAAGCATCAATTCTTCAGTGCTCAGTCTCCTTTATGATCCAACTCTCACATCTATACATGACTACTGGAGCAACCAGAGCTTTGACTATATGGACCTTTGTCAGCAAAGTGACAATCTACTGAATGAAGCACTTCAGATGTGGGAATGGATTGGGGTAAGACATCCAAATGGGGTAAGATGCTGTTGCAAATGTTGTTGGCCAGGTTGGCCCTAAGTTAAGGATGAAACACCAGTCGATAAAAACACTGACAAAGGATAAAGATCATGTCCTGCCTGTTAAGTAAATATTATAGGATTGGGTTTTGTGAACAAAGCCATTTTCTTTGGCTACATGATGGTGCTGAAAGCAGATCTGGTGGGCCAAATAGCAACTCCAAAGAGACCCAGTAGGAGTTGGCATATCTTGTGTAGTAGGATTTGGGACCTAATACTTAAAGGGCACTCATTAGCTCAAAAGCATCTTTCTAAATAGTCCACTGCTCGAGGCATTAGAATCAACAGTGAGTTCCACGAAGGCCACCTTCACCTGGATGTCCCAGTCAAAATGGACACATTCTAGAGCTAGAAACCAACATGGCATTTTCTCTTCCCTCTTTTCCTTTCCTCCATATCTAATTCATCAGCAAATACTGCGGTTCTACTTTCTACAGAGCTCTCAAGTATGTCCTTCTCGATATTCACTGCCACCCCTCTGGCACAAGCCACCATCACCATCGCCTCCATGAGAAAACAGCCTTTTCACTAGTCTTCTTGCTCCTACTCTTGCCTCTGGCTTACTTGTCAAGGAGCTAGAGAAACACATTTACAAAAATGTGAATCAGACCATGCCATTCTACTTAAAATCCTCCAATGTCTTCCCCTTGTGCTGAGAATAAAATCCAAACTGCTGACCCTGGTATTCTGTTGATATTCTCCCCACAGCCCTTTGCAGGCCTACCCTTCTCATTCATTTATCTCCTCCCTATTTCACCCCATCAGTGCAAAGAAGGTATCCTACACATACACACACACACATCTACCCCTTCCTCTATCACTATTTCTTCATAAAAATTTCCACTATGTGAAATTTCAGGGCCCTAGACATTAAGGTCATGTCATGAATCTGCTGTTCCTTTATCCTGAGTTGAGCTGTCACATGCAGGTGCACACTTAGAGGAGGAATCCGCTCCAATCACTACACCGTTTTAATGACTACTCATTGATGAACTGCCCTTTGTTCCCTGAGACTACATCATTTTGTTTGGTCGGCATATAATGCCACACTCTGAGCCACCACAGAAAAATTCACTCCTGTTGACTTTCTCCCCTCAGTCCCAATTATAGTGCTGCCTTCTCCTTGCGGATATTTTCAAACTATTAACCAAACAAAAGCAAAGGAAACCTCCAGTAACCGTAACACTGTTACTGCTCCCTCTCTTCCCTCTCTTTTCATCCCTTTTTGCAATGAAACTCTTCTAAGAAAACAGACACCTCCCTTCCTTGGACACCTCTCGCCCCTTGAGGGGTGGTGGGGAAGTGAAAGGAAAGTGAAAGTTGCTCAGTCATGTTCAACTCTTTGCAACCCCACAGACTATACAGCCCATGAAATTCTCCAGGCCAGAATACTGGAGTGGGTAGCCATTTCCTTCTCCAGGGGATCTTCCTGGAGAAGGGATCCAACCCAGGGATCCAACCCAGAGACCCAGGGATCCAACCCAGGTCTCACTGGAGAAGGGATCCAACCCAGGGATCCAACCCAGAGACCCAGGGATCCAACCCAGGTCTCTTCCTGGAGAAGGGATCCAACCCAGGTCTCCCACATTGCAGGCACATTCTTTTCCTGCTGAACCACCAGGGAAGCCCAAGAATACTGGAGTGGGTAGCCTGTCCCTTCACCAGTGGATCTTCCAAACCCAGGAATTGAACTGGGCTCTCCTGCATTGCAGGTGGATCCTTTGCCAACTGAGCTATCAGGGAATCTGCTTTTAAACCTGGACTTGCAGACACAGGACTTTCACTTCAGGGTCAGTTATGTTTTCCACTGAAACAAGTTTACTCACTTTGAACTGTTTCATACAACATCTGGCCCATAGTTGACACTCAAATATCTGTTATAAACACCACAATATCCACAACAAAAAGATGCAAAGGGTTAATATTTTAAAAAGGCGTTTGAGTTATTTAAATTCTTTCCAACCCAGAAGAATTGAAAAGGAAACTCTAACCAGATGTTCCCTATTTTTTTTTTTTTTTTTGGACTGCTCAGAGAATGTTCTCTCTCTGGTCTCATCATATATGTGGCTAATCAGATGATTACACTTGGCAGAGAATGACAGAGAAATAAAGCAAGTTGCTTCCCTGTGTTCTTTCTGTGTTCTGGTTGCTGTTTACCCACACAGCCCAAACCAGTATCAGGCATGTGAATGGCACTAAAACATGAATAAATGACAGAGCCAGTATTCTAAGCCAGATTTGTCTGATCATAAACCCATGTTCCACAGTTAAACTGACTCCTTCATTTGCCGCAGTAACAGTGTTGCTGTTTTTTGTTGCCACTCTTTGATCCTTGCTGTGTGTTCTCCCAGAGGATCTAAGTGGTTTTTCTCACCAAGTGCCTGTAGGTGCCTCAGAGCAGGGTCATCCCTTGTACAACATTCCTCAGAGTCAAAACAAAACAAACTGTCCTGCACACTGATATCTATCAGATATTCTGCATGCAATTAAAAATGCATTTTACAGGTAAGGATTCTTATTTATAAAAAGGCTCAAAACTATTCCCAAGGACACACAATTCATGGCAGAGTTGCTTTCAGAACCTACTCCACTGGGTCCCTTCACATTCTTTTATGAGCAGGAGGATTAGAAATAGATGACTAATTTATCGCCTGGTTCCCCATCCATATTCTAACACCACAGCAACTGCCAACTTCAACCATCTCAATCCTTTAGCCCAATCTTCCTTCATATCTTCAATGTGGCAAGACCAGAGGACAAGGAAAATAAACGGTCTAACGAAATTAGAGCTATTAAGTTCTTCTTTCCTCATCTTTCACCAAGTCCTGTCATTATACTTGCTATCTGAAGACGCAAAGTCTTCATTTAACAGCAAAGTGCCAAGCAATGTGACGTCTCTCTTCAGTTAAAACAACACTTATTCATCTCAAGCACGTATGGATCTGTGTTGTTTTGCAACTGACCCGAGCTTTCCACAGGTGCTCCCTCATACTTTATGTGTGAGAATGTGCCCCCTACCCGCCCACCCACAGCCCCTTGCCTTTCCTTGGAAAAATAAAATCTGGTCCACCTGCATTTTTCTAGCTGGACTGCAGCAAAGAAACCATATGAAAATGACAGAACTGCCAAAAAGAATGATGACTTCATTGCTTAAGCAGCATACGAATTCACCTCGGAGGCAGCGAGATACAGGAGGAAGAGCAGACAAGAAGAGAATTTTGCCTTTGGGCTCCCCACCTCTTCTGGGTGTTGCTGAGAATGGTTTTACCTGCCCTTCAGAATTAACAAGTTTGTCCATCACAGACAACTTTAAGTCTCCTCCTGTAGTACATGGCAGGACTTTGTCCTTTTAACTGGAGTTGGTAATAGTACGAGGGAGGGAGAAGGCCAAGAAGGTGATAACGAGGACAGCACCCACCATTCAAGTGCGTCATAGTAGCACTAGTCTAAGCCTTTGGGTAGATTTCTTCTTACATTTTATTGAAGTATTACTGACTTACAATGTTGTGTTAACTTCTGCTGTACAGCAAAGTGATTCAGTTATATATGCATGCGTGTGTGTATATATATTTTTCCATAATCTTTTCCATTCTGGTTTATCACAGGATATTGACTAGAGTTCCCTGTGATATATTGGGTATATTGTTTTATTCAGTCCTTAAAACTGCTCCACATGTCACTTCCATTTAAACCCCTGGAGGACCTCCCATCACCTTTAAATTAAGTCCATATGTCTTAACATAGTTTATGAGACCTTAAGACTCCATCAACTTTTGCCTCTCTCTCAACCTCAGCTTGTACCATTCTGCACCTCACTTGAATGGTCTGGTCTCATTGGCACTTAAACACTTTTGGTTCTTCCTACGTTTAGTGCTCTCTTTTGCCTATGAGCCTTTAAATATAGGGCCTCCCTGGTAGCTCAACTGGTAAAGAATCCACCTGCAATGCAGGAGACCCCAGTTCAATGCCTGAGTCAGGAAGATCCACTGGAGAAGGGATAGGCTACCCATTCCAGTACTTAAAATCCACTGGAGAAAGGATAAGATTACCCACTCCAGTATTCTTGGGCTTCCTTGGTGGTTCAGCTGGAAAAGAATCTGCCTGCAATACGGGAGACCTGGGTTCAATCTCTGGGTTGGGAAGATCCCCTGGAGAAGGGAAAGGCTACCCACTCCAGTATTCTGGCCTAGAGAATTCCATGGACTGTATAGTACATAGGGTCACAAAGAGTCAGGCCTGACTGAGCGACTTTCACTTTCTTTAAATATGTTCCTTGCAAACACATTTCTTTCACTCTTCATTTGGCTAACTCCAACTTTCTCTCACATTTTAAATAACTTTTCTTGGAGGAGACTGTCCCTCATTCCAACTAAACTAGGTTGGGTTGTTTGTTCCATGATTCATTCTACTTCTTATTTCATAACTCTATGCCTGTAGTCCTAGTGGAGTCACTAGGACTACAGGTTTGGAGTTACAAAACAAGAAGTGACTTGTTACATATGTACCTTTCCTGCCAGATTTAACCTTTGTGAAGGCTGGCAGACATCATTTCTTTTTTTTTTCTTTTTTAGCTGCACTATGTGGCTTGTAGGATCTTAGTTCCCCAGTCACGAATTGAACCCATATCCCCTGCAGTGGAAGCACAGAATCCTAACCACTGGACCGCCAGGGAATCCCCAACCACACCTTCTTACTCACAGTAGTTCCTTTACCATCCAACTGAATGCCTACCACATGAGTAGACCTTGAATACATGAAGGGACATCAACTAGTATCTGCATAATCTATATATGAACATTTCCATTTCATAGATGAGGAAACAGGTTAAGAGGGGTTAAATAACTTGCCAAAAGATACATAGCTGCCAACTGGAAAAGCTAAGGCTCAAAAGCCCATGTCATGATCATTCTATAGCATTGTCTTTTCAGAATTTCCTCAGAAATTTAACAGAAAAAAATAAAGACAATTACTATAAAATACTTCTCTTAGAGAAGAAATGGAGTAGAAAAAGCTGCTGGGATTCAGGGAGATGATCTTTCTTCCATCTGATTCCAGAGCTCCATGAGAGAGGCTAGATGAGTTTTTAATCTTTTTGCACCCTGGATATGATGGTGTGATTTCTTCAAATGCTGCTTTTGTCTCTCAACTAGATAGTGGTGGATAACAGGCAACCTATAACTTTTAGTCCTTCTCACAGATCGACATGAAAGAAGAGAAAGTGAGTGTTTCACATTCTGAGAAAGGTTGCCCAGGCAACACAGACAGAGCCCGAGCACCAGACCACCCAGCTGAGACACACAGCAGCATCTACACCTTCTACCACAACGATGCTCACTTCTGGGGGCGGCAGTCAATCATGTTCATACACACTTTTAAGGTTGTGTTGCTGAAAGATTTACCTGCCCCAACTGGACACAATTTATAAAGACAACTCCATGGACAGACAACCAATATCTCCAGATTCTTACTATGTAGTCGGGTAAAAAGTCCAATGTTTAATCTGTAGATTCTATCAGAAGAGCAACTCAAAAGAGGAAAAAAGCTGAGGTTTCAATTTTGTGGTTAGTAGTAAGAAAAAAAAACAGCCATTGAATTGAACATTGAGTTTCAAAGTTGGTAGACCAGTTTGTATATGGCAGCAGTCCTGACACAGCTCTGCCACTTCATGCCTATGTGACCTCTGAGATCTCCTTGATATCTTTATCATGGATTTGTTCATCTATGAAATGGGTTTATAAACATAATTACTAGGTTTTTTTTGTGAGTAGTAGATAAGAAAATGCATGTAAAATTTTTAACATAATGTGTGGCACTTAATCAAGGAAAGTTACAGTAATTATTAGGATTGATTTGATTTCCTAAAAAGGTAGTTGGACAAAAAGATGAGCGGCTCTTCCTTTGAGTCTCTTCGCTAACTTAAGTCTACTGCAAAAGCTAGTGGGCTTCTCATGTGCTCTTGTAATAATCAGCAGCATGGGCTGTAAACCCCTCATTGCACAGGCAGCCTACTCCTAGAAGGCCTCTGCCAGGCTCACTGCAGTGTGAGGCACACGATGGGTGTTCATGAAGAGTTTGTGGAAGCTGTCAGTAACAGCACGTGCAGGTGGTTCAAAGCACCACAGGCATCTGCATCTTGACAGGAAATGGTACCCTCCTACAAGTCATTAAAAGACTTCTTCAGGAAAGGCAGCAACAACCCGCCACCTGACTGCTTTGTTCAGAAACACTTTCTGACTGGGTGACCCCAGAAGAGATGCTGTTCTTTGCTACATCACTGCATGACGGCCAGCCCCCACGAGGAAATGGCTTTTCACGATCACTTGCTGGTGTGTGTATGTGTATACATGCAGGGAAGAGGCTGGCCACAGGGGAGAGTGCTGCGGAGCAGGACGAGACTTCCACCAATCTACTCCCACCCTCTGGCACACCATTGTGTCTGATAATGCTGTGCATGTGAGCATGTGAGAGTGTGTATGTGAGTGTGTGTGTGTGTGTGTGCATGTGAGAGTGTATGTGGGGGGGGGGAATGACTACATCAGCAATGCTCATCTACTTTTGAAAAACAAGTCCAAATCTCATTTAATTCTATTAGAAAATTATTCTTCAGGCATAACTTAGATACTCTGAAAATGGTTTATACTCTGAACACCAAAAAACTCTTTGGAGAGAATTAAAAGGGAAAATGTGTAAATGAGCACTTCTCTAAATTAAAGTTTCCGGCTGAGCAGACCAAATTAGCCTTTTCTAGGATACAGAGTACAGTGCAATGCTCTGGTCTTTGTTCTTAAATAAAAAATTCGAGAGAGGAAAACCATTCTATAATGAACAACCTCTAAATGCTAATCTTGCCAAATGAATACTTGTGACTCATTAATATTTGTAAGTCATCTAGTTTTTGCTATTTTGAAAAACAAACCCCATGTAGTACTAATTAATAAAAGATATCATGTCTTATTAACGTTCATACGGTAATTACCAAAATCACAAATCCATCTGCTAAGTAGTCAGCAAACAAGACAAACGACTGTGCTCAGTTAAACAGATTATCAAATGCCTTTGGGAGTATAATCGAATAGCCCCAACTAAGCCATGAATCAAGCTACTCCTTTAGCCATGAGGACGGGCCACAACCATCCTGTTTCCATGTGAGGCAAAGCAGAGCAGGGGGAGACATCTGGCAATTCACCCTCTCTCGAGAGAATGAACTCTTATGCAAGTGTCAATGTTGCTCATGTAGCTTTCTTTGTACTGACACTTTAGATTTGGTTCCTTTAAGAGACAGAAAAGAAAAGATCCCAAAGATGTTACCTAATGTTAAATGCGATCCCATTAGCTTCTGCATGGAAAATGCCTATCAGAGAGGCTTCTTGGCTCCCAGTACAGAGGAGAAATTTCATCTTCCTGCAAACTTCTATGTCATTTGATCACTCCGTCTTTTCTGACATTCATTACCTGTACACATTTCATATCTCCTCTCCTAGGCAGGCAACTGAAGAACAGAAACCATATATTACTAGTCTTATAAGTACAACAATATTTACTGGAAGACTGAGGCTGAAGCAGAAGCTCCAATACTTTGGCCAACTGATTCGGAGAGCTGACTCATTGGAAAAGACCCTGACACTGGGAAAGATTGAGGGCAAGAGAAGTGGGCAGCAGAGGATGAGAAGGTTAGATAGCATCACTGACTCAATGGACATGAATCTGAGCAAATTCCGGGAGACAGTGAGGGACAGAGGAGCCTGGTGTTGTGCAGTCCATTGGGTAGCAAAGAGTTGGACATGATTTAGCCACCACCAACAACCACAAAGTACAACAACAATGACAACTACTTCTACTACTGATAATAGTTGTGATCAATATGTCACTTGAGTGAATGCTTTAACTTCTACTTAATTTTTGTTGTTTAATATTCACAACAGTAGCCTGGGGTAAGTACTTCTTCACTTTACATGCATGAGGCAACTGAGGCTCAGAGAGGCTGAGTGACAGCTGGGATTCATTTCGAGGTCTCAAAGACTCCAAATTCTGTGTTCTGAAACACTATGCTAAAACTGTCTCTGTGCTATATACAGCACCTAGGTCAGGGTCAAGTACACAGCAGACGTGGATCCATGTCAGTGGAATACATGCATCTCTTACCATCAACTCATTCCTGCATCCCCTTGGTAGTTAAGGTTAAATCTTTGCAGTTCCCACTTGCTTGTGTATTTTTCCCAGGTCCGCGTGACTTTAAGCGTTATTAGTAGTACTGGATATCCAAAAATGTCAACAAAAGCTCCCCTTACCTTTTTCACATTAGAAAATAAACACCTCTCCAGGACTCTACCTCTCAGTTCAGTGCCTGTCAGGATGATATTCCCAGTGGGGTACCTTCGACGGCTTTTCATTTGTAGTGGTGCTACTCACATGTTGGACGGCAAGCTCGATGGAAGGAGGCAGCCCAGTGCCTCCACGCAGCTCTATTCCTCATCCTGGGCTCTGTAGTCACACGGCACCCCGTCAGCAGCTCAAGGCCTGGGGGCCACTGACTTCACAATAGTCCATGTTTCCCATTGGCGGGGGCAGTGGGCTTTGGGGGGTTTAACCCTCTCAGCGCACAAAGCTGTTCCTCAGACCAGTAACAGCAAGTCTACCATGTGTTTGGAGGAAGCACTCCCCAGTCAACCTGAGTGTGGAACTCTGATTGGCTTAAGCTAATGGGCACCTCTCACTGGTCTTGCCATGGTGATTAGGTCAAGACAGAAGATGGTTTAAGCCAGCGAGAAACAAGGAGATGTTTCCTGGAGCTACTGGAAACTGCTTCATGGCTCGAGGTCTCCCAGGAAAGACATTCTCTCTTTCTCTCTCTTTGCTCAACATTTATGTAAAAAGATATTCAGAAGGTAGGCGAATCATCCTGGAGCTAGAAATTCAACCTTGGAACTAAGGAAGATACCACAGAAGATCAAGAAGAAAAATGGAAAGAAATTGTTTTCAATGGCATAGCTGAACTACTTAATCAAGCCTTGCTCCGAAGCTTGGACTATTTCCACATTTTACAGCTACATGGAAGTCTGAACTCTCTCCTCCTCTCTCATGACTAAATCTGTTTTGAGCTAGTTTTTTTTTTTTTTTTTCTGAATTGAAACAAAAAGATTCACACTGTATATGGGTAACCACTTTGTTTGTTTTATGCTCATCATAAAATTCACTTACTCGTTTTTCAGGACAGCAAGTATGACGGTGGTCTGAAGGATCACAGGAGACTGCAGCTTAACACAAACTGTACACAGGCTGATTTTAGCCATCAAAGCCGGAGTAGGATCGGCTTGCATGATTGAGATCTGTAATCTCAGAGAGGGCCCTAAAGTGTGTCTGCACTAGTGAACTGCATTCCAGTCAAGGCTTTCAATAGTAGTCATAAAGCCTAATTATGAAGACACGATGAGATCATTGCACAACTGGACCAAGAGGCAATGTCTACCCTAACAAGCAGATCAGTTCATTCCAGCATGATTCCGCAAAGACGTGGCTTGCGTTTCATATACAATTAAACGTTTTCACATGGATTAGTAAATATCAGTTACTTAGAGAATGATGTTCCTTTCTGAGACCTCCATGCTGCCTTTGTACACAACTGCACTTGAAAATATAAAATCAGTGCAAATAAAGGAATTACAGGTTTGAATGCAAAGCAATCTGTAGCGAAGTGGAATCACAGCTGCCTTGGATTAATGTGACAGCCTGCATCTCATCTCTTAGCTATCTAGTTGTGAAGGATGAGCCTCTTCCAAATGCAGGGGAATTTGGATATAAGGATGGGAAAGGGGAAGACAACAGAGAAGACCACAATAGGAGGAAGTGACTCTCCAAAGGAGGTTTATCAAAAGAGTGAGAAAATAGGATATGGTAACCTCTTACTATTAGAGTCAGCTTCCTGGGTGAGTAACTTGTAAACTCATACAGGGCCCTTTACTCACAAAGGCCCTTTGATAATCTATATAATAACCTGTTGTCATCATCTTGGTATTTTTAACACTTTTTGAACAAGGGACCCCCGAATTTTCATTTCAACCTTAATTCACAAATTGGGTAGGCCATCCTGCTTGCTGTATTGATCTGAAACTGTACTGATTTACTGGTCAATTTATCTTAAGTTTCCTCTCCTGAAAAGCTGCCTGCCGATGCAGGAGACACAAGAGATGTAGGTTCGATCCCTGGGTTGAGAAGATCTCCTTGAGAAGGAAATGGCAACCCACTACAGTATTTTTGCCTGGAAAATTCCATGGACAGAATTTCTGGGGTCACAAAGTCAGACACAACTGAGCAAACACACATTAAAATCACACAAGGGCAAAAAGAAAAGAAATTTTGTCAAAGACCTGCCTGTGACTAACTATATGTCTATGTTTTTTGATTATCTGCTCTTCTTTGACTGCCTTAGTGCTGAACAAATATTTCAATGTGGCGTTGTAATTCTTACACTGGATTTACATTTGGGGGGTTATTTTCTTAGTGGGATTGCAATATGCATTCTAATTTACCACAACCTTCTTTATATTAATACTAATTTGATTCTGAAAAATACAGTAACTTTTCTCCAATATAATTCCATTTCCTCTTATGTTGTATTATATCATATTTATTAAATCAGTGTGTTATAAATGCAACAATACAGTGTTGATATGGTTGTCTCATTCAATCTTATGTCTTTTTAAGAAGTTGGGGAAAGACGAGTAAAAGTATATTATGGAATCTTTTATACTAAACCACACACTTATTATGCTCTTTATTTTTCCTGCAGATTTAAGTTACTTTCTGATGTCTTTTCCTGGAGGACCTCCTTTCTTCAGTGTATCTTATAAGACAGATCTGCTAGCAACAAATTTATTCAGTCACTGTGTACCTGGGAATGTCTTTATTTTGCCTTCATTTTTGAAGGAGAATTTTGTCTACTATAGTATATTTGTTTGATGGCATTTTTTTGGATGCACTCTGAATATGTCATTCCACTGCCTTCTGGCCTCCCTGGCTTTAGGTAAGAAGCCAGTTATTAACTGTATTGATGCTTGCCTATATATGATGAGTGGTTGTTCTCTTGCTGCTTTCTTGACTTTTTGTTGATTTAGGCTGCAACTTGACTATGATGTGGCAAGGTGTGGATCTATTTGTATTTATCATTTTGAGCTTTTGTTGAACTCAGATGTGTAGAGTAACACTTTAAAAAAATCAAGTATGGAAGTTTAGGGCCATTATTTGTTCAAGTAACCTTTCTGTCTCCTCTTCTCCCTGGTAGAGTCCCAGTTCACAGATGTTGCTACGCTTGATCTTTCAAGGCACAGGTTTCTGAAGCTCTGTATATTTTACTTCAGTCTTTTTTCTCTATTCTTCAGGTTGGGTAATTTCTATTGATTTACAGTTCACTGTTTCTTCTGCTCTCTCAAACCTGCTGTTGAGCCCCTTTAGTGAATTTTTAGTTATTGTACTTTTCAGCTACAGAATTCCCACTTGGTACTTTAAAAATATTTTCTGTATCCTTATTAAGAATCTCTATTTGATCATCTATTGTTGCCACACTTTCCTTGAATTCTTTAAACATGGTTTCCTTTGGGTCTTTAAACATATTTGCAGTAATTGCTTTGAAGATTTTGTCTGCCAATATCTGGTAACATTGAGAGAAAATTTCTATTAACTGACTTTTTTCCCTGAGTACAGACCACACATTCTTATTTCTTGGCACGTCTAATATTTTCTCTTAAAAGTAGAGCATTCTGGATAATATATTACAACTATTCTGAATTCTGGTATTTTTTCCCTCAGAGGTTGTTGTTGCTGGTTTTATTTGTCTAGTAACTTACCTGAACTAAATCTGAAATATGTTTCCTCTGTGGTCACCAGTGCCCCTGCTAGGTTGAGGCTGTTGTTGTTGTTGGTATAAATATAGATGCTTCATTTTATTCTTAAACCTGGTTTGCAGAAGTTGCTTCTGTGTCTATAGAGCTTAGTGCTCAGCTAATGTATCAGCTGTACTGAAACACCTCGAACCCTAAAGGTTTCCTTCCTTTGCTATTGTAACTGTGGGTAGGGAAGCACACTTAAAGTTCAGGCTGTTTTCAAGCCGCTGTGGGTTTTAATTTCTGCTGGACTCTCTCAAGTCTTCTGTGCTTGCGCATTCAGGCCTAGGATCAACCAGAAGTGTGTGAAGGGCTTGTGCCATCTTCAGTATCCACCATACACATCACAGCCTCAGCCAGGAATATGCTGTTCCTGCCCACAAGTACACCCTCAGGCTGGCGGGGCTTGTGATCTTCCCCACTGACCCACTCCTGAGATTATAATTTCTATTGACAGCTTTGCTGAGTGCACATATTGCCTACCTTTCCAAACTGGATGAGTCTCCTCAACACTGGCAGAGAAGCTCCTGGTCATCATGGATTTCTTTACCTTGGCAGAACCAACAAGCTGGGGTGAGGCTGATGAAAGAAGCCTTGGGGTCAGAACTTCATAGATTTCCACTCTTTATGTGTGAAGTTCAGTGGTTTTTAAAGCATGGACACTTGTCAGATTGTATGTCTTTGGTTGATTTCCAAAGCACTGAACTGTTATATTTGTTAAAATTTTCCAGCATTTTGATTGCATTTTAGGGAGAGGATTTGCCCAGCTTCCTCACAGAGCCACAGCCAAATGTTCAACTCTCCCTTGGGTTTTGACTTTGTACACTTGTGTCTTGAGTCCACAAATTATGTAGATCATCCTGCTTATTACAGATTTTCTTTTTCTCTCTTCT
The DNA here is from genome assembly GCF_023699985.2 of Odocoileus virginianus. NCBI lineage: Eukaryota > Metazoa > Chordata > Mammalia > Artiodactyla > Cervidae > Odocoileus > Odocoileus virginianus. The sequence goes on from NC_069676.1 coordinate 54,524,093, forward strand.
TCCCGTATGGATCCTGTTTCACACACTTAGGCCCAATAAATGCTAATGGCTCAAGAGCAATAAAATCTTTCTTAAATATTTAAGATAATTTCAGCAATAAGTTATATACTGCTATTGCTATAAACCCCACAAACTGACTTGCAACATTCAGTAAACTCTCCAAACACCACTTGATCTAGTCTTAGTCCCATGGCCTTTCCTCTAGGCAAAGACTGGCAGTTATCTGATACTGCCTTATTTGCTGTCACTCAATGCACCACAACTGCAGCAGACATCACTAATCAATTGCAATTTTCCTCCCCACTAAACCCAGACATGGCCCCCGAATCCTCCTCAAGCAGAACTCTAGGTAGAACTTCTCAAGCACTCAGATGGTTCAGGAGATGAGGTTGCTTAGTTGAAACTTGAAGTCCCCAAAGCTGAAGTTTGTAATTCTTCAACTACCTGTTCTGCTTTCACTCACAAGTCAAGACTGGATTTGGTATCCTTTTCTATTTGGATCTCAGGCTTAGCTCGTTTGGTTCAGTTTTTCCTCTAGCTTCTGCACTTACGCCCTTGATGATTTCTTATATTCTCAAGATTTTTTAAAACTTTTTATTTTATATTGGAGTATAGTTGATTAACAATGTGTTAAGATATCATGATTTTAAATCCAATCCACTTATTGGCTCTTCTCAAACTTATATTTTTAGACTAGATCTCTCCCAAACTCCAACTACCTATACATCATCTCCACTTAGAAATCTTAAGGACGTCTCCAAGTGACCACGCCAAAACTCAACTTCAGATTTCCCACTTAGAATCTCCTTCACCCTGCTAGGATTTGTCAGTCTTGGTCGACATTCAATTTATTCTCACAGATGTTCAGAACAAAAAACTTAAGAGCCATCCTTGGTTCTTCTCATTCTTTCTCACACCATCGGGGAATCCTATTGGCTGTGCCTTCAAAAGTAGATCAGAACACTCTGCCGCCTTACCTCTGGCACTGCTACCATCCTGGTCTGAGATACAACGTCTTTCACAGGATTGTTGAAACTGAATTGACTACTTATAAATTTGACTTTTTAATGTTCTATACCCAACATAGTGGTCCAGAGTGACCCATGATCCCAGGTATTCTATATTCAACATAGTAGCCAGAAGGATGTTCTTCAAAATTAAGGCTGATTGTGCCACTCTTCTGTCCAAAATACTCCATTCCACTTAGGACAAAAGGCTTTTCAATGACTTACAAAGGTCTTCCCAACACAGGAATTGAACCTGGGTCTCCTGTAGTGCAGGCAGATTCTTTAATACCTGAGCCACCAGTAAAACCCACACAGTATGTGCTTACACGCACTGATCTCATCTTCCATTATACAGCCTCTTACTCCTTTTGAGGGCTGCTGGCCTTCCTGATGCTTCTTGAAAACACTATATTGGCTTTTTGAATACTTTGCATTTGCAGTTTCCTCTTCCCAAAATGCTTATACCTTGGATGTCCGTGTGACATTCACCTCCAACGTTTTGCTCAAATGCTACCTCCTCAATGAAGCCCACCCTGATCACCCTATTTCACACTGCAAACCTTTCCTTCCCACCCACTGCTCCCTCAACTCTTCCTTTTTGTCCTTCTTCCACACCCATCTCACCTTTTTCTACATTCTCGTTTCTTTCCCTAGGGTTCTCTCCATATACTGTGTGATAGAATTTACTTCTTTATTTTTATTATTATTTTTCATTTATTTTTATTAGTTGGAGGCTAATAACTTTACAGTATTGTAGTGGTTTTTGCCATACATTGACTTGAATCAGCCATGGATTTACATGTGTTCCCCATCCTGATCCCCCCTCCCACCTCCCGCCCCATCCCATCCCTCTGGGTCTTCCCAGTGCACCAGCCCCGAGCACTAGTCTCATGCATCCAACCTGGGCTGGTGATCTGTTTCACACTTGATAATATACATGTTTCAATGCTATTCTCTCAGATCATCCCACCCTCGCCTTCTACCACGGAGTCCAAAAGTCTGTTCTATACATCTGTGTGTCTTTTTCTGTCTTGCATATAGGGTTATTATTACCATCTTTTTTTCTAAGTTCCATATATATGCGTTAGTATACTGTATTGGTCTTTATCTTTCTGGCTTACTTCACTTTGTATAATGGGCTCCAGTTTCATCCATCTCATTAGAACTGATTCAAATGTATTCTTTTTAATGGCTGAGTAATATTCTATTGTGTATATGTACCAGAGCTTTCTTATCCATTCATCTGCTGATGGGCATCTAGTTTGCTTCCATGTCCTGGAGAATTTACTTCTTTATTATCCTTATTGTTTATAATCTGTCTTTCCTCCTCTCTAGAATGTAATGCAAAAAGGGCAGGAATTTTTGTTTTGTTCATTGATACATTATTTCACACTTTGCAGATAAGTGCCTGGTACATAATAGGTATCTAAAAAATATGTGTTGAATGAATGAATCACTGGTGGATCCATGGTTCTGATACAGGTAGGTGTTCTTGAAGATAAGGACAGGAAGTGAGAACAGTTCCCCAAAAAACTTTAGGAGTAAAACAGTTAAAAGAAATGTTAAGAGAACTTGCATGAAAAGAAGAGTCAGTGATTAAAAAAATTAAACAGGGTATTATAATCCTCATCTTGGCAAGTCCTGGGATACACTAGCATATTAAAGGTTCTGAGAAATCTTGTAGGCAAAAAATGGGCTTAACTTTATCTCTGGCTTCTTTCAGGATTACTTTCTTTATCTTGAATTTTCCAAAGTGTGAAAAATTATGTGCCTAGGTGTAGGGTTTTTGGCATTTATCTTCCTTGTCATTCTCTAGGCTTCCTGGTTTTGTGGTTTGGTGTCTGACACTAATTTGGGGAACTTCTTAGTCATTATTGTTTCAAATTTTTCTTCTGTTCCTTCCTCTCTTTCCTCTTCTTTTGTTAATTCCATCACATGTATATATGTTATACCTTTCATAGTTGTTCCAAAATCCTTGAATATTCTGTTTTTTCAGTCTTTGTTTTCTTTGCTTTTAACTGTCAAGAGTTCTATTAACTTGTCCTTTAGCACAGAGATCTTTCCATAGCTGTACCCAGTTTCCTAAGAAGTCCATCAAAAACATTCTTCATTTCTATTACAGTGTTTATGTTTATCATTTCTTTTTGATTCTTTCTTAGAATTTCCATCTCTCTGCTTACATTGCCCATCTCTTCTTGCATGCTGTCTACTTTATCCATTATCACTCTTAGCATATTAATCTTAGTTGTTCTAAATTCCCAGGCTGATCATTTCAAAATCTCTGCCATATTTGGTTCTGGTGCTTGCTCTGCTGCTTCAAAAAAATTTTTATTTTTTGCCTTTTACTACATCTTGCAATTTTTTCTTGGTAGCTGGGCATAATGTACCGAGTGAAAGGAATTGCTATAAATGGACCTTTACTAATGTAATGGAAAGATGGGAGAAATGGGGACATATTTTAGTGTCCTATGATTAGGTCTCTGTCTTTTAACCAGGCTATGCCTCTGGACTGTGAACTTCATATGTTTCCCCACTGTTTTTTATCTCCCCTTCACCAGGACAGGATAGGTAGAGTGGGTTGGGGTTGGGTGGAAACTTCTCCTTCCATGTAAAAAGTGAGAGTTGGGGGAATTGGGTATTTCCTTTCCTCCATGTCTGTTAGGCTCTGATAAGACCCCAGTATGTTAGGGTATATTTAATAGTTCCTCCTGAGGGCAGGCCTTGTTAAAAAGAATAGAAGGCTCTGTCATATTTCAAAATGGTTCCTTTTCCCATTGTCCTGCTAGAAGTACAGGGAATTTTTCTCTGAAATTTACTGTGAGAACTCAGTTGACCTCTTGGAGGTAAATTTCACAAAACCGTGGGCCCTTCTGTGATAGGGTTCCCGTGGCGTTTTTAACTCTAAGAGCTATCCACACTGAACCTCCAGCAATTCATCCATTAAAATTCAGATTTTTCTACCCTGTGTGTGTGTGCTTAGCCATTCAGTTGTATCCAACTCTTTTTGACCCCTTGGACTGTACCCTGGTAGGTTTCTCTGTCCATGGGATTTCCCAGGCAAGAATACCAGAGTGGATTGTCATTTCCTTCTCCAAGGAATCTTCCTGACCCAGGGATTGAACCCATGTCTCCTGTGACTCCTGTATTGGCAGGTGGATTTTTTACCACTGAGCCACCTGACAGCCCCTTCTACCCTGGCACTGGTTCTCAAAGCAGTTTCTGGTAAGCCAAGATTTCTGGTGTTCACCTGTCTCTCCAATCTCAGGGACAGCAGTTTTCCCTGTGCCCTCCCTTCTCTTACAGATCTAAGAAGTGTTGATTTTTCAGTCTGTTCAGCTCTGTTCTTATTGTTATGGTGGAGTGGCAGCTTCCAAGTGCCTTAATGTGAAACTAGATTTTCAATAAAAACTTAATTTTTATTAGAATTAAGTTCAATAAAAACTATATTAGAATTAAGTTCAATAAAAACTTAATTTTATTTAGAATTGTCCAATAAAAACTTAATTTCTTATGGACCTAATCTCAAACTTCCAAAAAAGGTTTCTATATTACCATGCATAAGTAAAGTGAATAGCAGTTATGAGTGTGGGCTTTAAAGACAAACACCTGAGTTTGTAGTTTGGCTTTGTCATTTATAAGAATTCTTTCTGTTTCTAAGCTGTAGTTCTTTTATCTTTAAATAGGGATGGTAGCTATATCACATTTTTGGGTGAAGATGAAATAAGATAATATGGTAGTGTCTAGAATAATAAGCATTCCCACAAGTAAGATCAAGGGTAAGAGGAGAAGGGGGTGACAGAGGATGAGATGGTTGGATGGCATCACTGACTCAGTGGACATGAGTTTGAGCAAACTCACGGAGATAGTGAAGGACAGGGAAGCCTGGCATGCTGCAGTTCACAGGGTCACAAAGAGTTGGACATTACTTAGCGACTAAACAACACAAGTTTTTAAACTAAACAACCATTTGAATGCCTGTGATGCTGGAGATACAAAGGTAGAAATTGGCTCCTGTCCTCATGGCACTGATGTTCTAGAGGAAAGAGATGGGAAAACTAATGAATGAACATTTTCTAATAATGATGGAAGTATGGAGAAAGTAAACCAGGGCAATGTGATGGAGAAGAGTGGAGGGTTGCTTTATGTTGGGTAGTCCAGAAGCCTTTTCAGAAGAGGGGCAACTTGCACTGAGAATTTGAACAGTTTAGGATCCAGTGTCAAGCCACCATTTTTCTGGAGATAGCATCACAGCAGAACAAGGGCAGAGGTGTAAAGGCAGACATGAGCTTGGCTTGGTCAGGATTAGATGAAATATCCATGTGGCTGATCATGGGGAAGATAGGAGAGAGATAGTGTCTCCATTGCTTTAAATAGCACCAACACTTCTGGGCTTTTATTTGGGGGATGGCCTCTCAACTTACAATCCTTTCTGAGGGGAGGAGAGGAAGGAGAGTGGTTCTAGAGGGATTCTAACAATGACCCAGTGGTCTGGAGAGGAAGGGAGATGCAACTATCATTCCTGGGATTCAGGAGGAATTGACCAGACTGTTTTGAATAGGTTTCCAGGTAAGAGTGGTGACCAGTGCTCTTCTCAACTACTTATTAAAAAGGGCAGTGGGGTTAAGGTGGATATGAATATAATCAACTCAGAGGATAAAAGAAAAGGAAATAGAAATTCAGGAGTAAAGGTCCATACCTGGGTCTTAATGATACTGTGTTTTCCTCTGACCCTAATACTCTCATCCTTGTCAAAGCCTACACTCACTTCTCTCATTTGACACGAGTCTAAAAATTCTCTCGTGTATTCTTTTTCCATCTCTCTCTTCTTGGAGGATAGAGACACATCTCCTGGGTCCAACTAAACATCCAGGAAAATGCTCAGCAAACAACACACACTTACCTTGGAGAAGCTCAATTACTCACAATACCATAATTAAGTTCTTTTCCAGACATAAAACCCTATGCATATGGCCAGTGAATATAAATTTTCACTGGCATTCATTTGACCTTGTCAAACTAGCCTGAAAATTTTGTTCCTTTTGTGCCAAGGATAATTATTTTTAGTGCTCTTCTCAGTAACAATAGTTGAAAGGAGGAGAAAGTGATATCTCTGTAACTCAAACCAGATCCTTGTGCAATAACACACGGGCAAGTGACAATGTGACGACATTGTTTTGTGTGGGCATGCCTTTGTTCCCCATCTTAATGCTTTTGAATGTAGAACGGACCTGTTTGTTATTCTTCTGCTCCACAATGGGAAAGCAAAGTGAGAGGATGGCTGACCTTGTAGCTTCAGACAAAATTTCTTAACAAGAATGCTTGCTCACAGCAGGCCTCCTTGGAAATATTCAAAAATACTCTCATACAGAGTGAAGTAATTCAGAAGGAGAAAAATAAGTATCATATATCAATGTGTATATGTGGAATCTGAAAAAGTTGGTATAGATGATCTTATCTATGAAGAAGAAATAGAGCCACAGATGTAGAGAACAAACCAAGGAGGAAAGGGGGGTGGGATGAACTGGGAGATTAGGATTGACGTATATTCATTATTGACACATATACATTATTGCCCCAAAGATGGCATCCAAAGAACTTCCCGCCAGGGCCCTCAGGCCTGCCCTTTAGAGGCAGCTCATTCCATCTGGGCCCTGAGAAGGCACATCTGATTCTTCAGCAGACTCTTGTATGATATCACAAGATGCTGGAGTAGAAGAACGTGCACTTGTCTTCTCCTGCAAGAACTCCAAAGTTGCAGCTCACTACTGAACAACCATTGACAGGAGAATGCTGGATCCCACCAAAAAAAGATAGCCTCACGTCCAAGCGCAAAGGAGGAGCCCCAACAAGACGGTAGGAGGGGCAAAATCGCATTTCGAATCAAACCGCATACCTGCCAGGGAAGCTCAGAGGGCTCAAACAAAACGTTCTTGATACTATGCATAAAATAGATAAGTAGTGAGAACCTACTGTGTATCACAGAGAACTCTTCTCCATGCTCTGTGGTGACTTAAATGGGAAGGAAATACAAAAAAGAGGGCATATATGGATATGCATAGCTGACTCACTTTCCTGTGTAGCAGAAACCAACACAACATTGTAAAGCAACTATACTCCAATAAAAGTTAAAAAAAAAAAAAAGGAAATACTATCTATCATTTATTTTTCTAAAGCAGCATTTTCTTGACTGATCTCAGCCCAGTCAGGGGTACCAAAAGGCACCAATTCAAAGATTCAGGGGCTGTTGGCCTTACAGGGATTTACCCAGAGGAAGATGACACATCTTCCTCCTTTTTCAGGTTCTTGGCTTTTGAGACATTTCATTATTCTTAGCAGCTCTAGGAGAGGGTAGGCATAGGGGAGAAACTTGAGGCCACTTTTAGCTCCTCATTAACAGGTTTGGGAAAAGCCTGGGTGGATGGTAGAAAGGACGGTAGAAAGAAACTGTCCAAGGTGAGGTTTAAGAATTCTCTGTAGGTTTTCATTCTTCCCACCTTAGCTTGCTTTATCACGAATAACTGAAATTTGACTATAAACTAGAAGCAGATCTTAAATATCTTAATGACTAACTAGTAAAGAAGTTACTTCTTTAAATCATTAATGTAATCTATCATCTAGAAGAGAACTTGTGTGTTTGTGTGTACACCTGTGTGTATGCATTTATTCACGGGTGTGTATACGTGTGTGCATTCTGTTTTCCACAAGGGTGTTAATGGATTCATCTCAATTCTTTTCTACCACCTGAGCAGGTCATTAACAACAATCCAGTATATTTCCTGCCATTCTTCACAAGCCATCAGCAGAATTCCAAACTCTTTGGACCTTTCTTTGTGTGTCTGTACTCAGTTGTTTGGACTGGCTCTACCCATTCATTCAGGAACTAGTCACACCAAGGCACTCCATTTCTGTTTTTCTTATATTATTTCACAATCATCTCCAGGAAATCAGGATTCTCGAATTCAAATCCTTTTGTGTTTTAGAGCTTATCAGTTGATCAGTCTGTCTCTCAATGTTCCATCCTGGTTTTACAGGATCAGTTCAATTATCTAAGATATCAAATCTTTGGATAATAGATGCTAGGAAGAGACTGAAAAGTTTAGAAGTCCAGGGACCTTGCTGGTGGTCCAGTCACTCAGAATCTCTGCTCCCAATGCAGAGGGCTCTTATTCAATCCCTGGTCAAGGAACTGGATCCCACATGCTGCAACTAAGAGTTTGCATGATGTAACTAAAGATCCTGCATGTCACAATTAAAAAGATCCTGTGTGCTGCAATTAAGACCCAGCATGGCCAAATAAATAAATATTTTTCAAAAAGTCTAGAGGTCTAGCTGGCTACATCCTTTCCTCCCATCTGAGATCTTCTTAAGGAGCACCACATTCATGATTATGATAAAGAAAATCACAGAGCAGTGAGGAAAGGAAAACTAACCACCCAGTACATGCCAAGAGATACTTCCTGCTGAAGTACATCCAGAGAGTCACTTTAGGAGGGGGCCAGGCAGAGAAAGCTAAATCCACCAGAGATATTACCACTGTGAAGGTATGAAAACGACCTTGAGAATCTGGAAGGACTGCTTAGGAAATGGTGCTTCCTTACTTGTAACGGCATTAAGCATGTTAAAATGCCCATGTGCGAATTATATCGTATGCTGTTTTAATTAAAGCTAATTGTATTCTACCTTGGAATTATAACAAATTCTGTTTGCTCTTTGAAAAATTCTGATTAAAAAAAAATATCCTTCTACAGCTCAGATTTCAAGTAAAAGGGATTGGAAGGTAATCTCATGTGTTTCCAATTGGATGAATTGTTTGCTTGTAAAGTTACTTCCTAAGATTTTTTTTTTCAATTAACATATTAGATCCTTGAGGAGTACTCTGGATGAATGCCCGAGTCGCTCTTTGGTTAAGTAGACGAGCACAAAGACTCTGTTCTGGGAACCGAATCCTCTGATTAGTGAGCAGGTCAAACCTCACCTTAATTATTTCTCTTAAATCAAAAGGCTTTTTATGATTATTTGAGAGGAGGTTTTTTTTTTTTTTTTTTTCATTTTCTATCAGATAAGCACTTTGGCTATGGTGCCTTTTTCTTGGGGGAAAATGAAAGGAAAAAACCCTTATTATCAACTGTACTAGTGATGGTATTAGTGGTTGCTTTGTTTGGTTCTGAAATTTCTACTTCAGGCAGATTTCCAAGCATCCAAATACAAGCAAAGTGAAACACACGTCAACTAGAAGCGTGTGGCTTATTGTGAAAAACAGAACCCATGAGGAAGTAGAAGGAGTGACCTTTCACAAGTGAGGTGGGAAAAGAGTGTGTACGTGTGTTGGGGGGCTGGTCAGGGGGTGACTTGGGGCCTCAAACAAGGTTGTACACCTATAACTTGTCTTTGTTTCACTGTAGCTCAAATTTTAAAACCAAATATTTGAAACTTGGATCTTATTTCATCAAAGCTGAAAGAGAAATCAGAGAAGAGAACAATTTTTTTATTTTAGGCGTCAGAGGTGTTGTTAAGGTGAATCAGCTCACTAATTGGTAATGTTCGTAAACAGGCAGGGCTGGCCTGGATACGGAATGATGGAAAGGCAGGACTTGTCTTTGGTGTAGAAAAACAGATGGGAAGTCATCACTTCCCTACCGTAATGCATTCCTACTCTACCAGTTACCATCAATTCATTCATGCTTTTATTCTTTTATTCTACTATTATGTACTGAATTCCTACTAGATGCTGGGCACTGACGGTGCAACAGTAAACCAGACAGACTTACACCAGTTCCTGTGCTCCATCTCTCTCTCAAAGTCGCTCAGTCGTGTCCGACTCTGTGACCCCACGAACTCTGTCCATGGAATTCTCCTGGCAAGAATACTGGAGTGGGTAGCCTTTCCCTTCTCCAGGGGATCTTCCTGACCCAGGGATCAAACCTTGATCTGCCACATTGAGGCAGATTCTTTACCATCTGAGCCACCAGGGAAGCCCAGTTCTTGTGCTTCTTGCAGTGTAATGAAGGATGTGAACAATTCCACCAGACATAACTGCACTGCATGATACATGCTAACAGGGGTGAAGGTCAGGTAGCTTTGGCAGCACTTAGGGGTTGATCCAACAATATCTGAGGATGATCCTGAACTGTCAGGAAATAAATTCTCTGAGGAAGTGGCATTTCAGCTGAGGCCCAAAAGTGTGAGCCAGGTAAAGAAGGATTGAAAAAAAAAATAGGGGAAGGAGAGGAGGGAAAAAAGTGTTCTAATGGTATGTTGGAGTAACTAAGAGAAGTCTGATAGACATTAGATGTAAAATCTGGAAGAGGAGGGTAGAAAACCTGGCTAGAAGACTAAGCAAATCTTAGAGTCATGAGGATTGAGTCCTGACTTCTGAGGTCTGCACAGGCTTAGGATTAGAGAGAGCTGGGCTAGATCCACAGTGCTGACCTTTCCCAGCACCTAGGATGAGTTACTTCCCTTCTAAGCCTCCTTATTCAGTTAATAGGGATATAATACCTACTTCATAGGACTTCTTGGAAAATTAAGTGATAGAACATGTCTCTATTGGTAGACGAGAGTAGTCAATAAATGAGAGCTCCAGCCGTTTGCTTTGTGATGGTCAAGTACAATGGCACTTCTATAAGGAATAATCTCTCAGAGAAAGTAAGCACTATTATCATCATCTTAGGCATCAGCGAGGCTAGGTGTGCTGACATTTTGGGGTGGGCTAACTTCCTGATATGACTCAGTTACTTATTCTTTATAAAAGGTTAGTCTTTAGTTCCAAGAGAGCAACGCTTTCCCAAAATAAGCATGAAGCCCATTGACTGAACATCGTTGTAGGTATTGTGTCCACCCACGATCACACTCATTGTCCTGATCATTCATGCTATTTCATAAGATCCTCAGACTACCATCATATGCCCTGCTGAGTGGACACAGGAAGTAAATGAAATAAATCTAATGACTGCATCCAACTATTCCTAATACATGAAATGGCTTCTTTTCGTTATCACTTTAAGATTCATGGTAAGTAGGGAAAAAAATAAGACAAGCCAGACAGTTATTATTATGAATTGTTTCTAAAAGAAAGATGGGTCTATTGAGATTCTTACAGCCCTATCCATTGCTTTTCACATCACTAGGCTCAAACAAACAAAACCTCTCTCAATAGACTGATAGATAGTAGGAAGGCACTCGCTGACCAAGCAAAAAAAAAAAGCTCTTTTGAGCTGAAAAGAAAAGGCTATTATCTCATTTCTTTTAGCCCCTACGGCTGTGGGCTTGGTGTTTCTGTAGAAGCACTGTAAACCACTAGTATTGAGAATTTACTCCATGCCAGGTAACTGGGACCATGGAGATAAAGGACATATGCTTCTTGTTCTCGTAAAGGTCATTGGTCGGCCAAGGGAAATAGATAGCCTGTAAGTTAATGCTTTTTTCAATGTTTTCCAATGGCTAGCACCTGTGCTAAAGGCTTCATAGGTTTTGTTAGAGTTGACCCTCTGAACAACCCTTTGAAACAGGCAATATCGACTTCAATTTGCAGGGAAGAAGAGAGAGATTTAAGAGTGGTTTCTAGTAACTAGAACCCAGATGGCTAGGTTACACGTGGCAGAGCCGGCATTGAGCTGAAGTCATCTTACCTCAAGACTCTGGCTTCTGAATGCCAGGTTACACCACTCTCCCATTCCTTACGGTGTCTAAGTAGGTTACTATGATGTGTGGTGCTGAGTGTATAAGTACTGTGGAAGCAACACTGACAGAAGGCAGGGAGACAGGAAGAAAGAGATGGAGCCAGAGTAACATCCCAAGGGAGGTGGTCTCCGCGTGGAGTTCTGAGGGCTGAGCAGGTCAGATTGTGAGGAAAGGAGAAACCCTGTGAGGGACACTGAGCAGCATTTCCATCTTCAGGAAGAGGATGGTTCCAAGGAAATGCTCAGAAGAGCTCTTTTGTTATCTGCATCCATAAAGGGAGCACATGAAAGAGATGCCCTAAAATTCATGTCTCTTTGGCTTCTGTGTGGCTAATGTTTTTATTTATTTATATCCTGTCTCATTCCACAAAGGTTTGGAGGTAAAGTTCATTATATGGTTTTTATGTGGTGACCTTCCTAATTAAGTTTTTCTCAGCACTGTCATGCTTGTTTTTGTATTCCCTAAGCCATATGCACAGCGAATTGAATGAAAGTTGAATTGAATTTACATACTTTGAGCATACTCTAAGTAGTTAGCAAGGGCAACTGGTCCCAGAAGCTCGGTGGGTGGCAAGAAAGCTGGCCCAAAACTTAAAACTGCTTAGACTGAACACCGTATTTCACTGAATCTAAGAAGCCACTGATGCATGGCTATGCTGTCACTTTTTGTGCCACTAAGAAAAAAAAAACCCACTGCAACTTAAACTATAATACCATGTTCAGTTCCATCTATTGCAAGATGCAATCTGATTTCAGATATGGTTAAATATGAAAAAAAGTGTGCCTTTAAAGAAGAGATAATATGGTGATCATATTGCCCCCATCCACTTTAAAAAGTCAGAAATTCTAAAAATTAATGAAACTTTTCTACCTTTCTGGGTGACCCTTTGTCTAACAATTCAAACCTTAAAGATTCCGGAAACACTTTAAACTTAGCAGTTGTATCTCTAGGAATTGAATCGAAGGAAATAAACATAGCAGTTTATAAGGAGTTATCAAAGAATTACTTATAGCCACAAGAAATGAAATAATCTAAAATCTTCACTTATACATGATGTGATGTGTGATATTGCATGGATATGTGATATTAGTGCTACATAACAGATTAAAATATAGCAAATATTTAAATGGTAAACATGAACTCTCCACTATATATATATCTACATAAAACATATTTGATGTTAGAATTCTATAATAGATTAAAGTGACAGAGAATATATTTAAATGGTGAAACATCTTTCTAATACATTAAGTTTAAAAAATCAGGTGATTTGTGTTACTTGTTTAAAACAAAATTATTGCTGTAAAAGAACATTTAATTTCATATTTACATAGGAATAAAGTCTTGGATGACACATGTCAAAATGTTTACAGGGGTTGTTTGGCTGATCTTCTTCTTTTCTCTATGTTCTAATTGCTCAAACACTGGAAAACCAAACATTACTCTGGCAGACTTTTAAGTAGATATATGGATGTGGATAATGGAACATTAACCACCTTGACATAGAAACTTTTTTCTACTGAGTGGGCTCCTGAATCTTTCTCATTTCCTAAGCAAGCCTGGCTGGGCTGGTTCCAACTGAAGCCCTGGTAAAGAGGCTCTTTGATTTCCAGTCAGAAATACAACGTCCTCACCTGGGGGTTTTCCCCTCAAAAGCTGACACCTAAAATCAGAAAATAAATACTGTTGACCACAACTCCGCAAGGGGTCTGGGAACTCCAACTTTGCCATGTCATCGGCAAAATATGAGACCCTGAGCTAGAGCAGGGCAAATTCCTGGTCCTACAGATGGGAAGGGAGGGTAAAGGTCAGAAGTCAGGATGAGGCCTCAGTTTTTACTATGGGCAGAATGGAAAATCCTTTGGGTCTGTCTCTTAAGTAATACACCCGCTACAAACTCGCAATTCTGTTGTTTGTTTTTTTTGCAAGTCACTGGTAATTTTTTACAGATGAGGTCATTTTTTGATGGATAAAACCTTGGTGGCTTATACCCCACTTTATGGATGAAGTGCTATATTGGACTCCATCTATTACTATAGTGACCTGGTCTTCTCTAAGTAAACAAGAGACACTTTTTAATGGCCAGTCAAAGAATTTCTGCTTGAAAAGGCAAGCCTGTAGCTATGCATTCTACTTGTATATTTTTTCCCCAAACCTCAGGAGCTGCCTTTTGATATATGGTTTCAATATAGCTTTATAATTTATTTATAGCTTGCTTTAAAAATAAGCTATTCTTTATGCTTTCAAACATTATATATCTAACTCTTCCTTAACTTAAAGCTCAGTTCACATAAAAGTTTTATTTTATGATCAATTTTTATTTATTTGTTTATAGGCTTGGGTTTGTCATTTCACTTGTCAGCTCTGCAAGTTTTGCTTTATATGTAATATATCGCTCTATCAATCATCTATATTTCTTTTGTATACTGTTGGACAAAAGAATACAACAAAGATTTCAAGTAACATAGAAGCATAGGTCAAGGGAAGAGGGGACAGTGTTGGGGTAATGTTTGGGTATTCTAGAAGGCATTTGCTATTTATCTTCCTTGCATCACTTTATTCTTCTGAAAGTACAGTACCCTCACTTCTCTGGAGAAACTTACTCTTTCCACACTATCTTGTCTTAACAGTCTGGCCAATCACAGCACCTTTTCCTCCTGGCTGCTGATCTACACCTGGCTAACCAGAACACCTCTTCTACCTGGCCAGGATAACAGACTCATGTATGGGCACTGTACCCAAACCCAACAGCCAGAGAACTCCTCTGGAATTATGTATGGATACTGAAGAAGGAGAATTTCTCTCTTCATTTTCATCTTGGATTTTAAGCCATGGGAACCCAAGTCCAGAGCTAAATCTTCCTTGCTCTGGCCATGTGGGAGTAGCCCACGAAGAGGAGGGAAAGCAATGCCGCCTCCCAAGGAGAACGGGAGCTAAAGGGAGCAGAGCGATGGACAGGCACAGTTAAGGCTGAGTCCTTACAGACAGAATGGCACCTCTGCACCTCGATTGTCCATCAGAACTCCTTTCCTGCTTTAAGATATGCTTGTTGGAGATGGGTTTCTAGAATTTAAAACTGTGCAAGTCCTTGACTGATACTTGGTCTTTCCTCTACCTTCCAAACCTTTTGAAGTACATATGTATGGTCTTTATGTACACAGAATTGGCTGTGCTCAGCCGATTTCTTTAACATAAGAGCATGCTGTTAGGTATGAAAGTGAAAGTGCTCAGTCATGTCCGACTCTTTGTGACCCCATGGACTGTAGCCTACTGGGGTCCTCCCTACATGGGATTCTCCAGGCAAGAATACTGGAGTGGGTTGCCATTTCCTTCTCCAGGGGATCTTCCTGACTCAGGGATCGAACCCCGGTCTCTTGCATTGCAGGCAGACGCTTTAACCTCTGAGCCACCAGGGAAGCAACTACTGATAGGTATAGCGAAAGCGAAAGTGAAGTCTCTCAGTTGTGTCCGACTCTTTGCGACCCCGTGGACTGTAGCCTACCAGGCTCCTCTGTCCATGGGATTCTCCAGGCAAGAATACTGGAGTGGATTGCCATTGTAGCATCAGAGCACAGTTAACTCTAAAAATATTAAGAGTGACCTCAGTGTCATATTTTCCGTAAGCTATAATCTTACCATAGAGTTATGCCTTGTCTCTTGGTTCGTTTGCCCTCGTGTTCGGACTTTAGTCCTGAATCAGTGCATTTATTCACTCCTGATGCAATTAAACCCTCCACTTTACTTTGCCAGAGACCCAGCACAGTCAGGAGGCACATGTTTCCTAGAGTTGTGTCTTCTCGGTTCTTAAGATATCCAAGAGAGCTTAGAAAGAAAATGATTAGGAGGCTACATAAGATGCAGTAAGATTTTACAGACATCCAGGCTGACTTTAGAAGGCAGCTGGAAAACAGGACACTCATCCTCCCACCCTCTCCTCTCCGAAACAAATGCCATATGTCTGTTCACAGTGCATTCTGGCTCACTGCTATGTGGTTGACCTTCGATATGGAAAAGATGCCAAAATACTTGGGACCCTTTTTCCCTTCAGCTCATTGTTACTGTCATGTTTAATATGGCTGTGGAAAGAAATGAAAATTATGATACACAGGCCTGTAATCCTTCGAAGATCTCTCTCCATCAGTGAGAGAGCTCTCTACATGCTTCACGATGTTTATCCTGGCTCACAAGAGGAGGAGCCTTTGAGAAGCTTTGCAAAATAATGCTTCTGTTACCTGGGATGTGTTCAGAACCACTTCAGCATTTGTGTCATCTGTGTGACATCTAAGAAGTGGCCATTTTCACTTCCTTTTTCTAAGTTCCGTGAATTCAATTCCAGATTAGTGTACTGACTGCAGAACTGTTACTAGTGGGGTTTGCTCTTCATGTGTGACATGATGAACCAGTGTATCTTACTATATCTGTAGAGTAAATGGAATTTCCCCAAAGCAGAAGGAAAGGAGTACAAGTGTACTACTATAGTAGCTCATCAAACCACAAGGACGAAACTCAAAGAAGAAGAAAGGAACAGAGAACTGTAAAAACAACCAGAAAACAAGTAACCTTGGTGGGAGATGGTGCTGGATGGAGATGAAGGGGCCGGAGCTGGATCCCCAGGCCAGGCTAGGGCAGGTATGAGGCAGGGTTTCCCCCTCTGCTACAGTGCTTTCTGTTGCGGGTGGTCGGGGGGCGGGTGAGGGGTGGTGCGTGGCCAGTCCCAAGTTGATGGAGCAGAAGCTCCAAGGATGGGGTCTGAGCTGACTCTGTGCCCTTTAAGTGTGTGCTCTCCCAACATCAGCACCCTTGCCCCAGCTGGGAGCAGTGCTGGAGCAAGAAGGACCTGTGCAGGCTCTCAGCTCATGATGGGGAACGGGCTGCGGTGGGCTGCTCTGTCATGGACAGAGGTCTGAGCTGCCTCTGAGGCACTGCCTCTTCTCGGACCAGCTATGGCAGCCCCCACTGCATCTGTGTCTCTTTTGTCGCTCATGGCCAATCACTTCCCATAGCCTCTGCCGACCCTGCCCTGCTGTGGAGCCACGCAACATGGGCTCTCTGTGTGTTTCATGCTGCAGGCTGTAGTGGTCCTGCTGCCGTGAGATATCAGGACCACGTATCATGCACTGCCTGCTTAATGGTAGGCCGTAATGGTCACCCTACTGCACTCAGGCACTACCCCAGCTGAGTCATTTCTGCAGCCCATGGCTGAGTTCTCTCCTGGGCTGTGGCTGCTTGAGCTCTGGTGCAGAAATGCAAGGTGATGTAAGAGTGGGCTGGAGAATTTGCTCAGTTCAGGCTGGGGCATACACTGGGGTAGTCAGGGGAAACTGGGTGGCCACTGGAGTGGTCCTCAATTCCCCCTCGCTGCCGTGTCTCTGGAGTAAGCCAGCACTTGCAGACTCCTCATGAGTCTAGGCTTTCCATGACTTTCTTGTTACTCACAGTGGCCCTCCAACCAGCCAAGGGAGGTCACCCTACCTGTGTTTAACTCCAGGACCGGGACGCCCTATATGTGGCTTCCCTGGTGGCTGAGACAGAAAAGAATCCGCCTGCAATGCAGGGGACCTGAGTTCAATCCCTGAGTTGGGAAGACGCCTGGAGGAGGGCATGGCAACCCACTCCAGTATTCTTGCCTGGAGATTCCCATGGACAGAGGAACCTGGCGGGCTAGAGTCCATGGGGTCACAGAGTCAGATGGGACTGAGCACATCATATATGGCTTGAACTGCTCACCCCCCAGGATGGATGTCTACTCATATAATCTCCCTTTTCCTCTGGATCCACTCTGAAGGGCACAGGTCTTGACATGATCACTTACTTCTCTTCTGTTCCTATCTGAGTCCTTTCAGATGTGGACCTTTCTTACAGCCTTGGTTGCACAGGAGAATTTTGCCAGTTTCCAGTTAGCTTTCAATGAGAATTCTACATGTGGATGTATTTTTGATGTGTTCATGGGGGGATGTGAATTCCATGTCCTCCTAACGCTGCTATCTTGATAAATTCCCCCTAAATGGTTTCTTTCTTTACCATCAGAAATGAGTTAAGCTGAAGGACAGCAGCAGTTAAAGATGTCAGCCATTTCATGCAAATTACAATAAATGATGCTATGATATACCTTTCCTCTCTCCTTACCCACTCCCCCCATCCCACCCATCTTTCTCATTCCACTTGTACAACTACTTCTTTGGGATCAATTCCTACAAATAAAATGTCTGTATAGAATGAACAAATGTATTTATTCATATTACTAAATTATCCTCCTGAAAGGATATAGCAACTTTTACTTTCACCAATAGTACACGAGAGTTCTAATTTTTCCCATTTCCTTTGTCCTATTGATAAGTATAAATGAGATACGTGAATTTAAACTTTAAATTTATGAATATATGTTCTCCTTTCCAGAATTGTAAACCACAATTTTTCATTATTCTCAGGCATCAAATATGAATGTGTATTTTCTCTATTGTTTTCATAATTTGATATTTTAACATTTAAACTTTGACCATTCAGGTTGTGTGTGTACGAATAAGTGTTTATTGTAACACTGCCATGCAGAGATTCCAATAGAGTTTCATTTCTTTGCTTTGATATGTAATTTACTCTAAAAATTTGTGTTTCCAGTTCAGTTGCTCAGTCATGTCTGACTCTTTGCAACTCCATGAACTGCAGCACGCCAGGCGTCCCTGTCCATCACCAACTTCTGGAACTTGCTCAAACTCATGTCCATCGAATTGGTGATGCCATCCAACCATCTCATCCTCTGTTGTCCCCTTCTCCTCCTACCTTCAATCTTTCCCAGCATCAGGATCTTTTCAAATGAGCCAGTTCTTCATATCAGGTGGCCAAAGTGTTGGAGTTTCAGCTTTAGCATCAGTCCTTCCAATGAATATTCTGGATTGATTTCCTTTAGGATGGGCTGGTTGGATCTCCTTGCAGTCCAAGGGACTCTCAAGAGTCTTCTCCCACAACATAGTTCAAAAGCATCAGTTCTTTGGCACTCAGCTTTCCTTATGGTTCAACTCTCACATCTATACATGACTGCTGGAAAAACCATAGCCTTAACTAAATAGATCTTTGTAGGGAAAGTAATGTCTCTGCTCTTTAATATGCTATCTAGGTTTGTCATAGCTTTTTCTTCCAAGGAGCAGGCATCTTTTAACTTCATGGCTGCAATTACCATCTGTTCTTTTGGAGCTCCCCAAAATAAAGTCTGTCACTGTTTCCCCATCTATTTGCCATGAAGCAATGGGACCGGATGCCATGATCTTAGTTTTCTGAATGTTGAGTTTTAAGCCAGCTATTTTCATTCTCCTTTTTCACTTTGATCAAGAGGCTCTTTAATTCCTCTTCTCTTTCTGTCATAAGGGTGGTGTCATCTGCATAACTGAGGCTATTGATATTGCTCCAAGTAATCTTGATTCCAGCTTGTGCTTCATCCAGCCCAGTATTTCTCATGATGTACACTGCATGTAAGTTAAATAAGCAGGGTGACAATATACGGCCTGTATGTTCTCCTTTCCCAACTTGGAACCAGTCTGTTGTTCCATGTTTAGTTCTAACGGTTGCTTCTTAACCTGCATACAGATTTCTCAGGAGGCAGGTAAGGTGATATTCCCATCTCTTTAAGAATTTTTCAGTTTGTTGTGATCCACACAGTCAAAGGCTTTGGCATAGTCAGTAAAGCAGAAGTAGATATTTTTCTGGAACTCTCTTGCTTTTTTGATCATCCAACAGATGTTGGCAATTTGATCTCTGGTTCCTCTGCTTTTTCTAAATCCAGCTTGAACATCTGGAAGTTCACGGTTCACGTACTGTTGAAGCCTGGCTTGGAGAATTTTGAGCATTACTAATTTGCTAGCATGTGAGATGAGTGAAATTGTGTAGTAGTTTGAACATTCCTTGGAATTGCCTTTCTTTGGGATTGGAATGAAAACTGACCTTTTCCAGTCCTGTGGCCACTGCTGAGTTTTCCAAATTTGCTGGCATATTGAGCAGCACTTTCACAGCATCATCTTTTAGGATTTGAAATAGCTCTACTGGAATTCCATCACCTCCACTAGCTTTGCTTGTAGTGATGCTTCCTAAGGCCCACTTGACTTTGCAGTCCAGGATGTCTGGCTCTAAGTGAGTGATTACACCATCATAGTTATCTGGGTCATGAAGATCTTTTTTTATAGTTCTGTGTATTTTGGGGAATGTGAATGGGGAAATACAGTATGCTTCCTGTTCCCCTTCTCAAAGGAATCAGATTTATTTAGTAAAAACCTATACTAATTCACAGGAAAAAAGGCATTTTCAAGAAGCAATTATGAACATGATATTGAGCACACAGTAATAAGCAGTACTCTTAGCTTTAATATCATGGATAATTAAATTTCCCAGTACTCTAGCTATAACTACTCCCTTTCTCTCCTACTCAAAATAGCCCATGAAACTGTGAGAATATATAAAATTATAGGGTTAATCTTTAATTCATTCTAATTTGTTCTCTTTAAATTACAATATCGGCAAAATCAAGTCTTTTTAATTATCACAACTAGTGACGATTACTTGCAAATCATCTCCCAAACTTGTCACAAGCTAGAGTTTCAGACTAGTGGTTCAGAGAGGCATTGTAAAGTTTTGGTGGCAAAACGGCTGAAACTAGGGGGATGTTTATTTTTTCCCAAAGAAAATCTGTAGGGATCCATATGAGAGCTCCCAGATCAAGCTTATCACAACAGTGTTTTCAAATAAAATGAAGACAACCTCCCTGGACCTCTCTCCCTCTGGACACTCACATGGATTCGCTATTAAAGAACACTCGCTCTCAAAACACAGGGTTCTTGGGGATTCCCTGGTGGCTCAATGGTAAAGAATCTGCCTGCCGATTTAAGAGACACAGGTTTGATCCCTGGTCGCGGAAAACTCCACACGCCTCGGAGCAACTAAGCTGGTGTGTCACAACGACTGAGCCCAACTGCTGCAAGTACTGAAGCCTGTCCACCTAGAGCCTATGCTCTGCAACAAGACAGTAGCACCATTCGCCACAACTAGAGAAAAGCCCACGCAGCAACGAAGACCCAGCACGGCTAAAAATAAATAAATAAAAATTAAAAAAATACGTGATTCTGCACACTGGTCTTTTACTGTTAGCTTCCCATTGGGTTAGCTGGTGATTCTGTCTGTTCTCTTGGCATCCACAACATGTGTTCAAGAAGAGGCAGTCCCAGTGCCTCATCTCGGGTGGAAGGCATTTCATGTCAGTGACTTGCTCCTTAGCTGTTGAGATCAGCCTCATGTCTTTAAGTGAGTAAGTGAATACAAATTGAAGTTTTAATCTCAGACTGCAACATCAGTGGTACTCTCATCACAAGTAGTTTCATAATGGTCTTATTACTGTTCCTTAGTGCAACACACTGAGACGTTTAAATTGCCGAATTGCTACTACATATATTCTTTGAGAAGAGGTATCCAGGTAACCATGGCAATGGTGTCTCCAGGCAGGATGGGAGTGGGAGTGGGGTGGGAAACTATTTCATTAATTGAAGGAAAGGAATTGAAAAGAGATTTTCAAGCTGTAGATCAGAGCAAAAAGAGAGAGAGAGAGAGAAAGAGAGAAGGTAGATGTTACAATCTTATTTTCTTTTCATTATTAAATTACACAACCCAGAGAAACTCAAATTATTTGAAAGGTTTAAAGAAACCATAACATTAAATAAACCAGGATTCTTAGCCTTCCCACATTATTACAGCAATTGACCTGCACTCGATTTCATTTGGCTGGGTTTTTATATAGTTTGATTGAAACTCAATGCATCTCCTGAAAAAGCAGAATTGTGTCCTGTGATTTAAAGCAAAAAAAAAGTAAGAACATTCACATAAGCGAGAAGCCTGAGTAGGCGGTATAAGAGCTCTATTTATTCTAAGTTGATAGCCTGAATAAGCTGATTTTATCAGTAAAAGTTATTTCAAACCTTACTTCCCTTCCTTTCTCCCCATCGTCACCCCTGCAACCTTTAGTAGTCAACATTAAAAAAAAATTATTTAGAGGGTAAAGAAATACTGTGAAGTTAAGGGGGCATCTGAATGAGAAGGAGAAAAACCAAATGTCTGCTATGGGTTCTCAGAGGAGCCTACTATTTTGCTTTCATTTAAAAGGTTCTGCAAATTGGTGATTAGATGAGCTTCTGTCATTTAACCACATGTGCCTTTGTGTAACTTGCTGCTTCAACTCTCTGACAGAAATGTTCTAACAGCAACTTAGGATTTGTAAAAACCCAATTACCCAGGTAGACAGCCTGACTTCTAATGTCTGTCGGTTACAGTTTGTAGAGTTTCTTTTCAAATTAGGTCAACATATGGCACCTTAGTGACCCATGCTGAATCTCTCCATCTTCTGATGAATGCCCACTCTCATGTTGTCTGCATGCTGTATTGTCTGATTAATTCAGTAGGAAAAACAGCCAGAAAACCTCAGAAGCAACCACCACCAACAGGGAAAGGGGGACATGCTATATTCTTAGGATCCTTTTCTCAGATGGTCAATCTACTTTTTATCACTGGGAAAGGCCATGCAGGAAATCTTATTTACAGAATTAGGGAAAGCAATCGAAAACTGGGTGGTTAATTATTAACTAAATGGATTTCACTTCAAAACAAACATTTCTTTTCTGCCAAACAGATTTCTATCTTGGAAAGCAGCTAATTCCCCAGAATTAGGCCAGAATTCATGGCCTGAATTATAATAGTGGTCTAGGTACATCTAAGCCCAATGTATTGATTACCTTGCTCTCCACTGCACCCAGAGGCTTTCGGGTCTAAGCAGCTGAAGTGTGCTGCTGGAGCAGCTGCTGCTGCTGCTGTTTTTAAGGATTGTGTTTCCAGGATGCATCCACTAGGAGAGTGATGGGAAACAAAAGTAGCAACTTATTTTTCCTGAAAGTTTACAGGACAGTAGGGCAGGCATTTTCAGCCTTGTCATCACAGATAACATGGTATTATATGATGCCCACATGAGTCTAATTTTTGAAGGCAGAAAATTACCATGTGAGGCAACCTAATTTGAAAAACAATAGTGCTGATAGTAAGGAGGAAGAAGTGTTTCTAATAATGAGTTGAGGGCTAGACAGGGCAATAACATATACCTATGTCAGATCTTTTGAATGACAAGGTATTACTATGGGCCCCTGTCTCATGGCCAGTAGATCATCAGCTGTTAGCAAGGCTTACCATCCAAAAGACAAATGGGATAGTGTAGTGAATGAAGGGTAACCAGAAGGCTGAGTGGGATTTCTTACATTTGGGCTGTTGATTCTAATCTATCATGTATTTTTTGAACCAATTCAGCCATTATTCATGAGGATTCTTTAAAGTAATTCATCTAAACCCTCTTTAACCTCATGTTCCATTTCCTAAACTGTAGCCACTTAAGCAACAGCTTTACACAAAAGGGTAGAGAATTAGCTAGTAGTTAGTGTCCCACAACTCCCCCGCTGCAAACCTAAGCATTCAAGTTGTCGGTGGCACCAGATGTAGAGGCTAGTCTTTCCACTCCTTCAAAAGTGGCTCTACTATATACAAAATAGATAATCAACAAGGCCCTATTGTGTAGCACGGAGAACTTTACTCACTATTCTGAAATAACCTTTACAGAAAAAGAATCTGCAATATAATAGATATATGTATAATAATCACTTTGCTGCAAACCTCAAACTAACACAATATGATAAATCAACTATACTCCAATACAAAATTAAAAAATATTAAAGTGGCTCTGGATTATTTTGCTTGGAGTCTGTTAGAACACCAGCAAGAACTCACAAGCTAAGTGATGCTTGAATTTCTAGTAATCAGTTCATCTCTTCCGAGTACTGGGTGTACGCCTCCCTCTGGGTGTAAATCAGTGTATCCCACTGAAAGATGTCCCCTCAAAAGACAGTGTAATGAATGGTGTTTTATTTCTGATCCCCAAGTCTGACGCTCAGTCCCAGCATCTCAGATGACTGTGAGTCTATTAGCGTGAGCTAGAACTGTACGTGTTGAGTATTTTTATTATCTGAAATCACACTCGAACTGCTAGGCTAAGAGATTACAATTTGTCACTGGATGTGGATGTATGGAGAACCGTACGTAGAATTTGTAAAACCTTTTCTGTGATTTGCATTGCAAATAGGGAAGTTAACCAGCGGTCTTGAGGAAATAGCATAAATAAAACATGGCTTCACTACTGTAAGTGTCCCATTCATGCCAGAGGGGGCCAGGCCATTACAGAAGGATTGTTTGCATCTAAACAATTCCTGTCACAGGCACCTCCCCTTGGAAGCAACTGCCAATAGGATGGGGACTGGGTGGGTGGCTGGGGGTGGGGTGGTCTATTTAGGTAACTTTGGCAAACACTCAGCAAAAGGAGCCTGAGAGGGCTTCTCTTGAAATTCAAAGCATGGTTAGTGAGCCTGCCTCTTGTTCTGTGTTGAACATGCTCACAACTGAAGGAGAGTCTAAAACTTGCTTTTCAACTCAGTTTGAGCTGCAAAGGACAACACAGAGCTCTCTGCATGGCTGGTGACCAGACAAACCTCAGCGCTTGAGAGTGAGAAAAATACTCCATAATATGATGCCAAGAAGCCTCAGTAAGTTTACAGACAACATTTAAGGCCTCTAGGAAACTGAGCTTCGACTCTAGTGGACATTTGTTGTTTTCACCTGGCATTTATTCCCTCTTTGTGTGACCACAATACCTAGTTCTGCTTTGGGGTATGGCTCTTCTCTATCCTCTTCCCCATGTTGTGACTTCTTCGTGACTTCCGCAGGCAGAGCATGTGACTGACTAAGCCAGTCTGTGCTTTCTCTCCTCTGGTGACTGGGTCAAGGACGGCAGGGGCCAGCATGTGACTCAAGTCTGGCCCATCAGGGTCAATGACATTGATTTCTGTGGGTTTTCTGCAACAGTTGGAGAAGTGGACAAGAGAGAGTGAAAGACTCTCTCAGTTGCTGAGCTTGGTGCTTGGAGCATGAGATGACAGAGTCTTTGAGGTGTAGTCAGAGAACGGAGCCAACAGCCAGAAGCCCAGGAGAGATACTGGATGCCTAGCATAGGGTATCAAGGCTTAGTCCCGAATGCCCAAGGCCAGCCCTATCCTGACTCTGCTCAATGAGGCAATACAGTCTCTTGGCACTTAACTCAGTTTGGATCAGCCTTTCTATAGGAGGCCAAAGGCTACACACACCTCTCCGGTCTTATCTCCCACCACTGAGCCTTTGTACGTCACCACCTGTCATTTCCTTCTTTAGAAACACTGTGAGTGCACTGAGCCTCTCCACATGCACCAAGCGTTCTCATGAGGCCACACCTTTGGCCAGATTCCACTAATCACCTTTCATGGTTCAACCCAAATTTATTCCCTCAATGAGATCTTTAAGCATAGTTTTCCCCTATTACCTTCAAAGGCAACATTGAAAACTTCCTGAACTATGTTCTCATAACCATTTTCTCTAGCTCTGTAAAAGTTTAACACTTTATTAGAATATTTTGGAGACTGTTTGTCTCTCCCATAAAGCATTCAGTTCCTTAAGATCAGGGACAGAGCTCTGTTGATCATTCAGAGCAGGCATTGTCAGGCTCAGAGGCTGTCTTTGGATCCATACTGCCTGAATTCAAACATTGGCTCAGTTACTTCCTAGGGAATGTGACTTAAGTACATTACCTACTGCCTCTGTGCCAGTTTCCCCATCTGTAAAATTAGGGGTACTATTAATACCTATATCATAGGCTACAGTCAGGATTACATGAGTTAATCAGTGCCAGGTACTTAATAAAACTATCTGGAACATGATAAATTTTCAATAAACAGTGTGTTATGTTGTATTTCTAGTATTTAATAATTATTTATTATTATATTTTTGGTGTTTAATAATATCTGTCATAAAATAGGTACTCAAAAATACAAATGTAACTATGATAAGAAAGCTTATACTTGGTAGAAAAGAAAGGGCAAGAAGAGTAACTTAATCCTTAAATCTTTATCTTCTTAAATTCATGTCACCATGAGAAATCATGAGACTTTAAAGAAAATTTGGCAGTTTTGAAATTTGCTCATATTCATTCATTTGGCACAAAAACATCTATTGAGAGAAAATTATGCTAGGTTCTAGGAATCAAAACTCATTAAGATAACATCCTTGCCTTCAAGGAGCTCATGACTTAGTAGATGAACTCTGAAAGGTAAATAACTGATTATAATTGAGTCAGTGTGTGATAAGAGATGTTTATATACAAGCTATGGGAATAGGAGCGATGCTTCTTGATATGATTGTGCTTAAGGATCATCTAAAGAGTCTACTAAAAACACACTATCTTGAGCTTTATTCCTAGAACTTTTGAGACACCAGGTCTGGGGTTATGTACCTGCATTTGTGACAGATCTCCATGAGTGATTCCTGGAACAGAAGAAAAGAAGGTAACATTTGCCTGGATAGGTCAAGGAAGGCTGCATGGCAGAGGTGACGCATGTGCTGGGCTCTTACCAATGATTAGGAGTCTGCTAGCTTTTGACACAAGCAGGACAACTGTGTCCTGCATTGAGAATAGCTTTCCTGGTGTCACTGTCAAAGAGATCACAGAGCCTGACCATCGTTCCACTCGTCCCAAATATGTTACAATTATTTTATTTTTTTACTCTGAGCCCAGTGGTCTCAAGTTGCTTACACAGTAAATCACACAACCTCATGTAGAGATAAGACTGATCATCTACATTTGAGATTTTTCATGACTATGAGGCCCAGGTGAACGGCCGTTCTATCTGAGGTCTCCATTCACCCGAATGACAGTCCTTCAAAATTACTTATTTACTTTTGGAGGTAAATCTCAGTTTTAAATACCCCACTATTTTTCAGATTTTGGGACTCAACTGTCTAGTTCTAAAAGCCCCCTGGTGACTTAATACAGCTGATTCACCCCAGTTGTGGAGCATCACTGAAATTTACTATCTTTAGCACTTTTCTAATTCAAAAGTTCCATAGATAAAATCCTGTCTACCTGAATAAACTGAAAATACTATCATGATTTTTATTATCTTTCCATAGAGGGAAGAGAACAACTTTCCCTTCCTTTACTGCCTTTTTATTTTGTATTTTTCTTTTGCAAGGCTATATTTTCTATAATCATCATTTATAATAAACCAGATAAATGACACCATAAAGTGATTGTGGTGATTTTTTTCCACCAGCCGTTTGCCCATTCATTTGACTGGTAACATCATCTCTTCTCTACCACTGCCAATGATCTCAGTGAAACTGTCAGTCAAGATGCCTTGCTTGTGATCCAAGCTAATTAGGTTTTCTCGCTTAAGACTTCAGACCTTGAGCTGAGCAATGCAAGGACAGGAAACAATAAGGTTGTGACTGATCCATTCTGAATAGCTTCCAGATGAGACAGTCAATTAGATACCTAGACAGCCTGAGCTGCCCTGGTTCCTGCCCTTTCTCAGCTAGACTTTCAATTGGCTGAACTACTCATGTTTTGCCAACAATTTCCCATTTTGCAAAAGCTAGCCAGAGTTGGTTTCTGTTGCTTGCAGCTAAAGAGCTCTATAAGGTACAATGTTACAAGCAGTCTGTGATGTCTAGACTGGTCCTAGATTACAACCAAGGTGAGGGGAGAGTGTGAAAGAGTGAAAAAGTAAGTGACAAACTTTAGCAATCTTTTGAAAATAGCCAATCTGTCTGGTTATCCACTTGACATGAAGTTAACAAATGAATAGGAACTAGAAGATAATAAGTGAGAGGGTAGAGGCCTAGGATCACAGTCAATTTGGGGGGACAGTCACAAGGATTAAAAAACTCATATTAGAGTTTAAATGAAATCTATAAAAAATAATAAACACTATTTGGAACCCTGGCTTCACAAGAAAAAGCCAAATAACTGGTACCAAGCTGCATACTTTTCCACTAATCAAAACAGATCACTGAGTTATAATCTATAAAATATAATAAATGCTCATAGATCCACATCTGAATAAAACTGCTGACAAGGAATAAATTTGCCATGTGGCTTCTGATAAAGTATTTACTGCCTTCATTTGCATGACCTATAGCTGTTGCATTAAAAATACATATCCATACACTTACATCAATGTGCAAATTATACTTGCAATTTATGATAGGTATGAAATATGATATTTCAAATCACTTGCAAAACTGTTACTAAGGCATTCTGGGTATGGTTCTATCCAGGGAACAGTGGAAATAGCTTGCTGCAAGTATGGAGCTCCACTGAGTTTCCACCTGTTCCCACGGAATAAGCATTTTCCTTTGAACTGAAGGGGAACTTCACATCATTTACATGGCGGAAAGGAAAAATGAATTCAGGAGTGTTAATAGAGAACTCTCAGGTGACTCAGCTGGTAAAGCACCCTCCTGTAATGCGGGAGACCTGGGTTTGATCCCTGGAGGTACCTCTAGGGAAGGGAAAGGCTACCCACTCTAGTATTCTGGCCTGGAGAATTCCATGGACTGTATATAATCCATGGGTCAAAAAGAGTCAGACATGAGTGAGTGACTTTCACTTTAGAAGTACTTGCCATTTAAATCACAAAGTATTATGAAATGATATGAAACTGAATTTGATGAATTGCCAGAAGGAAATGAACTCCACTTAGCACAAGAGTAATTCTGATACAATGGTCACCCTCTATGGAGTGCTCAATCTTTGTTAAACATTGCACTGAGCCCTTCACTATCTTTATTAACTTTACAATATTCCTATGCAGTAGTTTTAATTTCCATATAACTCTTAAAAACAGGTTTAAATGACAACAGTTTCTGAAGGTGTGTCCAATGAAAAACTCTTAGGGAAGAATGCATACATCTAAAGATAACCGTGGATATTTTAACAAGACTTTGAAAGATAGAGAAAAGATAGAGATGTATTAAAAGAGACCTGTGAAATCTCTGCTAAACAGTGTCTAGCTTGGTCACCTACTAAGGAAGAACTGAAGTTGTTTCTAGTTGGGGTGTGAATACTCTGCTAATTGGAATTGCTAAGGTTGACTGAGGATATGTACATGCAGCTTTCTTTTCCCTATAAGTACATGTTACATCAGCATGTCCTGAAGATGGAAAGATTACACAGCAACCTAAATGTCCATCAACAGAGGAAATGTTAAAGAAGATGTATACAATGAAATATTCAGTTCAGTTGCTCAGTCGTGTCTGACTCTTTGTGACCCCATGAATTGCAGCACGCCAGGCCTCCCTGTCCATCACCAGCTCCTGGAGTCTACCTAAACCCATGTCCATGGAGTCGCTGATGCCATCCAGCCATCTCATCCTCTGGTGTCCCCTCCTCCTCCCGCCCCCAAACCTTCCCAGCATCAGGGTCTTTTCCAATGAGTCAACTCTTCGCATGAGGTGGCCAAAGTATTGGAGTTTCAGCTTCAATATCAGTCCTTCCAATGAATATTCAGGACTTACTTCCTTTAGGATGGACTGGTTGGATCTGCCTGCAGTCCAAGGGACTCTCAAGAGTCTTCTCCAACACCACAGTTCAAAAGCATCAATTCTTCAGCACTCAGCTTTCTCCACAGTCCAACTCTCACATCCATACATGACTACTGGAAAAACCATAGCCTCGACTAGATGGACCTTTGGTGGCAAAGTAATGTCTCTGCTTTTAAATATTCTATCTAGGTTGGTCATAACTTTCCTTGCAAGGAATAAGCGTCTTTTAATTTCATGGCTGCAATCACCATCTGCAGTGATTTTGGAGCCCCCCAAAATAAAGTCTGACACTGTTTTCACTGTTTCCCCATCTATTTCTCATAAAGTGATACAGTCAGCAAAAACAAGACAGGGAGCTGACTGTGGTTCAGATCATGAACTTCTTATTGCCAAATTCAGACTTAAATTGAAGAAAGTAGGGAAAATCACTAGACCATTCAGGTATGACCTAAATAAAATCCCTTATGACTATACAGTGGAAGTGAGAAATAGATTTAAGGGACTAGATCTGATAGACAGAATTCCTGATAAACCATGGACGGAGGTTCAGGACCTTGTACAGGAGACAGGGATTAAGACCATCCCCATGGACAAGAAATGCAAAAAAGCAAAATGGCTGTCTGAGGAGGCCTTGCAAATAGCTGTGAAAAGAAGAGAAGTGAAAAGCAAAGGAGAAAAGGAAAGATATTCCCATCTCAATTCAGAGTTTCAAAGAACAGCAAGGAGAGATAAGAAAGCCTTCCTCAGTGATCAATGCAAAGAAATAGAGGAAAGCAACAGAATGGGAAAGACTAGAGATCTCTTCAAGAAAATTAGAGATACCAAGGGAACATTTCATGCAAAGATGGGCTCAATAAAGGAAAGAAATGGTAGGGACCTAACAGAAGCAGAAGATATTAAGAAGAGGTGGCAAGAATACACAGAAGAACTGTACAAAAAGATCTTCATGACCCAGATAATCACAATGGTGTGATCACTCACCTAGAGCCAGACATCCTGGAGTGTGAAGTCAAGTGGGAATTAGAAAGCATCGCTACAAACAAAGCTAGTGGAGGTGATGGAATTCCAGTTGAGCTATTTCAAATCCTGAAAGATGCTGCTGTGAAAGTGCTGCTCAATATGCCAGCAAATTTGGAAAACTCAGCAGTGGCCACAGGACTGGAAAAGGTCAGTTTTCATTCCAATCCCAAAGAAACGCAATGCCAAAGAATGCTCAAACTACTGCATAATTGCACTCATCTCACACGCTAATAAAGTAATGCTCAAAATTCTCCAAGCCAGGCTTCAACAGTACGTGAACCGTGAACTTACAGATATTCAAGCTGGTTTTAGAAAGGGCAGAGGAACCAGAGATCAAATTGCCAACATCTGCTAGATCATCAAAAAAGCAAAAGAGTTTCAGAAAAACATCTATTTCTGCTTTATTGACTATGCCAAAGCCTTTGACTGTGTGGATCACAATAAACTGGAAAATTCTGAAAGAGATAGGCATACCAGACCACCTGACCTGCCTCTTGAGAAACCTGTATGCAGGTCAGGAAGCAACAGTTAGAAATGGACATGGAACAAGACTGGTTCCAAATAGGAAAAGGAGTACGTCAAGGCTCTATATTGTCACCCTGCTTATTTAACTTACATGCAGAGTACATCATGAGAAACGCTGGGCTGGAATAAGCACAAGCTGGAATCAAGACTGCCGGGAGAAATATCAATAACCTTAGAATGAAATATTACTTGGCCATAAAAGAAAATGAAATAATACCATTTACAGCAACAGGAATGTACCTAAAGATTGACATACTGAGTGAAGTAGGTCCAATGTCCTATGATATCTCTCATATGTAGAATCTAAAAAAAAGCATACAAACAAATGTATCTACAAAACAGAAATAGAGTTACATATATAGAAAACAAACTTATGATTACTAGGGGGTCAGAGTGGGGAGGAATAAATTGGGAGGCTGGGACTGACACACAGTAGTGTGTATATAAAATAGTTATAAAAATAGGTAACTGATAAGGACATCCTGTATAGCACAGGGAACTTTACTTAATACTCTATAATCACCTATATGGAAAAAGAATCTAAAAAAGATTGGATGTATGTATATATATATATATGTGTATATATATATATATATATATATATATATATATAATAGACTCAGATCTTCACCTGAAACTAGCACAACATTGTAAATAAACCATACTCCAATAAAAATTCTTTTAAAAAAGATAACGTAGTTTGCTTTTACCTAGAAAAAATTTTGTTTTTCAACTTGAGGAGCTAAATAGGGACAATTTCTCTTCCCCTTCTGAATAACTCACTCCTTCTGGAAGGTATTTTTCTGGGTCTCAATTCTTCAGCAGCCCCAAGTGTTTAAGGACACTTCAGTAAAAATATTGCCCTGCTAATCTGTATGGATGTGAGAGTTGGACTGTGAAGAAAGCTGAGCGCCGAAAAATTGATGCTTTTGAACTGTGGTGTTGGCGAAGACTCTCGAGAGTCCCTTGGACTGCAAGCAGATCCAACCAGTCCATCCTAAAGAAGATCAGTCCTGGGTGTGCATTGGAAGGACTGATGCTGAAGCTGAATCTCCAATACTTTGGCCACCTGATGCGAAGAGTTGACTCATTGGAAAAGACCCTGATTCTGGGAGGGATTGGGGGCAGGAGGAGAGGGGACGACAGAGGATGAGATGGCTGGATGGCATCACCAACTCAATGGACATGAGTTTGAGTAAACTCTGGGAGTTGGTGATGGACAGGGAGGCCTGGCGTGCTGCAACTCGTTGGGTCACAAAGAGTCCGACATGATTGAGCGACTGAACAGAACTGAATGTGAAATAATCAAGGTTGATAAGATGCCTGGACCAGATTTTAAGAGAGTACATCTGTTGGACCTCTGGAAAACTTACAAAATGAAAAACAGACCAGATCCACTGAGAAGCACACTTGCCAAGTGCCTACATGTGTCTACATGTTGAGGGTGTGGTGGTGCTGGAATTACTGAGCATTTCCTTCACTCAGCTCTGACCCAACAAGCCCTATGATCTGATCAGTAAAAGAAACTAAGTACACTGACGCAGCACAGTGGTTCCCAAAAGTCACTGACCCTCAGAATAAAAAATAGCAAGCATTTCTTCAGTTGCTTACTATATTCCAACAACCAAGAGAGATACCTTATCCTTCCAACAGTCCTGCCAAATAGGTATCACTTCCCTGTTTTGTTGATGAGACAACAGACCCAGTTAGGTTGGATCCTTTGCCTGTTAACATGTCTTGTTGTTGTTAAGTCGTTAAGTCGTATCTGACCCTTTGTGACCCCATGGAGTGTAGCCCACCAGGCCTGTCCATGGGACTTCCCAGGCAAGAATACTGGAGCAGGTTGCCACTTCCTTCTCCAGGGGATCTTCCCAACCTGGGGATCGAACCCATGACTCCTGCATTGGCAGGTGGATTCTTTACCACTGAGCCACCAGGAAAGCTGTTAATGCATCTAGTGAGAGGAAAAAGCATAATTTAAATCTCAGCAGTCTTCTCCAAGAGTTCACATTCTCACTCATCACGTTAAAATATATTAGGGTTGGAGACTAGAAATGGGAATAATTAAAAGTCCCCCCAGGTAATTCTTATGCGTCCAGCTTAATGCTAGTTTAAGAATCCACTAGTAAAGTGTCTTTAATGTACATAAAAATTGTTTAGGAATCTTGTTACACAGGAGATGCTGATTCAGTAGGTCTGGATTTTGGCCTGAGGGTCTGCATTCCTAACAAGAGCCAGGTGATACTGCGGCTCTTGTCCTTGGGCCACTTTTTGAGCAGCAAGTCAATAGAACACAGCACTCAGGGGCAGAAAGTTTTAAATTGTTCTCTAATAATGTCCTGAGTTCTTCTGTCTTCAGACAAATCATCAACACCTTAAGTATCTTAGAGAGTATCTCCATCCCCTTTCAGTGCTAGACCTGTAGAAATAAAGCCATTCAATGAATGCTTAAGTAATTCTTGAGAAAAATATTCTTTTAAAAATCTCAGCACAAGATGAAATGGAACAAAGGAGTTTGCCTGCACAGTGCAGGGGCCCTGATTTACTTCCACATATAAGTAGTTATGGAATCAGTCCCTGAATCTGATTTCCTGTTAGGTGATAATCGACAGTAGTCACTTTTCTAGGGAGTTATGGAAAAATGGGTTCTCCATCAAGAAAGTTGTTAGACTACAGAACAAAGGCAAATGACATGTGCTCTTTAGGATTTGCAAAAAGATTTAAACATCTTAAAAAAACACAATTATATGGTACTGAAGTTCCAAATATTTACTGTTCAAATTTTTTTTGTATTAAAATTTCATCTCCTATACACTCTATTCACATGGGAAAACTTCTGCCTGAATTCCTGCAGTCTTCATTTTCCTATCTGATCTACAGCTATGTGGAACTGTCACCACAGAAAACTAATTGCCCTGGTCACTCCCCAAAGAACTTGCTCATGATTTTATCAACCTTTATTTGACCAAAGATTAGTCTTTTGATCTTGGAAAGAAAAATATGTCCAACTTAGTCAGCAAGTTTTTAGAATAACTGAGTATATGGTCATCACGATTTTTTTTTAATAACTACTTCAAACTCAGCTCTCCATTCCTCTCATTAACTCCATCCATGCCAAACACACACACACACACACACACCAATTCACAGATGTAAGAGTTAATCTATTTCTGAAGACAATATAGACATGTATGTATATATCATAGGGTTTTTAACACATTTGGGGACTCAAAAACATTCCTTAATGGGAAAACACAATAGTCAAGACTTTCTTCAAGTGAAACACAATACCTGATATCTCGTTGTCCAAATACGTGCTGTGCTCTCTAGAGAAGTGAGTTTCAAAATTGATAGGACTTCATTGAGTCATAGAATACTATAGAGCAATGAGGGTGAATATAAAAAAGAGTAATGCTAAATGTATCAACCTGGGGAGATTTCCAAAACTAAAAATACTGGGTGAAAAAAATCAAGTTTGCAAAAAAAAATTGATAGGACTTAAGCTGCCCTGCAGATGTTGACTGTAACTCTGAAATCAAAAGTTGCTTGCTCCATGGAAGAAAAGCTATGACAAACCTAGACAGCATATTAAAAAGCAGAGACATTGCTTTGCTGATAAAAGTCCATATAGTCAAAGCTACGGTTTTTCCGTACAGTAGTCATGTATGGATATGAGTCGAACCATAAAGAAGGCTGAGCACCAAAGAATTGATGCCTTTGAATTGTGGTGCTGGAGAAGACTCTTGAGAGTCCCTTCACAGCAAGGAGGTAAAACCAGTCAATCCTAAAGAAAAACAGTCCTGAGTATTCATTGGAAGGACTGATGCTGAAGCTCCAATACTTTGGCCACTTGATATGAGGAGGCGACTCATTGGAAAAGACCCTGATGCTGGGAAAAATTGAGGGCTGGAGGAAAAGAGGATGACAGAGGATGAGGTGATTGGGTGGCATCATCAACTCAATGAACATGAGTCTGAGCAAACTCTGGGAGATAGTGAAGGACAGGGAATCCTGATACACTGCAATCCATGGAGTCACACAGAGTTGGACATAACTGAGTAAATGAACAGCAACAACAAACCTGCCCCAGATAAGTCTTATTTGGAAATGCAGTTTTCTAGATTCTATGCCCAGCAATTGTGATTCAGGAGATGAGGAGTCAGGCTCAGGAATCTGCCTTTCTACAAGTATCTCAGGGGTCCTTTCTCTAGCAGCCCAGAGTTTAGAATGGGAGTCAGTCATATAAACAAATCATTGCACACATCTGATAAATTCAAGGAGTGAGGAAAGGGAGAGAAAGGACTATACTTATTGCAGAGTAGGGAAGGATGTTAGGGGTGGCTTCCTCACAGTGTGTGTTTAAGTTGAGTCTTGAGAGAGAAGTAAAAGTTCAGCAGAGGCTGGTTAATGGGAAGCAAACAGACACACCTTCTAAAGTACAATTGTTAAAGATAAAGTTGGGGGAAATGAGAGAAGGCAGAGGCAGTTGGCACACGACATCATGTAGGTTATATGCTGATCAACCTCCTCGGGGGCATTAATCACATTATAGCCATCACAATTTTGTGTACTTACTGCAATGATTTTCTGACATGTGTCAACAAAGTATCTTGAAGAAAGAGTGCCTGTTTCTGATTTGGACCAAGACTAGAGGGTTGGTGGTTGGGCTAGAGGAAGAGAAATACAAGGACTGTACTCCATGTTCACTACTTGTCAGTCTCATAGATGTACACATCTGTTGATAAGGAACACAAGGAATCCTAAAGAAAGACTGCAGTTACACCCCACTGTTGACTGCTCGGAGAAAGGTTAAATAATGGGAGAAGTTGAAGTTGACCTGGGGGATGATCAAACATCTTATTCACTGTCTGTCTTTCTCCAAATGGTGCCAAGACATTAATCAAACAACCAATATTAAGAGTGCTTCAGACAGAAGACCAAGCTGCAACCATTAGTCACAGATCTGATGACCTTGGTCTTTCAAACTCCAGACACCATCTACCCAGAGCACAGCTTTCATTTCTCAAGAGAACCCTCACTGTTCACTGTCTCTCACCCTTATCTGGGTTTTTGTCAGTCCTTCTCTCTGTTGAATTGAGCCTTCGTGTTCATTTCAAAGACTTTAACCTCAGAGAGATGTTTTTATTTCAGTTTTGAAAGTAACATCACCTAGTTGATCTTCCTACATGGGTACTTTCCAAGGGTGTCATATTTTCCATCTAAGGAGCGATAAGGAATCTACAGGTGCAGTGTTAGCCAGCTTACTTCTGTAACCATCCTTACAACCTCATTATCATGACTATTTAAAATAACATTTATTCATCACTTGCCATGTGCCCATCCATTGTCCTAAATCTTTATACTCATGATTTTCTTTTCTTTTCTTTTTTTTTCCATTTATTTTTATTAGTTGGAGGCTAATTACTTTCCAACATTGCAGTGGTTTTTGTCATACATTGAAATGAATTAGCCATGGATTTACATGTATTCCCCATCCCATTCCCCCCTCCCACCTCCCTCTCCACCCGATCCCTCTGGGTCTTCCCAGTGCACCAGGCCCGAGCACTTGTCTCATGCACCCAACCTAGGCTGGTGATCTGTTTCACCCTAGATAATATACATGTTTCGATGCTGTTCTCTTGAAACATCCCACCCTCGCCTTTTCCCAGAGTCCACAAGTCTGTTCCATACATCTGAGTCTCTTTTTCTGTTTTGCATATAGGGTTATCATTACCATCTTTCTAAATTCCATATATATGTGTTAGTATACTGTAATGGTCTTTATCTTTCTGGCTTACTTCACTCTGTATAATGGGCTCCAGTTTCATCCATCTCATTAGAACTGATTCAAATGAATTCTTTTTAATGGCTGAGTAATATTCCATGGTGTATATGTCCCACAGCTTCCTCATCCATTCATCTGCTGATGGGCATCTAGGTTGCTTCCATGTCCTGGCTATTATAAACAGTGCTGTGATGAACATTTGGGTGCACGTGTCTCTTTCAGATCTGGTTTCCTCGGTGTGTATGCCCAGAAGCGGGATTGCTGGGTCATATGGCAGTTCTATTTCCAGCTTTTTAAGAAACCTCCACACTGTTTTCCATAGTGGCTGTACTAATTTGCACTCCCACCAACAGTGTAAGAGGGTTCCCTTTTCTCCACACCCTCTCCAGCATTTATTGCTTGTAGACTTTTGGATAGCAGCCATCCTGACTGGCGTGTAATGGTACCTCATTGTGGTTTTGATTTGCATTTCTCTGATAATGAGTGATGTTGAGCATCTTTTCATGTGTTTTTGTGCCATCTGTATGTCTTCCTTGGAGAAATGTCTGTTTAGTTCTTTGGCCCATTTTTTGATTGGGTCACTTATTTTTCTGGAGTTGAGCTGGAGGAGTTGCTTGTATATTTTTGAGATTAATGCTTTGTCTGTTGCTTCGTTTGCTATTATTTTCTCCCAATCTGAGGGCTGTCTTTTCACCTTGCTTATAGTTTCCTTTGTTGTGCAAAAGCTTTTAAGTTTCATTAGGTCCCATTTGTTTATTTTTGCTTTTGTTTCTAAAATTCTGGGAGGTGGGTCATAGAGGATCCTGCTGTGATTTATGTCAGAGAGTGTTTTGCCTATGTTATCCTCTAGGAGTTTTATAGTTTCTGGTCTTACATTTAGATCTTTAATCCATTTTGAGTTTGTTTTTGTGTATGGTGTTAGAAAGTGTTCTAGTTTCATTCTTTTACAGGTGGTTGACCAGTTTTCCCAGCACCACTTGTTAAAGAGGTTGTCTTTTTTCCATTGTATATCCTTGCCTCCTTTGTTGAAGATAAGGTGACCATAGGTTCATGGATTTATCTCTGGGCTTTCTGTTCTGTTCCATTGATCTATATTTCTGTCTTTGTGCCAGTACCATACTGTCTTGATGACTGTGGCTTTGTAGTATAGTCTGAAGTCAGGCAGATTGATTCCTCCAGTTCCATTCTTCTTTCTCAAGGTTACTTTGGCTATTCGAGGTTTTTTGTATTTCCATACAAATTGTGAAATTATTTGTTCTAGTTCTGTGAAAAATACCGTTGGTAGTTTGATAGGGATTGCATTGAATCTATAGATTGCTTTGGGTAGTATAGCCATTTTCACAATATTGATTCTTCCAATCCACGAACACGGTATGTTTCTCCATCTGTTTGTGTCCTCTTTGATTTCTTTCATCAGTGTTTTATAGTTTTCTATGTATAGGTCTTTTGTTTCTTTAGGTAGATATACTCCTAAGTATTTTATTCTTTTTGTTGCAATGGTGAATGGTATTGTTTCCTTAATTTCTCTTTCTGCTTTCTCATTGTTAGTGTATAGGGATGCAAGAGATTTCTGTGTGTTAATTTTATATCCTGCAACTTTACTGTATTCATTGATTAGCTCTAGTAATTTTCTGGTAGAGTCTTTAGGGTTTTCTATGTAGAGGATCATGTCATCTGCAAACAGAGTTTCACTTCTTCTTTTCCTATCTGGATTCCTTTTACTTCTTTTTCTGCCCTGACTGCTGTGGCCAACACTTCCAAAACTATGTTGAATAGTAGTGGTGAGAGTGGGCACCCTTGTCTTGTTCCTGATTTCAGGGGAAATGCTTTCAATTTTTCACCATTGAGGGTGATGCTTGCTGTGGGTTTGTCATATATAGCTTTTATTATGTTGAGGTATGTTCCTTCTATTCCTGCTTTCTGGAGAGTTTTAATCATAAATGGATGTTGAATTTTGTCAAAGGCTTTTTCTGCATCTATTGAGATAATCATATGTTTTTTATCTTTCAATTTGTTAATGTGGTGTATTACATTGATTGATTTGTGGATATTAAAGAATCCTTACATTCCTGGGATAAAGCCCACTTGGTCATGGTGTATGATTTTTTAAATTTGTTGTTGGATTCTGTTTGCTAGAATTTTGTTAAGGATTTTTGCATCTATGTTCATCAGTGATATTGGCCTGTAGTTTTCTTTTTTTGTGGCATCTTTGTCTGGTTTTGGAATTAGGGTGATGGTGGCCTCATAGAATCAGTTTGGAAGTTTACCTTCTCCTGCAATTTTCTGGAAGAGTTTGAGTAAGATAGGTGTTAGCTCTTCTCTAAATTTTTGGTAGAATTCAGCTGTGAAGCCATCTGGTCCTGGGCTTTTGTTTGCTGGAAGATTTCTGATTACAGTTTCGATTTCCTTGCTTGTGATGGGTTTGTTTAGATCTTCTATTTCTTCCTGGTTCAGTTTTGGAAAGTTATACTTCTCTAAGAACTTGTCCATTTCTTCCAAGTTGTCCATTTTATTGGCCTAGAGCTGCTGGTAGTAGTCTCTTTTGATCCTTTGTATTTCAGTGTTGTCTGTTGTGATCTCTCCATTTTCATTTCTAATTTTGTTAATTTGGTTCTTCTCCCTTTGTTTCTTAATGAGTCTTGCTAATGGTTTGTCAATTTTGTTTACTTTTTCAAAAAACCAGCTTTTAGCTTTGTTGATTTTTGCTATGGTCTCTTTAGTTTCTTTTGCATTTATTTCTGCCCTAATTTTTAAGATTTCTTTCCTTCTACTAACCCTGGGGTTCTTCATTTCTTCCTTCTCCAGTTGCTTTAGGTGTAGAGTTAGGTTATTTATTTGACTTTTTTCTTGTTTCTTGAGGTAGGCCTGTAATGCTATGAATCTTCCCCTTAGCACCACTTTTACAGTGTCCCATAGGTTTTGGGTTGTTGTGTTTTCATTTTCATTCATTTCTATGCATATTTTGATTTCTTTTTTGATTTCTTCTATGATTTGTTGGTTATTCAGAAGCGTGTTGTTTAGCCTCCATATGTTTGAATTTTTTAACAATTTTTTTCCTGTAATTGAGATCTAATCTTACTGCACTGTGGTCAGAAAAGATGACTGGAATGATTTCAGTTTTTTTGAATTTACCAAGACTAGATTTATGGCCCAGGATGTGATCTATTCTGGAGAAGGTTCTGTGTGCACTTGAGAAAAAGGTGAAGTTGATTGTTTTGGGGTGAAACGTCCTATAGATGTCAATTAGGTCTAGCTGGTCCATTGTGTCCTTTAAAGTTTGTGTTTCCTTGTTCATTTTCTGTTTAGTTGATCTATCCATAGTTGTGAGTGGGGTATTAAAGTCTCTCTACTATTATTGTGTTACTATTAATTTCCTCTTTTATACTCATTAGCGTTTGCCTTACATATTGCGGTGCTCCTATGTTGGGTGCATATATATTTATAATTGTTATATCTTCTTCTTGGATTGATCCTTTGATCATATGATTTTCTTTTAAGAAGAATTCTGTGATATAGCTATTATTAAACCCCATTTAGAAGAGAACACTGTGGTTCAGAGAGGTTAAGTAACTTCTCCTGGATCACAGTTAATTAAAAGCAGAACCAGGATACAAACATAGTATTGTGTGCCTCCAAAGGCCACAGTACTAATCAGTATGGATACTGCCCTGTCCCTTTGTTTCAAACAAGGAGCTATATCATCAATATCAATTTTATACCTAACCTTTTGTGAGCTAGTTCTTTCAACATACTAGCTTATTTAAACCTCACAACAACCTTCTGTTGTGGGTTATAGTGTCCTCATTTTAGAGATCAGAAAACCATGACACAGAGAAATTAAACCATACACCCAAGATCATTCAGTTAATAAGTGGTTGGAGGTGGGATCAAATTATTCAAAACAGCATATGATATCTATTTAAAATGGCTCCAATCTTGTATTTTGTTCTTACATAGCAGTCTTAATCTAATTATATCCAACATTAGTAAGATGTTTTACCAGTTAGAAAAATATACTAAGTTATCTAGGTTTGTGTTTTAGTTCAGAGGGAAAGCACCATAAGAATCTAGAAATTTTAAGTGTCAGATCTTTGCTTCCAAATATAATCACTAGAAACTAAATTTTGCAATACATGGTCAAAACTTGCCTACCTAACATGTCTTATTGGCATTAATTTATTCATTCCATGTTCAGTGATTTACATATCGTCACTGGGTTCCTGTAGCTTCTGGGACTGGAGAATCAAAGTGGACTGAGTCATGATCCCTGACTTCAAGAAGCTTCCAGTTTGGTGGAAGAGACACAAAAGGAAACCAGTGATTATAGTAATGATCTATTCAAGTACTGCGGTTTAT
The DNA here is from genome assembly GCF_023699985.2 of Odocoileus virginianus. Lineage (NCBI taxonomy): Eukaryota > Metazoa > Chordata > Mammalia > Artiodactyla > Cervidae > Odocoileus > Odocoileus virginianus. Next base: position 54,564,938 of record NC_069676.1, read on the forward strand.
CATATGCTTTGACAGATTTGGGAACTCCACGAGGACAGGATCTCTGCCTCATTCTGCTTTGTCTCCACCCAGTCCCTAAACCAGTGCCTGAAGGAAGGTGAGAACACAAAAACTTACAAGTGCATGTGTGAATGAACAGATCGTATGAAGGTGGTGAGGCAGGGGGTGGGGGACAGGGTCTAAATCAGCCAAGCTTTGGGGCACAGAGGACAACGAAAAATCCTTAAAGGTGGGTTATTAAAAACCGAAGAATTTGCAGAAGTGAGCCAGCCAAGGAGGGGGTTGGGGACAATGGAAATGGAGGACCAGAAACATGGACGAGAGCAACGTGAGTTGTGATGCTGACGACAGGCCTCTGAAAAAGCCTTTTTAGATTTGTCTGGGGACACGTAGAAATGTGAACCAGCTGACACCCAGAAGACAGGAAGACTCGAAGAGGAGGGGTGGCCACAGTGAGACAGAGCTCTGGGGTCCTCAGGAGCCAGGTCACGGCTCTCAAGCTAAGGACTGTCAACCTGACTCCAAAAGCCACAGAGAGGTCATCGATAGGTTTTAAGCAGGGAAACATCATGAACAATTTTAATTGATTGGAAAAGTTGTGACCCCTCTTCTCTAACCCTTTATAGGTATGGATTTGTTAGATAATGTTGTAAACAGTTGTGTCAAGATTTATTAGTAGTTGTCATCCTATTTCTAGCTCAGTTCTAGAGCGACTGCCTATAAGTCCCTCTCCTAAGCTCCTCCTCTGCCTCCCTTGGCCCTAGTGAGACTAGCCGGGATGATCCAAGACCCTTTTACTGCTTCTAAGGGTGCTCCATCCATCAGACCTAATATCTCATCCTACACCTATAGAAGCACTGGGAAAAAAGACCAGCACATGCTCTGGTGAATGAAAATCACTAAGAATCTCAACAGAGCAGAGAGAGAGGAATAGCAATCAGAATGAAAAGCCACCAGACCTCAATGGAAAAGGACCAGGTTGTACAGACAAACCTAAACAAATTAGAGTCAGAGCTCAGTTCAACATCTTTCAAGCAGAGCATCAGCCCTAAATCCCAGGTGATAGGTTTTCACACATTTGAGGAAGATAACCTATAAATTTCTTAAGCTAGAAACAACAGATTTTATTTCTAGCATGTTGAAGCTGCAAGTCTTTCCTCATTGTATGTGATTCCCCCTATACTATACTCCAGCCTCCATGCTTTTTTCTGTTTTCTGGCATTTTGGTATTTTCTGACTGTGAAAGCAACTTATGCTCATTGTAAAAATTTATGCAATACAGAAAAAATAATTGAAACAAAAAGTATTCTTCATGCCACCAACCAGATCAACCAGGCACAACATTTTTGACTCTTGTCCCAACTTCTGCCCTCAAATATACATAAAGTTATTGTTATTACTCTTTTGCTATTATTGTTGTCTTTTAAAGAAATATCAGTTGGGTAATTTTCTTTCTTTTACTTAGTATTCTGTAGCTATGCTTTACATTGTGATTTCTAAAGCCTGAAGAATATTCCATTATGTGGATATACCATAATTTTATCAATCTCCTCTTCATAGACATTAGAATTATTCATAACAACCAGAAAATTTATGAAAAAGGCAGGCTGTGAGGAACACCCATGTAGCTAAATTTTCTTACATCTCTGCGATTATTTACTTAAAATTCAAGAAGTGTAATTGTGAAACCAAACAGTATGCACATTTAAAACTTGCTACATATGCTACATATCACTGAACTGCCCTCTCAAAGGCTGGTATCAATGTACCATCTTCCTTGGTTGTCCAGTGGTTAAGACTTGGTGCTTCCATGACAGGGGGCAGGTCTGATCCCTGGCTGGGGAGATAATATCCTGCATGCCATGTGGCACAGTCAAAAAATAAAAACAATAAAGCATGTTATTGTCTTTAAAACATTCCTATTTTTTAAAAATTGACCAAAAGTGTCCAATGTACACCATCTTTACCTGCTTTAAGTATTACCATTTGTTCTAACTTTTGCCTCCCTGACAGGTGGAAATCAGCATCACTTGATTTCAACTTTTTGATTACTGGTAAGTTTGAACACATTTTCCCATGATTCAGTTCAGTTCAGTCACTCCGTCGTGTCTGACTCTTTGCGACCCCATGAATCGCAGCACTCCAGGCCTCCCTATCCATCACAAACTCCCGGAGTTTACTCAAACTCATGCCCATCGAATCGGTGATGCCATCCAGCCATCTCATCCTCTGTCGTCCCCTTCTCCTCCTGCCCCCAATCCCTCCCAGGATCAGGGTCTTTTCCAATGAGTCAAATTTTCGCATGAGGTGGCCAAAGTTTTGGAGTTTCAGCTTCAGCATCAGTCCGCCCAATGAATACCCAGGACTGATCTCCTTTAGGATGGACTGATTGGATCTCCTTGCAGTCCAAGGGACTCTCAAGAGTCTTCTCCAACACCACAGTTCAAGAGCATCAATTTTTCAGTGCTCAGCTTTCTTCACAGTCCAACTCTCACATCCGTACATGACCACTGGAAAAACCATAGCCTTGACCAGACGGACATTTGTTGGCAAACTAATGTCTCTGCTTTTTAATATGCTGTCTAGTTTGGTCATAACTTTCCTTCCAAGGAGTAAGCGTCTTTTAATTTCATGGCTTCAGTCACAATCCGCAGTGATTTTGGAGCCCAGAAAAATAAAGTCTGACACTGTTTCACTGTCTCCCCATCTATGGTGAGGTGATGGGACCAGAAGTCATGATCTTAGTTTTCTGAATGTTAAGCTTTAAACCAACTTTTTCACTCTCCTCTTTCACTTTCATTAAGAGGTTTTTTAGTTCCTCTTCACTTTCTGGCATAAGAGTGGTGTCATCTGCATATCTGAGGTTATTGATATTTCTCCTAGCAAGCTTGATTCCAGCTTGTGCTTCCTCCAGCCCAGCGTTTCTCGTGATGTACTCTGCATATAAGTTAAACAAGCAAGGTGACAGTATACAGCCTTGAGGTACCCCTTTTCCTATTTGGAACCAGTCTGTTGTTTCCATGTCCAGTTCTAACTGTTGCTTGTGATTACTAGGCATTTATTCTTTTATGAATTGCATTTTCATGTCTTCTGCTCATATTCCTGTTTGATGATGCTTTTTCTATTATATTAAGAATATTAGGGAGGCTCAAGAGGAAAGGTATATATATATATATAAACTTATGCCTGATTCATGTTGTATGGCAGAAACAAATGCAACACTGTAAAGCAACTATCCTCAAATTAAAAATAAAAAAGAATATTAACCCACTGAAAATTTATTTTATAGACAGAAAATTATAATTGGGTCCAGTTACCTACAGACTTTCCACCCTACCCTCTGATAGGCAGATACACACCTCTGGGTGTGTCCCTAGAGCACTGACTGTATTATGAAGTCATCGTCTAAGGTATTTCAGAAAGAAAAAAGCCTGGCAAAGCTTATTCAGCTAGTCTGGGATTCATGTGCTTAAACAGCCATCTCTGTGCTTCAAGGAGAAAGGAAAGAGTGAATCACCTCACCCCCAACCCCCACTCCCTTCCAGGTCTTTTTGAACTTGTTCTATGAATCTGCATGTGGGGGCCTTTCTTTACATTCCTGTGTTCTGAATTCTAGAAGCACTAGAGGTGTGAAGAACATTATGCTTATATTTTGGGTCAGTCCAGGGTCCAACACTTCTCCAAAATCCTCTGCTTCCAACGTTTCTCTTTGTTTTTTAGGTGAGGAAAAGATGGATCTAGCACAGAGAGATAGAGGGACGGAGGGAGGAAGGCCCAATCAGAAATACCATTTCAGAATTACAAATATAACCTGACCTGACTCTGATCACACTCATTACACAGATAGTAAGGAACCTGCCGGTAGCCACACAACTAAATAGTGGCAGAGCTGGGATTGGAACTCAGGCCTCTATGAGTCCAAATTCATTGTGTGTGTACAATGCCTTGTAATCACCACGTCTGCTCACTCTGGTTTTTATAAGTAAGTGATAGAAGGCCCAGGGGACTATGCCACTGGCCTGTGGTCCTCAGATTTCCTTGGCAAAGCTGAGCGGAGCATACAGGCCTCTGACCAGCAGGCCACAGCTGATTCCCTTCACCGTGCTGACTCATCTTTGAGAAGATGATGCAATCTAATGAGAAAACATTAAATGTGTACAGATTGGATCGGGGCTGTTTTGTTATTTCAGAACATGTTGGACAAAGTGAGCTAAACACCAGGCTCTTTGCAGAGCTCCCTACCAAGGGGTATCTCCTGGGAGTCTTTCTAAAACTTTCTATAACTGGTAGTTATACCCCAGTGTCAGTTACCTTCAGATAAAAGTCAGCATACGCAATGGCTGTGTGTGAGCTGCTGTCTTTATGGAGGTTCAGTGGGGTTAAAGCTGGGCTGATATCACATGTGAAAATGTCTCTCAGATGCTGTAGTCAAGTCCCTCCCCTCGGTGCCACAGGAAGCGGGGATCTGTGCAGTGGGGAGTGGGGTGTTCCTTCTCTCCCTGCTCCTACCTGCTTGCTGCTCACCTCTCACAGGCTCACTGCCTCCTCTACCAGCTTAGTTCTCCACCCACACTTGGATTTTCTTATTCTTTAACTATGCAGTCAGCTGAGCAAATCCAGTTAATTGGGGCTTCATTTTTTTTTCTCCAAGTGGTTTAAACCAATTGTTTTGTACAAATTTGGCACCCTCAATTTTTCCCCCATCTTTTCCTACAGGTAATATTACTATCCAAATTTTTCCATAATGCCATTATCCCCCTTGTAAAGAGTCTGAAGGCTAATGAAGGAATTTGCCTAAAGTCACACCACTGACACATCACACAGCCTGAGCTCAAGTCCATTTATGTGAGTCCCCAAATTCCAGCTCTAATGACCCTAGCTCCCTAACTCTTTGTGCTCAAAGTTTACCATCTTTGCTAACTTCCAATATAGTGAATAAAGACTTATACTCCAAAGAAAGAAGAGTGAAAAACCGCTTGAGCTTTTGGATCTCATTTGGAAGTTTTCACAAAGATGGAGATTTCACTATGATGGATAATTGCCCTTTCTTGAGACAAAGAATGAGATGGTTTGATGGCATCACTGACTCAATGGACAAGAGTTTGAGTAAATTCTGGAAGTTGGTGACGGACAGGGAGGCCTGGTGTGCCACAGTCCATGGGGTTACAGAGTCGGACACAACTGAGCAACTGAACTGAACTGAGGCTGCGTCTCCTCTGATGAGACCTGATCTCCTCTAGGCAGGTGAGCCTTCCACAGGCTGATTCTAAAGTAGTTGTACATGGGACTCCAAGGCAGTTTTGTTCTGTCCATACCTCAGTGAAGCAGTTCCTAAGTGTGCTTCCAAAGCATGTATTCTAGGAGACACTCCTAAACATTGGGTTTCATGACTACATACTTCAGGGAACAGAGATAAATTAAGTCATTGTTTCCATTTATGTTCTATTAAACACTGTTGTGTGAGGTTGTATTAGTTGTGGTAGTGAATAAACAAGTTGAGATCAAATAATTTTGGCTCAGCAAACTGAATATTCTGATTTCCTCTTGGAGATTCCAGGTAAATGTTAATACATGAAAGATCCTGACAAGTTCTGTTAAAATCTATTTTTTAAAATTTGATGCTTCTCAGATTTATTTGATCTTAGGGCCTTATTTCATCATGCAACTCTAGCTCACAAAGACCCACTCCAGACAGGCTTCTGGTGTGAATTTCAGTTTGAAATTGTGCTTTAAAACGGGTTAGTGGAGGTACCCCTTTGGAGAATCTAGGCCTGATTCTGTGATCAGCTAGTTGAGTGACTGTGACTCACTCCTTTCTGGGCCTTAGTTTCCCTATCTGTAAAAAAAAGTTTTGTACTAGATTGTCTTTAACTTCCTTCCAGTTCTAACATATTATCACCAAAACACATGGAATTTGTGAGGCCACAAAGCAAAATATAACGATAAACTATGTATTTATATCTCCTTAATCTCATTCAGTCACCCAGAGACAAAATGATAATGATCCTTTTCAAGCTATAGAAATCTTAAACATATAAATATTAATTTGCCTCCATCTGCTAGTAAATTGCAGAAAGTAATGGAATTACATGATCATTTGCTTTTCTAGAGCTTTGAGGCTTTTCCTGATCAGCCAGTTTCCAGGACAATGAGAAAGTCCCTAGAATCTCCAGAGAGGTCCTAGTTAAGCTCTGTTGACCTTGAGCAGCGGCTTTACCTCTTTGTGATTTACATTCTTCATATGAGAAGTAAAATTGCCTTTCACTCGAAGATATTTTGTGAGGACTATCAGTCATAGTAAAACCAAACCAAACCAAACCTGTGTCCTCTGGCTATTTGTCTGCCACTGCCCCAAGTTCAAGTGTTTCTAATCCCATTCTCTTCACTCCAACTCCCAGCCACTCCTAGGTGAGGGCTACATAAATACTCCATTTGATAGTATTAATGCTAGTATGGTATGGATGGGGCTTCCCAGGTAGCTCAGTGGTAAAGGATCCTGCCAGTGCAGGAGACTTGATTCCTGGATTGGGAAGATCTCCTGGAGAAGGAAATGGCAACCCATCCCAGTATTCTTGCCTGGAAAATTCCATGGACAGGGGAGCCTGGCGGGCTACAGTGCATGGAATTGTAAAGAGTCGGACAGGACTGAGCGACTAAACAACATCGTATGGATGAGAATATGACACCTTAACATGGGAGACAGTTTTTTTTGTTTTAATGATACTTATCTTAGAAGTAATCATTGTTCTTAAAATACAGAGCAAGATAGTGTGATGGGTAGTAGTGAGACTTTGACATCAGACAAACCTGGGTTTGAACACATCACTGTCATGTATTAGCTGAGCATCCCAAGGCAGGCTGCTAGTCTCTGATCCTCAGATTCCTCATGGATAAAGTAGGAATAATTTGACTCACTACAAAGCTGGTGCAAAAATGCAACATCATAATTTTTGTAAAGCTCTTGGAACAGCACCTGGGCGTGTGTGCGCTGGGTTATATCATTTAAAAACATTATCTGTTTATTTCACCCATAAAAGAAAAAAAGGAGAATCAGAAGAAAACTGTTATGGTACCAAGACCAGGAATCCTGCACAGCCATAGAAAGGATAACTGTAATTAGTGCTCGTAGCAAATGTTCATCAGGCAGCCTGCAATATTCACGCTGGCCAGAGGCCCTCTTCAAATAATGCTGTCGTCGTTCATTATTGAACACTGCCACCTGGTGGATGGACAGGCCACATGCAGGCAAGAAAATCAGCGGAGGTTACGTCAGGTCGCCTGGTCACCCAAGGAAGACACTCTTCTGTCCACTTCATCCATACTGATTTCAGCTTCGTAATTTAGAGCTCTGGATATGGAGCAATATGGGGATTCCTGCTTTTGTAGACTTCCCTTTATCTTCTCGCAGTTGTCAGACTGACACAAAGACATGAAAACTGTTTTATTTTGCTAAGGCTGGTGTTGGTCATGTGACCTGAGCCAAAGCACAGCCTCCTCTGACAACATGGACTGAAGTAACCCCACCCCCATCACTCATCTTACTCTTTTGTTTTCTATGTAAGTCGTATCATTTTCTAAAAATATTTATTTCTGTCTCCCACTCCCACCTTTCTCCCCCACAACTCTGGAGTGGAAGGAAGTCTCCTGAATACAAGGCTGTATTCCTTCATTTGTCCCTCATTCCAAACACACACAGACTGGCACACAGGCAGTGCTCAGAAATTTTGTTGTCTATAAAATTTTAAAAATTAGCAATAATAAAGCTAATAGTCACCACATTCCTGCTTATGGATATCCATCTTTATTTGCCGGGCACAGAGCAAAGCTCTGCACATAGATGGTCTCATTAAATCTATACAATCACCTTTCTAGGGGGTGAGTTCATGTCACCACTCACATGGAATCAGAAATTTCTAGGGCCTACAAATGATTTTCTCAGTTGGATAATCATAGCATCAGTAATCATAACATCTCTTTGTCCAACATTATAATATTGTACCTTATTTAATCCTCTCTCCTTTGTAAACTGTACTATCATTTTACTCATTTTACAGATTTGAAAGCTGAGTCTTACAGAAAAGAAGTCATTTTCCCAAAGTTACTCAGGTCACCTTTAAAACCCAGATCTTGTCTAATTCTCAAAGTTCTGCTCTTTTCACTGCAGCACACTGCCTTCTATTAAATATATGGATAAACAGGGCTTTTAATTTTGTCCTGGAAAGCCACATCTGAGTTTTGGTTAAAGGTTGGAAAAAAGACTTGCTGCCAAACTAAATCTCAAGCTTGCTTTTCCTGTAGCCAGGTTTTTATTCATCCAAAGCTATTCCCTGTATCTCCACTTTAAATATAATGACTAGATGAGATTTATTGAGATCTTATTATGGGTCAGGCAGGATTCAAATGATCTAATTCTTAAACAATCTTGCAAAATAGGGTTACAGTGATATTATTCCCATCTTACAAATGAGGAAACTGAGGTGCAGAGAGGTTAACTAACCTCCCTATTGTTACCCAGGTTCTAAGCCAGAGCCCTGTCTTGAACCTAGGATCCACTCCTCTGCACCAGCGGTCTCTCTCGAGGGCACATCTGGCTGCACTCACTGTGCTGCGGAGGACCTCAGGGCGTCTCTCTCAGTAGTGCACTTCCTGGAAAGTTTCAGCTCAGAAGTTATGCTAAAGTCCTAACAGATCTGCGGGTGGGGCCCTAGGGTGGTGTGGGGCAGGGGCTGGGGGACAGGGCAGGGCACCCTGCAGCCCTCTTCCTCTTCCTGCCTACAGTTACTCTTCAATTAGTTTCCATCTGTAGGAGCAGCAATTCCCTAGGGGTACACAGGCCAAAAAGAGAGACCGACTCAGCCAAAATCCAAAAATATCTTCACTGCAGCAAGCAAACAAATGATGGAGAGAAGGAAAATTTCCCCTGCAAGCCCTGGATATGTCTCAAAGACGGCCCACTCAGCTTATGTAAGTGGCCTTCACCACTAAGGAATGCAACCAAGGCCTGAATCTAGGACAACTCTGCCAATTACACGCTAATGAAATGTATTTAGGGGGCACCCACAGGCAATTTGGGAAACTTGAGCCTGTGCTTATTGAATTGTTGATCCTGGTTCACCAGACCAGGGCAGAGATTCAGGCAACACCCTAAGGATAGCGGCAAGACGGTCCATGGGTGTCACGTCAGGTACCTTGAAGCTTTCCTCCAAAGCAACAGATAGTCAGAAGGTTCGGGGAAATTATAGGCCTGGTGTTCATTCATTCATCTTTTTATATATTCATCCATTTTCAATAAATGTTTATCAAGTATCAAGTCAGTGTCTGTGTAACTAAGCAGGACCCTACAGGACCTTCCCATAACAGAAACAGCCCCTACCCAACAGACCGATGTCTTTCACCTGTCTTTTGTCTATAGACCAACTGTAGACAAAGAATAAATTTAATTAGAGAAGTGAGACAATGCAGAAGCAAAGGAAAGCAGCCAAATCAGACAAAATAATAACAGTTTAGTCATTAAGTAAAGTCAAGGATCTTTAATTTCTCTTCAAGGGCTATAGATAATATTCTGAGCCATGTCTGTGAGCTGTTTTGCAGATACTGAAACCCCCACCAGGTGGAAGAAGCTAACTATATGCTATTCACAGACATGTAGACCCCAGAAGATTGATGAGGCTGACTCCTGATTACCTTATCACCAACTGATCAGAAAAATGTCCGTGAGCTGATCACACACCCCACAACCCCCCTTCCTCACCTTGTCTGTGGAAACCTTTCCCTGAAAGCCTTTGGGGAGTTTGGGCCTTTCAAGCACTAGCTGTCTGGACTCCTTGCTTGGCACCCAGTAATAAATACTGCACTTTCCTTCACCACAGCCCAGTGTCAGGAGATTGGCTTTACTGCATGTGGGGGAGAATAGAACCAAGTGTGGTTTGGTAACAGTGCTGGGAACGTCAAAGGGAGGTAGACATAGTGGTGAGTCTACACAATCAACAAAAATAATAATTCAAGTTCTGGTTTGTAGCACTTGCCACTTTCATGCAAAAATAAGTCCAAATTAGAATATTCTCTAACACTCTACACAAAAATAAACTCAAAATGGATTAAAGACCTAAATGTAAGACCAGATACTATGGAACTCTTAGGGGAAAATATGGGCAGAATACTCTGCAGATATGTCCCAAAAATATGGGACATAATTCAGGGCAATACCTTTTTTAATCCACCTTCTAGAGTAATAAAAATGAAAATAAACAAATGGGACCTAATTAAACTTAAAAGCTTTTGCACAGCAAAGGAAATCATAAACAGAATGGAAAAAAACCTGTAGAATGGAAGAAATATTTGCAGACCAAGGGACTGAAAGTGAATTAATCTCCAAAATAAACAAATGGCTCATGCAGCTCTATACCAAAACTAAAAAACCTCAATCAAGAAATGGGCAGATTTTAAATTGACATTTCTCCAAAGAAGACATACAGATAGCCAAAAAGCTCGTGAAAAAATGCTTGACATCCCTAATTGTTAGAGAAATGTGAATCAAAACTACAATGAGGAAATGTTGTTGTTGTTTAGTTTCTAAGTTGTATCTGACTCTTCTGTGACCCCATGAACAGTAGCCCACCAGATTCCTCTGTCCATGGGATTTCCCAGGCAAGAATACTAGTGGGTTACCTCACACCAATCAGAACAGCCATCATCAAAAAGACTAGGAACAAATGCTGAAGAGGGTGTGGAGAAAAGGGAATCCTCTTTCACTCTTGGTGGGAATGCATGCCTATTAGTACAGCCACTATGGAGAACAGCTTGGAGGTTTCTTAAAAAACAAAGCACAGCTTCCATATGACCCCACAATCCCACTCCTAGGCATATAACCAGAGAAAACCATGATTTGAAAAGAATCACACACCCCGGTGTTCACTGCAGCCTTATTTACAATAACCAACACATGGAAACAACCTGTTCACTGACAGAAGAATGGGTAAAGAGGATGTGGTGACTATATACAATGGACTATTACTCAACCATTAAAACGAATGAAATAATGCCATTTGCAGCAACATGGATGACCTGTAGATTGGCATACTAAGTGAAATAAATCAGACACAGAAGGATAAATATCATATGATAGCACTTATTTGCAGAATCTAAAAAAAGTGATACAAATGAACTTATCTGCAAAATAGAAACAGACTCACCAAACTCATTCATTAGAGAATGAACCTTATGGTTATCAGGGGGAGAGGATGGGGTCGGGCAGGGATACATTGGGATTTGGGGATTGACATAATACACACTGCTATATTTAAAAGAGATAGCCAACAGGGACCCACAGTGTAACCCAGAGGACTCTACTCAATATTCTGTAACAACCTAAATGGGCAAAGGATGTGAAAAAGGACAGATATATATCATATGTATAACTGAATTACTTTGCTGTACACCTGTACACTTGTGTTGGACAGCACAGGGAACTCCGCTAAACTGTCGGTAATAACCTGGAAGGGGAAAAGCCTGAAGAAGAATAGATGTGTGTATACAACTAAATAAGTTTGCCATACACCTGAAACTAACATGATATTGTAAATCAACTATACTCCAATGTAAAATGTTTAAAAAATACTGCTCTAACAGACTCACAGACAGAGAACAAAGTAGTGATTACCAGTGGGGGGGATGGAATTTAGGGATGAGGGAGTGGGAGGTACAAATTTTTAGATGTATGAAAGACTCAAGAATGTATCATACAATATGGAAATATAGCCAATACTTTGTAATAGCTGTAAATGGAAAGTAACCTTTAAAAAACTGTATTAAAATAAAATTAGGAAAAAAAGAAGTGTCAAGGTAAGTTGAGGAAAAACAAGCAAAGATTGCAAAATCCTTTATGAGAAGTATAGGTATGGTGGGAGCATCTGGAAGGCAAAACCAGCCAAGATTTGGGTTTGGGAGATGCTTTCTGAGACAAAGGCATCTAATCTGAGGTCTAATGGAAAGCAAGCATTAGCTGTGCAAAGAGTGGAGAGTGTGTTCCAGCTAGAGAAAGCAACCTGTGCAAAGGTCTTGAGTGAAACCAGACAACAGATCCCTTTAGAAATAAACAGTATTTCATTATGGCTGGAATCAAGTGTAAGTGACATGAAATAAGATTGGGGGAAAGAATGAATACAGAGCCAGGATGTATAACCATATAAAAAGAGCTTGTCCTAAGACTAGTGGGAACTCACTGACAGCTTACATAGACTCTTGAGAGTCCCTCGGACAGCAAGGAGGTCAAACCAGTCAATCCTAAAGGAAATCAACCCTGAATATAAATTGGAAGGACTGATGCTGAAGCTGAAGCTCCAATACCTTGGCCATCTGATGTGAAGAACTGTCTCACTGGAAAAGACCCTGATGCTGGAGGGCAGGAGGAGGAGGTGACAGAGAATGAGATGGTTGGATAACATCACCAACTCAATGGACATGAGTTTGAGCAAACTCCAGGAGATAGTGTAGGACAGGGAAGCCTGGCATGTTGTAGTTCACGGTGTTGCAAAGAGTTGGACACAACTTAGTGATTGAACGACAGCAGCATAGACAAGGACACCTTGATTAGATTTCTCATTGGGAAGATCATTCTGCCTGAAGCATGGCAAAAAGATAGGATGGAGGGAAGCCCAGAAGATGCTGCCACAATCTAAGAGAGAGATGAAGGTTGCCTACATGGCAATGGGGATAGAGAAGAAGTTTGTACCTGTTGGACAAAGTGACTGGTTGATTCTGTGTGTGTGTGTGTGTGTGTGTGTGTGTGTGTGTGTGTGTGTGTGTGTGACATGACGGTAGGGGTGGTGCCAAGCAAAATGAAGTCAAGAATGAGGTCTCACCAGAGAAAACCAGCAGATGACTGGAAGTAGAAGAAAATGAAGGAAAAGCAGATCATTGGCTTGAGTGCTAATGAGTTCAGTTTTAGATAGGTTGTACGTGTGTGATGTTCAAGGGGGGATATCCAGAAAGCCTGAGGCCTGAAGCTCAGGACACAGATCTGGGCTGAAATATAAATTTGGGAATCATCAGCAAACAGATTATGACCAACACCTTGTGTGTGGAGATGATCCAGGGACAAGTCAGCATAACTAGAGTTGATAGGTCATTTACTCTGCCAGCACCCACTGTATACACACCCCCTCTTAATTATTACAACTACTCTCTTAGTTATCACCCCATTTTGTGGATGAAAAAGCCGAGGCCTGGAGAGGTTGTCCAGTGAGAAGCAGAGCTCAGATTCACAAGAGGTCCATCTGGCATCACAGCCTACACCCTGAACTGTAACACGGCTGGTTCTTTGTCAAAACAGACAGGCTAAGGAGAGAAGAGGAGGAGGACAAGCTGGGAAATCACCGTTTAAGTGACAGGAGGAGGAAATTTCAAAGGAGACTGTTAGGTAGGGCGTGGAGGTGGAGGGCTTATCACTAACAAGGTCAACTTCTTAAAAACTTTCTCACCACAAATGAGGTGACTGAAGTTGCCCCTTTAAAACTTAGGGTCACACTGCATTTATTAACATTCTTTTCTGATCATAAAAGTAATGCTTTATCCTTGTAGAAGGTTTAGAAAATAGAGAGGATACAGAGAGGAAAATAAAAGTCACCCCTATTCTACCACCTAGCAATAATTCCTGGAACTGTTTGGCACACATTCCTTCAGACAGTTTCTACACATATTAAAAACAAATGGATATTTCTTGAAAATATTTTTAACATTTTATTTTGAAGTCATATTTTATTGTTTCTAACAAGCACATTGAAAATTGTATATTTATTGCTTCTAAAGATGTACATCTTAAAATCAGCATTTCTCTTATAACCAGTGGGGTTTTAGGTTTTACAGGTAAATGGCAGCTTTTTGTTCTTAGATGTACATGAAAGAAAGCTGCATTTTGCAACTGATGGCATCTTAGATTGGGGAAATATGGTAGGTAAGATTCAAAATTCAAAATATACTAAAAAGTGTCCAGGTGTCCAGGTAGAGATCTCTTTCAGTTCTAGCCACTCAAGTGTTCTTTTCTGGAAGCAGGTATTTTCTAGTTCCCTGTCTACTCTTTGAGATTTATTTTAATATACATACAAGAAAACATTATATATGGCCTCCTCTCCTTAAGTGCATGGAAAACCTATTATTCACACTACGGCACCTTGAATTTTTGTTTTTAAACTCAACAATACATGTTGAAGATTTTTGTTTTCCAATCGCAAGTTTTCACTTGAAAGTATTACCATAATTCATTAAGAAGTCCTCTACTAATGTGCAAAGTTATATCTAATTTTCTCCTGAATTAAACAATGCCATGATGAATAATCTTGTATGTTTTGCACACCTACAAGTCAACCTATTGAGTAAATAGGTAAAAATAAAACTGCTAAGTCAAAGGGTAAGTTCACTTATTTTTAAGTCAAAGGTTAAGTTCACTTATTTTTTTAAAAAAATTCTTATTCATTTACATAGCTGCTTTGGGTCTAGGTGGTGGCATTCAGGATCTTTTTCTGTGCAGTGCACAGACTCTCTAGTTGTGGCATGTGGGCTTCAGTAGTTGCTGTGCAAAAGCTTCATTGCTCCAAGGCATGTGGAATCTTAATACCCTGACCAGGGGTTGAACCCATGTCCCCCTGCATTGCAAGGCAGATTCTTAACTACTGGACCACTAAGGAATTCCCTCAGTTATTTTGACCGATAATGTCAAACTGACCTCCAATGCTGTAAAGAGCAATATTGCATAGGAATCAGGAATGTTAGGTCCATGAATCAAGGCAAATTGGAAGTGATCAAACAGGCAAGAGTAAACGTTGACATTTTAGGAATCAGTGAACTAAAATGGAATGGAATAGGTGAATTTAACTCAGATGACCATTATATCTATTACTGTGGGCAGGAATCCCTTAGAAGAAATGGAGTAGCCCTCAGAGTCAACAAAAGAGTCCGAAATGCAGTACTTGGATGCAATCTCAAAAATGACAGAATGATCTCTGCTCATTTCCAAGGCAAACCATTCAATATCACGGTAATCCGAATCTATGCCCCAACCAGTAGTGCTGAAGAAGCTGAAGTTGAACGGTTCCATGAAGACCTATAACACCTTTTAGAATTAACACCCCAAAAAAGATGTCGTTTTCATTATAGGGGACTGGAAAGCAAAAGTAGGAAGTCAAGAGGTACCTGGAGTAACAGGCAAATTTGGCCTTGGAGTACAGAATAAAGCAGGGCAAAGGCTAATAGAGTTTTGCCAAGAGAACGCACTGGTCATAGCAAACACTCTCTTTCAACAGCACAAGAGAAGACTCTACACATGGACATCACCAGATGGTCAACACCGAAATCAGATTGATTATATTCTTTGCAGCCAAAGATGGAGAAGCTCTATACAGTCAGCAAAAGCAAGACTAGGAACTGACTGTGGCTCAGATCATGAACTCCCTATTGCCAAATTCAGACTTAAATTGAAGAAAGTCGGGAAAACCACTAGACCATTCAGCTATGACCTAAATCAAATCCCTTATGATTATACAGTGGAAGTGAGAAATAGATTTAAGGGACTAGATCTGATAGACAGGGTGCCTGATGAACTATGGATGGAGGTTCGTGACATTGTACAGGAGACAGGGAGCAAGACATCCCCAAGAAAAAGAAACACAAAAAGGAAAATGGCTGTCTGAGGAGGCCTTACAAATAGCTGTGAAAAGAAGAGAAGTAAAAAGCAAAGGAGAAAAGGAAAGATATACCCATTTGAATGCAGAGTTCCAAAGAATAGCAAAGAGAGATAAGAAAGACTTCCTCAGTGATCAGTGCAAAGAAATAGAGGAAAACAATAGAGTGGGAAAGACTAGAGATCTCTTCAAGAAAATTAGAGATATCAAGGGAACATTTTATGCAAAGATGGGCTCAATAAAGGACAGAAATGGGATGGACCTAACAGAAGCAGAAGATATTAAGAAGAGATGGCAAGAATACACAGAAGAACTATACAAAAAAGATCTTCATGACCCAGATAATCACAATGGTGTGATCACTCACCTAGAGCCAGATCCTGGAATGTGAAGTCAAGTGGGCCTTAGGAAGCATCACTACAAGCAAAGCTAGTGGAGGTGATGGAACTCCAGTTGAACTATTTCAAATCCTGAAAGATGATGCTGTTAAACTGCTGCATTCAATATGCCAGCAAATATGGAAAACTCAGCAGTGGCCACAGGACTGGAAAAGGTCAGTTTTCATTCCAATTCCAAAGAAAGGCAATAGCAAAAATGGCTCAAACTACTGCACAATTGCACTCATCTCACACGCTAATAAAGTAATGCTCAAAATCTCCAAGCAAGTCTTCAACAGTACGTGAACCGTGAACTTACAGATGTTCAAGCTGGTTTTAGAAAAGGCAGAGAAACCAGAGATCAAATTGCCAACATCTGCTGGATCATAGAAAAAGCAAGAAAGTTCCAGAAAAACATCTATTTTTGCTTTACTGACTATGCCAAAGCCTTTGACTGTGTGGATCACAATAAACTGTGGAAAATTCTGAAAGAGATGGGCATACCAGACCACCTGACCTGCCTCTTAAGAAACCTGTATGCAGGTCAGGAAGTAACAGTTAGAACTGGACATGGAACAACAGACTGGTTCCAAATAGGAAAAAGGAGTATGTCAAAGCTGTATATTGTCCACCCTGCTTATTTAATATATATGCAGAGTACATCATGAGAAACGCTGGGCTGGAAGAAGCACAAGCTGGAATCAAGATTGATGGCAGAAACATCAATCACCTCAGATATGCAGATGACACCACCCTTATGGCAGAGAGTGAAGAGGAACTAAAAAGCCTCTTGATGAAAGTGAAAGAGGAGAGTGAAAAAGTTGGCTTCAAACTCAACATTCAGAAAACTAAAATTATGGCATCTGGTTCCATCACTTCATGGCAAATAGATGGAAAAACAGTGGAAACAGTGGCAGACTTTACTTTTTTGAACTCCAAAATCACTGCAATGGTGACTGCAGCCAGGAAATTAACAGACACTTGCTCCTTGGAAGAAAAGTTATGACCAACCTAGACAGCATATTAAAAAGCAGAGACATTACTTTGCCAACAAAAGTCCGTGTAGTCTAGTCAAGACTATGGTTTCTCCAGTGGTCATGTATGGATGTGAGAGTTGGACTATAAAGAAAGCTGAGTTCTGAAGAGTTCATGCTTTTGAATTGTGGTGTTGGAGAAGACTCTTGAGGGTCCCTTGGACTGCAAGGAGATCCAACCAGCCCATCCTAAAGGAAATAAGTCCTGGGTGTTCATTGGAAGGACTGATGTTGAAGCTGAAACTCCAATACTTTGGCCATCTGATGCGAAGAGCTGACTCATTGGAAAAGACCCTGATGCTGGGAAAGATTGAAGGCAGGAGAAGGGGATGACAGAGGATGAGATGGTTGGATGCCATCACCGACTCAATGGACATGAGTTTGAGTAAATTCTGGGAGTTGGTGATGGACAGGGAGGCCTAGGATGCTGCAGTCCATGGGGTCACAAAGAGTCGGACATGACTGAGTGACTGAACTGAACTGAACTGACCTCCATAAATGTTGCTTCAATTTATATTTCTTCCAGGAATGTATGAAATATTGTTTTCCCACACAATTTCCAGTATGATATCAATCCACTCCAGAATTCTTGCCTGGAAAATTCCATGGACAGAGGAGCCTGGTGGGCTACAGTTTCAAGGGGTCACTCAGACACAACTGAGTGACTGAGCATATACATCAATATTTTTATCTTTCCCAAATTGATAGGTTAACAATATATCTTTAATCAAGTTTTTATTTTGGAATAATTTTGGATTTTATAGAAAAGTTGCAGTGGCAGTACAGAATTCCTGGACACTCCTTATCCAGTTTCCCCTCCTGGTAACCTCTTACAACAACAAAATACACTCATGAAAACTTAAGAAATCAACATCGGTAAACTGCTGTTCGGGCTTCCCAGGTGATGCTAGAGGTAAAGAACCCGCCTGCCAATGCAGGAGATGTAAGAAATGTAGGTTCGATCCCTGGTAGGGCAGATAACCTGAAAGAGGGCACGGCAACCCACTCCACTATTCTTGCCTGGAGAATCCCATGGACAGAGGAGATGGCAGGCTACAGTTCATGGGGTCGCAGGAGTCAGACATGCCTTAAGTGACAGTGTGCATTCATACTGCTGTTAATAAAACTCAAGGTTTTATTTGGATTTCACCAGTTTTTCTACTGAGGTCCCTTTCCCCATAATTCCATCCAGGAGGACATATTGCATTAGTCATCATGCCTCTCCCTTCTGATCTCTGACAGTTACTCAATCTTCCCTTGTTTTTCCTCATGACTTTGACAATTTTGAGGAACTAGTTGGTATTTTGTAGACTATCCCTTAATTCAGGTTTGATATTTTTTTCTTAAAGGATTTTTTTCTAATAGGTTAATAACCCTTTTTTCCTAATAGGATAATAATATTACCTCTAGTTTTGGTATTGTCTGTCAAATCTCTCCAATATAATGTTACTTTATATTTTCATTTTCCATACTCTATTCTTTGGATTTGAGTCACTAAGTCAAGTCCAAACTTAAGAGGGAAACCTTAGTGAAATTGTAGTTATTATTTATCTTATGAGAGTGAGCATCTTTTCATATGTAAGAAACCTGTGTTTTCTGAAACTTTGTTATTATTTTGTCCATTTTTCTGTGGAGTTCTTTTTGACATCAATTTATATAAGAAATAAGCACTTTTTCTGCAATGCAAATTAAACATTTTCACCCAGTTCACCATTTCTTATAGATTTTTTGCTGTGCTTACTTCAATAGGGACTTTGACAATTTCTATCTTCTGTTTATTTGGACTATTTAATACAATTTAGATATATTAAAGTTCTATCAGAAAGGGAAGTGAGAGGGGTGTAGCTTTGCAACTGTCATCTGGGGTAAAAGTCCAGCTTTCTCACTTGCATCTATTGACACCTGAGAGGGAAGACTCTAGGAGTGGGGGTGGGAAGGGGAGGTTCTGACCCCTTAGCAGGCATTGCTAATAGCTCCCTGGATGAGGGGGGTGGGAATTCTTTGATATTGCTTTCCTTCAGTGATATCAGTTTGGGGTGGAGGGAGGGTCTGGCCTTGTTTCTGGTGGGTGGTGGTGAGAGTCCTGACCCTTTTCTGGGCATCCTATGAGACACCTCTAGTCAGGGAAGAGGGGGGAATGTTTCATCACGGCCAGGGAGGGGTGGGCTCCCAGGTGCCTCCTGGGGCCTCACTGGCCCTATAGTGCCAGGGGCTCATTACCACCTGGCGGGATTAAAGTCCTGGATTCCCGCTTGGCCTTCTCTGACCTCATCTGCATGGAGATGTTGAGCTTCTTCCTTACAGACTCTTGAAGGTGGGGAGTCTAGGCTCCCATTCAACCTTTGCTGCATGTGTTCTATGACAGATGATGTTACTCTGCGGTAAGGCCACAAAAACCTATGGTAGCTCTGCCTCTAGTGGACTCTTCAATTTTCTCTTCTTACGATGGAATAGGAGATCAGTCCTGGGTGTTCACTGGAAAAACTGATGTTGAAGTTGAAACTCCAATACTTTGGCCACCTGATGCAAAGAGCTGACTCATTGGAAAAGGCCCTGATGCTGGGTAAGATTGAGGGCAGGAGGAGAAGGGGACGACAGAGGATGAGATGGCTGGATGGCATCACTGACTCAGTGGACATGAGTTTGGGTAAACTCCAAGAGTTGGTGATGGACAGGGAAGCCTGGTGTGCTGCAATCCATGGGGTAGCAAAGAGTTGGACACGACTGAGTGACTGAACTGAACTGAACTGATGATGGCATGTCTAACAAGGAGTATACGGAGAGTGGGACTTAGAACATCTAACAAGGAGTATACGGAGAGTGGGACTTAGAACCTGAGCTTAATTCTCTAAGTTGCCACTGTCTCATCCTGAGCAGCACTTTAGCTTCTCTGAGTCTCAGGGTCCTGATTTGCAAAATGGTGAAAACAACAATAACATTACAGCACTATTTGGAGTCTTTAGGTTGGTAACAAATGTGCAGCTTCTAGCTCCTAGCAGGGTTAAAAAATGACCCCTACTCTCATCACTGTTCCCATCAATGTCTTTGTCAGCTCTTATTGTCACTTTAACTGAACATATCCAGCACAGTTTTAGGTGAATGCGAGACACATAGAAACCAAATTCTGGCTCCCTCTGTGAGAATGCTGGAATGGTTACCAGCCAGTTTCTATGGATTCGAGAGAGTTGTGATTTAAGCCAGGAGGCAGGAACAGGCCCCAGAGCTATGTGTGACCTGCAGGAAATCACCTCTCATTAAAAGCACTGTGTTTTCCCTCTGGGTATGGACCCACTTCAGGAATAACTAGTGCAGATTTGGGGTTCTTGAGGTTAAGATAGGCAATCAGAAAATCTTTTTCTAGACATTTAACTCTTTCTCTGCTGTGCCCAAGCTCCTTAGATATGGGCATGTAACAAGGCACAACACAGTTCAAGCAGGCTCTTCATGTACCTTGTATTCCTGGAGTTATGCAACAACCTGGTGAGAGAGGGAGGGCATTTTGCAGAGGAGGCGGGGGGGACAACGGTGAAGACTCAGGGAAATAATAATAACTGCTTAATAAAGCAAATAAGCAGCTGAGACAGGAGCCATCTAGTTGGTAAGGACCATCTTAGTTTGGTTTCCTCTGGAAGCTGACCCCGAGCCAAGGATCTGATTGTGAGTGACTTAATTGGGAGGGGAGCCCAGGAGACATCAGGAAGCGAGTGAGAACGGAAGGGAAGGCAGCCAATAAAGAATGCCTTTTCAAGCAGTTTAGTCCTGGGGGTCACTAGAATGCAATCCTATTGTAGGAAGTGCCTCTCAGAGCTCTCCCACCTGAGAAGCAAGAGAACTGCTGTAATATTTACCCCTTGACCCTCAGTCCTTGGTGGCGGCTGCTCCTGGGGGCGTTCATTCCCTGACATCTGTAGCTCTCTGTTAGCAGGGCCTCCTCTGCCCATACATCAGGCATGGATGGTTGGCAGGCAGGCAAGCACACGCAACAATGTTGAATGGAAAGGCCATGTGTAGGGCATTTCCTTCAGGATGTTACATACCCAGCACTGTACCAACTGCAGATGATGCAGTAATGGTCAAGACAGACATGATGCTTATTCTTGTGGATTTCATTACTTAGTGGGAAAGATCAACAAGTAAATATATAATTTAATAAATAATTAATAGATAATTTAGTAAATAGATACCCACACAATACAAAGTGATAAGGGCTGTGCTAATGGACATGGTGATGCTTGGAAACATATAGGAGGGGCTTCCATTTCAAGATTAGGAGGACCAGGGGAGACTTCCCAGAGGCAATGATGTCTCAGTGATTTAAGTTACCATACTCTCTTATGTCTGAGGTTTCCACAATCCTGTTCCCTCTGCACAGAACCTACTATACTTTGTCTCCTGCTTGCTTCTCCTATACACTCTTCTCATCCCCACTTATATGTTACTTCTTCAGACAGGCCTTTCTGAATCTTCACACTAGGCTCTACTTCTCATCAGTATGCTTCCATGGTAATCAGTAGTTGGATTATCACTGAATAGGAGGAATGCATGCCTTTTATGTTATTGAGTCCCCAGTACTTGGCCCTGTTTGTCACACATAGTAGTGTCGTCATTATCCATGGAATGAAGAAATAAATGATCTGCCATAGAAAAAGCCACATGCTCTGCTGAGGCTGGGACCCCAAGGAGGCAGGCATTGTAAGTGCAGAGATGATGAGTGATGGGTTCAGCATTCTGAAATAGAATTCCTTGAGGCAGAATGTGTTGAATTCAGAGATAATGCAGGCACTTCTCAGTTTGCTGAGGCAAATGGTGGCACTCTGCCAAGAAGTGGAAAGGAAATAAAGGATGTCTATGGTGTCCACCCACCTGCCTTTCCACAAGTTCAACTGCCCACTTCCTAAGTGTTTACCACATGTCAGGGATCATCTTCTGTGGACTCAGAGAAAAATACTAATGCAGTGTCCATTCTAGTGAGCAAGACTGTGAGCTCCACAAGACTGGAAGAGAAAGCACACTCAAGATGATAGATATAAGGTCAGACTAGGGAGATGTTGGGATCAAGAGCATAACCCAAGATGGGCAGGGACACCAGAGGGCAAGAGCCCCTCCTTCAGACTTTTGAGACACAGCACGAATAATTTGTTATTGTTGGACAGAGAGAATAGTCCTATGCTCATAAAGTCAGCACTATTGCTTGTGAAATATACATCGTGTTTCAGTCTGCTCTGGAGACCCGATTCAAATCTCAGCCCTGTCATCATGATAAAAATGAAAACCGACAAGGACAGTTTTGGTTAAGTGTTGGGCAGGAGTCATCAAAATCCTGGGAAAAGGGTAAATAGAGTTCAGCTAGGTCCATGAGAGATTTGCAAACAAAAATGCTACCAGATCACCGTAGAGGAAGAAATCAGGTCTAATTGGTAGACTGGGGAAACCTTCTCAGAGGAGAGTTTGAGCATGACCTTAAATGAGGAGAAGCATTTGGGCTGTAGGAGGACACAGTTGCAGGGATTAACTTAAGCACAAACAGAGTGTGAAAGTATAGAGCATGTTCAAGGAGCTCTAGGTCATATAGTATGACTGGGACAGAGTTTACATGAAGAGTATGTAAGGACACCAGAGTGAAAATGAGATTGAGTTCAGAGAATGCAACAACTTGAGTGCTATACTAAGAAAATGGATTGATACCTGTTGGCTTCAGGCAGCTACTGAAGACCCCCCAAGTGGTAGCATGGTTTGCTCAGAGAGAGCTCTGGTGACTGTATAGAAGGGTGATTTCATGACTAGAATAAAGATGAATTAGGAGGCTCAATGTTGGCTTAAAACTTGACATTCAAAAAGCTAAGATCATGGCATCTGGTCCCATCACTTCATGGCAAATAGATGGGGGAAAAGTGGAAGCACTGACAGATTTTCTTTTCTTGGGCTCCAAAATCACTGCAGATGGTGGCTGCAGCCATGAAATCAAAAGACAACTGCTTCTTGGAAAGAAAGCTATGACAAAACTAGACAGTGGAAAAGCAGAGATATCACTTTGTGAAAAAGGTCTGTCTAGTCAAAGCTATGGTTTTTCCAGTAGTCATGTATGGATGTGAGAGATGGACCATAAAGAAAGCTGAACACTGAAGAATTGATGCTTTCAAACTGTGGTGCTAGAGAAGACTCTGGAGAGTCCCTTGGACAATAAGGAGATCAAACAAGTCAATCCTAAAGGAAATCAGCTGTGAATAGTCATTGAAAGGACTGATGCTGAAGATGAAGCTCCAATATTCTGGCCACCTGATGCCAAGAATTGACTTATTGGAAAAGACCCTGATGCTGGGAATGATTGAAGGCAAAAGGAGAAGAAGGGAACAGAGGATGAGATGGTTGGATGGCATCACTGATGCAATGGATGTGAGGAGTTTGAGCAAACTCTAGGAGAGAGTGAAGGACAGGGAAGCCTGGCATGCTGCAGTCCATGGGGTTGCAAAGAGTCAGACATGACTTAGCAACTGAGCAGCAATGACAAAGGAGGCTCTGGGGACACAGAGGGCCTGGACTCGAGCAGTAGGAGAGGTAATGAAAAGGAGGAGACTGTTGGTAAGACATTGTAACTCATGAGGATGTTGAAAACCAAGTCCACGTTGACCCACGTTTCCAATTTGGGGCCAGTTTGATGGTATCATTGAGAGAGAGAAAACTCAGGTAAGCTGCACTCTCCACCCCACCCCATTCCCTCCTCCCCTCACTCTATCTTCCCAGGAGCCTTCATGCTCCTAGACCCTCCTAGGGCCCCCAACTTGCTCCCCATCCAAGCCTGCCCTCTTTTGGCAGAAACAACCCCCACCCCTAGCCTGGCTTTCCACAGCCTGGCTTTGGGACTTTAGGAAAAATAACCTCCTTGAACTTTCACTTCACCTTTTTAAATTGGAAGTCTGAAACCCAGGATTAAATCCACCTCCAAAGCTCTACATTTTTCCAATTTACATCCTCCACCAGGACCAAACATACTCAGGGGTTAAGCTTTCAGGGCATCTTCACGATCCTGCTAGAAATTGGTAGTTACACAAGGCACAGGGCCTCACCAAGAAACTTAGTACTAATGGCAGGATTTCAAGCAGCAGCCAGAGAGGCAGATCTGGACAGGAAGGGGTGAACTTGTTTTCAGAGGTGCTTTTCTGATTCTCAGATCCTTTCCTGTAGCTACTCCCTATTCTGGTTCCTGGTGAAAGCACTTGTGTGGACCAGCAGCACCACAGATGACTCAGCAAAGTGAGGGCATCAACTACCGTCTGCTCAAGGCATCCGGCTGTCCAGATGTGCCCTGGGGCATAAGACCAAGCAAGCTGGACACCAGCACCCAGGTGGCCTTGCACCTGGGCCTCACACACCCTGATCTCTCCATTTCCAGGGCCCTTCTGAATTAAAACGAGGCTCTCCTTGGGTAGATCCTGGAGCACCAGCATGCATGCATGCTAAGTCACTTCAGTCATGTCCAACTCTCTGCGACCTCATGGACTGTAGCCTGCCAGGCTCTTCTGTCCATGCGATTCTCCAGGCAAGAATACTGGAGTGGGTTGCCATGCTCTCCTCCAGGGGATCTTTCGGATCAGGGATCAAACCCAGGTCTCTTAAGTTTCCTTCATTGTCAGGCAGGTCCTCTTGGGCTCTTCCCAACCTACAGAATCAGAAACTGTGGCATGGGCCTAGCTAGCCTTCATGTGACAAGTCTATAGGAGATCCTGGCACCTGCTGATGTTGGAGAACAGATGAATTCAAAGATGGAGAGAAAGAAGAAAAAGGCATCACTACGTCTTGCTGCATTATTGTGAGCTAAAGGCAGACCCAGTAATATAAGGTGGTAAAAATTTAGAATGGATAGAATTTAATTTTTGTGAATTAAGTAGACGCTTTAGTGAAACCTAGCAACATCTCTATGGACAAAGAAAGAAATTACCCAGGAGGCTTAAGTCTAAAAAATTCAGGTAATTAAGGCAAGTAAGTGCCGAGTTTTTATTTGCATCATCTAAATGTGTGGGTTCCAAGACCCACTCTTTTTCTTTTTTAAAAGCTCTATAACCTTTAATTTAAATGCAATCTAAATACAAACCCCAAATGTAAAAAAGATAATTGGGTTGTACTCTAGGGAAAAGGGGAGGGAGTCAGATCTCCGTCTCCCGCGCAGCCTCCCAGCCACGCCCCAGTCCCTCCCCTCCTCCCAGGGACCCAGGGCTCCAAGCAGGCCCGTTACTGCAGAAATAGGTTTAATTCCCCCTTCCTATTGCATGCCCGATTCAAAGGCCTCAGGGAAATTCCATCATATTCCTAGGACAGGCATTTTAATTAATACAAAAAGAAAATTTGTTTTTGTTGTGATTGTGTTTTTCCCTAAAGACCCGGGACAGAGAAAGGGGAGGGGATCTTCATGGGGGAGAGGCCCTTTCAGGATCGAGGTGAGTGCCTCGGAAATTCCAGTGTTTGAACTGCCTTTGCACTTTGCATCCCTGACGCTGAGCCACCTGTCTAGGAATGTGTTCCCGGTAAACACCATGCACTGAACCCAACAATCTGGGCAGCCTGTTAAACTGCCAACTGAGGAAGTGGGAGTGACTCAGTCTTTATGCCTATCACTGTGTTTTGCTTAGGCAGCTGCACTGGACTATGCCAGGGTTTTTGTTTTTGTTTTTTTCCTGAAAATAAAAGCCCACCTGGATTTGCCTGCCCATTTGCAGCATTCTAGAAAACCAGAAACATGAATGCAGCAGCTGTTCAGTCTCCTCGTAACTTCGTGTGAGTCAAGACTTCTTGTCACAGAAATGTCAGCCAGATGGGCTTGTGGGCACCTTCTAGCACAGTGGTTTTTGGAACTGTTTTTTCTTTTAGACAAGAAACTTTGTCTTCAAAATAAATGTTACCCAGAAATAGATAAAAAGGGAGTTCATTCCAGTTGCTCCTTCTGGCTTTCCCATTCTCTACCCCCATCAACCACTGACCCTGAAAGACACAACAAAGCCTAATTAGAAGCCCCTTGACACTGTGCAGAAAAAGACTGATGTCAAGAAGTCAAATGCCTTTTCACAGGTAACAGGACTTAAAAGGATCAGAATCTAGATGAAAAATTAGTCTATGGTTCTGAGACCTTGCCTATGCAATTCATTGGGCCCATGAAATGACTCATTTGGGCTGCCATATTTGCTAGGTGCTCACCCATTCATTCTATGAGCAAATATTTATTGAGCACCTGATGTGTTCCCAGGACTACCTAGCTGCTGTGGATTCAGCGGTACACTGAAGACGATGACGTCCCTGTCCTCACAAATTCTATTGCAGGGTAAATATGTGATTCAAATGGCCATATGAATAAACATAAAATTGCAACTGTTATTTATGTTATGAAAAAGCAGCAGCGGTGCTCTAAGAACTGATGACAGGGCTTGTCCCAGGTGAATTTTAGCCTCCCTCTCCTGTTCTTTAGAGAAAACCATAATTACAAAAATTATGACAGGAGGATTTTCCCTCCTCAGAGAAATCAAGATGATTTCCCTGAGATGTAAAACCACAATTAAAATCTAAATGTTTAGTGGTTCACAAGGCAAATAAGACAGGAAAGAGCATTCCTGGCTGAGGAAACAGCGTATAGCAAGAGTATGGCAAACTTCTGGGCAAGAATGGATGAGGTGGGCTGGCTGAGCGCCCCCCAGGACTGTGGCAGATGAGTTTAGAAGGCTCTCTTATCCTAAGAGCAATGAAAGGCTATGAGAAATTTTAAAGTTGGGGAGGGAGCAACTTAAGCAGTCAGCCTATTGTTTTAAAATGATTTTTGTGCTTCCAGGGTAAAGCACAGATTGAAGAACTGCCTGAGGGCAGGCAGAAAGGACTCTTTGGAGGGCAGAGACAATGATGGCTTGATCCAGAATGATGGCGACTGGGATGGAGAAGTGGATGAACTGAGGAGCAAGGAGTGCATTACTGTGGACAGGATTCTGGAGTGGAGGTGTGTAGAGGATGACGACAAGGAAGATGGTGAGGATGACGTCCAGTGTATGACTAGTGAACAGACAGTAAATATCACCTTAGACCAGACTTGGCCCCTCCCACATTTGCAACCCAGTGGTTCTCAATCCTGGATGTACATTACAATCACGTAGAAAAAAAATACTAGTAATTCAAGCCCTATCCTCAGAGATTCTGGCTGACTTGGTTGAGGTGAGGTCTGAGGTAATTTTTCCAAGCTGCTAGGCTGCTTATAATTTGCCACCACAATTAACAACCACTCTCTACCACTCTAAACCATCTCCCAGAGGACCTTACATGGCTCCTTGTCTATCTGATTGTGTGTCGTCATCAACAGAGAATGCTACGATTTTCAGCTGCAAATTGATTTGCCTACTAAAAAGAAACATATAGAAATCCTGGCAAATAAGATAGAACAGATTAAGAAGTGCCCAACCATACCCAGTCAAGGGAAGGGGAAGCAACACAGTAGGTTAGGAAGGGCCCTAAACTTAAGAGAAGTCACAGACTCTGCCACTAAGAGGCAACTTTCTCCAATCTGTCCAATGAAGGCATTGAACTAGACCAGTGGTTCTCGAACTTGAACTCATATCAGCGTCATCTGGGGGCCTGGTTCAAACACGGATTGCTGTCCCTGAATTCAAGAGTGTGTGACTGAATAGGCCTGGGTGGCACCTGGGAATCTGAATTACTAACATCCTCCCAGGGGATACTGATGCTGCTTCAGGTGCCGGGCTGAGGTGCCATTACCAGAGAAAGAACTCCAGAAGGATTCATTGTTTATTGTGGACAGAGATCCTATCTTTATTTAAATTTTGATATTTTATTCATATGTTTTTGCATTATTTTGATTTTTAAAAAATACTGTATTAAAATATAATTCATTTGATTACGGAGTGTTTTTGGAGCCCCATGACATTTTGGACCTAAAGGTGAATTCACTTGACTCTAATTCCACCAGGCCAAGGGCCACTGGCAGAGAATCACTGAGCTCTGTGACTTCAAAGACCCTTCCAGCTCTAACATTTCCTTAAAGAGAGGCAGGAGGGGTGGTGCGAAAGAGAAGGCGTTCTGGAGCCAAGCTGCTATGTTCAAGTGCTCTGCCATTTACAAGCTGTGTAATATTAGGGAAATTGCTAAACCTCTCTGGGCCTTTGTTTTTCCTTAGCCATGAAGTCACGATAATAATACTGATCATACAGGTTTATAGTAACTGACCGAGATAACACACATAAAGCACAGAGTGTGGGCTGAATACCTTAAGCAGTCAGTGTCATCAGCAAATGCCTCTTGTTTCTGTCATCTCTGAAGGTTCCCTTCTGATTAGGTTTACCCTGACTTCTTTTAGACCTGAGAATAAACCTTTCCCCCGCCAAAGGCTTCATATAATTTACCAAGTCATACAACTTGTTCATGATTTTCCAGTTTGTCCCTTGTGGATTTGCATTACCTTTATTCCAAAGATGAAGTATGTAAAGTTAG
Organism: Odocoileus virginianus; assembly: GCF_023699985.2. Lineage (NCBI taxonomy): Eukaryota > Metazoa > Chordata > Mammalia > Artiodactyla > Cervidae > Odocoileus > Odocoileus virginianus. The sequence goes on from NC_069676.1 coordinate 54,593,498, forward strand.
AAACATGAAATGCAGCATCTTAAATGAAAGTCTTTAGAAAGAGCAAAACAAACCTTTTGGACTGACCATCATTATTGAGTGAACATCAATACACAGACATTACCATGCCAACAAAGGTCTGTCTAGTCAAAGCTATGGTTTTTTCAGTAGTCATGCATGGATATGAGAGTTGGACCATAAAGAAGGCTGAGCTCTGAAGAATTGATGCTTTTGAACTGTGGTATTGGACAAGACTCTTGAGAATCCCTTGGACTGCAAGGAGATCAAACCAGTCAATCCTAAAGGAAATCAGTCCTGAATATTCATTGGAAGGACTGATGAAGCTCCAATACTTTGATCACTTGACGTGAGGAGTTGACTCATTGGAAAAGACCCTGATGCTGGGAATGGACAGAATGCAGGAGGAGAAGGGGATGACAGAGGATGAGATGGTTGGATGGCATCACTGACTCAATGGACATGAGTTTGAGCAAGATCCGGGAGATGGTGATGGACAGGGAAGCCTGGTGTGCTGCAGTCCATGGGGTCTCAAAGAGTTGGACACAACTAAGTGAGTGAACAACAATATAAAAATAAAAATAAATGGCTGGTACTTCCCAAAGAGTCCAAGAATCCACCATTCATGTTTTGTGACACAAATATTTGTAGAGAGAGGAGACTGTCATTGACTCCCAAGATGGAAATCACAGTTTTTGTAAATGCAGTAAATATCTGTTGAATTCTGTAATACATTAAGGTTCCCAATGTACAGATTTGGGGGCAGAACTCTTGTGTCTTTAGAGAGCCTAGGGAAGTAAAAGGAGAGGTTTTCCAAGGAGGAAACTCAGGCTCCTCTGTGTATATTCAGACACATTTATGCTGGAGTCTCTACTGTCTTTTCAGCCTCATACCTGCCATGACTGACCATTTGTCCTCACCAAATAGGAGTTTCTACTGTTTGTTAACATACTGTGTAAAACTAACTTCCTTCCTAAACTCATCTGCCTGGAGTGGCCTCTCCTCTCATATCAAAATCATATCCACCCTTAAAGAAAGTGTGGCATACAAGCACACACTCACACACGATGCAATACTACTCAGCCATAAAAGGGCTACGTTTTGCCATTTGCAGCAATATGGATGAACTTGGAGGGCACTATGCTAAGTGAAATCAGTCAGGCAGAGAAAGACAAATACTGTATGATTTCACTTGTCTGTGAAATCTGAAAAATGTAACAAACTAGTGAATATAACAAAGAAGCAGCAAACTCACAGATATAGAGAACAAACTAGTGGTTACCACTGGGAACAGGGAAGCAAAGATGGGCAATGCAGAGGTAAGGGATTAAAAGGTACAAAGTATTGAGTATAAGATGGGCTAAAGGATGTACTATACAACATACAGAATATAGCCAATATTTTGTAATAACTATAAATGGAAAGTAATCTTTAAACATTCTATAAAAATAAAAACTAAAAAAAAAAAGAAAATCATAACCAGCCCTTGAGATCAGACTCAGGTGTCACCTAAGGTCCCATTCCACGTCCCTGTGATTTGTTACTGTCATTCCATCCAAGCGCAGCTCGGAAATCTCAGGGTTTCCACTCTGTCCTACTATCCTCCATAAGCTGATTATCCTCTATGGGGTGGGGGGTGGGGGGGAGCAAGCAATTCTAATCTCTGTTCAGCTGGTTGTCAAAGCTGCTTTGGTTGACTGTCAGGCTTTAACCAACAACCAAAATAACAGAACCCTAAGTTCTATTCAGGGAATTGAACTTGACTTTTTTTTTGCTACTCAGTTCTCAAGGTAAGCAGTACTCGTGCATCAGAACATAAGGGGATATGTTCTTTTCCCATGCTGTTTGGGCCTCGTTACTGTTCTATGCTTCCACATACAATCTCCCTGAATTAAGAAATATTTAAGAACGATCCTATAAAACCTATTGCTATGTTAATGTCAGAAAATTTTTATAAAAAACCTGCAGTGTGCCATATTACCCACTGGGGAAATTGTCTGCCTGGTTGAGGACCAGGAAAAAATGTACTTCTTTTAGGCAACTGGTGAGCTTTAACCTTGTTGATAGCAATGAATCCTGTCCTGTTTTCTCTTTTTCCCTGGTCAGGAGAAAACTCCAAGTGAACATTTTATAGAATGTTTTGATGTGCATTCTTGTTATATTGATACTATTTCTGGCTTCATGTTATTTTTCTAACTTTGCTCTTTAGTCTTTCCTTTTTAACTTTTTGCTCATCAGTCATTTCAGTCATTTACATATTTTTTTTTTTTTGCTTATGTACTCCTTTAAAACACTTTGAATTCTTTTATAAAAGAGGTTAAGAGATAGATTCCTAATTAATATTTCCTTGAAGGTAGATATATCTTATTTGCTTTGAATTTCCAATACTTGGACCTTAGAAAGTTTGCATGTGTTTTGAAAGGCAAAGAAGAAGGGGACTTCTCTGGTGACCTACCAAGACTTCAGGCTCCCAATGTAGGGGGTCTGGGTTTGATCCATGGTCAGGCAGTTGGAGCCTACATGCTGCAGCTAAGGCCTGTGCAGCCAAATTTCTTTTCTATTTATTTTTAATTCTTATTGGCATATAATTGGTTTATAATGGTGTGTTACTTTCCACTGTACAGCACAGTGAATCATTTATACATACACATAAATTTCTTTTTTAAAAGGAAAGGGAAAGAGGAAGAATAATAAGGGGGAAGGAAAAATTAAAGTTGGTGGTAGAAATTTCTATATCCTACTCAGCCATATAGTTGAATAGTGGAAAAAACTCAAATTTTTAGGACATGCAAGATGCACCAAATATTTTAGAACATCTGAACTTCTAAAGGTACTGCTCCTACATGGTTCCAACCAATTTCAATATCATACAGATCATTTTTATAGATTATATCCAGATATTTGGCATATACAGACATAGATACCAATTTGCCAACTATCCCAAGTATGAAATTATTATTAAAGTGATTATTCTCTAACTTTCTGAAGCTTGTTTATGTACTTTTTTGATTCGAGATATTTTACCTAAAGGTAATTTAGTGCATTTTTAGTACAAATATGGGCATCCTAATATAGAAATGTTGTCAGTAGAAAATGAGATGAGAAAGTACTTTTTTTACAAAGTCTTGATCAAAAGCAGTATGCTGTGTATTTCTTCATAAGCACACACTTTATAGGGGTATCATTTATTTGTCAAAAGGGAACTCCAATTTTGTGGCCTAAAATGAAAGGGCTAAAAACATAGTGTATAAAAAGTGTACCTATACCAACACAAACCCAGCAAGACAAACACACTCAGTAGTCGTGGCTGAGAACAGGGTCTATTGGAGTCATTCTCGGAGCCTTTCTCTCTAACTCACGCCACATTGATTGGTCAGCACATCTGTGACCATCAGCTCCACAGCTGGCACCATCCTTCACGCTGGAATAACCTCCCAACTCAGCTCCCACCTATTGCTCTCGTCCATACAGAGATTCTCCACCAAGGACCAGAACTCTCCTTTACAAACACAAGTCTGACCAGGCCACACCGTGACTCAGCACCCTTCAGTGGCTTCCATTTCACTCACAGAAAAAGCTGAAGTTCTCGCAGCGTTCCTCGTCCATGTAACCTCTCAGCACACTTCCTACCACTGTCCCCTCCCCAGTCCACTCCAGCCCCTTGGTCTCTTCATTGTCTTTAGTAAAAGGCGGAAGATCTATATAATCTGAGGAGAAACCAGAGCATCCTTTGCTGTACTTTAAATGTGAATAATCACCATGCTCACAGCCTCGAAATACTCTTACTCAAATTTCCACATGGTTCATTTTCTCACCTGCTTTATGCTTTTGTCCATATGTCACTTTCTCAGTAAGGCCTTTAACCACCATCCTATATGAAATTGTAAATGCCCTCTTGTTCCCATCCAGGAACTTTCTGTCTTCTTCCCTTGCTTAGTTTTTGTCCATAACATTTATCACCTTCTAAAAGACACATGCCTTGTAAATATATATGCATATATTATTGTACATATAATGTAAATTACATATATAAAATAAAATGTATCATCTCATAACAGACACACACAGTGTGTGTGTGTGTGTATAATATATAATACTATATATGTGTGTGTGAGTGTGTATGTGTGCTCAGTTGTGTCCAACTCTTTGTGAACCCATGGACTGTAGTCCACCAGGCTCCTCTATCCATGGAATCTTCCAGGCAAAAATACTAGAGTGGGTTGCCATTCCCTTCTTCAGGGGATCTTCCTGACCCAGGGATCAAACCCATGTCTCATGAATCTCCTGCACTGGAAGGCAGATTCTTTACCACTGCATCACCAGGGAATCCCAGATATAATATAAATAATTAACAAAGCATTCATGTATATATATGAGTTCATATGAATGTATGTGTATGTATGTTGTTTACTTATTAATTATCTGTAATTAATTAATTATCCTACAATGAGAGGACTTCCATGAGAGCAGGGATTTTTGTTTGGTTCACTGATGTTGCCCCTGCACAGAACAGTTTCTTTTCTCTCATCAATTTCATAGGCTTTGGTGGATTAATCTTCATATATCACTGCTCTGTTCTAAAATTCTCATTGGTTTTCTGTGACTCTAGAAGGAAATTCATATGACTCAGTAAGATGGAATGACCTACGAATATTTCAATTTGCATTCTAGTTTTTTTTTTCCCTGCTTCATCCAAACCAATCCCCCTTGCTTTACATTATGTATCGCTGGTGGCTCAGTGGTAGAGAATCTGCCTGCAATGCAGGAGACCCGGGTTCGATCCCTGGGTTGCAAAGATTCCCCTGGAGGAGGGCACAGAAATCCACTCCAGTATCTTTGCCTGGAAAATTCCATGGACAGAGGAGCCTGGCAGGCTACAGTCCACACGACTGCAAAGAGCTGGACACGACTGAAGCCAACCGAGCACACATGCTACACAGTATCTCAGCTCTGTGTCTATATTTAAGCTCTATTCCCTGTCTGAATGTCCTTGCCTTGCCTCTCTGAAGGTCTAAATTTTACTCACACTTCAACATGAGTGGCCTAGATCAAATGCCACCTCCTCCATGGAGCCTTCTCTGATCCCTCCAGCAGGAAGCCACCTGGTTCACTTTTCTCTGAGTCTTACTGCTAGCTGACTCCCCTTCATAACATATCATAGTACTGCAGAGAATACAGCACAGGGTGAAGGGTTTTGATTTCCCAGGTGGCTCCAGTGGTAAAGAACCCACGAATTTAAGAGTGTGACCTTGAGTGTATTATTAATTCTCTAAGTCTTGGTTCTCTGATAATGAGGATGGCAGTGGGTTACCTACAATATGACTATGAAGTTAAACAAGGTAATAGACACAAGTCCGATCTCAATAAACGTTAGCTATTACACTATTATCACCAACATCATTTCTTCCTTGATTTATGTTATTTTCCCACTAAGCTGTAAGCTTTTTGAAATTAGATAAATATCTAATTTACTTCTATATATACCTAGGTACTCAGTAAATTTTTATTGAGTAAATTGGAGAATTAAGACCAAGAGTTTTTCCTCTAAGTTAAAGAAACTTGCTAAAAAGATGAGAGCTTTTTTTCTTTGCAATCATCTTCTAGCAAGTAAATCCATTCCTATCTGACTTTTAGTTCTCAGATATTATTAGCATAGAATATGAAAATTGCTAGCATTAGATTTTCTTATTGTTTCCAAGTGTACAAGAAGAATTCATTACATAAGAAAATATCAACCTAAATCATTATAAAATAGTCCCAAGGAAATGTAAGGTCAGGGAAGAAAGTCAAGGAACAAAAATAAAATTCAACAAGACATGGTCCCTGTCACTGAGGAGACAGCACTATATACAGATTGCCTGGAGAGTCAACATACACAGTAAGTGATTGAATGGAAGCAAGCCCAGGGTGTTATGGGAACATCAGAGCATATTCAGCCCTTACGTGTTATTTGGGAAATATTTCCTAGAGGAGGTGATATCTGAGCTAAACTATTTGAGATGAGTGAAAATCAGTCAAAAGAACAAGAGTAGAATAGGCATTTTATCCAGGCAACAGACATGGCATAAACAAAGGTAAGAAGACTTGAAATCGCATGATACACGCCGGATATTACAAGCATTTTGGTGTGACTGCAGCTTCTGTTCCAGAGCAAAGAACATGAAAATATGAACTTGGAGAGAGAGTTGCAGGCCAGTCACAGAATATCCTAAGTGCAATTCTGCAGGGAAAGGGGAGACCTTAAGAATTTTAAATGGGGTAGGGATATGATCATATTTTTGTTTTATAGATTCCTCTGGCTACATGTAGCAGGTAGACCTGAGGAACACCAAAATCAAAGCAACAAACAAATAGCAACAATACAAAAATAGGTCTGGAGACTATTCAACAGCTCCAAGCTATAAAAATGAAATGTTAACCAGGGAAGTATGGTAAGAGGTGGGGAGATGAAATCAAGAACTGTAGGCATGATCTGTAGTAACCTAAATGGGAAGGAAATCCAAAAATGAGGGGATATATGTATATGTGTGGCTGAGTCACTTTGCTGGAATGGAAACTAACACATTGTAAAGCAACTATATTCCAATAAAACATTTAAAAAAAAAGAACTTATGGCAACAAAATCAATAGGATTTGGTAATGAACTAGATGGGAGAAAAGAGGAACTTAGGGTTCTATTCGGATGACTGTGCAGAAGGGAATACCAATCACCAAGAAAGGATATGGATGAGAAGAAGCGGAGGAGGGGCTGGACACATGGGAAGATGATGACAAGTTAGTTTCCATTCAAACTGGAACATCGCTACTCAGAGTCCTCAACAGGGAAGGAATCGAAGCTGAAGATAGGGTTTCACTGTCATCAGGATCAGTTCAGTTCAGCTCAGCCGCTCAGTCGTGTCTGACTCTTTGTGACCCCATAGACTGCAGCACGCCAGGCGTCCTTGTCCATCACCGATTCCTGGAGCTTGCTCAAACTCATCTCCATTGAGTCAGTGATGGCATCCAACCATCTCATCCTCATCAGGATACAGGGTGGTTAAACATGAGAGTGTAGAAACTCACTCAAGTGTAGAGTTTATGTAGAGACCAGAGTCCTGGTAAACATGGCAGATAAAGCAGAGGAGGCCACAGGGGAAGTATATTAGGAACACATAGAGAAAAAGAAGAGCAGAATCAAATGAAAATATATTGCTAAGGTCAAAGGAGTAGAGGTTTTAAGGAAGTGGGGATTGATCAACAGTGTCCAACACAGCTTCCATGCAAAATAAGATATGGACTGAAAGGTTTCTTAGATTTGGCAGAGGCATTTTAAATTAGATTTGGAGCAAGGAGAAAAACAAGAAAAGGTTAAGCGTGCTGCTTGGAAAAGATGATGTAATGTTAACAGATGACAGTGAGAGAAGAAGCATCTAGCATTTCCATTGCTTATCTATCCTATCAAGCGGAACAATCTTCAAACTGGAAAGGAGGCACCAATGTGTTTAAGAGGGAATTAAAGCCCAAGATGAATTAGAATATAGTCAAAACAGAACAGTGTTGCTTTTCATGTGAGGAAATCTTCCAGGCCTGAAAGAATTATAATCTAGGACAAACACACACACGCATGTATACACACACACAAACACATGCACGCATGCAGACACCTTGCAGTTATTTCAGAACTTCTGTTGGAAAACTTTCAGCATCGTAAATACAAATGTCAAAGATGCTGAAAACTGGAGACTAACAAAAAGAAAAAGGAGCTCAGAAAAATTGTGTCAAATATATAAAGTACTATTACATAGAATAAAAAAAGAGTATATTGATTTTTGTGTGACTTCAAAAAAGCAGAACTCAAATTAAAGTGTGTAAGCTGTAGACATGAAGATGTCAGCTAATTAACTAGGACTTCTATCATTTAGTCACAATATGAGCCACTTTGAAAAGCAGTGTACTGCTGCCTTAGAAGCATCTGAGCTGAGGTTGATGGCCACCTGTCAGGATGGATAGTTGGACTCAGTTTCGAAGTCCCAATATCTGGTGCTCCTGATGTAAGTCCCCTTTAAGAGACATCATTTATCACTTCCTATTAAGATGAGAAACTAAAATAAATTATGTTTTTTATCCCTGGATTATGTTTTCCCTAAAGTGAAAGTGAAAAGTGAAGTTGCTCAGTCGTGTCCGATTCTTTGCGACCCCATGGACTGTAGCCTATCAGGCTCCTCTGTCCATGGGATTTTCCAGGCAAGAGTACTGGGGTGGGTTGCCTCCTAAAGACCCTTCTAAATAGAAAATATCATGTATCTAGATTCTAGAAACTACAGTAAATATAGTTCCTAGAGTAAATGTTGAAAAGATAATAAAAAAAGAAAGAGCTTAGTTAACTAAAGTATTTGGGACCAGCAGTAGGGGAATTGGTGTCATATTAGCCTGTGCTTCTCATGGGACTTGCAGGGGAACCGAGGTCCAGGATGAATTAAGCAGCATTCAGTGCTGACTTTAGACTATCAAATTAATAAGCAATATTTAACAATGTCATGCCAAACACAAAGTTAGGGACAGCTACTCTGCAGAAAATGTGTCAAGACAGACACGAGGCACACTTAGAACAGAAGGTGATCATGTTATAAAAGACTTCTTGCCATCTCCCTCCTGGCCAGTTAAAATGAGCAAGAATGATCAAAGGCATTAGCATTGAGTTCTTGCTTTGTATAGTTCGGCCTACAAATCAAATCTTACTCTCTGTTTATTACTGCAAGACCATAATTCACAGAGAAAGGTTCAGAGAGGTTAGTATTTATGACTACCCGAAGTGTTTCATTTAAAAGAATTATAAATGGAAAATCTGGCACATAGTTAGAAATGTAGATCTTCTGATACATAAATTTGCCCCATTGATTTTTATGTATTTCTTAAACTGTGCACTGCTGCTTTCAATATTGTTTTGGAACAGATTGACCATAAATATTTAAATAACTGCTGTTCAACAATCAAAGGTATTCACAACAGTAGCTGTTTAAAAATACAAATGTGATCTGCTGAGGTCAAGGAAAGCAAGTTAAGTAGAAAAGATTCAATGTAAATTATTTCTTGGTACTGTTAGCAGTAAAAATAAGAGAAAGTTCATAAAGTAATGTTTGTAGTATATTAGGTGCTCAATAAATATTTTTAGAATGAGATATATGCATAAAGGTATCTACAACTAACATGGTGCTGGGAGAGAAGAAAGATTTTTAGCTTTCACAATGAATAAAATGATGTAACTATGAAAACATAGAGAAGTGAGATCCAATGCAAGCTAAGTATTTTTCCTTTGCTTTTTAATATCCATTAGTCTGAAAGGTTATAGTTTGAAATCACAGAGTGTTTTAAATATAGGGTACATATACACCATGGAATATTACTCAGCCATTAAAAAGAATTCATTTGAATCAGTTCTGATGAGATGAATGAAACTGGAGCCCATTATACAGAGCAAAGTAAGCCAGAAAGATAAAGACCATTACAGTATACTAACACATATATATGGAATACAGAAAGATGGTAACGATAACCCTATATGCAAAACAGAAAAAGAGACTCAGATGTATAGAACAGACTTGTGGACTCTGGGAGAAGGCGAGGGTGGGATGTTTCAAGAGAACAGCATTGAAACATGTATATTATATAGGGTGAAACAGATCACCAGCCCAGGTTGGGTGCATGAGACAAGTGCTCAGGCCTGGTGCACTGGGAAGACCCAGAGGGATCGAGTGGAGAGGGAGGTGGGAGGGGGGATTGGGATGGGGAATACATGTAAATCCATGGCTAATTCATTTCAATGTATGACAAAAACTACTGTAATGATGTAAAGTAATTAGCCTCCAACTAATAAAAATAAATGGAAAAAAAAATATAGGGTATATCACCAAAATACTGCAAAATGGCCCTTGCCTTAACAACTAGTCAAAGAAATGTTCTCATATGTGACCTGAATACCTAGCCTTTCCACTGTCCAATGTAAAAGATGTTAATCACTTAGTCATTGTTTTACATATGTCCTAGATAATCCTTTCTCCAATTCCCAGACTAAGTTCAATTATCCTGTATGACAGCTATGGGAGTGCTCTGTTCAGATCTTCCTTCAGGGACTATGTGCTATGAGGAGTGTTGTTAACTGAATCTTCCAGCTGCCACCCTTTCCAGATTCACCATAGCATCAACGTCAAGGCTATATTTTCCCTAGGATGCTCCAAAGCAATGAAATGAATGATGCATGGGTATTAGAGCTGTCCATTCCTAACCATCTTTGCTTCAGAGCTTCCCTTAATTTGGCCAAGGCTTTTTCAGAGCTGCATAGCTATAAAAGACTTCTTTTCTCATTTTATAATTTTTTTAAAAAATGACTTACTTGACCAAATATCTAACTTAATAAACAAAATAGAGTAATAATGAATTGTGTTTTATCATATGTACGTATATTGTATATACGTACACATATTTCCTATGTGAAAATAGTAGCATAAAGACCACAAACACAAAGGAATAATACTGTATATACTATACATTTATTAATGTCTGGTATAATACTCAGACTATAATAAATTAGATTTATGCTACAAATTCTATAGCAACCACAAAAAAATTAAAAGGTATAGATAATAAATCAACAGAAGAGATAATATGCTAAAAGTAATGAATACAAATGAAGAGAGAGAAAAGGAAACCCATAGGCTTTGAGAAAATATTTGCAAATCATGTATCTGATAAATGACTTGTAACTAGGATAAAGAACTCAAAACTCAATTGTAGGAAAGCAAAAGACCCAATGAAAAATAGGCAAGAGATGTTAACAGGTACTTCAAAGAAGAAATACAGATAAAAAATAAGAACATGAACATGCAAAATTGTCCAGCTTCATTAGTTACTGCATGCGTGCTCAGTTGTGTCTGACTCTTTGCGACCCCATGGATTGCAGCTTGCCAGGCTACTCTGTCCATGGGTTTTTCCAAGTTACTTTCCAAGAATACTGGAGTGGGTTGCCATTTCCTCCTCCAGGGGATCTTGCCCACCCAGGGATCAAACTTGCATCTCCTGTGTAGCAGGTGGATTCTTAACCACTGAGCCAACTGGGAAGCCCCTCATTAGGTATTAGAGAAATGCAAATTAAATTCCCGATAGATACCACTATACACCTATTAGAATGGCTAAAATTAAGAAGATTGGCCATTAAAAAATGGCCACTTTCACCATTTCCCCATTAAGTATGGAATTTGGTATAAGATTTTTGTAATACCCTTCATCATGTTAAAATGTCTTCCACATGTAGTTGCTAAGAGATTTTATTATATATACAGTACAGATTTTAAAAATTCAATCTGAGAACCTTTGCTTTTTTGGAGATTTTAGTCCATTTACAATTACTGTAATTACTGTAATGTACCTCATGATTATTTTTATTTTACTTGTCCCCCTTGTTTTATATTTTTCTCTTCTCCTCCTTTTTTGCCTTCTTCTGGATAACAGTTTTTTTAACTTTAAAATTTTCTCTTGTCTCAGTTTGTTACTTCTGGATTATTTTATTCTTTTAAAATAATGGTTACACTAGAGATTATGATATATACCTAATAATTATTAGAATATATGTAATTTATGCTAACAATTTTACTATTCTCTCCCAAAACCTAAAGCCTTAAACATTTGGAATACCTTACTCTATTCATCTCTCCTTTCTGCCTTTTATGTTATTTTCACCTGTATTTTAAACTACACATAAAGCTATCATTTAAAAATTTTCATCAATAGTCAATACTTCTCAGTTTTTCATTCATTTCTGACTTTTATTTTTATGTTTTATTTATTTTTTAAATTAATTAATTTATCTTACCTTACAACATTGTATTGGCTTTGCCATACATTGACTTGAATCTGCCAGGGGTGTACATGTCATTTCTGAATTTTAAAATGCATGTCTGCCTGGCTCTCACTTGTCCATGTCCCATGCTGTCCATCACGTCCCTGAGGAGCGACCGCTTACATCTCCTCTAGACACAAGCACACTCCATCCTAAGGAAAACTGTCTGCTCTGAAGCTACCATTGGAGCCCCACTCTCATGAGGACAGAAATGAAAAGGAGTGGAATATGATCCCACTGCCATAAGAGAAGCTGGTTTGATGAAAAGGGTCTCCCATTTGGGCTGCCACCTTAAAGACTTTGGAGATTTGAGTTTTACACCAGTTCCCAAAGATGATCTCTGTAACAACCTAACAGAGACTCCTGATTGGGCCTTGCCAACCTGGAACTAGCAGAGGTGGTTAATAGAGCAGTGTCAGGGGGCTACACCTGTGCCACAGTGGGAGGGACCACAGCTTGCCTACGGGTACCACTAGTGGTCATGCCTAGCTCTGCCAGATTTCTGTGTCATCTGGGTTGATGCCCATGCATTTTTCATTAAAAAAAAAAAACACACACACACACATGTCTGCTTGTAATAATTCATCCCAGATTTTATTTACTTGAAAGCATCTTTATTCTGCCTTTATATTTGAAGGACATTTTCAGAGGATATAGAATTCTAGCTGTTGTTTAGTCACTAAGTCATGTCTGATTCTTTTGCAACCCTATGGACTGTAGCCCGTCAGGCTGCTCTGTCCGTGGGATTTTCCAGGCAAGAATATTAGAGTGGGTTGCCTCCTCCTCCAGGGGATCTCCCTGACTGAGGGATTGAACTCGCATATCCTGCATTGGCAGGATTCTTTATTGCAGAGCCACCAAGGAAGCCCTGGAATTCTAGAGTAGCAGCATTTGCTTACAGTATTTTTAAAATGGTCTTGTGGATCCCATAATTTCTATTGAAAACTCAGCTATGCAATAGCTTAATGATAACATGATTTTGTCTCTATTTTTAAGATTTCCTTTGTTTTTAACTTTTAGCAGTAATACTATGATAGATCTAACGATGATTTTATTTATCTCAAGTGGCATTTACAGCAATTCTTTAATTGTAGCCCAGTAATTTTCATCACTTTTAGAAAAATTTCAACAAGTCTTCTCAAACATTGATTTTGCCTGTTATCTCTCTTCATCTTTTTCTTGGACTTTTGATATAAAGTTAGACCTATTTACTATGTTCTATGTAACTTTTAGGCTCTTTTCTTATTTCTCTTATTTTTTACTCTATTGTTTCAATCTGGATATATTTTATCAACTTGCTTTCCTGGTCAGTAATCTTCTCTACCTGCAGCTCTTAAATACACTGATTGAGTTCTTAATTTGAGTTGCTGAATTTTTAAATTTTCTTAGCTTATGATTTTCATATATTGCTATGACATGGCCCCAGAATTTACCTTCCTCCCTGCTACCCCTCAATCTCCACCAAGCTATCTTCCTGGTTATCCTGTGGCATCTGCCTGCTGTTTCAAGAAGTGTGACATTGGCTATATTCTATAGAGCCCTAGTGTTCTGAGAAGCTTTCTCTTGTTGTTTGTGTTCCCCTAGAAAAGAACCCATTATGTTGCCTGGTTGAAGTAATTAAATATTGTTTGTATATCAGATACCTCTCTGCCAGCCCTGGAGAGCATCACTGATTCAAAAGCCTATGAGCTTAAAAGAAGGAAGATCAGATTGATGTCAGAGTTTCCACAATGCAAGGCCTTGTCTTTCCTCCAACAGCAAAACAATTACTCATCTACACTTGGGACAGATGAATTCTGATTGAGTGGGTACCACCCTACATTAATGAGAAGCAGGGTCTCAATGCTGGGCCCTACCCAGATTCCATTATATGTGTTAAATAAGTCATCATTATCTGAAATTCCCTGAGGATGAAAGGCTAGTGGAGGAAGATGGGGGAGAAGATTCAGCATATACGGTTCTAATGCCACAGTCCCTTGATTTTACTGCTGTAAGTCTGGATGCTGCAATCTTCTGTGCTGGTTCATATGTACCATATAAATACTGGAGAACTCCAAGAGATTGGTCTTGGGCCTCCTCCTATTCTCTATTTTAATGAGAACCCAGGCCCACAGCTTTAAACACCACCTCTACTTCTAACACTGTTCTCTTCCTGATATTCTGGACACAGACATCTAATAATAACCTATTTGATGTCCCTGACAGATGTTTAATACATAACAAAGTCAATTTTCTTGAAAAAACTGTTAACAGAGGCCCTCCCTAACAACTATTCTAATATAGCAACCCACCAACTACTAACATGCTGTTCTGCTCTTACTTTTGTCAGTAGGGACCAAAGTTGTCTGATTTTTCATTATTTATAATTTATACTCTATTTCATACATTAGAATATAACTTCCATTAGAACAAGGCATGTCTATTTTGCTTCCTACTGTTTGACCAGTACCCATAACTTATTCTAGAACACAGTAACAGAAACTGAGTGATTACTTGTGGAACAAATGAACTTTCTTTTCTGAGATGACATTTGGCTGGAGTAGAGTTGGGAGGGATGTGGATGGGTTGAGGTCTCATCCTCATTCTTTGTAAAATGAATGCCTACATACAAAGTCAGCCTTCCTTATGGGGCTGTCACTCACATCCCTCTATTGACCCCACACTTCCTTGTCCAATCCATTAGCAATCCTGTTGATTCTGCCTCCAAAATAGTTTACCCCAAACCATTCTCCATCACCTCTGCTGCCTCCTTGTCCAAGCCTCTCCTCTTTTCCCATCAACTCTGATAGATTCCCTCTATTCTCTGCATGCTAGCAAAGTAACGCTCAAAATTCTCCAAGCCAGGTTTCAACAGTATGTGAATCATGAACTTTCAGATATTCAAGCTGAATTTAGAAAAGGCAGAGGAACCAGAGATCAAATTGTCAACATCTGGTGGATCATCAAAAAACAAGAGAGTTCCAGAAAAACATCTATTTCTGCTTTATTGACTATGCCAAAGCCTTGGACTGTGTGGATCACCACAAACTGTGGAAAATTCGGAAAGAGATGGGCATACCAGACCACCTGACCTGATTCCTGAGAAATCAGTATGCAGGTCAAGAAGCAACAGTTAGAACTGGACATAGAACAACAGACTGGTTCCAAATCGGGAAAGGAGTGCATCAAGGCTGTGTATTGTCACCCTGCTTATTTAACTTATAAGCAGAGTACATCGTGCAAAATGTTAGACTAGATGAAGCACAAGCTGGAGTCAAGATTGCCTGGAGAAATATCAATAACCTCAGATATGCAGATGACATCACCCTTATGGCAGAAAGTGAAGACGAGTCTCTTCATGAAAGTGAAAGATGAGAGTGAAAACACTGGCTTAAAGCTCAACATTCAGAAAACTAAGATCATGGCATCTGGTCCTATCACTTCAAGGCAAATAGATGGGGAAACAATGGAAACAGCAACAGACTTTATTTTCTTGGGCTCCAAAATCACTACAGATGGTGACTGCAGCCATGAAACTAAAAGACACTTGCTCCTTAGAAGAGAAGATATGACCAACATAGACAGCCTACTAAAAAGCAGAGACATTACGGTGCCAACAAAGGTTCATCTAGTCAAAGCTATGGTTTTTCTAGTAGTTATGTATGAATGTGAGAGTTGGACTATAAAGATAGTTGAGCACAAAAGAATTGATGCTTTTGAACTGTGGTGTGGGAGAAGACCCTTGACAGTCCCTTGGACTGCAAGGAGATCCAACCAGTCAATCCTAATGGAAATCAACCCTGAATATTCATTGGAAGGACTGATGCTGAAGCTGAAACTCCAATGCTCTGGCCACCTGATGTGAAGAACTGACCCCTTAGAAAAGACTCTGATGCTGGGAAAGATTGAAGGTGATCACCAACTCAATGGATAGGAGTTTGAGTAAGCTCCGGGAGTTGGTGATGGACAAGGAAACCTGAAGTGCTGCAGTCCATGGGGTTGCAAAGAGTCAGACACAACTGAGCGACTGATCTGAACTGATTCTCTACACAGAAGCCAAAGTGGCGTTTAGAAAAACATAAAACACTTTGTCCCTGTCTTATTTTAAACCACCCAAACTTCCTACTACAATTAAAAATAAAACCAAATTCCTATCACATCCTTCAAAACCATACATGACCTCTGTCTTCCTTTAGGACGGTAGGCCCCCCAGGTCTCTCTTGCTAACTGAGCTCTGGCCATATTGCCCTGCTTCCTTTTATGTTAACAAGACAAGCTCATTGATGCCTGAGGTCCCTTTTACTTACCCTTTGTCTGGAGGATCCTGTTACATAGTCTGTGTGTTAATGATGACCTCACACCCTTCAAATATGGAGCTTCCCTGACCATCCCATCTATGGACACATAGTTTTTCATTATAACATTGTCATGTATTATTTTCTTCACAGTTCTTTTAACCAACTGAAGTTATCTTATTTATTGATGTGTTTTCTTTTGATTATCTTACTCCCTACCATCTCCCCAGCATCTAAAAATAATATGACACACAATAGATACTGACTACTTTTTGTGGAATACACAGATGGACGAATGAAATGAAGGGAGAAGCTGTCTCTCACACCATTGTTGCTCTATAGTTGTTTTTTTGTTCGTTTGTTGTTTTTTTGCACCCCGCCCCACATACAGTGTGGCTTGTGGGATGTTAGTTCCCCAACCAGTAATTGAATCTGGGCTCCAGCAGAGAAAGCACCAAACCCTAACCACTGGACTGCCAAGTAATTCCCACCATTGTTGCTCATTTATTCTTTACTTAAAAAGAAAAAAATAGAATAAGCTTAAAATTCATAATTTTCCCCCTGCCTATATTCTTTCCTTACAGAACTAAAATGATTTAATATTTATTAGTCTCAATCCTCTGGAGAAGAAAAGGCAACCCACTCCAGTTTTCTTGCCTGGAGAATCCCCATGGACGGAGGAACCTGGCTGGCTACAAGCCATGGGGTTGCAAAGAGTCAGACACAGCTAAGCGACTTTACTTTCACTTTTCAGTCTCTTATTCATGCCAGACAATATGCTTAATTATCTCATTTATTTATTACACCAATCCTCTACATTAGATCCTGTTATACAGTCCATACTTTATAACTCTGAAGTTTGTGATATTTCAATTATTTTTTCAAGGCCACAAAGCTAACCAATATTCTATTTTACTTTCTCAAGTGAACCTCAGGAACTGAGGAATCATGTAGGATAAGGAGGAATTTGGATCACTTTGACTCACCCCGCCCAAGAATCCTTTTGGTTATCAGTGATAGTAGGATAGAGAGAGAGAGAAATTTGTATCATGGTGACCAAATAAAACTTTGATAGCAAACTCTGAACTCAGCTAATTTAGCATTTTCCCCAGAAGGAAAGACAAACCAAAGTCAGATCACTGACTGTGAATTTCTTCCTCTTCTATTAGAACGACTGTCTAATTAGTGGACTCTCAAGGTTTTGAGTTCAAGAAAATCAGAAAGGCTGACTTTGCTCAGTCAATTAATCTTGGGGCTTAGCTTGCCCAATTCATTCTGTTACCCAGAAGCAAAATTACATGCAACATAAAAATGCATTTAAATATCACCAAGAAGTGTACAGTTTGAAGTAGAAGAGACTATGAAGAGAGAAAAATAGTTGAGGAAAATCTTGGCACGATAGGAGACCACATGAAGCCAGAGCCTGTCTCTATGCAACAGCAAATGTCTTGGTGAAAACTAATGGAAAAGGAGAGTTTAGATGACTAGATAATTGGCTAAAATTTTAATTAATTTTATATCTGGTTATTTGGCATCACGAAGGTAGAATTGTGTTAAAGCACTGAGCACATGATTTTTTTAAAATTGTTTTTAAAAATTGTTTAAAACAGTATTTTTAAAATTGTTGCTTCTATTCAACAAACTTTCTTAGAATTTTAGTTTTCTATATTAACATCTTGAGGTATAAAATGTGATTAACTTTTTGTATATGGATAATCAGCCTTGATGTGAAATCCATTAAATACAGTCACACAATCATATTGTTAGGAAGGCTGTTCTTTGAATCAGTAATGATTCAGTGGTGGCTTCCTTTGTGTCTAGATCAGCCCGTGGTGGGGGTGCAAAATATTAAAGAGATATTCAGCAAATATTATTAAGCAAATTAAATGTGTCAGGAGTTTTGCTAAGCACTTTCTGTGAATTAGCCTATTTAACTTTATATCAAACCTTTGAGAAAGGTATTATTACAAACATAGCTTTACAGATGAGCAAACTATATGTTAGTGATGGTAGCATGCAGTAGGGTCACGTGAACCCAGACAGTCTAACCTGAGAGTCCAAACATACTTACATGCAACTCTTCAAGGAAATCTACAGCTTTCTGGGGGAAAAATATAATCATATGAATGAGATGGTTAAGTCACAACAAAAGGAGTTGTGGGATCAACGGTCTATGAATGCGGCAAAATCACAGGCTCACCATGGTGTTAATAGCAGATGAGAGGGAGGTTGGGATAACAGAGACACACTACTGTATATACCGTAGATAACCAACAAGGACTCACTGTATCACTTGTTGTATAACCAACAGGGAATTTACTGTTGCAGAGTTCCAACAAGGAACTCTACTCAATACTTTGTGACAACCTATAAGGAAAAAGAACCTCAAAAAGAATATATATATTCATATATATGTATGTACACAAACACACACACACATATATCTATACACACATATATACATATGGTGACTCAGATGGTAGAGAATATACCTGCATTGCAGGAGGATTCAGTCCCTAGGTTGGGAAGATCCCCTGGAGGAGGGCATAGCAACCCACTCCAGTATTCTTGCCTGGAGAATCCCATGGACAGAGGAGCCTGGCAGGCTACAGTCCATGAAGTCACAAACAGTTGGACACAACTGAGCGACTAAGCATGCACACACACACACATATACAATTAACATATACATATATTTATATACATATACATATATAGAGAGAGATATAACTGAAACACTGTGCTATACACTTGAAACTGACATGGTAAGTCAAACTATACTTCAAAAAAAAGGAAAAAAAAGCAGACAAGACTCAAGACAGAGTGACTCCTGACATCATGATCTAAGGGAAACTGAGCTCCAAGTCAGTAAGTTGGGGATAGTAAGTAAGTAGAATGGGGTCTTACCCTTGACTTGGAGATTATATATGTGGACTTGGATTCTCTGCCAACCAACAGCAAATTCTCTGAGATTTCCTTATGCAATATTTGCCTTTGCCTCTTTGCTAAAAGAAAGTTTTCCTCTGCATGATCCAGTTTGTCTTACCAACAGGCAGCTGGCAAATCGAGGGTGTGATATTACATGCTGTAAAGAGGTATTCAGACTGGCAAATGCTTATGCTCTTGTGCCACTTTGAATTTTATTTCTAGTTCCTCAGGATGGGTTTTTGGTGCTGATGAGCATTTCATACTAGGTGGCGTGTGTTTGCACGTGTGTGTAGGGTGAGAGAGGAATTGTGGTGTGCCATGGGGGAATGTACACGTGTGCCATCTGGAGACAGCCCTGAAAACAACCAGTCCCCCAGGAGCGATGTGAAGAGGGATGAGTCAGGCCAAGAATAGCATTTCCTGACTGCCCACTCACTGGCACATTGCCAGGTTTTATTTTCTTCTCTAGGTTCTAATCTTCAGTTTCATATGAAAAGATGATATTGCCAAATCTGGTGATAAGATGCTTTTTATAATAACTAGTTTGATTAATTACAAGACTCTAATCTCCTGAGGGCAGGGACCATGTCTTTTCTATTCACCATTGTGTACCAACATCCTGGCATGAATTCAGGACCTAATAAGTATTTGTTGCATGAATAAATGAATAATAAATGAATGTAATATTTTGTATTTATTGGATCAGATCCTCCCTGTGAATCATTGCTCTCCTGGGTCACTGAGAAGCTGGCAGCTCTGACTGCATGAAATTCATTGGATGTTTTTAGAAGCAAGGGTCCTTGAACCATTAGCAACCCTAGTATTTTTTTCTAGGGGTATATAGATATCAGTTCAATCAACAAGCTGTTACTGAGCTCTACTGTTGTAACATTGTTAGAGGAACTGGGGATGGTACACTGAACAGGCAAACAAGTCTTAGTTCTCTTAGAGGTTCTCTTCTTGTAGGTTAAGCACAATAATAAAACCATGGATAAGTAACTGGTGGTAATAAATGCTATGAAAAATCAGGGAAACAAGAAAAAGAATTATGGACAAATACTATTGATATACAGTAGCCCAAACTATCTCCCCTGAGGAGATAGAAACACGGTCCAGGACCTAGAATCAACTTAATGAGGTAGTCACGAGGTCCACCTCTAGGAAATCACACTGAAAACTAGTCAAGGATATCAATGGTGCCCAAGTCTTTTTTTCTCTAATTTTTAAAATTAAGCTTTAACTTTAAGATAGTTGTAGATTTAGACACAGTTGGAAGAACCAGACTCACAAATATAAAAAACAAACCAATGATCACCAGAGGTGGGGAGAGAGATGGGAGGAGGGGTAGTTACATTGTGCTGGGCTTAGTCACTCAGTCGTGTCCACTTTTTTGCAATCCCATGGGTTGTAGGTATCCTAACAGGCTCCTCTGTCCATGCGGATTCTCCAGGCAAGAATACTGGAGTGGGTTGCCATGCCCTCCTCCAGGGGATCTGCCCAACCTAGGGATTGAACCCAGGTCTCCTGCATTGCAGGGAGATGCATGTTCAATCCCTGGATCAATAAGATACCCTGGAGGAGGAACCCATGGCAACCCACCCCAGTACTCTTACCTGAACAATACCAGGGACAGAGGACCCTGGCAGCCTATAGTCCGTGGGGTTGGGAAGAGTCGGACATGACTTAGCAACTTAACAACAACAACATGTATAAAATACGTAAGCAACAAGGATGTGTTGTATAGCACAGGGAAATATAGCTGTAACAACTTTTTTTCATCATTTAATAGCTAATTATTTTCATAAACATGAGGTATTTCAAAGAACCATAAGATGAAGCACTAAATATATACACTTTGAAGAAATTAAACATAGATCTTTGCATTTATCCAGTTCCATGATGTTCAAGTCTTGAAGATTTGGGAAAAGTATTTTCCACTTGATTGTACAGAAATCTATTTAATGAGTGATCAGTAGGATAAAAAAAATGGCAAAAGTGATCAAGAAAATGCACTCCTAGAGAAAAGAATTGAGGGTTTACCATAGCTAACATACTTTGAGCACTTGTCCTGTGTTGGTAAGGATTGCATGTTTATTACCTTAATTTACTACCAAGAGATTCACATGCAACAGGCACTATTCTTATCACCTTTTGATGGCAAACAAGGCACAGAAAGATTAAGTAAGCTTCCAGAAGTCTCTCAGCTAGTAGATGGAAAAATCTAGCAGTGGATCCAGGCAGTCTGACTCTAAGGGTAAATTATTAAGTTACTCCACTGTAGAATTTAAGCACATTGTCCCTAGAATCCAAGGTTTTTAAACTACTAGTATACTCTGCTTCTTTGAAGTGTATAATGAATTATAGGGCTTAAATATATGAGAAGATTATTTTTAAACAAAGCTAGCAAGTTTACTACAAAAGCATACAGTATTCCAGCAAGACTGCCAATTTATTTCAGCCTTCCAGTCTTTGTATTTGTAGGTACCTCTACCTGGAAAGCTCTTCCCTGGGCTGTTTGCATGGCTGGCTCCTTCTTATCAGACAAGCCTCAGCTCAAACATATTTCTTCCTGTCCACCCTATGCCTAGTTGGCCAACATTCTTGAGTCACTCACTATTCTATTTATCCTGTTTTTGATTTCTTCCCAGCCCTGATCAGTATTTGAAAGTTCCTGGCTATTGATGTCTACTTGTGGTCATCTTTTTCCCCAACCAGAATGTAAGCACCACAAGGTTAGGGGTAGCAGCTGCTTTGCTTCCTTCCTGAAGTTTCCTTAGAGACGGAACCCTGCCTGGTCCCTCACGGAGGCTTTAAAAACATATGAATGAGAAAAAAAAAAAAAAAACATATGAATGAATTTACACTCTCCCTGGGATCTGCAGCCTCAGCTCCCAGAGGGCATTACTTTTATGGAAGAGCATGCTACTGACAACACCTGCCCATCATTCTGTGTACCAGGTGTTTTCAGAGGCTGAGAAATACTGCCCAATAAGCACCTAAAAGGAGCTGTGAATGCTCTGAAGGCTGCCAAGGCCACCAGGTATGAAGACAAACTTTTGCCAGAAGACAAACTTGGAGGGTATTTTTTTTTTAATTTTTTTATTTTTTCACTTTTTTTTTTCTTCATTTATTTTTATTAGTTGGAGGCTAATTACTTTACAACACTGCAGTGGTTCTTCTATAGTTAGATAATATGCAAGGTCATCATTTTAAATGTTACCTGAATCTCCTTATTTTGGTCTTGTTTTGTTTTGGCTCCCTTTTTACTTGAGATCAAATGGTTGTGATGGTTAATCACCTGTCTCCTCTACAGAACTTAAGGCCATGAGAGCAGGGATCTAACTCTCTTTATACTCCTAGATGTTCAATGTCCAGGGCTTCTCCAGTGGCTTGGTGGTCAAGGATCTGCCTGCCAATGCAGGAGCCACAGGAGATTTGGGTTTGATCCCTGTGTTGGGAAGATCCCCTGGAGGAGGAAAAGACAACCCACTCCAGTACTCTTGCCTGAGAAATCCTATTCTCAGAGGAGCCTGAATCAGACATGACTGAGTGACTGAAAACACACACATTCAGTGTCTAGAACCATTGCAAACATATTGTAGGTGCACAAGAAACATTTAATAAAAGGACCAATAAATGAGCCCACACTTGGTTGTGTCTGTAGAGAAAGGCAGGTGGAATACCATAATGGAACCAATGTTTATTGAGTCCCTGCTAAGTCCCAGGCACTGTTCCTGGAATGTATCTTACCTCAGTTATTTACCTGTTAAGTTAGAAGCTTTGGGAGCCCACCTTTTCAGTTCAGTTCAGTCACTCAGTCTGGTCCGACTCTTTGTGACCCCATGGACTGCAGCACACCAGGCCTCCCTGTCCATCACCAACTTCCAGAGTTTACTCAAACTCATGTCCATCAAGTCGGTGATGCCATCCTACCATCTCACCCTCTGTTGTCCCCTTCTCCTCTCGCCTTCAATCTTTCCCAGCATCAGGGTCTTTTCCAATGAGTCAGTTCTTCACATCAGGTGGCCACAAGTATTGGAGTTTCAGCTTCAACCTCAGTCCTTCCAATGAACACCCAGGGCTGATCTCCTTTAGGATGGACTGGTTGGATCTCCTTGCAGTCTGAGAGACTCTCAAAAGTCTTCTCCAACACCACTGTTCAAAAGCATCAATTCTTCAGTGTTCAGCTTTCTTTACAGTCCAACTCTCACATCCATACATGACTACTGGAAAAACCATAGCCTTGACTAGATGGACCTTTGTTGGCAAAATAATATCTCTGCTTTTTAATATGCTATCTAGGTTGGTTGTAACTTTCCTTCCAAGGAGCAAGCATATTTTAAATTCCTGGCTGCAGTCACCATCTGCAGTGATTTTGGAGCCCCCCAAAACAAAGTCTGTCACTGTTTCCACTGTTTCCCCATCTATTTGCCATGAAGTGATGGGACCAGATGCCATGATCTTAGTTTTCTGAATGTTGAGCTTTAAGCCAACTTTTTCACTCTCCTCTTTCACTTTCATCAAGAGGTTCTTTAGTTCTTCTTCACTTTCTGCCATAAGGGTGGTGTCATCTGCATATCTGAGGTTATTGGTATTTCTCTCAGCAATCTTGATTCCAGCTTGTGCTTCCTCCAGTCCAGCATTCCTCATGATGTACTCTCCATATAAGTTAAATAAACAGGGTGACAATATACAGGCTTGATGTACTCCTTTTCCTATCTGAAACCAGTCTGTTGTTCCATGTTGCTAACTGTTGCTTCTTGACCTGCATACAGATGTCTCAGGAGGCAGGTCAGGTGGTCTGGTATTCCCATCTCTTGAAGAATTTTCCGCAGTTTGTTGTGACCCACACAGAAAACCTTTCAAGGAGTTAAATATACAGAGTGGAAGACGCCTTTCTTCTTTTATATCCCAAAACCACGTCTGGCTAGGGAAGTGGTTCTTTAAATGAACATTGGGTATCCCTGGATCTTCAGGCTTTAATCGGTTCACTGAGGTCTGCACCAATATCTGATGTGTGCATGTGCTCCATCATGTCTGACTCTCCGTGATCCCAAGGGCTGTAGTCTGCCAGGCTCCTCTGTCCATGAAATTTTCCAGGCAAGAATACTGGAGCAGGTTGCCATTTCTTACACCAGGGAATATTCCTGACTCAGGGACGGAAACTGAGCTCTTGCATCTTCTGCATTGACCTGTGGATTCTTAACAACTGTGCCACCTGAGAAGCCTGATATCTGATAGTGCTGTATCAAAAAAAAATAATAGAGGGGAGGAGCCAAGATGGCGGAGGAATAGGACGGGAAGACCACTTTCTCCCCTACAAATTCATCGAAAGAACAATTGAACGCAGAGCAAACTTCACAAAACAACTTCTGATTGCTAGCTGAGAACATCAGGCGCCCAGAAAGCAGCCCATTGTCTTCGAAAGGAGGAATGACAAAATATAAAAGATAAAAAGAGAGACAAAAGAGCGAGGGATGGAGATCCACCCTGGGAAGGGAGTCTTAATAGAGGAAGTTTCCAAACACCAGGAAACCCTCGCACTGGTGGGTCTGGGGGAAGTTTTCGAATCTCGGAGGGCAACCTAACTGGGAGGAAAAATAAATAAAACCCACAGATTATGTGCCTAAAAGCAACTCCCAGCAGAAAAGTACCCCAGACACCCGCATCCGCCACCAGCAAGTGGGGGCGGAGCGGAGAGGAGCGGGCGGCATTGCTTAGGGTAAGGACCGGGCCTGAGTGCCCTGAGGGCAATCAGAGGGAGCTTTTGTGAAACAGCAACTTAAACTGTGGAATAGCAATAGAGAGAGAGAAAATTAACCGGCCCGAACACACTGCCGGACGTTCACAGAACAAAGGGACTGAGCAAGTCCAGAGAAGAGCTAGCCGGCTGCGGACAGGCCCAGCCCCACCGGAGGCTGGAGGCAGCGGGGAGGGCAAAGGGGCAGGCTCGGCCCCAAGGACCGCATCCCCTACCACACTGCAAGCAGGCCTCCAGTTTCTAACCAAAGACTGCCTGAGATTCTGGATGGTCGACATCCGCAGGGAGGGTCGTGGCTAAACACAAGGCGCAGCACCCAACCGGCGCGGGCGGAAACTGAGGCTGGGGCCATGGAGGGGAGAAGGCGCACTGCACCCGGGGAGAGTGCGCCCGTCAAGCTCCTGGCTGCCTGAGCTGCTCGGCCGGGTAAGGCACAAAACGCAGGCGCAACCGAGTCCGCGCTTTTGTGGAGTACCCGAAAACTGGAACCACACGCAACGCAGGGCACGCTCCCTATAGAGCAGCCGGGAGCCTGAGCAGCGTAGACGGGGAAAGCAGCGCCCCTCCCTCCCCGCAGCGCGAATGAACTACCGAACCTGAACAAGAGACCACCTCCACCCGCCTGTGTCAGGGCGGAAATTAGGCACTGAAGAGACCGGCAAACAGAAGCCAAATAAACCGCTTCAGAAGGGACCAGTGCAACAGATTAAAATCCCTGTAAATAACACCAACTACACCGGAAGGGGCCTATAGATATTGAGAAGTATAACCTGAAACGAGGAGCTATCTGAAACTGAACTGAACCCAGACTGACCGCAACAGCTCCAAAGAAATTCCTAGATATATTTTTACCTTTTATTTTTTTAATTAAAAAAATTTTTTGTTTTCTTTTTTCTATTTTTTCTCTTTTATTTTCTTTTAAAATTCCCTATTACTCCCCCATTACTCCTTAACTTTCATTTTCATATATTTTTTACGATTTTTTTAAATAGGGGAAAAAATTTTTTTTCTTGTTTTTTTTCTTTTTCTCTTATTTTCTTTTAAAGTCCTCTATTACTCCTCTACTACTCCTTAATTTTCATTTTCATTTCACTATAACCTTGCAAAAAAAAGAGAGAGAGAGAAGCCCTATTTTTAAACTGAACTTCATATATATTTCTAAAATTTTTTGTGTTTTTATTTTTAATATTGTATTTTTAAGAGTCTAACCTCTACTCTAGATTTTTAATCTTTGTTTTACAGTATGTGATATGAATTTTGGACATTTAAGAATCCAATATTCAGTACCCATTTTTATTCAGGAGTGTGTTGATTACTCCCTCCCACTTTTGACTCTCCATTTTCTACCTCAGAAAACCTCTATTTCCTCCTTTCCCCTTCTCTTTCCAATCCAATTCTTTGAATCTCTGTGGGTGTCTGGGCTACGGAGAACACTTTGGGAACAGAGAACTGCGTAGATCTGTCTCTCTCCTCTTGAGTCCCCCTTTTTCTCCTCCTGCTCATCTCTATCTCCCTCCTCCCTCTCCTATTCTTCATGTAACTCTGTGAACCTCTCTGGGTGTCCCTCACGGTGGAGAATCTTTTCACCATTAACACAGAAGTTTTATAGTTGGAGAAGTCTTGAGACTACGGGAAGAATAAAACTGAAATCCAGAGGCAGGAGACTTAAGCCCAAAACCTGAGAACACCAGAAAACTCCTGACTACACGGAACATTAAGTAATGAGAGACCATCCAAAAGCCTCCATACCTACACTGAAACCAACCACCACCCAAGAGCCAGTAAGTTTCAGAGCAAGACATACCACGCATTCTCCAGCAACACAGGAACATAGCCCTGAGCGTCAACATGCAGGCTGCCCAAAGTCACACCTAACACATAGACCCATCTCCAAACTCATTACTGGGCACTCCATTGCACTCCAGAGAGAAGAAATCCAATTCCACGCACCAGAACGCTGACACAAGCTTCCCTAACCAGGAAACCTTGACAAGCCAATCGTCCAACCCCACCCACTGGGTGAAACCTCCACAATAAAAAGGAACCACAGACCACAAGAATACAGAAAGCCCACTCCAGACACAGCAATCTAAACAAGATGAAAAGGCAGAGAAATACCCAACAGGTAAAGAAATATGAAAAATGCCCGCCAAGTGAAACAAAAGAGGAGGAGATAGGGAATCTACCTGAAAAAGAATTTAGAATAATGATAATAAAAATGATCCAAAATCTTGAAAACAAAATGGAGTTACAAATAAATAGCCTGGAGACAAAGATTGAGAAGATGCAAGAAATGTTTAACAAGGACCTAGAAGAAATAAAAAAGAGTCCATTAAAAATTAATAATGCAATAAATGAGATAAAAAACACTCTGGAGGGAACCAAGAGTAGAATAATGGAGACAGAAGATAGGATAAGTGAGTTAGAAGAGAAAATGGTGGAAATAAATGAAGCAGAGAGGAAAAAAAGAAAAAAGAATTAAAAGAGATGAGGACAACCTCAGGGACCTCTGGGACAATGTGAAATGCCCCAACATTCAAATCATAGGAGTCCCAGAAGAAGAAGACAAAAAGAAAGGCCATGAGAAAATACTTGAGGAGATAATAGCCAAAAACTTCCCTAAAATGGGGAAGGAAATAGTTACACAGGTCCAAGAAACCCAGAGAGTCCCAGGCAGGATAAACCCAAGGCGAAACACCCCAAGACACATATTAATCAAATTAACAAAGATCAAACACAAAAAACAAATATTAAAAGCAGCAAGGGAGAAACAACAAATAACACACAAAGGGATTCCCATAAGAATAACAGCTGATCTATCAACAGAAACCCTCCAGACCAGAAGGGAATGGCAGGACATACTTAAAGTAATGAAAGAGAATAACCTACAACCTAGATTACTGTACCCAGCAAGGATCTCATTCAGATATGAAGGAGAATTCAAAAGCTTTACAGACAAGCAAAAGCTGAGAGAATTCAGCACCACCAAACCAGCTCTTCAACAAATGCTGAAGGATCTTCTCTAGACAGGAAACACAGAAAGGTTGTATAAACGTGAACCCAAAACAACAAAGTAAATGGCAACGGGACCATACCTATCAATAATTACCTTAAATGTAAATGGGTTTAATGCCCCAACCAAAAGACAAAGGCTGGCTGAATGGATACAAAAACAAGACCCCTATATATGCTGTCTACAAGAGACCCACCTCAAAACAAGGGACACATACAGACTAAAAGTGAAGGGCTGGAAAAAAATATTTCACACAAACGGAGACCAAAAGAAAGCAGGAGTCGCAATACTCATATCAGATAAAATAGACTTTCAAATAAAGGCTGTGAAAAGAGAAAAAGAAGGACACTACATAATGATCAAAGGATCAATCCAAGAAGAAGATATAACAGTTATAAATATATATGGACCCAACATAGGAGCACCACAACATGTAAGGCAAACGCTAACGAGTATGAAAGAGGAAATTAATAGTAACACAATAATAGTGGGAGACTTTAATACCCCACTCACAACTATGGATAGATCAACTAAACAGAAAATGAACAAGGAAACACAAACTTTAAATGACACAATGGACCAGCTAGACCTAATTGATATCTATAGGACATTTCACCCCAAAACAATCAACTTCACCTTTTTCTCAAGTGCACACAGAACCTTCTCCAGAATAGATCACATCCTGGGCCATAAATCTAGTCTTGGTAAATTCAAAAAAACTAAAATCATTTCAGTCATCCTTTCTGACCACAGTGCAGTAAGATTAGATCTCAATTACAGGAAAAAAATTATTAAAAATTCAAACATATGGAGGCTAAATAACACGCTTCTGAATAACCAACAAATCATAGAAGAAATCAAAAAAGAAATCAAAATATGCATAGAAATGAATGGAAATGAAAACACAACAACCCAAAACCTATGGGACACTGTAAAAGCAGTGCTAAGGGGAAGGTTCATAGCGTTACAGGCTTACCTCAAGAAACAAAAAAAAGTCAAATAAATAACCTAACTCTACACCTAAAGCAACTGGAGAAGGAAGAAATGAAGAACCCCAGGGTTAGAAGGAAAGAAATCTTAAAAATTAGGGCAGAAATAAATGCAAAAGAAACTAAAGAGACCATAGCAAAAATCAACAAAGCTAAAAGCTGGTTTTTTGAAAAAGTAAACAAAATTGACAAACCATTAGCAAGACTCATTAAGAAACAAAGGGAGAAGAACCAAATTAGCAAAATTAGAAATGAAAATGGAGAGATCACAACAGACAACACTGAAATACAAAGGATCATAAGAGACTACTACCAGCAGCTCTATGCCAATAAAATGGACAACTTGGAAGAAATGGACAAATTCTCAGAAAAGTATAACTTTCCAAAACTGAACCAGGAAGAAATAGAAGATCTTAACAAACCCATCACAAGCACGGAAATCGAAACTGTAATCAGAAATCTTCCAGCAAACAAAAGCCCAGGACCAGATGGCTTCACAGCTGAATTCTACCAAAAATTTAGAGAAGAGCTAACACCTATCTTACTCAAACTCTTCCAAAAAATTGCAGAAGAAGGTAAACTTCCAAACTGATTCTATGAGGCCACCATCACCCTAATGCCAAAACCAGACAAAGATGCCACAAAAAAAGAGAACTACAGGCCAATATCACTGATGAACATAGATGCAAAAATCCTTAACAAAATTCTAGCAAACAGAATCCAACAACATATTAAGAAAATCATACATCATGACCCAGTGGGCTTTATCCCAGGAATGCAAGGATTCTTTAATATCCACAAATCAATCAATGTAATACACCACATTAACAGATTGAAAGATAAAAACCATATGATTATCTCAATAGATGCAGAAAAAGCCTTTGACAAAATTCAACACCCATTTATGATTAAAACTCTCCAGAAAGCAGGAATAGAAGGAACATACCTCAACATACTAAAAGCAATATATGACAAACCCATAGCAAGCATTACCCTCAATGGTGAAAAATTGAAAGCATTTCCCCTGAAATCAGGAACAAGACAAGGGTGCCCACTCTCACCATTACTATTCAACATAGTTTTGGCCACAGCAATCAGAGCAGAAAAAGAAGTAAAAGGAATCCAGACAGGAAAAGAAGAAGTGAAACTCTCTCTGTTTGCAGATGACATGATCCTCTACATAGAAAACCCTAAAGACTCTACCAGAAAATTACTAGAGCTAATCAACGAATATAGTAAAGTTGCAGGATATAAAATTAACACACAGAAATCCTTTGCATTCCTATACACTAACAATGAGAAAACAGAAAGAGAAATTAAGGAAACAATACCATTCACCATTGCAACAAAAAGAATAAAATACTTAGGAGTATATCTACCTAAAGAAACAAAAGACCTATACATAGAAAACTATAAAACACTGATGAAAGAAATCAAAGAGGACACAAACAGATGGAGAAACATACCGTGTTCATGGATTGGAAGAATCAATATTGTCAAAATGGCTATACTACCCAAAGCAATCTATAGATTCAATGCAATCCCTATCAAGCTACCAACGGTATTTTTCACAGAACTAGAACAAATAATTTCACAATTTGTATGGAAATACAAAAAACCTCGAATAGCCAAAGTAACCTTGAGAAAGAAGAATGGAACTGGAGGAATCAACCTGCCTGAATTCAGACTCTACTACAAAGCCACAGTCATCAAGACAGTATGGTACTGGCACAAAGACAGAAATATAGATCAATGGAGCAGAACAGAAAGCCCAGAGATAAATCCACGAACCTATGGTCACCTTATCTTCAACAAAGGAGGCAAGGATATACAATGGAAAAAAGACAACCTCTTTAACAAGTGGTGCTGGGAAAACTGGTCAACCACTTGCAAAAGAATGAAACTAGAACACTTTCTAATACCATACACAAAAACAAACTCAAAATGGATTAAAGATCTAAATGTAAGACCAGAAACTATAAAACTCCTAGAGGAGAACATAGGCAAAACACTCTCCAACATAAATCACAGCAGGATCCTCTATGACCCACATCCCAGAATATTGGAAATAAAAGCAAAAATAAACAAATGGGACCTAATGAAACTTAAAAGCTTTTGCACAACAAAGGAAACTATAAGCAAGGTGAAAAGACAGCCCTCAGATTGGGAGAAAATAATAGCAAACAAAGCAACAGACAAAGGATTAATCTCAAAAATATACAAGCAACTCCTCCAGCTCAACTCCAGAAAAATAAATGACCCAATCAAAAAATGGGCCAAAGAACTAAACACACATTTCTCCAAAGAAGACATACTGATGGCTAACAAACACATGAAAAGATGCTCAACATCACTCATTATCAGAGAAATGCAAATCAAAACCACAATGAGGTACCATTACATGCCAGTCAGGATGGCTGCTATCCAAAAGTCTACAAGCAATAAATGCTGGAGAGGGTGTGGAGAAAAGGGAACCCTCTTACACTGTTGGTGGGAATGCAAACTAGTACAGCCACTATGGAAAACAGTGTGGAGATTTCTTTAAAAACTGGAACTAGAACTGCCATATGACCCAGCAATACCATTTCTGGGCATACACACCGAGGAAACCAGATCTGAAAGAGACACATGTACCCCAATGTTCATCACAGCACTGTTTATAATAGCCAGGACATGGAAGCAACCTGTATGCCCATGAGCAGACGAATGGATAAGGAAGCTGTGGTACATATACACCATGGAATATTACTCAGCCATTAAAAAGAATTCATTTGGATCAGTTCTAATGAGATGGATGAAACTGGAGCCCATTATACAGAGTGAAGTAAGCCAGAAAGATAAAGAACATTACAGCATACTAACACATGTATATGGAATTTAGAAAGATGGTAATGATAACCCTATATGCAAAACAGAAAAAGAGACACAGATGTACACAACAGAGTTTTGGACTCTGTGGGAGAAGCGAGGGTGGGATGTTTCGAGAGAACAGCATCAAAACATGTATTTTATCTATGGTGAAACAGATCACCAGCCCAGGTTGGATGCATGATACAAGTGCTCAGGCCTGTTGCACTGGGAAGACCCAGAGGGATCTGGTAGAGAGGGAGGTGGGAGGGGGGATCAGGATGGGGAATACATGTGAATCCATGGCTGAATCATGTCAATGTATGACAAAACCCACTACAATATTGTAAAGTAATTAGCCTCCAACTAATAAAAATAAATGAAAAAAAAATAATTTTGTGCAATGCCCAGAACATGTCTGAGGATCAATAGAAAATTATAACTAAAGCCTTGCCAGTGCTTTACCCAGAGGATCATTTCCATTTATCATCTCACTTTGACTTGATCTGAATTGGAGCCAAAAATACAATTTCCAAACAGAAGACTGGAAATGAGTGCAAATGAAGTGAATTTGAAGGAGGCTGTTCCCAGCACTCACAGCAAACTTCACATCAGGCAGTTAGACAGGGAACAGAGAAATGCAAGTTGGCACAGTGGCATGTCTGAGATTGGAGCAGGAGATGTTGGAGGAGAATTTGCCCATAGCTCCAGCCCTGAGCTCTACAGTGTCAAGTTCAGCCCATTGCTTAGTGGCACTGGAGAGGTGCAATTATTGAGAAACCCGTGTTCCATACCCTGGTCCAAGCTACGTAATTAGGTACCCAAAACGGGGAAGATAGCACTTATAAGAAAATTCCTGAAAGTTTAGTACCAGATAATAGTCTTTTCAGCTGATTCTGTGTGTATATAGGGCCAATTTCAAAGAAAAATAAGCTTCCTTTTATAAAAAAAAAAAACTGTAAAATAATAATATCATTACACATACCTCACTCAGTTATTTAAAATTATCTCAAAACTGGTTCTCTCTTGAGGGCTTATCAGGACCCAAGCCTGCCATGGGAAAGGAAGGAAAGTCTTTACAGGGTATCCTGGAGGGCTTTCCCTGTCTCTCTTCCATATAGAGTCTCTACTCAGGCCAGCCTATCATTTTAACGTATCCACGGGATTGTCGGGAACTGTCAAACCAATTTCAAAGGAGTATTGAGGCTGAAACACTGCAGTGAAACCACAGGCTGTCTTTCAGCGCCAGCTATGGGAATCTTCCTGCGCGGGAAACCTGAGTTCAATCCCTGGGTTTGGAAGATCCCCTGGAGAAAAGAAAGGCTACTCACTCCAGTATTCTGGCCTGGAGAATTCCATGGACTGTATAGTCCATGGGGTCACAAAGAGTTGGACACAACTGAACTACTTTCTCTCTTCTCTCTTTGATACTAATTGTTGCTGCTGTTTAGTTGCTAAGTCATGTCCAACTCTTTGCAACTCCATGGACTATAGCCTGCCAGGCTCCTCTGTCCATGGGATCTCTCAGGCCAGGATACTGGAATGGGTTGCTGTTTCCTACTCCAAGGGATCTTCCTGACCCAGGGACCAAACCCGCATCTCCTGCATTGGCAAGCGGATTCTTTACTGCTGAGCCACCCGGGAAGCCCCGGACACTAATTAGCTGTGTGCTTTTGGACGGTTCACTTCATGTCTCTGCATGGTGGAGGGCGGGGCTCTGAACAAGGTTGCCTTGTCTCTTCCAGCTCTGGCTATGCATCTGGTTCGATGTAAATTGTCAGGACCAAGGTGAAGCCCTGCCCCACTCACAGGCTGCAGCAGCCATTCAGAAAAATACTCTGTGTTCAGGTAGGAGAGGAAATGAGTGTTAACCCTTTGCTTCTAAGTTCACCCATCTTTGGCAGGTCTGCAGTCATGCCATCTCCCAACTGAGATTTAGAATCAGTGTGTTTACAAATGGGTTCACCTAACCCCCTTCCCTTGAGCAGCATTGCTCTCTAATGCTACCTCTACAGTTTCCACATCTTGGGCTAGATATGGAGGGAGGGATGAAGGAAACCATGCAACATTTAGTAGTGTCACTTTTATTTTCTTTACTCTCTGTTAACCTAGGACAGTGCCTCTTGTATTATTGAACTTGAGGTTCCTTCCTCAACAGATGCTGGAGTGCAGTTTAAAAATGGAAGTTCTTGGGCTCTACTCTGGCTTCACTGATTCAGAATTTCAGCAGAGAGTGTGGGAGCTCCCACATCTGCATTTTAAACTAAGCACTCTAGTTAATCTAGTTAATCTTATGTGGGCTAGCCTTTGGGGACCACTGTCCTAGATGAAGGAAGGCAAACATAACACGGGTCACTCCACTTGCCTACTCTTGATGCTAACATGAAGATTCATCATCTGTTCTTCCACCATCATTTATCTCACCTACTATGTGCCAAGTATGGGCTTCTCTGGTGACTTAGTGGAAAGAATCCACCTGACATTGCAGGAGACTGGGTTGGGAAGATCCCCTGGATAAGGGAACAACAAGAAGGAAACACTTCAGTACTCTTGGCTGGAGAATTCCATGGACAGAGGAGCCTGGTGGGCTACAGTTCATGAGGTCGCAAAGAGCTGGACCTGAATTAGTGACTGACCACACATGCACATTCTATGTACCAGGTACAGTGGGGAGCAAAGGCTTAAAGTTCTCGCTCTCTCATGGAGTTTATGTCTAGCGAGGGGAAACAATGCAAACATCTAACATGTGAAGGAGTGAGAAAATATATGACGTAAAACCAAGGTTAAGTGCTAGCGAGGTGTGCCCTTTCAGAGAAGGTAGGCAGGACGGCCTATTTAAAGGATGACATCTGTACAAAGAAGTCACTTAAAAGAAGTGAGAGAAAGGATTGTAGGGTTGGGAGAACATTCCAGTAACAGGGAATGATGATCTTTTAACTTGTAGAGGCGAATGCAAAGCATTTTTGTGCACATGTAGAATTGTCTTGATGGTTCTAAGAAATAGATTTCAGTGCAACTTAAAGATGAAGGCATGGTCAGCACTGTCCTGAAGTTGAATGGCCTGCTTGGGCAGAAAGCTAGCTTTTCACCATTATCTTACCAGGAATTTTGTGAGGTAGTTCACGGACCCTGCAAAAGTCCCTGAATCAGAGGTCTTCTCCCAAATGAAAATTCTATGACATTTTTCTGTGGGATGCAAACAGGTGGCCTAAAGGCCTTGGCTTATGGGTTGGATTTGCTTTCCTTTCTCAGTAGTTTTTTTTTTTTTCCTATCTAACTTGTGTTGCCTTTAGTCAGGGCTGGAACATACTGTACACACAACATGTTGCCAATATCATGTCTTTCTGGTAATTGCTACCTGCTTGGCTCCCGCAGGATGTTTGGGGCACCCACTGCATGCTGAGACATTCTATCTGGGTTACAGGTCTATGAGAGGATGAGTTTATAATTAAGGTAGGACGTGGCTTCCTAACCTTTGCTCCTAAAAGAGTGACCTTTGGCCAGCAGTCCCCTGAGAGGGTCACCTTGCTGTTTATAAATAAAGATACACGGTTGAGCATACCGTTCTCTCCAGAGGCTTGGATCTGGCAGCTATTTCTTGTCAAACATACATGATATGACAACATTCTTAATGGTTTTATCCTAAGACGGCCTTTCTCTTCTTTCTAAATATTGTGCTTTGCAAGTGCTGTATCTGGAAGAGTGAACACACTCTTATTTTCAATGCTTATAGTGTTTATTGCCTCTTCAAAACACAGCCTGGTGTGCTCCTGCCATTGCTCATCTAGAATAACAATTTCCTTGTCTGAATGTCAAGACAATGGCCAGGTTTCTGTGTTTGTAAGACTGTTTTAATAATACACAAATGCACCTTGAGGAATTTGGAGAGTACAAAGAACTATCCATTAATACAAGTCTATTGCACTGCAACAATAAGGACTGCTTCTAGGAAAGCAACCACACATCTGAGTGGCCAACTCTTTAAAATATGTCCAGTCCCTCTTAGCCTCTCTACTCTATTGTCACAGCAGTCAGAAGAGTCTTTCATGCTACAGATATGGTCAGGCTTCTTTCCCCAAGTTCATATACTTTCATAATTTCCAGTTGGTCTCTGGATCAAGACCAGTTCCATCATCCACACTACAGAGACACAAAGGGTCATAGCATTCATAGCCTCAGTCTCTTCCAAACTCCTTCTTGGCCTCTGTGCTCCAGCCTCACTGGCCTTCCTTTAGGACCTCATGTTCACCATGACCCTCTGGTAACAAGATCTTTCTTGGAAGATTCTCTCTCTTATCCTGCCTCCTTAAGTTTTACTCATTCGTCAGATCTCAGTTCTGACACTTCTCCAAGGAAAGTATCCTGAGCTCCCTGTGCATTACAAACCCCTCTGAGGCCTTGTCCTAATTCCATGTCCTCTCCATTGCAGCGTTTGCCACAATTAATGTTCATTTGATTAGTTTTTCTTTCAACAGGGTTTGAACCATATCTATTTTTACCACCACAGGAACCCACTGCCGAGCCAATATTTGACGTTAAGAATAGAGATATTCTTTGTGTTTTTAAAATAAGTGAATAAATACATTAATAACTTCTCTTGCAAGGAGGTTCCCTGACTAATGAATTTGCTCCAAACATATTCAGGTAAGTGACATTGCCATGTATAGGATTCAGATAGGGCTTTCACGCACATCTTTGAATTAATTTGCTTCCTCTTTGCTTTTCTTACTGACTGGGCTGTTATAGACACTTGCAAAGGCAAAGCCCTTGGCCATCTCGGCCTATCTCTCCTCCCAGCTCAGGCTGCCAGTGAAGAAACAATGACTCAGAAAACTAATGGGCCAGACTCTCTAATAACAATGATGATTTCACCACTGTTGATTTCTCTATTAGATTTCTAAAATTGAGTCAAAATGTAGGCACTGCCTTGGGGCACAACCACCAGAGACAAATAATGAATTCAGAAACACAATTCAGAACAACACTGACCAATGTATATTACAGGAAGCACCAGGAAAGGTGACGGAGGTTGAAAGAATCAAAGAAAGAAAAAAAAAAAGGAAGCTTTTTTGATGGGAGTGGGATGAAATGCAAGAAATTCAGGATCTGCAACCAGACTCACTGGTGAGACCTGGACAAACATTCCATCACAGCAAGCGCAGAGACAGTATATTAAGCGGCGACCAGGCACATGCTGTTCAATGTCTTTAATCCTTATAATAAACATGAAAAGGGGGCATTATTTACTTTCATTTTACAGAAGAGAAAAAAGACACTCAGAGGATACATAACTTGAAGTCACGTTCGGAACTCTGGTTTATCAGATTCCAAAGCCAAAGTCTTTCCAACTAAATATTAGGTTGGCCAGAAAGTCCGTTTGAATTTTTCTGTAAGCTGTCATGGAAAAACCTGAACACGAACTTTTTGGTCAACCCAATATTTCATCTCATCAGTCCTCCATCAGTATCTTCACCTGCAAAGTGTGGATACGACCAGGCAGGATTATCTCCAGGTGATAGTAATACATGCAGAGTACCTGAAGCCCCATTGGCTTCTACTTAAACATTATTTTCTGTCCTTCCTATTTCCTACCCACTGTTGAATTCCTTATGGATTTTTATTAGAAATTCCTAAAATAGGGTTACTACTCCCAGAAAGATGATTTAATATTCAAAGATTCAAGACAAGGACTTCACAAAGTACCTCTCAATTTCACACCAATCCCACCAAGATTTACTGATGCTACATCATTGTTTGACGAGGCACAGCAGAATTAGCCATTTTCCCAAGAGTCGCCAATGTCAGACGAGAACTTGAACCCAGTCCAGACTGCTGGGCCAGAATATTTTCCACCACCACATCCTATTAAAACACACAGGGCAGGAGTTGATTTCCAGGAGCTTCCCTAATATGAATCACATTAATAAAAACAACAGCTAGCTCTTCAGTTGCACCTGGAACCACACTAGTCGCTTTGTATGAATGATATTTGCTGAACAAATGCACATTTGGTATGTGAATCATTTTTATCCCCCTTTTGATAGATAGCAAAACTTGAGTGATTTTCTCTATGTTAGGTAGATAGTTTAGCCAGTACTTGAATAAAACATCAGGAAGCAAATTCATAGGTACTGTGAAGCAGACAAATGCATAATAGAGGTTCACTGAATGTTTAAGAGGACAGCACTGACCTTGAATCTTTTCAGGACAGGTACTTCTCTGCCAGACATCTTGACCAAAAGCAACCTCTTGTCAGCAGCAGGATTTTAGTCTGTCATTTCAAAGGGATCCACGACTGATCAATCGCTTTCTCCCAGAGCTCTTCCCTGGAGCTCTGAAGATATACGTCAGTCAAGGCTGCTGCTTATCACAGACTCAGCTTCTAGCCTCTGATTACTCCTAAGATTCACCTGAGGGATCTTAAAAACCAGGATTCCTGGGGCCAATTTCCATGGAGAGTAGGGCGGAGACAGCCCTGTGCCTTTCCACAGCTGATTCTCATACACGGCCAGGGTT
The DNA here is from genome assembly GCF_023699985.2 of Odocoileus virginianus. Classification (NCBI taxonomy): domain Eukaryota; kingdom Metazoa; phylum Chordata; class Mammalia; order Artiodactyla; family Cervidae; genus Odocoileus; species Odocoileus virginianus. The sequence goes on from NC_069676.1 coordinate 54,631,695, forward strand.
AAAACACGCTGTTAGAGCTGAGTGCCTGTGCCTTTCTCTCTCCTGGTAGACCATAGTTTCTTAAAAGAGGAATGAATTTTTTCTATTTTTTCAGTTTCCACGTGCTGAGAACAATGCCTGAGTATTGTAGGTAGTAGCAGGGGGCAGCTAAGAGCCTTGATGCTGGAGTCAGGCCGTTTGGATGTGAACCCTCATCTACCACATATTAGCTGTGTGGTTTTGAGTAAGTACTACTATACAGTTCAATGCCTCATTCCCTTATCTGGAAAGTGATAACATTCATCAATATTTGTGATGTTTTTGTGAGATTTATGGGAGGAAGTAACTATAAAGTATTTAATGCAAGGTCTGGCACATAGCAAACCCACAATCAATGCTAGCTATGCAGATAGGCAAAAAATTCAATCAACACGGAACCTTAATGCCTCTATGTAACAGCTGTGGTAGACGCAGCGGGGATACAAAAAATAAGTCCAAGGCCCTGAACGTTCACAGGCCTTTTGCTAGGGGTTTTATCAATAATTTTTTTCACCTTCATGATAATACTTTGACATGTTATTAGAAAAGGAAATATACCAGGTAAGTAACTGAAGGTCACCCAGCCAGTAATTATCAGTCTGAGATTGGAACTCAGGTTTATCTGGCTTCAGATCTCACTCTTTCTACTTTATCACTAAAATTTCACATAAATGTTGATTCACATTCATTCAATCAATAAGCATCTTTGCCATGCTTGCTATGTGCTAGAAACTGTTCTAAGTACTGGAGACATAGAAACGAACAAAACAGAGAATGTCTCTGCTTTCACGTAGTTTATATTCTAGAGCACAAAAAGACTGGTGACAAATAAGTAAATGGATATATAATATGTCAGGTCAAGGTAAGTGCTATGGAGGAAAAATAAAGCAGGGTACAAGTAACTGAGGGAGTATGTATTTGTGTGTATGTGTGTGTGTGAGAATTTTTTTTTTTCCATTTGGCTATATTGTAATCTTCTTTTTCTTTTTTTTTATTGACATACAGTTCATGCACAAAAGTTACAGGGATACAATATAGTGATTCACAACTTTTAAAGATTATACTCCATTTGTAGCTATTGTAAAATACTGGGCTTCCCTAGTGGTTCAGGCGGTAAAGAATCTGCCTGCAATGTGGGAGAACTGAGTTCATTCCCTGGGTTGGAAAGATCCCCTGGAGGATGGTATGGCAACCCATTCCAGTATTCTGGCCTGGAAAATTCCCATGGACAGAGGAGCCTGGTGGGCTACATCCATGGGGTTGCAAAGAGCTGGACACAACTGAGCGACTAAGCACAGCATGGTGCATTGTACAATATATCCTTGTAGCTTATTTTATACACAATAGTTTGTACCTCTTAATCTTATACCCCTATCTCGCCCCTGCCCTCTTTCCTCTCCCCACTGATAATCACTAGTTTGTTCTCTGTATCTGTGAGTCTGTTTCTTTTATATTTTCACTACTTTGTTGTACTTTTTTTTGGATTCTACATATGTCCTGATATCATACAATATTTATCTTTCTCTGTCTGACTTATTTCACTTAGCATGATACCCTCCAATTTCATTCATGTTGTTGCAAATAACAAGATTTCACTCCTTTTTATGGCTGAGTAGTATTCAGTTGTGTATATACGTACCACATCTTTATCCACTGATCTGTTGATGGATTAGATTTCTTCCATATCTTGGCAACTGTAAATAATGCTGCTAATAACATTGGAGTGAGACTGTCGTGTCCAACGTTTTGTGACTCTCTGGACGGGAGCCAATCAGGCTCCTCTGTCCATGGAATTCTCCAGGCAAGAATAGTGGAATGGGTTGCCATGTCCTTCCCCCAAGGATCTTCCCAACCCAGGGATTGAACCCAGATCTCTCACATTGCAAGCAAATTCTTTACCTTTTGAGCTACCCAGGAAGTCCCTATTTTAGATAGGAAGGCCAAGAAATACTTCTGATAAAGAAATATTTGAGTGATGGACATGATAAGATGTGTTTGGATTCTGGATAATTTTTAGGAGTTTAAGCCTAAGGATTTATCATAGAGTTAGAAGGATATGAGACAGAAGGAAATAAAAGAAAATTTCAAAGTGTTTGCCTTGAGTAACTAGGAGAACGAAATTCTCACTTAGTGAGCTGGAGAAAAATGTTCGACAAAGAGGTTTTTCTTGAGAGGAAATCAGGAGTTCTGTTTTGAGATCTCTGTTGTGCATCCGAGTGGAAATACTAGGTAGGCAGATGGATATACAAGTCTGTATTTTAAGGGGAAGTTGGAGCTAGAAATATAAACTGAACAGAAAATATTTCAGACCATGAGATCACCTAGGAGCAAGTATAGGTTAAGAATAAGACTGAGCCCTGGGCCCCAATATCTACAGGTTGGGAAGATGATGAGGAACCATCTGGGGAGTCAGAGAAGGACTAGCCAGTGAGGGAGAGGGAAACAGAGAGAAAGTGTGGCCTTGAGGCCAAGACAAGAAACTCTCTCCAGAAGGAAGCGGCGATTGCGTGGGCCAAAACTAGTGAGAGCTGCAGCAGAGGATGACGGGATTCACGAAGGAGAGGGTCACCGGTGACTCTCAAGAGCGGCTTCGGTGGCGGATGGAAAGAGCAAACTGGAGGAAAAGACATGGTAACAGTGGAGAGGACACTTTCAAGATTTTGGTTTTTTTCCTGAAAAGGGCAGTGGGGAATGAGGCAGCAGCTGAGGGGATTACAGGATCAGGAGAGGATGACTTTAAGTGAGATGATTTACAGCATGTCTGTGGGCTGCCACATAGGATCCTGCAGAGAGGAAGACTTAGAGATAGCAGAGGGAGAGGGCTGAGTGTGGGAGTGAGGGGCCTGAGTAGGGGTCAGGGCTGGGATTCGGCTCACAGGGGAGGACTGGCTATAGATGAAAGCAGGGACTGTTCATCTACTGCACCTAAAAGTAGAAAGCCAACTTGGAATGCAAAGCAGAGTCAAACAATGTAAGGTTTTGTCTCACTTAATCCTTATAATAACCCCTTCATGTGATGGAATATTTTTTCTGTGTTACAGAGGCTCACAATGTGCACTTGGGAAAGACTTTCAATGTAGTTGCGTATTTGTAACAATGAGAAAATGAGTAGTCAGGGGATGCTGTAGGTGGAAGTGTGTTTGACGTGGACCCAAAGAGTGGGTTGGTTCTAAATACGTGAAAAGGGCTGAGACAAGAATTCCAAATACATATAAGAATTCTATAAATATGTAAAAAGGCACAAAGTAGAGCAAAATCCTTTCTTGGCAGGTCCTTTGGAACTGAACAGCGTGGATTCTAATCCTAGCTCCTGCACTTAATAGTTGTGTGACCTTGGACAAGTTACCTAACTTCTCTGTGCTCTGGTTTCCCCACGTTTAACACACAGGGATAGTAATTGTACCTACTTCATAGGATTGTTGTGAGGAATGCATACAGGTAACTGTACCTACATCCATTTACACACATAGTGGAACTGTGCCTAGAAAGTAGAGAACACTGCTTGGTTTACTTCTAAAAGTAGAGTTTGAAAAAAAATGTGTATTTTTCCTGTGTGTGTGTATGTACTTCCAGCAGCCCTGCTTTTGGCTATCATTGGAAGATATTCTGCTGCAAGAACTTTACAGAACAGGGAGCTCAGCTCGTTGCTCTGTGATGACCTAGAGTGGTGGGATGGGGGGATGGGTGGGAGGTCCAAGAGGGAGGGGGTATATGTATACATACAGCTGATTCACTTCACTGTACCTCAGAAACTAACATAACATTGTAAAGCAATTATACTCCAGTTAAAAAAAAGTCAAAAAGAGCAAAGAACCTTCCTCGTCTTGAAGGAGCATTATTGAAAGAAGACAGATAAGTATGCTCACTCACTCTGTCGTTCAGTCCTTCATTTTAGAAGAATTTCTTGAGCATCTACTCAGTCCAGCTCTGTACTGACCAGGTTGCAGAGGCCGAGGATAACTAGGGCAGGGTTCCTGTGCCCAAGCTGCTCCTGGCCACCAGGAGATAGATGCAGACTTGGACTGTTTCAATATAGCCTGAAGGCTATTCTCATACACATCTTCAGGAGGAAATATGCAATGTAAGGGGCAAGAGAGCTGAGTTTTGTTTTGTCTTGTTCAACAGTAATTTATACCAGCCTTTAAGGATCAAACAGCCTAGAGAAAGAGATCAGAGAGTCACCAGACCCACACAATTCCATGTGATATATGGCTGCTAGGGTTTTATTATTATTATTTAAACTTTTTATTTTCTATTGAAGTATAGCCAGTTAGCTTGCCTGGTGGCTCAGACTGTAAAGAATTCGCCTGCCAATGCAGGAGAACTGGGTTCGGTCTTTGGGTCAGGAAGATCCCCTGGAGAAGGGAAAGGAGGAACCTGCTGGGCTACAGTTTGTGAGGTCACAAAGAATCGGACACAAGTGAGCAACTAATACTTTCATAACCGACTAAGAATGTTGTGACAGTTTCAGGTACTCAGCAGAGTGACTCAACCATACATATACCTATGTCCATTCCCCTGCTCCCCACAAACTCCCCTCCCATTCACGTTGCCACATAACACTGAGCAGAGTTCCCTGAAGAGCACTGAGTTTTGATTCAGATTGTTTGGACCTGAGTCTTGGCTCTGCCACTTTCCTAACCAAGGCTCTGGGCAAGGTGGTGAGCATCAGTGTCCTCATCGGTAACACAGAGATGATGGCATCTGACACGAGAGGTTGTGTGAGGGGCCAATGAGATTATACAGCCACGGCCCCCAGCACACAGCCAAAGATCCACAGACTTTGTAGTGCTACGGCTGCTTCTCTCTCATTTCCTCTTCTCATTGTTATTGTGGTTTATGTGACTCATAAAAACACTTCTGTCTTCGGACTTGTTGAGGAAGTCTTCCTAGAAAGATGTGACTCAAACTGAGTTTTAAAGGATGAATGGGGTTTGCAGCATGAAATGATGACCAGGCAACTCAGGGAAAGGATACAGCCTCTGGCATAGCACATCACCCTTTGGATAAAGAAAGCACCCGTACCAATTTGTAAAATAATCCAAATAAAAGCCCTTCATGCCAGGTACCAAATCAGGTCCATCGGAGAATATTAGGCAAATTTCCTCATACCTCTCTGGCTCTCTTACTTCTGTGGGTCTCCTAGGCCCCTCTGTCCTATGTGGAATAATTTCTTTTTGATGGAGATTGGAATTTTTTTTTCTCTGCTCCTGAAGCCATTTTGCTGTATTAATCCTTCCCTATCAGGAGGTGGGAGTTATGTGCTCACTTGATGGATCCACAGAGAAGGGCATACCATCCCGTTGTCTTCTCAAAACCCTACCTGTGCTCTTGCATCAGCACTGTTTAGTTGTCCTTTTTTTCTGGATGTGTCTTCTTATTTCAAGTTATAGTATTACTAGAATATGGTAATAAAAGTAGATCCCTCAAGTATGGCCACCAAAAGCTCCCCAATCCACAATGTTTACAACAACTAGCATTCACATAAAAGGTAATGCTTTTCAGAATATTGTCCACATGTTTTTAAGATTTACCTATACAACAATGTTGGTATTTTTAATCCACTTATTCAATAAAAATTGAGTGCCTATTATGTACTTGGTATTGTTCTAGTGATGAGGATAAAACAGAGAGCGAATTATATGAGTCTTGCTCTCATGAAGCTTTCAGTCCAGCAAGGAGACAGATACCAACAAAACAGTTGTTATCAGTCTATTCGTAATGGCAAACTAGAATAGGTGCTCTGAAGGAAAGAAACCCAGGTCTTTAAGAGCTATGATCAGAGACTTCTCTGGTGGTCTGGGGGCTAAGACTCTGCACTCCCAATGCAAGGGGCCTGGGTGCAATCCCTGGTCAGGGAACTAGATCCCACATGTGGCAACTAAAAGTTTGCATCCCACATGCTTCAGTGAAGATTGAGGATCCCATGTGCTGCCACCAACACCCAGCAGAGCCAAATAAGTAAATACATTTTTTAAAAAAGAGTTAAGATCAGCTGAGAGTCAAGGATAGCGTCTCAGCTTCAGTTGAGAATCGACGGCTTGAATCAAAGAATGGGGCAGGGGGGAGAGAGAACCATCCCCCAAATTTGTGGTCAGAGGGAGAATATGGAGACAGACAGCTTATGGCTGGAGAGCCGACAAGAAGGCATGTTTGGGGTCACTCAGGAAAGTCAGGCAGGAGTCAGAATATGCAGGACCTAGCAGGCCTGGGGCAGAGAAGGCAATGGCACCCCACTCCAGTACTCTTGCCTGGAAAATCCCAAGGACAGAGGAGCCTGGTAGGAGCCTAAGAGTCAAACACAACTGGGCGACTTCGCTTTCACTTTTCACTTTCATGCATTGGAGGAGGACATGGCAACCCACTCCAGTGTTCTTGCCTGGAGAATCCCAGGGATGGAGGAGCCTGGTGGGCTGCTGTCTGTGGGGTCACACAGAGTTGGACATGACTGAAGTGACTTAGCAGCAGCAGCAGCAGCAGTCCTGGGGAGGTCATTGCAAGTGTGTTTGTGTTTGAGGTGGTGGGGTGGAATCATGTTTCAGGCAAGAATTTTGACTGCAATATATGGACCAACTCTATATGATGGAAGAAGAAACAGGCTTGAGGGCTGAGAATGAGAAAGTGAAGGAAAAAGGAGCTAATATTTATTGACTACATATTATAGATTTACCCTATGTACAATGTATTGCTGTATATAATGCGTTTAGGTAATGCCTTGGATGCAGTAAATAGAAGTACAGGCTGGTTACCATTATCATCACACTGTGTATGGCATTCTGAAAGTATTTCTTTGCATATTTTACAAACGAGGGAACTTAGGATAAGAGGAAGTGCTTCCCAGGGGTCTCAGTGGTAAAGAATCTGCCTGCCAATGCAGGATTTGCAGGCTTGATCCCTGGGTCGGGAAGATCCCCTGGAGAAGAAAACGGCAACCCACTCCAGTATTGTTGCCTGAGAAATCCCATAGACAGAGGAGCCTGGCAGGCTGCAGTCCATGGGGTTGCAAAAGAGCCAGACATGTCTTAGCAACTAAACAACAGGCTAAGAGAGATAAAGGAACTGCCCAACATCACCTAGTTGGCAAGTGGTAGAGCTAGGACGCAGTGCCCAGGATCTTCCTGTGTTGAAAGAACAAAGTCAAGGCAAAGCTGGGAGGATAATGTTGTCTTCTCAGTAGGATGGTTCCATCCCTGAAGCAGCACAGAAATTGTTAATGCTCTTAAAGTTGTTCTAGAATTACTCTTAAAGGGATTGTCTGGACTGTGTGGATTTATTTGACTTTCACAGGGATAGACACAAGTTAATCATTACTGTCTTTTTCAATTAAATAAATGTTCCCAGTCATAACTTTTCCAGAATAGACTACAGAGTAACTTGATTGCTAACCATGTAGAAACATAAATTCAGATTCATTTTGACATCTTTTTCTCCTCAAACTCTAAAGAAGTTTCAACTAGTAACAAACTAGTAACAAGTTTCTAGTGACTCTGTGATATGTTGGGGGAAACCACTTTATTGCTTAAGAGAGTATAACAGAGACTTGAATATCTAAGAAAGTATATAGGGTGTGGGACTAAAAAATGGAGGGCATCTATCATGAAGTAAGTTTTATGAAGAACTTTAATTATCACACTTAATTTTTAACAACCTGGTAGCTATTGTTTAGTCGCTAAGTTGTGTCCAACTCTTTTGCAACCCTGGGGACTATAGCCTGCCAGGCTCCTCTGTCCATGGGATTGCTAAAACAAGAATATTGGAGTGGGTTGCCATTTCTTTCTCCAGGGGATCTTCCCAACCCAGGGATTGAACCCCTGTCTCCTGAATTGGCAGGCAGATTCTTTACCACTGATCTACCTGGCAAGTCCAACATCCTGGAAGTAGGTCTCTTTATTTCCATGTTAGAGAAGAAACTGGGCATAGAGCAATTAAGGGACTTGGCCCTGGCCTCTTGATATTTAACTCCTACCTTTTCTACTCTGCCCCAGAGTCTTATCCATGATTTTAATGTTTGGCAGAGGCTATTCCCCTTGACCATCGTCTTTGAAAGGTTTACAAGAAATTTATAGTCTTTCTCCCCCCACCACCTACATCTGATGATAGCTGGTGATTCAGAGATTGTTTGCTTTGACATGAATAAAATGAGGTTTCCATTTTGATGGAATTAATCAGTTAAATCTGATTTAAAAAAACAGTTCAAGGAAGTTCTCATGGTGGTGGTATTCTGTCTGCCCAAGATAGGGTCTGTCCCCTAAGATAGGATCGTGAGTCTGATTCATATACAAAACAGCAACTGAATAGACAAAGTGTTTGAGTTCTCAAAGTTCAAGGTGGGAGGAGAGGCAGGGCACCAATCAGAAATCACTGAGGCAGCTTCCTGTATGAGTTTAAGTCTTCTGTATTTGGAAAGTTCTCCTCATGGAGATTTCTATCCATGCTACCCTTTGTCTCTCCCCAGTATATATAGGGACTTGCTAAGTCTCTATGAGGGAAGAAAGACTTCTCAGTGGGCCATCTCCTTTAGCCACCAATAATATTTTAAAGTAAATATCCAAATTAAAAAAAAAAATCTATGAATTATCAATGCCTATGGAAAATACCACCCTCAATTTCAGTTCCAAACTTCTACTCCCATTTCCTGAGGATACTGATTAAAAAGCATCTTTATGGTATAATACACACTTCTCTTATTTTAAATACACAGCCCCTAGCCCAAGGCTCTTCCTATGAGGATGAGAAACGAGGATGGGTTTTCAGAACAGGCTGCTCACCGGCTCACTTCCAGAGAGCATGTCTGGCCCTAAGGCAGAGCTGCTGTTCCCCACCAACCTCAGCTCTCTATCAAGGACTGCTTGTAGGACAACCCCTACAGCTGAAAAACAGCCAGACTTTTCTTGAAATTGCTCTTTTCCTAGGATGTGTCAGATCAAAAGAAACAGGCAAATCACACAGAGAAGATGCAAGACCAGCTACTGACTCTAGAAATGTTGAAAGCTGCAGTGCTTAGTTGACGGGGAATTGCCAGCATGTTTACAAGGCGTTGCACACGTGCATGTAGAAAGTCCCCCCTCACGTAGACATAGCACGCTAGGTTAGAGGGTGCAGGGAAGGTCCCCCAAAGGACCAGGAACTGTTTGTACAAGACTCGGCTCACCCTCGCCTTAAGGCATCAACTTAGGACCCTACAGACCACATTGCCAGCAAGCACTGAAACTCAGCTGCGATCTTCTTGCCCTGCACCCCAAGTACAGACTCTGAGCAAATCAACCCAACAACCAACCAATGCTCCACCGTCATACAGTAATAAGCCCATTCTATTTTGCTAATTGCTTTCTTGGGCATACACCAAGTTATTAAAAGGACAGTGACAAAACAAGAGAGCTTGGATAAATGTATGTGGCGGCCCCTACAGCAATTTGTTTTCCCCTTAACGTTAGTTCCAGTTACTTGTTTGCATGTGAAAGAGACCAAGAAGAATTGGCAAAACATTTCTAAATTATTTTCTACTCAGCTGCATCAGTGCTGAGACCACCTTTGCAATTGTTATCCTGCTCTTCAGAAAAGACTTTCCTTGTAGAAAACAGACTGATTTTAGAAGCAGATCTGAGTCTGTGAGATAGACGCTTTTGCCAGGCACCAGAGTCTTCTAGGAGCTGCAGAAGGCAGTCTCGGCAGAGCCTGTGGGAAGTCAGACACCAGCCCACTTTTTCCCACCCACCCAGACACTCTCCCTCTCTGGTCTGTACCTTCCGTGTGGCAGCTGGAAGAGAGGATGGTGTTCGGAGGTCTGAAGATGTAAGGCAGGTAACGAGAGAAGCATTTCATCTTCCAAAAAAGAAGGCAAAAGAAAAAAATCTAAATAAAAAAACAGTCTCCTGAATCCATCAGGATTCTCTCGGCCTCTAAAGCTGGCTACATCACCCACATGTTTATGGAGGCTCTCTCCCCGTGCTGCAGAGCTGGGGAGCCCGAGGAGTAACTGAAGCTGGGTCCCATGTTGCCATCAGCGCGAGGCAGCACTGCCTTACATTTCTGCAGGCAGCTCAAACTCAGAAGCCCCCAAGCAAGCCGCGATATAGCCTCTTCATTGGCTGCAGCTCCTCCGAGCAGGATTTGCTGAGTAAGTCGGTCTTGCCTGTAAACACACGCTGAAATGCCCTGCCTGAAACCTCTCTCTTTCCCCGTGTGGTCAGTTTCTCTTTTAGCAAGAGAAATCCAGCAGGATATGGGAGGCGTGAGGATAAGTGACCATCTCTTATTTAGCTGCAAGATCAGATAAAACAAAGGCAGCACAGTGTTCCGCCCTGGAGAGAGATGACTGTTAAAAGGAGACACCCGTAAAGCCCTGGTCTCAGGAATATTAAAGTACAGTGCAATGAAATGGGTCTCTGTCCTTGCTTAATCTAGATTGAGTTCTAGTTTTTTAATACGAAACTCAGACAATAGGACCATTTATCATTTAGGTGAAGCCAAAAGCTGGGCTGAGTAGTCGGTGACACAGGGCTAACACAGACAGATTCTGTGCTCCACTACGGCTGTTTTTCCTGCCAGCACTCATGCCGAGGCAGTAACTTGGTTCTGAGTTATTTGCTGTACAAATTTAAAGCCACAACACAAGAATAGAGGGCAAACCCAAGGGAAATGGCCTTTCACCAACCCGTGTGCCCTGATGGCATACGGAAATCTGGAACAAGGAAGTTGATGCCAGGACTACACAACTTTACTAAAACTCTCACTGAGATTGCAGAGACAGAGACATAGAGAATATTAAAGGAAAGGACCAATTGCCAAACACAAACAATTTAGATTTGGGAGTTGGTTTGGTTATGACCCAGGAAATAGTAATAATTTTGGAAATCTTACCACTGGAAGGTAAGCATAAGACATCATCAGTTTGGGATTTACAAGTTCTGTCAAATACACTATTGAGTGTGATAAAGAGAAACAGGTGAATATTTTCTGTGCTGTATTCAGAGGCACAGGAAATGATTTAAATGGCCCATAAAGGAAAGCCAGTATTCCCCTGGGTGAACATTTTAAAAATAAGATTGAATATAAGAGTTTGCCTTGAAATCTGATAGGATAATTTTCGAGCCTTTATGGGCTCTCCTCTGTATGAAAATACTTAATTTAGCATTGGAGAAATGTGCTGGTCTGCCCACAAGAGCAAAGACTTAGAGCTGTAAGTAATTATAGAGTCAGTGCAGGCCAGGTGGAAGTTCACTCTTCCACCAACATGCTCTCCGCCTGATTTCTGGACCACTGCAACATGATGACAAACTACTGTTGGGGACGGAACATTAACCCTTTGATAATCATGTTATCGATCACTTCCTTAGACCTAGAGACCTGGCAATGTTGGGCCATCCCAAATCAGGTGCTGTTTAGACAATGCCTAAATGGTCTGGATTAGTTGTGTGGATAATCTCAAACCCCCAACAGATAAGCAAATCTGGAGGCATCTTCCTGGGAGATACAGAACATCTAATCCCTGATCAGTAATGAGTCAAATGGAAGGTGGTTTTGAGACCAACCTGACCTGAGTTTGAATCCCAGTGCATTCACTTATTGGCTGGGAAGATATAAACACAGCTTTAATACTTGTTAACCTTAGTTTCTGCATCTATAGAATGGGAACAACAAGGTTTTCCTCCCACTTTCTTGAATGAAAGGAGATAATAAGCATGTGATGCACCTTGTTCAATTGTCACTGCCAAGGCTGTTCTTACTGTTCTTGTCAGCCTTCTCTGAGCTCCATGGCCACAAAAACCTTCAGAGTGATGAACGAGTGGGTGTGGTTAAGAGAGTGGTGCTGCCATTACACCACTTGGGTTTAAGCCAGTCTTTTATATTGACTTACTGTGTGATCTCTGGCAACATACTTAACATCTCTAAGACTCTTGAGAGTTGCTTGGACAGCAAGGAGATCCAACCAGTCAATCCTGAAGGAAATCAACCCTGAATATTCATTGGAAGGACTGATGCTGAAGCTGAAGCTCCAATACTTTGGCCACCCAATGCGAAGAGCTGACTCATTGGAATGGACCCTGATGCTAGGAAAGATTAAGGGCAGGAGGAGAAGGGAGTGACAGAGGATGAGATAGTTGGATGACATCATTGATTCAATGGACATGAGTTTGAGAAAACTGTGGGAGATAGGGACAGGGAACCTGACCTGAGTTTGAATCCCAGTGCATTCACTTACTGGCTGGGAAGATATAAACACAGCTTTAATACTTGTTAACCTTAGTTTCTGCATCTATAAAATGGGAACAACACGGTTTTCCCCTCACTTTCTTGAATGAAAGGAGATAATAAACATGTGATGCATTTTGTTCATTATAGCCTCAATTATAAATGTCTTCTCCAGTCCCAATTTAAAATGACTGTCCATGGAGTCACAAGGAGTCAGACGTGACTGAGCAACTGAAGAACAACAGCAAGTCTCATGACAGAGCTAATGAGGATAGTAACAGAATAATAACAGAATGTTACATGACAGCGTGAGGGCTAAATAGGATGGCTCATATGAAGGGTTAAACACAGGGCCTAGAATTTTGTAAGTGCCACATAAGTTTAATTGCTATTGTCTATAACAACAGTATCAGCCCTTAATCACAGTATCTTATGGCATTTACTTACCTATCTTATCTAAACAATGAAACTGTAAACTTCTCAGGGGAGATAGCAACGTCTAATTCATCTTTGTACTGGTAGTGCCTCACGCATGGCCTGAATGAAGCAGGTACTCAATCAGTATTAGTTGAATGAATAAGCTAATGAATGAGTGAATGAATCCACATATATGGGAGAAAGCTTCTGAAAGATATTTTATAATTTCTGTGGCGTTCCCGCCACAAATGAAGTGAATTTGAGTCCATCGTAAAGCTGGAATATATTATTTAAGCAAAGAGATTATGGCATGCATGACGAGACATGCTTCAACTTTGCATATTTCAGTCTTAGATATACACAGTAGGCATTTAGTAAATACCTTCGGAGTCATGGTAGGCCTTCAATTAGTACTTCCTGGGTGAAAAAATACTCACTGATGATGCTGCCCATAATTATCCTCAAAGAACTAAATAAAGAAATGAACATTAACTGGACACAAACAAGGCACCCCCAACCAGTCAGTACCTCATAACCTCAATTATAAATGCCTTCTCCAGTCCCAGTTTAAAATGACTGATTTAGTGCCAGGCCTATGGACCCTACCTAACCATCTGCAGAATGGGCAAGGAACAGGGAAACCAGATTTGCAGTCTCCTCGGATGAGTGGTTCCCAGGTGGGTGGTGTGCACTGCACTATTCCAACTACTCTGTGCTTTTGTGTCTTTCTCTCCTTGATTCTCTGAACAACTCCACTTTACGGAAGGAAAAACGGGCTGAAAGGATATAATAATTTATCCAAAGACAAACAGACCCTGCTCCCCATGTACTGCCAAACCAGGAGATCCAGTGTTTCTGCATCACATTCACTTGATGATCTTGTGAAGATCGCAATAGCTCTCAAGCTATTGATTCAGACTCTCTGGGGATAGACAAGGAATCTGAGTATTTTGCAATCCATGTGATTCTTACTTAAAATTTAAGAACCTCTGGAGTAAGGTATTTCATTTCATGCTTTGACTTGAAGGGCCAGGGTAACAGGGCAAGTTTTTCAAACACCATTTTCATAAATTATTTGTCATGTCACTTTTGCCCAACAATAGTTCTACTTGACTTTATATCAGCCATCAGACTGAGTGATGGGGATACAGGATATAAGATATCATCCTTGCTCTAATGGAGTATGTTTTCCAGAAAAAAGAACTAATAAACTATCATATCATTATACAGGCGACAGCAGGTAGAGGTTCTAAAACGTTTCTTTGGGATTATGGACCTCCCAAAAGGTTGACGTTAAAGATCCATGCTTTTCTTCAAGGTCATTCAGGATCACCCAGGCCACTCAAGTTCACCCAGAATCTCCCAGGGTCACCTCACATCACTCAAGATCACCCAGTGCCACCCAGAGTCACCTAGAGCCATGCAGGGTTATTCAGGGTCATCCAAGGCCACCCAGTGCCAGGAAGTTTTGCTCAACCTGCCATGTTCACCTTTACATTCTGAGTGTCTAGCCCACTGGCAAAGGACAGACTGGCTTCCATCTCTGATATTTTGTCCAAGTGTGTCGTCAGTACCCAGTATGAGGAATGATGATAATATGGTATTTGCCCATATAATAAAGAGACCCATAATTTGCATTAGGTATTATTTACGAAAGTTTCCCATTAAAAGAAAATGATCTTACTGGAAACTCAGAAAATAAAGAGCAGTCATTTTTTCCAAAAGTGCAACTGGACTCTGATGTGCCTCATGTCATCACAGATCAGAGCACAGCTGCCAGGAGAGAATGGAATCTTTCTATGGCGAAGGGAGGCTCCACGGCAGTGGCAGGGGTGCCTGCAGGGAGTGCCCACAACCAGAGAGAAAGGGAAACGAGAAGCCAGGAGGAGGGAAAGATAAAGGTGACCTATTTTAGGTGCCATGCCAGAAGGGCCTGGAGTCTGGCCCAGGGACAACAAATGCCCCAGAAGACTTCCAAATGCCAGGTTCCGACATCAAATGGCCAAAAAAAAAAAAAAAAAAAAGTAATTAATTGGGAAACTGATGAGTGCTTCACTATGGATCAAGCTGTTCCAAGCTTTCTTTAAACTGAACTCATGGGAGCTCAACAAGCAACTTTGTCCTGCAAAGTCCCAACTAGAACTCTTGCCTTGGGGTCAGTGGGCCTGGGGGTCTCTAGGCAATCTATTCCCATCAGTGCCAGTTCTGTTGCCTTCTCTCACTGAAGCCCAACTTCTATGGGAAAGCTACTCTGATCAGTCTCTTTTAGCATTTTTTTTACAACCTCCTTTGGGAAAGTTGCATCATCATGGTCTTTCATTTTACTAAGAAAATTAAATTCTGGGTGGGGTAGGTAGGAGATGAAATTAACTTATTTAAGATCAGTCAGGCTAAGTTTGCCCAGGTTTTTACTCTCGAGTCAAAGCAGAGCAAATTCCTATTCATTCATCAAGTCCTTAAATATCAAATCAGAGAGTGGTTTCTTAATGCCTCAGACAGGGTCAAATCCATCTGCTACTTGCTCTCAACTACCATCCTCCCTTTAAAAACATGCATATATTACTGATCCTATTTGTCCAGCATCTATATATGCCAGACACTGTACATGGTGCTAAGAAGTCAATAGACAGATAAAGATACCTGCTCTCTTCTTTGGGTATCATTATTGCTCCTAACATAAAGGGCTATGGTGAGGATTAAATGAGGTAACTCATGAAAGTGCTTAGAATTCTACCTGGTCCAAAGTAAAAGCTATTCAATTACTTCTATAATTGCTATGAAGTGTCTATCTCCCTTGCCAGGCTCTAAGTGAGAGGAGGGTAGGACTTTGACTTTTCTTTGCTGAATCCTGAGTGTGAAGTTCACTGCCTGGCCCATAATAGGAATTCAATAAATATGTGCAGGACTGAAATGAGTTGAACCAAACACGGGGAATTCTAACATAACTGCCATCATCCTCCCCACTCTCTCCAGTCAGTGCCTAAATTTTATAACCTGGTGCATTTGGATCTGCAAGGAACAGGAAACTCTTTTTGATTAGTTCATTCATCCACTGATACAAGGTAATATTTTTAGCAGCTATTAAATTCTAGGCACACCTCTAAATGTTGGAGATGCAGCAGTGAATAATGTATTACGGTTTAGCTCATTGAGTTTATATTTTAGAAGAAGGAGAGAGACAATAAACAAGTAAACATTAGATCAACAAGGTTATTTCAGATGGCGAAAAGAAGACTAGTGATCCAGCAATTCCACTTCTAGGTATTTATCCAAAGAAAATGAAACCACTAACTCAAAAAGACACATGCACCCCCAAGTTGACTGCAGCACTATTTACAATAGCCAAGATATGGGAACAACCTGTGTCCATTGGTAGATGAATGGATAAAGAAGATGTGTTTTGTAAACACACTCACACACACCATATATACACACATACACACACACACACACAATGGAATATTATTCATCCCTAAAAAGAAGGATATCTTACCATTTGTGACTACTTACATGGTACTTGATAGCTTTATGCTAAGTGAACTAAGTCAGAAAGAAAAAGACAAGGACCATGGTCTCACTTATATGTGAAATCTAAAAAACACCAGCAAAAAATCCCTACCCCAAGCTCAAAGATACAGAGAACAGACTGGGTGGTTGCCAGTGGCAGGGGTGTGGGGGAGGGGGAGGCAAAAAGAAAATGAGTTGAAAGAAATCAAAAGCACGAACTTCTAGTTAAAAAATAAGTAAGTCATAAAGATGCAAAGTATGGTGACTATAGTTAATGAAACTATTGCATATTTGAAAGTAACTAAGAGAGCAGAGTTCCAAAGAATAGCAAGGAGAGATAAGAAAGCCTTCCTCACTGATCAATGCAAAGAAATAGAAGAAAACAACAGAATGGGAAAGACTAGAGATCTTTTCAAGAAAATTAGAGATACCAAGGGAACATTTCATGCAAAGATGGGCTCAATAAAGGACAGAAATGGCATGGACCTAACAGAAGCAGAATATATTAAGAAGAGGTGGCAAGAATACACAGAAGAACTATACAAAAAAGATCTTCACGACCCAGAGAATCACGATGGTGTGATCACTCACCTAGAGCCAGACATCCTGGAATGTGAAGTTGAGTGGGCCTTAGGAAGCATCACTACAAAGCTAGTGCAGGTGATGGAATTCCAGCTGAGCTATTTCAAATCCTGAAAGATGATGCTGTGAAAGTGCTGCACTCAATATGCCAGCAAATTTGGAAAATGCAGCAGTGGCCACAGGACTGGAAAAGGTCAGTTTTCATTCCAATCCCAAAAAAGGCAATGCCAAAGAATGCTCAAACTACTGCACAATTGCACACATCTCACACGCTAATAAAGTAATGCTCAAAATTCTCCAAGTCAGGCTTCAACAGTACGTGAACTGTGAACTTTCAGATGTTCAAGCTGATTTTTAAAAAGGCAGAGGAACCAGAGATCAAATTGCCAACATCCACTGGATCATTAGAAAAGCAAGAGAATTCCCAGAAAAACATCTATTTCTGCTTTATTGACTATGCCAAAGCCTTTGACTGTGTGGATCACAACAAACTGTGGAAAATTCTGAAAGAGATGGGCATACCAGACCACCTGACCTGCCTTTTGAGAAACCTGTATGCAGGTCAGGAAGCAACAGTTAGAGTTGGACATGGAACAACAGACTGGTTCCAAATAGGAAAAGGAGTATGTCAAGGCTGTATATTGTCACCATGCTTTTTAACTTATACGGAGAGTACATATTGAGAAACAATGGCCTGGATGAAGCACAAGCTGCAATCAAGACTGCCAGGAGAAATATCAATAACCTCAGATATGCAGATGACACCAACCTTACGGCAGAAAGTGAAGAGGAACTAAAGAGTCTTTTGATGAAAGTGAAAGATGAGAGTGAAAAAGTTGACTTAAAGCTCAACATTAAGAAAACTAAGATTATGGCATCTGGTCCCATCACCTCATGGGAAATAGATGGGGAGACAGTGGAAACAGTGTCAGACTTTATTCTTTTGGGCTCCAAAATCACTACAGATGGTGACTGCAGCCATGAAATTAACAGATCACTCCTCCTTGAAAGAAAAGTTATGACCAACCTAGGCAGCATATTAAAAAGCAGAAACATTACTTTGTCAACAAAGTCTGTCTGGTCAAAGCTATGGTTTTTCCAGAAGTCATGTACGGATGTGAGAGTTGGACTATAAGGAAAGCTGAGCGCCAAAGAACTGATGCTTTTGAATTGTGGTGTTAGGGAAGTATTCTTGAAAGTCCCTTGGACTGCAAGGGGATCCAGCTAGTCCATCCTAAAGAAAATCAGTCCTGAATATTCATTGGAAGGACAGATGCTGAAGCTGAAACTCCAATACTTTGGCCATCAATACTTTCTTTATGAAGAACTGACTCATTTGAAAAGACCCTGATGCTGGGAAAGATTGAAGGTGGATGGAGAAAGGGACAACAGAGGATGAGATGGATGGCATCACTGACTTGATGGACATGAGTTTGAATAAACTCCGGGAGTTGGTGATGGACAGGGAAGCCTGGCATGCTGCAGTCCATGGGCTCGCAAAGAGTTGGACACAGCTGAGCAACTGAACTGAACAAAACCATTATAACATACACCTACAACTAGTGTTACTTGTCATTTATACTTCATTTTTAAAAATGTAGATTCTGTAAAATAAATTGGGGGATGCAGTTGAGTGGCTGATTTGCTTGAATGGTCATGGAAGGTTTCTCTGAGGAGGTGATATTTTCAGCTGAGACTGAAAGACAAGGTGCTGGGCAAGAAGGGTTTTGTTCCTCTCTTCTTCCTCTGAAGCCTCTGATTTACCTTCAGAGCAATTTGTTCTTCTAATTTAATGATTGAAGTGTTTGATTAAAGAAACAAAATCAACTATAAGACAATTTAAAAAAATAAATAAAAATACAATATAAGAACCCAAAAAATAAAGTAATAAATTATATAGTGTTTGACTCACTGCATTACTATAAGTTTGGTGGGGATATAGGGTGTGCTCTCTCCATCATTGTGGCATCCCCCCCAGACCTAGCTAAGATGTCAGAGGAGACCTGATCCACTTTTCTGATTGGCAGTCGGGATCGGTTGCTGAGCCAGCTGTCTTGGCAAGTGACTAAAGCAAGTGAGAGGTGGGCAACGACAGATAAGACTAAAGAGGATTCCGGAGATGGAGGACGGCCTCAATTTAGAGCAGCTGCTAGCATGCAGCAAAGAAAGAGACAAAATGTAGTCACTTAGAACAGAAGATTTTGGCTCTCACTGAAAAGACTGTAGAATGAAAAGCATAATAAAACCAAACACATTTCCCACTAAATTTTTTATTTTAATTCTTACAGTACCTACAAAAATAGACAAGTAACTTCTCCCAATTTATCAAGAGACATTGGAGCAAGTAGCCAGCTTGTTTATTTCTTACCTCCCTACTCAACTTAACACCCTGTGCCTTATCCATCCCCCCCACCCCCGCCCACCATAATCCTTGGCATTGTTTCTGGGGTCATTGACGGATAGGTGCATGAAATAAAGATATATAAATATGCTCTCTCTCTCTCTCTCTATATATATATATATATATATATATATGCACATATGCATGTTTGTTCAGTTGCTCAGTTGTGTCCAATTCTTCTGTGATCTCATGGACTGCAGCCCACCAGGCTCCTCTGTCCATGGAATTTCCCAGGCAAGAATACTGGAGAGGATTGCCATGACTGTCGTCTCCTCCTCTAGGGGTTCTTCCTGACCCAGGGATCCAACCCACATCTCCTGCATTGCACTTTACCACTGAGCCACCAGGGAAGCCCATATATAAATTCTAAATCATAGAAACATGACTTGATTTTAATCAATGAGGATAAGAATCGTAATTACAACACCATCAAATCTGAGTTCTTACTAGGTTCAGCCACTCTGCTAACCACTATACCTAGAAGATCTCATTTAATCTTTAAAATTATCATATAGTAAATGTCTTTACCTGTTCACACATGAGTAAATTTGCATAGAGATGGTAAGTAACTTGCCAAATGCAAGCAGGTAGAAGAGCTAAGATTCCAGTGCGGACTTTTCACTCCTACCCCATGCTGTGTAGGTGCCACGCTGCTACCTGGACGCTATGATCTTGACATTCTCTCCTGTGTGGTCAGATGTAGGACAGAACACCTAGAATGAGACTAAATTTCTGGGTTTACTTATTTGGAACTTGTGAACATTTGATCAGGGCTATTCAAGTTTACTTCTGACCTACTTAAAAGAAAGGGTTTGCTAATGACTAGCATGATCATGTCGGGGAATCTAACCAAATCCATGCACCTACCCATCACTGACCCCAGAGAGCCAATATGCACTGAAGGTTTACTATTTCTAAGACACAGTGCCAAAGACTGTAGGAGTGTGTGCGTGCTAAGACGCATCAGTCATGCTGGACTCTGCGACCCCATGGACTGTGCCTGCCAGGCTGTCTGTGGGATTTTCCAGGCAAGAATATTGGAGTGGGTAGCCATTTTCTTCTCCAGGGAATCTTTCTGATCCAGGGATTGAATCCAAGTCTCTTATGCCTCCTGCACTGGCAGGCAAAGTTGGGGGGCGGGGGGGGGCGCGATGAATAAGGCACAGAGTGTAAAGATATGAAAAATACAAATATATTAAAAATTACAGAAAGGCCACAATACAGTAACAGATAAAGTACAAAGCAGGAAACTCTCATACTTAATTGGGACATGGAGTCAGATTCCAAGAAGACTTCCTGGAGGTGGTGGCATTTGAGATAGCCTTTAGAGGACAGGGAGAAGCTGAATCTGTAGAGATGTGAGTGGTAAGAATATTCTGATAGGCAGCAATAGTTAGAGCAATAGTTTAAAGACAAGGAACCTCAAGAATTGTAGAGGGGAATAATGAGTGCTTCTGTCTATTAGTCATTCTATTGTAAGACATTTCTTAATGCTACTTTGTGAACATGAAAATACTAATATCACAGT
Organism: Odocoileus virginianus; assembly: GCF_023699985.2. NCBI lineage: Eukaryota > Metazoa > Chordata > Mammalia > Artiodactyla > Cervidae > Odocoileus > Odocoileus virginianus. The sequence continues at coordinate 54,652,340 of NC_069676.1, forward strand.
AAAAATTTTAGTATATATTCACAACTCAAATTCACTCCTTCCCCTATTTACTGTAAATCAATGGAATTATAAAATATGCTTTAAATTTATAAAGACTCCAGCTTCTAAGCTGGGTCTGTACACTCACTGGCTTCCATTTGGAAACAGGAGACTTCAACCTCCCTTATCCAAGCTGGATAAAGAACAAACCAGTTATTCAGTCTGTGTAATGTCTTAAAGCCTTTGTAAGAAGAAAGCATTCCAATGTAAATCCAGGATGTGTTTCCAGTTCCTCAAAAGGAATTGCCTTGTCTGCTTTTCTCCTGTCCAGTTCTGGGTTTTAATTAAACCATGAACAGTAGGAAAAGCAATAATATGCTAAGATAAAAACAACATATTTCATAAGGATTTCTCTGACGACAATGTCCACTTTGGCCACATGCCCCAGTACTCAGCAGCCTTATTTCCCTTTGGTCAGATGAGAACGTTAGAGGATTTTAAGGCAACCGGCACATGAAGCTGGGGGTGAGAAGTTTTCTGACCTTTAGGCCACCCTTTGCAAGAAAAGGCATTTGAGTGATCAGCTTAATGCCTTAAACACTTTTAATCCAAGTTTTCCCTTGATTCTGAGAGGCCATAATAGTAAATCTTTCAGAAGGTAGCAGGGGAGAGAATGTTCCATTTGTTGCTCTTGAGGCACGGACCAAGACTTGCTCATTCAGCCAAGACTTCCCCAGAGAGTCCTCATTGCACATGCAGCCTGCGAGGAGCTCTGTTTGGCCTGCAGAGTATTTTATATTTTAATTCAAACTTCATGCCTTTAAATGGGCTGTTCACCCACAAGTCTCTCTGCATCTGTGGAGATTTACACTTTTCTGGTCCTCTCTGTTTCTGTCTATAAGCTTTGCTTTCCAGCAGGGATCCTCAGCTTCAGCACTATTGTCATTTGGGGCTGGATAATTCTTTGTTGGTAGTGGCAGAGAGGTTGGGGGTGCAGGGCCTGAAGGATGGGGGAGGAGGTCTATGCTGTGTGTTGTAGGTTTAGTCGCACCCCATACCTACTAGATGCCAGTATTGAGCCTTCCCCACCTTTTTGATTGTTGTGACAATAAAAAAAAAAATGATTTTCAGATACTGCTGAATATCCCCATGAAGGGCAACCCCCCCTCCCAAATCCACCCCCACAATGAGAATCCCTGCTTTATAGCAACATGGTTTCAGAGACCAGGTCTGGGGTATGGTCTCATTAATTGCACATCAGGCAGCATAATGTGGGTAAGTAGTATGTTGATTAGAAGTAAGGAGAACTGAGCTCTAACTGGACTTCTTCAGGTCTCAGTCCTCGCCTCATTCTTACATAGACCTGGTGTATAAATCCTATTAAACAATATTCATACATTTTTTTCACAGTTTCAAAATATAGCTGTTGATGCCATTTAGTCCAATCTGGGTCTTTAGGCAGCCACTGCTACTGGCACATTGAAAAATGGCACCTCTATTCTGCGATAAATTATTTAAGTTTGAAGGAATCCCATCTACCAATTTGACTGACAGGGTATTGAACTAGTAATGAGAAACCTCACTCTTGCCACTAGGATGAATTTTCTTAGCCTCCTCTGTCTTATTGCACTTTACCAATTTCATGCATCCATTTAGTCAATAACATTTGTTCAGTACCACTATGTGCCAGGCCCTGTGCTGGGCATTAGGGCTGTTTATATAACTTGTAAAGGTAGTAGGCATAGTATACCTGGCCCTGTCTCCACAGAGGTTATGATCTAGTAGAGGAAACACGCAAGGAGCAAGAAAATTGTAAAGCATTTGGGAAGTGCTATGAAATAAAACAGGCTTCCCCGCCGGCTCAGTGGTAAAGAAGCTGCCTGCCAACGCAGGAGACATACGAGATGCGAGTTCCATCCCTGAGCCGGGAAGAATCACTGGAGGAGGAAATGGTAACCCATTCCAATATTCTTGCCTGGAGAATCCCATGGACAGAGGAGCCTGGTGGGCTACAGTCCATGGGGTCTCAAAGAGTCTGACACGACTGAGTGACTGAGCGCACACACACATCCAGGACCTCCGAGAAGGGCCATCAGCTGAGAGTTCAGGGTTAGGGAAGGCTTCCTGGGAAAAGTAAAATCAGGGGGAAATCTGAATGATACATAGGGGTGCACCAGGGAAAAAGAAGGTGAACAACATTTTTGGCAAAGAGGACAGCATGTGCGGCATGCTGGAGGTGAGGGGATACGGAGCATGCGGGACGTGAAGAAAAACAATGAGCAAGGCTGGACGTATTCTGAGAACAGCGGAGCCCACTGAAGGACTTAGGGCGTCAAGTGACATGTGTGCACACGAGAAATATTCACTACTACTGCGGGTACAGGGTGAAGAACAGGCTGCAGGTGATCAAGACAAGGAGGATGGAGAAAACCAAGGAGGGTGCTTCAGCATCCAGAGAAGGAAAGATGGTACCCAAACTGGGACTGTGGCAATGGGGTGGGAGAGATCAAGAGATGTCAGAGACTGGAGCTGAGATCATTTGAAGGAAGGATGACACAGGACCGAGACTACACAAGCAAGTGTGTTTTCAGGGAAGTCAGGAAGACAGAGTCACAGAGGAAGTGTGCGTAGGCTTTTGGAGGAAGTGGAGTTGACTAAGGCTGTTGCTGATCATAAAAAAAATGAAAGAACATTTAAGGGGCTCCTGCTGAGTGCAGGTCCCTGGGCTAACGAATAATAAGCATTATCTCATTTAAGTCTGGCAACATCCCTGGGATACAGGATGTATTATTCTTAGTAAGTGCTCAAGGACACATAACTGAAAATGATGAAGCCAAGATTCAGACTCAGCTTCCCACCTCCAGTGCCCACTGTCTGAACCACCACATATCAGCATTATTAATTCCCTTGAGCTGTTCACTTCTAGGTTTAAATCATAGGTCTTCTGGTCATTAACAAGTTCTAGAGGAATCACCACCTCACTTAAACTCTTTGAATCTCAGTTTCTTCAGCCAAAATCTGGGTATTAGAAATACCTCCTTCACAGAGTTGGTACAATGATTGTGTGTGTGTGTGTGTGTGTGTGTGTGTGTGTGTGCGTGCTAAGTTGCTTGTCATTCCAACTGTTTGTGACCCTATGGACTTGTAGCCCATCAGGTTCCTCTTTGTCCATGGGATTCTCCAGGCAAGAATACTGAAGTGGGTTGCTATGCCGTTCTCTAGGTATAATGATTAAATTAGTCCTAATAATAATAATGAGAGAGCAAGCATTTATTGATGCTGACTATATTCCATGCTGTATTATGAATACTTTATATGTATTATCTCCCTTGAAGTAGCTTCTTGGTCTCTATATTGTAGATGAGGAAACAGAGGCACAGACCGATTAAATGCATCCTCTGAGCTAAGTAACTGGGATGTAAACATTCTCGCGCATTTCTGAAGCCTGTGTTCTTCACTGCTATGTCAAGCTGCCTCTACTAAAAAGTCAGATCTTAGAAACTACTTGATAGGCCAAGAGCCTAGTATCTGGGAAACTATACTTGCTTGGTACAATTTCTAATCAACTTAAAATTTATCACATTTCTGATAAGTGCCAGGCACTGCTTTAGGCAGACAAAATAGACATGGACCCTGTCTTAATGCCTTTGTTAGGTTTCTGGAAAGTCATTTCTAGTCAGCTGTTTTTCCATTGTCAGGCCACTGCTGTCCAGATGAAGTTGGGACATATCAGCGTTTTATATGGAAGGTTCAGATGAGGCTGAGGGACCGGGCTTCATCAGAAATTAATCCAGAGTGCTAAGCCAAACTTTTGAGATGATTGATCTGACTTTGCCCAAAAGACCCTGAAGAGACCCTTGGAGGGGCTGCTGACCTCCTTCTTCCCATCTTTATGCACCTTTGTGAGGCAAGGAGCCAGTATTTCAGTGTCTAGGTAAAAGAAAACAACTGGCTCACAGAGGAGTCAGGAACATTTATCTCACAGACGTTTGGCGGCCAGATGTCAGGGACCACAGATTCATGGCATTTTTTAACTGGAAAGGAGATCAGAGGGCTAATCTAACCTCGCAGTGTGACAGGGGAACCTGAGTGGTGGATGGTAACTTGGAGATGGAAACTTGTAGCTTTGCTTATGTTATGTTTTCTTTCTGCACCCCAGCTCCCCCATCTATGCCATGTGGAGATGAGACGTGACCCTCAGCCTCGCTTCACACTACAGTGTGGTATGAACCGAAGAGTTCAAATCACAGTTACCTATTTGCTCACAGACATAATATGGACAAATAATGCTTTGATTAGGAGTAACGAGTATTACAGCTTCCCTGGTGGCGCAGATGGTAAAGAATCCACCTGCAATGCGGGAGCCTGGGTTCGATCCCTGGGTTGGAAAGATCCACTGGAGGAAGGCATGGCAACCCACTCCAGTATCCTTGTCTGGAGAATCCCCATGGAGGAGCCTGGAAGGCTACAATCCATGGGGTGGTGAAGAGTCGGCCACCACTGAGTGACTAAGCACAGCATAGCACAATGAATATTAACAAATTGCTCATGTTTGTTGATAATATGGAGGCAATTGGCTATCTACAATTGCCTTCCCACTGTTATGGCATTATGTAGGTAGAAACTGAGTCCAGAATCTTCTATAGACCTTTATTGCTCTTCCCAAAGATAAGGCTTGTGTTTGCAACCATGTGTAAGTAATCCTTTTAGTAAATACATGAGACTGATGAACATTTTAAATTCACGTTGAAAAAAATGTATCAAATTTACCAAATATAAAATATTAAAGAAATAATTATCTGGATGGTGGGATGACAGGTTATTTTTATTTTCTTATAGTCTGTGCTCTCTCATTAGCATAATAGCTAACATTTACTTAGTAATTACTTGGTGTCAGGTTCTGTGCTGTATGTGGTTGATTTACTGCTCATGACAAGTCTATAAAGGAGAAAACTACTTACCTGCCCCCCACCCCTCATTTTACAGAGGAGAAAAGTAAAGTTCAGTCAAAACAACTTATGTAACTTATTTAAAGGGGCATAGAATGTGGTGCCACTGGGATTCAAACCCAGGCTATCTGTTTAGAGTTCATGCTTTTAACTCTGGTAAATCCATTCTTCCTGATTCCTCAAGTCTGTATTAGAGATACTGAGTATCATTTTATTTGAAAAGAAATGCAGCTATTGAGTTGGCCAAAAAGTTTGTTTGAGTTTTTCTGTGAGATCTAATGAAAAAACCCAAATGAACTTTTTGGCCAACCCAATATTTAAAATCCCAACAGTACATGAACCATGAACTTCCAGATGTTCAAAGTAGATTTAGAAAAGGCAGAGGAACAAGAGATCAAATTGCCAACATCTGCTGGATCATCAAACAAGCAAGACAATTCCAGAAAAACATCTACTTCTGCTTTACTGACTATGCCAAAGTCTTTGACTGTGTGGATCACAACAAATCGTGGAAAATTCTTCAAGATATGGGCATACCAGACCACCTGACCTGCCTCTTGAGAATCTGTATGCAGGTCAAGAAGCAACAGTTAGAACTGGACAAGGAACAACAAACTGGTTCCAAATCGGGAAAGCAGTACATCAAGGCTGTATATTGTCACCCTGCTTGCTTAACTTATATGCAAAATACATCATATGAAATACCAGGCTGAATGAAGTACAAGATGGAATCAAGACTGCCGGGAGAAATATCGATAACTTCAGATATGCAGATGACATCACCTTATGGCAGAAAGCGAAGAACTACAGAGCCTCTTGATGAAAGTGAAAGAGGAGAGTGAAAAAGTTGGCTTAAAGGTCAACATTCAGAAAACTAAGATCATGGCATCCAGTCCCATTGCTTCATGGCAAATAGATGGGGAAACAATGGAAACAGTAAGAGACTTTATTTTGGGGGGGCTCCAAAATCACTGTAGATGGTGACTGCGGCCATGAAATTAAAAGGTGCTTGCTCCTTGGAAGAAAAGTTATGACCAACCTATATGCAGCATATTAAAAAGCAGAGACATTACTTTGCCAACAAAGGTCCATCTAGTCAAAGCTGTGGTTTTTCTAGTAGTCATGTATGGATGTGAGAGTTGGACTATAAAGAAAGCTGAGCGCCAAAGAATTGATGGTTTTGAACTGTGGTGTTGGAGAAGACTCTTGAGAGTCCCTTGGACTGAGAGATCCAATCAGTCAATCCTAAAGAAAATCAGTCCTGAATATTCATTGGAAAGACTGATGCTGAGGCTGAAACTCCAATGCTTTGGGCACCTGATGCAAAGAATTGACTCATTGCAAAAGACCCTGAGGCTGGGAAAGATTGAAGGCAGGAGGAAAGGGGGATGACAGAGGATAAGATGGTTGGATGGCATCACCGACTCGATGGACCTGAGTCTGAGCTGGTGAGCTGCCATCAGTCCATGGGGGTCACAAAGAGTCGGACACGACTGAGCGATTGAATTGAATTGAATATTTAAAAAGTTAAAGCTAATTGGTATTTTGCTGTTGCTGTTTGTTTTTTCTTTATTTGCATGGGGAAGATAAAGTTTGTGAATTACTTTTTCAGTTTTAGCTTCATGAATTGGTTTAAGGTGCTATTAAATGACAATATTTTGTAAAGACAGCTTATCTTTAGAAAGCTGCAAATTACTTATTGAAATACATTCTCAGATACATCTCATGAGAAGCTGTACTTTACATCAATCATAGACTAATAAAAAAGAGGAATGTAAATTCTCATGCATGTGTGAATGGTAAGTTGTAGAAAATTATCATCCATTTTCCTTAGAAAATAGGCACATGGCATCAATATTTGGAAGTCATTATTGCTTGAATACTGTTTGCATAGACCTGTCAGCATTGAAATTGCCTGATATATTTGATGAATGGCGTAGAGTAGGCTCACACCAAGAATTGACTTGTGCCATAATGTGGGGGAAGGTTGTTTTAAACCGTGATCAGAAGAATCACTCCTGAAAAACAGGTAATCATGATTCTTAAAGAGCTGACAAACATTCGCAAATGCCTAGCATGGTAAAGAGTAAAATTAAAAAAAAAAACAGATCCCTCCATTCCCTGAACTATATATAAACAAAGGATGCCTCAGTTCTGTAGACTCCCCAATTAAAGTGATCTCAACAATGCCTTGAAAGTAAAATTCTAGGCACTGACTAAAATTAAATTTTACTAGTTCCTACTGTGAACTACTCCTGTCCTCAGCAAAGAGACCACAGTGAGCTCCAGACCACAGGTAACGTTGAACTCTGAGAGGTGAGTATGCAGACCTCGGGGTTGAATGTAAAACAAAACAAGCACATGACAAAAAAGCTTGAGTTTGAGATGAGATTTAACTTTCTCAATACAACTTTAGGGAAAGTTCCATTTACTGAAGTTCTCCATTGGGGTGAAACACTCTAGGCTTTGTTGGAAGGTCAGATGGCCAATTCTCCATTTTATTACTAGTTCTAACAACATCAGGGTACTCCCATACTTAAAAACCTCCAATGGCTGTAACATCCAGAAAAGGACACGAAGTAATTGCCATGGATTTCAAGGCCTCTCCTGAACCTGTTGCTGCTTCCCTCACGACCTCATCCTTCCCCCACCCACCACTCCCATCATTCTGGTCTTCCTTCTGGTCATGCTAAGTTTGCTTCTGCCTCAGGACCTTTGCACTTACTGTTCCCTGGGTCAACACAGTATTCCAACACATCTTTTGAACCTGGCTTCTGCTCATTATCTGGGTCTCACCTCTAAAAAAATCCTCACAGAACAACCATGAGAAGTGGTGTTCCCCATCACCTCATGCAGCCACAACCCCAAGACCACATTTTATATTCTTTACAGCTTGTCACCATCTGAAATTACCCTGTGCTTCCAAAAGCTTGCTTTATTCATTGTCTTTCTCACTCACTACAATGAAAGTGCCATAACACAAAAGACCTTGGTTATTTCAAGTACTGCTGTATTTTCAACAGCTAGTACCCAATATTTACCAAACAAGTAGCTGAGTGAAATTCAATATTCTTACCCCAATCAGACTATTATAAAGGTACCTACACTCTTCTTCTTTTTTTTTTAAAAGAAGCTCTACCTAATAAATTAAAAATAAACACTGAAGAAAGAGCCATAATGCTTCCTTGAAACCTTGAACACAAAACCACATACCACTCCACAGTGTCCATATGCTTAATTATTTATTCTCAGCTTTTAAATTCCATTGACAAATAACACAGGGAATAAGCTGGCATGATGCTGAGCCTGCTTAATTAGTAACACAAGAAGAAAACAAAAGGCAAGTTGTCATCTCATACATCCAGATACCAGCTTTAAGGAAGTCAACCCACAGTAGCTTGGCCTTTGGATTTACTGGAGCCCAAAGTGTCTGAACTCCGGGAGTTGGTGATGGACAGGGAGGCCTGGTGTGCTGCAATCCATGGGGTTGCAAAGAGTGGGACACGACTGAGTGACTGAACTGAATTGCATGTTATACAAAGAACTAGCCAATGAACTTCTACCCTTTGCTCAGCGGTGACACTGGTAGCGAAGAACGCGCCTGTCAATGCAGGAGCCGTAAGAGACACAGGTTTGGTCCCTGGGTCAGGAAGATGCCCTGGAGGAGGGCATGGCAACCCAATCCAGTATTCTTGCCCAGAGAATCCCATGGAGAGAGGACTCTTGCCGGCTACAGTCCATGGCGTTGCAGAGAGTCAGACATGACTGAAGCAACTCAGCACGCATTCAGCAACAGAACTCATCTGCCTCTGCTTCCTGTAGTTGACACGGTTCCTGCTGGAAAGCCCAGATTTTATCATAGTATCTTCTAGCTGGAGATGATCATGCTGTTTCAAGTTCCTGTACAAGCCTGATCTGTGTAGGACAGCTAGGCTAATCCCATTCTCCTTGTTAATGTTGGTTGAGAAGTGGGTATATGACTCAGACTGAGGCCAAAGGGCCATCATAAGAAATTGTTAGGGACCCTGCAAAAGAATTGTAAAAAACAAAACAAAAAAACCCACAACAATGTCTTTACACCAGAATTTGTTGTGTCTGAGTATGATGCCCTAAATGGACTGCAGTTGTCTTGGGACAAAGCTGACATTCTAAGAGCAGTAAAGCAGGGAGATGGAGAGAATCTGAGTCCTGTATGCTACACTCCAGCCAGGGAATTAATCAGCTCTGGGGGACACGTGCCTCATGGCTTATCTTGTGAAAAACTGACATGACAATGACCTAAGCTCAACTCTGCTCTTTGCTTCTGATCTTGGCACCTTACCATTTATTATTGACCTGCTATTTACATGAGTATTTTGTGACTAGTAGTTCTCTACCTCATTCAAGCAGAAGTCCATCAGGTCTGTAAAATGGTCTCTAAGGCCCCGACCTGCACCTGCTTTTCCTTATCTCTGTCTTCACCTCCCACAACTTCTCCCTTTGGTCATTCAACTCCAGCCTCACTACTCTAAAGCCTTTGACTGTGTGGATCACAACAAACCATGGAAAATTCTTAAAGAGATGGGAATACCAGACCACCTGACCTGCCTCCTGAGAAACCTGTATGCAGGTCAAGAAGCAACAGTTAGAACCAGACATGGAAAAATGGACTGGCTCAAAATTAGGAAAGGAGTACGTCAAGACTGTATATTATCACCTTGCTTATTTAACTTATATGCAGAGTACATCATGTGAAATTCTCAGACTGGATGAAGCACAAGCTGGAATCAAGATTTCCAGGAGAAATATCAATAACCTCAGATATGCAGATGACACCACCCTTATGGCAGAAAGTGAAGAGGCACTAAAGAGACTCTTGATGAAAGTGAAAGAGGAGAGTGAAAAAGCTGGCTTAACACTCAACATTCAGAAAACTAAGATCATGGCATCTGGTCCCATCACTTAATGCAAATAGATGGGGGAAAAGAATGGAAACTGTCAGGCTTTATTTTCTTGTGCTCCAAAATCACTGCCAATGGTGACTGCAGCCATGAAATTAAAAGACGCTTGTTCCTTGGAAGAAAAGTTATGATCAACCAAGACAGCATATTAAAAAAGCAGAGATATCACCCTGCTGACAAAGATCCATGTAGTCAAAGCTATGGTTTTTCCAGTAGTCATATACGAATGTGAGAGTTGGACTATAAAGTCTGAACTCTGAAGAACTGATGCTTTTGACTTGTGGTGGCTGGAGAAGATTCTTGAGAGTCTCTTGCAAAGAGATCCAACCAGTCCATCTTAAGGGAAATCAACCCTGAATGTTCATTGGAAGGACTGATGCTGAAGCTGAAACTCCAATACTTTGACCACCTGATGCGAATAACTGACTCATTGGAAAAGACCCTGATGCTGGGAAAGAGTGAAAGCAGGACGAGAAGAGGGTGACAGAGGATGAGATGGTTGGAGAGCATCAATGACTCATTAGTTTGAGCAAACTCCAGGAGATGGTGAGGGACAGGGAAGCCTGGTGTGCTACCATCCATGGGGTCACAAAGAGTCGGACATGACTGAACAACAACAAAGCCTCATGTCTAGTCCCTGAACATAACAGACAAGTTCTTACCTCGGGGCATTTATACTGACCGTTACCTCTGTCTGGAACTTGCTTCTGCAGACATCCACATGACTTGCTCTCTTACCTTCTTCATCTCATTGCCAAAATGTTACCTTTTGCATGACTTCTTGATCATCCTATTTAAAAGTGAACACCCACATCCCTAGACCCTCCGTTGTTCTACTTTCCGCAAATGCACTTATAACTTTATAGCTTATATTCCACTTACTTTATCTATTGTCTATCCCTTCTGCTACTGAATCTGCAAGGCCTAGAATGCCTACAACTCAGAAGGTACTGAGTAGGTATACAGGAACTAAAGAGGAGGTAATAACTCTTGCACTGTCCCATAAGTTTTGAGATGCATCTTCCTGTTGCAGGGAAATGCATCTTGAGGGAAGAATTTCCCTTGAGCTGCCATGTGACCAGTGCCCTGAATTCTCAAGACTGTCAACCATGTTTTAAATTCACAGTTAGCGCTTCTAGAACACGGTACTCCCAACCCCAAAGCCACTATCAATCTATATTGTGTATACTGGGCAATCTATATTGCTCAATCTATATTGAGCAGAAGAAAAATCGCTGGTATAGGATTCAAAAGTTTACTTTCTGGTCTCTAGGAGACCATGGACAATTTAAAATTTATTTCTATCTGTCTTAATCTTTTTATCTCTATGAGGAATAATCTATCTACTATCAGTAATATCTATACTATCTCTTTTATCTCTGCAATATGAGATTATAAAACCTACTCTAGTTATTTCCCATGGGGATTTTAAGAAATAAATAACTCATACATGTTAAAAGCAGAAAAGTGCTATGTGTATAAATGATGAGTTGTTTCAAATGAGCTATTTCATTCCCCTGTAAACATTCATTAGTGTTGCATTAATGGTAACCATGATTTTTTTTTTGCTTTGTTGATATTTATTACTTGCTGAAGGCCCTATTCATTAAGTAATCACTGAGCCCCTTCTTGGTACCAGACTATTTTCCAGGGACGCACCATCACCACAGTTAAGAATACAAACTCTGAGGTCAGACAGGTGTGCTACTGGAGTAGGTTAGTAAACTTTTTGTTGTTGTTTAGTTGCTAAGTTGTGCCCAACTCCAACTCTTTGCAACCCTATGGACTGTAGTCCACCAGGCTCCTCTGTCCATGTGATTTCCCAGGCAAGAACACTGGAGTGGGTTGCCATTTCCTTCTCCAGGGGATCTTCCTGACCCAGGGATTGAATCTGTGTCTCCAGCCTTGGCAGGTGGATTCTGTACCACTGAGCCACCAGGGAAGCTCCAGATCATTAAATTTTCAGAGTCTCAATTTCCTTCACTCTAAAACGAGATTAAGTGGCCTTGTATCTTATTGTTGTGGCAAAAATTAAATGAGATTGTATATTTAAAGTTATTATAGAACCTGGCCCAGTGATGTCTGATTAAATAGAACTATCATTATTATTACTCTACTGTGGCCAAGTATTGTGCAGTACTTTTCAAGATCTTGTCAACAAAGCTTCAGGGGTGGGGGTAAGGAATGGGCTGAGACTCCATGGACTGTAGCCCTCCAGGCTCCTCTGTCCATAGAATTCTCCAGGAAAGAATACTGGAATGGGTAGCCATTAACTTCTCCAAGCGATCTTCCTGACCCCGGGATTGAACCTGGGTCTCCTGCATTGCAGGCAGATCCTTTACTGTCTGAGCCACTAGGAAAGCCTAAATAAACCTAAATAAAACTTGGGTCTATGTGTTTAAGAAGCCTGGCTAGTTCCTGTTCCTTTCTTTGATCTAAGATTGGCCGGCAGTTACCATAGCAACCCTCCCCGGCCACCCTCTGCCACTCCACCGTGGGTTGAGCTAGGTGGCTTACTATTTCTCTAGTCCATTCCACACTCACCCGGATTGCAATTGACAACCATTTGTTGCTATCCCTCAGGAGAGTGTAAATGGCTCACAGGAGGGGAGAAATGGGGTCTTGTTCCCCCCAGCTGGTACCTGACACATAGTGTTCAGTTCAGTTCAGCCACTCAGACATGTCTGACTCTTTGCAACTCCCTGGACTGCAGCACGCCAGGCCTCCCTGTCCATCACCAACTCCTGGAGTTTACTCAGACTCATGTCCATTGAGTCAGTGATGCCATCCAACCATCTCATCCTCTGTCGTCCCCTTCTCTTTCTGCCTTCAATCTTTCCTAGCATCAGGTTCTTTTCAAATGAGTTGGTTCTTCGCATCAGGCGACCAAAGTATTGGAGTTTCAGCTTCAACATCAGTCCTTCCAATGAATATTCAGGACTGATTTCCTTTAGGATGGACTGACTGAATCTCCCTGCAGTCCAAGGGACTCTCGAGAGCCTTCTCCAACACCATCCTTATGGCAGAAAGAGAAGAACTAAAGAGCTTCTTGATTAAAGTGAAAGAGGAGAGTGAAAAAGTTGGCTTAAAACTCAACATTCAGAAAACTGAGATCATGGTATCTGGTCATATCACTTCATGGCAAATAGATGGGGAAACAGTGGAAACAGTGACAGACTTTATTTTTCTGGGCTCCAAAATCACTGCAGATGGTGACTGCAGCCATGAAATTAAAAGACACTTGCTCCTTGGAAGAAAAGCTATGATCAACCTAGGCAACATGTTAAATAGCAGAGACATTATTTTGCCAACAAAGGTCCATCTAGTAAAAGCTGTGGTTTTTCCAGTAGTCATGTATGGATGTGACATTCGGACTATAAAGAAAGCTGGGTGCTGAAGAATTGATGCTTTTGAACTGTGGTGTTGGAGAAGACAAATAGCAGGTTCTCCATAAATATTTGCTGAGGAAACACATTCAAAGTGACTGACATCTGGGCAGGGGTGAAAGGGACAGCCATGGAGCTTTTTCTCTTTCTTGGCTCAGAAAGATTTTGTTACCTAATGCTTACAGAGACAACAGGATATCTGACTTCAGTGCTGTGCAGAGGATCTGCTTCCCTTCCCCCGCAGAGCACTGCAAGCTTCCTGCGAGTCCACTTCTCACCAAGGCACCCTCGGAGCATGGCAAACCCACAGCTCTCTTGCAAAAAGACATCCTCCATCAGAGTGGAGAAAAATGCTTTCATCTCATGTCAACTTGTTCACAATCAGACCAATTTTGCTTCCAGCGGATTGGAGCCCAGTTCAAAGTACAGTTGTGTAGGAAATCCCTTTGTAGATGACTGGATGCAGAGAGGAGATTCCGGGCTTACTTTTGACTCACAGAAGAGAGGTTCTTACTTCCTTCAGTGCCTGGGGCAGAGAACTGGGCTGCACAGTAACCTTGTATTTATTGGCACTCGGACTTCCCTTAAAAAGCATTCAAAATACGCTCACATATGCTCTCTGCTCTGCTCTCACAATAGCCCCCTGATGTCAGGAAAGAACAAACAATTTCTGTTTGTCTCTTGTGTAGTTTAGTGTTAGTCACTCAGTTGTGTCTGACTCTGTGACCCCACGCAACCCCATGGACTGTAGCCCGCCAGGCTCCTCTGTCCATGGGATTTCCCAGTCAAGAGTACTGGAGTGGGTAGCCATTCCCTTCTCCAGGGGATCTTCCCTGATGCAGGGGTTGAACCGGGGTCTCCTGCATTACAAGCAGGAAAGACCTATGGTAAAGTTATTTGGGATGCCTGTGAAATTTGCGAGGTTTTTAATGGCATCTCAGACATTCTGAACCAGAATCGGTAAGGGGAGGACCTTGAAATATGCATTTTAACATTGTCCTCAGGTGATTCATATGGGCTTCCCATGTGGCTCAGTGGTAAAGAATCTGCCTGTCGATGCAGGAGATGCGAGTTTGATCCCTGGGTCAAGAAGATTCTCAGGAGGAGGAAATGGCAATCCACTCCAATATTCTTGCCTGAAGAATCCCATGGACAGAGGAGCCTGGTGGGTTACAGTTCTTGGGCTCAGAGAGTCAGACATGACAGCATGCAAGCATGCACGCACGTCAGGTGATTCATATGCACAATAATATTTGAAAATCATTCAGTGACCTAAGGTCACTAACTGGGTAGCTTCACCCACCCTAAAGTTAAAGATAACTGACTTCAAATTACAGCTCGATTCATAACCCTATATTGGTGGCTTGAGGTTGTTGAACCAGGAAGTGTCTGTCCCAAAACAAGAGTTCTCCTTCCCTAAAGTAGAGGTTTTTATCACAGATGCCACTGCATACATCCAGAAGTGGGAGAAGCAAGGCCAGAAAGGATCTATCTTATATCAATTAGGCTAAGATCTGTGAGGTAACACAACAATCACCCTGTGCCGTTTATGTGGCATAAACATTTAAGATAGGTTATCTGTCAATCACAGGCTTCTTTCCATAAAATGAGAGGGTCGCAGTCTTTACACTGCTTTGAGATAACCCAATCAGTCTTTTTCTTTCTGGATGACAGCAGAGAGTCATGATGACTGAAGGGAAGCTGAAAAATCATTCCTATGATCCTCACATTTCTCAAACATCAAAGTAAAGATCTGACATTCTTGCAAATGTTCTAGGTAGAGGAGTCCTGTTTTGTTAGAAAGGTCCTCACTATCATCAATTTTTACTTTAGGGTATATCACATATATCAGTAGCCAAACTGATATTTTTCTTTCACGAGGCAACTAACACACTAGTAAAGTAATGTTCAAAATTCTTCAAGCCAGGCTTCAGCAATATGTGAACCGTGAACTTTCAGATGTTCAAGCTGGTTTTAGAAAAGGCAGAGGAACCAGAGATCAAATTGCCAACATCCGCTGGACCATCGAAAAAGCAAGAGAGTTCCAGAAAATCATCTATTTCTGCTTTATTAACTATGCCAAAGCCTTTGACTGTGTGGATCACAATAAACTGTGGAAAATTCTTAAAGAGATGGGAACACCAGACCACCTGACCTGCCTCCTGAGAAACCTGTAGGCAGGTTAGGAAGCAACAGTTAGAACTGGACATGGAACAACAGACTGGTTCCAAATAGGAAAAGGAGTACGTCAAGCCTGTATATTGTCACCCTGCTTATTTAACTTATATGCAGAATACATCATGAGAAACACTGGGCTGGAAGAAGCACAAGCTGGAATCAAGATGGCCAGGAGACACATCAATAACCTCAGATGTGCAGATAACACCAACCTTCTGGCAGAAAGT
The DNA here is from genome assembly GCF_023699985.2 of Odocoileus virginianus. Taxonomy (NCBI): domain Eukaryota; kingdom Metazoa; phylum Chordata; class Mammalia; order Artiodactyla; family Cervidae; genus Odocoileus; species Odocoileus virginianus. The sequence goes on from NC_069676.1 coordinate 54,667,999, forward strand.
GAAAAAGAATTAAAAAGCCTCTTGATGAAAGTGAAAGAAGAGAGTGAAAAAGTTGACTTAAAGCTTAACATTCAGAAAACTAAGATCATGGCATCCAGTCCTGTCACTGGATAGTCCTGTCACTATTTGCCATGGCAAATAGATGGGGAAACAGTGAAAACAGTGGCTGACTTTATTTTTCTGGGCTCCAAAATCACTGCAGATGGTGATTGCAGCCATGAAATTAAAAGATAGTTGCTCCTTGGAAGAAAAGTTATGACCAACCCAGACAGCATATTAAAAAGCAGAAACATTACTTTGCCAACAAAGGTCCATCTAGTCAAAGCTATGGTTTTTCCAGTAGTCATATATGGATGTGAGTGTTGGACTATAAAGAAAGCTGAGCACCAAAGAATTGATGTTTTTGAACTGTGATGTTGGAGAAGACTCTTGAGAGTCCCTTGGACTGCAAAGAGATTCAACCAGTCCATCCTAAAGGAGGTCAGTCTTGGATGTTCATTGGAAGGACTGATGCTGAAGCTGAACCTCCAACAATTTGGCCACTGAAGCAAAGAGTTGATTCGTTAGAAAAGACCCTGAGGCTGGGATAGATTGAGGGCAGGAGGAGAAGGGGATGACAGAGGATGAGTTGGTTGGATGGCATCACCAACTCAAGGGACATGAGTTTGAGTAAACTCCTGGTGATGGACAGGGAGGCCTGGTGTGCTGCGGTTCATGGGGTCGCAAAGAGTCGGACATGACTGAGTGACTGAACTGAACTGAACTGAAGGCAGCTGAATCAGTAGACTGCCTCATCCTTCCCTCTACGACTTGTCTTTTTTGGAAGGGTCAGGAAAGGAGGTTATTGCCATGCAGAAAATAAGAACACAATGTTTATTTCTCATGAATAAGATGAAATGACCTATACTGATAGGTGTTTAAAAATTGTAGAATGAGGAACAAATAAAAAATCCTAGAATTGTAGTGGCAGAAAGAAAATGCTTATATATGACAGCTAAGAAAAAACCCCAAGAAATCCCACCAGATATTTCTGACTTCTCACACACAGACTCATGTGCAACATCTCAAGAAATTGTCTCATGTCCAGTGTAGCCTATTTCCAGAATGTAAAGTGTTCCTAGGATGATGTAGTATAAAACTGCATGAGATGAAATCAGGTATTATTAACATAAGAAATGTGCATCCTAGGCAAGTCAAACACAAGACTTGCACATGCAGAATCAGAAACTCTGAATCTTCCAAGAACTAAAGTAAGTGAATAACGCTTAGACAGCAACTGCCAGCAAGAGGGAAAGCTTCAGGTCACAGACAAGTTGTTGGGTGACTGCACGTCAAATGATCTGTATGACATATGTGGTCTCCTCCAGCTCAGTGGTTCCAAATATCATCTAGTTGCTGATGCCACCCTGCCTCTCAGCTCCATCTCCCATTCCTTCTCCAAAGAGCCACATTCACATTTCCTTCTTAGTATCTATCCCTGAGTGTCTTACAGACATTTCACACTTATGCTCAAAAGGAAGCTCTTGATCTCTCTACAGAAAGGAGTTTAGGACATGCAACCTCAAAGCATGCTACTTTGATATATTGACTATTGATTATTTTGAGCTGAAGTCATTTGAAAAACAGCACATGTAGGAAGAGGCTTTCTCTGAATTCTCTTTATCTACGTAAGACAGATTCTCCAAAAGGAACTCATGGTCACATTATAAGTCCCCTCCCTGGGAATCTTGTCAACCAGGGAAGATTGACTTATCACAGATAGACTTATTACAGGAGAGAAGATTAGGGGACACCACTGTACAGAAACTTTGTCACAAAGTCTCTTCTCTTCCATCTAAGAAATCATTCGTCTTTCCTAAAAATCATTATTCTCCTCTAAGAGGCCTACATCCTTTCCCCCTCCCCTGTTAAGATCGTATTTGTTGTTCAGTCGCTAAGTTGTGTCTGACTCTTTGTGACCCCATGGACTGCAGCATGCTAGGCTCCTCTGTCCTTCACTATGAAGACGGTATATAAACCATGCTCCTTCATGGATCTGATGACAAAGGGGCTTACATAACTCAGTGAAGCTATAAGCCATGCTGTGCAGGGCTACCCAAGATGGGTCATAGTGGAGAGTTTTGACAAAACATGGTCCACTGGAGGAGGGAATGGCGAACCAGTCCAGTATTCTTGCCATGAGAATCCCATGAACAGTATGATAAGGCAATAAGATGGTAGGTAAACTCTCAAATCTCACTGCCTTTTTAGTATTCACTTTTTTCACCTGGGTTGCCCCATGCACATAGTCAAAGTTCATGCATCTGTATATGTTTTCTCCTGTTGATCTGCCTGCTGCTAGTTTATTTCACAGATGCATGAGCATTAGAGAGGGGTGGGAATCCCCAAACATGCTTCATTTCCACATTTCTCACAGTCTCAATAACTTGTGCCCAGGCTCAAGGCCAAAACCTGGGAGCTCTCTTAATTCCCTACTTTACCTCTCCCTTAGAGTCCACTTTCTTACCCCCAGAATATATACTGAGTCTCTTCCTCTCATCATCTACAACTTCTCCTCACTAATAAAGCCACATTGCCTCTCATCAGAATTCTGATAAGAACTATTTCAATAGTAACCTCAAATACATGAGATTTCAGTCTCTTGTATTCAAAGCACTTTAGTCTTTAACAAAGCACTTTGTCTTTAGCTCACCTTGCCCTTATCATATTTGTTGATGTAATGCCTTATTCTCCTGTACCAATGCCTATTTCCCCTTAAATGGTGCATTCATTGAAAGCTTGGACTATATTTATCTTTATAACACTTTCACTTTCTGGGGTGGTGCCTTAGGTCTAATGAGTGCTCACTAAATTTATTGTTGGACTTATAGTTCAGTTCAGTCACTCAGTCATATCCAACTCATGGACTGCAGCATGCCAGGCTTCCCTGTCCATCGTCAACTCCTGGAGCCTACTCAAACTTCTGTCCATCGAGTTGGTGATGCCATCCAACCATCTTATCCTCTGTCATCCCCTTCTTCTCCCACCTTCAATCTTTCCCAGCATCAGGGTCTTTTCCAACGAGTCGGTTCTTTGCATCAGGTGGCCAAAGTATCAATCATCTAATAGCCTACTAAATAATTTGGAATGTGAAAAAAATTTAGCCTACTAGTTGATACTCATGATATACCTTTAATTAAATCAGCAGTAACAGTGCCAAGCTGAGCCATATTGATCTTTGAAAAATAAATTAGTAATACTGATCCTTTCTTTATTAAGCATTTTGATATTTTGTTCATCATGGATTCTTCTCAGTAATTTTGGTTTTTAAAAAATACTGAATTAAAATATCGATCTGTATTTTTGTCACTTTACCTAATATCAGCCCTGCCTTTATAAAACAGTAATAGCAGGTAATGTGATCTGAGCATCTTATAACAACCTAGATTTCATAGTCACCTAGCCCTCACACCATCCTAATTGATACCTATATTATTAGCTTCATTTTGCAGACAAGGGAACTTAAGCACAGGGACATTAAGTGACTTGGCAAAGGTTACCAGCTAGAAAGCAGTAGAAATGGAACAGAAAAATCATTCATAGAAAAAAGTAAAGTGGGAGGGAAATATATATTATTTATATGTGGAATCTAAAAATAATACAAATGAATCTATATAAAAATAGATACAAACTAGTATTCATCATTCATAAAATAGATAAACAACAAGGATTTACCTTATAGTACATTATATTCAATATCTTGTAACAACCTATTATATTCAATATCTTGTAACAACCTATAATGGAAACATAATCTAAAGAAAAGTGTATAACACTGAATCACTTTCTTAGTTTAAGTACACCTTAAACTAACACAATATTCTAAGTCAATGATACCTCAGTTTTTTAAAAAAGGAAACTCATTAAGCAAAAAGAAAAAAGCTGAATAATTTTTATTGACTTTGAACAGTGCAGAAAACCAACTTGGATAGAGCAGTCCAATTTTAAAAAACCTAATTTTTAAGAACCTTAATTTTTATTAATTGAAGGTCACTCATTAATTCACTCAACAAATATTCAACTGCCATTTAGGTAGTATTAGTTGGACATGTTAGGGTCCAATCTGATTCTCCTCTTAAAGAGCGATTCTCCATTTTTCCACCACTTTAGAGTGATTTTTTTTTTTAAGACAAAAGTTAAGAGTGATTATCATTCTGACTCTATGATTCAATTAACAGTTAGTTCAAGTGAGTTACAGTACTTACTTATGAGCAGCAGATATTTAAACCCATCTCCTGTTCACCTGCCATGATGATTAAAAGGGCATATGTGAAAAATGCCAATTCCTGGGCCTTATTCCAACCTACAATGTGACAATCTCTGTGTTCACAACAGTGTTTAAAGAGCTGGGCTTGGGATCCTGTAGGCTGCGTTGAAACCCAGCTCACCTGTTGATTAGCTAGGGAGCCTTTGGCAAAGACTTTATTCATTATTTATTTGTTTAGCTTTAATATCTTTATAAGTTAAGTGGGAATAAATACACCTACCACTTATAAGGTTTTGGTGAGGGTTAAAATTAGAATGAAGGTCTATAATATTTTTAATAATTGCTTACAAATATTGGGTACTCACAAAGTGCAAAGCACTGTGCAAATGCTATACCTACATCCTTATTCATTTGTTTTAAGCACTTATTAGAGTAAGTCCTCCACTTACTCTACCTTGAGTAGACACTCGTAGTCCTTATAATAGGTGGGGAGCCAGTCACACAGACAAGATTTAAGTCCAGAGTCTGAGAGTAACGGATAATCTGGAACAAATCATCTAGCCTGGTGATCCCAAAAGCCAGTCCACATCCTCAGAATTATCTGATGAGCTCATTAAAATACACTGTATCACCCTGGTCATCGAAACCCTAAGTCAGTATCTCCAAGACCTGGAAGTCTCTCTTATTTAAAAAGCACAAGTGATTTGGAATCAAAGCCAAGATTTAAACCAACTGATTAACTTGAGCTTCAGTTTTCTTAAGATTCATAAGATTAGGGAGTAAGGCATTTTTCCCTTCCCTTTTTTCCTAGGGCTTAGGTCAGTGCTGCCATATAGAAGACACAAATATTTTTGATTAGATGAACATAAATTGGCCTACTAAAACCTGCTCTGTCTACTTCATAGGGGCTTTGTAAGAATTGTTTGTAAAGCTTCATTTGACTGTACATTGAAAAACTAGCAAATGCTACAGAAAACTATAATTCTACAGATTTAGTCACTAATTTATCTTAGAGTGCTTTCTCTCTTTATCCATAAATTGCTTGGTTTTACAATATCTGCCATTAATTATGTTGTGTTTCTAGAAATGAATTACAGCAAGATTGCAGATAAAATACCTCCTCCACATTACTCAAAATAATTTTTATTTAAGCAGTTTTTTACTCAGAATTATAATGCTATAGAATGACCCAAAAGTTTCCATGCATTTATGCATGTTAGTTTCCATATCCAGGTTCAGCTCTGTCAACTATTAACATCCTCACTCACTGACACTAGTTCTAGACCTGCCTTATACCACACCTGGTATCTATACCCACCATCCATGCAGTATACCCTGCTTCAGGCAATCTTTACTGCACTCTGCCACGACAAGTTAAGCTTTATTTAAAACACCCAGAAGTGCCATTCTAGTTCCTTCCAATTGCCTATCACTAAGCTGTTTTGAAACATAGACGTCTTATGGGAAAGTCTTAAAGGTCTCCAAGCTCATGCTAATAAGGGAGGAAAGTGAAGAGAATTAAATGCAAGTTCTTCAGGAGGAGGAAAAGGAATGCATTATCCCAGGTAAAGAACCTGGAATAGGATAATCTCCTGACAGCCAGAAAGGAAATTATATGCTGATATTGGGAATCAATATATCCACACTTTGTATTCAAGTCAAATCTGAATTCCTCTTTCTCCCCATACGTTTCAGGTACAGTGGCAAGTCATCTTCAACATGGAATGGAAGGATGAGATGAACATCTGACCACCTTGAAATGTTTGCTTTGAGAATCCTATAGAACAAACAGCCCATCCTGAAACAAGACTTGCCTGGTTTAGTCTCTCTCTCTGCCAACCAATTTCACTGAAAGTTTGTTTCAGCACAGCCTCATTAGTGGGAATAAAATAAGCTTCAACAGAAAAAAAAGGAGGTGGGGTAGAAAGAGATGATTAAATCCATTTCTAGCTCAGAATGCTATTCTGGGATGTGTGGGGACTTACATTCATGGACACAGAGATGAACATTTCAGATCTGGAACCAACTCAAACCCAAAGGAGGCAAGGAAAAGGGGGAGCAGGAGCTTTCTCCTACCTTCTGTGGCTCCAATCTCCACAGTGCCTTTCACCTGGCTGAAGCACCATGGTGTGTCCTGGGTGAGCGCCCCAAGTCCTGAAAGCAACACAAGGAGACACCTGGGGTTAGGTGAGGGCCCCCAGTTGTCCTGAAAAGACCAACAAGGAAAGAAACACAGAGTGTAATCTATGCACTTCTAAAAGAAGACTTGCACACCAGTTATCATCTCGGGGAGAGGAGAACCTCGTGGTTCCTAGAAGGATGCCCGGCTGCAAGTATGGCGTCCTGCAGCAAATCACAGCTCTGGCTCCTCCATCTGACTGTGCCAGGACCAGTCTGAGCTGGAGCAACCCGAGCTGTCCCTCCTCGGCCCCTGGCAGTGTCCTGGGGCAGTTACAGCCGGCCTGCGGTCACACCCTGTGTGACTGCTCCTTTTCATGGGAACGCTAAGGCTGCCCATTGTTTTCTTCCCTCCCTGATGGTGGAGGGAGAAAGAGGCAGTTTGTCAGAGGGGAGAGAGGAAAAGAAAGGCAACTTTTTTTTTTTTAAGCTGGTCTCACAGCTTGCATGGCTGAATGGCCAGTAAGGGGTCAGATACTCAGAGAACTCCCATCTCCCTTGTTCCCTTCTTGACTGCTTGCCAAAGTCGGAGCTGACTGGAGACTAGAGGAAAGTGAAACAGGATTGCTGATGGGGGGGGAGCGGTGGCTAACACAGGGCTGGGGATTCAGTGCTGACGAATGTGGTGCCTGTTTTGGTTGGTGGGGATTTCTGTTTCAAATTCGAATTGGACCTTAGGTAGGGTTAGATTTTCTGACTTACTATGACTTCCAATTCCCCAAAATATATGTATCCAATACTAATGCATATACTTATATATATATTTGTACACACACACACACAACACACATATATATATTCAAGTCAAAATGGCCCTTTTGATGAACATTTTTGGATGGCAGCAGTGGTAGTCTACTAATCAACAGCATGGATGTCCCTTTCAATTCCACTAGGCTTTACAATTAAGGGGAATATTGCATCATCAAATTTTGGGAGAGTCTATCAATTTAAGAATTTATATTAGCAGAAAAAAAAAAATCAAACATTGAAACCAAATTGACCTTTTGAAAACACACAGAGAGCTACGCAGCCACCCTCATCACCCATGACAGACTTTTCCTGGACTCCTACGTGGAAACCCTCGCTCACGTTATCACTTGAGTGGCATTGTTGCCCACCTGCTTTTCTCACTGTTGCTGACGGCATGCCAGGTGGAAGCCACACAAGGTCATTACACAGAGGATACACTCTGCAGTCAGCTGGGGTTTGTAGTTTGGCTCTGACCCGACACAAGTCCCCAGACATGACGAGTCTGTGTTTTCCATTTTAAAAATGACAGTAATAATACAGTGCCCGTCTCTTAGAGTTGTCCATTTTGAAGGCACTAGGCACAGTGAGGCAACTTAATAAAGAATATACTGGTGAAGGACCTGAAACGTTAACTAGTCAATAAAAAGGAGAAGAACTTAAGCTGAGCAAATTTCAGTTAGTCGCTATGAAGTACACACTGTGCTAAATACTTTAAATGCATTGGCCCATTCTCACGTCTCCTCTCACTACAAGGAGGGTAGTGCTAGAACCCCACCTTACAGGTGAAGAACCTGAGACCCAGGAAGTTTTCAGAACTCCTCTGAGACCATACCTAGGACGTGGCTGAGGTGGGATTTCCACTCTGGCTGTCTGAATTCCAGTATTCCCTTTTTGCCAAAGTCATCCTACCCATGAAATCCCAATATTCCCAGTGTGCCCAGGTCAGCCTGCCCACCTAATAGTCAGAGTCCTTAGGCCCAGAGAGGCTACACAGCTTGAACTGAAGTCTCACTTGGAAAGCTGAGCTAGAACACAGTTTCAGATGTTAGTAATGAAAATACCTGTCTCTCCTCTAAGACTACACAGGGCTATAATTCTCAATAAAATTAGCTTCTGGGAGAGAATACAAAGGCATTTCACAGCAACTATTAGTGTATAGAGAGGCCACAACCCACAGGCCTATTGCTGATCCTTTTCATGTTTCTGGGGCTTTCCTGGGAGCTCAGCTGGTTGAGAACCCACCTGTAATGTGGATTTCTAGCTTTCATTTCTAGCTCTGGCCTTGGATTTCAACGTTAGGCTTTCTTTGATAAGTTTCTACTCTTTCTTTCTAAGTCATGCTAGTCCTCTCTAAACTGTCAATTCTACTGTTGGGTCTGGACTGCTTCTATCTCTCAGGGAATACCGGTTACAGATAAAGTTCTTCCTGATGTTTGTCCTAGTGCACGTCCTATACCAGTGAGTCTAACTCCATACTTAAGAGTTCTGACTCTTAAGTGTAGATTCTGCATCTATGATCACGCAAAAAAAGTGCTTTAAAATAAGCAGACATATATAACTCTGAAACACACACATACAGAGGCAGATTTAAATATGGGCCTTTTCATTTGCAGCAAGACGGATGAACCTAGCGATTACCATACTAAATAAGTCAGAAGAGAAAGACAAATATTAAATGATATCACTTATATGTATAATCTAAACTATGACACAAATGAACCTATCTATAAAACATAGTCAGACACATAGATTTAGAGAACAGACTGGTGGTTGCCTAGGGGGAGGTGGTAGGGGAGGGATGGATTGGGAGCTTGGGATTAACAGAAACAAACCACTATATATAGGATGGATAAACAACAAGGTCCTACTGTGTAGCACTGAGAACTATATTTAATAACCTGTTAAACCATAATGGAAAAAATAAGAAAAAGAATGTACATATATACACATATATATGCAACTGAATCACTTTGCTATACAGCGGAAATCGACATATTATAAATCTATACTTCAACAATTAAAAAAAAATAAGGGCCTTTGTATGAGTATTTATTTTCCTTCATGAAACTTTAGCTTTAGATAGAAACTTGCTTATTGTCAATCAACTTATTTCACACGTGAAAAGGCCAAGTCATAGAGAATTCCTAATTTGCTGAGAATTACAGAGCAAGGGATCATGTGACCAATGTCAGTGACATTTCCAATCATCACCCACAGATATGGTTGCCTAGTCCCATGAGCTCTGTTGATTAGTATGAGAGGTCAAAGCAGCCAATGTTACTGCCAGTTTTCTCATCCAAGCAAGTTTTCAGACCCAGTTTCTATCTTCCACCAAGATCACTGCCTAGTGATGGCATCAGTGGTGTAAAGAGTTTGTATCATGCCCTCTCTATCCTAAAAGAGCTAGACAGCAGCTAAAAACAAATGTCTTGATCAGTTAGGATGGGAAAGGCTGGCTAGCTGTCAGACGCTCAGCAGAGTTGATACATGACCTGAATCAGTGATCACCTCAGAAATGGCAGGGATGGTGGGACCTGTACAAAAGGGGTCAGCAGCTACTTAGTACCAGCTAATCGCTGTCATGAAGGGTTTCAGTCCAGTGTTACTGGATTGCCTGGATTTTGCTTAATTTCCAGAAGAAGCGGGAAATCTGGATTGTTATGCATAAACTCAAAAATTTTAAATGTAGTCAATCAATTAAAATTTGAACACTGTGCGTCTGATCCAACACAGGGCAAACACACCACATCTGCACATTGAGTATGATCTGTATGTCACCAATTTGCAAACCTCGGGCTAGAATATCTGAACTGAATGACACCTTAGATAGTACCTAGTCCGACTGTTTCCATTTGACAGATTAGGAAGCAAGACTCCAAGAGGGGAGAGGACTCACAATACAGTAAAGGTACTGTTGTGGACCTAGTACTATAAGATGGCAGTTTTATTTCTGATACCAGGTTTTTCTTTTACCACCAGGCTCCCTCTCATGGTGATGATTTAGTAAGATACCTGTCTGGTTTAGTGACTGTGCTTTAGGGAAGTATATTAATTTCTAAAGTGGATGGGCTGGGAGGAAGAAGTTGACACGGGTGAGAAAGGAAAATGTGTTCCTCTTAAATTGCCCACCTTGAGGCTTTCTCTGAGCCTTGGTACCAAATGGCACTCCAGTTGCTATGGTAATGTTGTCAATAAGCCATTCTCTACCAGATCGCATAGCTACACATCCTGGAAGATGCTTATTCCTCTCTTCTCACAACTATGGCTCAGGAAGGTCTGAGTGCCACTTACTGGAAGGCCAGGAGGACAGCTCACAGATGGCATGCACTTGTCTTCTTTCTAGGTTCATGCAAGAGCTGATTTCTGAATTTGGTCAGCCCTTGGAGAGCATGTGGTCCAATTGCCTCATTGAAAGCAGAGGACCCCGGGGCCCAGAGGGGACACACAGTGAGTTCACAGCAGAGTTGGAGCTAGACGCCAGCACTCCCATGCCCAGCATTGGCTCTCCTCTTGTGCTGCCCCAGCGGGGCCCTTTTGGAGTTGGGGGTCAGCCTTTGTGCTGCCTCTTCTGTGCCAACTTGGCCGCGGGAATACAATGAACAGAGAGTGTGACATGCAGCCAATAAAGCTCCTTGTTGATTGGGAGACTGCTGTAAAGAGTTATTTTCAGGGGCTTGGCATCAGCAGCATGCTTTTTTCTACAGAGAGAGAGACAGAGACAGAGACAAGAGAAGAACATGATCCTTGCCCAGAAAATTTTTCTTTGAGAAAAATCTATTTTGCAATTGGCTATGAGACAGCTGTAAATGTGTATTCAACTACATAAAAAGAGCCTACAGTTGTGCGATTCTGAGTGTGTTGTCATGAGGAGACCATGATGACTTTAAAAAGGCTCTCAGTGTGAATGTATGTCTCGCTAACACATCAGCCACAACTTAGTATAAAAACTTTTCTATCTAGGATGCTGATTCTCCAAGAGGAGATTGCCACATCAGAGAGAGTTAAAAATAAAAAAGAACATATATCTCTGTATTACTGAGTCACTTTGCTGTATAGCAGAAATTAACATAATATTGTAAATCATCTATATTTTAAATTTTAAAAAAGTATATTATACTGTACTTTTATATTTATACTATACTATCATATTTATACTATAATTTTAAAAAGAGGACTCTACACTTAGACTAAGACAGGCTTTTATTTTAATGTAAAACTTGCTAACTTAACATCTTACATATTGCTCCATTTTAGCAATTGTCGCTATGTTTAGTAAAAATAGGTCATTTCTATATACCCAACTTGCCAGCGAGCTCAAAAAGAACAGGAACATATGAACAAGTACAGCAAAGGTATTAACAAATATTATCATATTTTATTTTCTTAACTTTTAAATTTTTACTTATTTATCTTAATTGGCTGCACTGAGTCATAATTGCAGTATGTGGGATCTAACTCCCTGCACGCATGTGCGCATGCTCAGTCGTGACTGACTCTCTGCAACCCCAGACTGAAGCTCGCCAGGCTCCTCCGTCCATAGGGTTTTTGCAGGCAAGAATACTGGAATAGATTGTCGTTTCCTCCTTTTGGGGATCTTCCTGACTCAGGGATCAAACCCAAGTCTCCTGCATTAGCAGGAGGACTCTCTACCACTGCACCACCTGGAAAGCCCTGAATTCCAAGAACAGGGATCAAACAAGGCCCCCTGCATTGGTAGTGCACAGTCTGAGCCACAGGACCACCAGGGAAGTCTCGATATGTTCGATTTTTTTTTACTTTTAAAAAATCAACTTTTATTTCCTCAAACAGTTTTAGATTTGTAGAAAAATCGAGAATATAGTACAGAGGGTTCGCATATACCAATTTCCCCTGTTAGTAGCATCTTACACTTATTTTTAAGTCAAACTTTTTCTTGGCATGGAATTGAAGCAACCATTAGTGATATCACACTGAAATCATCATTGGATTGATTTTGTTGGGTTTAATTCACTGCAAAGGCAAAAAGATATGGCACGGAAAGATGAACTCCTCAGGTCAGTAGGTGCCCAATATGCTACTAGAGAAGAGCAGAGAAATAGCTCCAGAACGAACGAAGAGGCTGAGCCAAAGTGGAAGCAACACCCAGTGGTGGATGTGTCTGGTGGTGAAAGTGAAGTCTGATGCTGTGAAGAACAATACTGCATAGGAACTTGGAATCTTAGGTCCATGAATCAAGGTAATTTGGAAGTGGTCAAACAGATGATGGCAAGAGTGATCATTGACATTTTAGGAATCAATGAACTAAAATGGACCAGAATGGGTGAATTTAATTCAAATAAGCATTATATCTACTGTCATGGGCAAGAATCCATTAGAAGAAATGGAGTAGACCTCCTAGTCAACAAAAGAGTCTGAAATACAGTACTTGGATGCAATCTCAAAAATGACAGAATGATCTCTGCTCGTTTCCAAGGCAAACCATTCAATATCACAGCCATCCAACTCTATGCCCCAATCACTAATGCTGAAGAAGCTGAAGTTGAACAGTTCTATGAAGACCTACAAGACTTTCTAGAACTAACACCAAAAAAAGATGTCCTTTTTATCATAGGGGACCAGAATGCAAAAGTAGGAAGTCAAGAGATAGCTGGACCAACAGGCAAATTTGACCTTGGAGTACAGAATGAAGCAGGGCAAAGGCTAACAGAGTTTTGCCAAGAGAATGCACTGGTCACAGCAAACACCCTCTTCCAACAACACAAGAGAAGATGCTATGGACACCACCAAGCTGAAGTTGAACAGTTCTATGAAGACCTACAAGACTTTCTAGAACTAACACCAAAAAAAGATGTCCTTTTTATCATAGGGGACCAGAATGCAAAAGTAGGAAGTCAAGAGATAGCTGGACCAACAGGCAAATTTGACCTTGGAGTACAGAATGAAGCAGGGCAAAGGCTAACAGAGTTTTGCCAAGAGAATGCACTGGTCACAGCAAACACCCTCTTCCAACAACACAAGAGAAGATGCTATGGACACCACCAGATGGTCAATACTGAAATCAGATTGATTATATTCTCTGAAGCCGAAGATGGAGAAGATCTATACAGTCAGCAAAAACAAGACCGGGAGCTGACTGTGGCTCAGAACATGAACTCCTTACACCAAATTCAGACTTAAATTGAAGAAAGTAGGGAAAATCACTACGCCATTGATGCATGACCTAACCTTACGATTAACAGTGGAAGACACAAATAGATTCTGGGGATTAGATCTGACACAGTGCCTGAAGAATTATGGATGGAGATTTGTAACACTGTACAGAAGGCAGTGATCAAAATCATCCCCAAGAAAAAGAAATGCAAGAAGGCAAAATGGTTGTCTGAGGAGACCTTACAAATAGCTGAAAAAAGAAGAGAAGTGAAAGCAAAGGAGAAAAGGAAAGATACCCATCTGATGCAGAGTACCAAAGAATAGCAAGGAGAGATGAGAAAGCCTTCCTAAGTGAACAATGCAGAGAAATATAGGAAGTAAATAGATTGAGAAAGACTAGAGATCTCTTCGAGAAAATTAGAGATACTAAGGGAGAATTTCATCCAAAGATGGGCATAATAAAGGACAGAAACAGTATAGACCTAACAGAAGCAGAAGATACTAAGAAGAGGTGGCAATAATACACAGAAAAACTATACAAAAAAGATCTTAATGACACAGGTAACTAGGATGGTGTGATCTCTCACCTAGAGCCAGACATTTTGGAGTGTGAAGTTAAGTGGGCCTTAGGAAGCATCACTGCAAACAAAGCTAGTAGAAGTGATGGAATTCTAGCTGAGCTATTTCAAATCCTGAAAGATGATGCTGTGAAAGTGCTACACTCAATATAGCAGCAAACTTGGAAAACTCAGCAGTGACCACAGGACTGAAAAAGGTCAGTTTTCATTCCAATCCCAAAGAAGGGCAACACCAAAGAATGTTCAAGCTACCAAACAACTGCACTCATCTCACACACTAGCAAAGTAATGCTCAAAATTCTCCAAGCCATGCTTCAACAGTATGTGAACCGAGAACTTCTGAAGGACTGATGCTGAAGTTGAAGCTCCAATGCTTTGGCCACCTGATGCAAACAACTGACTCCAGAGAAAAGACCCTGATGCTGGGAAAGATTGAAGGCAGGAGGAGAAGGGGATGACAGAGGATGAGATTGTTGGCTGGTATCACCAACTTGATGGACAGGAGTTTGAACAAGCTTTGAGAGTTGGTGATGGACAGGGAAGCCTGGCATGCTGCAGTCCATGGGTTCACAAAGTGTCAAAAATGACTGAGCGACTGAACTGAACTGATGTGGATCACAACAAAATGTGGAAAATTCTTAAAGAGAAGGAAATACCAAACCATCTTACCTGCCTCCTGAGAAACCTGTATGCAGGTCAAGAAGCAACAGTAAGAACCAGACATGGAACAAAGAACTGGTTCAAAACTGGGAAAGAAGTACACCAAGGTTGTATATTGTCACCCTGCTTATTTAACTTATATGCATAATACATCATGAGAAACGGTGGGCTGGATGAAGCACAAGCTGTAATCAAGATTGGCAGAAAAAAAAAAATCAATAACCTCAGATATGCAGATGACACCACCCTTACAGCAGAAAGCAAAGAAGAAACTAAAGAGCCTCTTGATGAAAGTGAAAGGCAAGAGTGAAAAAGCTGGCTTAAAACTTAACATTCAAAAAATGAAGATCATGGCATCTGGTCCCATCACATCATGGCACACAGATGGGCAAACAATGGAAGCAGTGAAAGACTTTATTTTCATGGGCTCCAAAATCACTCTGGATGGTGACTGCAGCCATGAAATTAATAGATGCTTGCTCCTTGGTAAGAAAACCTATGACAAACCTAGACAGTGTATTTTAAAGCAGAGACATTACTTTGCTGATAAAGGTCTGTATAGTCAAAGCTACAGTTTTTCAAGTTGTCATGTATGGATGTGAGAGTTGGACCATAAAGAAGGCTGAGTGCCGAAGAATTGATGTTTTTGAACTGTGGTGTTGGAAAAGACTCTTGAGAGTCCCTTGGACTGCAAGGAGATCAAACCAGTAAATCCTAAAGGAAATCAATCCTGAATATTCATTGGAGAGACTGATGCTGAAGCTCCAATACTTTGGCCACCTGATGCAAAGAGCCAACTCATTGGAAAAGACCCTGATGCTGGGAAAGATGAAGGCAGGAGGAGAAGGGGAAAGCCAAGAACAAGATGGTTGGATGGCATCACTGACTCAATGGACATGAGTTTGAACAAGCTCTGGGAGATGGTGATGTCAGGGAGGTCTCAGAGAGTCGGATGTGACTGAGAGACTGAACAGCAACTATTCACTGCATGGTATTAATCAACAAACAAATTGTTAATTGGCTAAACTGACTTTCAAACCATCTGATGGGAGGAAGGACAAGAGGATGGGAGAGGGTGGCTATACTGACTGATTTTAAGAAAGAAAAATCCAGAAGAATTCAAGATGACTGGATGTATGAGTGAGATGACTGGATGTATGAGTGAGGAAGGGATGAGAGGACAAAATCTGGGGCTATGGGTGAGACAGTGGAGCTGTTCATTTTTATTTTTCTTTTGATTCTACATCCTAAGAATTTATTTGTGGAACAAAAGAAAAAGTTTTTATACTCTCAAAGAAGTAATAACACAGCAATGTGCCTGACTGGAAATCTCACTCCAGTTTACTAATCAAAGGAAATGGAGGTGCCTAAGAACTTTAAAAAGATGGATGTAAACTTTTGTGTGTTAGATATTGAGAAAAGGAGAAAACAGCAATTCTTCCCCCAATGCATCCTAGCTTGTCATTTGGGAATAGGATTAAAAAGTAGCATATATCAAAGCATTGTTTTTTTTTTCCAAAGTTTTCCGTATACACAATGATTATTTTGTAATGATTTTCTATTATTTATCATAAGGCCTTAGTAGATGATTATTGTAGTCCTTTCTACTCTTTATAAAAGCTTTTGGAGATAAACTTGACATTTATTCAACTGGACATACGTAGAGTATACAATTTGATAACTTTTGACATGTATTGAGATATACTACCACTTTCAAATATCACTCAAATCAACATAATACATACAGCCAACACCCTCAGAATATTTCTCCTGCTCCTTTATAATCATTCTTTCCAGCTCTTGCTCACTACCACCTCGCCACCTTCCTCAACCCGTCTCAGGCACCTCTGATCAATTCACTGTTACTATTCATTCAATTGTATCCTCTATAATTTTATACAAATGAAAGTCTATTATATGTATTTTTTTCCTTTTGATTTCCTTCACTCAGCAAATTATTTTAAGATTAATCCACATCTTTGTGTTAAGAGTTCATACCTTTGTATTGCTGACTAGCATTGCATTCATTATATGGATATAGCACAGTTTGCTGACCCATTACCTGAATTTGAGCTGTTTCCAATTTTTTGTTATTACAACTAAAGCTGCTAGGAACATTCATATATAGGTATTTGCATATGCTTTTATTTCTCTTGGGTAAATACCTAGGAATGGAATAGCTGAGTATCATGGTATGCATAATCATTTTTAATAATAATAAATGCCAATCTAAGTTGATTTTTTTTCTGAAGTGATTGTTATCACCAACACATCTGAGAATTTCAGTTAACCCACATCCACACCAGCTCACTATATAGGCAGATATTTTAGCCATTCTACTGGGAATCTAGTAGCTTATTGTGTATTAAATGTGCACTTTCCTAAATAAGTACCTTTTCTTATATTTCCTAGATAAGTATTCTGTCTTTGTCTTTTAATAAAAGATAAAAAGTATCTTTTATTTGCTATGTATATGTCTTATTTTTCTTGCTTAGTTCCATTGGCTAAAACCTCCAATAAAAATTTTAACAGAAGCAGTGAAATTAGGTATGCTTGTTATTTCTAAACTGAAAGGGGAAGCCTTTAAGTTTTTCACCATTAATTATAATATTAATTGTAGATTTTTCACAGATTGATTTACCTGTTTACCAGGTTAAAGAAGTTCCATTCTATTTCTAGTTTGCTGGGAGTTTTTATCGGGGATGTTAGATTTTGTTAAATGTTTTTTCTGCATCTATTGTGGTGATATTTTTTTTCTTTAATATTTTATTATGTGGTTTTAATTTTTAACATTAAAGTAAGCTTGCATTTGGTCATGGTGCACTATATCTCTGTATATTGTTAGATTTTAATCACTAAAATTTTGTTTATAGTTTTTGCAGTTATACACATGAGGGAAATTGGTATCAAAGACTGCTAACCTCACAGAATAAGTTGGGAATTACTCACCCCTCTTCAATTTTCTGGAAGAGTTTGTGTGTAATTGGTATTATTTCTTTCTTAAATGTGTGGTAGCATTCACCAGCTAGGTCATCTGGCCTGGAAGAAAGGAAGGAAAAAAGGAAGGTAGAAATCTACTAGGCTATGTTTTTGTTCCATAACTCTTTGCCCTCAAGTATCTTCAGAATTTTTTGCCTCTTTATGTTTCCATCCAAAGAAAACATCCATTTGCCTTAAGAAGTTCCTGGCTTCCCACCATGGCATCCCATCATCCCTGTGGCCTCAAGTGTGTTTATCCATACCACTCCCTCAGACCATGCTTCCTGCAAAAGGTAGTGTTAACCAGAGAAACCAATTATTCTAAGCCTTGAGTTACTATTTTATCATCTATAACTAAAAGCACTATAAGACATTCTTTGAAAAGTTCTTACAAGATTCCTGAGAGTAGAAATTTAAGTCACCATTGAAGACCATTTCTAGATAAAATGAATTTTTTTTCTTGTCATATCACATAGATGATCAGATTATTTACTCATGTGAAATTAACTTTGAAATTATATATATAATCAAAACAATTTTATGATACAGTTCTGGCTTCTACTAAGGTTACTGTTTCCATATCAACCCCCAGCTTCTGCAGCAGACTCTGTGTCCTCAGATAGCTATTCTCTCTTCTATATTGTCCCTTTACTTTGTACTTCTGGCAAATGATGTGTCAGAAACTCCTGGCTGCCTAATGCAATATCCATCCTTTCTTTATATCTTACTAACAGATTCTTGATTTTGTTCATTACTACCCATTGTCTTGTTTAAACAAATAAAAATGTTTGGAATCATAGATTCTCTTGCAGCTAGGAATGGTCTGTGACTCATATCTGCTCCTCCTAGGAGTATCTGAAGCATCTTTTGTCTTGTGATACAGATGCCACTTTTCCTCCATATACCATTGTCCCCCTTTGTGCTTTCTGAAATAATAAGTGGTGACAGAAGCTATCACAGTCTCCTGGTATTCCAAAGAAAAAGGACCACAGAGACCTTGACCCTGATATATTTAAGCCGCTGAACCAACACAACAATGGCCTGCCTCTGGCTTTTCAGGGCGGAAAAAAAGTCCAACTTAATATGTTGAAGCCACTCTTTATTCAGTTACAGCTGAATCCAGTCCCCCATACACCAATGGAGAAAGAGGATGTTATCTTTGCATAATTACATAATCATTTTTATTTCTTCCACAAGAAAAACCAGCCATTTTTAGATTTTAAGAGGTACATCATTTCAGAACAATATATTTTACTCATCTTCTGGCTCACTGCATTCAACCTTTAGCCAAAATGTCAAGTAGCAAAGTCCAAATAGTATTACATTATAATTCTTTATTTACATCTGTTTATAGACTCTAAATTATTTAAGGGGAGGACCTATGTCTTATTTATCCTTTCACCTTTAGAACCTAAAACATCTCTTGGCACCTACTAAAAGGTCAGGAAACGAGTGTTTAATTTATTCAGACTATCAGGAGAAGAATCTCTCTAATCCTAGGGTGGAAGCTGTTGCTACAGGTTAAAAACCAGTGCTCAGATACATGATATGACAGGCAAGCAGAAAGGAGTCAGGATATAGGGTCAGCTGTCTGTCACTAAACCAGTGTCTCAGTCTTTTCATACAGAGAACATTGTGCATCTCTACAAGGATGAAAATGCCTTCAGCATCCGGGGGGTGGGGGTGGGGGGAGGGAACGTGCAAAAAATGAAGCCCTGATAGATGCTTTAGCAAATACTCCTCTATGTTCAGCATTTTCTGCCTGTAATTACTTTTCACCAAAGACAGCAATCATATTAAAAATATATATATAGCTCTCCTACTTGTTTCACTTAAAATGGATGGTGACTTTATAAAGCACAAGTGGCAAAAAGCCAAACAACGACCTGCTTATTGAATCTTATTTTCTCCTGTGAGGATTATTCACTCATTAGTTTCCCTGGAACTGAAAAGTGTGGTTTTCTCTGGCCCATGGGGTCTGAGACCAACAGGAACCAGCACCAGCTCAAAATCAGTTTCTTCTCAGGCCTGCCCATGAAGGTCAGATAAGTTATTAAGGCATGAAACACCCGACTCCTGAGTCATTCACAACCGAAGTTGCCTAAGTGTGAGGAGGTTGTACTTCTGTCTGAAGCCTTGCAAGATTATTTTTGGAATGGGTATTGTTGTGATAGATGCAATTCAATGGGAACGGGCAATTTTGACCTTGTAAATTACCTTGTAATTGTATATATTGGAACCCATTCTTTCAAATCCACAGGACTATAATCCTGAGAAAGGTCATTCTTAGTGTGCAGCCTGGAGTATTTTGAATAAAATAGGAAAGGCAGGGTTGAAAGGCCCATTTGTCCTGCAAGCTGG
This sequence comes from Odocoileus virginianus, assembly GCF_023699985.2. Taxonomy (NCBI): domain Eukaryota; kingdom Metazoa; phylum Chordata; class Mammalia; order Artiodactyla; family Cervidae; genus Odocoileus; species Odocoileus virginianus. The sequence goes on from NC_069676.1 coordinate 54,687,880, forward strand.
GGGAATAAATTTATAACAAGGATTTTTTAAATGAAGGTTGAATTTGCAACCATTCATTTGAACAGGCATGCCTAGACCACCTGATAAATAATACATTTGCATTGTGCTTATGAAATATGCAAATGGAGTCCAATTTACAAATAAATGCCTTGAAGAATTCTTTTAAAACTTCAGAGGTTACCTAATCCTAGTAGTCGCCGTATTCATATTTGTGAGGTTTTTGTTTTATTTTGTGACAGCTGCCATAAATTCAATTAAACTGTATGGCAAATGAAGTTTTGGTGGCAGTTGTTTTTTCTTCCTCCTGAAGGAAGAAAATGATCAAGAGGCTGGCAAGATGGGAAGCAATGAGCACATTTGCAAACAGGGAAATCAAACAATGCCGCATCAGAATAGGAAGGAAGGAAATCCAGCCAGCTAAGCAGGTACAGCCAGATTTGGTACCTCATCCTTCACTCCCTTTATCCACAGGCTTTTTTTTTGCTATGGAAAATAAAAAGTATAAGCAATTAGGATCTGCAAAATTAGAAGCTAAAATAATTCACTGACAGCAAACGGAAACAGAAAGCAAATCTCAGAATCTGCAGGCATGAAAAATACTGCAAAGGATGGTCATTCAAAATGTGTTCCAGGCCATTTGGAAAGGCATGACTGAGAACACTGCCCTAAGTCAAGTTCATTAATGCCTCTTCCATGAGGTTTTACTTTCCATCATATTAAAAAAATAATCTAAATGTCTAATTTTCTGAGTTTCCACAGGACTCAGTTTAGAATTCTCTTATTCCATTTAAACACACTTATGAAATATTAAAAAAAAATAATAAAATGTGTTCCAGGATCATGGAGGAGCCCCTGACAGCCATTCATAGTAGGTAAGCACGTCATCATGGGCTTCTTATAAACTGAAGCTACAAACCATCACTGATGTATATAACAGCCATAAACCTAGCATAATAGAACATGCATGTGGAAATACATGAATAAGATACTGAATACCTCTTACAAATTAGATGCCCTCTCTAACTATTATGTGTTGAGGTTTTGTTGTATGCTGGGTACCAAGGGAAGCAGGACTCAAAGATTCCTCACAACAGCCCCATAAATTAAATGATTACAAGCAAAGACATGAAAGCACAGACAGGTGAAGGAGTCTGCCCAAGAGCTGGCTAAGAAAGACAAACCTGGATTTAGAAGTCAGGCCTCCCTGCTCATCACATCTCCATCAGGTGTCTCTGTTGTAAAAGGCAGATGGAATTTCTGTGACCTAAATTCTTGCCTACAGGTATGAGGGAAGCTTGCTGGTTAAAAGGAACCTCAAAAAGGAACCTCAAGGTACTTTTGGTAAATGGAGCATCCATTCGTAATGGTCAATTAGTAAATTCAGACTTTTCTGCATGCTAAGTACAAAAGGTGATAGTCAAGAAGGGCATAAAAGAGAAAATGCTGTGGTTTGCTTTTGGATGATCTAAATTTTCTCCCTCTCATGCTTCTTTTAGGTCACACAGTTCTCTCACATGGGAAGAACTCATTGGCTGGAGCCCAGGATGCGAGATGGAAGGTCTCCTGAAATAATCAGGTGCTTAGAGTCCCCAAATGACTAGACACATGTGGCTCACCTGCTGAACTAACCCCACTGAACTATGCTCAGGACTATCATCACTAGGGAGAGGAACTATTGAGGGAAATGCAGCTCAGAGGGGCATGAGCTAGTCAACCTCTTACAGCTGTATGCAAAAAATGATGTCTGATTAATAAACAGTAGAAGGACACAGAATAGCAGGAGAGACGGAATGAGCTGAATGTTACTGGAATTGGGCCACTTTCCCAAACTTTACGGCTAGTGGGTTACTGTTTCTCATTACATCATTTATTCATCCAATAAACTGTTCAACAGATATTTATTGCAGGTCAACTATGTCCAGGGTTGTGGGGATATGGAAAATAAGGTAACTGTTCTTATGAAACTTATAGAAGACAATTTTTTTTTAAAAAAAGTCGTTAATCCTAAAGGGACTCAACCCTGAATACTCATTGGAAGGACTGATGCTGAGGCTAAAGCTTCAGTACTTTGGCCACCTGATGTGAATAGCCAACTGATTGGAAAGACCCTGATGCTGGGAAAGACTGAAGGCAAAAAAAGAGGGCAGCAGAGGATGAGATGTGTGGATGGCAGCTCGAGTTCAATGGACAAGAATTTGGGCAAACTCCAGGAGATGGTAAAGGACAGGGAGGCCTGGCATGCTGCAGTCCATGGGGTCACAAAGAGCTAAATGTGACTTAGCATCTCAACAACAACAATAACAAGTTCTATGAAGCACAAAGAAGCTGGTTAAAGAGGCATAAAAATCTACAAGGGGCATTAGTTTACATAAGTAGGTCAGATAAGTCCCTTGAACAAAGTGACATCTGAACACAGACCAAAATGAGTAAGTGAACCAGATAGCAAGGAGAAGTCATTCCAGGGAGAGAGAACAGCCTTTGCAAAATCACTGGTTAGTAAGTGCTTTGTGTTCTGGGAACTCTATGAAAACTAGTGTGGCTGCCGAAGGGGAAGAGGGGAGCAGAAGGTAACAGGGACAAAGAGGGTGTGGCAGCAGGCAGCTCTTGAGGGCTGAACACTTAGGACACTACAAGGACCCTAAACAAAAAAAGTTACTGGAGCACCTGGCTGTAGTACAGAAAGAAACAAGAGTAAAAACAAATTTAAAAAAAAAAAGAAGAATTCTGTTAGGAGGCTAATGGAATAAATAAGCAAGGAATAGACTAGAATGGTAGCAGTGCAGGTATTGAGTGTCAAATGTTGGACATGCAAGAAAGACAGATGTGAAGGGTAATGCCAAGATGAACTTGGCCCAAATGACTGGGAAAATGGAGTCATCATGAGCTGAGATGGGGAGGAGCAGGCCAGGAGGTACTGTGTCTATGTTATCCTCAGATGCCCATAACATATTAAGTAGGCATTACATAGCGTCACCTTCCTTCACTATGTCTCCTTACTCTGTGCCAAAGCTACCTTATTTAATACGATGTGTGGATTGGACTGGACTTCCCAGGTGATCCTAGGGGTAAACAAGCCGCCTGCCAATACAGGAGACATAAGTGAAGTCGGTTCGATCCCTGGGTTGGGAAGATTCCCTGGAGAAGGGAATGGCTACCCACTCCAGGCTTCCCTGGTAGCTCAGGCAGTAAAGAATCTGCCAACAATGCAGGAGGCCTGAGTTCAGTTGCTGCGTAGAGAAGACTCCCTGGAGAAGGGAATGGCAACCCACTCTGGTGTTCTTGCCTGGAGAATCCCATGGAAAGAGGAGCCTGAGGGGGTACAGTCCAAGGGTCACAAAGAGTTGGATACAACTAAAGCAACTTAACATGCACACACACATGAAGTGGACTGACATCCATCATCTTCCCTGGAGTGCAGTCCCCTAAAAGCAGTGACTAGGTTTAACTCTCTCCACTGTACACATAGCACAGTGACTGGCTTATAGTCGGCACTCAGTTACTAATGAATGAGTGAATGAAAAAAAATGCAAGGGAGTGATTACTCCTAATGACTCCCTGTGGTAGGAACTGGGCCAACTGAAATCTGCTTCCATAACCTGCCTGGACTAGGTCAGAGAGCAGAGCCACATCAGTGGAATGACCCACACAGAGGCCACTGGAGTTGACATCTTCTCTTTCCCTTTAATTCAGGTCATACCTCCAATTTAATTAAAGGGTATTAAATGCTGATGTTATTTTAGAATTACAAAATTTACCTGCCTCCTGAGAAATCTGTATGCAGGTCAAGAAGCAACAGTTAGAACCTGACATGGAAAAACAGACTGGTTCAAATTGGGAAAGGAGTACATCAGGGCTGTATATTGTCACCCTGCTTATTTGACTTATATGCAGAGTACATCATGCGAAATGCTGGGCTGGATGAAGCACAAGCTGGAATCAAGATTGCTGGGAGAAATAGCAATAACCTCAGATATGCAGAAGATACCACCTTTATGGCAGAAACAGAAGAGGAACTAAAGGGCCTCTTGATAAAAGTGAAAGAGGAGAGAGAAAAAGTTGGCTTAAAGCTCAACATTCAGAAAACTAAGATCATGGCATCTGGTCCCATTCAGTTCAGTTCAGTTCAGTTGCTCAGTGGTGTCTGACTCTTTGTGACCCCATGAACCACAGCACACAAGGCCTCCCTGTCCATCACCAACTCCCGGAGTCCACCCAAACCCATGTCCATTGAGTTGCTGATGCCATCCAACCATCTCATCCTCTGTCGTCCCTTTCTCCTCCTGCCCTCAATCTTTCCCAGCATCAGGGTCTTTTCCAATGAGTCAGCTCTTTCTTTGCATCAGGTGGCCAAAGTATTGGAGTTTCAGCTTCAACATCAGTCCTTCCAATGAACACCCAGGACTAACCTCCTTTAGGATGGACTGGTTGGATCTCCATGCAGTCCAAGGGACTCTCAAGAGTCTTCTCCAACACCACAGTTCAAAAGCATCAATTCTTTGGCACTCAGCTTTCTTTATAGTGCAACTCTCACATCCATGCATGACCACTGGAAACACCATAGCCTTGACTAGACAGACCTTTGTTGGCAAAGTAATGTCTCTGCTTTTTAATATGCTGTCTAGGTTGGTCATAACTTTCCTTCCAAGGAGTAAGCATCTTTCAATTTCATGGTTGCAATCACCATCTGCAGTGATTTTAGAGCCCAGAAAAATAAAGTCAGCCACTGTTTCCCCATCTATTTGCCATGAAGTGATGGGACCAAATGCCATAATCTTAGTTTTCTGAATGTTGAGCTTTAAGCTAACTTTTTCACTCTCATCTTTCACTTTCATCAAGAGGCTCTTTAGTTCTTCTTCACTTTCTGCCATAAGGGTGGTGTCATCTGCATATCTGAGGTTATTGATATTTCTCCTGGAAATCTTGATTCCAGCTTGTGCTTCCTCCAGCCCAGCGTTTCATTACTTCATGGCAAATAGACGGGGAAACAATGGGAACAGTGAGAGACTTTATTTTGGGGGGCTCCAAAATCACTGCAGATGGTGACTGCAGTCATGAAATTAAAAGACACTTGCTCCTTGGAAGAAAAGTCATGACCAACCTAGACAGAATATTAAAAAGAAGAGACATTACCTTGCCAACAAAGGTCTGTCTAGTCAAAGCTATGGTTTTTCCAGTAGTCAAGTATGGATGTGAGAGTTGGACTATAAGAAAAGCTGAGCGCCAAAGAATTGATGCTTTTGAACTGTGGTATAGAAGGACTCTTGAGAGTCCCTTGGACTGCAAGGAGATCCAACCAGTCCATCCTAAAGGAAATCAACCCTGCATATTCATTGGAAGGACTGATGATGAAGCTGAAACTCTAATACTTTGTCCACCTGATATGAAGAACTGACTCATCTGAAAAGACCCTGATTCTGGGAAAGATTGAAGGTGGATGGAGGAGGGGAAGACAGAGGATAAGATGGTTGGATGGCATCGCTGACTCTATGGACATGAGTTTGAGCAAGCTCCAGGAGTTGGTGATTGATGGGGAAGCCTGGTGTGCTACAGTCCATGGGGTCACAAAGAATTGGACATGACTGAACAACTGAACTGACAAAGAAAATGTATTTATTGCTTATATGTGGAATCTAAGAATACAAATGAACTTATTTATAAAACAGAAATAGGTTCATAGACATACAAAAGCAAACATATGGTGACCAAAGAGAAAAGAGGGGCAAGAGATAAATTATGAGTTTAGGATTAACAGATACCAATTACTATATATGAAACAGATAAAGAACAAGGTCCTACTACACAGCACAGGGGACTATTGGGTCACTAAGTCATGTCTGACTCTTTAAAACACCCATGGAGTGTATATAGCTCACCAGGCTCCTCTGTCCACAGAATTTCCATGAAAAAATTCTGCAGGCAAGAATGCTAGAGTGGGTTGCCATTTCTTTTTCCAGAGTATCTTCCCAACCCAGGAGTTGAACCTGCCTCTCCTGTATTAGCAGGAGGATGCTTTACCATTGAGTCACCAGGGAAGCCCATAATATTTATACACACACATACATACACATATACAGGGCTTCCCGTATAACTCAATCAGTAAAGAATCTGCCTGCAATGCAGGAGACCTGTGTTTGATCCCTGGGTTGGGAAGATCCCCTGGAGAAGGAGACGGCAACCCACTCCAGTACTCTTGCCTGGAGAATCCCATGGACAGAGGAGCCTGGCAGGTTACAGTCCATGGGGTCACAAGAGTCAGACATGACTTAGCGACTAAACCACCACCACATATACATACATATAACTGAATCATGTTGCTATACATCCAAAACTAATAACACTGTAAATCAACTATCTTTCAATAAAGAATGGCTATCAGAAAAAAACTACAAAGAATAAATGCTGGAGAGGATGTGGAGAAAAGGGAACCCTATTACACTGCTGGTAGGAATGTAATTTGTTTTAGCCACTATAGAGAACAGTATGGAGATTCCTTGACAAACTAGAAATAAAACGACCATATGACCCAGCAAAGAGTAGGACATGATTTAGCAATAATACCACCACCACCACCAGCAATCCCATCACTGGGCATATACTCTGAGAAAACCACAATTCAAAAAGGCACATGTACCCCAGTGTTCACTGCAGTACTGTTTACAGTAGCCAGGACATGGAAGCAACCTAGATGTCCATCAACAGAAGAACGGATAAAGAAGTTCTGGTACATATATACAATGGAATATTGTTGTTGTTGTTGTTGTTTAGTTGCTAAGTTGTATATGACTCTTTGCTACCGCATGGACTGTAGCCCGTCAGGCTCCTCTGTCCATGTGATTTCCCAGGCAAGAATACTAGAGTGGGTTGCCATTTTTTCCTTCAGACAATCTTCCTGAATCAGGGATCGAATGCACATCTCCTGCATTGGAAGGCAGATTCTTTACCACTGAGTCAACAGGGAAGCCCACAATGGAATATTACTTAGCCATAAAAAGGAAAAAAATGGGAAACATTTGTAGTGAAATGGATGAAACTAGAGCCTGTTATACAGAGTGAAATAAGTCAGAAAGAGAAAAACAAATACTGTGTATTAATGCATATATATGGAATCTAGAAAAATAGTACTGATGAACCTATTTATAGAAAAGAAATGGAGATGCAGATGTAGAGAATAGACTGGTCATCACATATGGGGAAGGAAGGGTAGGACAAATTGAGAAAGTAGCACTGACATATATACACTATCATGTGTAAAATAGATAACTAGCCGGAAGCTGATATATAACACAGGGAGCCCAGCCTGGTGCTCTATGAAAACCTGGATGGGTAGAATGGGGTGGGGAAGGGAACCTCAAGAAGGAAAGGACATATGTGTGTGTATATATATATATATAATTATGACTTGCATTGATTTATGGCAGAGACATTGTAAAACAATTATCCTCCAAGAAAAAAAATTGTTTAAAAAGACATAATACGTGTGTATTCACAAAATAAATATTGTAGATCTATTTTCTTGATTATAAATGGCAATATTGCCACCTAATTTTAAGTTTTCCATCCATGGTAATTGGAAATTTTATTCTAGGATTCCTCTGTGGTCTTACTCAACCCACCAGAACATCCTACTCATACAATCTGTATCTCCAACATCACTCTGAAATTCTTATCCTCATACTACCTTTATCTTTAAAGAGAATGCCATAGCCTCCACTTTAGTACCATAAAGACCCTACGATCCACTCCTCAAGGCATAAGCAGATCCTTGTGCTTAAAATTCCACTAAGAATTTTAAGAGGCACTTCTCTGCACTGACATTTCCTTTCAGGAATCCTTCAATAAGATACATCAAGAAATGAAGTCATTATTTTTTATTAACATTTTATCAGCATAGAATGGTCTCTGTGTAATTCACTGCACCCCACAGGGGATGGGTCACATAAGAGCATTTAAGATAGAAATTTGGGGAGACCTTACCATGTTTGCAGTTGGCTGCTCAGACAATATAAGATTCAGATATTAGGCAGCAAAGAGTGTGAGTGCTGTGTTTTAAAAAGCCTCCATTCTGCTAGACAGAGGCATAGCACAGGAGAAACGCCATATCTATGGCGGACACGTTGGCCAACCATTGTCCAAGCTTTATCTTGGACAATGAAAAAAATGGTTCCTCAGTCACACAGATTAGAGATATTCTGCTTATCATTTCCCAGTCTTGGATATTTACAGTGGACATTAGCAAGTCAGATGTTGGGAGAAGTTTTAAATTTTAGAAATCTTTTTCACCTTCTTTAGCATAGCATTTTTGCAAGCATATGTTAATTTGTTGCTCAATGTCTTGAGAAATAGCATATTCTGTTTATAAGAGAAAGAGCTCATTTGCTTTACCTGGAAGTTGATTGTAAGAAAGAAGGGAGGCTCTCTAATATACTGAAAAGCACAGTCTTTGACTGGGTTCAGAGACTCTGATTTAAATCCTCCACTAACCTATTTATTGACTTTGTGGCCTCAGTTGAGTTACTTAACCTCTCTGTGCCTTTGTAAATTGAAAATCTAATCTGTTTTACTTCTAAGCATTTTTTTAAAGTTATCTTAAAATTTTTTATTAGAGACTAGTTGATTTACAATGTTAGTTTCAGGTGTACGACATAGTGATGCAGTTGTACATGTACATATATTCATTTTTTTTTCAGGATTCCTTTCCTATATTGGTTATTACAGACTATCTAGGTATTTTATTTCTAATGCATGTAAAATATCTTGATGCAAAATAAAGAGTAGCCAGGCTTTTATAATCTTATTTTTGTCCTCTACAGAACTCTACTTCCATCTCTGGCTAGCACCTCTGGGTTACAGCAGCCAGGAGCAGTGGGTAACAGCAAGGGTTCTGGACTAAAACTCAGTTCAGATCCTGACTCTGCTATTGACTAGCTGTGTGGTCTTGTGCAAGTTACTTGACCTCTCTGGGCCTCAGCTTATTTGTGAAACAGAGCTGTTGGAAGGATCAAAATAATACAGTTTATTTTACACTCTACATAGAGTGTCCAGCCAAGGGCCCAGCTCAGAGTAAAGGGCACAGTAAATAGCTGTTACAAGGGTTCTGGCTGTTATTTCCTGTCTCTGCACTTTTCATCTCTGGCTTAGCTATGATCTCTCTCCTTAACTCCATTGCTAAGAGCGCTCCTTCCTGGTAGTTGACACTCCTGACAATGGGGTCTTCCAAATAGTACCCCCAACCCCCTTCCCCAAATCTAGCTTCCTCCCTGGGGCAACTGGTGCTTGTAATTTACTTCCAGATCCCTGGCCCAGCTGCAGGGAAGGAGAACAGACAAGGATTTCTCTTCCCACAGCCTCCCACGCATTAGCTTTCCCTGCATGTCTGACGTTTGACTTCTAACTCCCCTCCGGCTGCGATTACTCAGACAAAGTGAAGTGGACAGATGGAACAATTATTTGGAAAGCTCAGCCAATGGAAAACAAAACAAAAAGACAAGCGAAGAAAACCCTACACTGAGCCTTGCGGTTGAGGGAAAAAGAGTTTATTGGTTTAAATTATTCTTATTGCCTGCTGGCAGCGATTGCATTTTCCAGATAATTGCTCAGTGCTCCCATTAGTTTGCCCACGCAGAGAAATGATACCTTCTTAGATATTGGCACTACAGGTAGCCTTCCCCAGCAGGAAGAGATGTGTTTGGGCAAAGAGCCTCTATACAGCAAATTTTTGTTAGCTGACTCCAATCAGTTCACTGGTTTCCATGATAACCAAGAGGTGTTCCAGGAGTGGGGGGGAAAAGGGTCTCTGGATGTGATAAGAAATAACACTTTAAAATGAAGCATACTTTTAAAATCACGTATTTGAAAAATTTCTGAAAAAACACTAATTCATGTTTTACAGATATTGAGCCAAACTACCTGTGTTGAATTCCAGGCTCTGCCATACATGTGTGACTTAGTATAAATTACTTTGACTCAGTATAAATTACTGAGACTCAGAGGAGTCTCAGTTTCCTGGTCTCCCTGCTGAAAATGACAGCTCACTCATAGAGTGATGAGGATCAAAGAGTCATGTACAAAGAGATTATCATACTAAGGGAAGGAAGTCAGACAGAGAAAAACAAATATGATATGTGATCACTTATACAAGGACTCTGAAAAATGATACAAATGAACTTATACACAAACAGAAATAGACTGAAAGGCATAGAAAACAAATTTATGGTTACCAAAAGGAAAAGGGTAGGGGTGAGGGTGGATACATTGGGAATTTGGGATTAACATATGCATACTACTATATATAAAATAAACAACAAGGACCTACTACATAGCAAAAGGAATTGTACTCAATATTGCGTAATGACCTATAAAAGAATCTAAAAAAGAATATGTATATGTATCAGTTCAGTTCAGTTCAGTTGCTTAGTCGTGTCTGACTCTTTGCGACCTCATGGACTGCAGCATGCCAGGCTTCCTTGCCCATCACCAACTCCCAGAGCTTGTTCAAACTTATGTCCATCGAGTGAGTTGGTGATGCCATCCAACCATCTCATCATACGTATTTTATATATATATATAAAATATATATATATATAAATATATATATATATATAAAACTACTGAATCACTTTGCTTTACACCTGAAATATTTAAAGCAACTACACTTCAATTTTAAAGAAAAGGGTAATGTATATATAGGGCTTAGCCTGGTGCCTGCCACATGGTAAATTCCCAATAAATGGTGATTTATTATGTTATCATAAAGTTATGTAATAAATGAGTGTTATTAATGAATTATTAACAAATCGACCTGTTTCTGGTTATAAACGCTAAAGATGGAAAGGCCCAAACTCCAGATGATGGCAGCTCAGGGCCTCTCGTTCTGTGGGTTTTGAGCTTTTACTTTTCCGGCTCAATCCACAGACTTCTTCAATTTCAAAATCTCTGGTGCACATTTCTGCTCACTGAGAGGTACACCTCTACACCTTTAAATACAGCTACACACAGGAGACTGTCACATGGTGTTTGGGAGCTGTTACACAAAATACGGTAAGAATCTAGCTCCATTCCTGCCCAACACGATGTGTAGGTAGCTGGGGAGGCCACACGCCCACATCAGACCTCTACAGTGGAAACAGACCGCTGTCTGGGTGGGAGAGCAGGGAGCCCACTCTGCCCTTTCTTTCCTGGATTTCATCCTGCCTCAGTTCAGGGGGACATAATGTACAACCCAAGGTCATGCCAACTGTGCTTCAGATTTTCTGCTCTTCTAGAACAGAAGTCAAAGCAAATTTGGAAAGCTCAGAGTCTAAGATTTTCTCATCTGTGTGATGGGGTCAGCCAAAGAGGTCAAAGACCTCTCCTGAATGATAATAAAAAATATTAATAACTTCCACATACTGAGTGCTTAATATATCAGGCAACATGCTGGATGTTTTACAGGAATTATTTTATTTAATTCCTACACTCATCCTCTCAGAGGGGAATCATTATTAAGCTATCAGGGTTCTCCAGAGAAATTGAACTGAAAGGATGTATAGAGATGTAGATAAGAGAAGATTTATTATAGGAATTTGTTCACGTGGCTATGGAGGCCGAGAAGTCCCACAATCTGCTGTTTGCGAGGGTGAAACTCAGGAAAGCTGGTGGTATAATTCAGTCAGAAGGTTTGAGAATCAAGGGGCCCATTGGGTGAGTAACAGTATGAATCTGAAGGCCCAAGGACTGGGGGCATTGATGTCTGAGGGTAGGTGAAGCTGGATGTCTCAGTTTAAGCAGATAAAGCAAACTGGCCCCTCCTCTGCCTTTTCATTCTTCCCACTCTCAGCAGACTGGATGATGCCCACCACATTGGGAAGGGTGATCTTCCTCACACAGTCCACTGGTTCAAATGGACTCTTTTCAGAGCCACCCTCATAGATACTCAGAAATAATGTTTACCGGCAATCCAGGCAACCCCTTAGCCCAGCCAAGTTGACTCATGAAATTGTCATGTAAGCCCACTGTGCAGATAAGGAAGCAGGCGCAGAGAGGTTAAGTAACTTGACCAGATTACACAACTACTAGCTGATAGTCTTCTGATTCCAAAACCAGAAACCTTAAGGGACTGCTCTGTTATCTTCTTCAAGAGTTCATTTCAATCTGGGAAAAAGCAGAAGTACCTGTTTTCCTGCAAAATACTTTGGTCTTAATGACAGCTTGTAATGAAACCCAGACTTGAATCCCAGGTCTGTCCTAAATAACAGTGACAAAGATAATTGATACTGATTCAACAGAGATAATAACAGCCACTATAATTTAGTGGACAAATATTATATGCCAGCTATGAGTCTCCAGAAGTTCTTGAAAATTAACATAACAATCTCTCATAGAAACCACAGCTCTGGTGTCTAACTTTGCATTTACCAGCTGTGGGATTTTCAATAAGGCATTTAGTCTCTCTCTCTCTCCCCCTAATTTTCCTCACTTTAAAAATAAAATTTTCTATGAAAAATAATGCACAGTGAACATTTACACAGTACTCAGAAGGTGGCAGGCCCCAGTATGAATTGGCAGTACTTTTGTCCCATTTCGAAAAGATGAAGAAACTAAGTCTTACAGAGAAATGGATGAACAGCCTGAGGCCACAAACCTGGCAGAGACTGGACTCTGGGTCAGCTTCCCTCCAAAGCCTGACAACGCTTTCCACCTGACCAGTGACTGTCATAACTGGTCACATATCAGAAGCAACTGAGTAACTTGTTTACACTCTAGGGTTTGTGTCCCTATCCCCAAACTGGGCTGTTGCAGGGCCAGACTGGCAGCCACTGCTCCAGCTCATGCACTGCCTTGTTGCCCAGGTCCCCTCCCCACCCTCCTGTGGGAGGGAACACATCTGTCCTCAGTGACTGCAGAGAACCCTTCTATCTTAGTTAAGCTGGACTGCCATAACAAAATACCATAGACTGAACAACTTAAGCTACAGGAATGTACACTTCATAGTTCTGGAGTCTAGAAGTCCAAGATCAAGAGGCCATCATGATTGGATTGTGGTCAGAGCACTTTTCCTGGCTTGTAGATGGCCACTTTCTGGTTGTGTCTTCATGTGTTGGGGAGAATGTACAAGCTCTGTGGTATCTTTTCTTACAAGGGCACTAATCCCATCACGAGGGCCTCACCTTTATGACCTTCTCTAAACCTAATTACCTTTCAAAGGCCCCATCTCCAAATACATCACACTGGAGGTTAGGCTTCAACAGGTGAAGTTGGCTGGGAGGCCAGGGAACCATCATTCAGTCTACAGCAGCTTCTTGATTAGTTTAAGATATTGGCCCTTTCTATTCTACTTCATCAGCGATAGTCTTTTAAAAGAATTAAAAGATACTGGCTGAGCACTTGTTCGCTGGGCATGGTACACAAAGGACTATTTATTCATTTATCCATTATTTATACTTGGTCTGCTTTCAAAAAGAAAAAAAAATATGATGCCTTCTGGAAATTTAAGACTGTCACAGGAAACACTGACAAGGACACATCACTCCACAGGCTACAAAAAACAGGGCCATCTTCCCAATGACTGTTTACACTGCCCCAGTTGTTATAATTGTTCACACAACTGTGGTACCTGCCCCAGTGGTTCCAGCTTTCATTCCTCAGTTTCTCTCTCTTCCCAGCCCTCCCAGATTTTGTTGCTGGGGACAGCGACTGAGTCATCAGTTGGCTCTGGCCTTCAGGTACTTAAGCAGAAGCAAAAAGGCAGCATCTTTGTCTTACATGATGAGCTGAGTCACATCTCCATGTTCTTGCAATTAAAAACATAATGATGATGATAGCCACTAATTTTCATTAATGACTTACTATGTGCTAAGCATGACTTCATTTAGTCCTCACGGCAACCCTAAATGATAGGTACTGGTATCCCCCATTCTGAAGAAATGGAAACTGAGGCTTAGGGAAGCTGAGTATGTTGCCCAAGGTTATCCCAGGCCCATAAATTGGGGAGCCAAACAGCCATGCACTTTCCTACCTCAGCTTCTGCTCAGAGTATTGGATCTCCTGAAATGTTCTCTTCTGCTGAATTCCTCTAACACCTTGTCTGTGAAACAGGGTGTCTCATTGGCTAAGTTTTCCCCATCCTGGAGGTGGCGCAGATATATAAGAGGTAAACAGGGTATATGAGTCAATATGAAAACCCCACCATCCTCAGTCCACAGTGAAACAGATCCCCAGACCAAGGTCTCAGTGCTGTGCTAAGTCGCCAATTGTGTCCAACTCTGCAACCCCATGGACTGTAGACTACCAGGCTCCTCTGTCCACGGGATTCTCCAGGCAAGAATACTGCCATTTTCTCCTCCAGGCAAGGTCTCATTACTGACAGGATTAAGACTGATTTCAAGAGGCAACCACTGAGAAGGCTGGGCAATCACAAATTCCATGTATTAATAATAAACTCTCTCTGATTTTCCTTGTCACATGCTAGAATTTACTGAACTCAGAACTTAAAAAACAAATTGAAATTAGAAAAGCTCAATAAGCAGGAGATCTAAAATAAAGTCCAAAAGATAGAAGTCAATTATATTACATAAACATGGTTTAGCAAGAGATTTTTCTAAATACCACTTTCCTGCTCAATGTTTACTTACTTAGTAAAAAGCATAAACTGTACTCTAGTAAGCCTTCAGATTTAGAGGGGGAAAAAAATGAACTGTTTCTCTGGCATTTGTACCCAAACTTCATTTACATAAAAAATTCTCATGTAGTATTAAATGCATATAGTAAGATGAAGGAATTAAGATTGAAAAAAAACCCATTTCCTAAAGAAGATGGTCCTGCTTATCACTAGCATATTTCCATCTGCAGGACCTACTGCCAATGGCCCCAGGACTGTGACTGGTGGCTGGTCTAGTAGCTGCTTCAGATGTGCATTTAGAAGCCATTTCAGCTGGTTTGAAGTTGAGGCCTGAAATATTCTATGCATCTTTATCAGTATCAATACACAAGCCAGACATTCACTCTAGGATTAGAAATGGGAATGAATAACTAGCGGTTAAATACACAAGTTCTGAGATTAGATAGACGTGGACTTAAATTTGGGCTCTGTGACCTTTGACCGTAAGTCTTGGTTCCATATATAGAATAAAAATAATGATGATAGCCTCATCCTAGGTTTGTTGTGGGGCTTCCCTGGTGGCTCAGATGGTAAAGAATCCGCCTGCAATGCAGAAGACCTGGGTTCGATCCCTGGGTTGTGAAGATCCCCTGGAGAAGGGAATGGCAACCCACTCCAGTAATCTGGCCTTGAGCATTCCATGGACAGAGAAGCCTGACAGGCCACAATCCATGGGGTCGCAAAGAGTCAGACACGACTGAGCAACTTTCACTTACTCAGGTTTGTTGTGAGAATTATGTAAGGAAATACACACATACACACACACACACACACACACACGTGTGTGTGCTATATCACCTAGAAAAGCAATGAGATAGTGAAAAACTGAATAAGAACTAGCACTATTATTTCTACCACCACTATCACCATATTCAGTTCAGTTCAGTTCAGTCACTCAGTCGTGTCCGACTCTTTGAGACCCCATGAATCGCAGCACGCCAGGCCTCCCTGTCCATCACAAACTCCTGGAGTTTATTTAAACTCATGTCCATCAAGTCGGTGATGCCATCCAGCCATCTTATCCTCTGTTGTCCTCTTCCCCTCCTGCCCCCAATCCCTCCCAATATCAGGGTCTTTCCAAGGAGTCAACTTTTCACATGAGGTGGCCAAAGAATTGGAGTTTCAGCTTCAGCATCAGTCCGTCCAATGAACACCCAGGACTGATCTCCTCTAGGATGGACTGGTTGGATCTCCTTGCAGTCCAAGGGATGCTCAAGAGTCTTCTCCAACACCACAGTTCAAAAGCATCAATTTTTCGGCACTCAGCTTTCTTCACAGTCCAACTCTCACATCCACACATGACCACTGGAAAAACCATAGCCTTGACCAGATGGACCTTTGTTGGCAAAGTAATGTCTCTGCTTTTTAATATGCTATCTAGGTTGGTCATAACTTTCCTTCCAAGGAGTAAGCATCTTTAAATTTCATGGCTGCAGTACCATCTGCAGTGATTTTGGAGCCCAAAAAAGCAAAGTCTGGCACTGTTTCCACTGTTTCCCCATCTATTTCCCATGAAGTGATGGGATCAGATGCCATGATCTTAGTTTTCTGAATGTTAAGCTTTAAGACAACTTTTTCATTCTCATCTTTCACTTTCATCAAGAGGCTCTTTAGTTCTTCTTCACTTTCTGCCATAAGGGTGGTGTCATCTGCATATCTGAGGTTATTGATATTTATCCTGGCCATCTTCATTCCAGCTTATGCTTCTTCCAGCCCAGCATTTCTCATGATGTGCTCTGCATATAGGTTAAATAAGCAGGGTGACAATATACAGCCTTGACGTACTCCTTTTCCCATTTGGAACCAGTCTGTTGTTCCATGTCCAGTTCTAACTGTTGCTTCCTGACCTGCATACAGGTTTCTCAAGAGGCAGGTCAGGTGGTCTGGTATGCCCATTTCTTTAAGAATTTTCCACAGTTTATTGTCATCCACACAGTCAAAGGCTTTAGCATAGTCAACAAAGCAGAAAAAGATGTTTTTCTGGAACTCTCTTGCTTTTTCGATGACCCAGTGGATGTTGGCAATTTGATCTCTGGTTCCTCTGCCTTTTCTAAAACCAGCTTGAACATCTGGAAGTTCACGGTTCATGTATTGCTGAAGCCTGGTTTGGAGAATTTTGAGCATTACTTTACTAGAGTGTGAGATGAGTGCAATTGTGTGGTAGTTTGAGCCATATCACCATATTACTACTACCACTATTAGTACTACTATTACCATTACTTTGCCAACAGAGATCCATATAGTCAAAGCTATGGTTTTTGCAGTAGTCATGTATGGTTGTGAAATTTGGACCATAAAGAAGGGTGAGTACCAAAGAAATGATGTTTTTGAACTGTGGTGTTGGAGAAGTCTCTTGAGAGTCCCTTGGACTGCAAGAAGATCCAACCAGTTCATCCTGAAGGAAATCAGTCCTGAATATTCATTAGAAGGACTGATGCTGAAGCTGAAAATCCAATACTTTCGCCACCTGAAATGAAGAACTGACTCATTTGCAGAGACCCTGATGCTGGGAAAGATAGAAGGCAGGAGGAGAAGGGGATAACAGAGGATGAGATGGTGTATGGCATCATCAACTTGACGGACATGAGTTTGAGCAAGTTCCAGGAGATGGTGATGGACAGGGAAGCCTGGTGTGCTGCAGTCCATGGGGTCACAAAGAGTCAGACATGACTGAGCAAGTGAACAATAATTACCATTACTCTTCTTCCTCCTCCTCCAACTACCATACTTCTACTATTGCTATCAAAACTATTCTATTACTACAACCACAGTATTTCAATAAATTTAAAAAATATTTTTACTGTTCACCCTTCCTCTTTCTTGTATTCTTAAACTCCTTCCATTTATAATGGGAATGAAACCATTTTTCCTGCCAAATGAGTAGATTGAGAATTGGAACATTAATTTATTTGAACATATGTGTGTCTATGTTGCTCTGAAGAAAAGGTCCCAGTATGTTCTACTAACATACTTTATGACAAAATGAAGTAAGGGTTATACATAAATTCACATTTCAGCTCATGTCTCACCTCCTTCCAAAAACCTTTCACTCAATTGATGTCTCCTGTCTCTGAAACAGTCCTCATTGTGTTCTCAAATTCTTTCATCGTTGTAAGACTTATCTCCTCACTTAATAAGCTCCCTGAAGTCAGTGTTTAGTACCATAAGCATGGTAGGCATTCCAAAAATACTAATATATGAAAATAGTGAATAAACCAAGATTCTGTATTAAAGGTGTTTAATTGTTCATGTAGCCCAGAGTCCAGAGTTAGGTCAAGTAGAACTGGATCCAGGGGCTCAAAAGACACCACCAGTCCAGTCTCTCTGGACCTCTCAGATCTGCCTCCATCTGTACTGTTTCCTTGGAAGCTTACCCCCAGTGCTGGGAGTGCCATGCTCACACCCTCACAGTAGCAAGCCCAAAGGAATATAGCCTGCCTTTCTCCAGCCACTCCTATGTACATCCCAGGAGATGGGACTCTGCATTGAACCGGCTTCAGTTACATGTACACCTTGGAGCTGCAGATACATAGTTTGCCCCATTCCAGCACCTAAGCCAATGGAATAGAAGAAAATGTTTCCCCAAAAGAAATTTTAGAATAAGAGGAATTAGCTTTGGATGGGGAGAAGCCTTTATAAAGATCTCACTTGTCTTTTGTAACTACCTTAGCTCTAAACACAGTAAAAAGCCATAGTAGATACTCAAAATAAGTTTTAAGATTGATGAATTTTTATGCATTAGGTTTCCAACCTAAGTCCTAATCTGCTTTTCCTTCTGCCTGTGGATACTTTGTGGCCAGATTCTAAAAATGTGGAAATGTTTCACTCAAAATCAACATCCTTACAAAGTTGAGATTAATTCAGAGGTGGCAGGTGTCTCCTTACAACATTACCCATTTCTCTTGTGCCCTGAGCAGCAGTAATCCTTCTGTCCCCTGAACTTCAGTTTTACTTAGCCCACATATCTGCTATGGCACTTGCCATATGTTTTCTTTGTTCTTATACATATTAGCCAAGAATCTGTTTAAATGCTAGCAATTCTCTCCACAAAAAACTTCAGAAAGGGAAAAAAAAATTGATTATTGGCTCACAAATCTGAACAGTTTAGGGATAGTTCTTTTTATAGAAATCATTTGATTCAAGATTCATATAATGTCACCAGGACGGAATTTTACTTTGTTTCTTGACCTCCATTCTCATACTGCTTGCAATATGGCTGCCACAGCTCCAGCCTTTGTCTCTTGTTTACTTCTAATGGAAAGAGAAAGAAGTTCTTTCTTAAAACTCCCATGATAATTCCATTGCTTCTCGTGGGCATTAAATGGGGCTTATGCCTATTACTGAATCAATCACTGCCTGAAGCAAACTGGTTTAGATCTAGGTCATATGCTCCATGCCTTGACTCGGTGCTAAGTAGAAACCAAGTCTAACAGTGGGGGAGGAATCATTCTCAAAGCAATATTCAATTTGGAATCAGAAGGAAACTGTTTACAGGAGCCATGTGACACCTGGATTTTCCTTTAGATTATGTATTTATTCATTCTCTTGGCCATAATGCCTGGTACAGTGAATGACAGGGTGGTTAACAAATATTTACTAGAGGGAGGGAGGAATAAAAGATGGGATAAACCACTGATTAGACATTTCTAACATATTCACAGTGTTTTTGGACAATACTGTCTTTCTTGGGAATGCATGTTTGACATGGAACTTGAAATGTGGGAATACAAAGTTATTCATCAGTTTGATTAGCTCCAGCTTGTGCCAACTAAAAGCTTTCCAAAAGCATTAGCTGTTTACTCCCTTATTTGAAATATTTCTTGGTAATGAAGTGAAAGTCGCTCTGTCGTGTCCAACTCTTTGCAACCCCATGGACAGTATAGTCCATGGAATTCTCCAGGCCAGAATACTGCAGTGGGTAGCCTTTCCCTTCTCCAGGGGAGCTTACCAACCCAGGGATCAAACCAAGGTCTCTCACATTGCAGGCAGATTCTTTACCAGCTAAGCCACAAGGGAAGCCTATTTCCTGGTAATAACACTAAAGAAAAAAATAATTCATGTCTTAATGAGGCTGAATTCTTACCTTTCGTTCCCTGAAACTTCCTATTGGGCTCTGGAGTCATATGGCGGAACTACTGCCACTTACAAAATTGGTTGGAAAACTGAATTAGCAGAATCTGCCTTGATGAAGTAGTTTACGTTGCTTTTTGAGCAACTCTTCACTTTTGGCCCAGTAAGGGTTCAATAATAATGATTTGTTTGCAAAGGGGTCAATTACAGGATGAAAATAGAAACTAAAGCAGTTTGTGTTGCTTCCTCAAAGTAGATTCCATTGGTACAAGATGGGGACATGTTCTTTTTTCACCTTCTCTCAATGACCAGCCTCTCTGACTGCGAACATGGGAACTGGAAATTACAAATTCAGAATCATTGATTTTCTTGTGCCCCTGTTGAAGTCACATAATACTCTTGGCCCTTCCCCACACTGCTCATCTCTTCCATTAGCTAAAAAGGAGAGATGAGTTTAAGTTCAGTTCAGTTCAGTTCAGTTCAGTCACTCAGTCGTATCCGACCCCATGGGCTGCAACATGCCAGGCTTCCCTGTCTATCACTAACTCCTGGAGCTTACTCAAACTCATATCCATTGAGCTGGTGATGACATTCAACCATCTCATCCTCTGTTGTCCCCGTCTGCTTCTGAATTCAATCTTTCCCCAGCATCAGGGTCTTTTCCAGTGAGTCAGTTCTTCTTGTCAGGTGGCCAAAGTATTGGAGTTTCAGCTTTAGCATCAGTATTTCCAATGAATATTCAGGATTGATTTCCTTTAGGATGAACTGGTTGGATCTCCTTACAGTCCAAGGAACTCTCAAGAGAATTCTCC
Organism: Odocoileus virginianus; assembly: GCF_023699985.2. NCBI lineage: Eukaryota > Metazoa > Chordata > Mammalia > Artiodactyla > Cervidae > Odocoileus > Odocoileus virginianus. The sequence continues at coordinate 54,708,397 of NC_069676.1, forward strand.
AATACCACAGTTCAAAAGCATCAATTTTCCGGTGTTCAGCTTTCTTTATAGTCCAATTTTCACATCCATACATGACTACTAGAAAAACCATAGCTTTGACTAGATGGACCTTTGTCAGCAAAGTAATGTCTCTGTTTTTTAAAATGCTACCTAGGTTGGTCATGGCTATTCTTCCAAGGAGCAATCGTCTTTTAATTTCATGGCTGCAGTCACCATCTGCAGTGAGTTTGGAGCCCCAAAATAAAGTCTCTCACTGTTTCCACTGTTTCCCCATCTATTTGCCATGAAGTGATGGGACCAGATGCCATGATCTTTGTTTTCTGAATGTTGAGCTTTAAGCCAACTTTTTCACTCTCTTTCACTTTCATCCAGAGGCTCTTTAGTTCTTCTTCACTTTCTGCCATAAAAGTGGTATCATCTGCATATCTGAGGTTATTGATATTTCTCCCAGCAATCTTGATTCCAGCTTGTGCTTCCTCCAGCCCGGCATTTTGCATGATGTACTCTGCATATAAGCCAAATAAGCAGGGTGACAATATATAGCCTTGATGTACTCCTTTCCCAATTTGGAACCAGTCTGTTTTTCCATGTCCAGTTCTAACTGTTGCTTCTTGACCTGCATACAGATTTCTCCAGAGGCAGGTAAGGTGGCATGGTATTCCCATCTCTTTAAGAATTTTCCAATTTGTTGTAATCCACACAGCCAAAGGTTTGCCTAGTCAATAAGCAGAAGTAGATGTTTTTCTGGAACTCTCTTGGTTTTTTGATCCAACAGATGTTGGCAATTTGATCTCTGGTTCCTCTGCCTTTTCTAAATCCAGCTTAAACATCTGGAAGTTCACAGTTCAGGTACTGTTGAAGCCTGGCTTGGAGAATTTTGAGCATTACTTTGCTAACATGTGAGATGACTGCAAATGTACAGCAGTTTGAACATTCTTTGGCATTGCCTTTCTTTGGGATTGGAATGAAAACTGACCTCCTCCAGTCCTGTGACCATTGCTGAGTTTTCCAAATATGCTGGCATATTGAGTGTAGCACTTTCACAGCATCCTCTTTTAGGATTTGAAATAGTTCAACTGGAATTCCATCATATCCACTAGCTTTGTTCATAGTGATGCTTCCTAAGGCCCACTTGACTTGCATTCCAGAATATCTGGCTCTAGGTGAGTGATCACACCATCGTGGTTATCTGGGTCATAAAGATCTATAGTTCTTTTGTGTATTCTTGACCCCTCTTTTTAATATCTTCTGCTTCTGTAGGTCCATACCATGTCTGTCCTTTTTTGTGCACATCTTTGCATGAAATGTTCCCTTGCTATCTCTAATTTTCTTGAAAAGATCTCTAGTCTTTCCCATTCCATTGTTTTCCTCTATTTTTTGCATTATCACTGAGGAAGCCTTTTTTATCTCTCCTTGTTATTCTCTGGAACTCTGCATTCAAATGGGTATATCTTTCCTTTTCTCCTTTGCCTTTAGCTTCTCTTCTTTTCTCAGTTATTTGTAAGGCTTCCTCAGACAACCATTTTGCCTTTTTGCATTTCTTTTTTTGGGGATGGTCTTGATCCCTGTCTCCTGTACAATGTCACGAACCTCCGTCCATAGTCCATCAGGCACCTTGTCTATCAGATCTAGTCCCTTAAATCTATTTCTCACTTCCACTGTATAGTCATAAGAGATTTGATTTAGGTTATACCTGAATGGTCTGGTGGTTTTCCCTACTTTCTTCAATTTAAGTCTGAATTTGGCAACAAGGATTTCATTATCTGAGCCACAGTCAGCTCTCAGGCTTGTTTTCGGGGACTATACAGCGCTTCTCCATCTTTGGCTGCAAAGAATATAATCAACCCAATTTTGGTATTGACCATCTGGTGATGTCCGTGTGTAGTCTTCCCTTGTGTTGTTGGAAGAGGGTGTTTGCTATGTCCAGTGCATTCTCTTGGCAAAACTCCATTAGCCGTTGCCCTGCTTCATTCTGTACTCCAAGGCCAACTTGCCTATTACTCCAGGTATTTCTTGACTTCCTCCTTTGCATTCCAGTCCCCTATAATGAAAAGAACATCTTTTTGGGGTATTCATTCTAGAAGGTCTTGTAGGTCTTCAGACTCTTCAGCATTACTGGTTGGGGCATAGACTTGAATTACTGTAATATTGAATGGTTTGCCTTGGAAATGAACAGAGATCATTCTGTTGCTTTTGAGACTGTACACAAGTACTACATTTCAGAGTTTTTTGTGGACTATGAGGGCTACTCCATTTCTTCTAAGGGATTATTGCCCACAGTAGTAGATATAATGGTCATCTGAGTTGAATTCACCTATTCTAGTCCATTTTAGTTCACTGATTCCTAAAAAGTCGATGTTCACTCTTGCCATCACCTGTTTGACCACTTCCTATTTACCTTGATTCATGGACCTAACATTCAAGGTTCCTATGCAGTATTGTTCTTTACAGCATTAGATTACCTCCATCACCAGTCACATCCACAACTGGGTGTTGTTTTTGCTTTGGCTCCATTTCTTCATTTTGTCTGGAGTTATTTCTCCACTGTTCTCCAGTAGCATATTGGGCACATATCGACCGGGGAGTTCATCTTCAGTGTCCTATATTTTGCCTTTTCATACTGTTCATGGGGTTCTCAGGTCAAGAATACTGAAGTGGTTTGCTGTTCCCTTCTCCAGTGGGCCACGTTTTGTCAGAACTCTCCACCATGACTCGCCTTGGGTAGCTGTACAGGCATGGCTGATGGTTTCATTGAATTAGACAAGGCTCTGGTCCCTGTGATCAGTTTGATTAGTTTTCTGTGATTGTGGTTTTCATCCTGTCTGCCTTCTGATGGATAAAGATAAGAGGCCTATGAAAGCTTCCTGATGGGAGAGACTGACTGAGGGAGAGTCTGGGTCTTGTTCTGATGGGTGGGGCCATGCTCAGTAAATCTTTAATCCAAATTTCCCTTGATGGGCGGGGCTGCGTTCTCTGTGTTGTTTGACCTGAGGCCAAACTCTGGTGGAGGTAACGAAGAGAATGGCGACCTCCTTCAAAAGGTCCCATGCTGTACTCTGCCCCCAACCCTGCAGCAGGCCGCTGCCAACCCACACCCCTGCTGGAGACTCCTGGACACTCATAGGCAAGATGGGTTTAGGAATCTTTAATGAGGATTAATAAATACCTGTAAATTCCTTCAAAGACTGAATTCTCAGGAGCTCAACTTTTTTTTTCCCTAAAGAGAAACTAATGGCCTGTGTTCAGTGTACTGTATACTTTTCAGTATATAGATCAACTAAAATTATCTTGAATGAATTCTATCTAATTCATGAAGCTGGAAGTGAGGAGAAGGCATATTACAGAAGATTCAACAAAGATGTGCTTCAGAATGAAATAATACTGTAGGTAAAATATTCTGTAAGTACGATAAAAACTCAACTACAGAAACTCAGCCATGAGAGCATCAAACTTTTGGGCATTTTTTATTTCAAGGTGTTAGGTAGTTAGAATAGGGAAAAGGAGCCCAAAATGGCAGTGACTAAAAGACAAGGAAGGGAAAAGCCCACAAAAATAGAACAAAGAAAGGTCAAAGGAACATCCGAGGACTGGAGTGAAGACCTTAGGTAGAACAAACAGCACTCCTGGCTAAGCCCAATTTGCATAGGGCAGGCCCAGGGGGAGGAAAAAGCATATAAAAGGAGGAGCCAAAGCGCTTTCTCTCTCTCTCTCTCTCCCCTCTGCCCCCCGCCCCCCGCACACTGCCACACTCCTCCACTCTCTTCGTGTCTTTGGGTTGGCATGCCCTCACACCTCAAGGATGGATTCTCCCGCTATCTTCTAAATAAAATAGAGCTGTAACACTGATTTGTCTAAGAGCTATAACATGGTCTGTCCAAGACCCAAGAGCTGTGATGCACCGAGGGTTTTAATGTCCATCACTTCAAATCTTTGTTGTGACGAGACAGAACCGAGGAGCATACACTCGCCTGACAAAGGTAACTATCCAATTATTGTCAGTTACTAAATGGATTGGTGATAGAGTCCCAAGTAAAGAAAAGGACCTGTCTGTTTTATCTGGTTACAAAAGAAAAACAGTTGGGAAGCTGGAAGAATAGAATAAGGCAGAAAAAGGCCCAGAGAAAGTTACTGGCTATTGATTCATTTTTTAGCTTAATTCCACTAGATGTAGGTCATCACTTTGTGCTAAGATATTGCATGCCAATACAGTTTTTGGCAAGATTCAAACTTTGTAATCAATGTGAAGGGGCAGAAGATTGGCCCAAACAACTGGAGCTAATTTTCAAGAGATCTGAAGTTTATTTCTGGCTTGAAGTAGAGAATTTAGGAAAGGTAAATGTGTACCATGAGATGTCCATCAAAAAAGAAAATTCAAGATGCAGTAGGAATCAAGATAAGTATTTTTAAAAGCATCAGGTTGTGAAAATTGCTTTAAAAATATGGATCTATAGAAAAAGAGACTAAGATCTAAAGACAGTAACAAGAATAATTTCATCATTTAAACATACCATATTATCCCAATTTTAAGAGTAATAAATACTCAAATTTTAGAAAATTCTTAACATTTTAAAGAAGATTAAAATTACCTAGTTTCATTATTTAGAAATAGCTACTTTAAGTATTTTAGCTCTTTCCCTTTCATGTTTATATTTCTTATTTCTCAAAAAACTTTTTTTCCCTAAATTTAAAAGTAATTTATATTTGTTAGGAAAAGTTAGAAATTGGAGAAATATAAAATGGTTTTTAAAATTTATAAATCTGTCAGCAAGCAGTAACCACTGTTAATATTTTAGAGATATTCATTTCTAGTTGTTTACTATATATTTTAACACAGTTTTCAATACAATTCTGCTGGGGATTTTTGCACTTAAAATTATAACTGTACAACTTAACAACTTCACTCCTGGGCATTTATACTAGAGAAACGAAAGCTTATATGCATATAAAAACCACCATGAAGGACCACCTCAAACCAGAATGTACATCATTAAAAAGTCTATAAACAATAAATGCTGGAGAGGGTGTGGAGAAAAGGGAACCTTCCTACACTGTTGGCGGAAATGTAAACTGGTGCAGCCACTACAGAAAACAATACGAAAATTCCTTCAGTTCAGTTCAGTTCAGTCGCTCAGTCATGTCTGACTCTTTGCGACCCCATGAATTACAGCACACCAGGCCTCCCTGTCCATCACCAACTCCTGTAGTCCACTCAAACTCATGTCTATCGAGTCAGTGATGACATCCAGCCATCTCATCCTCTGTTGTCCCCTTCTCCTCCTGCCCCCAATCCCTCCCAGCATCAGGGTCTTTTCCAATGAGTCAACTCTTCGCATCAGGTGGCCAAAGTATTGGAGTTTCAGCTTCAGCATCAGTCCTTCCAATGAACACCCAGGACTGATCTCCTCTAGGATGGACTGGTTGGATCTCCTTGCAGTCCAAGAGACTCTCAAGAGTCTTCTCCAGCACCACAGTTCAAAAGCATCAATTTTTCAATGCTCAGCTTTCTTCACAGTCCAACTCTCACATACATACATGACCACCGGAAAAACCATAGCCTTGACCAGACAGACCTTTCATGGCAAAATAATGTCTCTGCTTTTTAATATGCTATCTACGTTGGTCACAACTTTCCTTGCAAGGAATAAGAGTCTTTTAATTTCATGGCTGCAGTCACCATCTGCAGTGATTCTGGAGCCCCCCAAAATAAAGTCTCTCACTATTTCCACTGTTTTTCCATCTATGCCATGAAGTGATGGGACTGGATGCCATGATCTTTGTTTTCTGAATGTTGAGCTTTAAGACAACTTTCCCACTCTCCTCTTTTACTTTCATCCTTAGGCCCTTTAGTTCTTCTTCACTTTCTGCCATAAGGGTGGTGTCATCTGCATATCTGAGGTTATTGATATTTCTCCCAGCAATCTTGATTCCAGCTTGTGCTTCCTCCAGCCCAGTGTTTCTCATTATGTACTCTGCATATAAGTTAAATAAGCAGGGTGACAAAATACAGCCTTGACATACTCCTTTTCCTATTTGGAACCAGTCTGTTGTTCCATGTTCAGTTCTAACTGTTGCTTCCTGACCTGCAATGCAGGTTTCTCAAGAGGCAGGTCAGGTGGTCTGGTATGCCCATCTCTTTCAGAATTTTCCACAGTTTATTGTGATCCACACAGTCAAAGGCTTTAGCATAGTCAACAAAGCAGAAATAGATGTTTTTCTGGAACTCTCTTGCTTTTTTGATGATCCAGTGGATGTTGGCAATTTGATCTCTGGTTCCTCTGCCTTTTCTAAAACCAGCTTGAACATCTGGAAGTTCACGGTTCACATATTGTTGAAGCCTGGCTTGGAGAATATTGAGCATTGCTTTACTAGAGTGTGAGATGAGTGCAATTTTGCGGTAGTTTGAGCAATCTTTGGCATTGCCTTTCTTTGGGATTGGAATGAAAACTGACCTTTTCCAGTCCTGTGGCCACTGCTGAGTTCTCCAAATTTGCTGGCATATTGAATGTAGCACCTTCACAGCATCATCTTTCAGGATTTGAAATAGCTCAACTGGAATTCCATCACCTCCACTAGCTTTGTTCGTAGTGATGCTTTCTAAGGCCCACTTGACTTCACATTCCAGGATGTCTGGCTCTAGGTAAGTGATCACACCATCGTGATTATCTGGGTAGTGAAAATATTTTTTGTACAGTTCTTCTGTGTATTCTTGCCATCTCTTCTTAATATCTTCTGCTTTTTTTAGGTCCACACCATTTCTTTCCTTTATCTATCTCATCTTTGCATGAAATGTTCCCTTGTTATCTCTAATTTTCTTGAAGAGATCTATAGTCTTTCCCACTCTATTGTTTTCCTCTATTTCTTTGCATTGATCACTGAGGAAGGCTTTCTTATCTCTCCTGGCTATTCTTTGGAACTCTGCATTCAAATGGGGGCATCTTTCCCTTTCTCCTTTACTCTTCACTTCTTTTTCACAAGTATTTGTAAGGCCTCCTCAGACAACCAGTTTGCCTTTTTGCATTTCTTTTCCATGGGAATGGTCTTGATCCCTGTCTTCTGTACAATGTCACGAACCTCCATCCATAGTTCATCAGGCACTCTATCAGATCTAGTTCCTTAAATCTATTTATTACTTCCACTGTATAGTCATAGGGGATTTGATTTAGGTCATACCTGAATGGTCTAGTGGTTTCCCTACTTTATTCAATTTAAGTCTGAATTTGGCAATAAGGAGTTCATGATCTGAGCCACAGTCAGCTCCTTAAAAAACTAAAAATAGAGCTACCATGTGATCCTGCAATGTCACTCTTGGGTATATATATGGAGAAAAACCTAATTTGAAAAGATACCTGTACTCCAATGTTCACTGCAGCATTATTTACAGTAGTGATGACATGGAAGCAACATAAATGTCCATCAATAAATGAATGGATGCAGATGTGGCACATATATACAATGGAATACAACTCAGCTATGAAAAAGAAGGAAAATGCCATTTGCAGCAATACTGGATGGACCTAGAGATTATCATACCAAGTGAAGTAATCCAGACAAAGATAAATATCATGTTATATCACTTATATGTGTAATATTTAAAAAATGATACAAATGAATTTATATACAAAACAGAAATAGACTCACAAACATAGAAAACAACTTCTAGTTACCAAAGGGGAAAGGTGGGGATAAATGAGGAGTTTGGGATTAATAGATACCCTATTACACTATACACCCTACTATATATAAAAGATACTCAACAAAGACCTAGTATATGACACAGGGAAATATACTCAATATTTTGTAATAACCTATAAGAGAAAATAATTGGAAAAGTCTATATATACACACATATATGTATGTGTGTTTGTGTGAATTACTTTGTTGTACACTTGGAACAAAACACTGTAAATCAATTAAAACTCAATTTTTAAAAAAACCTGTATAAAAAGGTTCATAGCAGTTTTATTTGTAAAAGCCCAAAGCTGGATACAATGCCAATGTTTTCCAATGACTCAATAGGCAAGCAAACAGTCGGACATTTACATCATGGAATACTTCAGTTCAGTTGCTCAGTCATGTCCAACTCTGCGACCGACCCCATAGACTGCAGCACATCACGGTTCCCTGTCCATCACTAAATCTCAGAGTTTACCCAAATTCATGTCCATTGAGTCAGTGATGCCATCCAACATCTCATCCTCTGTTGTCCCCTTCTCTCACCTTCAATCTTTCCCAGCATCAGGATCTTTTCCAGTGGGCCAGCTATTCGCATCAGGTGGCCAAAGTATTGGAGTTTCAGCTTCAGCATCAGTCCTTCCAATGAACATTCAGGACTCATTTCACTTAGAATGGACTGACTAGATCTCCCTGCAATCCAAGGGACTCTCCAGAGTCTTCTCCAACACCACAGTTCAAAAGCATCAATTTTTCAATGCTCAGCTTTCTTCACAGTCCAACTCTCACATACATACATGACCACCGGAAAAACCATAGCCTTGACCAGACAGACCTTTCATGGCAAAATAATGTCTCTGCTTTTTAATATGCTATCTACGTTGGTCATAACTTTCCTTGCAAGGAATAAGAGTCTTTTAATTTCATGGCTGCAGTCACCATCTGCAGTGATTCTGGAGCCCCCCAAAATAAAGTCTCTCACTATTTCCACTGTTTCTCCATCTATGCCATGAAGTGATGGGACTGGATGCCATGATCTTTGTTTTCTGAATGTTGAGCTTTAAGACAACTTTCCCACTCTCCTCTTTTACTTTCATCCTTAGGCCCTTTAGTTCTTCTTCACTTTCTGCCATAAGGGTGGTGTCATCTGCATATCTGAGGTTATTGATATTTCTCCCAGCAATCTTGATTCCAGCTTGTGCTTCATCCAGCCCAGTGTTTCTCATTATGTACTCTGCATATAAGTTAAATAAGCAGGGTGACAAAATACAGCCTTGACATACTCCTTTTCCTATTTGGAACCAGTCTGTTGTTCCATGTCCAGTTCTAACTATTGCTTCCTGACCTGCAATGCAGGTTTCTCAAGAGGCAGGTCAGGTGGTCTGGTATGCCCATCTCTTTCAGAATTTTTCACAGTTTATTGTGATCCACACAGCCAAAGGCTTTAGCATAGTCAACAAAGCAGAAATAGATGATATTCTGGAACTCTTTAGCTTTTTTGATGATCCAGTGGATGTTGGCAATTTGATCTCTGGTTCCTCTGCCTTTTCTAAAACCAGCTTGAACATCTGAAAGTTCACAGTTCACATATTGTTGAAGCCTGGCTTGGAGAATATTGAGCATTGCTTTACTAGTGTGTGAGATGAGTACCCTTGTGCAGCAGTCTGAGCAATCTTTGGCATTGCCTTTCTTTGGGATTAGAATGAAAACTGACCTTTTCCAGTCCTGTGGCCACTGCTGAGTTCTCCAAATTTGCTGGCATATTGAATGTAGCACTTTCACAGCATCCTCTTTTAGGATTTGAAATAGCTCAACTGGAATTCCATCACCTCCACTAGCTTTGTTCATAGTGATGCTTCCTAAGGCCCACTTGACTTCACATTCCAGGATGTCTGGCTCTAGGTGAGTGATCACACCATCGTGATTATCTGGGTTGTGAAGATCTTTTTTGCATAGTTCTTCTGTGTATACTTGCCACCTCTTCTTAATGTCTTCTGCTTCTGTTAGTTCCATGCCATTTCTGTCCTTTATTGAGGCCATATTTGCATGGAATATTCCCTTGGCATCTCTAATTTTCTTCAACAGATCTCTAGTCCTTCCATTCTATTGTTTTCCTGTATTTCTTTGCACTGATCACTGAGGAATGCTTTCATGGAATACTACTTAGCACCAAAAAGGAAAAACTATTTATATGTGCAAAACTTGGATGAACCACAAGAAAATTATGTTGAGTAATAAAAACCAGTCTTAAAAAACTACATATTGTATATATTTACAGGACATTCTTGAAATGATATATACAGATGGAAAAACACAGCAGAGATTGCCAGGAGAAGTGGGGCAAAGAGATGTCTGTGCCTGTAAAAGGGTGGCATGAGGGGTTTTTGTGATGGAACTTCTCAGAACCTTGACCACCATGGTGGTTACATGAAAGTAAACATGTTATAAAACTGCACAGAACTAAATACACGCACACAGGCATATAAAACCTGCATAAGATCAATGGATTGCATCAATATCAATATCTTGGTTGTGATATTGGACTGCAGGTATGCAAGATATGGCCCTTGGGGGAACTGAGTGAAGGATGTACAGGATCTTGCTGTATTATTTCTTATAACTGCACATAAGTCTACAGTAATCTTAAAATGAACAGTTAAAGCAAATCTGACATAAGCATTTTACCATGTAAATATAATTTTAGATAGGAAAACTGTCTTTAAACATAATTTTAATGCCTTTATAATATCCTATTATAGAAACATTATTTGTCTTACCAGTTCTTGAATAGTATCAGATATTTAACATAGAGCTGTATAAACATGAACTTACTACAAATAAGAATGCAAAGAAGATCACTGTACATGAAACTATCCCATTTCAGGATATTTCCTTAGAAAAATATTTCATAAAGTGAGTGCTGTAGTATATTAACAGTTATAATACAAATATAATGTTCTTTGGTTAAATATATTTGCAAAGCAACTTTGTTCATTCTGGGTATTCTCATAGTCTTTTAATAGACAAAAGTCCATTGAGAATCACCCAAGGGCATCAATATGATCAAAGTTTCCCCAAAAAAGGTATTTTCTCTTGAAAAATACATAATAGATTAAATATATGACTGCTAATTCTTTGACTTTATACTGCTCACTGGGTGGCTCTATGACTGCTTTGATTAGTAGAATTCAGTGGAAATGCTATACCAGTTTCTGAGCACAAACTTTTAAGAAATCAGCACATTCCACTTTCTTTTTCTCAGAAGACTCCATTTAGGAGAACCCAGAAGCCACGTAAGAGGTCTGAGTACCCTGTAACTGCCCCGAAGCCCAAGCTAGCCAAAGGAGAGACTGTGAAAAGAGGGAGATGCTTGGTCAGCCCCAGTTGTCCCTGTAAGCCCAACTCAGGCATTAGATATGAAAATGATGCCATCTTGGAAATTTTAACCACAACAGAAACAAGTGGAGTAAAACCAAGGAAACAAGCCAACAGTCAGAATCAAGAGTTTGGATATATGCTACCACTGAAGCCTTCTGAGATGATTCAAGAAATCTGAGAAACCAACCTAAAGACACTGTAAAGCAAAAAATAAGCCATTCCCTCTGTACTCTGCCCAAATTCCCAAGTCATAACATCATTAGCACAGTAAAATGGTTGTTTATATCCCTAAATATAGGCTTGTTGGTTACACAGCAATAGCTAACCATTATATCTGTTTCTTTTTTTAACTTATGGACAGTGATGCATGGTATTTAAAATCAATTGGCTTTAGAATTGGGGTACCGAAACTCTCTGTAAGTTACTAATGATGTGACCTTGGGAAATTAAACTCTTGAAAACTGAGTTTCTTATTGGTATACTTACTCTATTGAGTTGGAAGACTGAAATGAGATTATGCACTTAAAGTGCTTAGTTAGTCCCACACCTAGCAGACAGTAAGTGCTAAGCAACAATTACTTCACCCTTTTACTTCAACCCAGGCTTTGTGGCACAGAAGAGGTATTACTTCATTAAACAGCATGGACATTTTTTACTTTCTTAATAAAGATGATTAAACTGCTTTCCAGAAAGCATGCACCATTTTACACTCATCTGTAGGGTGTGCCAGTTGAAAAACCTTTTTATTTTAGAAAGGCTTGACAAACTTTTCCTGTACTGAGCCAGACAGTAACTATTCAGGCTTTGTGGGCTATGTGATTCTGTTATAACTACTGAACTCTGCTGTTTAAGCATGAAAGCAGCCACAAATGATTTATAAATAAATGGACATGGTTGTTTGCAATAAAGTTTTAGTTTTATTTATAAAAACTGAGTTGGGCTGGATTCAGTCTGAAGGATGGTGCTTGCCAAGCTCTTTCCTAGAGAATGAAACCAGGTTTCTACCCTGGGAATGTACTCATAAAAGTGTTGACAAATTCACAAATGTGTCAAGAAACTCTGTGGGTCCTTCTCTATCAAGACACACTGGCTACTTTTCTAGGCATATGTATGAACACCCACGGCAGGGGAGATTCAATTTTGCCATATTACTTCCTGCAAGATTAGCTAAATTAGCTGCCTCTTTCTACAAACTTTAATCGGTAATGATCTATGTACCATGCATACATACCCTAGTACTTGGTTAAGCTTGCAATTAGGGAAGTCAGCTTTTTTTCTTGAAGAAAAGTGGTTTCTTTTTTAAGCACCAAGTAGATACGCAAAGTTAACTAAAGCAACAAGCATAATCACTAAATATAGAAAGTATGCTTTGATAGAAAAAGGCCTGGGTTAGCAAAGAAAAGGCCTGAGTTCTGCATCTGGTTTTAGCTTAACTAGCTGTGTGACTATGGGGAAGTCACACATCTGGGCCTCTGTGTGTTATCCATTTATAAAGTGGGACTAGAAATTGCTTCCTTGATTGCCTTATAACATTTTTAAAAATGGCCACATTTAATTTATAAATCTCATATTTTACTATAGTTAACTATTTGTGAGTCATCTACCCAATGAAACTCCTTTGGGATAGAAGCGATATCTTACGCATTTTTAAAACCCATTTCATGGCACAGAGCTTAGTATACCAAGTAAGCAATAAATGTTTGCAAAATGAATAACTAAATGGATGGATGAATGCAAGAATTTGTAAACATCCCAATGAATAAGAACAGACATTAAAATGAGGTTTATTATCAAGAAGCCAACTGATAAATTTTGAAAAGATTTGCGAGTGAAGTAAATAATAATTTACCCCAGGAATTTCAGAATCCCTTGGATATGAGAAGACTTGGTGTCTCAGGAGAGTCCACCCTATATCTAGCCACCAATCAACTTCTGTTCTGAGAGTATACATTAGGTACCAATGTTGGCCCTATTTTTAAACTAAAAATGACTGCTTTTTCCAAAAGCCATGTATAATAAAAAATCATAATTTGCAGACTTTGAAGTAGAAATAAGAGAAAATTTTAACTCTTTTTTTAATGTTACAATCAAAAGTAATATTATTTCTTTATGAAGCCTAAAATGAAATTAGACTGGATGGATGGATAAAATAAGCACTGGCAAAGTTTTAATTCAGTACAATTGATACCCCAAGGCAATATCATTTAAAGGAGAAGAATCATTTACCTTCTTTATACTGTAATGAATTCTTCTTCACTGGTCAAGTTGGCCATCCTCAAATGAAACCTCATTTTAATATATGCTCTTAGTCATTGGGATGTTCACAAATTCTTGCATTCATCCATCCATTTATTCATTTTGAAAACATTTAATGCCTGCTTAGTGTACTAAGCACTGTGCTAAGAAATGGGAATTTTAAAATTCACAGCCTTATAAAGCTTTGGAATTCTCCACTTGAAAAATCCATGGGACTGAGGTACCGGCTGCCATGATATTTTACATCCAGTTGATGAACTGATTAACAGCTTGCTAAGAAGTGTTCCTCCTGAAAGATCTTTTACCAGGAAAAATCTCCATAGATATGATTGTTGAATAATGGATGTACTTGAAGGACTGGATGTGAATTTGCATAAGCAAATGCTTTCCTTGGAGATCCTAAGTGAGGAGATTGCATTCGTCCCCCTCCATCAGGGCTGCCTATGGCCATACTGAACTTACCTCAGGAGTAGATAGCCAAGAGCTCAAACACAGGATGGCTACAGATGGCTGCTTATCAGAATGCCTGTTTCACCTCAGGAAAGGCAGAGAGGAAACTTATTCCTTTCTCAGCAACTCTACAGTGATCCAGGAAAGAGAATTTACGTAGAACTTTGCTATCCTTATCCGCACACTTGACACAATTCTGAATTGACATATCCCAACTCTTTTCCTCTTCCAGAAGAGATTCCTCGTAGGATTGAGTTGGTAGTGCCTTTTTGGTGTGTAAGAATACACCAAGGCCTCCAGGACAGAGAAAGAAGCAAATCTGAAATAAAGAAACAAATCCCTCATTTACCAGAACTTACGTAATTCTGATAATAGGCTGTATTTTACTTTTTTTCACCCAGACATATTTGACTTTCAGCCTAAGATACAGTGAGTGTATATGTTATTATCCCTAACTGAAAGAAGAGCAGAGGAGGTAGGTGACTTGAAGGAACTATTCAGTATGAATTATTCTACCACAACCTATAATTCCTGAAGTAAAAATGTCCTGAGTGGCTTTAGGAGATAAAACAGAAGACATTTACTGTCAGTTTATAGCAGAGCTTGAAGGGTCACATGCAATCAGTACTCTATACTCCTTGCTCAGAGTTAACATCTCCAGTTTTATATTGTAAAAACTAAGGCATGGACTAGTAAGTCAACAACGACAGTGACAAACACAGGTACTGCTATCACTAGATTTCAAACACAGCTTTGTTTCCCAATAATATAAGAATTTTCAAATGAAGAGTTGAAAGAATTTCACAGTAAACACCCACATCTACCCGTACAACATTAACACTGTAGTACATTTGCTTTAACTTATCTAACTTCTAACTATGCATCAAACCATCTCATTTTTAACACATTTTAAAGTACATTGCCGACATCAGAACACTTCTTCCTAAATACTTTAGTATGCTTATCTTTAGCTACAATTCAGTATGTGTTCGCTGATTTTTCTTCTGAGGCAAATTTTACATACAATAAAATGCAAAGATCTTAACTATGCATTTGCTTGAATTTTGACAAAATTATACACCTTTATAACTCAGATTCCTAAGAAGATAACATGACCTTCACCCTGAAACACTTTCCCTTGCCCCTTCTCCATCAGCAGCCACACCCACCTCCCAACCAGTGACCATTATTCTGAATTCTTCCACCTTATACTAGCATTGTCTAGTCTAGAATTTTCTATAAACAGAATCATATAGTATGCCCTCTTATATAAGCCTTATTCTATGCAACATACTGTATCTGAGAGTCATCTGTGCTGTTGCGTGTATCATTAGTTTTTAATTGCTAAGCTGAGCGCCGAAAAATTGATGCTTTTGAACTGTGGTGTTGGAGAAGACTCTTGAGAGTCCCTTGGACTGCAAGGAGATCCAACCAGTCCATCCTAAAGGAGATCAGTCCTGGGTGTTCATTGGAAGGACTGATGCTGAAGCTGAAACTCCAATACTTTGGCCACCTCATGCGAAGAGTTGACTCATTGGAAAAGACCCTGATGCTGGGAGGGATTGGGGGCAGGAGGAGAAGGGGACAACAGAGGATGAGATGGCTGGATGGCATCACCGACTCAATGGGCATAAGTTTTGAGTGGACTCCAGGAGTTGGTGATGGACAGGGAGGTCTGGCATGCTGTGATTCATGAGGTTGCAAAGAGTTGGACACGACTGAGCAACTGAACTGAACTGATTCCACTGTATGAGTTATAAGTTTATTTTTTCTCCAACTGACTAACCCCAGGGTGCTTCCAGTTTAGGCAATTAAGTTCAAGGCTGTTAGAACTTCTAGCACAAGACGTTTATGAACTTCTGTTTTCATTCCCTAGAGGAACATGTTTAACTCCATAAGAGGCCATGCAACATTTCTAAAGTCATCGGGCAATTAGCACTTATTTATTTTTAACTGAAATATAGTTGATTTATTATATTGTGTTAGTTTCAGGTATACAGCAAAGTGATTCGGTTATATATATCTTTTTTCAGATTCTTTTCCTTTACAAGACTCTACGCTATTGAATACAGTTCCTTTGCTACATAGTAAATCCTTGTTGCTTATCTATTTTATACTTAGTGCTTTGTATAAATTAATCCCATACTGCTAATTTATCCCTCCCCCATTCCCTCTCTCCTTTGCCAAAAGTTCTTCTGCTGTGAGTCTATTTCTGCTTTGTGTATAGATTCATTTGCATGATTTTTTGAGTCCACATATAAGTGATACCATATAATATTTGTCTTTCTCTATCTTACTTTACCAAGTATAATATTCTCTAGGTCCATCTATGGTGCTGCAAATGGCAATATTCCATTGTATATACATATATATATGTATATACATATACACACATCTTAAATTAGCTGTTTGTTGATGAATACTTGAGTTGTTCCTACGTCCTGGCTATCGTAAATAGTGCTACTGTGAACACTGGGGTATGTAAATCTTTTCACATTAGAGTTTTCATTTTTTCTGGATATATACCCAAGAGTGGAATTGTAGGATTGCACGATCATATACTAGCTCTATTTTAGTTTTTTAAGAAATCTCCATACTGTTTTCCACAGTGGCTCCAGCAATTCACATTCCCTCCAACACTGTAGGAGGGCTGCCTTCTCTCAACAACCTCTCCAGCATTTATTGTTTGCAGACTATTTAATGATGGCCATTCTCATGGGTGTGAGATAAAACCTTGTAGTTTTGATTGGCATTCTCTACTAATTAGCAGTGTTAAGCATCTTTCCATGTGCCCGTGGGCCAGCTGTATGTCTTCTTTGGAGAAATATCTATTTAGGTTTTTTGCCCATTTATTGATTGGATTGTTTGGTTCTTTAATTATTGAGTTGTATGACTTGTTTGTTTTAGGTATTAATCCCCTGTCACTTGAATCATTTGCAAATATTTCTTTTCATTCTGAAGGTTGTCTTTCCTGTTCTGGTGATGATTCTCTTTGCTGTGCCAAAGCTTTTAAGTTTGATTAGGCCCCATTTGTTTATTTTTGCATTTACTTCTTTTGCTTTGGGAGATGATCTAAGAAAATGTTGCTATGGTTTATGTTTAAGAATGATTTACCTATATTCTTTTCTATGAGTTTTGTAGTGCCATGTCTTGTATTAGATCTTTGAACCATTTTGCATTCATAGTTTTAATATGGTGTGAGGGAGGGCTCTACTTTCTTTGAATTATGTGCAGTTGTGCAGTTTTCCCAAAACCACTTGCTGAAGGGACTGTCTCTTCTCCATGCATATTTCTGCCTCCTTTGTCATAGATTGACTGTGGGTGTGTGGGTTCATTTCTGGACTCTCTATTCTGTTCTATTAACCTATATGTCTGTTTGGGGGCCAATACTATGCTGTTTTGATTACTGTAGCTCTGTAATATGTAGCTCATGCAATCTTTGAAAGCATATTTAATGTAGATGGTATCATTCTCATTTTGCAGAAGAGGAAATTAAGTTTACAGAAGTCAAGTCACTTGTCCAGCTAAGTGATAGAGTTATGAGCCAAATATGTATCCATTATCATCATGCCACAGAGCCTCCCCTCAGATCTCCAACCCCACTCAGCTATTTTCATTTCCTTGAGCAGCCCACCCCTCTTTCCTGAAACACTTTCTCTAGCTTTATTTAGTTTACTCTTACTCATCATTTGAGAGTCAGCTCAAATGACACATCCTCCAGAAGACTTTTCTGTTTTTCCCCTTTTACAGGTTGGATTATGGCTCCTCTTATGTCCTGGCAACGTGCCTTCATTATGATTTTACTTTCCACATTGCACTGTAATCATTGCCCAGTGTTCCTGGCCTCTGGTCCTGTTGCTTCCTTGAGGATGGACACTTTATTTATTCCCCAACCACCCCCAACTACCACCACCCTGCAACTTTCCAGAGCTGTGCTATCTACTATGACAGCCGCTGGCCACATTTATCTACTGATCATTTGAAATGTGGCTAGTCAGAATTGAGATGTGCTGTAAAATACATTGAATTTTAAAGACTTAGATGAATAATAAGAATGTAAAATATCTCAAGAACAGTTTTTAATATGAACTACATATCAAAATGATAAGACGATAAGATTTGGGGGAATTCCTTGGTAGTCCAGTTGTTAAGAATCCATCTTCCAGTGCAGGGGACTCAGGTTGGATCCCTGGTCAGGGAACTAAAATTCCATATGCCACAGGGCAAACAAGTCCAGGTTCATTCATGTGCTCTGGACCCCACACACCACCACATGAGAGAAGATTGCTCAACGCAACACATCAATGATCTCACATGCCACACCCCACGCAGCCAAATAAAAAGATATTCTTTTAAATGATAAGATATTTGGATCTACTGGTTTAAAATATATGATTAAAACAATTCATGTCTGCTTCTTCCTACTTTTTAAATGTGACTACTAGATAATTTAAAGTGGTATATATTTCTTTTGGGTAGTAGTGCTCAAGGATTCTGTCGCAAAGTTCTAAGTAAGGCTCTGCAACCAATTAAATGATTTGAAGGAGTACTACGAAATCCTCTTTACTGGGATGCTTTTGCTGATTTTCTCTATTAACTTTGGACAGGCCTCTAACGGAGACAAGAGAGATGAACTGGTTTGCATTTCCATGCGTGCTAGTACTGCAGCTTGGGATACTGATGGGCAGTTGGTTGGGTTAATGGAAAGATGTTCTACTAGCTGTGCTACCATGGGCAAGGTACTAACCTCTCTGTGCCTCATCTTCTCAAGGACACAGTGAGGATGACTGCGAAGTCTAATTTACAGAAATGTTGAAGGGACGTAATGAGTTAATTTCCTGAGTCATTTCACAGAACAAACACTGCCTGATGCGGGATGAATGCTCAGCACACGTTAGCTTTATTACTCATGCCATAGCTGCATGGTTCCTGGAGGGAAATGTGGTGAGAACGCCTCCTTCAATGATCTGTCTCATTCTCCAGAAGGCCAGAGTAGAGATTTACTGTCGCTGTGTCCTTGGCAGTTAGAAGCTTCTCAGTGGCAAGCTGCGGGGACAACGGCAAGGTCTCAGGAGGCCAGGCCGTCCTGCAGCTGCATAGCAGCCTGGCGACACTTGCTGTCAGCTCCGGGCCTTCACACACAGTCTCCCTTCCTCAGGGCCTGGGAGCCGAGCATCTGGAGAGCAGCGAACTTAATTAACTTGAAGCAAGGGGAGCTCAGAGGAAGAAATAATGGTCTTAACTTCCAAACTTCCTAATTAAAATGCAGAAGGCACTGGAGGTCACACATATAATTCAGAAATCTCACTTAGGGACTATGCCTTCAATAGAGTTTCCACAAGGTGACTGCAACACCAATCCTTGACCCATAAACCAAGACAAAGGGAAGGGAGCTAAGTTTGGCTCCATGTGTATTTAATGCATCTTCAAACCCACCAGGGAACCCCCGCTTTCTTTATCTCATGTAACATGGCCTGGGCTTGCAAATTAAATGCCTTTCCATTCAGATCTATACGGAGCTTTTCCAAGATCAAATCTGTCTTCATACTTGAGTGTTCCAGGGGACTGATAGGGTTGTAATGATATTTTCTGGCACTCACTGCTAGCTGAGATTCCTGAAGGCAGTCCCCAGGCAGGTCACAGAGTAGAACAGTTGGGTATTTTTAGCCTTTCTGCATTCCTAGAGATTTCCAGTTTTGAATGCAACTTCGGCGCAGAAACGGTCCAGCCAACACAAACGAAAAGCCATGCTATTCTTGGAAAGAACATGGTTTCAAAATCAGGGGGACCTGGTATAAAATACCAGCCCTATCCCTGACCAGCTGTGTAACCATAGAAGACACTCCTTGTTAAGCCTTAGTTTTCTCAGCTGTCAAATGGATACACTAATAACAACCTCACAGAGTGTGTATGAGGAATAAATGAGATAAGGTATATAACTCTTCTAGCATGCCTCAGGCACAGTAGTAGAGGCTCAAACATGGTAGCTCTTGTCCTCTGTTTATTGCTAACAATAACAATAATAAACCAGCATGATTCTATAAAGAATCACAGCTTCTACAAATAATCATAGTAAGCTTGGAATTTTTAGAGCTCTGCCCAACTAGTGCTAAGACCTCCTTATTGAGTACTGAGATGAGTTCTTTTATTTATTCAGTTTTTCAGCTACAAACTCTGTATTTGTACATTTATCAAGCCTCCTTTGAATACATAAAACTGTACCAGCCTCGAGACAAAGGGAAGAGAGGCTTTTCCAGGGCTGACTTGATGGAACTTAAAATCCTGTTGCTGCTGACATGCTTTCAATATTTCACAAATATTCTGAGCCATTAAAATTTTTATAGTTGAGGCACAAATACTCATTGTGTTTAATTTTGAAATGCACAAAATGAAATGTAAAAAAAATTCCAGTCCTCACTCTTTAAATATTTCCTATTATATAACTAACAAGGAAAATAGAGATGAGAGAATTTTCACGTCACTTAATTCTATTCACAGTGGAAACAAATTTAGTCTGAGTGAACCTGAACATAATATAGAAGTGCTTCAGCCAAGAAGGATTTAACTGCTGGAAAGGGGGAATAATATGATGTATTTGGGGCATTTAAAACTACCTAAACAATGACATTTGCCTAGTTTTAATGGTTTTCATTTTACTTTTTTCTTAGGTTACATCTATAAAGACAAAGGAGGAGTGAGAACATACAATAATCTGAATTTCTGCTCCATATAAATTTTTTCATGATTATAACAATTATGATGATTACAATAATAGTTAAAACATGAGTAATTCTATGATGCAAGCTCTTTGAGTCTCCACAGCAAGCTTGCTAGCTAAATAACTGTCAGAACCAAGTGAGTAGAGAGTGATGAGGGCAAGGTATGGTAGGATTTTATCTTGTTGCCTAGAATGTGCGTGCTTTGCTTCTTCAAAGTGTCTACAAAACAGAGAGACAAATAAAAAATAGACCTATTATTTTCAGCTTCCAAAATATGTAGAGGCTTAGTAAATCTTAGTTGTTATGATGATTATCTTACATGTTGGAGTCAGCAATTCCTTGCCGGAATTATATATTTAGTACAGAGATTGGATTTTAGCAAACGTTCAACCAGACATTGATTATTTTCATTGTTGTTATTTGAAGACACTGAACTAGTGATGTTGTATTATTATTGTTACTATTACCACTATCATAATTTTATTATTTGGTAGGGTTATACCAAATACAATGGATTACAGAGGATATATACGCAAAAGGGGTTATTATGCCCATCTTACAGATAAAGAAACTAAGGCTCAGGTAATTTAAATAACTCACTCAGGATTCATACATGTAGGAAAACTGGATTCATTTTTACCTGCCTGCAAAGCATAACCCTAAGCTACTGGTTCAGAGTGAAGCAACCTTGGACTCCACCCTTACCACCTCTGTGGATTCTTAGGAAGATTACACAGATATAGGTAGTGACCCTCCTATAAACTGGAAGAAATAAAGAATTTTGAGATATCATTATTCTTCTTATAGTATTCTCATATTTAGACTATATTTCACTAATATAACTTGGGCTTCTCATGAAATAACTTAAGAATTAATGCAATTTCCTTGTACTAGACATTCATTCTATTAGAAAAACTAAACTCCAGAAACAGAGTGGAATAGAAACTCAGTGAATAAGCGGACTCACAGGCACAAACAGCATGGAAGAGGCCTTGCCTGAAGGTGTCATGATGCTTTGTGGTTCTTGTTGCCTGCCTCCAATGAGAAATCTGTGGAGTGACAGTCCCATTTAATGACTAAGAAAGAAGAGGATGTACATATATTCAATGGAATACTACTCAGCCATAAAGAAGAATGAAATACTGCCATTTGTAGCAATGTGGATGGACCTAGAGAGCATCTTACTAAGTGAAGTCAAGTCAGACGAGAAAGACAAATATCATGATATCACTTATATGTGGAATCTAAAAAAAAGATAAAAATGAATTTATAGGAGCTTAAATACAAAAGAGAAATAAACTCAGAAGCACAGAAAACAAACTTATGGTTTCCCAAGAGGAAGAGAGGGGAGGGATAAGTTAGGAATATGGGATTAACAGGTACACACTACAACATACAAAATAGATAAATGACAAGGACCTATTGCATCATGCAGGGAACTAAACTCAATATCTTGTAATAGCCTATTATGGAAAAGAACCTGCAAGAGAAAATAACTGAGTAACTTTGCTGTGCACCTGGGACACAACATTGTAAATCAATGATGCATTTCAATAAAAATTTAAGAAAAAAGAACATGGGCTCTGAAGTTCGGTAGATCTGCCTTCCAGTCCCAGCCTTGACACATACTGAGCATACAGTCTTGGACAAGGGTTTAAGCTCTTGGGCCTCCATTTCCTTATCTATAAAATGAGGCTAATGGTGTTTATCTCATAGGAGTCTAAGAGGACTAAATGAGTCAATGCAAGTAAGCCACTGGCCACTGTGCCTGGGCCACAGAAAGCAGCCAGTGGTGTTAACTGTCACTGAGAGAAATGTCCTTCACATACGAATGGTTTCAGCTGGGATATCTAAACACATACACCTACTAAATAAACATAAAAAGCTAAGAATTAAAATTGAAGGAGTAGGATGGCCCAGGTGGATTTACTTTTTCTGTTTGCTCTATGTTTTGCTAAAGGACTTTGAAGATGCCCCGGGAGAAGTGACACAGAGGACTTGGTACCTGCACTGGGGAACCTCAATAATTTCAATGGCAGGAGCATTTCCCAAGCCCTGAATCACCCCTTGCCATGGAAATTGGCACCGGCAACCTCAAAGAGCCCCTGACTGTCTAGCAATTTTCTCTGTATAGCCAGAGAAAGGGATGCAACTGAAAATAGCAAAGGGGAAGGCCCAAGAGGCTGTGGAGTCATCCCTAAGGCTGAGCAAGTTTTCAGGAATTTCATTTGCTGTGCCCCCAGCATCTTTTCTCTTGTTAATAAGCTGTATGGCAAAAACAATGCTGTCAGCAAAATGCAGAGGGAAGGAAGCCCTGTGTAAAATAGTGATCCCATTCTCCTCCTATAGATGCCTGATCCTCTGCAGACATGGCATACCATATTCTTTTGAGGCTGGGCGTTGACAGGTAACTTCAGAGGGAAGGAAAAAAAAGAACTTGCTCAGTCTGTAAGATTATACTTAGGGAATAAGCCTGGAGTAGAAGTGAGACCTTGGGCTGAGGATACAGTTAAGCTACAATATCAATACAGGATGCTCCCAAGTCCCTTTGAGGCCCAAGAATGATGGGTTCAGGCCATCTATCTTTCCTGTAGACAGAAACTCCATAAAAGCAGGATGATGGACAAGTCTGGGCCTTGCCCAGATAAGAGATAAAAGATAAAATATTCCTCATTCTCAAAGTTAAGGAGACCTCTCTGACTACACATGTGCAGAAAGGCTCCTTGGAGGTCAGAAAGGGAGGGGGCATCACCTCATAGTAAGTAATGTCAACTACCCATAGGCCTCTTCACTAGAATCCATCTTGGCTAAGAGATGCATGTGCACATATGGGAGGTCCCTAAGATATACCTAATAGAGACAAGAACCGTGCAAAGCAAGATGATTGGCCAAAAGAAATCCAAAAGAAATGCCTCATAAAAGTGACTCAAACTGCCACAAAAGCATGACTCTGTCTGAGCCCGCCCATGTCTCTATCCACACGTACTGTACTCATTTTTTCTTCCTAATAAACACTTCACTTATTCACAAATCTCCACCTATGTGGGAATTCTTTTCTGCAAAGCTGAAGAGCCAATGCCTTGTCACTCACCATTGGTCTAGTAGCTAGGATTCACTACATTTACCACCATGACCCGATCTAAACCTCTGGCCAGGAACTGAAATCCTGCTTCTAGCTACTGCAGGCAGAGGCCACCCTAGATTACTTTCACCTCTGAGCTGCTAGTCCCAGTTTCTTCCCCTTTGAGATGAAGGAGTTTCAAAGAGAAGCTGAGCCCTATGAAATCAGGAACCACTGAATCTTTAGTACCCAAAGTGGTGCCTGACACACAGAATGTGTTGATAAATCAGATTCTGTTGCTGTTAAAGTGCAAGATTTAATGTGATCCTTTGCCTTTGATGGATCCTTTAATGTGATCCATTCCATGAGCCTATCCAAGAGGATATGATTCTGAGACCAGCCAAGTAATTCTTTAAAGAAAATAATGACCCCTCCCCAAAGTTAGGCTGGTACTGCTTGCAAAGACTCTGGTAAAGACATCCAGCCCAGAGCTGAGTAAATCCTCAGAATCAGAGGGTTGTGAGGAACCACTGACAAATAGCTACGAAAAGGAGAGAAGTGAAAGGCAAAGGAGAAAAGGAAAGATATAGCCATTTGAGTACAGAGTTCCAAAGAATAGCAAGGAGAGATGAGAAAGGCTTCCTCAGTGATCAATGCAAAGAAATAGAGGGAAACAACAGAATGGGAAAGACTAGAGATCTCTTCAAGAAAATTAGAGATACCAAGGGAACATTTCATGCAAAGATGGGCTCAATAAAGAACAGAAATGATATGGACCTAACAGAAGCAGAAGACATTAAGAAGAGGTGGCAAGTATACACAGGAAAACTATACACAAAAAATCTTCATGACCCAGATAATCACGATGGTGTGATCACTTAACTAGAACCAGACATCCTGGACTGTGAAGCATCACTATGAACAAAGCTAGTGGAGGTGATGGAATTCCAGTTGAGCTATTTCAAATCCTAAAAGAGGATGCTGTGAAAGTGCTGCACTCAATATGCCAGCATATTTGGAAAACTCAGCAGTGGCCACAGGACTGGAAAAGGTCAGTTTTCATTCCAATCCCAAAGAAAGGCAATGCCAAAGATTGCTCAAACTACCACACAAGGGTACTCATCTCACACACTAGTAAAGCAATGCTCAATATTCTTCAAGCCAGGCTTCAACAATATGTGAACCATGAACTTTCAGATGTTCAAGCTGGTTTTAGAAAAGGCAGAGGAACCAGAGATCAAATTGCAACATCCACTGGATCATCGAAAAAGCAAGAGAGTTCCAGAATATCATCTATTTCTGCTTTATTGACTCTGCCAAAGCCTTTGACTGTGTGGATCACAACAAACTGTGGAAAATTCTTAAAGAGATGGGAATACCACACCACCTGATCTGCCTCTTGAGAGATCTGTATGCAGGTCAGGATGCAACAGTTAGAACTGGACATGGAACAACAGACTGGTTCCAGATAGGAAAAGGAGTACGTCAAGCCTGTACACTGTCACCCTGCTTATTTAACTTATGTACAGATTACATCATGAGAAAAGCTGGGCTGGATGAGGCACAAGCTGGGATCAAGATTTCCAGGAGAAATATCAATAACCTCAGATAAGCAGATGACACCATCCTTATGGCAGAATGCGAAGAAAAACTGAAGAGCCTCTTGATAAAAATGAAAGAGGAGAGTGAAAAAGTTGGCTTAAAGCTCAACATCCAGAAAACTAAGATCATGGCATCTGGTCCCATCACTTCATGGCAAATAGATGGGGAAACAGTGAGAGACTTTATTTTTTTAGGCTCCAGAATCACCACAGATGGTGGCTGCAGCCATAAAATTAAAAGACGGTTGCTCCTTGGAAGAAAGTTATGACCAACCCAGACAGCATATGAAAAAGCAGGGACATTCTTTGCCAACAAAGGTCCATCTAGTCAAGGCTATGGTTTTTCCAGTAGTCATGTATGGATGTGAGAATTGACTATAAAGAAAGCTGAGTGTTGAAAAACTGATGCTTTTGAACTGTGGTGTTGGAGAAGACTCTTGAGAGTCCCTTGGACTGCAAGGAGTCCTAACCAGTCCATACTAAAGGAAATCAGTCCTGAATATTCATTGGAAGGACTGAAGCTGAAGCTGAAACTCCAATACTTTGCCAGCTAATGTGAAGAACTGACTCATTGGGAAAGACCCTGATGCTGGGAAAGATTGAAGGTGGGAGAAGAAGGGGATGACAGAGGATGAGATGGATGGATGGCATCACTGGCTCAATGGACATGAATTTGAGTAAACTCCGGAAGCTGATGATGGACAGGAAAGCCCGACATGTTGCAGTCCATGGGGTCACAAAGAGTTGGATACAACTGAGCAACTGAACTGAACTGAACTTAGGGACCACTGATGTAGGTCTTCTTTATCTGAACCACTAGCCAGGATCTCCCCTGAATGAAGAGGCAGAGGCATCTGGAGAAGACCCAACTCTCTGGGTCACAGCAGACCACTGGTCTAGCCCTCCACAGTGCGGAAAGCGCCTGTCAGCCACTGTCTGATGTAGTTCTCACAGGGCCAAGTCAGGAATGGAGGTGGTGGCTTAGCCAATGGAGAATGGGGACACTGAAGTTCATACAAAGTATCCACTTGACCAAAGTTATTTCGGGGCTAAGCAGAATGAACAACCTGGGACTTTTCACTCCAAGTCACTCCTGTGACTTTTCACTCCTCTCATTCAACAATGAGAGGCCGTACAATTGCCATCTGTTCCCAAACTATGCTCAAAGATCCTATGTCCTGAGCAGGATGGTATTAGTGACAACCAGCACTTATCGCCACTCGTATTACCAGCTCACTGTATCCAAAAAAAGTTGGACACAACTGAGCATGCACGTGCTATCTAACCCTCTTCTGCTGTCAGCAACCCTGAAGAAGCCCCGCGTCTGCCAGCATCCGTCATTGCAGCTTTGTGGCTGCTGACACCTCAGGGATAGCTTCCCTTTTCCCCTTTGGGACCGTGCATCGAGTTCCTCTTCTCTGTTTCCTGCAGCTGTGCTCTCTTGTTCTGCCAAAAGCTTTCTCACTGATGAAGGGAGGGCCGACAGCAGAGTCACCCTGGTGGTTTTCAAGACTCTTATATCCCCTCTCCCTTTGCAAGATGATTAGATGGCAAAGGGTGGGTGGGGAGGAGCCAGGGCCATCAGAACCTCCAGGATATTCAAAACCACCTAAGGCTGGTAGCTCAGACAGTAAAGGATCTACCTGCAATGCGGGAGACCCCAGTTTGATCTCTGGGTTGGGAAGGTACCCTGGAGAAGGGAGTGACAACCCACTTAAGTATTCCTGCCTACAAAATTTCATGGACAGACTATCAGGTTGCAAAGAGTTGGACACAACTGAGCCACTAACACTTTCACTTCACCTCAAAGCTTTCAAGAGCTTGCCCTGTACCGAACAGGGGATTCACTCAATCAGAACTGAGCACCTGTTCTGTGTTGGGTGCCAACCTGGTTGTTTAGTATAAATTAATTTTTAAAACACCACTGATCATCTGTAAATCTCAAAACCTCTAATAAGCCTGATGAGCATGAATCATAATGGTCATGCCAACAAGAATATGGGCACGCGCCATCTGCCTCTACAAGGATTAAGTCACTAGCCAGTGAAGCCACTGATTTCCACATATCCAGCGTTTAGGGAGGAGATCAGGAAGGAGGTTCTCTGTGCTCAGGGAAAAACCAGAAGAACAAGTCTTTAGATATGAGATATTTTCAGGAGACAATTTTATGAGCTCAAAACCTACATCTCATATCTAGAAAAGCACTGACATCATTATTAGTGACATCTGCTTCTCATGACCAGCATCAAGCTTCTGCCAAAACGTATGTTTGACTGCACGTGCGCTCCTTCACTAAAGTCATGTATAACACTGACCTTTCCCTTACCTCTTCGAAGCCATTCCTCAGAGTTATCTGAGGTGCTGTCTCTCAGACTGTGTCCTCACTTTGTCCCAAATACAGTTTGACTCACAACTCTCAGGATGTGCTTTTTTTTTTTTTCAGTAGACAGTCACAATAAAAATAGTACTAATTGAGAACTTCAGTTCAGTTCAGTCGCTCAGTCCTGTCTGACTCTCTGTGACCCCATGGATAGCAGCACGCCAGGCTTCCCTGTCCATCACCAACTCCTGGAGTTTGCTCAAACTCATGTCCATCGAGTTGGTAATGCCATCCAACCATCTCCTCCTCTGTCATCCCCTTCTCCTCCTGCCTTCAATCTGTCCCAGCATCAAGGTCTTTTTGAATGAGTCAGTTCTTCGCATCAGGTGGCCAAAGTACTGGAGTTTCAGCTTCAGCATTGAGAACTTACTACCGTTCTAAACACATCACATTTAGTAACTCAGTTGATCCTAACAAGTACCTATGAGATGGTTACTATTACTATTCCTACACTACAGAACATGAAGGGGATGCCAGAGAGGTTCAAAAACTGAGTCAAACACACACAAGTGGTAACTGATAGACCTTGGCTACATAGGTAACTAACACTTCGCCTCAACCTCAGTCATTACAACTTGTTCACCCCCTTACAACAAGCCTGTGTGAGATGAGCGGCAGTTTTCCTTCTACAGTGGGTCATCCATATTTAGTTTCTACAATTTCACTTGTAATGGTTTCGGGGGCAAATCACACATTTTTCATAGTGTATAATCTTTTGCAGCAAAGCAATTTTCATCAAATATTCAATGAAATAAGGGCCTTTTCCAATACCTACATTTGCACAAAACCATACCTAATCCATTTTAAAGGTGATTCCATTTTACTTAACCATAAGAAGCTAAAAGTTGAAGTGATTTGCTCAGGTCCCATTGCTGGCAAGTGGCAGACCCAGTCTGTGTTCTTTCTACCAAACCAAACTTACAAACAGACCTGCAGGAAAACTGTTTATCCTTTAAGATATTTCTAATGCTAATGGAAAATCTACTAATTATAACTTTTTGGGAAAGATAATTCTCAACTCTCAGCAGCCTCAATAAGTGTTTCAGAGTCATCTGACTGTGAAAAATTGTCAAAGCCTTGTTCTGGTTCCCCATGCAAACACTGAAAAAAGAAGTGTGTATTTATGAGTGAAGAGAGACTTAGGATCTCTGTGGGGCAGGTTTGGATGCCTGGACTAGAACCCTCCAGTGTAGTGGAGAAAATCTACATCTGCACAGTAATGTCCTTGCAAAGAAGAAATTTTAAACATTTAATATGAGTAGTTTTCAGAACAAGTTACTGAGGAAGCTTAAGAAACTTCAAAGATGTTCTCATCTGCTGAGAGATAATGATTGGAAATACTCATAACCCACTCTTTGGGTGCCTTTGACTAAAGATGAAATTTTTGAATGGATAAGCTGTTCTCCTGGGCTATGATTAACACTCAGAATAAAGGCATACCTGTGAAATTGTGACAGTGGATCCTTAATCTTGGAAAAACAGAAAAAAATCTTTCTATATCCTTTGTTGAGATCACAAATCCTTTTGAGAATATAATGATGTTTGTGGATCCCTTCTTCAGAAAAATGCAAATTTTATGATCCATAAGTTCAAAGACCCCCTGAAACCCAGTAAAAGCTATGGTTTTTCCAAGAGTCATGTATGGATGTGAGAATTGGACCATAAAGAAGGTTGAGCACTGAAGAACTGATGTTTTTGAATTGTGGTGCTGGAGAAGACTCTTGAGAGTCCCTTGGACAGCAAGGAGATCAAACCAGTCAATCCGAAAGGAAATCAACCCTGAATATAAGTTGGAAGGACTGATACTGAAGCTAAGGCTCCAATACTTTGGCCACTTGGTGCGAACAGCTGACTCATTAGAAAAGACCTTGATGCTGGGAAAGATTGAAGGCAGGAGGAGAAGGGGACAACAGAGGATGAGATGGTTGGATGGCATCACTGACTCAATGGACATGAATTTGAGCAAACTCCAGGAGACAGTGAAGGACAGAGAAGCTTGGCGTGCTGCAGTCCATGGGGTCGCAAAGAGTTAGACACAACTGAGCAACTGAACAACCACCACCCAGTAATGGGTTACCAAATGTCTGTGAATTCCAAGTTTAAAGACTTTAGTCTAATTTATCTCTAAATTCAATTTCAGGTAAAAATGTTGTGTTATTTTCAATAAAGTTTTAGGTTTCTTATAAGCCAAAGCAGCCCCCCATTCCTGTTCTTCTACTGTCAAGTGACTTAGCAGCTTATTTCAGAATTCTAAATATCTGTAGAATGAAAAGATGTGTACCCAGGACCAACAAAGAGCCTAGACACTTCAGAAGTTCCCTTAAATATTTAAGTCTGTGAAAGGTTAACACTTGGAGTGATACAAGATGCTCTACCAGGCTTAGAGAAGGTATAGGGTTACTAACCTAGGAACTTCTAGAGGTAAGTGACTCCTTGATGCCAACTGATAGTTGCTGGGAGAACATAATTGACTACTGTCTTCTAGCACTGGATTTTGATGATCTCTATTACGGAAGCAGTTTTCTGTTTTCTTCATTCAGTCAACTAATATTGTTTGAAAAATTACTATGTGCAAGTAATAGGGAAATACAATGATGATTCATGTAACCACTTTTTCTTTAAACATACTACAAAGAGTTATTTATTTGCTGCATTTTTAAAAAATGTCTTCCAATTTTTTTTAAGTATTTATTTATTTTTGGCTGTGCCACATCTTCATTGCTACGTGAAGGCTTTGTCTAGTTGCAGCAAGCAGGGGCTACTGTCCAGTTCAGTATGGAGGCTTCTCGCTGCAGTGGCTTCTTTTGTTGTGGAGCACAGGCTCTAGGCATGTGGGCTTCAGTAGCTGCAGCACAAGGGCTCAGGAGCTGTCGTGCATAAGCTTAGTCATCCTGCGACACGTAGAATCTTAGTTCTCAGACAAGGGATTGAACCTATGTCCCCTGCATTGGCAGGTGGATTCTTAAACACTGGACCACCAGGGATGTCCCTTTACTTACCTTATTGGGAATTCCAAAATCATACAGGTCTTTGTACTATTTTGCTATTGTTTCTTGTTCTTTTCCATGCTGCCTATTTCCATGTGTATTGCGTGTGGGTACATTTATGTGCATGTGCTTGCTTGTGAATTCAAATTCCTTGCAAATTCTCTTGAAGCAATTTTGGAGAGCTTGACTCAAGGCTTCACTCCTTCAGAGAAAAACTGCAGTTCTTCTTGTAACCACCTGGGGATACTAACAATTTAGGACTTCTGTAATCAAATTCTCCTCTGGAAGTATTTCGTATCCTATAGGCATTGTGACTTGGTTACAAAACCACACAAAGATGAATTTACAGTTATGAAGTCTCAAGGAAATGTTTGTGTATTCTGGTTTTCCCATCATTCGGTGTTGTTCGAGCCTGAGCACTGGGTTTATTTCTTGTTTCCTCTTAGTTTGAAGCTCTGGCCCTTTGGGAATCCCAGGAGTGGAGATCTTATATCCAGGTCCCACTTTGGAAGAGTTGTACACTCTAGCACCTACCCCTCATGCAGCCTTCATAATGGAAGCTCAGAGTCAACATTTATCTGGAGAAGCCTAACAGGTAGAATCATTTTTAACTTCGTGTTTCCTCCTGGTGTATGGTCTGTAGTTCACTTGCAATTACTCCAGAGAAGGAAGTGATATATTGCACATTTGCATGTGTGCATACACGTTCGTCTGCACCTTGAGAATGGTTACATCTCATTTTTACAATCTCATCTTAAGTAATTAGCCTCCAACTAATAAAAATAAATGAAAAAAAATAACCTCATCTTAAAATAATAATACAGAACTGACTTCCACAAGCACTTTAATTATTCTTATCATAACAGATGCAAGAACAAGGCTACTCGAATTTATGATATTGGAACAGGATCCTCAGCATCACCAAGCAGTTTGTTAGAAATGCAAATTCTTCAGTTCCATTCCAGACCTAATGTATCAGGTTCAGGAATCTGGGTTTTAACAAGGTCTCTGGTGAAATGAGGAAAGTCATGACAGGCAGAGAACAAGTCTGAGCAAAGACCAAGGTGAAAGAGATTATGGTACATAGGAATAATAAGTCATTCAGTTTGGCAGGAGCTTCTCTTTGGTGGGGCTACACAACCAAGCCAAAATCATTGATGAGTTTAACATTTAATTACATTCTTTTTCAGTCTCATCCTGTTCTATAAGAAAGTGGAAAGTAATGGAGACAGGACTGCCATGGGGGTAAAACAATAAATTATTTTCTGAGACCCTTGGAAACAACACAGAACACTGTCACTGTAACCTGCAAGAATAGTGAAGAAGATCCACAGAGGCTGATGTTAGCCAAGCCTAGGATTCTACGGACGTGTTTTACAGAACTGCAGTGGTAAGGAGCACAAGGAAATGCATTTTCACGTTTCAAATCAGAATGCAATTGGCAAGGATTGCCAAGTGCATAGATGCTGATGTTAAGTTATTCTCACGGACAAAGCACCTGAGAACTTGGGTGATTTATTAAAACAATGTGCATTTGAACTGTGTACTGTTGCATTTGAACATCAATTAACTGGAACTCACTGTTAACAGAGATTTACCTCAGGACCAAACAATAAAATTTCTAGTTATCCCCTGCCTTGCAGAGTTGCTATCATTGTTTTTATTGAATTACGAGGTATGGAAATTGGAATGTTAATATGTCAGTACAAATATTGCCACTGAAGGTTTTTAGAAATAGGTGGAGGACAAAGAGACATTAGAGTTTGTGTCAATGACTGTATTCCTTGAGGACATAATGTCATCAATTTCCCCCAAGAAATGCTATCAGGACGCTCTAAACATATGACATTAAAGGAAAACACTTCAACAGTTAAAAGAGGACTTTTCCTGGAAGAAGAATGGGGCGTGGGAAGCCTGTTCAGAGCTGCCAAGAAATGACTTGCTGATTAATGCCTCCCAGATACGTGCATGTAAATTAATCTCATTTGCTTCCCTGAAGAATGTGGACAACAGACACCGAATTTGTGAAGATTAAAGAAAAATGGGCTTAGAGCATCCCACAAACTTTCCAGCATAT
This sequence comes from Odocoileus virginianus, assembly GCF_023699985.2. Lineage (NCBI taxonomy): Eukaryota > Metazoa > Chordata > Mammalia > Artiodactyla > Cervidae > Odocoileus > Odocoileus virginianus. The sequence continues at coordinate 54,740,977 of NC_069676.1, forward strand.
CATAGGTGCTCAATAAATGGAAATTTTTGTTCTTATTGATGAACCAAAGTTGCTTGACCAGGAGCCAGACTCAGACCATGATCGTCTACTGCTTTTGTCTGCCCAATGCCTAGTCCTCCTCCTGCTGCTAATTTCACAGTATAAAAAAACAGATCCGCAATTGACCCTTACCAACTATCCAAATCCACCGCCATTACCAAGTCATAGATTAGAGCTGTACTAAAGAACAATTGATATTCAATTCATGCATGCTCATATATACACACATCATATCAAAGTATGTACAGATGCCCACACAAACTTTTGGAATAATGATTCCTTCCCAATGATACTGTTTTGGGAGACTATCAGGCAGGTCCTTGTCCTTCCCCTGCAGAGAGGCCTTAAAGACCTAGCATAGGCCAATCTGATGCTTACTGGCTAGACACTAAGCATAGCCCTGAAAATAGCTTGGGAATAGAATGCATATCAGTTACTACTCCCAGGTCACAAAACATCTGTCACTTTCATCCCTTCCAAGGCAGGTGCTTGAGCTTTCTCTTCAATTGTTTGAGTTTTCCATCGGTTTCTGTTGCCTGAAAACAAACAATCCTAACTGATGGAATATAAGAGCTGGAAGCATCTTCAATATCATTTATCCTAATTCCCCTATTTTAGAGATGAAGAAACTCATGCCCAGAGATTGAAAGAGTCATTTTCTCTGTTCTTTTTTAGGTCACAGTGACAGAGCTGGGACCTAAGCCCTAATGGACCTTGCTTTACTGTTTTTTTCATTATTTATTATTCCTGCTATCCCTAACCCTGGCTAGAGTCCTATCTTTCAGACAATCTATGGGTAGTAAAAGATGTTCTATCAAAACAGCCCCTAAGTTAGCATCCAATGCCAGCAGCTTGGTGCTATTCTAGCCACAGATACAACTGGGCTAGGAATTGAGATGCCCTGACAACTTAGCTGATGCCTCATGCCAGGCTCTGGGTGAAAAAGAGCATGAGACAAAAGAAATATGGCTCGCTACATTTTTTTTTTTTTTAACAAAATGGAGGACTTGGAGTTCTTGGCTTTTTGGCTTTCAAATAACCCTGGATGAGCAGAAATTTTCACTCAGTGAGGACACAGAAAACTAACTTACAGATACCAAGAGAGAAAGGTGGGGAGTAGGGAGGTGGGAGGAATTAGGAGATTGGGGTTGACATATACATTCTATTGATATGATACACAAAACAGATCACTAAGGAGAACCTACTGTGGAGCACAAGGAACTCTGCTCAATGCTCTGTAGTGACCTAAATGGGAAGGAAATAAAAAAAGGGAGGAGATACATATATGTATACAAGGAGATGTATATGTACACAAATGCACACACACACACACACACACACACATATCTGATTCTCCTTGCTGTACAGTAAAAACTAACACATTGTAATGCAACTCTACTCCAATAAAAATTAATTTTTAAAAATGAGTCATCACCCTTAGGGTTCACCTGTCTCTCTCTTTCCCTTCTTCCCTCTTCTTCTTACCCCCTCTCCTCTTCCCTTCATCAATAATCATTGATTATGGTTTGTTTCTCTCATCATCTATATTCTTCTGAATATTTCACAGCTTTTAAGCAAATTATTGAAGGATGGACAGGAGAGGGAAAAACTGAGCAAATCAGTATGTAATGTTTTTCTTAAGGATCATCCTTTAAGATGGTAATGACTCCACAGTGAACTTATGTCAAGGTTTGATGACTTCTCCAAAATCACTGCAGATAGTGACTGCAGCCATGAAATTAAAAGACATTCCTTGGAAGAAAAGTTATCACCAACCTAGACAGCGTATTAAAAAGCAGAGACATTAGACAATGAAGGTCCATCTGGTCAAAACTATGGTTTTTCCAGTAGTCATGTATGGATGTGAGAACTGGACTATAAATAAAGCTGAGCACTGAAGAACTGATACTTTTGAACTGTGGTATTAGAGAAGACTCTTGAGACTCCCTTGAACAGCAAGGAGATCCAACCAGCTCATCCTAAAGGAAATCAGTCCTGAATATTCATTGGAAGGACTGACACTGAAACTGAAACTCCAATACTTTGGCCATCTGATGCAAAGAACTGACTCATATGAAAAGACCCTGATGCTGGGAAAGACTGAAGGTGGGAGGAGAAGGGGATGACAGAGGATGAGATGGTTGGATGGACATGAGTTTGAGTAAGCTCTGGGAGTTGGTGATAGACAGGGAAGCCTGGAGTGCTGCAGTCCATGGGGTCACAAAGAGTTGGACACGACTGAGCGAGTGAACTGAATTCAACTGAACAAACTTGAATAAATGGTCATCATCGGTGAAATGACATAGAGCACTACAGCAGTTAACACCTCAGACTCCAGGCTCAGAGAGCAGAACACACTAGCCACTGTTGGCTCTGCCACCACTGCATGTGGGCCTGTGGAAAAGCAACACATCCTAAGGCTTTTATTTCTCCATCTGCAAACTGTAGTGTCAAAAAAAAAAAGAAAGTATTGACCATGAATGACAAGTTGGTCATCTAATACAGCTTTTATTTCAAACCTCCTTGTCCCTTGCTCATGTCAACTACAAATTGGCACTTTGCATGGGCACTTGCCATCCAGCTCTACAAGGATTAAATTATGTGCTGCTGCAGCTGCTGATTTTCAGTACCCCCGGAAAGGAGTTCAAGGTGGAGATCAGGAATGAGGCACGCTCTGTTCAGGCAGTGGGGAAATCTGGCAGGACAGATCTTCAGATAGTTAGTATATTTTCACGAGCTGGTTTATGAGCCCAATTCCTGTATCTCCTTATGTCTAAAATAAACATTAAAATCTTTCATAGTGATGAAAGTTCCTCATGACTAGCAGAAAGTGTCATGAGACTAGCAGAAAACTTCTGGAAAAATTTATGCCTGATTGCATGTACTACCCCTTCACCAAAATCTTATACATACTGACCTTCCCCCTCCTTCTTAGAGCAGTTTCTCAGAGCTATCCAAGGTGCTGTCTCACAGGCTGCTGTCTTCATTTTGCCCCAAGTAAAATTTAACTCTCATGTTGTACATTTCTTAAATCAACATCCATACCTATGTGAGGTATGTGTGAGCTAAGTCCCTTCAGTCATGTCTGACTCTTTGCAACCCTATGAACTGAAGCCCACTAGGCTCCTCTCCATGGGATTCTCCAAGCAAGAATACTAGAGATGGATTGCCATGCCCTCCTCCAGGGAATCTTCCCAACCCAGGGATCGAACCTGCATCTCTTATGTCTCCTGCATTGGCAGGCGGGCTTTTACCATGAGCACCACCTGGGAAGCCCTATGTGAGGTGGGAAGCTTAAACAGTTACTTTTGTAGCTACTCTTGCTGCTAGGATATACCAGGGGATATAAAGTTAGATTTCTCGCCATTTAAGTAAATGTGGAAATCTGCTGGAGACTTCTGGGTAAACTCTGCCCTCCAAAAAATTTTATAACTGCCCCTTCCCTCCTCTTTCCTTGCTTTAGATGATAATGTGATGCCAGGAGCTGTGAAGAAAACGTTCAGGATAAGATGTCAAGGGATGGAGCCGAGGGTTGCTGCTATAGTTAGTGGTCAAGGAAGGAATCTCTGGTAAGATAGCACACAAGTAGATTCTTGAAAGAACTGAGAGAGTACGCTATTTGGATAGGGAGGGAAAGATGTTCTAAGCAAGGAGCAGCAAGTACAAAGGTCCTGAGGCAGAGGTAATACATTAAATTCCCTACATATGAACCTTCAAGTTGTGAATGTTTAAAGATGCAAACGTATGTTCCATCAGCACCAGGTGTGAGTGAAATTGCAGTCTGCCCTCCATCCCCTATTGCTGACCATCCTTCAGCTCTCCCACCTCCCCAGCCGCCTCCAGTCAGTAACTCTTCTTGCCTGTTCACTGGATGCCAGCCCCAGTATGCCAGGACTGTACTACTGTACTTGTCAAGGGACAATACTGTAAAACTAAAAATGTTTTCTTGTTTTTTATGTATTATTTGTGTGAAAGTATGATAAACCTATTACAGTATTATATAACCCACTGTGTTAGTTAGGCACCTAGGATAACTGTTGGACTTACGAACACATTGGACTTAACAAATGTGCTCCTGAAACAGAACGCATTTGTATGTAGGGAACTTACTGTAGGGGACTTCCTCTGTTTCTGAAAACTGAACAAGGAAGAGATCAGGGTGGCTGAGGAAGTGAAGAGGGCTCGGAGATGAAATCATAAAGGTCACCAAGGGCCAGGTCACTTAGGCCTTGTATTCGGTGGAAAGGAATTTAACTTTACTGTGGGAGATGAGGAGCCTTCAGAAGGTTGCCCAACTTAACCGAAAATAATAGCCACTAGAAATTTTTGTCTGTCTGAGACACTTGGGATCTCAACATCCTCATGTGATTTTCATTTCTTCCCCTCTGTAGCATAAGCTTCTCTACATCAGGGAATTTAGGTTTGTGTGTAAGAGTGTGGCTATAGAGATAGACCGGTACAGAAACAGATAGTATAGTCCATATAGTCAAAGCTATGGTTTTTCCAGTAGTCATGCATGGTTGTGAGAGCTGGACCATAAAAAAGGCTGAGCACTGAAAAATGGATGCTTTCAAATTGTGGTGCTGGAGAAGACTCTTGAGAGTCCCTTGGACAGCAAGGAGATCAAACCAATCAATCCTAAAGGAGATCAACCTTGAATATTCATTGGAAGGGCTGATGCCGAAGCTGAAGCTCCAATCCTTTGGCCACCTGATGCAAAGAGCCGAATCATTGGAGAAGACCCTGAATCTGGGAAAGATTGAGGGCAGGAGGAAAAAGGGACAACAGAGGACGACATGGTTGGATGGCATCACCAACTCAATGAACATGCATTTGAGCAAACTCCAGGAGATAGTCGAGGACAGAGGAGCCTGACATGCTGCAGTCCGTGGGGCTGCAGAGTCAGACATGACTTAGTGACTGAAGAACAACAACAGCAAGCATATACTGAGTCACAGCCACTGTTGGGCCTAACACAGCACCAGGCACATGGTAAATGTAATCAACATTTGGTTTATTGTTTATCTGAGTCTATTAAATGATAATCAGAGACTCTCTACAGTTCTTGATTGAAGACCATGCATGTGACATGACAATGTGTCAGGGTCACTGCATTATCTTATACATGCTGCAGACATACTTCCTGTGTTCTGACACTGGCCTCTTGCTTGCCTAGAGCCCTGGCCTATCTAAGAACATCACTGCTTTTCTTACTAATACATACATGCACATGCACATACACACACACATCTGATTTTAAAAGCTTAGCAATGAATGGGGTTTTTTTTTTTTAACTGAAGGTATCACACAGAACAGAGGACAGCATGACACCCTATTCCACACAACAAAACTTAAACTAAGTCCAACACTAAGCATGTCAGTCTTCTCTTCAAATTTTCTCCACACACTCTCCCTGCTGCTCCATCTCTCCTCATGTCCATCTCCCTAGAGCCTCTAAAAGGTCCCTTTTGTTTGGCCCCAGCAATCCATATCTTCCTCTTATTAACAGATTTCATACTCCACTCATCAAAGTAGAAAGCCCCAAAGTTAATCTATATAACTGTCTTTATAAGTCACACTTGACTCTGGCCCACTTACAGTGCCCGTGCAAGGCTGGCCTCATTATCCACCAGAAGTTCAGAGAACTTCAAAGTGGCAAAGCTGGGATCTGAACAACCTTCCTTCTTTTTTTTTTTTTTTCACTTTAGTGACAGGATGAGCTTCAAAATGTTTTGTTACAATTTTATAAACAGAAAAATTGAACCACTTATGGAATCAACCTAATTTTTTATTTAAAGCATCTCATGTTTGCAAAGTTCTCATCCTGCTAATTGTACCGGCATGTTAAACAGCTGTTGCCTTATTTTATTACAAGTAAAAAAAGATTTAGGATAAAGAAAATTATTTTAGAATTGTCTAAATGATCTAAACTTTGTCATTTTCCTTTGATCTAAATGACAAGTCATGCTTCAGTTGTTGCTCAGTCACTAAATTGTGTCTGACTCTTTGTGACCCTATGAACTGCAGCACACTAGGATTCCCTGTCCTTCACCATCTCCTGGAGTTTGCTCAAACTCACGTCCATCGATTCGGTGATGCCATCCAACAATCTCATCCTCTGTCATCTCCTTCTTCTTTTGCCTTCAATCTTTCCCAGCATCATGACCTTTTCCAACGAGTTGGCTCTTCACACTTCAGAAGAATATGTGGATGTAGTTTCCACAGAACAGCATGTTTGACTAGAAAATGAAACACTTGGAACAAATGCAAAAATAAACAAGATCTAAGGACAACAGAGAATAACTGGAACTGTCCTGGGCAATCCAAGTAATTACATCACCTACCTACACCTATACCTACATCCATCTCTTCCTATAAAGATCACTCCAGTCCCTTAAAACTTACATTCAGTTCAGTTCAGTTCAGTCACTCAGTCGCGTCCGACTCTTTGCAACCCCACGAATCGCAGCATGCCCGTCCTTCCTTCCTGCACTCAGGACCACCCTCTGTGTGTTGGAAGAGCCTCCCCAGGTGGCCTCCCACACAGATGGGCAAGGACATGGTTTCCCTGAGTGCTGTAGCCCTGGAGCTCCAGGTCAGAGATGCTCACATCGCACCAGACACCAGGAGAACCATGACTTTCTGGTTTGGAGTCTGATGACTTGTCAGACCTTGGGCCAGTCATTTCTCCTCCACATTTTCCAGGTATAACAAGAAGACTTGGCAGAAGCATTTGAGATTAACTACTAAATAGTTAAGAAGTCAGCTTTTTGAACAACAAAATCAAAGTTTGGGTCTTAAAACCCTTCGGGGGTTGACTCAAAATCCGATCTCTATATTGAAAAGAAGCTTTTCCTCTTTCTTCCCATTTCCTTCCTAACTTCCACTGCTCTGCTCTCTTGAATATATACATTTTCTCTTGAGGCTTTCAGGACACTATGCAATAACCGTCAAGGCACATGAAGCACATGAGTGGTCTAAGTGTGAAGTCACTGGTGTGTTACACAGCTGTCATTACAAATGAGTCGCATATAGGAGCACATTCACACACATGAATGACATCATCTGACCAAGACTGAACTCATAGTAGAATAACCAACAGGGGGGATCAAAGTTAGACTCTCAACCACTGATTGCAAAGTCTGTGAATGAAAGAAGACTCTAGAAAAAAATAAACAGTTCATCCGGCTTTAGTGGATATCTCTGAAATGGAAGCAAAAATTGGGGGTTAAGGGGATAAACTTGCCTCCATGGCGTATTTATTGCATCTTGAACTCTTTCAAGCACTTGGCTTATCATTAAACATTAATTTCCCTAGAAACTGCAGCTTTCACTTCTTGGAGCTGTAGCAATTAAGGGCAGTTTTGGCTGGGCAGCTCTGACTTCCTGGCATGAATCTGCGAGCTCTGTGGCCTTTGCACCACAGTTTTTACAAGACTTCTTAGTTTTCTGGGAAATACAGGATAAATCCTGCCCTAATGTAATAACTTGGGTCAGACCTGAAAACAGAATCATAGTAATAAACAAACTGCAATTGTTGAGAGGAAGCTACAGCTATTGATTCGCCCTCCATTTTATCCCTAAGTAAGGCAACTTAGGACCTTCAAAGCATGCTTTTTGTTTCTGAACCATCTGAACTGTCAACTGAAATTGATACTTTCACTTCTGAGGAGTTAACTCACAAAAGGGCCACACGATGTCTTGGAAATCTGGTTTCATTCATCCTGGTCCCCTCTCCCAGGAAGGGATGCGGTGTCGCACCTGAAGGTGCAGGAACAATTTACTGAAGTCACAGAGTGCATCACTGCTCTGAGAACAGAGGTATGATCCCAGGACCCAGGCTATTTTATTTACTCACTTCATGCCTGGCAATCTTCATTGTCATCGGCCATTCTGATTCTCTGATAAAAACACACTGTGGGTCTTTTGAGCTGATGTGTTCTTTGAGTCTCTGAAAGATTCTGAACTCAGGACAGATGGAATCATTTTTCTTTGGTAGGCAACTGTCTTTGCAATAGATAAGGTTGGGTTGATTCTTGATTATTCAGATTAAATGGAGGGGAGCAGAGAAGAAAAGCACAAGTTAATCACAAAGTCATTAATTGTGCACAATGATTTGTCTCCAAGGATGTTCACTGTCACACTTTCACAAGGAAAATGTTTCTTTTCTCTCAAGAGATTTCACAACTAGATAGAATAAAACATTCATGATGAAAGGCAGGCAGTTTTTATTCTTTGGTTTTTTTACAAAATGTAAAGCTGCCAAATATTCCTTACTGCAAAAAAATACCAGAGAGAGAAGAAAGATAAAAGCTGATGAAAGATGATGCTGTTGTAATTTGGAAGCTTAAGGAAGGATGAGCCTTTGTGAACAGCATGACTGAAGGGCAAGGTCACACAACATGCCGAGTCATGAGGATGGGCCCAGGGAGTGGCAGGGCTCAGGCTCACCCTTGAATATCTGAGAGGCTACATCATGGGCACCAGAGGCCTGGAGAGTGGGCAAGGGTGTACATCACACTTACAGTGGGACCTGAAAAGAATAACGCCTAGGTATTGAGAATATAAGAGACTCTTTCACTCATCAGATAGGATATATCAGACTGCACAGATCACAGTGAAGCATTTATAAATCCTACTGGTGGGCAGGAGGGACCTGATCAAAGAGGCTGGCTTTGAAGATGAAGCCTTTGCAATGAGTAGCTGTGTCATATCAGACATATCACATTTGGAGCCTTGATTTCTCATAACTGCTATGAGGATAAAATGAGTTAATACAGAAGAAGGCTTTAACAAAGCTACTGGCATATGATAAGCCCTTAAAACCTGTTCACAAATATTATTGTTGTTGTTGCTGATACTATTGCCATCTTATTTTCAAAAGTCATTTTCCCATTCCTTAAGCATGAGCTGCACATAATGACTTCTAGAGAGTTTGGTATGCAAAAGGGAGAAATGAATAATCTTTCAGTGTAGAACTTGATAAACATTATCTCAGCCCAGCGATCAAGGTCAACATCCACAGTGATAAGTCATGTTCATCATATGTACCCTTGATGTGATGTCATGAAATGGCTCTGTAGTATTCTGTGACCTCTGTGGTATTCTTCCAAAATATCCATAACTCAAGTCTAACCAATCAGACAACCCCTCAGAGAGACGGCCATCCTGTAAAATACCAGACCAGTACTCCTCAAAATTGTCAAACTCTCCAAAAACTAGGAAAGTCTAGTTTTATAGTCCAGAGGAGTCTAAGGAGATGTGACAACTGAGTATAATGTGTATCCTGAATGGGACCTGGGGCAGACAATTAGGGACATGAGGGGAAAATGATGAAATCCAAATAAAGTATGGTGTTTAGTTAGTAATAGTGTATCAATATCGGTTCATAAGTTCTGGCCCAGGTACTACACTAAAGCAAAATGCTAAATGTTAAAGCAAAATGTTAACAGGAGGGAAAACTGAGTGAAAGATGTACAGAAACTCACTGTACTATCTTAGCAACTATTCTGTAAAACTCTTCTTTAAAAAAAAAAAAAGTTTATTTACCAACAGGCACATGAAAAGATGCTTAGCATTGCTAATGGTCAGGGAAATGCAAATCAAAACCATAGTGAGGTATCACCTCACTTCTGTCAGAATGGCCATCATCAACAAGGCCAATTACAAATGTTGGTGAGGATGTGGAGAAAAGGGAACCCTCGTACACTGTTGGTGGGAATGTAAATTGAAGCAGCCACTATGGAAACTAGTACAGAGGTTTCTCAAAAATCTGAAAACAGAACTACCATGTGACCCAGCAATTTCACTTCTGGGTATATATACCTGAAAAAAATCAAAACCAGTAACTTGAAAAGATACACGCACCTCAGTGTTCACAGTAGCATTATTTACAGCTGCCAAGGTATGCAAGCAACCTAAGTGTCCATCCCAGGAGAATGGATAAAGAAGATATGGGACACACACACAACGGAATACTATTCCGTCATAAAAAGGATGGATTTTTCCTGTCTGCAGCAACATGGATGGACTTGGAGGCCATTATGCTAAGTTAAATGAATCAGAGAGAGAAAGACAAATACGTTATGATACCACTTATATGTGGAATCTAAAAAAATACGATAAACTAGTGAATAAAAAAAAGCAGCGGCTCACAGACACAGAGAACAAACTAGGGGTTGCCAGTAAGAGGAGGGAGGGGGATGGGCAATGTAAGGGTCAGGAGGAAAAAGGGTTCCTATGGGAGTATATGAAGTCACATGTGTGAAACTTTTGAAAATTGTAAAGCACTATAGAATTTAAAAATAAAGTTACCCAAATATTGCAAAATTTAAAAACCTGGGTTAAAAATAAAAGTTCATTTAATGAATAAACAAAAGAGGCAGGTATGAAGCATACGAAGGATGTTTCACATGGCTCTTCACACATCAGAAGGGAGGAGGGGCAGAGAGCAGACTTCACAACCTCTGTGATCCAACTCGGATCTAGTGTGGCATCATTTTCCCACTGAGCAGCCCACAGGCCCACTTCACTGCCCCAAGCCTGTTTTCTCAGTGGGTTCTATCCTCCTTGTCCTGCTGTGAAGTCCTGATCCCTGAAGGTCTTTCCCTGACAATAGTTTTTCCTCCTCTAGTTGCTGTGAACACAATTCACCTCCATAACTCACATCTTTTCATTTTAAATGTTTGGCAGGGAAGCAGAAAGCAGATCATCAACACAATCAGTGGCGGATTTTTACACAGGCTTACTCTAAAGCTTGATTCTCTTTCTGAGACAGTAACTTAAAAAAGTGACCCAATATTTACTAAGCACATATTCAATGCCAAACATCAGTCTAAACACTGTATAAAGAGATTCCACATAATCTTCACACATAGGCTACATTGGTATGCCCATTTCACAGGTGAGAAAAAGGGAGCACAGACATTTCAGTGACTTCTACGAGGTCACACACTGACCTGTAACCAGCTAGTTGTATCCAGGGCACAGTAAAAATGAAATTTAGCAAATGGCCCTCACCCACAACACAGAAAGTTGGACATAAAATTCAGTGAACATAGAATGATGGATCTCCAGTCAGTTGCCCCTTTACCTCCAATGATGAATCTTAACTTAGAACCTTCCAGACAAATCAGGAGGCATTGCTTCAACAAATAAAACACGTCTTCACTGATTGGACTTTTTAATCTATTAATTTACAACAAATATTTCTGACTCCTAATTGCACACATCCCCCACGCTAGTAAAGTAATGCTTAAAATTCTCCAAACCAGGCTTCAGCAGTACGTGAACCGTGAACTTCCAGATGTTCAAGTTGGTTTTAGCAAAGGCAGAGGAACCAGAGATCAAATTGCCAACATCCGCTGAATCATGGAAAAAGCAAGAGAGTTCCAGAAAAACATCTATTTCTGCTTTATTGACTATGCCAAAGCCTTTGACTGTGTGGATCACAATAAACTGTGGAAAATTCTGAAAGAGATGGAAATACCAGAGAATATTCCCATACCAGAATATATTCCCAGAGATGGGAATACCAGAGCCTCTTGAGAAACTTGTATGCAGGTCAGGAAGCAACAGTTAGAACTGGACATGAAACAACAGACTGGTTCCAAATAAGAAAAGGAGTACGTCAAGGCTGTATATTATCACACTGCTTATTTAACTTATATGCAGAGTACATCATGAGAAACGCTGGGCTGGAAGAAGCACAAGCTAGAATCAAGATTGCCGGGAGAAATATCAATAACCTCAGATATGCAGATGTCACCACCCTTACGACAGAAAGTAAAGAAGAACTCAAGAGCCTCTTGCTGAAAGTGAAAGAGGAGAGTTTAAAAGTTGGCTTAAAGCTCAACATTCAGAAAACAAAGATCATGGCATCCAGTCCCATCACTTCATGGCAAACAGGTGGGGAAACAGTGGAAACAGTGGCTGACTTTATTTTTCTGGGCTCCAAAATCACTACAGATGGTGATTGCAGCCATGAAATTAAAAGATGCTTACTCCTTGGAAGGAAAGCTATGAGCAACCTAGACAGCTTATTAAAAAACAGAGACATTACTTTGCCAACAAGGTCCATCTAGTCAAGGCTATGGTTTTTCCAGTAGTCATGTATGGATGTGAGAGTTGGACTATAAAGAAAGCAGAGCGCCAAAGACTGATGCTTTTGAACTGTGGTGTTGGAGAAGACTCTTGAGAGTCCCTTGGACTGCAAGGAGATCCAACCAGTCCATCCTAAAGGAAATCAGTCCTGGGTGTTCATTGGAAGGACTGATGTTGAAGCTGAAACTCCAATACTTTGGCCACCTCATGCGAAGAGCTGACTCATTTGAAAAGACCCTGATGTTGGGAACGATTGAGAGAGAAGGAGAAGGGGGCGACAGAGGATGAGATGGTTGGATGGCATCACCGACTCAATGGACATGGGTTTGGGTACGCTCCAGGAGTTGGTGATGGACAGGGAGGCCTGGCGTGCTGCAGTTCATGGGGTCACAAAGCGTCGGACATGACTGAGCGACTGCAGTGAACTGAACTGATCCTATCTCTGAATCTTAGTGACCAACTAGCCTATTTCTATGTCTCACTTCAAGCCTTGGCCTTGACTCCAAACTGAAATAGGACTGGTGATGGGCTGCAATTACTTTCTGCATTCAAAACACCAGATAACACAATATTGCAAAATCAACTACACGTCAGTTAAAAAATTAAAAATCTGACAATTTAATGAATTGATTTTCAGACTTTGTCAAACTCTCCCTAGTTTTATTACATTGCCTAATTTTTGGCCATGTAATAAACCCATCTGAATTGGGTAATGCTCAGTAAAACAGTCTTATTCCACAGGTGATATATTTACTTGAGGCTTACTCCAAAATCTATCTGCCATGAAGTGATGGGACCAGAGGCCATGATCTCAGTTTTCTGAATGTTGAGGTATAAGCCAACGTTTTTACTCTCCTCTTTCACTTTCATCAAGAGGCTCTTGAGTTCTTCTTTACTTTCTGCCATAAGGGTGGTGACATCTGCATATCTGAGGTTACTGATATTCCTCTCAGCAATCTTGATTCCAGCTTGTGCTTCCTCCAGCCCAGCGTTTCTCATGATATACTCTGCATATAAGTTAAACAAGCAGTGTGATAATGTATAGCCTTGACGTACTCCTTTTCCTATCTGGAACCAGACTGTTGTTCCATGTCCAGTTCTAACTGTTGCTTCCTGACCTGCATACAGGTTTCTCAAGAGGCAGGTCAGGTGGTTTGGTATTCCCATTTCTTTCAGAATTTTCCACAGTTTATTGTGATCTGCACAGTCCAAGACTATGGCATAGTCAATAAAGCAGAAATAGATGTTTTTCTGAAACTCTCTTGCTTTTTCCATGATCTAGTGAATGTTGACAATTTGATCTCTGGTTCCTCTGCCTTTTCTAAAGCCAACTTGAACATCTGGAAGTTCACAGTTCACGTATTGCTAAAGCCTGGCTTGGAGAATTTTAAGCATTACTTTACTAGCATGGGAGATGAGTGCAATTGTGCAGTAGTTTGAGCATTCTTTGGGATTGCCTTTCTTTGGGACTGGAAGGAAAACTGACCTTTTCCAGTCCTGTGGCCACTGCTGAGTTTTCCAAATGTGCTGGCATATTGAGTGCAACACTTTCACAGCGTCATCTTTCAGGATTTGAAATAGCTCAACTGGTATTTCATCACCTCCACTAGCTTTGTTCGTAGTGATGCTTCCTAAGGCCCACTTAACTTCACATTCCAGGATGTCTGGCTCTAGGTGAGTGATCATACCATCGTGATTATCTGGGTCATGAAGATCTTTTTTGTACAGATCTACATTCAGAAAACTAAGATCATGGCATCTGGTTCAATCACTTCATGGCAGATAGATGGGGAAACAATGGAAACAGTGTCAGACTTGATTTTTTTGGGCTCCAAAATCACTGCAGATGGTGATTACAGCCATGAAATTAAAAGATGCTTACTCCTTGGAAGGAAAGTTATGAGCAACCTAGACAGCATATTAAAAAGCAGAGACATTACTTTGCCAACAAAGGTCCGTCTGGTCAGGACTATGGTTTTTCCAGTGGTCATGTATGGTTGTTAGAGTTGGACTATAAAGAAAGCTGAGCACAGAAGAATTGATGCTTTTGAACTGTGGTATTGGAGAAGACTCTTGAGAGTCCCTTGGATTGCAAGGAGATCCAACCAGTCCATCCTAAAGGAGATCAGTCCTGGGTGTTCATTGGAAGGACTGATGCTGAAGCTGAAACTCCAATACTTTGGCCACCTCATGTGAAGAGTTGACTCATTGGAAAAGACCCTGATGCTTGGAAAGATTGAGGGCAGGAGGAGAAGGGGATGACAGAGGATGAGATGGTTGGATGGCATCACCGAATCAATGGACATGGGTTTGGGTGGACTCCAGGAGTTGGTGATGGACAGGGAGGCCTGGTGTGCTGCAGTTCATGGGGTCGCAAAGAGTCGGACATCACTGAGCAACTGAACTGAACTACTCCAATATAAAAAGTCATTACCAATATCTAACTAGTCACTAAGCACAATTAACCATAACTAACCATAACTAGCCTTAACCATCACTAGATTTTTTGAACATCTCCTAAGTATGTAGACTGAGTGCTTTACAATCATATCATATTTGATATTAATAATGATAGTTAACTAAGGCCTTATTCTTCCATTTTAGAGTTGAAGAAAACAGGCTTAGAGAAGTTAAGGCACTTGCATGAAGTCAAACAGGACACAGGTAAAGGAGTGAATATTTGAGCACAAATTCACTGGATCCAAAACTTGAAGACCTCGCGCTAGTCTACAAGCACCCTCCCCACTTCTGACCTTTCCTTGACTCATGACCTCACCATCATATTCCTGACCTCACCATCACCATCCCAGCTTCATTCAGAACCTCTTCCTTCCCTCCTTGTAATGCCCTGTCCTTTACAGCATTCTCTCCAGTCCAGGGTGTCAACTTTCTCCTCTGATAAAAGCCACCATGTAAAGTGAAGGCCAGGAGGAAGCTGGTGCCAGAAGTGGCCAGAAGTGACTGCTGCTGCCACTGACCCCAGGTCACACCTGTGCATCTTACCTGGCATCTCTGAGAAAAACCCACCTCAGGTCCTTTGACAGCTGAACAAGCCGTCAAACCTCTGTAAGCCTTGGGTATTTTTCCTACAAATGAATGTTGACTGTTCTGTCTACTCAACATCCATGAAATACACATGGATCATTTTAGCAGAAATTTCCCTATCTTAATTGCATTTATCAATAAAAGCTTACAGAGGAGGATGGGAAATTCTATAGGCAAAAAGCATCAGGTGCGTAGATTCCACATAACATGCACATAGCTAAGCACATTCAGGCTGTTATTCTTTTGACACTCACAGCAAACTTAACGGTACAAAGTATTACTGATAAGATCATTGTGGCCCCAAGATAGTAAAGGACTTGGACAATATAACATAACTAAAGAAGCATCTATTCCTTAAATATGGACAAAATAGATTAAAATGTCTTTAAAACTGTGATGAATGAGACCCACAAATCTCAACTGAATGCATGAATGGGTTTCTGAAGTGGTATACTGTCAGATCTCCTTCAGTTCATAAATTCCTTCCAAAAGCTAAGAACCAAACATTATACCAGACATGTACCAAAAATAGTACGCTATTCTCATGAGTTGCATAAATAGTTTTCAACATAAAATGACAGCATTTGATCACCTCTCTATTACTTAAAGATCTAGGAATCACATTGCACTGTGAGCTCCTAAAGCATAAAATGTAGTTAGTACCTTGTTTTCCCCCTGGCACCTGATGTGGTACCTGAACTGAATCCAATAGAAATGAACTGAATCAAACAGAATCTTCTTGGGCAAGGGGAAAGACAACACCATCATTAACATTTCAGCTACTCTATGTTGCAGACATAAGATCCAGTGTAGAGGATCCATGTGACTGACCTCTAAGGAGGAGGAGGTTAATATTACTGATGTTATTATTAATATCAGAATCCATACAATAAAAACAAAATTATATTCTTGGCAGCCATGAGTTATTAAGATAATTCATAGGAATGAAGAAACTGACCACAACACTAATGGCTAAAATTTATTAGCCAAAGAGTCATGCAAAGTATTTTTTTGTGCACATTTTTTCTTTTTCTCCCTACTCTGGGTCCTAAGCGGATAATATTGTCTAGTTAAGGGCACTATACAGGGCAGATCTCTTGAGGTTTATGCTATTATTATCTACATATTATAGATGAGGAAAATGAGCCTTTGAGATGTGCAACAAATTGCCTAAGTTCATACACCTAATGAATTACAGATCTGGAACGTGAACTCAGGTCAAGTTCAAGTGTAGAGGCTTAACCATCATGCTACCCAACCTCCCCTTCAGGTGTGAAGCCCAGCTCAAGGGAGATGGACTGAGCCCAGGGCACCCCATCTCCCTCACCCAGCAGCAAAGAAAAGTATGAAAACCAGTATCCACCACTCAGCGTGCATCCTTTCTTCCTCTGATGCTCTTTCCAGAAAGCTCAAAACCTCTTTATACCTGCCTTAAAACCAAATAATCTAGTTCTTCCACATTTTTCTTCTTAACAAGGGCTTTACTCCCACTCAATCACTCCCTTACTATTTGCCTTTCTCCTCCTCCAGAGAACTTATTGAAAAGTCACACCCTTTTGGTCTTTAGTACAAATCAATAGTCCATCTTGGGGAATAGATTTCCTCTCCCTTGAGGCTTCTGTGTCTATAATCTGCTGCAGAAATTGGAATGCAGAGAGGCTGGGACCAGAGTTGCTTTACCCCCCATGAACACTGTTAAGTCAGCCGTGGAAGCCTGAATGCTACAAATGCCCTGCAGGGTTTGTTTGCTGGTGAGACAGACACTGCGAGGGGCCCCAAATAAATCATTAATAAGATCACCGTCCTTGTGATGGGCTGAAAAACAAGCAACCCCGCATACATTGTTTGTTTCCTAGGAATGCAATGCCCGAGGCAGCCTGAACACAGGAAGTGGCCTGTTGAACTGAAGGAGCAGTGGTCTTAAAGCCTAAAGACCTGGTTGGCCCATCTCTGATGAGGTACACAACCTTGGGCAGGTCACTTAACTTCCCTGAGTCTCAATGTCCTCAGACATAAATGGGAGCTAACATTGTTTCTTTAATGGTACACAATCCATGTGAATACAAGTCAGAAATCTACAAGTCATCCTTGTTTCTTCTGTTTTTCCCCCCAGGACCCCATCTATTTCTGAACTCTGTTGATTTCATATCTTAAGTACCTCCCAAGTCTCCCTGTCTCCATTTCCACCAGCTACATTACTTCAGGCATTAGGATATCCTCACTAGACTAATATTAGGTCCTTCTAACCAATCCCTCTGTTCCTAGTTCAGCACCATCATCAATTCTTTCTTGTATAGCAGCTGGTTATTGTGCTAAAGTACGCATCTCATCATGCTGATCCTGACTAAAAGTATTATATGACTCTCCTTCACTTAAGAATAAAATGCAAACTTGCCAGCCTATGATACAAAGCCCTCCATGACTTTGATCTTACATACCTTAAGAGTTAGGTATCTTCAGATGCAAGTGACAGAATCACCTCTCCAATAGGCTTACCTACAGAGGAGAACTTACTCACATAGGAAAACTAAAAAAGCGTGGGGCAGATCAGGTACAACAGGGTCTAAAGGCTCAGTCAGTCTCATTAAAAAGCTGTTTCTCGTCATCGTTTGCTTTGCTTTTCTCATAGTGACTTTTTTCTTGTTTAGGCTCTTCCCACTCAATAACAAGTTTACCCCCAGAAGTTTCAGGGTTGCCTAGTCCTTATTTAGTAATTCCCTGGAAAGAGAACATCTTCTTCTCACTAATTTTAACAAGTCACAAGGCAAAGCCACAATAGTCTGCCTTGGGTCATGGGTCCCAAATCCTTAACTAGACACTGTGACTAGGAGGGAAATGGTGACAAGACAGGGTCATCCAGAAGGCCTGGCTGGCACAATCCTGTCTAAAATACATGACTGAACAGTAGAGTTAGCCACAGAAATCAGACTGCTATCACCAAAGTAATGCTAGCCTGGCAGAAACAATACCTATTTTATTGTCCTCACCCATAAGAATGTCTCTCCCACTCTAGGCTCTAAAATTTAGTGGCTTAAAATTATTTTATTTTATTCATGATTTTCTGGAGGTCAGGAATTCAGAAAGGGCTTAGTTCCTGGCTGGGGTCTCCCTTGTGGATGCAGTGAGATGTAGGCTGGGGCTGTAGACATCTGAGGACTCGCCTGGATTGGATGTCCAAGATAGCTCTTTCATAAAATGACTATAGTGCTGCCTGATGGGAGCTCAGCTGGACTATTAACTGAGTGCCTACACATGGCTTCCTCAGCATGGAAGTCCTCCTTCAACTGGATGGGGTTCTCACATTGCAACCCAGGGTTTGGTACCCTGGCAATACAGCAAAAAGGGGGAAGCCACATCACCTTTTCTGACCTGGCCTCAGAAGCTAGGCCACGTCACTTTTCTGGGTTCTATTGATTACAAGGCTTCCCAGATCCAAGAGGAGGGGACATGGACCACATCTTGGTATAAGAGGAATATCAGAGACTTCACTGATGGTCCAGTAGTTAAGACTCCCTGCTTCCAATGCAGGGGGTGTGGGTTTGACCCCTGGTTGGGGAACTAAGATCCCACATGTGCAGTAGGCCAAAAATAAATTAATAAATAAAGCATAAATTTACAAAAAGAAAGAAAATGAGAATATTCTGAACAGAAAAAAAATATTTAAAAAGAGGAATATCAAATAACTTGTAGCCACAATCATTTTCTATTGTTTTATGAACACATTCCTATCAACAATTTTTGCCTTTCTGGATGCATTTCTCCCTGTCCAGAATATCCTTTATATCTGCTTTGTCTTTCTACCAAACTCCCCTCTCCCAAGGCATACCCTGACTACAAAGCTTCTACTTTCCCCTCTCCTTTGAGGGAGGGCCATATGCTGAGGACACAATCCCTATAATAAAGCTTTTCTTCTGACGTGTTGTAACTCTTTACCTCTATCTCTATCAATAGCCTTTGCTCCTTGAAGGCAGGGACAAAATTCTTATTTGCCTCTATGCTTCACATACTATCTCTCATAGGGCTTTAGGACATGTTTGCCAAAAGACAGAATTAGATTATAGAGCCAGAGAGCTTTTCAAATGTTAAAGTGCTATTCAAACAAAGGCTGTCATTATTTACAAGATAAGTGAACCTTTTATTGAGGAAAATGTAATAGCTTCTAGTGATAGTCTTCTGCCTGACAAATTCTAAATGGATAATCCATTTGACTGTTAAAAAAAATTATTAAAAATTTTTTTATCTTTCTTTCTCCAGCTTAAGTACTAGTGACATCTAGTTGCTTGTCCTTTATTATTTGGATCACTGATCTCCAGATTTTACCAACAAGTCACCTTTCCAGGGACCTGTTTAATCAGGCCAACCCTTCTCTACATCACGTTCATACCATCTAATTTTCCTGATCCCATACTTATTTTCTTTAAGTAGTCTTCTATTTATTCAGTATATATTTTCTAAGTACTTAAGGGCCTACTATGTATGAGGCGTTATGATGGACTCCAGGGGTTCAGTGAAAAACAAGTTACAATTCCTCCAACAAGAACCTACCTCAGTGCCTGGTGGAAAAAGAAAATGTCAACAGAAAGTGGTGGATGTTAAGCCAGAGGCCTGCAGAGAGGAGTATGGAGGTGGGTATTTAATCCTGTCTGGGGCAGATAAGACAGACTCTAGGAGGAAACAGCAATACATCTACAAAAAGGGGTAATAGCTAGACTCATAAAGAAGGCAACATCCCAGTGAGAAAGAACTCCCAGGGCCACGGTGCAAAGATAGGAAAGATGTGGGGAAGACTAACGAATAGTTTCATATTCTGGCTGTAAATTATGAGACAGAAAATGGCAGATTTCTGGTTTCTAGCTAATACAGTTGTGAAACAGTCTTGAATTTCAAGCACTAGAGTCTCTGAAAATCTTGAACTAACTGGGAATCTAGTTAATCACCCAAAGAGTTCAGGAAACAATTGTAGAAGATCAAATTCAGGGGAATTTAAAAAATTATTATGGAGCCATTTATCGAAGCCAAGTGGAATCCACTGCTTTAAAAAAAAAATCTAGTCCAAGCTCTACATTTTACCACTTGGGAGAATTTTAGAACAATTTATTCACTGATCCTCAAGACCATGGAATCAAACAAGACTACATGATATTTCTGCCTATCTCAGAATGCTGCTGGGAAAATCATAATGATGGTATAAGCAGAACTCTTTTGTGGACAGTGGTTACTTTTAATTAGCTAGCTTTCTTGCCATTGTTAATCCCAAAGAAAGGCAATGCCAAAGAATGCTCAAACTACCACACAATTGCACTCATCTCACATGTTAGTAAAGTAATGCTCAATATTCTCCAAGCCAGGCTTCAACAGTACATGAACCGTGAACTTCCAGATGTTCAAGCTGGATTTAGAAAAGGCAGAGGAAACAGAAACCCAATTGCCAACATCTGGAGGATCATTAAAAAAGAGAGTTCCAGAAAAACATCTATTTCTGCTTTATTGACTATGCTAAAGCCCTTGACTGTGTGGATTACAACAAACTGTGGAAAATTCTTCAAGAGATGGGAATACCAGACCACCTGACCTGCCTCCTGAGACAACTGTATGCAGGTCAAGAAGCAAGTTAGAACTGGACATGGAACAACAGACTGGTTCCAAATCAGGAAAGGAATACACCAAGGCTTTGTATTGTCACCCTCCTTATTTAACTTATATGCAGAGTACATCATGTGAAATGCCAGGCTAGATGAAGCACAAGCTGGAATCAAGGTTGCTGGGAGAAATATCAATAACCTCAGATATGCAGATGTCACCACCCTTATGGGAGAAAGCGAAGAAGAACTAAAGAGCCTCTTGATGAAAGTGAAAGAAGAGAGTGAAAAAGTTGGCTTAAAGCTCAACATTCAAAAAACTAAGATCATGGCATCTGGTCCCATCACTTCATGGCAAATAGATGGGGAAACAATGGAAACAGTGACAGACTTTATTTTTCTGGGCTCCAAAATCACCGCAGATGGTGACTGCAACCATAAAATTAAAAGATGCTTGCTCCTTGGAAAAAAAGTTATGACCAACCCAGACAGCATATGAAAAAGCAAAGACATTACTTTGCCAACAAAGGTCCATCCAGTAAAGCTATGGTTTTTCCAGTAGTCATGTATGGATGTGAGAGTTGGACTATAAAGAAAGCTGAGCACCAAAGAATTGATGTTTTTGAACTGTGGTGTTGGAGAAGACTCTTGAGAGTCCCTTGGACTGCAAGGAGATCCAACCAGTCAATCCTAAAGGAAATCAGTCCTGAATATTCATTGGAAGGACTGATGCTGAAGCTGAAACTCCAATACCTTGGCCACCTGATGTGAAGAACTGATTCATTTGAAAAGACCCTGATGCTGGCAAAGATTGAAGGCAGGAAGAGAAGGGGGCGACAGAGGATGAGATGGTTGGATGGCATCACTGACTCAATGGACATGAGTTTGAGTAAACTCAGGGTGTTGGTTATAGATGGGTGATAGGCAGGGAAGCCTAGGGTTGCAAAGAGTCAGACACAACTGAACGACTTGACTGACTGACTGACTGACTGCTAAAAGAACACTTCTTTTTTCTTGCTTACTTCACCTTCCTTACTTCATTTCATGTTACCTTGGCCTGACAATTCAGAATACTATTCAGCCATGTCCATATTAAACAATGCAGGACTAAGCACAAGTCCCACTTTGGCTCATGGATGACCAAGTAGTTCTACCTGGTTCAATCAAATAAATTCTATGATTCATAGGAAATGTGAAAAAGAGAAGTTTTCTTTCCGGTGGAGTTGTTAAGTCAGTATAGGTCAAATAAAAAACCACTACAGGGCAACAAGTAAAGAAGTGCCTAAGAAAAACGACCATAAAGGAAAACAGAACAGAGACAAGAGACAGGGAACACTGAGGATAAGAATACCTGGTTACAAATGCCTTTAAAATAAAAATATATCTTGCAGTTGATAATTTCAACTTTTTAAGTGAATTTTACTTTTTCTATACCTTGCAACAATAAAGAGTCCCCTTTTCATGGTTTCAGTTACCTGCAGTTAACCAAGATCTTAAAGTATTAAAAGGAAAATTCTAGGAACAAAAAATTTCATAAATTTTAAATTGTGCACCATTCTAAGAAGTGTGATGTAAATCCATGGCTAATTCATTTCAATGTATGACAAAAACTACTGCAATGATGTAAAGTAATTAGCCTCCAACTAATAAAAATAAATGAAAAAAAAAAAAAAAGAAGTGTGATGAAATCTCACACCATCCTGCTTTATCTCACCTGGGACATGAATTATGTCTTTGTCCAGGATATCCCACCCTTTAGTCATTTAGTAGCCATTTGGTTATCAGACAGGTATGGTGTCCCAGTGCTTATGTTCAAATAATTCTTATTTTATTTAATAATGATCCCAAAGCACATAAGTAATGATACTGGTGATTCAGATATGCTGAAGAGAATCTGTAAAGTGCTTCCTTTAAGTGAAAAGGTGAAAGTTCTTGACTTAAGAAAAAAAATGATACGATGCAGTTACTAACATCTATAGTAAGCAAACTTCTATCCACAAAATTGTGAAGAAAGAAAAAGAAATCCACACTGGTTTTGCTTCTATGACTCAACCTGCAGAAGTTACAGTCCCTGTGCATGGTAAGTATTTAATTAAGATGAAAAATACATTAAATTTATACAATAAGATATTTTGAGAGAGCAGGAGAGAGACCACATTCTGATAACTTTTTTTACAGTGTATTGCTGTAATTGTTATATTTTATGATTTGTTATTTATCTCTTATTGTGCCTAATTTATAAATTAAACTTCATCATAGGTATCTATATATAGGAAAAACACAATATACATAGAGTTTGGTACTATTCACAGTTTCACACATCTACTGTGCATCTTAGAATGTATCCCCTGTGAATAAGGGGGGACTACTGTATTCAAGGTTGTATCATCTAGAAATAGATTTATTTCTTCCTTTCCAATCTCAATGTCTCTATTTTTTTTTTTTTTTGCCTTACTGTTTTGGGTAGAATTCCCAGTACAATTTGGGTAGAAAGTATGAGAACTGTCATTCTTTTATTGTTCCTGATCTTAGGAGGAGAGAAATAAGTCTTTCACCATTAAGCATGATGTTAGCTATGAGTTTTTTGTAGAGTCTTTTATCAGAATGAGGAAGTTCTATTTTATTCCTTGATTGTTGAGTTTCTTTTATTTATTGTAAGAAGATATTGGATTTTTGCAAATGTTCTTCTCTGTTTATTGGACGAGATATATTTTTGCCATAATTATTGACTTCAAAGAAAAAGAAAAAATATTTGGGTATATAAGCAAAAAGACAAAGTCACTGTAAGAAAAAAAAGTCAAATCATCATCAGAAGTATCAATATCAATGCTTTATACCAGAAGACAATGGAATAACATATTTAAGACAATAAATTAAAGTAAATGTGAGCTAAAGATTTTATATTCAGTCAAACAACTTTCAAACATAAAGGCAGAAAACAACCAAAATATAAGAATTCAGACAATAATGTTACCATGAGCCTACATAGTCTATGCCTAAACTTAAAGCATAAACTTTAAAAATCATAACAAGTCAATTTTAAATAAATTTTAGAAGCGCATATTTTTAGAAAAATATAGCTTACCAAACTAACCCTAAAGGCAACAGAAAATGAGAAGAGACTTTACTTATTAAAGAAATTACACCAATAGTTAAAAATTTATCCCAAAACACAGAGAAACATCAGGCTTCCAGAAAATCGGAAAAAACAAAATATTTCCAAACTCTTTTCATGAAACTAGGATAAACTTGAGGACCATGAGAACAAGGAAAATTAACAATTAGGTGAACTTGTGAATATAAATGCAAATATCCTAAGAATATATTAGCACTACATAATCACAGCACTATGTAAAATTATTGTCTTATTGTGCCCAAGTTATGTTTTTTCCAGTAATATAGAAATAGTTTAATAGTAGAAAATTAATATATTTCATAATATTAAGAGATTGAAAGAGAACAACACAGTTCACCTCAATGGATGGGGCAAAGCCAGGCATTAAATAAAATTTTATCAACACTCACTAACAATAAAGCAACTAGCACAGAAAAAATAGAAGGGAACTGTCTTAATTTGTTTAAGGCCATGCCTCTAAATCTACTTTCGTAGTACTTCATATTAAAGGGAAGAAATAAAACCCTCATTATTTAGATACAACATGATTATCTACATTAAAAATAAAAAATAATACACAAACACATTTTGTGAACTAATGACAGTTCAATTGCATTTTTATTCTTTATTAATATTTTATTCTCATTTAGCTACAAATAAAAATTAGCAAATGAATTTTTAGCAGTACATTGTACTATGTTAGAAATAGATTTACAAAAGATACACAATGTTTCTACAGAAAAATCAGAAAACTTCATTTTTAAATTAAATAAATTTAAATAAATGAAGAAATAATTGAGAATTAACATAGTAAAGATGTCAGTTCTTCCAAAATAAATTTATAAATTCATGCCACTCAAAATACTAATATGTTTTTCATTGAATGCAACAAGTTAATTTTAAAATTAATGTGTAATGCAAAGGTCCAGTAATAGCTCAGAGAACTTTAGAGAAAATTAAAGTTGAAGATTTTTACCACCAGATATCAAAATACGTAATAAAGCTATTGTAATATGGTAACATCACATGAGTAGATTTAGATAATTAACCAGTGGAACAAAACAGAGAGGTGAGAACCAGATGCATGCATATGCAGGAACCATCAAAGTCAGAGAAGAGGCCAAAGATTACAGCACAGATGACAAGCTGTCTACAAATGGTGCTGGGATATATAAAGGGATAGAAACTTACTACATACTGAACCAAAAATCAACTTTTGATGTGGTAGGGATCTAAAAGTGAAAAGCAAAATCCTTAAAACTTGGAGAAGACTCAAATCATCTTTCTGACACAGAAAGTGTTCTTTAAGTAAAACACAAAAAGCATAAATAAAAATTAACAAATTCAACTATATTAAAAGCTTCTGTTCATCAAAAGACACCAAAAGCACATGCAACACATATCAGAAACTAAAGATTTTGTTAATGTGATAAAAGATTAGCATGTGTGTGTGTATCCACTCCCACAGACATATATTTTCTACATACCTATAAAATAAGTAATAATTTAAAATACTGATAAAGCATATGAAGCTAATGTTATAAAAGAAACTCAGATTAAAAAAGCAGATGAAATCTGTTCACTTTCATGCACAATCATAAAAGCAATCATTAAAAGCACAATGGAAAACTATTTCACACCTGTGTGATAGGCAAAAATATTTAAAGACTTGAGGAAGATTTGAAGAAATGCAATGCTTAACATGTTGATGGGTATGAACTGATACAACCCCTTTGGGAATATTTGACAACATCTAACTAATTTGAGGATATTCATACCCTTCATTTCCCTTTCTAGGCATATAGAACTGCATTCATACCTATGAACATGCATAACCATGCCCATCATCTGATGAGTGGACAAATAACCTGTGTCATATTTATAAAATGGAATATGATACAAATAAAAATGACCAGAGCTACAGGTATCAACATAGATGAATCTGAAAAATAAAAAATCACAGAGGAAATATAAAAGGCAATTTACAAAAAAATTACTATCTGACACCACTTAGATGAAAATCTGAACTACATGAAACAGTAGGAAAAATATTAAAGCTACCTAAATGTACCATAAAAGAACATACAGTTTATGAAAATGATAAACATCAAAGTTCAATGCACAGTTACCTTTGCCAGTGTGATAAGAGATTCAACTGAATTGTTTGTGATTTTTTGTGTGTGTTTAGAGGTACTTAGTATTTGTTCTGCTATTCTCTACACCTTTTTGTGTGCCCATAATATTTCATAGAATTAAAAATTTTTAAAGAGAGAAAAATATCATGATCATGAGAAATGTTTTGAATATATTACGGGGAAACAGAGTGAAATATATATAAACACCCACAATACACACCATAGATTTTTTTTTTTAATGCATGAAAACATAAATGCAAAGTAATGTCAAGAATCCATAGCACTTGCTGGATTATGGTTGTTTTTAATTCATTTGTGTTTTCTACTTCATTTTTTCTAGTGAGCATAACTGGCTCTTGACAACTCTATTAAAACTAATTAATAAACATGTTTAATGTCACAGTTATAATAAATGATAATCAATACACTTGTGCTGAAATGTCAAACATAATCAGAAAAATGTTTCACAACAACACTTCTCCATACAATATTCTGACTTAGTTGAGAAAATAACTTCAACAGGACAATGCCCTATTTCTCCGTAAACTTCTGGATTAAAAACAGATGTCAGAAAGTGAAACAGGCCTATATATGAAGCACTAAAATACTGCAATTGACTTGCAGTGCTCTCTGACATTTTACACACATGGTTGGTCTCCACCCTGCCTTTTCGGTTCTAGGGAAAGAGCTGATGCCTTTCACCGGAGTGTGAAATCGCTGTCAAAGCATGCCTCTTTCACATCAAATGTTCTGCTGCTTTTTCACACAAGGATAAGACGGCACTGCAGTTTTCCCTCAAATCTGGGAAATGGATATAACTGAAGTACAATTTGCACTGGGGCTTTCTTTTTAACTCACCTCCTCAGTGAAGATGCCTCGTCTCCTTAGAACAGAAGCTGGGTGTGGGTGTGTAGGGCTCCCACATCTTTCTACCCAGCCCAGCCTGTGATAAAGCAGAAATACTAAAAATGCTGTATGCATCCATGCACCAACAGACTCCTACCAAAGAAATGAAGGTATATCCCAGGTCATGGAAAGGAAAGGGTTCTGGATCTATAGGATCAGTTGTTGGTCTGGTTGGTCACATTACAGATGGAGGCCGGGACCCTCAGATAATCCACACCACCTGTATTGAGGGCCCTAGCTAACGCATGATCAAAATATCACACCCAAATCTGATTTGATGCTCACTTGGTGCTTGATACCGTATTAAATGCTTGACAGTCATCATTTCAATTCATCTTCCTGGAAACTCTATTAGTAAGACTCTATCTTATCAACCCGTGTTGTAGATCAAGCAACTGAAGGTCAGAGAGAAGTAAATGACTTGCCAAGGTCCTGATGGAGCTGGGATTGGAACCAAATAGCCTATCTCATTCCCGAACCCTAAACCTCTCAATGCCTGTCCTCAGCACCATCCAGAGAGTCCATGCTTCACCTACATCATCCCTTTTAATTCTCCTCCTATAGTCATTAGTGGTGGACATTTTAATTCCTGTTTACTGCAGAAATAACTGAGTCTCTGAGAGATCTAAGAACCTGCCCAAACAACCAGAGGTCTCCTACTTCAAAACCTAAGCATTGAGCACTAGGTCACACTCTCTCTCACAGATTCACAACCAAGATTCAGTCTCTCTTCCAAGTCCTTCCTTCCTTGGTTTCTCCATCTGCAGAAGAAAGGGAACCCATTGCCTACCTTAAAAATCTTAATGGCTTTTACAGAGATCAAAGGAGATTCAGTGTAAAAGAACTTTGAAAAGTATTAAAGACTCAAATTTGCACCCATATTTCAGCTAAGTCTCTTTATCAAGTATAAACTATTAGAAAATACCATATCTCTCCCATTGGTGTTTAGAATGCTATGAGTAATAACACATTCCCTCTTCTCTGTTCATAGCAGAACTCATAAAATTATTCCATTATCTAGCCTTTTCCTAGATAGGCTTGTACTTTGAAGCTAAGCCGACTCTATTTCCAGGTCCCAGGGTGGACTCTGATAACCCAAAGTCAATCAAAGTCATCTCAGTCCCCTGGACATAGTGATTCCTTCGTTAACTTTGGCTTAAGGCAAGCAGCACATTCATTCCTCTGACTAGGGAACTTAAATACATATGGGCTGATGAACATGTCCTGATGACATGGTGGCCAGATGTGAAGTGGGAAACCAGGGTAGCCACTGTCCACCACAGTACTAACATCATCACAAGTGGAAATGAGTCAGGCCTGGGACCCGAGACTCTTACCTGCAACTCTGCAAAGCTTGCGCCTGGACACACCTCTCCTCAAGCAACAAAAGACAAAGAAACTCTATCACAGCCACTATGGAAGACAGTATGGAGATTCCTTAAAAAATTAGGAATAAAACCATAATATGACCAGCAATCCCACTCCTTGGCATATACCCTGAGGAAACCAAAATTGAAAAAGACACACGCATCCCATTGTTCATTGCAGGACTATTTACAATACTTAGAACATGGAAGCAACCTAGCTGTCCATTGACAGATGAATGAATAAAGAAACTGTGGTACATATACACAATGGAATAGTACTCATCCATAAAAAGGAACACATTTGAGTCAGTTCTGATGATGTGGATGAACCTAGAACCTATTTTACAGAGAGAAGTGAGTCAGAGAAAGATAAATATTATATTCTAATGCACATATATGGAATATAGGAAAATGGTACTGAAGAATTTACTGCTGAAGGGCAGCAGTGGAGAAACAGACATAGAGAACAGACTTATGGACATGGGGAGAGGGGAGGAGAGGGTGAGATGTATGAAAGAGTAACAGGGAAACTTACATTACCGTATGTAAAATAGATAACCAATGGGAATCTGCTGTGTGGCTCAGGGAACTCAAACAGGGGCTCTGTATCAACCTAGAGGGCTGGGATGGGGAGGGAGATGGGAGGGAGGTTCAAAAGGGAGGGGACATATGTATACTGATGGCTGATTCATGTTGAGGTTTGGCGAAAACAACAAAATTCTGTGAAGCAATTATCCTTCAATAAAAAATTAAAAAGAAAAAAATGCAAAGAAACTGTATTAGACAAAAAACAACTGTGTGTATGAATAGTTGGGGGCAAATTCTGGATACAAAGACAAAAAAACCCAACTGCCATTGGGAGCAAAAAAAACTTTCTATACCCTTCTCATAGGTAAGTATTTTTAGGACAACTTCATTCAAATTAGCATATATAGTCTCCAATTCATCCTTGCTATAGAAGTCACGAGTATTATTTCATTCAACTAATTTGTTTTAAAAAGCAATCTCCTCCTGCCCTTCTTTCAACCCCCATTACTGTCTCATTTTTCTAAAGCACTAACATTTTATGGCTTTTGTGGGCAGTGGTGGGGTAGGAGGCATTTCCTAGCATAAGTAATGAGCTCCTACTTGTGTTTCCACTCAGAAAAGGCACGGACTGCAGGTGAGTAACTAACATGTATTTCACAACTGAACATTTATTAAGCATAATTTCCTCCCATCGATTTGTTCTAAACTTCATCTTGCTCTGTGAATTTCAAGTATCCTTTCTTTCACCGGGAAGCTCCACTGTGGAAGCCTCTATTTTTTCCCTTGTAAAATAAAAAATGTGATCAAAATCAAATAACATGCTTTTAGTATGAAAATGTTACTGTCAAAGAACTGCGAACTCACCAAGGAAAGACATTTTTTCCATCTCCTTAAAAGAGGAGTTTTGAGATGAAGAAAATAAAACAGGTGTGTTTCCTCCACTCCAGAACTGGCCCTCACATAGTACTCAGATTTCTCTTTTGTGTCTCTTTCCAGTTTTGTATTTCCAGGTGGCCTATTAACCTTACTTGGAACTTGGAAAAAGCTAATTTCCATTAACTAGCTCCTAGCAAACTGTCTCCTTAAATGTTCTTAAATCCACCCCTTCTTTTATCCATCACAACACCTGCTACCCTGTTTCAAAGCCCCTCCGCTCTCACCTAGATTACTCAACAGCCTTCTCACTATTTTCTACTCCATCCTATTTCTTCTTCTTACAGTGTCTATGCCTTATTCCTGCTGGAAATATCTTTCTAAAAGGCAAATCTGATGTAAAATTCCTACGTGAAACCTCTCAACAGCTGTCTTACCGTCCAAATAAAATTCCAACTTCATGGTCTGGTGTCAAGACCCTGGAGGATCTGGTGCTAATGTGTGACCAGCCATGTGCCTGGCCACTCCAGAGATGTATTTTTACTGCATTACAACTTGTTCATTGCAGTCACCGTAATGAGTCTCTGACAAAATAGAGTAGGGCTGAATTTTGAAAGAAAAGCTTTTTAATAAAATAAATTCTTTTTCCTATATATTTTTCTAAAAGATTTTCTTTTCACATGTTTTTAAGTCCTAGCCTTGATTTTCATGTAAAGTAGGAATCTGTCATTATTGTCTTTCATATGAGCAAACTAGTTGAATCAATGGCATTTAACCAACTAATACCCTTAAAGAGGACATTTTCAATTTGGGGATTTTTAAAAGAGATCTTAGAAAGGTTTTTTGAGGTTAGGCAAGCAACAGCTCATTAAAATTTGACCCCAGCCAGTTTTTCAGGGTAGAATGGATTTCTTAAACAAAATACAAAGAGCACAATTGATAGATTTAGCACATTGAACTTCATCAGCAGGCACTATGAACAAAATGAAAAGATCACCTATAGACTTAAAACATACATTCATCACACATATATTTAACAAAGGTCAAATATAAATGATATATAAAGAACTCAAATTAATTTAAAAAGAGCAAAACAACAACAACAACAACAGAGACATGGGCTAAAGTTTTTCAAGAGTTTTAAGAGACCACTCACAAAAGGGCCAACCTTAGCAACCTGTTTAAAAATGCTAAATTTTCTTAGTCATTAGGATATACAGGGTGAAAACACAAGAAAATGTTCTATATGCTTAGAAGTTTAAGAGGGTATATTTCATGTCATATATTTTTACTAAAATTAACAACAAACAATGGAAAGCAGCAGAAAAGAAAAGCTAATAATGGAAGTCTGTGAAGACGGAATGCTGGTGAGGATAGGACAGTGGTTAACCCTTGTGCTCTGCTGATGAGAAGGGATGTGGTGGAGCTATTTTGGTACAATAGACTTTTGTTGCACTTAATGGATCATTGCTGGGGGGCCTGGGGTTGTGGGACTGTGGATCTGGCTTAGGGTCTTGAACCTGGAGCAAGATCTGTTTATAGAATGAGCAACGCAGGAGATGAAAAAGGCTGTAATAAAGTGTGTGTGCTCAGTCATTTCAGTCCTGTCGAATCCTGCGCGACCCTATGGCTGTAACCCACCAGGCTCCTCTGTCTATGGAATTCTCCAGGCAAGATACTGGAGTGGGTTGCCATTTCCTCCCCCAGGGGATCTTCCTGACCCAGGGACCAAAGCAGCATCTCTAATGTCTCCTGCTTTGGCAGGCAGGCTCTTTACCACTAGCGCCACCTGGGAGGGTCCAGTGCAAAGAGTGTCCCGCAGAGCATGAATCCGCAGAGCCCTAAAGAGGTCCAGGACCAGCTGCGGGCCAAGAGCTCTAAACAGGTAGACGGACAGAGCTGAAGTTTCCCAAGCCACTGCTTGACCTCAGGAAACACAAGCGCAGGCTCCTCCCTGACCCTTGGACACTCTGTAATACTCAAGAGGCAAGTGGGGCTGATGAGAATTGTAGGAACCCCCAATAATTACAGATTGCATTTTTCATCAACCTGGTAGGGTGGAAACTCAGTTCTATTGAATTCTATTTATTAATAACAATGACAACAAATGGGACACTTTTTACATATCCTTGTTGCACAGTGCTAAAGATGACTCATAGAGCCTTCTACATTAGAAATTGTAGAATGTAAGAACTGGTGTGGTCAAGAATCCACCTGCCAATGCAGGATCGATCCCAGTGTCAGGAAGATCCCCTGGAGGAGGAAATGGCAACCTGCTTCAGTATTCTTGCCTGAAAAATCCCATGGACAGAGGAGCCTGGTGAACTACAGTCCATGCGGTCACAGAAGAGTCAGACACGACAGAGTACTCACTAACTGACTGATACAAATGAATCTGATCCAGGAAGCTATGTGATTCCAAATATCACAAATGAAGGACCACAAGTAAAGAAGCACCCAGGTATTTCATCCAGCACAGCTTCCACAGCCACAGGGTGCTTAGCTGGAAAAGAACAATGTTCTAAAAGTTAAGGGCATCTCCAAATATTTTAAAATGAAAAAACCAACAACGCAAAAAGCCAGTAATAGAAATGAAGGTGGAGCCTGCCTTTCTTCCAAAGCAAACTCTGCCTCATACTGCCCTCTGGTGGATTGGAATAAAAATGCCTCCAGTCAATCCTGTTATTCTATTAACAAATTAAAAGTGAGCTTGAAACTGTCAGATTAAATAAAAGAAATGAGAAACAAAAAAACTTCCGCTTAAATTCCAGGCCTCTCTGGGCAGCTGTATAGCTATAAACCCTTTGATTGCATGACTATTATCCTAAGGAAAATAGTTATTAATGTAGACAATTGTATATACACACACACACACATATATATAAAATCAAAGCACTCTGCTTGCTATTGCCCTGAAACTAACACAATGTTTTAAGTCAGTTATACTTTCAATAATGGTAACAATAGAACCTCCCTTATAGGGTGCTGTATTTAAAGGAGAAAATCTACATGAGTCTTTAGAAACGTGTTGGATAACTAAGAGCTCAATATAGAATTTATTCTTCTTATTGTTGATTTTATTATCATTTTGATATACTTCAAAGAATAAATTTGTATGCACATGAATAGAATCTTGATAATTAGAAAAATTATCAAGAAATTGTCTTAGAGTGGTTTGATTATGTGCATTGCTTTGCCTGTTCTTTGACATCTGTAAGTTGATTAAATTACTTTAACTTTGGTTTTCTGTATGTATACCTAAACATTCATTTCCCAATTATAAAAACACCTTAAATATCCTCTCACCAGTGATTTTAATGCTATCCTTTTTCACTAAAAAACTAAAGCAGATGAGTCACTTGCTTTAAAACGTATGTGTAGAGAGAAAATGCCTGATTCTCCCTCAGGAACATCAGAGTTTACCCTGGAGGCTGTGTCACGTGGGAGATGTTCTAAGTCTTTACCTACTCGTGAGTCAGCTGTCTCAAAGTCAACCCACATTAATGCAATAGTGATTTCTTACTCCTGATCTGGGGGTCAGTTCTGACCCACTCCTCAGATAACCTTGTTCCCAGGGCCGGGCCCACCTCTTTACGTGGTCACACATCCTCCACGGGTGTGCCGGGCTTGTCACATGGTGGCAAAGGCTTCCCAACAGCCAGCGAGGGCAAACCCCAAGACAGAAGCACACCCTGCCAATGCCCATTTGCCAAAGCAAGTCACAGAGCCAAGCCCAGGCCCAGGTTTCCAGGGCAGAGAGGGAAAGTGGCAAAGTTATTCAGTAAGTCCCCTACATACGAATGAGTTCTGTTCCGAGAGCATGTTTCTAAGACCAATTCGTTCATAAGTCCAACAAAGTTAGCCTGGGTTCCCAACTAACACAATCAGCTATATAGCACTGTACTGTAATAAGTTTATAATACTTTTCACACAAATGATACATTAAAAAAACAAACACAAAAAATAAAGCAAACAACCTTACAGGACAGTACTGTGAAAAGTACAGTAGTACAACAGCTAGCATATAGGGACTGGCGTGGAGTGAACAGGCAAGAAGAGTTACCGACTGCAGGAGGGAGAGAGGCGGGAGATGGCAGAGCTGAAGGATGGTCAGAAACAGCAGATGGAGGGCAAGCTGCAACGTCACTCACATCTGGTGTTGATGGAAGAGGTTCTGGTTCTTTGCTGAAACCAGATGCTCATTGGCATCTTTGAAAGTTCACAACTTGAATGTTTGTACACAGGGGCTTACTGTACTACAAAGGGGTGTGTGTGCAGGCTAGGAGAAATTTGTGGACACTTTTTTGCCAACTACCACACTGCCCAAGTCCCAGGCTCTGAGAGTACTGGGCATCTAAGCCAGCCCACAAAACCCACATAGCCTCAGGAGTAGCAGCAGACGTACTCTGAGTGCTTTCCAGGCATCTCCCAAATCAGTGCACGTGGGACCAGGCTACCACTGACGGCAAGAGAAGATTATTTTAGGGAGGAGACTAAGAGAAAAAAATACTCAAGTCCCTATTTTGCAGCTAAACACCATTCAGTTGCCTTCATTGGGAACACGGGCTCAATGTTTCTAGATATTCTTATTGTTCTGCAGATGGAAGAAACCTGGATTTCTATATAAAATCTGATATTTAAGTGCTGACACCTAACTGAATTTCTTAAACTTTGTGCAGAAGCAAGTACATTCTCTGGGGGTTAGGGATGATCAGATGGTGTCCTTGACTCTTTCTTGCCGGAACTAAGTGATTTATGTCATTATGGACTTGGGAGCACTCTCTTCTTTTTAACATGTATGATGCAACATATATAAGCTGCTCATACAACTCAACATTAAAAAAAAGCCTGATTAAAAAATGGGCAGAACTAAAGAAACATTTTTGAAAAGAATAAATGCAGATGGCAACAGGCACATGAAAAGATGCTCAACATTGCTAATTATCAGGGAAATGCAAATCAAAACCACCCGGTATCACCTAATACTTAATACCAGTCAGAAAGGATGGCTATCATAAAAAAAAAAAAATCCCACAAATAACATATTTTGACAAGGTTGTGGAGAAAAGGAAACTCTTGTACATCACTGATGGGAATGTAAACTGGTGCAATGTAAACTATGTAAACAATGTAAACTATGGAAAACAGTATGCAAGTTTCTCAAAAACAAAAAATAGAACTACCATGTGGCCCAGCAATTCCACTCTTGAGTATATATCTGAAAAACACTCATTCAAAAAGATACATGTACTTCAATGTTCATAGCAGAATTATTTATAATTGCCAAGATAAGGAAGCAACCTAAATGTCCATCAACAGAAGAAGGGATAAAGATGATATGGTGTGTATATGCACACGCACACACACAAACACAATGAAATAATACTCAGTCATAAAGGAATGAAATCTTATAATTTGCAAGAATGGATGGACTGACTTCAAACACTTTATGTTAAGTGAAATAAGTCAGAGAAGGACAAATACTGTATGATATCACTTCTATGAGGGATCTAAAAAAATACAACAAAATAGTGAATAAAATGAAAAAGCAGCAGACTCACAGATACAGAGAACAAATTAGTGGTTACCAACGGGAAAAGTCTGGGGAGGGAGCATTATATGGGTAGGGAGAAGAAAAGGATTATTATGGGATACTATGAAATCATGTGTGAGAAACTTTTGAAAATTGTAAACTATAAAATTTAAAGAATCTTTTGTTCAATTAAAAACAACTTACAAAAAATTAAAATGTATGATGTACAATGTGGGAGGAACCCCAGAGCAACAGCTATACTTGCCAGGAAGGGTGAGGGGAAGTGCCCCAAGACTGAATGGGGCTCTTCAAACTCAGTGTTTTGTGGCATTTGTTACAGGAGGCCTGGATCACAGTAATTTGTGCATGGATCTGAGCATCAGATGGACTGACTCTGCTGGTTACCAATGTTCTTCTGTTTTACTTGTTAATTTTAAATCTCTTTCAAGAACTCAAAAGCACAACTAAGAGCCAGACTGTTCAGGTTGAAATCCCAGCCTTGTCACTTACCAGCTATTTGCATAGCAAATTTGCAACCTTATCTATGCTAACAGTACACTCTACACATAAAGATACAAAGCAGTTTTTCTCTGGGTCTTATTCATTGTATGTGTATCTACTTTCCTCATTATACCCTGATTATCTATAATATTAACAATACTAGAAAATATTTACAAAGATTTTATCCTTTATTATATAAGTTGAACAAGTTTTGTGCATTGTATCCATTAACACTCGTGACAACTATATAAAACATTTTATAGATGGAGAAACTGAGCTCAACAATTGAGTAACTTGTACCCAGTTTCCACAGTGGGCGAAATGGTAATGTCATCATTTGAACTCAAATAGATCTACTGCAAACATGGTTACTCAAACTGGGATCTGCAGACCCTTAAGGGTATTCAGGGACATACTTTTCAGGTTTTCACATTCATCTCTAAATTTTTTAAATTTCGTGTTCAGTTTGGTTATCCTAAAACACTGACTTCCAGTGCTTCTTGACTACCTGGATGACCCCTTTCTATTCAAGTATTACTGTATAATACTTCTGTAATGGTTCTGTATAAGTAACACTTATTGTATAATACTTCTGCATTACTGTATAATACTGTACAATACTGCTACACAAGTATTACAGTATAATACTTTCTATGTTAAGTATTACTATATATAAGATCATAGCATCTGGTCCCATTGCTTCGTGGCAAATAGATGGGGAAATAATGGAAACAGTGACAGACTTTATATTTTGGGGTTCCAAAATCATTGCAGATGGTGACTGCAGTCATGAAATTAAACGATGCTTTCTCTTTGGAAGAAAAGTTATGACCAACCTAGACAGCATATTAAAAAGCAAAGATATTACTTTCCCAACAAAGGTCCATCTAGTCAAAGCTATGGTTTTTCCAGTAGTCATGTATGGATGTGAGAGTTGGACTATAAAGAAAGCTGAGCACTTTGAAGAACTGATGCTTTTGAACTGTGGTGTTGGAGAAGACTCTTGAGAGTCCCTTGGACTGCAAGGAGATCCAACCAATCCATCCTAAAGGAAATCAGTCCTGAATATTCAGTGGAAGGACTGATACTGAAGCTGAAACTCTAATACTTTGGGCACCTGATGTGGAGAGCTAACTCATTGGAAAAGACCCTGATGCTGGGAAAGATTGAAGGCAGGAGGAGCAGGGGACGACAGAGGATGTGATGGTTGGATGGCATCACCAACTCAGTGGACATGAGTTTGAGTAAACTCCAGGAGTTGGTGATGGACAGGGAAGCCTGGTGTACTGCAGTCCATGGGTTCACAAAAGAGGAGGACACAACTGAGCAACTGACCTGACCTGATTACTGTACAAGTATAGCTCAGCTCTTCCCTGATAGCTCAGTTGGTAAAGAATCCACCTGCAATGCAGGAGACCCCAGTTTGATTCCTGGGTCAGGAAGATCCCCTGGAGAAGGGAAAGGCTACCCACTTCAGTATTCTGGCCTGGAGAATTCCATGGACTGTATAGTCCATGGGGTCGCAAAGAGTCGGACACGACTGAGCGACTTCCATTTTCATTTCTGCACGGTTTGGTGCCTGCTTTCACACCTGCGCCTATGCTTACATTGGCATCTGGTTGCACCATTTCAATTGTCACAGTGAGAAAATAAAAGAGGAGCCAATGTTGTCTGAGAAGGACAAACAACATCACAAAACCAAGGTGCCTTGGTTATTAATGGAAATGAAAAGTGGTGGTAGAATTCAGACATCATGGCCCACAGTATGGGAGGCATGCCAAGTCAAAAAGAATTCCCACCTCAGAATCACTACCATATATCCCACCTTTGTTTCAGTAAAGCAAGAGTCATTTCCCCCATAAAACTGTGTTAATCTGAATAATGTTCTTTTTCATAATTAACTTCCAATTGCATTTTGCTTTTATGGTTTTATCTAAGCTCTAAGCATAAAAATATGGGGCTTCCCTGGTGGCTAAGTGGTAAAGAATCCGCCTGCCAATGCAGGAGACATGGGTTCCATTTCTGGGTTGGGAAGATCCCCTGGAGGAGGAAATGCCTCCTCTCTAGTATTCTTGCCTGGATAATCCCATGGACAGAGGAGCCTGTCAGGCTCCATGTGGTCACAAAGAGTTGGACAGGACTGAATAACTAAGCATGCATGCACTCAAACATTAAAAAAGTGCAGATTTATGCTTTCACTTATAGTAAGCATCATTATAATAAAAAAATAAAGTAAACCAGCTAAGGTTTTTTTTTTTTTTTTTTTTCCATTTAAAGAGTCAACTTCTTTCTAAATTGTAAGAACATGGAACATAATGGAATGCTTTAGGGTTTAGGTTCTAAAGTTACCCTGTGGGACTGAGTTTCAGCTCTAACACCTAGGAGCTGTGTGACCTTGGACAAGTCACATCTCTCTAAGATTCAGTTACATAATTGAAATAGGAGAAATCAGATTGCTGTGAGAGCAAAATGATACAGTAAGTAGTTGTACTTAGCACAAGAGAACCGACTACCACTGATAACGTGGACAGTAGAACACACACATATAATTGCCCAGAGAGTGAAAAGATTCATTTGTAGACTTGGCTACATGGCTTGCCTGACTGTGATTCTGAGTTGAGAATTTACTCGTTAGAAGGAGAGAATTCACTTCTTGTACAGCAGAGCCTGTTGCTCATGAGATGAGAGGTGCAATCACTGTGGTTTATAGGCAGCCATTTAATTTCTTAGAACATCTCCCTTTTATTTTTAAGAGTAACTTTCAAAACTCTGGGATTGCTTCCAGTGAGGCAATTAGATTGGTTTCCGAGAATTACTTTCTTATTTCCAACTAAATGTACTTTTAAAAAAACTCATCTTCTCTTTGCATGTCTTTGTGGTCTTGAATAGAGGAAATTTACTGCAAATATTACTTTATTTCATTATAGAATCAGCATCCTGCAATAATTTCAGAGGAATAAAAATAATATTTATAAGAAAGAATGTGATTCTAAAACATCATAAATATTCAATTGAGACAATTACAGTTTCAAAAACTATGTAATAATATTAACCACTATGCCAGTGGACAATGTCTTAAGTGAAAGAAACCTAGCCACTATTGCCAGTGCTGTGCAGTTAAAAGGCCATGCATTTCAGACTTAGACAGTTTTAGTTTTGAATCCTAGCTTGACTGTTAGTAGAGCGAACCTGAAAAAAAATTCTTTACCTCCTTTCTCTTAATAGCTTAATTTCCAACTGACAAGGAAATGCTATTTTGATGGCATAAATTTTAGCAATTTCTACTCGTTTTCCCTTCTACCTTCTCAGAAGGATCTGATCCAATAACCTGTTGAAGCTATTTCAGAGTACTTGACATGGTACATTTCACTCATTCATACATTCTTTCATTTGGCAAATAATAACTGATCAACTGCTATTTGCCATGTACTCTAATAGTGGCTGGAATTTACTGGTGGGAAAAGGAGACAAGTTGCCTGCTCTCAAGGAGTTTGTCTTTCATTGGAGAAGTGGAAAATAAAGAAAGAAACAATTAGTTAAGCAAGATAAATTCAGATCTGAATGGGTGCTAAGCATGATGCTAACAAACCTAGTCCATAAGGAGAGAATGGGGTCTCCACTGGAAAGCTACTTTAATCAGGATGGCCATAGAAGTTCTCTCTAGTTAGGGAAGTCAAGAGTTGAAGAATAAGAAGCTGCTGGCTGTGTGAAGATCTGAGCAAAGAGATCCTACACAGAGGGAATCACAAATGTAGGAGCTGTGATGAAGGAACTTGGGCAGAATCAAGGATCAGTCTATATGTTGGCTGAGGCACATTAAGTCAGGTGACCCAGGAGGAGATGATGTGAGTGAGTCAGATCACATCAGATCAAGTAAGCTACAGTTCAGTTCAGTCCAGTCCAGTCACTCAGTCGTGTCCAACTCTTTGCCACCCGTGGACTGCAGCACACCAGGTTTCTCTGTCCATCACCTACTCCCGGGGCTTGCTCAGACTCTTGTCCATTGAGTCAGTGATGCCATCCAACCATCTCATCCTCTGTTGTCCCCTTCTCCTCCCACCTCCAATCTTTCCCAGTATCAAGATCTTTTCAAATGAGTCAGTTCTTCCTGTCAGGTGGCCAAAGTATTGGATTTCAGCTTCAGCATCAGTCCTTCCAATGAATATTCAGGACTGATTTCCTTTAGGATGGACTGGTTGGATCTCCTTGCAGTCCAAGGGACTCTCAAGAGTCTTCTCCAACACCACAGTTCAAAAGCATCAATTCTTCAGTGCTCAGATTTTTTTACAGTCCAACTCTCACATCCATACATGACTATTGGAAAAACCAGAGCTTTGACTAGACAGACCTTTGTTGGCAAAGTAATGTCTCTGCTTTTTAATATGCTGCATAGGTTGGTCATAACTTTTCTTCCAAGGAGCAAGCACCTTTTAATTTCATGGCCGCAGTCACCATCTACAGTGATTTTGGAGCCCCCCAAAAATAAAGTCTCTCACTGTTTCCATTGTTTCCCCATCTATTTGCCATGAAGCAATGGGACTGGATGCCATGATCTTAGTTTTCTGAATGTTGACCTTTAAGCCAACTTTTTCACTCTCCTCTTTCACTTTCATCAAGAGGCTCTTTAGTTCCTCTTCACTTTCTGCCATAAGGGTGGTGTCATCTGCATATCTAAGGTTATTGATATTTCTCCCAGCAATCTTGATTCTAGCTTGTGCTTCTGCCAGCCCAGGATTTCACCTGATGTACTCTGCGTGTAAGTTAAATAAGCAGAGTGACAGTATATAGCCTTGACATTCTCCTTTCCTGATTTGGAACCAGTCTATTGTTCCATGTCCAGTTCTAACTGTTGCCTCTTGACCTGCATAAAGATTTCTCAGGAGGCCGGTCAGGTGGCACGGTATTCCCATCTCTTGAAGAATTTTTAACACTTTATTGTGATCCACACAGTCAAAGGCTTTATCATAGTCAATAAAGCAGATTTTTTTTCTGGAACTCTCTTGCTTTTTTGATGATCCAGTGAATGTTGGCAATTTGAACTCTGGTTCCTCTGCCTTTTCTAAATCCAGCTTGAACATCTGGACATTCAAGCTCGTGTACGGATGAGGCCTAGCTTGGAGAACTTTGAGCATTACTTTGTTAGTGTGTGAGATAAGTGCAATTGTGCTGTAGTTTGCACATTCTTTGGCACATTCTTTCTTTGGGATTGGAATGAAAACTGACCTTTTCCAGTCCTGTGGTCATTGCTGAGTTTTCCAAATTTGCCAGCATATTAAGTTCAGCACTTTAATAGCGTCATCTTTTAGGATTTGAAATAGCTCAGGTGGAATTACATCACCTCCACTACATAGTGATGCTTAAGGCCCACTTGACTTTGCATTCCAGGATGTCTGGCTCTAGGTGAGTGATCATACCATCATGATTATCTGGGGCATGAAGATCTTTTTTGTATAGTTCTTCTGTGTATTCTTGCCACCTCTTCTTAATATCTTCTGCTTATGTTAGGTCCCTACCATTTCTGTCCTTTATTGTGCCCATCTCTGCATGAATTGTTCCCTTGATGTCTCTAGTTTTCTTGAAGAGACCTCTAGTCTTCCCATTCTATTGTTTTCCTCTATTTCTTTGCATTGATCACTAAGGAAGGCTTTCTTATCTCTCCTTGCTATTCTTTGGAATTCTGCATTCAAATGGGTGTATCTTTCCTTTTCTCCTTTGCCTTTCACTTCTCTTCTTTTCTCAGCTATTTGTAAGGCCTCCTCAGACAACCATTTTGCCTTTCTTTTTCTTGGGGATGGTCTTGATCACTGCCTCCTGTACAATGTCATGAACCCCCATCCATAGTTCTTCAGGCACTCTATCAGATCTAATCCCTTGAATCTATTTGTCACTTCCACTGTATAATTGTAAGGGGTTTGATTTAGGTCATACCTGAATGGAGTCTGGATTCTATTCCAAGTGCGATTGGAAATCACTGAAGGATTCCACTCTGGGGAGAGTGATAGGTTTGGACTGCTATATGGGGAATACATTG
This sequence comes from Odocoileus virginianus, assembly GCF_023699985.2. Taxonomy (NCBI): domain Eukaryota; kingdom Metazoa; phylum Chordata; class Mammalia; order Artiodactyla; family Cervidae; genus Odocoileus; species Odocoileus virginianus. The sequence continues at coordinate 54,782,731 of NC_069676.1, forward strand.
TAAGGAATCAAGAGAGGAAAACCAGTTAGAAGTCTATTATCATGGTCCAGGTAACAAATGATAGTAGCTTAGACTGAGGTTACACAAGAGAAGGTGGAGAGAATGAAATTAGAGGGAAGTGAATGGAGTCAGTACATGATCTAGAACTAGGATGAACAGAACCATCGTGAACTATTATTCCTTCGGTGTCTTTAATGCTCTCAATTTAAAAATGGAGATAAGGATTACATTGCCCTGTTGTCCTTGCCTACTTCATTAAGACCCAGAAGAGCAAGAGTACATTATTTGGCTCTGATAGCACAGTGTGCTAAAATTTACATCATCCAAAGAATTCATATATCTGTCTAGAGTTCTGAAACATGCTTCTGCTCTCTAGGGTCTTAAGGGCCAAAACAAAGCACATTTACAGAAAGAAAAAGATTCAGTGAACATGTTGGCCACAAAAAGGTTTAGAAGGGCTATAAACTAATGGAGTAGTTACATTTGTTCAGGCTTTGATATGTGGAAATTGGAGACCATGTCTTTTGGAGCAGTAGGTAGGAGTTGCTTTCTGTTTACTCAATTCTGAAATATTCAGTTTCCCTGGTATTTTGAATAAGAAGTGTGTGTGTATGTGTGTGTGTGTGTGTGTGTAAACATATCCTTACAAATATCCTCTAAAGAGCTCCAAGCTCACCTCATAAGTCAGAACACAGAAAATCAAGACATTTATACAGAACACAAGTTAACTGAGAGATATTAGTGTGTCTGTGCTTGGAAACTTTTATATCATTATAAAAATAAAGTACAAAATATTATAGTTTATTCTAAACATTCAATTTGTATAACTTTCAAATAATAGCTTGATCTAGACTTTCGAATGATAAGCCCTTCAAACTCAACTTAGACATTATCCACGAAATAACTATTTGCTCAAGAATGTGGTGAAACAATGAAACATAATTTTCATCATTCACATATTAAAAAAAAATTTATTCTGTATAAAAGCACTAATAGTTCCTCTATCTTTTGTTGACAAATATCTTGATAATGAAAATGAACTTTTTAATCTCATCATCTTTTCCTTATTGCTTCAAAACAGTGATGGAGCTTTAATTTGTAGAATTCACATGCTTTTTCAGAGAAACTGAAGCAAGTTTATGTGTGTGTGTGTACACTAAGTTGCTTCAGTTGTGTCCAACTCTTTGCAACCCTACGGACTATAGCCAGTCAGGCTCCTCTGTCCATGGGAATCCTCCAGGCAAGAATACTGGAATGGGTTGCCATGCCTTCCTCCAGGGGATCTTCCTGACACAGGTATTGAACCTGCGTCTCTTATATCTCTTGCACTGGCAGGCAGGTTCTTTACCACTAGTGCCACCTGGGAAGCCAGTCTGGATCACACTAAAAGGGCATGTATGCTGCAGAAGAATAGATATGATGCATGCATGGGAAGACAGATTTGGGTATCTAATTGCACCTGCATCTCCCAGATCCCCTGTCCAGATTTGCAGTCCCCCTCCTTTACTGACCACATTTTGGGCACTGTGACATGCTCTTCAGACAATTGGAATACAAATTCCTCTAGCAGCCCCATTTGTTCTTTGTCACAAGAAGAGGTTGTACCCAAAGAAGACAGCTGGCAGCCAGAGGTAATCAGTCTTGAGGTTCTGTCCATCCAAGACCCAACTCAGAAGACATGAGGAGTGGGAGTGGGGGTGGGAACCCATTGTGATGTGTTCAATGCCTTCGTGACTTTGTTTAAGAGTGTCATAGTGGTGAGGCTATACAGTCCACGAGGAAGATCTTGATACAGATGAAGAACCAGATGCTCTCAGAATGGGGACAATAACTTTCTGATTTTCCCACAGTTAGAATATAGCAGGTCAGAGATCAAACCAGCTCTTATAATTGCTTATTCTTTTCACTACTTTTCATTCCTTATCTTGATACAATAAGCTTAAAAAATAATCCAGTGACACAGATCCCAAAAGCCTTTGGGGATTCACGCTTATCAATTCATGTTTCTAGCTTTTACATGTTGAATGACAATCTATAAGGTTATATAATGCAAAAAGATCATGTAAACCAGTTTGCCTCTTTCCTTTTTCAAAAGTGTCCATGTATCCCACAGTGACAGAGTGGGAATTAATTACAGTTTAGCTGTCTGGTTTGATAAACTGAGGCAGTGGTTAAATCTTCACCCCTCTTCAGAAATCAGGTGGCTGTAAGCTTTCTGTTCTGGTCGCTGTTTTGATTAATAAAAGTAAACATTTCCTCTAGTGCACAACCATGCAGAGGCAGACAAACGCCAGTATCTGAGAGCTGCCTGCACCCTTGGTTCTTACACCATTGGTAGATGGAAGTTTGGGCTTGCTGGTGCCCATAGACGCTGAGAGAGGGGAGTGGGCAAGGAGACCCCAGGTGGCTCTGGTGCTGTGCATGGCCACAGACACATAGGTCCTCCCCCACGGCAGAGCACACCTGATTTTCTAAAACTGCAGCAAGACTGTCTAAGAGTTGCATGGGAGGGCCCTTCCTCACCACAATCAATACCCTTGCCCAGAGGCAACAGTTTCTCACCTCTCAGCACTCTATCTCCGATCTAACTCTGCCTGCATAGACTCATGCACAGTCCTAGACCACCCCAGGATGCAGGAAACCTGCGAATTGGGAGTGAGTGGAGTCAGGAAGTATCAGAGGAGCCTTCTGCATTGGGAAAGTTCTAAGGGCAGTGCACACTTATATTTGGCACGTACATACCAGTTCCTTGGACTGCAAGATCAAACGAGTCAATCCTGGAGGAAATTGACCCAGAATATTCATTGGAAGGACTGATGCTGAAGCTGAGGCTCCAATATTCTGGCCACATGATGCAAAGAGCAGACTCATTGGAAGAGACCTTGAGGTTGGGAAAGATTGAAAGCAAAAGAAGAAGGAGGTGGCAGATAATAAGATGGTTAGATAGCATCACAGATTCAATGGATATGAGTTTCAGCAAACTCCAAGGGACAGTGAATGACAGATGCAACTGGCAGGCTGCAGTCCATGGGGTCATAGAGAATTGGACATGGCTTAGCGACTGAACAAGAACAACAACATACCAGTAGGGCCATAATGATCATTAATGACTAGTGACCACTCTGACTGGTCAATGCCCATGCCAGACAACTGTTAAAAATTTTCAACGTTGCCCCTGATAATGTGTATTCTGATGATGCCAGAGATACACAGAATATACTTCCCTGGCCCAAACTGATTTTATTACTATACACTATCAGTAAAATGCCTCATTTGGGGGGACTTGTACCTATTTATAAAGCAGGTTACATTGTTTATCACCTATAATTCTTTCATGAGGCAGGTATTAGAATCATTGTCATTTTCTCAGTGTAGAATCAAAGGAACAAAGAGGTTAAGCAACTTGTGCAAAGCTGTATGATATATCTAGACAACAGTTAGATATATATCAGGGCTCAAACCCAGGCAGTCTAACTCTGGAGCAAGTTTTACGTGTGTCTGTCTATGTGTCTGCCTACATCTGTAGGTGTGTTTAAAATAAACAAGGAACTGTAGAACAATGATTTATCTTCATAAATTTTAAAAATATGAAGGATACTTAAACTTCCACCCCACCAGTAGCAGTCTTGGTCAAGAAGCAGAGAATAAGTTGAACACTTATTCAGAGACATAGGTTAATGCCATGGTCTGAATATTTGTGTCCCACACAAAATTGATACATTGAAAATCTAATGTCTGGTGTGATGTTATTAGTAGGTATAACCCTCGTGAATGGAATTAGCACCTGACAAAGAGGTTCCAGAAAGATCTGCAGCCCCTCCTCCCATGAGGACACAGTGAGAAGGCACAGCTAAGAACCATCAAGAGGATCCTCATCAGAAGGTTTCCCCTGACACCCTGATCTTAGACTTCCCAGCATTCAGAACCGTGACCTATAAATGTATGTTGTTTGTAAGCCACCTAGTCTGTGGTATTGGGTTAGCCAAACAGTTCATTCAAGTCTTTCTGTAACATCTTATAGAAAAATCCAAAAGAACTCTGTGGCCAGCCTGATATTTTATTAATATTTTAGCAGTTCAAATGGACTCCAGGTTAATATTCATCATCTTTGCTTAAGGGAAAGTATAAATGTACACTGTGCATTTCAGTAGCTCCTTTCTTGGCTCAGAATAACTACTGAGGCAAACACATTCATTGATTAATTCAGTGAGTATTTATGAATAAAGTACCTTATATGTACAAATACTGTAGTAGACACTGGGGATATAGAATGTGGACTGTATTCTTAAGGAACAGTCGAGAGTGGGATAAAGTCACTAGGAATTACAATATCCTAAAGAAACATGCAGCAGTCAATACTCTTCTCATCCGTCCTCGGGTAGACTATTCCAAGGAACATCCTATAGGCTCCGCAGAGGGTTCCTACAAGGTTAGCCTCAGTTGGCTACAGTAAGGACAGCTTAATAATCCCCTCTTCTGTTCAGTTCAGTTGCTCAGTTGTGTCCGACTCTTTGCGACCCCATGAATCGCAGCACGCCAGGCCTCCCTGTCCATCACCAACTCCCGGAGTTTACTCAAACTCATGTCCATCAAGTCGGTGATGCCATCCAGCCATCTCATCCTCTGTTGTCCCCTTCTCCTCCTGCCCCCCAACTCCTCGCAGCATCAGGGTCTTTTCCAATGAGTCAACTCTTCACATGAGGTGGCCAAAATATTGGAGTTTCAGCTTCAGCATCAGTCCCTCCAATGAACACCCAGGACTGATCTCCTCTAGGATGGACTGGTTGGATCTCCTTGCAGTCCAAGGGACTCTCAAGAGGCTTCTCCAACACCACAGTTCAAAAGCATCAATTTTTTGGCGCTCAGCTTTCTTCACAGTCCAACTCTCACATCCATACATGACCACTGGAAAAACCATAGCCTCTTCTGTTACCCTTCCTTTTTTCCCTTCTCCAGTCTTCAAACTCTTCCTCTCCACTTTTCTTGTTACCTGAGATCACTAAACTGGCTGTAAGTTTAATACAAACACTAAACTGTTTGTATTAATTTTTTAAAATATCAACAAAATGGACAAATCTTTAGCTAGACTAAGACAGAAAGAGAAGACTCAAACAATGTCAGAAATAAAAGTGGAGACATGATAACTGGTGCCATAGAAATGAAAAGAATTATAAAAGACTACTGTGAACAATTACATACCAAGGAGCTAGATAGTCTGGAAGATATGGATAAATTTCTAGAAACACACAATCTGTCAAGACTGAATCACAAAGAAATAAAAAATGTAAACACATCTATAACTAAAAAAGGTATTGAGTCAGTAACCAAAATCTCCCAACAAAGAGAAGTCCAGGACCAACACCACTAATCATCAGAAAAATGCAAATCCAAATCACAATAAAGGAATGGCAACCCACTCCCCTATCCTTGCATGGAAAATCCCATGGAGAGAGCAGCCTGGTGGATCACAAAAAGTCAGACACCGCTGAGCACACACGCAAACAACAATGAGTTAGCACCTCATACCTGCTAGGATCAGTTCAGTTCAGTCACTCAGTCCAGTCTGACTCTCTGCAACCCCATGGACTGCAGCACACCAGGCTTCCCTGTCCATCACCAACACCTGGAGCTTACTCAGACTCATGTCCATCGAGTTGGTGATGCCATCCAACCATCTCATTCTCTGCCGCCCCTTCTCCTCCTGCCTTCAATCTTTCCCAGCATCAGGGTCCTTTCAAATGAGTCAGTTTTCCACATCAAGTGGTCAAAATAATGGAGTTTCAGTTTCAGCATCAGTCCTTCCAATGAACACCCAGGACTGACCTCCTTTAGGATGGACTGGTTGGATCTCCTAGAGGTCCAAGGGACTCTCAAGAGTCTTCTCCAACACCACAGTTCAAAAGTATCAGTTCTTTGGCACTTAGCTTCATTTATAGTCCAACTCTCACATCCATACATGACTACTGGAAAGACCATAACTTTGACTAGATGGACCTTTTTTGGCAAAGAAACGTCTCTGCTTATTAATATGCTGTCTAGGTTGGTCAAAGCTTTTCTTCCAAGGAGCAAGCGTTTTTTAATTTCATGGCTGTAGTCACCATCTGCAGTGATTTTGCAGCCCAAGAAAATATCAAGTCTCTCACTGTTTCCATTGTTTAACAGCCTCATCTTCTCAGATTTGAAATAGCCCAACTGGAATTCCATCACCTCCACTCGCTTTGTTCATGATGATGCTTCCAAAGGCCCACTTTACTAAATGAACCCAGAAAATACTGTGTTGATAAGGATGTTGAAAAACTGGAATTCCTTACTCTTGATAGCAATATAAAATAGAGTAGCCACTATGGAAAACAGCACAGTGTTTCCTAAAAAAAACTAAAAATAGAATTACCATATGATTCAACAATTCCAATTTATGGGTATTTATCCAGAGGAACTGAAATCAGGATCTTGAAGAGATAATTGCCCTCTCATGTACATTGCAGCATTATACAAAATAGGCAGGACATGAATGCAACCTAATGTTCACTGACAGATGAATGGATTTTTGAAAAGTACATACCCTGGAATATTATTTAGTCATAAAAAAATTCTGTCATATACTACAAAATGAGTGAACTTTGAAGACGTTATGTTAAGTGAAATAAGGACACAGAGGACCAATATTGCATGATTTCACTAATATAAAATATCTAAAGTAGCTAAACTCATAGAAGCAGAAAGTAAAATACTCTTTGCCATGTACTGAGCGGGAAAAGTGGAGAGCAGCTATTCAATGTGTATGAAGTTTCAGTCACGAGGGATGTAAATGTTCTAGAAAGCCACTGTACATGGTGCTCCCACTGAGCAATACTGTATTTTCACTTGAAATTTTGTTAAGAGGGTGGTCTCATAAATTGTGTGTTTTTTTACCACAATAAAAAAGCATTAACTTAACACTAAGATTTTAGAAAGACATTTACTTTGACCTGTATAGCATTAACTTTCCCCCCCAAATTAGTAAGTACTGAATTTTCAAGCTTGTAAAAGAGAGCTGTCATGTCACTTTATCAACAGAAAATATGATCTTTCACATATTTGGAAAATTATCAGGGCCACACAATCGGGCTGTGTCAGTGGAAATCATGAAAGGGAAAAAAAGTGAACACTGGCAGCACTGTGTTCCTTCCAGAAAATGGAAAGAATCCTTCTCTTCATCTATCACATTATTCTCTTTGACTTTCTAGTTGCATCTGGGATGAAAGAGAACTATTTATAATACAAGGATTATTTGTGCCAATTATCTAGTTAATATACAGCAAAGGCAATGGTTTTTTGTTCTTGCCTAACCAATCATTTGGAAGAGTGTACTTAGCAGATAGTTATAGTCTGTAAGAAAAAAAGGGTATCTGCTGGTAAATTAGAACTAATTGGGGGGAAATAAGCCTATCTGTCATAAACCACAAATAATGGTTGGAGCAATAATGTTTATTAGCATAATTTTTACATGGTAATATAATTAACTAATGAATTACACAGAAGCAGAGTATATCATTTATCCTCAATAGTTCCCTTGTGCCAAAAGAGCTAGACACAGTACTTCCTTTATTCCAAAGATAAGAGATGTTGAATAGAACCAGCAAAAAAGGCAGAGGATGCATAGAAATTGGGTATCTTTAATCTCTGATTACTGCTTCAGTCTGTATTTGGAATATGCCACTTCTGTACTTTCCAAAGGATTTACAGAAATATCTATAAATTGAGAACAAAGAAAGGAATAATTTTTTTTTTTTGCCACTCTGTGCAGTATGTGGGATCTCAGTTCCCTGACTAAGATCAAACCCATACCCCTTGCACTGGAGGCAGGAATGATATTTATAATTCTTGCTTGTGCTTCCCTTTGTATATGTTTCCTTTCTGTCTGTAACCAACTTCCCTATAATAGAAGCAGTGTTGAGCATGGAAAAATGGCAGTCATGACTCATGATTATGTAAACTGGTATTAATATGGCCCTGGCCTGCCAATCAGGCAGAGACCAAGGTTGACCCTGAGCAAGGGCCTGAGCTTATATTGCTAGAGTTCAGTATCACCGCTTGAACTCCTGTTTGTCTGATACCATTTGTTCCATAGGGAGGCTGCAAGGGTGAAGAGTTAGTATAGATACTTGAACGATTAAGGTAAACTCATGGATTGATCACCCAATAAAGTTATTAGAAAGGTAAAGAATAGTCTCTGGCCCTGCTATGTATTTAATCCAGATATAAAAGCCTGAGAAGAATGAGTAAACACATGAGTAAAGACACCATTCTAGAAAGTCATTCTTAACTTCAAAAGAATAGGATTAATTGATTCAGTTTCTCCTAAGTGTGACAAGGCAGCATCCTTCCTTAAGCATTGGTCTGTTCTTCAAACACTTATACCCACATGGGTTAGGGTACTAAGGAAGTTAAAAATTGAGTTGTTAATGTTCGGTGCTACCTTGGGCTTAAAACAGAATGTCAAATTTGTGACCTACAACAGAGACACATTTTTCAAGAAGGTTGGGCTGTAAGTACGTCACATAAGGCAAAAATGCAGCAAGTCAAAATTGCATTTGGGAAAGTTCCATGTTGGATCTCAACATGTTTCAAAACATCCAACACAGCCAGATTTTTCTCTCTTAAGACATGTTTCTTTTATTTTTCTGATTGAACACTAGATTACGTGAGTGGCTTGCATTTGGGATGTTGCAATTTTTAAATAAAGTATTTTAAACCCTAGCGTGTCTCTGTATGGTGACTATTCCTGACTGAGAAAACAAGAATTTCCCACCCATCTTCTCAAACAAAGAACAACATACTCACTGAGTGGAAGCCAATCAGAAGAGCTTGTGGTATTTCAGTTATTCATTTGTTTGTTCTCATCTTCATCCTCAAGCTACCATTCATTCACACAACCTTGACTTCTATCTTTTTGGCCCACCTTTTCTCCTCCCTCTCTTTAGCAGAGCACAAACAGGAGAATTTTGCATACATTAAATATCCCTCTGATGCAATTCTACTGTGGTACTCAAGGCAGACATAATCAATCAGTCACAACACGATTTTCCTCTCATTTGACCAAGACTGGACCTCAAAGTTCTTCCCAACACAGCACTTCAGACAGCCACTACAGGTAACAAGTACAAATTCTCTGACATTCCATATAATGTTCTTAAACAACTTAGATTTCATTACTGTTTTTAGCTTCATTTTGTATGTGATTTTAAGAAAGAAAGCACTAGATGAGATGCTTACTAGACCTTACACTGAATTCTGATATTATGACCCATTAGATTATGTGTTGGAGAAGACTCTTGAGAGTCCCTTGGACAGCAAGGAGATCAAACCAGTCAATCCTAAAGGAAATCAACCCTGAATATTCATTAGAAGGACTGATGCTGAAACTCCAATACTGACATGAAGAGCCAACTCATTGGAAAAGACCATGATACTGAGAAAGACTGAAGGCAAAAGAGGAGGGTAGTAAAGGATGAGATGGCTAGATAGCATCACTGACTCAATGGACATGAATTTGAGTAAACTCCAGGAGATAGTAGAGGACAGAGGAGCCTAGTCCATAGGGTCACAAAGAGTCAGATATGACTTAGTGACTGAACAAAAACAACAGGTTACAGCAGGGGTCGGACAATTAAGGCCTATTGATCAAATCCACCTCATCACCTGTTTTTGTATGGCCTGAGAGATAAAAATGGATTTTGCACATTTAAATCACCAAAAAATCAAATAATAATAATATTTTGTGAAATATAAAATTGTATGTAATTAATATTTGTACTTATAAAGTTTCACTGGAAAACAGTCACTGTTATTTGTTTACATTTTTGTCTATGACTGTTTTACACTACAGAGTTACAGTTGTATCACAGAGTATACACCCCACAAAATCTAAAATAATTACTAATGGATCCTTAGTAAAAAAAAATATGTAAACTAAAGTATGATAAGAAAATTGTGGGTTGTACGCCAAGTCAAAGAATTGGTATTAACAGCAGAGGTGATAAAATAAGAGCAAGCAACATAACATGACTGCATGTATTTGTCAAAAACTCATCTTATGACATATTTTAAAAGGGTGAATTTTATTATAAAATTTCTACTACATTTATTATTTTGCAATAAAAATTTTTCATAAGAAAAGAATGCCAAACATAAAAATAAAAAAGACCCGGAATTTTTTGGGGACTACAGAGAAGAATTTGACATGAAATTAGGTGCTCTGAAAGAGGCCACTGAAATGTAAATTTAACATGAGATTTGTATTTTATAATCCAGCTAAGAAATAAGTTCAGTGAACACTATGGGGGTCTTGGCAGAATGCATTCTATTTTTTAAATTGTTCACTATTTACTAGTCATATTTTTAAGTTGTATAAAACAAGTGACCTATTTAATCTTCTATTTCAGAAGCTAAAATAAGTTCCTTCTTCTCTCATAGGGATGGAGAGGAATTGGGAAAAATACTCTAAATGAAAGCATGCCCAGTGATATTTATATTTCATGTCAATATGATAATCCTTTTTAATTGATTAATGATATGCTTACAAGTGTTTGAGTCTGCAATAAATCATGCAAACAAGCAGAATTTTGCTTCTGATTAAACTTTGGTTTATGCAAACTGAAAACTATTTAACTATCAATATAAGTATGTGGGTCAAGAAGCAACAGTTAGAACTGGACATGGAACAACTGACTGGTTCAAAATTGGGAAAGGAATAAGACAAGGCTGTATGCTCTCATGCTGCTTATTTAACTTCAATGCAGAGTACATCATGTGAAATGCCAGGTTGGATAAATCACAAGATTGCCAGGAGAAATATCAACAACCTCAGATATGCAGATTACAAAACTCTAATGGTAGAAAGCAAAGAAGAACTAGAGAGCCTCTTGATGAGGGTGAAGGAGGACAGTGAAAAAGCTGGCTTAAACTCAACAAAAACACTAAGATCATGGAATCCAGTCCCATCACTTCATGGCAAATAGAAGGGGAAAAAGTGGAAGCAGTGACAGATTTTACTTTCGGGGGCTCCAAAAGTAGATGGTGACTGTGGATGATGACTGCGGCCATGAAATTAAAAGACTCTTGCTCGTTGGAAGAAAAGCTATGACAAACTTAGCATATTCAAAAGCAGAGATATCACTTTGCCAACAAAGGTCCATACAGTCAAAGTAATGGTTTTTCAGTAGTCATGAACAGATGTGAGAGTTGGACCATAAAGAAGATCTGAGCACTGAAGAACGGAATTGTGGTTTTGGAGAAGACTCTTGAGAGTCTCTTGGACAGAAAGGAGATCAAACCAGTCAATCCTAAAAGAAATCAATCTTGAATATTCATTGGAAGGACTGATGCTGAAGCTCTAATACTTTGGCCACCTGATGTGAAAAGCCGACTCACTCGAAAAGACCCTGATGCTGGGAAGGATTGAAGGCAAAAGGAGAAGGGGGTGGTAGAGGATAAGATGGTTAGATGGCATCACCAACTCACAAACATGAATTTGAGCAAACTCTGAGAGATAGTGGAGGACAGAGGAGCCTGGCACACTGCAGTCCATGGGGTCGCAAAGAGTCAGAGATGACTTAGCAACTGAAAGATAGCAAATAAATGGACGTCAACATTTTATTAGTTCAGAATCTAATTGCTTTCTATACTCTTTACTAATGAAATTTTTCTTCTTTTAAAGGATTTTGGAGCTGTTAATTTCTCCATATATGAGAAAAGAAACATCTCATTTGCTGAAATACAATTTGCAGTTTAGCTTTCATTAGTATTTGGATAACACTCAGTTCCTATCCCTGAAAAGAACAAATAACATATAAGGAGGAAATAACTGGAGAGCAGAGGAAACACACTCAGTGTCTCGTGAGAGTGAGATGTTAAAATTACAATTAAGAAAAATGCCACAGTGAAAAGTTCATCTAACTCTTCGTGGTTGGGAGAAAGACAGCTTTTCAATAAAGGTAAAATGTGAAAAAAGAGACAAAAAGTTATTTGTCCATAGGCTTCTGTGAGGATTAAATTCACAGAGTAAGCATACAATAAATGTTTGTAATACTGCCATAATTTTGTGATTTTGTTTGTTTATATACTGCAAAAAGAGTGCTAATGCTGATTAATGATTAGATTTCAAAATTATATTTTCATCTATTTTTTTATACTTAGAGTTAAGGGTTTTCTAGTATTATATACTGGATTTAAAAAGACACATTTTGGAATCTATATTATTCAAAACTGAAGTTTAATAAGTAAATTCTTTTAAATGCTGAGTCATTGAAATGTTATTTCTTGTTGCCTGAATTACCTAAGTCCATGGAAATAGTATTTTTTCAACTTTCTATTGATACTGTCTGTTTATTCTAATGATAAAAATACATCTTTACTTACTCTTACAAGAACTGGAAATGCAACTCTGTTCTAATGAAACAGAATTTACAAAGTAGGGGAAAAATACAGCAATGTCTGACACTTGCTTCTTCTCTGTCGAAGAAATGATCCCATTATTCTGCACGGGAAAGTCAGGGTTTGAAAGCAAGAAGCCAGATGTCTAAATGTAGTTCACTTGGAATCTTCAAGAACATAAGCAGCACCCATATTCAAATAAACTAGAAACTGTAGCTGTTTTGCACAGCAGAAGTCACCACTTGCATGGGAAAAACAGGGACTCTAAATTTGGAAAAACAGGTACTCTGACCAGTGTTCAAATTCTAATTTAGATTTATTTGTTTATTTCAGTAAGTTACTCAGCTTCTCTGAGTCTCAGGTTCCTTGCCCTTAACGTGTGGATAATAATAGCTACCTGGAATCACTGTTGTCAAAATTCAGTTAGTGCACACAAAGTGCCTTTTGAAGAGCAGGTGCTTAATAAAATGGAGTTAGTGTTCCTACACACCCATTTCCTTTCATCCGTGGAGGTCATTTCAAATAGAATTGTTTGTTGTTGTATAGTCACTCAGTTGTGCCCAACTCTTTGTGACCCCACAGATGGTAGCCCGCCAGGTTCCTCCGTCCATGGGATTCTCCAGGCAAGAATACTGGAGTGGGTTGCCATTTCCTTCTCCAAATGGACTAGCAGTGCCGTAATCTTGTCAATGTGCACTCCTAAAGTGTCAGTGCAAAGGCAAATTTGCAAAACAAACTAACCCACAATTTTGAAGGAAAAGGAAAAGAAGGTGAAACTATCCCAACAACTCAAGCATAGGATGCCTGGGAGAAAGCAGGCCCTGTCCCTTTGAATATATCTACTCTCCTCTCCAGTTCTTCAAGACCTTATCTAAGAAACAGGAAGTCCCAGTTCAAAGGAGCTCAGAGAACTCTTCAAAAACTGTCTGTGCCCAGAATAGTGAGGTCAAAGTAGCAGGCACTGAAATAGGTGATCAACAGTCCAGGTTTGCCGTAGACTGAATTTCCACATCTCAGTAACACTTTCAGTCCTGGGCATTGTTCGTTGGTTGCTCTAGCTAGGTCACAGGACATGTTCCACAATCACAGAATAACAAACAGGACTAGAAGGGACCACAGAAGCTACTCAGTCCAACTTCTTCATTTCACAGATGGGAAGTCTGATCCGAGGTAGGGGCTGATGATGTCTCCACAGATACAGAGCTAAACCCAAGCAGTGTTTCAGAAGACAAGGGAGCTCCAGTATGCTAAATCCAGATTTGCGAGTGTCATACAGAAGAACGGCTTCCCAGGTTGCACAGTGGAAAAGAACCCCCTTGCCAATGCAGGAGATGCAAGAGACCTGGGTTCGATCCCTGAGTCAGGAAGATTCCCTAGAGAAGGAAATGGCAACCCACTCCAGTATTCGTGCCTAGGAAATTCCATGGACAAAGGAGCCTGGTGGGCTATCGTCCACGGGGTCACAGAGCTGGACACGACTTAGCTTAGTGACTGAACACACACATACACACACACACACACACACACACACACACACACACACAGAGAGAGAGAGAGAAGAAAACATCTATAGTGGTGAAAGGCACAGACTTTGAGGTCAAACTACTTGGGCTTCTGTCCTGTGACTCTGGGCCAACTCTCTGATCTTTTAAAGCCCTAATGTTCCTGACTGAAAATTGGCCTTGGTAGCATTGAGAGGATGCAAATAAAGTACTGAGTTCAGTGCTTGGCACATAAAACATGATAAATATTTATTATTATTTGTAGTTTATTTTTAAAGATATTTTTACTGTGAACCACTTTTCTAAGTCTTTACTGAATTTGTTACAATACTGTTTCTTTTTTATGCTTTGGTTTTTTGGGGGGTCTTAGTTCCCCTACCAAGAATTGAATCCACACTCCCTGTACTGGAAAGTGAAATCTTAATCATTGGGCCACCAGGGAATTCCCAGTAGTAGTTTTAATCTATTTCTCTTCTTTTCTTTCATTATCATCATCATTACCTTTATTTCTTGCTCCTTACAACAAGGGATATGCAACAAAATAAGACCCTTTCTTGGATTTTCACTGGAACCATATGAACATTAAGTATTCATGTATTTCACACTTGGAATTCACCTGAAATACATCACTGTGAACTTGTGTCATGCTGACCTGAACAATTTACAGACACTTTTGGAAAAGACACTTCTTTGGCTAGGACAAATACATTGAAATTGATTTAGTAATTTACCTTCAATACAGTACCTACAGTACTCCCTGTAGTTCATCTAAAGTTTCCTTTCAAAATACCCAGTCTTCACCACCAACCCTAGGTCCTGCACTATTCCCTACAGAAACCATGTGCTACATGGAGATCAGCTTTGAGAAAAGTAAAGGATAGCATTTTATCCTTAATTTCAGAGATACCTGAAGATATTTCACTATTTCTTGGTTTGATTTATATCCTGGATTGTTTCATATTTGCCTTTTCCAAACTTCTCATTGAAATATCCTTCAAAAATAGAAAAATTCAAACCAACGCTAGGAGAAAACATCTCTAATTCCAGCATGGATAAGTGAAACTGAGAAACATTTGTGTTTAGAGAGGGTAATTTTTAGGGGAAAAAAACACTATCCTCAGAAATTCACAAAGGTACACAGAAGAGTCCAAGACAAATATAAAAACTGATCCAATGACACCTAACATTCATCCTCAGCATGAAAAATATGTATTTGTAAATTTATAGATTTTTAAGTAAGTTCCTAGGTAATTTAGAAAAAAGGAATGTAATTTCATCATATGTATTTTCCATTATCAGACCACAACTCCATGTCATACGGAGGCCAGTTCATATGGGTCATACGGGAGGTCAGTTCATTGCAAAGTCATCGGAGAAAAACAAGAAAAACACGAAGAAAAAGGAAGGATAGAGCAGATGGTAGGTAAGCACTTATTAGTTTGCTATGTTACCTATTGATAGGTAAACACCAAGTCTACATGCTCCTGGATATCCTAGCACAATACTGCTGAGAGAGTGTGTGTGCTGAGTGAAGGACTGAGGAAGGAACCGGTGACTGAAGGAGTCAACTGTTTATAGGTGAGTAAGGCCACTTCCTTGCCCCATGGTCACAACTCTACCTAACCTTTCATAAGAGTGAGGTATAAACTAATGAGGTAGAGAACAAAGTCAAGCTGTGACTGTCTCTTTTCTTTATTATAACATACAGGGATTGTTTAAGAAATCAAAAACTCTGTATATTACGAGCTGTCAGTCATAGGTGATTTGGTTGCTCATTGATTGAAGTGACATCAGAAAAGCCACAGGGAGCTCAAACCTGGTGGTCTGTGACAACGTAGGGGGCAGGGTGGGGTGGGAGCTGGGAGGGACACATGTATACCTGTGGCTGATTCACGTTGATGTGTGGCAGAAACCAGTACAGTATTGTAAAGCAATTATCCTCCAATTAAACATAAATAAACTTTTTTTTTAACTTTCTTTTTTTTTCATTTATTTTTATTAGTTGGAGGCTAATTACTTTACAATATTGTAGTGGTTTTTGTCATACATTGACATGAATCAGCCATGGATTTACATGTATTCCCCATCCCGATCCCCCCTCCCACCTCCCTCTCCACCCGATCCCTCTGGGTCTTCCCAGTGCGCCAGGCCCAAGCACTTGTCTCGTGCATCCAACCTGGGCTGGTGATCTGTTTCACCCTAGATAACATACATGCTTCGATGCTGTTCTCTTGAAACATCCCACCCTCGCCTTCTCCCACAGAGTCCAAAAGTCTGTTCTATACATCTGCGTCTCTTTTTCTGTTTTGCATATAAGGTTATCGTTACCATCTTTCTAAATTCCATATATATGTGTTAGTATACTGTAATGGTCTTTATCTTTTCTGGCTTACTTCACTCTGTATAATGGGCTCCAGTTTCATCCATCTCATTAGAACTGATTCAAATGAATTCTTTTTACTGGCTGAGTAATATTCCATGGTGTATATGTACCACAGCTTCCTTATCCATTCATCTGCTGATGGGCATCTAGGTTGCTTCCATGTCCTGGCTATTATAAACAGTGCTGCGATGAACATTGGGGTGCACGTGTCTCTTTCAGATCTGGTTCCCTCGGTGTGTATGCCCAGAAGTGGGATTGCTGGGTCATATGGCAGTTCTAGTTCCAGTTTTTTAAGAAATATCCACACTGTTATCCATAGCGGCTGTACTAATTTGCATTCCCACCAACAGTGTAAGAGGGTTCCCTTTTCTCCACATCCTCTCCAGCATTTATTGCTTGTAGATTTTTGGATAGCAGCCATCCTGACTGGCATGTAATGGTACCTCATTGTGGTTTTGATTTGCATTTTTCTGATAATGAGTGATGTTGAGCATCTTTTCATGTGTTTTTTAGCCATCTGTATGTCTTCCTTGGAGAAATGTCTGTTTAGTTCTTTGGCCCATTTTTTGATTGGGTCATTTATTTTTCTGGAGTTGAGCTGGAGGAGTTGCTGATATATTTTTGAGATTAGTCCTTTGTCTGTTGCTTCGTTTGCTATTATTTTCTCCCAATCTGAGGGCTGTCTTTTCACCTTGCTTATAATTTCCTTTGTTGTGCAAAAGCTTTTAAGTTTCATTAGGTCCCATTTGTTTATTTTTGCTTTTGTTTCTAATATTCTGGGATGTGGGTCATAGAGGATCCTGCTGTGATTTTAAGCATAAACTAACTTATTTTTAAAGAAAGAAAATCCAGGTTGAACTCTTCTGGCTTAAAAACAACTTTATGGGAATGCACTCTCTTTAAGGTTATATTTTTGATTATTATATTTGTGATATAGAAGAAGGGATCACAACTGTGTCACACACAGGTATCTACATGAGCACACACACACACACACGCCATACAGAGAAGCTTATAGTGCCTATGGTGTAGTGGAAAGGATAAGACTTTGTAGTAAACCAGAGCTGGGACTTTGTGAAACTTACTGAACAGTTTGAGTTTCTATTTTCTGAAGACAGAATACAGCAGCACAGATTTATGGGTTTGTCATGCAGACTGGGTGAAGCAATACAGGTGCACACCGCCTCTGTCACATGCAGGATATTGCACTTGTTTCTCTGTTTTCTTCCTTCACAACCTGGCCACACTGTAGCTCCTTGGTTTCCTTCAACACAACCCACCCTCTCTTGCCCACACAGCTTTGCACATGCTGTTCTCTTGGGCTGAAGCACCCTTTTCCCCCTCCCTTTGCACAACCACTGTGTACTCTACCTTCGGGACTCATCTTGACTACGACACTCCTGTGACAATTTTGTTGCCACCCCTAGACTAGACCACGTACTTCATTTATGCACTCACAGAGCATCCTAACTTCTGTTACCATGTCCCAATTACCCTAGACTGAAACTGCCAACTCATTTGCCTGAAGTTTTAGTAGACGATGAGCTCCTAAGGATACATATCTATTACGTTCAGTTTTGTAACCATGTCTCCCCATAATGATCTTTCCAAACCAACAGTGCTGAGGAGAGTGCAGTGAGATGGGCATTCTTTCACACTTTTTGTTCAAAAGAGCAAGGTTTGGTGTAGTAATAATCATAATAATAATGCAACTATTAGGTATTTCTCTGCACTAAGCATGGCAAAAGTGCTTTCATACATTATTTCACTTATTCATTGCCATCCTTGTCAGGAATATGTACTACGAGCATCCATATTGTACAGATCAAGAAACAAAGACCCTGAGTCTAAACAACTTGACAAGGGCATGAAGCTTTAGATGGTGAACTCAAGACGCAAACCTAGATCTGCCAGACACTAACAAAATTGGTTTCTCATTAACAACGCTCTCCTGTGCACGTTCTCTGGAGGACAGTTAAATTATTCATGCCTCAGTGAATGCTGTGGAATAAATGAGCACATGAATGGGTATACACAGTAGGCACCACGACTGTTCATTTCTTAGGTGTTTTAACTCACCCATGTTCCCTCTCTTTCTCTTTTTCAGTTATTTATTTTCAAGTAAGCACATATGAGGGAACTATTTGATATTACGGCTATCTTTTTATTTAGGACAATAAATATAAAATGTTCTCATTACATCCTATTGTTTCCCTCTACCTCATTTGAACTACACCACGCTCACAGGCAGAGTGGTGAAGACAGTGTGCGCTCACTCACTCGACGGCTTGCTCCCCAAGAACAGGGGTGCCCTATTTAGCTCTGTGTCTCCAGCTGCTAGCATGATGCTGGCCCCACTGCACACAAATGATAAAACCCGCAGGAATGGGTTGTTAAAAGAAATCGTGAACTTGACATAACAGAACTTGTAAGTGCCATTTAGAAACTATAAATGTCACTCATTTCATGAAACTGAGAAATAAAATGGAGGGTCTTTGCAAAGATAATAGCTAAAATAGAACTTCAGGCTATTATACAGAGTTTCTACAAGTGATTAAATTGGTAGAAGTGGACAAACCAGGAAACACTGAACTTTAAATTGCATTCAAAAATATTTGAAAACTCACAAAATCTGAGGCACCATGCTAGGATCTGATGATTTATTTGATAACTAAGGAGAATTTTCTTATTGTTACAAGAGAGAACTTACCCTTTTAGTAACAGAATCATTTGCAAACCAGACCAAAAGAAAATAAAGTTTCATCTTATGTGGAGAGGGTAGAGCAATCATACTAAAATTCAACTCTAATGAGGTCCATTTTCCTGCCTCACACATCTGAGGGCTTTCCACAGCCATGATGTTTAAACTTCAAGCTATTTTCCGTAGTGTATTTGGTTCTTCAGAACTTTCTTCCATCCCCTCTTACTCCCACTATACTTACTTACTCCTTACTCACCAGTCACACTAAATCTTTTCTATGTCTCCCATAAAACTATACTTTTGTATGCCTCCAGTCTACAGATCTGGGATGCCTTACTCTCCCTCTAACAACCCTCCATTCATCCTTCAAGACACTGATTAAACGTTACGGAAACTTCCGGCACCTTCAGGCAGAGGTAACCAGTGCTCTCCAGGGGCTCCCGCTGGACACCTATATCAGTCCCAGGTTGTGGCTACACTTCCATCCAAACCACAAACCTCATGTCCAGCTGTCAGGTCTTACTTGTCTTTGCAGGGTTTAAATATGGCCCAATAAAGGTCCATTTACATCCTGGATGGTTACTGCTTTGGACGTGTAATCTATCTTTTTGATATTTTCCTCCTGGACTAAGAAATTTAAAAAATGATGAATCGAACCATGTATATTACCATATCTAAAACAGACAGCTATTGAGAAGTTGCTCTGTAACACAGGGAGCTCAGCCTGATGCTGACAACCCAGAGGGGCGGACTGGGGTAGGGGTGGGAGGAAGGCAGTAGAGGGAGGGGACGCATGTACACCCAGGGCTGATTACACGGTTGTCTGGCGGAAGCCAACACAACACTGTACAGCATAAAAATTATTTAAAGGAGCATTTATTAAGAAAGATTAATAAAAAGAATGATGAAAAAGTCAAAGATTTATATAGTTAAATACAATCTATTTATCAAACACTGGTTCAGCCCTTGATGTATAATGGTAGATACGTAGATAAGACAGATACTATTCTTTCCCTTGCAGGGCCTGGGTTCAATGGGGGAAAGCGTAGCAAGGAATTTACATAAGCAAATTAATTATAGGTTATGCTAAATGATAAGATGGAAGAAATTAGTGTGGTGGGGAATGGAGAAAGTGGCAGGGAAACAACTTCAGGTAAGAAGTTGAGGGAAGGTTTCTCTCAATTAGAGAAAGGTGAACTGACAGCTGACTGACGAGGAGTTCAGAACCATGTCCATGCACGAACAAGAGCCATTTTAAGTGTTCTGCTGGGGACAGCCTCAGCATGCGCTACAGAAAGCCATGATCACTGGAGTGACTGTTCCTAAATGAAGTTGGACCAACTGGCAGGGAATGGACAATATAAGGTTTTCAGTTTAGTTCAATCATTCAGTTGTGTCTGACTCTTTGCGACCCCATGGACCGCAGCACACCAGGCCTCCCTGTCCATCACCAACTCCTGGAGCCTACCCAAACTCATGTCCACTGAGTTAGTGATGCCATCCAACCACCTCATCCTCTGTCGTCCCCTTCTCCTCCTGCCTTCAATCCTTCCCAGCATCAGTCTATTCCAATGAGTCAGCTCTTTGCATCAGGTGGCCAAAGTATTGGAGTTTCAGCTTCAGCATCAGTCCTTCCAATGAACACTCACGACTGATCTCCTTTAGGATGGACTAGTTGGATCTCCTTGCAGTCCAAGGGACTCTCAAGAGTCTTCTCCAACACCACAGTTCAAAAGCATCAATTCTTTGGTGCTCAGCATTCTTTACAGTCCAACGCTCACATACATACAAGACTACTGGAAAAACCATAGCCTTGACTAGACAGACCTTTGTTGTCCAAGTAATGTCTCTACTTTTTACTATGCTGTCTAGGTTGGTCATTACTTTCCTTCCAAGGAGTAAGCATCTTTTAATTTCATGGCTGCAATCACCATCTGCAGTGATTTTGGAGCCCCCCAAAAATAAAGTCAGCCACTGTTTCCACAGTTTCCCCATCTATTTCCCATGAAGTGATGGGACCAGATGCTGTCATCTTAGTTTTCTGAGTGTTGAGTTTTAAACCAACTTTTTCACTCTCGTCTTTCAGTTTCATCAAGAGCTCTTGAGTTCTTCTTCACTTTCTGCCATAAGGGTGGTGTCATCTGCATATCTGAGGTTATTGATATTTCTCCCGGCCATCTTGATTCCAGCTTGTGCTTCATCCAGCCCACCGTTTCTCATGATGTACTTTGCATATAGGTTAAATAAGCAGGGTGACAATATACAGACTTGACATACTCCTTTTCCTATTTGGAACTAGTCTTGTTGTTCCATGTCCAGTTCTAACTTGCTTCCTGATCAGCACACAGATTTCTCAAGAGGCAGGTCAGGTAGTCTGGTATTCCCATCTCTTGAAGAATTTTCCACAGTTTGTGGTGATCCACGCAGTCAAAGGCTTTGGCACAGCCAATAAAGCAGAAATAGATGTTTTTTCTGGAACTTTCTTGCTTTTTCGATGATCCAGTGAATGTTGGCAATTTGATCTCTGGTTCCTCTGCCTTTTCTAAAACCAGCTTGAACATCTGGAAGTTCACGGTTCACGTACTGCTGAAGGTTGGCTTGGGATTTTAAGCATTACTTTACTAGTATGTGAGATGAGTGCCATAAGGTTTTACCCACTGGTGAAAAAAGTGTCACTTTATTCTCAATGTGGTGGAACCCAGTGGACAGCTTCAAGCCAAAAATGTCATGGTTGGGTTGGTGCAGTATTAGTGTTTGTAACTCAAAAAAAGCATTAAAAAAAATTCTGGATATCTAACTTATACAATGTACGTAGAATAGAATAGTCAAATTCAGAAAGTCAGAAATATACTGGTAGATGCCAGGGGTCTGGGGTGGGAGGGTGATGAGGAGGGAGAATGGGGACTTAATGTTTAATGGGGAGAGAGTTTCAGTTTAGGAAAAAATCAGGAGGATGTGAGAGTTGTACAATAATGTGAATGTACTTAGTGCCAGTGAAATGAACATTTAAATATGACTAAAACAGTATGTTTTATAGTATGTGACTTTTACCACAATTAAAAAAAAAAAACATTAAACAAAAAAATTCTGGGAATCTGACTGGAGAAGACTTCCTCACTGGTTTACTGGTCACTTCACTCCCCTATCCACAAGGGGGCTCCAAAGATCATAAAAGTATCTGGTTGGGTTTGTCTCTCAACACTTAATGGCAGCGTCCTTAAACAGCTTTAAGATAGGAAAAGGGACAAGAGAATATGAGTGAATGAGCAAAGAAAAGATTAAAATACAACCAACTCTTTGAAACAGGTATGCATTCGATAGACTATATATGATACAAGAATAAGGATCAATATTTTTTCTATAAAACCCAGGATATGCCAAGTCTTTACATGACTAAATGCATTAGGACCAATGAGTAGTTTTAAGAAAAAGTTACTGTACCAACAAAAAAAAATATTTACAAATCATGTGTGCTTGGTGGTGTCCAACTCTTTGCAACCCCATGGATTGTAGCACCCTAGGCTCCTCTCTCCATGAAATTTTCCATGGAATGGGTTGCCATTTCCTACAAAGGATCTTCCCAACCACTGCATCACAATGGAAGCCAAAAGATATCTGAGAAGTATTAGGGCAGAATCCGGCAGGCTGCTAACTACAATGACAGCCTTAAGATGGCCAGTTTCTGAGGGCTTACTCTCTGTTTCTTGTGCTTAATCACTCACTCATGTCCCACTCTTTCCAACCCATGGACTGTAGCCTGCCAGGTTCCTCTGTCCATGAGATTCCCCAGGCAAGAATACTATGCTGCTTTATATATATTATTTCAGTTAATCCTCCATCAATCATAGCTGATAGGAATGAGCTTTACACCCTTTACTAAAACTGGAAAATCCAAAGCTCATTATACTGTCACCAAAAGAGGCTTCCAGAGATTTCCGTTCTAGTCTCAGCCCACTTTGTTGCAATCTCAGTCTTCTCAGTAATAAAATGGATGTTGTTATCTCCTAGTGGAGAGAGGCTGATAATAATATAGGTTCAATAAATCTGTACGGCCTCTCCGATGCCATGAAGACAATCAAAAGTATTTTGGAAACTACCAGATGTTATATGAAAACAATGTATTTTCAGTCAGGTGCCTTAAAAATAATATGCCCTCCTCCAAAATAAATTCTTAAAAAATTTTTTTTTCTTTCTAAATTTGGTTTTCCTCTTTTGGAAATTGACCAAAACTCCACTTTAAATGTTCGGCTACAACATTTGATCCTCTCTCAAACAGGTTTTCATAAGGAGCTGGCAATATAAAGTAAATTTCTACAGAGTTCTGCCACCAACTCACTGTTTGGCTTTTAGGAAATTCCTTCCTCAGGACCTCCACTATCAAAGTAGAGAGTAGGCCAGTTGAAGTTCAAGGTTATGTCCAGTTTTACATTCCTAGGATAGACTGTACCCATGGGTGGTGTTGGAGAAGAGTCTTGAGAGTCCCTTGGACTGCAAGGAGATCCAACCCGTCCACCCTAAAGGAAATCAGTGCTGAATACTCATTGGAAGGACTGACGGTTAAGCTGAAACTCCAATACTTTGGCCAACTGATGTGAAGAACTGACTCATTGGAAAAGATCCTGATGCTGGGAAAGACTGAAGGCAGGAGGAGAAGGGGATGACAGAGGATGAGATGGTTGGATGGTATCACCGACTTGATGGACATGAGTTTGAGTAAGCTCCGGGAGTTGGTGATGGACAGGGAGGCCTGGCGTGCTGCAACCCATGGGTCGCAAAGAGTTGGACATGACTGAGCGACTGAACTGAATGATCTCAAGGTGGTTCCAACTGAATGACGCCAAGGTGGTTCTAGGACTCTGCAATTTTGTATCTAGATAAATCAAAAAGTGGAGTCTGAAAAAAATACATTTCAGCCATAGACGCATTTTCTTGGACCAACATAGTTTTTAAACATTCTTAAAATTTGCCAGTGTTTATAAATGATGGGAATGAGTTTGAGTGAACTCCGGGAGTTGGTGATGGACAGGGAGGCCTGGCGTGCTGTGATTCATGGGGTCGCAAAGAGTCGGATACGACTGAGCAACTGAACTAAACTGAACTGACAAACAATGGGAGATTTCACACAGTTCTCACTTCTAGCTTCTCTTTTAAAATCTGAATATTTGGCAACAAAGAGCTGGCATTTTCACATTGCAGGGGAACGCTGGACTTGAATATAAACTATTCCCAACCCACTCCTAGACTATACCTACACCTTCTGGTCTCCCTGCCTCACCACTGACCACCTTCTCACACCCTGGTCACTTCAGTAAGAAACCTATGTGCCAGGAGTTATCTATTTTATACACAGTAAAGCAACTATCAAAAGTGAAAGTCCTCAGTCGTGTCTGACTCTTCCTGACCCCATGGACTGTAGCCCACCAGGCTCCTCTGTCCATGGGATTCTCCAGGCAAGAATACTGGAGTGGGCAGCCATATCCCTCTCCGGGGATCTTCAAAATCTAAAAAAAAGTAAAAGCAAGAAAAGAAACCTATGTGCCAGTTCTCCAATGGCTTAAGTGTGTGCGACTCCTGGTCAGAGGGGAAACGTGAAGAAGTAATTTCAATCGTGTTGATTATTACAGGGGGGAAGTAGAGGGGGCTTCCATGGAAGAGAACAAAGAAACTTCGAGCGGGGCTGAGGTTAAACACGGGGGCTCAGGGAGCCCGGAGATCCGGGTCTAGAAAATGTTCTCTCCATTAATTCTGTTACACTAGGCAAGTATTTTCCTTCTCTGCGTCTCAATTTCCCCAGCTGTGAAATGGAGAAATCTGTGAAACCGGAATCGTTAAACGATCCTGCAGGTCAGGATCTATAACATTCTCAACCTTCTCTTGGATCTTCGCAACATCCCTTAGCAAGTCTAAGACTCTGCCATTCCCACGTCCACCGTCCTCGCCGGCACCGCCTGGGCTTCTTGCGGGGGAAGGGGGTCACTTCAGGGGAACCGGGTCTCAGTCCGGGAAGTCGGCGTGCTCTGTCTGCCGGCGGCTCCAGATCGTGCCAAGTCGCCGCGGGACCCCGCCGCCAGCTCCCCACTGCGCCGTCCTCCCTCCTCGCCTTCCCCCGGAGCAGCTCGCAGCTCGGAGCCCAGGAGTCAGCCTGACCGCTTCCTCGGAGCAGGGAGCCTGGGACCGCCCGCCGTCTGGCCTCCGCCCCGGAGCCACCCCTCCCAGAGGAGCTGCGGCTGGCGCTTGGACCCCTCGGCAGCCCAGCCGCAGGTGCCCGCCCGCCTCCGCCCAGCCCAGCGCTCACACGGCCGCGGGGCACCATTCCCCGCTCACTCCTCTTGCTCGGAGTTGCTCTTTTAGCCCCTGTTCCCCGGGTGGAAGCACCAGTCTGAGCTTCTCTGAAGGCGTGAAAGGGATAACGGAGCTAGGTGAGTGATGCTCTAGATCTTTTTCCTTTTAAATAAACCTGCATACTAACAGCGCTGGTGGGAAACTAGGAAGTTGAAAGGGAAAGAAGACAAACGCAGGCAGTCGGGATGACCCACCACAAGCTGAAAGGGACCATTCCTAGCTTCTTAGAAATGTGCACCCCACTTTGTCCACCAGCCTCTGGCTCAGGTCGAGACACAGACAGACTTCAATAAATACTTGCTGGGGTAAGTGTGGGAGCTATCAATATTTCCGCTTGTTTCTCTTATCCAGCCTCAAAACAAGCCAACATTGCCTTTGATGGCTGGCTTCATCTCCACCAGACTTTACCGCCCTCACACACACACCTGCCCCAAAGCTGAAGAATTGGAATAGTTTTATACCAAGTGCCATGCAGTCACACAGTGGACTGCTATGCAGCACTTAAAAAGCAGAAATCAGAGCTGTATAATGTATAATCTATATTATACTTGTAGATAGCACAAGTATAATGGTAATGATCAGTAAGATGCAAAATATACCTACTGTCTGATGTCACTTAGGTGACATTTTAAAAGACACGTGCGTGTTAAATCACAGAAAGTTGTCTGTAAAATGTATACAATCACATTCATAATCGCAGCTGTTTGGGGGAAGTATGAAAGGGAATGAATTTGACATGAAGACTGAGATGGAAAAACTATTTTCCTATAGGTTTTAATATATAAAAATGATGAAGCAAAAGTTGATGAAATATAAACAATAGTTAACTGCAAGTGATGTTAACTTGGATCTTTTTCAGGATATTTTCTTTCTTTCTTGTGTTTCTAAATTTGTCTCTGTTTAAGCAGTTTTGTTGTTCAGATGCAAACAAAATAAGTTATGTCTGTGCATATCCTGTGGGAATAAAACTAGACCATTCTGTCAAAAGTTACAACTTTCTTGCATCACAGCATAGGTTCTTCCTGAAGAAGACAAAAGCTGCTTGAAGCAGCTCACCTGTTGACCTCCTCCCAAAGCATAGGCCAAAGGTCAAACATTGTCTATAGTTAATAATCTGATAAGTGGCCAGGTCAAGGGAGAATCTGGAAACTCCTTGATTTCCTTAATAAGACACATTGCTGTTTCTCTTGAATTTTCTGTCTAGGATGTTCATTTCCATGGGTGGTGACTGCCCCCTTAATATCTCAAAATGATGCTTATGTAACACTGCAGAGTTAATATCAGGTCAGGAAAGGGTGTGGGGGTTGGTAGGAAAGAGGCCTGTAGCTCTTCTGGGCCCTGTTCAGTGGAATGGAAAAGATGTGTCTCCTTTTGCCTGCTATGAAAAGGTTGATTTCTTTCTGGATATGAGGGGAAGTTACCAGTTTGGTTATCTACAAAGGAAGAAAAAGAGAAAGACAATTCTAGACAGGATTGAGTGTTTTAACACAATGGATAAGCTACAACCCAATAGGCCAAGTCTTCTGCCCATCCCCCATACAAGAGTGGTTCCCTGTTGACATATTTTCTCCCTACACTAAAGAACATCACTGGATCTTTGGTAAACAAAATTGTCTGCACATCAGAACAGAACTCGGAAATATGGCAAATTGAGATCATATCCCTATTTCTGTTTCTGACCTGACAACTTACAAGGTCACTGCTCGGTACACTTTGTGTTGTGGGAAGATGGGCTACTTGAGAAAAGCCTGAGGTGTGAAGAAAAATCCAAGAGTGGCAGGATTGGGGTGTGATGCGAAAGCTATGTGTACTGAGGTTTTACTCACAAAGTTGAAGAGAATGTAGCCCCTGTCTGCAATATTAACAATCACAACTCCTTAAAATTGATGTTCTCTTTAAGACTAAGCCTCTCTGATGTCGTCTGTGGCTCAGCTTTTACTATTCCCCACTTACTCTGGACTCTAAATGCAATAATGAACACACAGGGCACTCCATTGCTTCTCCCCAGCCTGCAAAGAAATCCTGAGTATCCCACCCACTTCTTCCTCACCCTCCTTTCCTCAGGGATTACAAGCCCTCTGTTTGTAGCCCAGAGATACAGTTGAGTTCTTTCTATCTCTCATCTCCATCATCCCCTCTTAGCTTCCTCCAGCCACCTGTTACCTCCTGCCCCTCCCATCCCTCCCCCATATTATTTAATCTCTTGCTTCCTGATTGCTGACTCTGTCTTTGCTCTCCATTTAATGCTTCTTTTTCAAGTCCAGAAGGCACTTTGCCAGCAGTTGGCTTTCATTATGAAAAGTAGCATTTCCTTAATGAGTCTGCCTTCCAAATGAAGGCTTTACTTACATTTCCTCTAATAGGAAAAGGAGCTTTTCTCCTAGATTTGCATAGGGGCTACTCAAATTCCTTTTCAGTTACTCATCCCTAGTCCAGGTTCACTTGGGACACTTTTTTCCATTCTAACTCATTCTGACTCTAACTTGTATTCCTGTCATGTGCAAAAAGTTCAAGAGGAAATCAACAGGTGTCATATTAAAAAAATAATACATGATAAGGAAATATTGCACTATTAAAAGTAGCAATAGCTAGTATTAGTTCTTTGCAAATTATGTGCCAGGCATGGTGCTAGTTGCCTCACACAGATTGTCTCATGTTGGAGAAGACTCTTGAGAGTCCCTGGGACTGCAAGGAGATCAAACCAGTCAATCCTAAAGGAAATCAGTTCTGAATATTCATTGAAAGGACTGATGCTGAAGCTCTAATGCTTTGGTCACCTGATGCCGAGAGCCAACTCGTTGGAAAAGACCCTAATGCTGGGAAAGATTGACGGTGGGAGGAGAAGGGAATGACAGAGGATGAGATGGTTGGATGGCATCACCGACTCAGAGACTGTGTTTGCACTTTAGCAACAATCTTTTTGATGGAAGCTGGATTTCGCAGGTCGCCAGTGTCCCAGCAGGCAGTAATATCTTCCACCTGGTCCAGCTCACTCATTTCCATTTCCCTCTAGCTCTTGTAGGCATCTGAGCTTGTGATTTCTGCAGAAGGCATTGTTTCTCCCACTTGAGAGATGGGCAGTTTAAAAGCCATTATTAGTGTCAATTTTCCATACCAGTTTCCAGGAAAGTAAAGTTTTTGTATAATTATGTTAAAAATAATCAAAGCTGTAAATATACACTTTTCAGGGCTTTTTAGCTCTCGCGTGTTATCCAAGCTTCCTAGCTGACAACAATTATTGAGCACTTGTACTGTGAAAATACATTGTGTATTATCTCACGAAATCATATTTGTCTTTGAGGTGAGGACTGTTACGATCTTCAAGTTCAGGGAAGAAAAGAAATATGTTCCATGAAACTCTGTGACTTGCTGGTATGGTCAAGCCCAAACTCAGAACTTGTGCCTTTGATATTGTAGTAACTGCCAGAGTCAGAGGAAAGAGGGGATTTTTTTTATGACTGAAAATTAACTTGATCACCCATCGAAAAATGTTTAAAATTAACCTATTTTCTCAGAGATATAGAAAATCACAATACAATATTTCTTTTGTTTTATATGTGTTACATAGAGCGTTGCTGGGAATTCCCTGGTGGTCCATTGGTTAGGACTCAGCATTTTCACTTCAGGGGCCCAGGTTAAATCCCTGGTGGAGGAATTAAGACCCCGCAAGCCACACAGCATGGCCAAAAGTAATTTTTTTTTTTTTTAAAGCATTGCTGACCTCATTTTAAGCTTGTCTTCACACTTAGAAAAATATTTTGCTTTCCTCCCTCTTTATAAGTCCAGGTCCACTTCTGATGAGGCCATGTAGTGGGTTCTCCCAGATGTTAGATGTTCTCTCTTATTTCTGAAATTGTCATTTTCAAGAATGAAACATTTTACTGCAGTGGTTCAGATTAGCTTAATTTCAGCTACTGTCTGTAATCAGGTACACCTGAGTACACCATATCATAAGAATTCCTTTCTTTTTATCTCCCAGATACCTAGCTGAGGTTTCCAGACCCCTTTTGAGTGAAGATGAATGTTTCTTCTGGAATAATGTAAGTGGAAGGCCCAGGGCTGGGTAGACTCGACTATGGGAGCCAACACTTCAAGCAAACCACCAGTGTTTGATGAAAATGATGATGGTGAGAAATGTTCAATACTTGTATATAAATATAGAACTTGCAGAATTCAGATATAAGCTCCTCACTTCATAAGTAAATTGCCATGTACTGGATTGGCCACAAAGTTCCTTCAGGCTTTTCCATACCATCTTAGGAAAAAACCAGAGTGAACTTCTTTGCCAACCCAGTAAGACCTTTAAAAAAGGTATAAATGCAAAGATAAGCTTGAGCATAACCTTGCATGCTAAGAGCTGGATTTTACCTTCCACTTTCCATGGGACCTTGGATAGTTTTCTTAATCATGACTCTACCAATGCCCTTTGTCCAAAGGGAGCTGTGAGTGGGCACCTGGTTTCAATAGAAGACCTTGAAACTAAATGATTTAATTCTCTGTGCTGCTCCTTTGACAGGTGAAGTTACCCCTACTGGTAGCTGTTACAGAAAATTTCTTATATTATCAAACTGCATGTGAATGACAATACTCATAATATTATAGAGTGGAGTGAGGCAAGTTTGTGCCTTCTGAGCTTCCAACTTACATGTTCCTAGGGTCCTTGCCAATTTCCACAATGCTAGGTCATAGAAAAAAGGATCAGTTTCATTGGAGAAAAGTGAAACTTTACAGCAGCCTTATAGGCATATGCTGTTAGGTTGTCTGGGGGAAAGGTGGCCCTGGACCCCAGCTAGTAAGCTGCCCAGGTGCCCCAGAGGTAGCCCCTAGAATCATTTCCAGGGAGTTCTGTTAATTGGACCACAAAGGAAAAGAACAATGAATGGAAATTCAGGAGATTTGAGCCCTAGTCCTCTTCTCAGCTACCTGTGCGGCTCAGGAAGTTTATCTTCAACTTCCTCATCCATCAAGTGAGAGGAGAGGGAAGTAAACTTGAAGTTCTTTTTCAACTCCAGAAGTTCATCATTTTGAGATCCTAGATCCTAAAGGCACTTTGCAAAAATGATGAAACAGCATCCGAATCATCAAGGAAAGTTTGCTAAAACAGAAACTTACAAGTAACAGTTGTGTTTTTCTTTCTCATGTTAGCAATCTAGGAATAAGTAATCCAGGTGAGATGTGACTCTGAAGGGTTAGGGACTCTGGCTCTGACAAGTTGGCTTCTTTCTAGCCCTTCATAGCCCGAGTGTTACTATCACCCTCATGCCTCAGGGTGGCTCACCACCATATCACATCCCAGCCACGGGAAGGGGGAGAGCAGGGAGACCAAGCCCACACCTTTTAAGGGTGCGATCTGCCTGCTGCTTGTCACTTACACTTACAGACCTAGTTACAAGGGAGACTGAGAAGTTTAGTTACTTATCTTGCATGGCTGTGAACCTTCTAAAAATAAGGAGTTCTGTTCTGTTATACAAGAAAGGGACAATTAGCTATCTGCCATGGCTGGGGAACAAACAAAAGTCTGTTCTGATCTTAGGTTTTGAGTTTTTGTTTGGACCCTTTAAAAAATGTCTGGCCAATCAAGATGCTTTGTGGCCAGCTGTTCACTATCAATTCAGAGATGTGTCATGACTACCTATACAAAATACTGCACAGGAACCCTGAAATTATATGGTTTGAAAATGATCTTAAGAAAACTTTTTTTCCACTCATATCTGTAGCCTTGCTTTGCTCTATCAAGCTGTAAAGTCAAAGATCTAGAGGGTGTTACTTGATTTTTTCCATGTCTAAAATAGGAAGACAAAAAGGCGTGGATTTCATGTGTTTGGATCACTGTGGTCCCTACAGATTCATAACTAAGGTTGATGCCATCCAGCCATCTCACCCTCTGTCGTCCCCTTCTTCTCCTGCCCCCAATCCCTCCCAGCATCAGGGTCTTTTCCAATGAGTCAACTCTTTGCATGAGGTGGCCAAAGTATTGTAGTTTCAGCTTCAGCATCAGTCCTTCCAATGAACACCCAGGACTGATCTCCTTGCAGTCCAAGGGACTCTCAAGAGTCTTCTTCAACATCACAGCTCAAAAGCATCAATTCTTCGGCGCTCAGCTTTCTTTATAATTCAACTCTCACATCTGTACATGACCACTGGAAACACCATAGCCTTGACTAGATGGACCTTTGTTGGCAAAGTAATGTCTCTGCTTTTTAATATGCTATCTAGGTTGGTCATATCTTTCCTTCCAAGGAGTAAGTGTATTTTAATTTCATGGCTGCAGTCACCATCTGCAGTGATTCTGGAGCCCCCCAAAATAAAGTCTGACACTGTTTCCCCATCTATTTGCCATGAAGTGATGGAACCAGATGCCATGATCTTAGTTTTTTGAATGTTGAGCTTTAAGCTAACTTTTTCAATCTCCTCTTTCACTTTCATCAAGAGGCTTTTTAGTTCCTCTTCACTTTCTGCCATAAGGGTGGTATCATCTGCATATCTGAGGTTATTGATATTTCTCCTGGCAAGCTTGATTCCAGGCCCAGCGTTTCTCATAATGTACTCCGCATATAAGTTGTTCAGCCATGTCTAAATCTTTGCAACCCCATGGACTGCAACACATAGGGTTCCCTGTCCTTCACTATCTCCTGGAGTTTGCTCAAACTCATGTCCATTGAGTCAGTGATGCCGTTCAACCATTTCATCTTCTGCCGTCCTCTTCTCCTCCTGCCTTCAATCATTCGTAGCATCAGGGTCCTTTCCAATGAATTGGCTCTTGGCATCAGGTGGCTAAAGTATTGGAGCTTCAACTTCAGCATCAGTCTTTCCAATGAATATTCAGAGGTTGATTTCCTTTAGGATTTACTGGTTTGATCTCCTTGCAGTCCAAGGGTACTATCAAGAGTTTTCTCCAGCAACACATTATTGTTCTTCGGAGCTCAGCCTTCTTTATGACCCAACTCTCTCATCCATACATGACTACTGGAAAAATCATAGCTTTGACTATATGGACCTTTGTCAGCAAAGTGATGTCTCTGTTTTTTAATATGCTGTCTAGGTTTATCATAGCTTTCCTTTCAGTACACTCTAGGTCACTATTTTTTGTTGTCCTGGCCCCCAGCAGATGAGCCGACAGCATCCTTAGAGAGAAGAGCTGAGCGTAACAGTGTGTATGTCTGCACTTCCCAGGGCAAGACTCAGTCCATTTACATGCTGAGCTGTAAAGCACAAGTAGAAAGACAAATGCGTCTACTAGGAGCCCATCCTTTGCTGGATGTGAGGAGCAGAGTAGGGCACAGGATGCCCCTTCCCCTGCCTTTGTGGAGCTCTTGTTGTAATGGTGGGAGGCAAACAAGAAGCTCGTTAATGAATACACAAACCAGGTAACTTCAGACAGTGTTCAAGTGGCACCAAGGGAAGGATCTGAGGACCTTATGGAGAATGACAGGGTGATTTGACAGAGGAGATTTCAGATAGGGTGTGGCCAGAGCTGGCCTTTCTGAGGAAGTAACACCTGAAGTAAAGCCTGAAAAATGTGAGGAAGCCACTCATGTAGTAACAGAATAGTTCAAGCACAAGAAAAAAGTCCAAATAATGACAAAATCAGATATGACCAGTTGCCTATATCTCCACATTCTGATGAGAATGAGTTTGTATGTTAAGAAAAGGGACCATATTTAATTGCTATATTATTTTTTTTACAAGATCATTGGGTTTTGGGGAGGAAAATTATGACATTCTGGTTATTTCTTAAATGAATAAATCCTATAATATAGATTTGACTCCTTTCATAGCTCTGGACTGAGCAGAAGGAAAATTTTTTATTTGATTGCTATGAGGCTTCAAACCAAGAAACAATGACAAAAAGCACTGACTGATCCAAGAACATTAATGCCTGTATCATATTTGATCTCTGTATTTTTATATAAATAATCAAATGGATCCAGAATCTAGGGCACTTAAATGAACCAATTTAATTATTGTAAAATATTGCTGAAAAGAATCCCAAGATGTGATGGAAAATTGTTTACTATTCCCATTATACATTTGAGAAGAAAATTTGCACCTATTTTTCCCAAGTAATATTTCAAGATTTCTTTCTCATGGAAGAAATGTTTTGGTTTACTTCAAAGGTAATTAAGGAATAAGATGTTAGTGGATGTCCCTTGAGATAAGCTGTTCTCTCTGGAATTCATCCTGACACTTTCTGTTTCATGCTGGTTCATCTGATACTGATCTTGAGAGAATCATTCTGTTAGTTACTTATGCTGATCTTTATTTAGTGAAAGCAAAGTATAAGCTTTACAGCTGCTGAAGAAGAGCAGAAGGCTTGCTTAGTTAATTACTGTTAAGTCATTTCTTACCAAGTAGATTGTACATGATACTACTGTTTTGTGGTTTAGGGTAAACCTAAGTTCTGATTATTTGTGTGTGTGTGGTATAATATATATGGGCTTCCCTGGTGGCTCAGATGGTAAAGAATCTGCCTGCAATGCAGGAGACCTAGATTTGACCCCTAGGTCGGGAAGATATCCTGGAGAAGGAATGCTATCCACTCCAGTACCCACCCATTCTCTTGCCTGGAGAATTCCATGGATAGTGGAGCCTGGCAGGCTACAGGCCAGGGGCTCGCAAAGAGCTGGAGATGCCGAGTGACTAACAGTATAATATAGATAATAAAAGGTACCATTTTCACCACTTTTAAGTGTACAGTTCAGTGGCATTGAGGGGGTACATCTGGGGGCAGCCATCACCACTATCTATCTCTGGACCCCACGGACTGTAGCCCACCAGGCTCCTCTGTCCACGGGATTTCCCAGGCCAGAATACTGGAGTGGGTTGCCGTTCCCTCCTCCAGGGGGTCTTCCCAACCCAGGGATCGAACCTGTGTCTCCCTAGGCTCCTGTGCTGCAGGCAGAGTCTTTACCGCTGAGCCACCTGGAAAGTCCCTGGAGCTTTTTAACCTTCTGAAGTTTTGTAGCCATTAGACATTAATTCTCCATTCCCTCGTCCCCTTAGCCTCTAACAACCACCATTCTACTTTATGTCCTTATGATTTTAACTGTTCTGTGTGTATATTAGTCACTTGATCGTGTCTGACTCTGTGCAACCCCATGAACTATAGCCTGCCAATCTCCTCTTGTCCATGGGATTCTCCTGGCAAAAATACTGGAGTGGGCTGGCATTTCCTTCTCCAGGGGCTCTTCCTGATTCAGGGGTGGAACCTGGGTCTCCTACATTCACAGCTGGATTCTTTACCATGTCAGCCACCAGGGAAGCCCTTTAACTATTCTAGATACCTTATAAAGTAGAATCATGTATTATTTGTCCTTTTGTGTCTGGTTTATTTCAGTTGTCAAGCTCCATCCATACTGTAGCATGTATCAGAATTCCATTCCTTTTTAAGGCTGAGAAATAGTCTACATTGTATGCAGATAACACATTTTGAATTTAGTCTTTCATTCATCAATGAACATTGGGTTATTTCTACCTTTTGACTACTATAAATAATGCTGCTGTGAACATGGGTGTACAAGTATCTGTTCAAGCCTGTCTTCAACCGGTACATCCTTTAGAAGTAGAATTCCTGGATCACATGATAATTCTTTAATTTTTTTGAGGAACCACTCACCACACTGTCTTCTACCTAATTATGTTTTATATTTTAGTAGTGGGAGACCATTTGACATAATAGACCAGGGCCCTGGTAGTAAAAACCCATACACAGATTCAAATCTCAGCTGTGCCACAAACTAGCAATCTGTGTATTTTTATGTGAAAAATCAAAGGGGATATAGCCTGATCAACCATCAAACACCAGAATCAATCTAATTATAAATGTTCTAAAAGGATTTGAAATTCCATAGAAAAGGTCCCCAAATTAAATAATTACTAGTGAATTAATTTGGAAAAAAATCCTTCTATTGTACAAGTTATTAAATCTCTGTAAGCTCAGTTTCTTCATATATAAAATGCAAGTTAATTGGACATATACTTCACTGGGCCATTGTGAGGGTAGACTGAACTAATGCAGGTAAAATACTCAGCAAGGTATCTCATATAAAGTAACCACCCACTTAATGCTAGTTATAACGTTATTTACCAGTATCAGAGTCTCTGAGCATGAATTCTTTTAAGTATTTCTACTTTGGAAAGACACAGCATTGATGACAGGCAACTGTGTAGATGCCATAGTTAATATGACCTATTCACAATTCTATCAACAGAGTTGGATTGCCACATGGCAGAGCTTATGAATTCTGTGAAAACCTATGTAAATCCTCTGAAAAGAAGCCAAATTATTAACTTCATGAAAACATAATCTCATCTGGTTTTTCTTTGATCTCTTCTGGGGTAATGATATTTTTGTTTAAGGCAAAATCATGAACTCATTGGGTTGAAAAATCAATAAATTAACTTCTCCTGATTTAAGTCCAAAGCAGATTGCCTAAGTAATCCCATTTGACCAGACATTGTGACAGTTTTCCCCCAAAACCAACTATCATGGGTATACCATGAGAAATGAGGAATAATACAGAAAAACTTCCTAAGTTTCCTGAAAGAAAAGAAATATGGGTAGTACTTGTTATTAATGTTTATAACTTGTTCGTTATATCTGCTTTATTTCCTCTCTTTGAATGCCGCAGTTTTTGTTTTTGCTTGTTTTATTAAAAGATTAGCATTTTCAAAGCCCAGTTGTTGAGGTTTTCAGGCTGACTTACAGAAAGAAATTCTTTAACGCAGGAGAAAGTGGACTTGGTTATAACTCAGGGTCTGGGAAACAGAAAAGGATCTTGTAATCACTGCAACTTGTATGTGTTTCCAAGCACATACAAATCATGTAGAGGTGATGGAGTTGGTTTAGTTAAACCAAGAGACAACTTGCTTCTGGAGGACTGTAGCTGAGAAAAGTTGGCCTTACATTAAAAACGCTCTACAAAGAGTACATCGATGCTGAGTTTGCAGAGAGCTCAATTATTGCATTGTTCTTTCGACTTGCTGCAAACTCGGTGTTCTGCTTTCATTTGGCATCACTCGTCTCCTAGGATGTGTGCGACTGCTTCCAGTTTTCCTACATCTTCTTTGGGGACAGAGGCAATGGGTCCTTCAAAATGTTGGGCCAAAAAAATTGGCCACAGATTTGCAATCCAAAAGAAATGGGAGGTTACTGAATTGATTCCAGCCCTGAAGAACTTTCAGACTCTTCCTTGTTATTTTAATGTCCCAGTGGGGTAGGCAAATGAATTTCAGACTTCCCTCTCTCAAACTTGAGTAATGTTGTCTGATATTATTTAGTATTTTGTGTTAAAATGGTTGGGAAAGTAAAATGAACATTTTCCTAGTGAGAACTGCCTCCTTAAAAACCATTATCTTGGACAGTCTAACATTTAGTTAAAGGATTTGTCATAAATAATCTCGGATCCACTTGTTTATGGCAACACTTTTAATTGGGAGGGCTTTATTTCCCCTGTCCTAAGGTATCAGAAGAGTCAGGGAGAAACAGGCTAGACAGAGCCAAGAAAACAGACATCAAAGACAAAGACAGAGGCGGTGCTTCCAATTTGCATGTTTCCTGAGCAGTGGATTAGAAAAACGTGTTTGGGAGAATCTACACAAACAACTTTAGGCTACTTACATCCTGCCTTTGGAGATTCACAGTGCTTATGAGCATAATAATGGCTCTGAAATGTGCAAGAATATTGAAATCTCAGTACTCTGATAATTTTCAAACTTATTTCAAAATTAAATCAGGTTGTAGAAAACCTTTTAATAACTTGTGGCAAATAATTCTCTATGGATCTCAATTTGGGAAGCAAAAGGTCATGAACACTTACTATTGGAAACATCCTTTCTTCCCATTTATCCCTTTCTTCCTCCCTTCCCTGATTTAAGAGCTTGCAGAATCTCCACAGCTGAAAAGCCATGATGTTCTTCTGTAAAGTCTCCTGCCCACAAGTTTTTCAGGCAACACAATGCATGTTTATGGAGGTTAATGAGTAAAACAGAGGGCAGCTCTGTTTAATGGTGGGATGCTTCCAGTCCAGATGGGAATTAGATTGGGAGATAACTGCTTTTGAGTTTTTAAAGAACATTTTAGTTCAAAGCTGGCTTCAATATTCAGCAACTACTTCAATGAGAATGGGAGTGAAGGCCTTCAGAGAAGCTGACTTCTGCTATATGAGCTTCCCAAGTGGCACTAGTGGTAAAGACCCTGCCTGCCAGTGCAGGAGACATAAGACACTCAGGTTTGATCCCTGGGTCAGGAAGATCCCCTGGGGGAGGAAATGGCAACCCACTCCAGTTTTCTGGCCTGGAGAATCCCATGGACAGAGGTGGGCTACAGTCCATACGGTCTCAAAGAGTCAGACATGACTGAAGCGACTTAGCACACATGCATGTGGCCTTGCAAGTGTAAATTTAATTACAGAGACCCAGCACTTTACCAATCTAGGTTCTATGAATTATACCGGGATTTCAACTATACGTTGCTCTGGGGCTATTTGTGGAAATTTTTTTTGTAAACACATGCACACAATGATGGAATTATATTCCTCTTAAAATAGGACACAGCACAATTTGTATGGTTGAAAGGACTGAAAAAACTATGCTTATAGATTTTGAATTCACTAGACTGGCAGAGGCTTTTTTTCCCCCCTCCTGAACTATTTCTTCTTTCCTTCCTGGAGGCATATTTACAGTACAATAAGTTGTATTAACCTTGTTCTACACTTGAGTCAGCTACGTTTTTTGTTATCTCTAAGAAGAGTTGGAAGTAGGGGTTGGTGTGCTCTTCCTCTGGTGGGCCCGACAGTAAATATTCTGTGCGGTACTGTTCAGCCTCTCACAGTGATTCACCCTGCTGTAGCCACATGAAGGCAGCCACAGGCAGTGAGGAGACTAACAAATACGGCTCTATTTCAGTAACACTTTTACTTGTAGACACTGAAATTTGAATTTTACATCATATTCACTTGTCACAAAATATTTTGATTTTCCAAACATTTAAAACTATGAAAGCCATTTTTAGCTTATGAGCCATATAAAAATAAATAGAGGGGGCATTTAACCTGCATGGCATGTTGTACTAACCCTTGCTCTAAAGCATCCTGAAGGCATGCATTTATGTGTGCCAGGGGCTCGTCTGATATCCATTCATAACCATCGAGCTGTCACTAAAGATTGGGTAAGAAGACTGACATCTGTTCTCTACAGATGCTTAACAAAGGCAGACTTCACAGACTGTTTTTTTTCATCAGTTTGAGTCAGCAGAAGTACTTGGACCAATAAATCTACTATTTTACAGAATAAATTATATTATTTTTGTAAATATATGCATTATTTGGTAGCCTAGATTCGATTCAGTGTATTTCATTTGAAATGTCATTAGGTAGTTTATTTCCTACAAGGGATATTTAGTCAACTGAGAGGCATCCAACAATTGGGGGTATTGATCCCCTATCCTGCCCCGACTTCTACTTCCTGATTTGTTCTAAAGAAATAGCCAGTGTATTTCTGACTTTTGAACCAATTCATGAATTGGGGTTCAGGCAGCAGAAAAAGAAGCTGTTGGTGCCCACTGCTTGGTCTTGGCATGAGTAGTTGGTGTCAGGAAAGCCCTGACTCCCTGGGGTACCGTGTTTCATAAAAGGGAAGTGCTGACTATGCAGGCAAATGCCATCAATTGGCCTTGAAAGCTGCGTTCCTGGAGAAGTTTCAAGTATTTCCTTAAAGGACCTGCCAAGCTCCACATGTATTAGTGGCAATCATTTGCTGCCAAACAGTTGGATGATAAAGGACTAGGGAAGCAGCTAAGTGATTTTTTTATCAGTGGATCACCAGTGAAATGTTCTAGAGTAGACCTTCAACCTTAAACATTGCGGTGTCAGTTAAGCCACAGGTTAATTCAGTGGCTTCTAGACGCCCTCTGTAAACAAATACAATGTTTTTCTTAGTCTGTGGTGAAAGGAGAAAAACAAGAGCAATGTAGTAAGTTTCTCATAAGGTAAAACTAGTAAAAAATTTAAGTTTACCTTTATTCTTGTGTGGGTCTAGTATTTAAGGATTGTGGAAATACAATGTTTTTCACAGTGAGAACTTAGAGAAGTGACTTGTCTCTCTGATCTCCCGTTTTCTCACATGTAAATGGGTGCTAATAATAGTATCTGCCTCAAATATATTTTGTAGGAATAAAAAGATTATCCATAAAAAGTGTTTAGCTCACTGCCTAGCACATACTAACTGCTCATAAAGAGTTATTACTGCTGTTATCATGATCACCATAATTTTTAATGTTCTTACTTAACAAACAAAAAATAAAAGCTACCCAATGTTAGTTTTCCTTTTCTTCCCTAGTTTTTGCTGTTTTTAAGGTGGATAGGATTTTCTGATCTGTAAAATCCAAAAATACAATTGTAATTTTTAATCAGTACTATGTACTGATTAATCAGTACATATTAATCAGTACTGATTTAATCAGTACCACTGAAGAGGCTGAAATAGGAAAAAAAGAAAAAAAAAGAGGTGGTGTCTTTTAATTGGGACAGTCATATTCATTTGAAGTGAAAGTTGGTGGTCCCTGGGCTAACCTAATGGGAGATGGAAAGCTGAGAGTTTATTCACCATGTATTTTCAATATAAAATAATTGAGAGTTACTGACAGATTGAATGTGGACTAAGAGGAAAGAACAATATCAAGAATGAATTCTAGGATTTGCTTCAGTAGGTAAGTAGATGGCTGTGACATTTTGCTAAGACACAAGAGAAGGGGTACTGAGGGGTGGGGACATGTTTAGGCATAGTTAAGAGTTCTCAGTTGGATACATAAAATGACTGTGTATAAAATGCTGATGTCATGTAGGAAGCTGAGATGAGTGGAAAAGTCTGGGTTAGAGATATAAAGACGTGGTTTTAAATTTTACTGACATAGATGAGTCTGCCTTGGGAGAGTGGAGAGTGAGGAGAAACAGAGGAGGAGAACCCCAGTATTTAGAAGTCAGGCAGAGGAAAGCAATCAGCAAAGGAAATTAAGAAGGAACAGCCTGTGATATATGAAAAACATGTGTTCTGAAATCTAAGAGAAGACTCTTTCAAGGAGAAGGAAGTAGTTGCTTCTGTTGAATGATCCTGGGTGGTTGAGTAAAGTGAGATTTGGGTTTAATAAAGTGGGATTCCCTCAGAAGAACTGGAGTAGCCATCATGGTCAACAAGAGAGTCTGAAATGCAGTACTTGGATGCAATCTCAAAAAAAACTGAATGATCTCTGTTCATTTCAAAGGCAAACCATTCAATATCATGGTAATTCAAGCCTATGCCCCAACCAGTATCGCTGAAGAAGCTGAAGCTGAACGGTTCTATGAAGACCTACAAGACCTTTTAGAATTAACACCCCAAAAAGATGTCCTTTTCATTATAGGGGACTGGAATGCAAAAGTAGGAAGTCAAGAAACACCTGGAGTAACAGGCAGATTTGGCCTTGGAGTACAGAATGAAGCAGGGCAAAGGCTAATAGAGTTTCACCAAGAGAACGCACTGGTCATAGCAAACACCCTCTTCCAACAACACAAGAGAAGACTCTACATATGGACACCACCAGATGGTCAACACCAAAATCAGATTGATTATATTCTTTGCAGCCAAAGATGGAGAAGCTCTATACAGTCAGGAAAACAAGACCGGGAGCTGACTGTGGCTCAGATCATGAACTCCTTATTGCCAAATTCAGACTTAAATTGAAGAAAGTAGGGAAAACAACTACCATTCAGGTATGATCTAAATCAAATCCCTTATGACTATACAGTGGAAGTGAGAAATAGATTTAAGGGACTAGATCTGATAGAGAGCCTGATGAACTATAGACGGAGGTTCGTGACATTGTACAGGAGACAGGGATCAAGACCATCCCCATAGAAAAGAAATGCAAAAAAGCAAAATGGTTGTCTGAGGAGGCCTTACAAATAACTGTGAAAAGGAGAGAAGTGAAAAGCAAAGGAGAAAAGGAAAGATATTCCCTTTTAAATGCAGAGTTCCAAAGAATAGCAAAGAGAGATAAGAAAGCCTTCCTCACCGATCAATTCAAAGAAATAGAGGAAAACAACAGAATGGGAAAGACTCGAGATCTCTTCAAGAAAATGAGAGATAGCAAGGGAAAATTTCATGCAAAGATGGGCACAATAAAGGACAGAAATGATATGGACCTAACAGAAGCAGAAGATATTAAGAAGAGGTGGCAAGAATACACAGAACAACTGTACAAAAAAGATCTTCACAACCCAGATAATCATGATGGTGTGATCACTCACCTAGAGCCAGACATCCTGGAATGTGAAGTCAAGTGGGCCTTAGGAAGCATCACTATGAACAAAGCTAGTGGAGGTGATAGAATTCCAGTTGAGCTATTTCAAATCCTGAAAGATGATGCTGTGAAAATGCTGCATTCAATATGCCAGCATATTTGGGAAATCTCAGCAGTGGCCACAGGACTGGAAAAGGTCAGTTTTCATTCCAATCCCTAAGAAAGGCAATGCCAAAGATTACTCAAACTACCTCAGAATTGCACTCATCTCACACGATAGTAAAGTAATGCTTAAAATTCTCCAAGCCAGGCTTCAGCAATACGTGAACTGTGAACTTCCAGATATTCAAGCTGGTTTTAGAAAAGGCAGAGGAACCAGAGATCAAATTACCAACATCTGCTGGATCATCAAAAAAGCAAGAGAGTTCCAGAAAAACATTTTTTTCTGCTTTATTGACTATGCCAATGCCTTTGACTGTGTGGATCACAATGAACTGTGGAAAATTCTGAAAGAGATGGGCATACCAGACTACCTGACCTGCCTCTTGAGAATCTTATATGCAGGTCAGGAAGCAACAGTTAGAACTGGACATGGAACAACAGACTGGTTCCAAATAGGAAAAGGAGTATGTCAAGGCTGTATATTGTCACCCTGCTTATTTAACTTATATGCAGAATACATCAGGAGAAATGGTGG
Source organism: Odocoileus virginianus (assembly GCF_023699985.2). Lineage (NCBI taxonomy): Eukaryota > Metazoa > Chordata > Mammalia > Artiodactyla > Cervidae > Odocoileus > Odocoileus virginianus. The sequence goes on from NC_069676.1 coordinate 54,825,046, forward strand.
GCTGGATGAAGCACAAGCTGGAATCAAGATTGTTGGGAGAAATATCAATAACCTCAGATATGCAGATGACACCACCCTTATGGCAGAAAGTGAAGAGGAACTAGAGAGCCTCTTGATGAAAGTGAAAGAGGAGAGTGAAAAAGTTGGCTTAAAGCTTCTACATTCAGAAAACTAAGATCATGGCATCTGGTCTCATCACTTCATGGCAAATAGATGGGGAAACAGTGGAAACAGTGTCAGACTTGATTTTGGGGGCTCCAAAGTCACTGCAGATGGTGACTACAGCCAGGAAATTAAAAGATGCTTGCTCCTTGGAAGGAAAGTTATGACCAACCTAGATAGTATATTAAAAAACATTACAGAGACATTACTTTGCCAACAAAGGTCCATCTAGTCAAGGCTATGGTTTTTCCAGTGGTCATGTACAGATGTGAGAGTTGAATTATAAAGAAAGCTGAGCACTGAAGAACTGATGCTTTTGAACTGTGGTGTTGGAGAAGACTTTTGAGAGTCCCTTGGACTGCAAGGAGATCCAACCAGTCCATCCTAAAGGAGATCAGTCCTGGGTGTTCATTGGAAGGACTGATGCTGAAGTGAAACTCCAATAGTTTGGCCACCTGATGTGAAGAGTTGACTCATTGGAAAAGACCCTGATACTGGGAGGGATTAGGGGCAGGAGGAGAAGGGGACGACAGAGGATGAGATGGCTGGATGGCATCACCAACTCTATGGACATGAGTTTGAGTAAACTCCGGAAGTTGGTGATGGACAGGGAGGCCTGGTGTGCTGTGGCCCATGGGGTCGAAAAGTGTCAGACATGACTGAGCGACTGAACTAAAATGGGATTAGGCAATCAGCAGGATATAAGTGATACTGACAAAAGCAGTTCAAGTAGGAATGTGAGACAAGAGCCAGAGGCTAGGCAGTCAGTAATGCATGGGAGAGGAGGACATAGACACAAGCAAGTACAGTAAACCCTTTCAACAAGTTTGCTCTAAAGAGAAGCAGAGAAATGAGTCAAGCACCGAAGCTGAGTATGATGTTAAGGGAGGATTTTTTTTTAAGAGGAAATAGAAGAAGAAGTCTAAGTTGATAGTTTCTTCCCTTTTTATTGGTTAATTCCTGTGAAATGATGAGACCAGAGTTGGCTTCATCCATGTGGGATCAGTGTAGGCACACAGGGTTTTGCATTCAGAAGGGCCCACACTTGGTCTGCACTGTCTGCAGTTGCTGTCTCTAACTTCTTACAAATTTCAGCTTAGAATTTATGTTTTGTGAGGTCTGATGGCATATTGGCCCCCAGGGCCTTGAAGACACCTCACATGCTGCCTCCTCCCTAGGAAGGCTTCTAGGTGAGTTGCCAGGGCCTCCTACCTCTGTCTGCAACAGATTTGGGTGCTGAGGTGGGGGATGGTGGGGTGAAGCACCTCCATGACATACTCAGGTAGGAAGTGTGGTAGCAGTCACTGCTCCAGGCTGGCAGTTTGGCAAGTGGTCAGCTGAACACTGTTGCTTGGAATCTCATCCACCTCCAACTTCCCCTCTGGAAACTGAGTAAATCATGGATTTCGATTTGGAAGCAAGTGATATGGCGATGAATCGAATTCAGATTGATTATATTCTTTGCAGTGAAAGATGAAGGAGCTCTATACAGTCAGCAAAAACAAGACTGGGGGCTGACTGTGGCTCAGATCATGAACTCCTTATTGCCAAATTCAGACTTAAGTTGAAGAAAGTAGGGAAAAACACTAGACCATTCAGGTATGACCTAAATCAAATCCCTTACAGTTATACAGTGGAAGTGACAAATAGATTTCAACAGATTAGATCTGATGGGCAGAGTGTCTGAAGAACTATGGACGGAGGTTCATGACATTGTATAGGAGGCAGTGATCAAGACCATCCCCAAGAAAAAGAAATGCAAAAAGGCAAAATGGTTGCCTGAGGAGGCATTACAAATAATTGTGAAAAGAGAAGCAAAAGGCAAAGGAGAAAAGGAAAGATACACCAATGAAGATTTCCAAAGAATAGTGAGGAGAGATAAAAAAGCCTTCCTCAGTGATCAATGCAGAGAAATAGAGGAAAACAATAGAATGGGAAAGACGAGAGATCTCTTCAAGAAAAGTAGAGATAGCAAGGGAACATTTCATGCAAACTTGGGCACAGTAAGGGACAGAAATGGCATGGGCCTGACAGAAGCAGAAGATTTTAGAAGAGGCGGCAAGAATACACAGAAAAACTATACAGAAAAGATCTTCATGACCCAGATAATCACAATGGTGTGATCACTTACCTAGAACCAGACATCCTGGACTGAGAAGTCAAGTGGGCCTTACGAAGCATCACCATGAACAAAAGCTAGTGGAGGTGATGGAATTCCAGCTGAGCTATTTCAAATCCTAAAAGATGATGCTATTAAAGTGCTGAACTTAATATGCTAGCAAATTTGGAAAACTCATCAGTGGCCACAGGACTGGAAAAGGCCAATTTTCATTCCAATCCCAAAGAAAGGCAATGCCAAAGAATGCTCAAACTACTGCACAACTGCACTCTTCTCACAGGCCAGCAAACTAATGTTCAAAATTCTCCAAGCCAGGCTTCAACAATACATGAACCATGAACTTCCGGATGTTCAAGCTGTATTTAGAAAAGGCTGAGGAACCAGAAATCAAATTGCCAACATCTGTTGTATCGAAAAAGCAAGAGAGTTCCAGAAAAGCATCTACTTCTGCTTTATTGACTATGCCAAAGTCTTTGACTGTGTGGGTCACAATGAACTGTGGAAAGTTCTTCAAGAGATGGGAATAGCAGACCACCTTATCTGCCTCCAGAGAAATCTGTATGCAGGTCAGGAAGCAACAGTTAGAACTGGACATGGGACAACAGACTGGTTCCAAATCAGGAAAGGAATATGTCAAGGCTGTATACTGTCACCCTGCTTATTTAACTTATAAGCAGAATACATCGTAAGAAACACTGGGCTGGATGAAGCACAAGCTGGAATCAAGATTGCCAGGAGAAATATCAATAACCTCAGATATGCAGATACCACCACCCTTATGGCAGAAAGCGAAGAAGAACTAAAGAGCCTCTTGATGAAAGTGAAAGAAGAGAGTAAAAAAGTTGGCTTAAAACTCAACATTCAGAAAACTGAGATCACGGCATCTGGTCTCATCACTTCATGGCAAATAGACAGGGAAACAATGTAAACAGTGAGAGACTTTATTGTTTTGAGCTCCAAAATCACTGCAGATGGTGACTTCCGCCATGAAATTAAAAGATGCTTGCTCCTTGGAAGAAAAGTTATGACTAACCTAGATAGCATATTAAAAAGCAGAGACATTACTTTGCCAACAAAGGTCTGTCTAGTCAAAGCTATGGTTTTTCCAGTAGTCATGTATGGATATGAGAGCTGGACCATAAAGAAAGCTGAGCGCCGAAGATTTGATGCTTTTGAACTGTGGTGTTGGAGAAGGCTGTTGAGAATCCTGTGGACTGCAAGGAGATCCAACCAGTTCATCCTAAAGGAAATCAGTCCTGAATATTCATTGGAGGGACTGATGCTGAAGCTGAAACTCCAATACTTTGGCCACCTGATGCAAAATACTGACTTATTTTAAAGGACCCTGATGCTGGGAAGGACTGTAGGCAGGAGGAGAAGGGGATGACAGAGGATGAGATGGTTGGATGGCATCACTGACTCAATGGACATGAGTTTGAGTAAGATCCAGGAGTTGGTGATGGACAGGGAAGCCTGGTGTGCTGCAGTCCATGGGGTCACATTGTCCGACACGACTGAGTGACTATTGTGAACTGATATGGAGATGTACTCAACACCCAGTAACTTTCTCATTAGAAGCAATGACAGGGGCCAACTACCATAATACCCTTTATCAACATATCAGCCTGTAGTTTAAATGTGACAGGCCTGAGCCACAGAAGGTTAAAGCACTGACCGGAAATAAGACAGCCACACAGCTAGATCCTGAATCTTGATATAAAATAACTTTCATTTATTTCAGTTATAGATATCCTCCCACAGTGGCCAACCAGAATTAATTTATAAATTGAAGCATACCTAGGGGATTGCTTTTCAGTAATAATACGTCAGACACTCATTAAAGGCCCAGCAGTGCATCCTGCTCTCTGAGAGGTGAGTCACTTCATTTCACAGGGGCATTCATCTTCACATCTGCTATAGCCCACACGTATCCCTTAGACCACGTTATTGCTAACGTGTTACAGGTTCAATATAAAACACCTCTTCTTCCCTGGAGTAAATTACACAGTTTATCACCACTCGAGTTTACTTGTCTTCCTCTATTCATTTCGATTCCAAGGACAATTTCAATGACCCGCATCGACGTCTTTCACAATTTATTTCACGGCTGTAATCATGGTAACTGACTCACCCTTCAGCCTTTTTTTAGATCAACTTCATTGTATGATACCTTGTAGGATAATTTTGGTTTACCTTTATAAAATATTAAAAGTCATTGCCACTTTGATAACTTCACTTTCTGTCCAGGGTATAACATAACAGGAAAAATGTTCTCAACAAAGGCTTGACTGAACATTGAAAAGCATTTCTACTGAAGTCTTAGGTGCCTAATTGGTAACTGGAATTGGCTTGCTTGTTTGCCCCAGTGCATTCCCACTGAAGACTACAGCCCCAGCTCTCCCTATGGTTAACATTCTAGTACAAAGGTAGATTAGATGAACTACACTGCAGCTATTCTTAGGAAATGTGTATTGAAAAGCAAGTTTTATAGTGATAAAAGTAGTACACCTGAGTTGTAGAAAGCTTAGAAAATAAAGTCAGGAAGAAAAAGTCACCCTCAATATCTCAACCTCTAGATAACTCTTACTAATATTTTGGGGAGTTTCCATAACCATCCTCATTCTTCATTCTGGCACCTCGCCTCTTTCTCACTCACTATATTTTTCTTTAAATTTCTTACTTTAATTTGCTTATTTGTTAACTGTGTTTTTCTCCTCATCATAAAGTAAATTTCTTGAGGACAGGGATTTTTGTCCATTCTATTCGCTTTTATATCTTCAGTACCCAACTTGTTAAATAAATGAATCCATTAAATAGTGTTTATCTGTGCATGTGTATAAAAGGCATTTGATATATTTGAGATGATGCTTTACATGCTTCTGCATCTGCAGTTTCATTTATATCATGATAGTGTTATAATTTCTTAAAATTTGTTAATTCTTGAAAGTTTAATTTAGTGGCTCTGCAGTTCTACAACTTGAGCAGCCAATAATTTATTTAACTGCACAGTTTTAAACATACCTAAATGACAAAATGCACTGATGCTCTCTTAGATTACAACTGCTTTTTTTTTTAGTGTTTGATAATTTTTTAATCCTAAAGAAATATTTGTATGGCAGGAGACAAGAGACACTATTCCTTAGTTTGGAATAGTAAATCATCACTATAGTGAAATAACATTCAAAGCAGTTTGGTTTATTTATATGGGATTAATCCTAGGTATGCTGCTGCTGCTGCTAAGTCGCCTCAGTTGTGTCTGACTCTGTGCAACCCCATAGACGGCAGCCCACCAGGCTCCCCCGTCCCTGGGATTCCATTTCCTTTTCCAATGCATGAAAGTGAAAAGTGAAAGTGAAGTCCCTCAGTCGTGTTTGACTCTTCGTGACCCCATGGACTGCAGCCTATCAGCCTATCAGGCTTCTCCATCCATGGGATTTTCCAGGCAAGAGTACTGGAGTGGGTTGCCATTTCCTTTTCCTAATCTTAGGTATGAATATTACTTAAAAATAAATGTTCACTTGAATGAGTTGTGGAGATTTTTGTACCATTTGCTCAAAACTAACTTTTTTTCTTTTATCACTTTTTGTGAAAACTGTTACATAAAAGTTGGAATTTTAAACAGTGTATGGTTAAGTGGCACAGTATATCCATGTGCAACTATCACCACTATCCATATCCAGAACTTTTTAATCATCCCAAGCAGAAACTCTGTACTTAAACATTGACTCCTCAATTCCCCCTCCCTCTAGCCCTTGGTTATCTGTATTCTATTTTCTTTCTTGGTGAATGTGACTCTTCAAAGCTCCTCATTTAAGTATGATCATACAGTATTTCCTGTTTTGAGTCTGGATTATTCCACTTAGCATAATGTCTTCAAGTTTCATCCATGTTGTGTTAGAACTTCATTCCTTTTTATAGCTGTATAATATTCCAATGTACATATATACTACTGTTTATCCACCTGTTGATGGACACTTGAGTTGTTTCCATCTTTGGGCTATGGTGGATAATACTAGATGAATATTGGTGCCCAAACACCCATTTGAGTTCTTGTCAATTCTTTGGTGTACATACCTAGGTGTGGACTGGCTCAGAGATGACTTCTAGAGTTCAACCATTATAGGCATTTATCACATGGGGCTGCATTTACCCTTACATGATGGTGAAGAGTAAGATTTCTATTATGTTCTAAATATTTTTCCAGAGGGAACCCTGTAGTCAGCTAATGGCTAGAGTTAGGACTGGGCCTGAATCCTTAGTCCATACATAACTGATGGACATGCCAGAGTTTTGCTTATCCTTACTGGAGCTAGTGTGTAGAAGACCAGAATCTATCATTTTATTTTTGCTCAAAATTTGCTGACATAAAGCATACTCAATCATCAGCAGATTCAGCTAAGGAGAAAGAAAACACACTGCAGAAGGACTTCCTGTTCATCGCCCTCCTCCAGCTGCTGAGTCAGGCACAGTGGAGATACCAAGGCATTAGAGAACCTTCTCTTCAGGGATTTTAAAAACGCCTCTCCTGCTCTGCTTGACAATTTTCTCAAACTACGTTGTGAACAGTAGTACTACACATTCATGTGCCCTTCATGTTCTAGGAATATTCAATTAGAGTTAGAAACCAGCCAATCTTTCTTGTGTCTTTTAACATTTCATCATGTTTTTTTAAGAAATGCCTCTCACACGTGCCATTTTTCGTATGCTCTGATATGTGGAAAGCATGCACTACTGTGTTAAGTAGTAGCCTGCTTACATACTGGAGTTAGACACTGCAAATTAGTTTTCTTGTATTAGTTTCTTAGGGCTCTGGTAGGAAGTATCACAAACTGGATAGCTTTAAACAATGGAAGTCTTCACAGTTGTGGAGGCGAGGAGTCTGAAGTCAGGGTGTTGGTAGGGTCCTGCTCTGGATAGATCCTCTAGGGGAGCCTCCTCCTTGCCTCCTCTAGCTTCTGGTGGCCCTAGGAGTTCCTTGGCTTGTGGCAGCATCACTACGATCTCTGACTCTTTCTTTGCATGGTCTTCTGTGTCTGTGTGCAGACTTCTGTCTTCTTACAAGGGCACCAGCCATTGGTTTAGGGGCCAAGCCTACCTTACTCTGGTACAACTTCATCCCTAACTTGGATGAAAATATGAGTCTAAAAATGGTTTTTAAAAAACACTAGCCAAGGTCACAAAGCAAATATATGATAAATTGATGGCTATCTCTGATTCCTACTATTAAATTTCCAAAAGGAAACAAAAACCACCAAAATTCTTGTTTATTGAGCATCTATTATATTCTTGATGCATTCCTAATATACTTTATCTAATTTAGTTCCCACCACAGCCCTAGAAGAAAGGTATCTATTTTAAGGATGAGAAAAAATGGAAGCAAGACTTCCAGGGAGAGATGGTGAGTGAAACACATTCATCTCTTTCCAGTCCTCGGGAATCTGTAGGGTCACCTGTCTCTAAAAGTAGACAAGAAAGGGGGTGCTAATTAAGGAGGATTGCTTAGATATCTGTTCAAACACTGGCCAGGTCCTTCTACCACTTTGTCAAAAGAGAGAAACTAGTCATCTGTTCCCCAAACTGTTGTTTACCCTCTGGAGAGGAGGGAAAGACCTGACCCACGGAGGGCCAGCGGTGCTTTGCGGAGAAAGGAAGAATCAGATGAATGAATGCATGCTGCCGTGCACAGACCCTCGGCCCTCTTTCCCATTAGGCTCTGATAACACTGACACCAGGGGCCTCACTCCTTAGACAAAACTCCAGGTAGAGTGTCTTTCCTGGAACTTTTGATCAACCCAAGGTGGAAGATATGTCAATCAACATCAGAGTTTTCTAACTCGACATCCTAGCCTTTGCTTTCTAGAGTCAAACTTACTGTGAACAAGTTCCACCCTCATGCTCAGAACTTTCAGAGAGATGTTTAGTTGCCCCACTTAAAAATGAACAGATAACCAAGGATTTTCTGACATATGGGAAAGGCTTCTAATAGGACTGACAGATACAAAAACACCTGAACAGAAAAAGGCAACTTAAGAAAAACTATCAGAGATATATGTGATACTGTGACAAAATTTTTAACGAAAAAATAGGATAACAAGAGAGCAACATTCATAGACCAAAAATTAGTGTAAGAGGAAAAAGTTACAAGAATGGAAAATCTCAAAGAAGGCTTAGATGACAAATTTAAGGAAATTTCCCATAATAATGAGCAAACAGAGATAGAAAACAGAAGGGTAAATATAAGAAAATTTAAAAGCCAGTCTAAGAATTCTAGTTTCAAATAACAGTAGGTACAAAAAGAGAGAAAGATAAAGGGAGGAAACTATCACTTACTAATTTAAGGGAAAAAGAAAAGCCCAGAACTTCTCCAGATTGAATGAACTTATCAAGTGGCCAGCACAACAAATAAAATAGGCCCACATGATCATGAAGTTTCAAGACACTCATCACAAATACACAATCCTGCAAGGTTCAGAGAAGACAAATGGTCATCAGAGGTCTGGCATCAAAATAGCTTTAGATTGAACAGTAACACAAAAAGAAATTAAGGTGGGCCAGGCCTCAAAATTTTGAAGGAAAATAATTTCCAGCCTAATATTCAATACTCAGACAAACTCTCAATTGAGTGTGAGGAGAATAAACTATTTTGCATATATGCTGCTGCTGCTGCTGCTAAGTTGCTTCAGTCGTGTCCGACTCTGTGCGACCCCATAGACGGAAGCCCACCAGGCTCTGCCATACCTGGGATTCTCCAGGCAAGAACACTGGAGTAGGTTGCCACTTCCTTCTCCAATTTTGCATATATACAAGACTTCAAAAACTAACCTCCCATGCAATTCCCCTTCTTACAAAACTGTTACAGGATACGCTCCACGGAAATAAGAGAATCCAACAAAAGCGAGACAGTGCAGGCAATGAGCAGGGATTCTGTCATTAAAGAAAACCAATGAATGAAAACCCCAGGGAAGAGGGTGATAGGGACCCCAGGATGACAGCTGTCAAGCAAAAAGAATAAACAGTCTAGATTGGAGGGGTCTGGTAGAGATATTTTCAGGAAGATGATCATGTGGTTGATGCACTTGAACATGTTAAAGGGTACTTAGACCACTAGAGAAGAATTTGAGATTGAATTAGTAAAGAGGATACAGAAAAGCAAGCAAGTGTAAACAAGACAATTATTAACTCTGAGGGTGAGGGGAAATGTACAAGAAGGGAAAACCAATTGTGGTTTACTACATGATTCAGGTGTGCATACTGTTTCCATACTCATAATAATGGAAATATTGAATACTGATCTAATTGAAATCATTATATCAGGTACAGCTATCTTAGAAAGATGGGACCCTGTTGGGGTAAGGTTAAAAGACCAAGGAACTGAGCTAAAAGCCTACCTGCCATCTTGAAAATTCATTAAATAATTCCTAAAACTGACCAAAAAAATTATACTATTTAGATGATATGGCGGAAGCTACTAAATTTATTAACTCAAAGAGGTAAGAGTGTTAGTTTCTTGGCCAGGAGAGATTGGAGAGTGAGACAAGTGGATCTCAGGACTAACATCAGTGTTTTATAATAAACCATTTAGAACTCTTTGACTTTTAAACCTGTTTATCCACGTAGAAAGACATAGACATATAACTTTGATAAAAATAACAATGTCTAAAAGACAGAAAAACTAATCAACATATCATTCATTGTTATCTTTAAAGATGATTTTTTCTTCTACTTTTTTGTATTTTTATGATAAAAGTTTATTAGTTTTATATAAAGATATTCTTCATTATGAATAAGAAATTGAAGCTCAGAAATGTCCAGTAAATTTCCTAATTCCATTTATCTTGTAAGTGGTGGAGCAAGGATTCCAGTGCAAGTCTTTCTGACTCAAATCATTTTTTATCTTTCATCAAAGCATTCCGTCTTCACTGAAAACCAAGACACAAAATTGTCATGCCACTATCTTTACTTCCCACTCTGAGGCCTCACTGAACCTCTTTCTATACCAAACACTTAACAGTTGATTGCTTTCATTTGTCTACTTACTTTCTTATATATATTTATACTCATTTAATTCCAAAAAGATTACTAAAGAATGGGTTCCAAATATATACACACTACAGAAAAATAAAAATGAGGCAGGGGCATTTGGTTATCCAGGTCTTGTGTTCTCACAAATACAACTGAATAAGTCATGCTCATTTTTCTGAGGAGGTCACTTAGTCCCAAGCTTATTTTGTCTTCCCATCAGTGCCTCCCACAGTCCTGGGCACAGAAATGCTCAGAGTCTTGGTTGATTTGACTTGCTAGCAAGGCTGTGGCTCCTAGAGGAGTGAATTGAACTTCTTTCCTCCTTGCTGTGACTGTCTTAAAAGGGTATAAGTAGCTTTTTTGGTAACTAAACATTCACCTAATTAATGGAAAACTGGTAAATTCCACCAAAAGAATTATTTTTAGCCAGCGCTTCATTTTTTCAGTCCTTTTATTCTCTTTTTGACAAAATGTGCAGTGTCCATTCTTAAAAATCAATGGGCAAAGTGACAGCGGGAGGTATACGGAAGGCATGATGGGGTACCCGGAAGATTGTAGCTTAACGTGAGTACCTTCCTGTTGCCATAGTGAGGTACATTTACCTTTGTTTGATGATCATGCAGCACTAACAAAGCAAACATCCTTTGGCTCCTGCTGTTAATTATCCTTCAGTTCCTGGTGCGTGTTCATCCACAAGTCCTTTCTTAGGGTTGTTATTGGTTCTCAGGTTGGTGGGGTGGAGAATGGCGGTTCTTGACACTTCTGAGCTCAGAGAATAAGTAAATCAGTTCTTAAGGTGTTTGAGATCTACATCCAGTGTCTACAGAGAAATCTAAAGTTGTCACATTCAAATGGAGACTTTACTGCCTACTCATGAAGCAGCTTTTTAGTAATAGGTTGTTGGTAAGTAATAGGTTCTTAGGAGGTAACCATTTTATTTTTTTAATTAATTTTTTTAATTGAAGCATAGTTGATTTACAATAATGTGAGGAGGTACCTATTTTAAACAACAACACACTAGGAAGTCAATATGAAGAAACAAACATCTTTAAAAAATTTCCTCCTAAGCCATATATATTCTGTTAAACTTTGGTGATGGTTCTTCCTTCATTTAATGAGTATTGATTATATTGATTATGCATGTGCTACCCAACATGGCTCTAGGTGATATAGATACCATAGTCAACAGGATGAGCCCAGTGTCTGCCTTCAGAGAGGGTATATTCTTGGTACTATCTGTCCTGTGTGATGTGCCAGTATCATTTTGCCTAATGTTCCGGGGGAAAAAATTGGGTTGATACCACAGTGACTCATCCAGTAACAGCAAAACCAGTAATAATGATACCTCTATTGAGTTCAAACAAAAAACTCTTGACAAGCACCTTTGATATGCCTTATTTCATCTAGTCCTCCTAATATCCTTAGAAGGGATACTAAATGCAATCAGTTTTACAGAAAAGAAAATTTAAACTCAAGAGAGGTTAACTAACTTAAAGTTCATAGCTAGTAAACAGTGCAGTCAAAACCCAAACCCAGAGTTTCATATTCATATCCACACTAGTGTATTACAAAACTTTCAGGACTCATCTGTACTATTAAAACCTCAGAACCCATGGAGCCACACAAAATCAGTTTCAAGTCCAAACCCTCCCCCCGGGAGATTTAACATTTTGGGGTCTCTATAACTCATTCATAAAGGAGCAATAATATGATCGCCTTATAGTGTAAGGACTAATTAGGGCAATATATATAAAGTACTGGATCAGTACCTATACATGTGTGTGCGCTCAGCTGTGTCTGACTCTTTGTGACCCCATGGACTGTAGTTCCTCTGTCCATGGGATTTTCCAGGCAACAATACTGGAGTGGGTTGCCATTTTCTTCTCCAGGGGATCTTCCCACACAGGGACTGAACCCACATCTCCTGCCTTGGCAGGTGGATTCTTTACCACTGTGCCACCAGGAAGGCCCTATACATGGATGTACATAATACATAATGATTATAATTATCAACTTTGACCTAAGATGTGTCACAGTGCAGGCAACAGAGGCCTACTGATTATTTATAAAACACCATTAATAATTAGCTTCAGATTCATTGAAGATGGGGGCAGAGGTGGAGAGGTTTAAGGCCATGGAAATCAGATAAATAACATTGACTGAGAGACTCTTCACACTAGGTTTGGGTCACTCAGTATGGCCATCCCTGCCCGCCCTCCACTTTTTGGTTACCTATGCAGCTCTTACCCTTTCTGTGAGGCCCAAATGAAATGCTGCCTTTCCTTGCAGCTCTTTTATCTCCTACAGTAGGAAAACACTTCTCCCACCTTAGAGCTCCGTGGCTTTTAGTGGATGAAACAGTGGTTCATAAATCAAGCCCTGAAGACTGGTTCCAGGCAAGTTCTATCAGAATCCCTCAGGGAGTAGATTAAAATATAGATTCTTAAGTTCAGCCTCCAGAGTTTGATAAAGGTGAGGCCCATGAAACTCATTTTTAAAACAGTGTTTTCTGTTATTTTGATGGATGGACACATTTGGGAATCCCCGTCGTACCACTAAGGCTGTTAGTACCTATGTATTCCTTTAGACTGCAGTCATTCATGTGTATGTTTCATACATTTTGCTGGGAGATTATCTTTCTGATACTCCCATTCAATATAAGGATAAAAATAAAAAGAAACAGAGGAAGTCCCTTGTAACATTTTCCTCAGGTCTTAATCCTTTCCCCGATGATGTTTTGGTACGTTCTCAGGACAAAACTGATGTCCTCCCTACAGCAATGCTGCTTGTGTTAGTTGGAACTTGAGTGAGTTTTGCTAAAAAACTAAAAATTTAAAAATTATTGGAAGAATATCATGATGCCTGAAGAATAATCAAGATAGGACCCATCTGGGTATGAAGCTGCATACTTTAATGCTATCAGGGGTCCCTTTTTATTGTATGAGTCTACTTTATTCCGTGTGTTGGTTTCATTTCCTGGGACCTCCTGACCTGTTTCTTTTTTTTTTTTCCCCCATTTGGCTAGTTCTGTTTTCCTGTGCAGAAAGCTTTGTGATAGCAGAGGAAGTGTGCATTTCCAGATCAGAAAACCCTGCATGTGAAGGATGTAGATGGAATGGCTCGGGTCACAGTCCCACTCCCAGCCCAGGGCTTCTGGCAAGGAGAGGGGGACAGGATGAGTGACGGACACCAGTGATGCACATGGTTGACGGGACCACTGTTGCAAGACAGGATCCAAGAAAAAGAGATACTGCTTAAGAGGGGGAGCCAGGAAGATGGGCACTGTGGTGAGCTGAGGCTCTCCCTGACTCTGGGCCGCAGATCCTTCTTTCTCAGGCACCATTACCTACATGTAATGGGCTGCAGTGGAGAACAGCATTTGAGGACAGCTCTGGACTCCACCATTCTGCCCCTTGCTTACACTGTGGCCCTGGAAAAATTCATTACTTCAGGCTGCAGTTTGCTCAGCTTTAAGAAAAGGGCAATAATAGTAGTACTATTTCATTGGATTGATGGGAAATTGAAATAATATATATAACAGGCTTAGACGAATGCCTGATATTCCTTACAAAAATGTTAGATATTAGCTAGATAGTAACAGATATTAATTATTCTGTTGCTAGATAATATTAGATATTAACAGATATTTATTCTGTTGTCCCACTAGACTGTTGGCCCCAGGAAAGTAGGCAGCCTTGGCTTTCTTTCTCCCCAGCACAGAACCCAGTGCCTGGATGTTGCTGTGTATGTTATCGGTACAAGTTTGTTGTCAGTGAACACAGGCCAAGTACAGTCAGCAATGTCTGCACCTGTACTCACCTAAGTATCTATTCTGCTGTACTGGGTGGAAGGGGGAGGGATTACACACACACACACACATACACACACTTCCCCCTGCCCCCCACCCCCTCTCCCTCTCTCAACTGGAGTGAAGAAGGAACATATGTAACCAGCTAAGCCATTAGTTTCCATGTTGAATTGACTTTGCCTTCAGAGAATTACAGCCTGCCTCAGTGTCATGTTTAAGCAGCCAATGTGTGTGTTTAATCAATTGGGACCAAATAACATTGGTACTTAACATCATGCAATAGAAGTGGAGTGTTTACTAAATAAACTGTCAGCATAAGCAAGATATGGAGGGCTGGTTTCAAGAGGATATTCTCCCAAATCTCTTAAAAGTATCCACTTAGCAATTACATTGGCATGACAGCATGCAAGGAAATGATCAATTGTTTTAACTTTTCATTTAAGTAGTAGCAGGAGTTTTTAGAATTGTTGGAATTTGGAAACTTTTTTTTTCTGTATATCTTGAATATATACACATAATTTATTCTAAGGTTATATTTTAGAAGATGTCAAAAGCTATTAAAATACAAGTACATGCTTTTAACCAAAAAACACCTTTTTAAAAAAAGATCTAAGTCCAGAAGGACAAAAAGGGAAAGATTAATATATTTGACTATATAAAATTGGACTCTATAAAATATAACACTTAAGTTTTCTATATTGTTAAAAATGTTTTAAAGTCAAAAGCCAAATGGACAGCCAAGAAAAATATGGTTGAGATGTACTAGAGAGAAAGTTAATATACTTAGCATTTTAAATTTGCTTGCAAATCAATAAAAATAATAACTCATTAAAAAGAAGGAAAATATGTGAATAGGCAGTCCTTTGAAAAAATAAATGTAAATGAAGATATGAGACTTCACTCATTAGAGAAATACAGCTGACCTTTGAACAACAATTTGTGGTCCACTAATACTTGGATTTTTTTCAATAAATACATATCACAATAGTACACAATCTACCTTTGATTGAATCCGTAGATATGGAACTCAAATATGGAGGAAACTTAGGTATGGAGGGCAAAATAATAAATTACATGTAGAGTTTTGCTTAGAGTAGGGTTGGCACTCCAGCTCCCCACCACGTTCTTCAAGAGTCAACTGTATAAAAGTAAATCAATAATTCAATTTTTTTAATTTAATAGATGAAGGACAGTTGACATCACAGTGTTGGCAGGGCAATGGACAAGCTAACACAAGCTAATACAAGATAAGTAATGGACACATTACTGAATGAAGGAGATTTGGTATAACATCTTTGAGGAGCTATTTACAGTATCTTTTAAATTGGAAAATACATTCTATATTTGTCCCATAAGTTCTACTTTTATAAAAATAGCTTACAACATATGCACATAAGCTGATCAAAGATGTTTGTGGGATTATTCCAGGTAATAACAGATAATCAAATCATCTTTGGAAGTCCATCAATTGGCTAAATCTTTTATGGTATATTTATGCAAGAAAATACAAAGAAGCTATTTAAAATAATTACATATAGAGCTATATATAATGGTATGAAAGGACAGAAACAATTATGTAGAAAGTGCTTATAATCTACAGTCATATAGGAATGCTGTTACCTTGCTATGGCTGTCAAAAGGGAATACATGTAGTATGCAGGAAAAAAAATCTCTTGACAGATACAGAAGAATTGGTTAACAGTAATTGCCTTCTAGGAATAGAACTAAAATTTTGGAAGGGAAGACGACTTCATTTTCTCTAAATAATTGTACTTTTTATCATTTGTAATTTTTAGTTCTCAGTGGGCCAGACATTATACTTCTGACATTATATCTCATCTTCAAAACCACCTGTGAGTCAAATTTAATGAGCTCTGTTTTACAGATAGGGACCTTGTGATTAAAAAAAAAAATAATGTAGTAACTTTTCTAAGGTCCCACTGCTGGTGTCCTTTTTCTTTCATCAATAGAAAGGTTCACAGAAATATCTAGAAGGGTGGTTCTCGGAAATCTCGGAAATCATGTGTTCATGATTTGGTACTTATAAAGGCTGGCATCTTTTAAAGGAAAAAAAATAAAATTTTCCAAATATTTCTATCTCAAAAGGAGAAAAAAGAATGGATCTTCTGCTTTACTTTCTAGAATATTTTTCTCCCAAATTCCAAATGTCAAGGTAGTATAACAAAGTCTAAAAAGTGTTTCCTGTTTTCTTTCCTTCAACACTGTTTATGGACCAGAATGTTGAGATGAAAAGAGGAAGAAGGAAGGAAATAAAGAGTACCAGCCCTGGAGCCACCATTGGTAGACTTCTGTTTAGGGCAAGACTTGGGAAGCCTGACTTGTGATTCTAGAAGGAGACATAAAGCAGTCTCACCTTGCTTGCCCCCATTCTACCTCTGGGATAGGTGGATACACAGTGATAATATCTGTAAAACAACTATAAAAACATAGATAAGAATGTGGATCCAGGATCAGAAAGGTGTATATGACTTTACATGTGAGCTGCTTCTGTCCACTCCTCCACTCAAGTATTGGGTGTGACTTTGTGGCAAGAGTCAACCGTTGTCCCCTCAGTTGGTCCTGCTGGACATGTGACTGATAAATATGACCTGCCAATGAGCTGAGTATGATTTTAGTGCTTAAACTTTTGTTTCTCACTCAATGGTCCTTAAATGCAATTCATGAGCTTCCTTGGGTGCTCATACAAGGGAAAAAAATACTGGGTTGGACTTTTCAACAGGCTGTCTTGATTTTCAAATGGGGTACCTTCATAGAGAATTTACTTATGCAGTTTTGACTGAACAAGGTTTTGCTTACTTTCTGACTTGTGAAACTATTCCCAAGATAAGTGATTCACTATACTAGTAATGCTGTGCTGTGCTTAATCATTCAGTCATGTCTGACTCTTTGAGGCCCATGGACTGTAGCCAGCCAGGCTCCTCTGTCTGCGGGGATTCTCCAGGCAAGAATACTGGAGTGGGTTGCCATGCCCTCCTCCAGGGGATCTTCCCAACCCAGGGATCAAACCCAGGTCTCCTGCATTGCAGGGAGATTCTTTACCATCTGAGCTGCCAGGGAAGCCCATACTAGTTATTATTTAATCTCTAGGCTAAGCATGCCTATCTATAAAAGCCATAAGGTTATTTCAAGGATACAATGAGACATACAAAGGAAATGTGTGTAGCAGGTTCCTGATGCATACAGACTTTGTGTCTGGTTGATCAGTGGAGAATGTACACCTATTCAAAAGAAAAACTCTAAAGGAAGTCCTTTTAAAATATTTAGTTTTTAAAATACTACATGTGGTATCATAACGTTAGGATCCATTCAACTTTGTCTGTCAACCTGATACACCTCCAGGCAGCTTTAAGGATACTCTGGTGACATGATGGTCACTAAGACTGGGGTAGAAGACCAATGTGAAAGCAAGACTCTGGAGCAGGGAAGAAGATATAGGAGGTTGAGCAGCTGTTGCCTGTTGGTTTCCCATTAGGTCACATCCCCTGGCCTAGCCTCAGTGTAAACGAGAACCAGGTTTTGTCTCTCCCTATACTCAACCACTACCTTCAAAACCCTACAAAGGTCCAGGGTCTAACAGGGCTTCCAGAAGGCCTTTTTATCTTCTTGGCACCAGAGCTCCTCCATGAACCAGAAGCAAAGTTTTAAAACATGATACCAGGATAAGAAACAAAAAGAAGACACAATAAAGGTTAGCTTTGCTTTAGAGACTGAAGAAAACACTGCTTCAAGACCACCACATTACAGACTATAAAGTCCAGATGTATAGAAGTAACGCAGACAGCTGCCATTTACCTCCATGTTGCCCGAAAATATCCATGCAGTAGTACTACTAGTAAAAGTAATTCGTTTCAGTTCATACTCTGAGTACTTTACATACATACTCATTTCATCTTGCTACAAACCCTATGAGGTATATATTATTTCCATCCCTATTTTACCGATTAAGAAACAGAGCATAGAAGTAAATTGCCAGGATTGCACAACTATTAATTGTAGGAACTGGAATTTGAACATGGACATTCTGTCTCCAGAGACTGTTTTTAATCTCAGGGGTTGGCAAACTTTTTGTAAAGTAAATATTATTTTAAAAATCCTTTAAAAATGTAGAACCAATCGTAGCTCACAGGAGGTTATAAAAACAAGTTGCAGGCCCACTGTCGCTTGTGGGCCATTTGTAATCTGCTAGGTAATACTGTACAGGTTGATCAAACTTTTAAGCACACAGTGGATATGCTATCCCATACTCCTTTAAGGCAAACCCTACATGCCTATAATAGGATTTCTGTTGACACACAGTCCTGATGTCCACAGTCCTGACATCATCTCTCTCATTTTGTCTGAATTTATGAAGCTTGGTTGCCTTTTCCATCAGCCTTCCTTCAAATTAGTAATGCTGTTGGACATTTAAGAAAGGACTATATGGATAGTATAAGAGCTTATTTTCCATTCACTTTCAACCTGTTATTGGCTTTTTCTCAGTTACTGGGTGTATTATTATTCAGGGAAGTGACTTTAGGCACTATGGCATCAGACTGGAGTCAGTTCTTTCTTTGATTAACTAGAAATAAAAGCATAAAATAAGATGCAGTTTCTCTAAAGTTTTAAGATTGTCACTTTTCTGGGACTTAACCTGACATTAATTGACAGTTCTGCTAGTAGAAATTTATCAGCAACCTGGCATCTAATCCTTTATCATTTTCACTAAAGCTTAAAATGGTTTATAAAGAGACATGGTTCATGAAATGGATTAATATCACAATGGAAGCTCATGCTTCTAGGTATCTGCTATATATTGATACTTGGAGATGCAAAACATTATCACAGCATTTTAAGCTAGGCTGCACATGAAGGAACCACTATGAGTTATTATATTTGCTAGGGGTGAAATCTTGGGCTTGCAAATAAATCTTGATTTTTTTTTTAACACTTACATAGTTCATGAAGTCTAACTCAGCTTCATGTAATGAGTGTGAGGAAATCATTGCATTGGTTATTTCAATTTGAAACAAGAGGAAACTTATAAAAGAGTTTTACAATTTATGTTGACAAGTCATATTAAAATACAGACAAAAAATTAACTCATGATACAGTACATATCTATCTACACACATTATGTAAAACTGAAACAAAAGTTTCAGAGTCAATACTACTGTAACTACATTTAAGACATTTTTGTAAAAAAAAAGACATTTTTGTTATTTTCTTATCTATCCTATGCCATTTGATTTTTTAATGCTTTTTACTACCACTAAATTGATTTATTACCACTAACTTATTAATGGCTCCTGACTTAGTCTGCAAAATACTTCCTTAGAAGACCCATGTTCTCACATGGCTCTTGTTTATAAGAAGCAATTGTTTGGGGGTTCTTCTCTATTTTTACAGCTTACTTTGATTTATTTGCCAAATAAATAAATGTGTAAATCACTGTACCAGGCTCTATGGGAAGTACAAAGACATGCCTTCAACTATTTCAAGTCAGGAATTTTCTGAGTTGCCAGGAAAACAAAGGTGAAACAAAGATTACTAAACAACATATAATCTCTGCCCTCACAGAGTTTCTGATGTAGCAAATAAAATAAACTCAGTACCAAGGAGTTTGAGAAGATTACACAGTCAAGTGAATGACTTAAGTAAATAGTTTTATTAGCATTTTTCCATATAAAAGGGTATTTTCTTGTCTAGAAGGGTCAGTCCCTTTTTTTGTTTTTAAAGATGAGAAAATAAAGACTCAGAATCTTAAAGGCTTAAAGACTTAAATATAAGACAAGATATCATGAAACTCCTAGAAGAGAACATAGGGAAAACATCCTCTGACATAAAGTGTACCAATGTTTTAAGATAGTCTTCCAAGGCAGCAGAAATAAAAGCAAAAATAAGCAAATGGGACTTAATCAAACTTACAAAGTTTTGCACAGCAAAGGAAACCATAAACAAAACAAAAGACAGCCTACAGACTAGAAGAAAATATTTGTAAACAATGCGACTGGCAAGGGCTTCATTTCCAAAACAGACAGCTTGTACAACTCAACAAGAAGAAAACCAAACAACCCAATCAAAACATTGACAGAAGACATTAACAGACATTTCTCCAACAAAGACATACAAATGTCCAATAGGCACATGTCAAAGTGCTCATCATCACTAATTCTTAGACAAATGCAAGTCAAAACTACAAAGAGAGACCAAAAACCAGTCAGAATGGTCATTATTAAAAAGTTTATTTATGCAAAGAGCTAATTTACTGGAAAAGACCCTAATGCTGGGAAAGACTGAGGGCAAGAGGAGAAGGGGGTGATGGACTATAAGATGTTTGGATGGCATCACTGACTCAACCGACATGAATTTGAACAAACTCAGGGAAATAGTGAAGGACAGGGAAGCCTGGCGTGCTGTGGTTCATAGAGTAGCAGAGAATTGGACCCAACTTGGTGACTGAACAACTACAAACAACAAATGCTAGATGGGGTGTGGAGAAAAAAGGAACTCTTTTACACTACTGGTGGGAATATAAATTGGTGCAGCCACTATGGAAAACAGTATAAAGGTTCCTGAAAATACAGAGTTGTCATATGATCCAGTAATCCCATGCCTGGGCATACATCCAGACAAAACTGTAGTTCTAAAAGATATAGGCAACCTTATGTTCATAGCAGCACTATTTACAATAGTCAAGACATGGAAGCAATCTAAATGTCCATTGACAGAGGACTGGATAAAGAAGATGTGGTATACTTATACAATGGAATATTACTCAGATTTAAAAAAGAATGAAATAATGCCATCTGCAGAAACATTGATGGACTATATATCAGACTAAGTCAAGTAAGTCAGACAAAGATGATCATATGATATCACTTATATGTGGAATCTTTTAAAAAGTGATATAAATGAACATATTTATGAAAGAGAAACAGACTCAGACAGAGAAAACAGACTTGTGGTTGCCAAGGGGGAAGAGTAGGAGTGGGAGGGATGGATTGGGAGTTTGGGATTAGCAGATGCAAGCTATTTTATATATAATGGATAAACAACAAGGTCCTACTGCAGTATGGAATACTATATTCAATATTATGTGACAAACCATAATAGAAAAAATATGAAAAATATGGAGAGATGTACAACTGAATCATACTACTGTACAGGAGAAATTAACATGACACTTTAAATCAACTATAATTTAATAAAATATTAAAAAATACTTTGTCATTTATCAGAGTTACACCACTCTTTTCAGGTTAAATCCAGAATTATTTGTGATAGACATGCTGTCTCACATAATTAAATGGGGTTTTTTTTGCTGAAATAAAGTGATTTGTGTGTTAAGTAATGATTATAAAGTCACATTATAAAAATATTTCAACCTTGAGAAAGCTTGGAAGATGAGTGGTTCCGTTACTCATCTTTCTTTCCTTGAAAAGGAGCTAATCCGATTAATTTTAAAATCAATAAATCATGTCTTTTAAAGAGAAGAATAGAACCTTTTAGTATTTTGCAATTTTTTCTGATTTAATTCTTAAAAGCCCTCATTTGGAATTTTACTCATCTAAATCCCTATTTCAAAAACCACAAAAGATAGTGGACATTTTCTCAAGATCATCAAGGCACATAACCAAAGCTTGTCACCTTTCTGGGAGAATCTATGCTTTGTTCTCTTCACCAACCATTTCTTGAGCACTGACCCAAGAGACCACGCTATCATAAACTAAATATTTATTGCTTCTGACTCCTGGAAGGAAACGTTTTCTTTTTTTTTAAGTTGACATATAGTTTATTTAAAATGTATTAGTTTCAAGTATAAAACATAATGATTTAACTTTTTCTTTTAAACATAGTGATTTAACATTTTTATAGATTATATTTCATTTAAAGTTAAGGGGTGGAAATGGGAATTTTTTTTTTTTTTTTTTTGGCCACGTCATGTGGCATATGGGATCTTAGTTCTGTAATCAGGGATCAAACCCGAGTGCCCTGCAGTGGAAGGGCGGAATCCTAAGCACTGGACTGCCAGGAATTCCCTCAGGGTGGAATATTTAAATGGCAGATGTAAAAGTTCATCCCAACTTCAAATGAATTTTATCAAATAGACTTTAATGCTCATATTTATTCTCCTCTGTTAGATATTCATGCCTTGGGGATCAACTCATTGTATAAACTTACATGTGTAATAGTTTCTTACTTGGGAAAATTGAAATCATTTTGATACATGAAGGAGTGGTTATAATGAGAAAACAGATAAGGAGAAGATGTTTAAAGTGCAGGCCTTCAGTGGCAATGTATGCACAGAGGACCAGGTCCTGGACACCTATGTGAAACCCCTGTTATGCACACTTAGATCCCCACGGCTTCTGTCTTTCTTAACATTCAGTAAGAGTTTTAATTGTCCATTCATTTAGTGACTATTTAACCTGTCAGAGTCTCTCTATGGAGCCCTCACTGGACCACAGTCTCTGAAAAGTAGAGACTCAATTTCTCTGTTACTACTATAGTACTAAGCACTGTGATTAAGTGTCTAAGAAATGTCTACAAATGAATGAATGGTCATGTTAAAGTAGTCTAGAATGTTGTTTACATAAGGTACTTAAGTTTAGTTCAATCTTTATATATTACTCATTATTTACTAAAGAGCAACTGAATTACTCATGGTGTTCTTTTTGTTTTACAGTCAACTTTGACCACTTTGAAATTTTGCGAGCCATTGGAAAAGGCAGTTTCGGGAAGGTAAGAACCAAAATGATTAACCACTAGCAGAGTATGTAGTTCAGAGAGCCCAGGAATGTTCAGATGAGTTACTGGGACCACAATAAATATGAGATGTTTTTATAATGAGTTTTTATAAAAGTATTACCACACTTTGAACAAAGTATGTGACAGGCAGCTACATAACAAACATGTATGCTTTCAGCATTATCTCAAAGTCAAATCGGTTTACTCACTGCAGTTTCACACTTTCTCTATGGTAACAGGAAGAGTAAGGTTTCATAATCATTTTCAAATTGTACCAGTACTTTCAGTAACAGTTATCTTGTCAGTGTAAGAATTAAATCTTTCCATGAAGGATAGAAGCTGATTTCTGTTTTCCTCAGTTGTACCATATTTTTTTCTTTTTTAAAGACCTACTGGTAAAAAAAAAAAAAAACCCTAGCATAAAACATACACATTCAGTCTAATTTTTTAAAAGAATCTTCCAGATTCAAATCCTGATTAGCTTCTTTACGGAGACAAACTTAACAGAATATCTCGTATTTCATATTGAACTTGCATTTTAGAATCACCTGCTGTCGACTTTATCTGGCATTATATGAACCTCTTAAAGAATTTTATAAATATGGACATCATAGTGTTTTTCCCAGTGCTTCAAGTCCTTTTTGGTTATATCACTTGTGGTTGCTAAAAGAAGTTCTTTGCACAATATTGTTCATTTTAACATTGAGTCATGCCCATTTCACTCACTAAAATCTGAATAAAAATGTCATTTGTTATGATTCCTGACAAGGAGGAAGTTATTTTCCCCCAATATGTTGTCTTAAAAGTCCCCAAAAGCAAAAACAAGCAAACTTGTCTGAGAAAGCAGAGATTTAGAAGTTGAATTGGTACAGGGGAAGGAAAAAGAAATCAGAGCTAAGTGGCAACTTTAACATCAAAGAATTTGCACGACAGGGCCTCCAAGCGGTGCTAACCAGTCTTGTTCTGTCTCATGCCCACGATCCATCACCTCCCTAATCACATTCTCACTCCGGTTGGCACCATTAGGTTTGCATCGTACAGAAGAATGATACCAAAAAGATGTACGCAATGAAGTACATGAACAAACAAAAGTGCGTGGAGCGCAACGAAGTGAGGAATGTCTTCAAGGAGCTCCAGATCATGCAGGGACTGGAGCACCCTTTCCTGGTTAATTTGTGGTGAGTGGTTTTCCTGGACATTTAATGGGACAGTCCTGCCTTCACCTCCAACCCTGTTACATAAACACACCCTGATTTCTACGTGTACAACCCTCATTAGGATCTTTGTGGGACTTTCATTTGCCTCAGTTTGCCTTTCTAAAGAAATGAAATTGTTATAAACACTGTTCAGTTCTGTTGCTATATATCCCCTTGTCCTTGAGGTTGGTATTCTTTTAAAGCAGGAATCCCCAACCCCTGGTTAGGAACAGGGCCACCCAGTAGGAGGTGAGTGAGCTTGACCTGTATTTACAGTATTTACAGCCACTCCCCATTGCGCACATTACTGGGAGCTCCTCCTCCTGACAGATCAGCATTAGATTCTCATAGGAGCATGAACCAATCTACGCTTGAATCTTCCCCAAACCATTTCCCGCCACCCACTTCTGTGGCAAAATTGTCTTCTACTAAACCAGTTCTTGGGCTTCCCTGCTGGCTCAGTGGTAAAGAATCTGCCTGCAATGCAGGTAACCCGGTTCGATCCCTGAGTCAGGAAGATCCCCTGGAGGAGGGCATGACAACCCACTCCAGTATTATTGCCTGGAGAATCCCATGAACAGAGGAGCCTGGCGGGCTATAGTCCATAGGGTCGCAGAGACTCAGAAGTGACTAAGCAGCCCCAAACTGGTCCATGGTGCCAAACAGATTGGGGACTGCTATTTGAAGCACTGTTATTTAATAGGCTGACAAGGAATGAGTTCAGATGTCTTCTCACTCATTACATCTTTTTCCCTATAATTGTGGAGCAGGGACTTTGAGTGCAAAGTATGGCATCGCTGGTGGACATGAAGTTGATTGTTAGTACTTGTACAAAGCACCTTCTCCTTAAAGTGATGGGCAAGCAACCTGATTTCCTTGCAGCATACTTCTTAAGCAACCATATACACACCCATGATTTGGAAAAAGGTGGGTGCTGCCTTTCTTCCCAAACCAGCTTTAACACAACTGGAGCTAATTTATGTCAGTAGCTAGACATTAAATGACTGATCTGCTCTCAAAGCCATTATCATAATCCAAGGCTTAGAAGATGGCAGAGAGGCTTGCATTATCTATTACTTCGAGGTCTTTATGTGGCTGGCTCATTTTCCTCTACATTTTAATGCATCCATTATATTAGGAGCCAGTTCTTAAAGCTAATGCAGTATGACTGTTATTTAAATATGCATACCAAGCAGTTCTTACTAGTGAAGGAAAAAAAAACACAAAATTTTTTCCCCTTTTTAGTCAGAGAATACTAATGGAAAAATCATTGAAATGTCACTGTGTGTTTAGGGAGATTCTATGGAGGAATCAGTGCATAAAGCCTGTCTCCATCTTTAATTAATACAGCTCACTTCATACACAATTTGCTCAAAGACTCTGTGCTGCAGTTGAAAAGAAGATGGTTGTGTGTGACTTGGAAATAGGTCTATTAGAGTTTATGCATACCTCAGACATAGAGAAGCTAATTTTAAGTACAGCTTCAGTGTATTTAATCAGCATTTTAGAGCGGCCTATTCACAATGCTGCCATGTAAAGAGTTAAACGGATGCAGCTCTTTCTTTCCCATTCTTATCATCAAATTGCCTTTTTTCCTCTCTCTTCACAATGATGAATCTCCTTTTGTTCAGAGTCACATTGTCCTTCTTCAAAAGTTCAAGCAACTAATTTTCTTCTTTTAAGACCAGGAACCCTTCATAAGGACACACTTAGCATTATACTCTCTCACGCTTGTCTCCCATCACTGAGTAGGTCAAGTTGATTTCACTCAATTCCCCCCTTTTTAAATAACATGAGTGTTATGAGACTTGAAGCTGGCCAAAGCTTATAGATTTTGCTTTGCTTACTTGGTGTCATTCTAGACGACATTCTCTTCTCCATGCATGTGATAACAGGACATAAATTCTACTCTGCCCTTCTTCTCACCCTGACACTGAATCCTGCGTTAGAACCTGGGGCTCCATTAACACTGATAGAAGAGAGAAGAGTTTTCTTACCCTATGATTCTAGCACCACATTCAGTATTGGAAACTGGGAGGGAGCATTCCTAAACAGAGCGGCCCTTTTGTCCTTCAAACCTTGAGATAAGTCTTTAGAAAGCATCTTTATTCCTTCTAATAAATGCCTTAATTAGTATAGCATAGTAAATATAAGTGTCTCTTTCCACAACTCTTAAGTACCTTGTAATATTTCAGGAGGTGTGGTTATGAGTAACTTACTTCATAATTCTTAAGTCTCATTGTTAGAATGGGTTAATGTGTGCAACCAGTGCCCAGAATATAGTCTGCATCTTACAAATGGTAGTTCTTACCTTGCTCCATTAAGTCATAGCATTCTGAACGTGCCCAGAACCAATGGCCATTGTGGACCCCAGAAGACAACTTTGAAGGGTACTTGGCCCCACGGCATCATGGCTGTGTGGTGGCACTCACATGCCAACTCATTCCCTATAAAAGCTTATGCTTATTTTTTTTTCCACCTTTATTCTGTGAATCAAAGAAACAAAGCTCTCCAGTGTGTTATATACAATTTAATCAGATTTTTATGTCCTGGGTTTAACTAGACTGAGCTTTACATCCCCAAAACTTCAGGAGTTGGTTTTTTTAAGAAGCATCATATGATAAAATTACAGCAATATTTTCTTTAAAAAATTCCTCTGTACCCATTTATGTATTCTGTTTTGCTGATATGCTCTGTAGGCCTGTCAATACTACTTATAATAATCTTCTCATGGATGCTCAAAATGTCCTTGTCCTCTGGGGATGTTCAGAAAATTCTGGTTTTCAGGATGAAGGAAAACACAAGGTTTTGCACTAATGTTAAGAAGTTGGCTTATGAATATACTGATATAAACATATACACATATTACATTTGAAAGCATTTCCACTCATGGAAGCTTGAAAAGCAGAAGATCACATAGAAAAATGAAAACTCTCCAATAATCCTATCACCTTGAAACGACCACTGCTAACAGTGTGTACTTTCCAGTAAAATA
Organism: Odocoileus virginianus; assembly: GCF_023699985.2. NCBI lineage: Eukaryota > Metazoa > Chordata > Mammalia > Artiodactyla > Cervidae > Odocoileus > Odocoileus virginianus. Next base: position 54,852,096 of record NC_069676.1, read on the forward strand.
TCTGTATTTGATAATGCATGAGTCCCATTCATTCCTTCTTTCATGTACAGATTTCCTGAGCACCACAATTTATAATTAGGGTTGCCAGACACAATCCAGGATGCAAATTAGATTTGAATTTCAGATAAATAACCAGTACCTTTTGGTATATATCCCAAGTATCATACAGGACATTTTTAACTGAAATAGAAATTCAGATAATGAGTGAGTTTAAATGGGTATCTTGTATTTCCTCACTCTGGGGACCCTAATTGTAACACAGATCCATACCGTGGGGATGCAGTGGTGAGCACAAGCTAGATAGACCTGCTCACCCACACATTACCAGTAACCATGAGAGGATGCTATTAATCAGAAGGCACATGAATATATCAACTGTGAGAAGTGCATGGAGGGTCTAAGTGCACCTACGGGTTTCAGGGGAGAGGGGAGGAAGGTCATTAATCCCAGAGCAGCAGTGTTAAGGGTGGAAGAAACTGCTGAATTAAAATCCAACCTCCCCAGCCTCCGAAGACTTGGCCCCACCCAGAACACAGTCATCAGATAAAGGTTATGTTACAAAGTGAAGGCTGCCATTCAGGGCGGGTATCCAAGAAAAGCAAATACCTTCTTCCCTGGAGCCCCTCCCAGGGGCCTCTAACAAAGCCCTGGCAACCCATAGCCGAGAACCAATCGCCCCAGACCTGCCCAGCACAGATCCCCAAGTGGCTTTTGTTAATTGGAATTAAGCCTGCAGCTGCACACAGCCGCTCCTCTGCTCTCCTAGCCTGGCTCTCCTGTTCCAGTGAGCTCCCAAGGGTCTGCGTGTGGTTTCAGGAAATGAGGAGAGGAGATTGTCTGTATTAAGTGAAAAGGACCATTTGTCCTGGGAGTGCGAAAAGGGAGCCCTGGGAGATGGCTCAACACAGCCGCACGAATGGGTTCCCTGGAACCAGACTCCATCGTCTGTGACTCAGAGCCCTGGCACCTGTCACAGAATCAGAGACCCTGAGAACGCAGGGTGGCCTTCAGAGTCCCGGTATCAACATAATAGCTCCTATTACTTTGGGTTTCACAGATATGATGTTATGTATTCATCCCAGCAACCTATGTGGATAGAGATTATTTTTCCCATTTTACACCTGGAGAAACGGAGGCTGAGAGAGGTTAAGCCACGCCCCAGAGTCTCACAGCCAGGACTCAAACCCAGGAATCCCGACTTCAAGGCCCCTGCTCTTCCTGCTGAACTCTCCCCTCCACTATGGACATCTTGGGAGACTCTCTTGCAAAATATGTAAGGAAATTCGATTGATTTTGTCGCTCATTCTCCATACCCCACAAGAATACAGATTCCATAAGGCAGGTTTGTCCACTGCTCACTCTCCTGCTCCTTATAGTAATGGTGGCCACCTCACAGGAAGGGCTGAATAAATCTCTGTTGAATCAACAAATCAATGAGCGAACAAAGTGAATTAGCAGAGGGACTAGGCTTTTGGCTCCTTTTTTCCCACTCTTTTCCCATCACGCCTCTGCCACATCTCCCACACTCACCAGCAGCCCCATATTGTCATGCCTGTTCCAGGTTCTTTCTTGGCCCTGAGGTCAGAGGGAGAGGAGTTTGAATCCATCTCACCACTTGTTAACTATGTAAATGAAGCAATTTACATTTTGTATGTTGCTTGGTTTCTTCATCTATAATTGGGAATGACGGCAATCTCCATAGCAGAAGGTACTACTTATGAATAAGAACATGTATATAAAGCATCTCAGACACAGTAAACGTTTAATATCTGCTTTAAACAAACAACTCTGAGGCCCCTCCCAGAAATGAAATGACTCCTTTCCCCCATGGCCAGAAATGATTCTAAAATTTCTCAGGTGGACAAATGTGCCTGAACATGAGCTGGCTTGGGCATTACAAAGTCTTTTGTTCTAAAAAGTTAACTCAGTTTCTTTGACTATAAAATAAATGTTTTGGTATAAAATACAGAAAGTTCTAATGAAGATCATAAATACCCATATGTCATCTCTCAGAAGTAATTATAATAGTTATCTACTACTGCTTTAACAAATTACCACACAAAAACAACAACAAATTACCACAAACTTAGTGGTTTAAAACAACACGAATCGAAGTTGAGGTTATAGCTATTTTCATAGTATAATGAAACATTATTTTTCTTTCACCCTGCACAGTTATTTGCACTGAAAGTTCACAAACAGACAAAACTAATCAGAACAACAATTACCTATGGAATGTAGAGATTAACTAGAAGGTAGTATGTGGAAAACTTTGAGTGATTGAAAGGTTCTATTACCTTTACTGTGGTGTTGCTCATATGAGAGTATATATTTGTCAAAGTTTATTATATTTTACACTTAATATTTGTGCATTCACTATAAATGAATTTTCCCTCATTAAAAGAATATAAATTTTTATATTTTATAAATATAAACATACCAATTTAAAAGAATATAAATTATAAAACACACATATGTATTATCTTACAATTTTGGAGGTTAGAAGTGCAAATTCAGTCTTAATTGAGCTAAAATCCAAGCTGTCATCCTCCTTCTGGAGGCCCTATCAAAAAATTTGTTTTCCTTACTTTTCCAGCGTCCTGAAGCTGCCTGTGAGCCTTGGCTCATGGCCGCTGCTTCCAAATTCAACCCTCTGACTTTCTGCCTTCCTCTTCCATCTTCTGAGGACGCTTGTGATTACAGTGGGCCCACCTGGCGGTGATGGTTCTCTCCTGACCCAGCTCTCTAGCCAGGCTCCTCTAAGCCCTTTTCTCAGCTAGGTCTCAACCGTGCCCTCTAAAAATGTCAACTAAACACTTGCATATTCTAACAGCTCAAAGTCTCATCCTAGAATGACCCTAGCCCCCTAAAATGCTTTGCTGAGAAAACTGAAGTCTGCTGTGAAAACTTCCTCTTTGTTTCCCCACCCAACCCCTCAAGACCGTGCACCTTCTCTCAGCCTCTGCCGGTGGGGCGGAGCCCAACTTCCCTTACATAGCGTCATTTAACAAACCAGATGCGTTTCACGTAGACCAACCCCACCGTCCCAGTTTTTGTAGGTTTTCCCGTTCCCGACTCTTTGGGGCCCCACCTCACGATCCTCCCTGTTCCCTGTTAAACAAATCAAAGTTTAGTTCAGTTCACACTGGACTCTTTGCCTATTGCAATAGGATATAACTAACTAAAATGTCTCATTACTTTAACCACTGTCAGCTTTGTCAACTTAGGAAGAGATATGATTAAATTAAGGGCCCTGTGAAGGGGAGATAATCCTGAATTATCCAGTGTTGTCATAGGAAGAAATCGTCCTTAGATTTGGCCCTGATGAACTTGGGTAGGTGTGAAAGAATGGAGTAGTTCCTGAAAACAAACTTAGCAAAAAACAGTGTTATTGTGTGGCCAACACATAATAATTGTTCCATATAGTTGTTGACTGACTGACTAATGGACTAATGGCCAAGAAACTAGGTCTTTATAATACACATATTCACTTATTCATTTACTCCTCAGTATTCAAAAGGAGTCCTTAATTGCAAACAACACAGGAGATATTAGAAATTTTAAGCTCAAGAGAGATTCATTGGAAGGATATGGGGTAGCTTACATAATTATCAAAAGTAAAGCTTGGAGAAGTAGGTCTCAGGAGGGTGAGGGCCAGAGGCAGCTCTGGGACTCTAGATGGCAGGAACTAATAGGCTGTCTCAGCTGGGATGAGTCATCTGTAGCCAATTTTCTAACCTTGCATCACCTACTCAAGGTTCAGAGTCCTGGGAGGGAATCCAACTGGCCTTGCTCAGAAAACATGCCTACCCCTTGGCAAGAAGAAAGAGTGAAATAAATAATGACTCCTAGACTGTCCGCCTGAGCACTTAATAAATAATAATGTCATTCACTAAAGAGGGAGATCTGAGGAGAGACAGGTTTATTGGCAAAATAAAGAACTCTTTCTTCTCTCTTCCCTGTGTTAGTTTTGAGCTGCATCTTAGGTAGCCAGATAGAGCTGTTGAATAGAAGATGAGTCTGGAGCTCAGAAAAGAAATCCAGACTCCGAGGAAAAGTCCCACAAAATACTAATATGGGAATCATTGGCTTATTGGTGCTACTTAAACCAGGGATTTGAAGAAAGCACCACTGGAGAGTAATTAGAAGAAAAGGGCTGAGGATTCAAGATCTAGAGCATTTAATAGTTCTGACAGACGAGGAAGACTCAGGGAACTAGAAAAGAAGGAATTGCTAAGAACCTAGCCAACAAGTGAGGAATAAATCAGATGACTGTGGCAACGCAGAGTCGAGGACACTAAGTACTTCAGAAAAGAAGGTGTATAAACCATTTCAAGTGCTGCAGAGAAGTCAGGAATGAGGAAACAACTACCCACTGACTTGGGAAGATATGCATATTGTGACCTTGATAAGAGCCAACTTCAAAAGTTTAGACAAAAGACTGAAGGGAGTGACTTGATGAAAACATGGGACTGTGTAATTTTCCTTTTGGAGGGTGGCATACAAATTGGTTTTGTTGTCTTTTGAGATTAACCCATGTTGTCACAAGTAGCAAGTATATTGTCATTTCTCTATTATAGTCCATTGTATGAATATGCCATGATTTATCTGTACATCTTAAAATTTTTTATTATGCAAAACAATTTTTAAAAGTTGGAGTGTAGTTGATTCACAGTGTGTTAATTTCAGGTGTACATCACAGTGATCCCTATGTATATGTGTTATTACAAATTATTGAGTATAGTTCCCTATTTATACAGTAGATCCTTGTTTATCTATTTTATGTATAATATATAGTAGTATTTATCTATTTTATTGTTGATGGATGTGTGTGTTGTTTCCAGTTTGAAACTTTTAAATAGTTCTGCTATTAGCATGCTTGTTTGTATCTTTTGGTAAACAAAAGTACTCATATAGGGGGGCATAAACCTAGGAATTAAATCACTGGATCCTAAGATTCATGTACATTTACTTGGCAGTTTTCCAAAGAAGTACCAATTTATATTCACATCAGCAAGATGTAAGAATTCACATTGGTTTTAGATTTAATTTTCCTAGTTACCTAGAGTTTGGGCACATTTTTATGTGCTTATTGGCCATTGGGAACCCTTTTTTTTTTTAGAAGTGCTTGAGTTTTTTGTCCATCTTTCTATGTTTTTTTTTGCCTCTTTTTCTCATTGATCTATAGAAGTTATTTATATATTCTGTGATTGGTGGTTTAGTCGTTAAGTCATGTCCAGCTCTTTGAGACCCCAGAACTGTAGCCCACCAGACTCCTCTGTCCATGGAATTTCCCAGACAAGAATACTGGAGTGGGTTGCTATTTCCTTCTCCGGGGCATCTTCCCAACTCTGGGATCCAACACATGTCTCCTGTGATGCAGACAATTTTTTTTATTGATGAGTCACCAGGATTGGACATATTCTGTAAACAAGTCCTATTGAGGATGTAAATTATTTGCCCAGTCTGTGACTTATCTCTTCCTTCCATAATGATGTTTTTGTAGATAATCATTAAAGCTTGAATTTAAATATGGTATAATTTATCAGTCTTTTCCTTTATAGGCAGTGCTTTCTGTATCATATTTAAGAAATCTTTGCCCACACCAATGTGAAAATATCTCATTTCCTAAAAGCTTTATTGTTTTAGCTTTATATTTACATCTGTAATCCAGGATCAAGATTCACTTTTTCCCCATATGGATATCTAATTAACCCTACATCATTTATTGAAGCTTTTTCACTTTCCTTCCTGCATCCTAGTGACACATTTGTTATTAGTCAAGTCATCACACATGTGTGGGTTTCTAGGCTTTGTTTTATAGATCTGTTTGTGTACCTTGCCACATTTGTCACACTACCCTAAGTACTATAGCTTCAGACTGGTAAAAGAATTCAGTGACGTAAGTCTTATTCTTGATTAACTTGATTATGGTTGGCCCTTTCCAATCCTATATAGTTTCATAATTAGCTTTTCAATTTGTATTTTAAAGCTGCTGGTATTTATATTGGGTTATATTGAATGTATAGATTAGTTCAGGGAGAATTAACATATATTTAAACTATGAAACCTTCCAGTTTATCAAATACACATATACCTATAGTTAAGATATTCCTTAATTTCTATTTTTAGTTTTAGTTTTTAGTGTAGAGTTCTAGCATATTTGTCTTTAGATTTATTTCTAGGTATTTGATGTGTTTTGTGTGTGTGCTCAGTCACTTGGTCGTGTCCAACTCTGTGACCCCAGGGATGTAGCCAGCCAGGCTTCACTGTCCATGGAATTTTCCAGGCAAGAATACTAGAGTGGGTTGCTATTTCCTACTCCAGGGATTTAATGTTTTTACATGACTACAAAGAGTAATTATCAAAGTTAAATTTTCTAGTAGTTTGTTTCTTGTTTACCAAAATGCAATTGACGTTCAATAATTGTGTCCAGTGACCTTGTTAGATTCTCTTATTCATTCTACCAGTAGGCCTGTTGATTCTTTTGGATCTTCAAAATTTATAATCATGTCATTAAGTAACAGTGACAGTTTTAGTTCTTCCTTTCCAAACTTCTTACCTTTTACTTTCATGCCCATTGCATTTGTATTGAGAAAAATTCGGAATATAGTGCACATTCTTATGTGTTTGTCCTGATTTCACGGGGAAGGTTTTAAGGATTTCAAGATTTCATATGATAGCCATGGATTTGTAGATATCCATTATCACAATGGGCTTCCCTTGTGGCTCAGTGGTAAAGAATCCACCTACAATGTGGGAGACCTGGGTTTGATTCCTGGGTTGGGAAGATCTCCTGGAGAAGGGAAAGGCTACCCACTCCAGTATTGTGGTTTAGGGAATTCCATGGACTGTATAGACGATGATGTTACAAAGACTTGGACAGTACTGAGCGACTTTCACTTTCACTTTTTTCATTATCACAATAAAGTTTGCTTCCAATACTAATTTGCTATAAGGTTTTTTTTTCTTTATCATTAATGAGTAGTAAATTTTGTCAAATGTGTTTTTGTTTTATCAAGATCATTTCTATCATGTGGTGAAGGAAACTAATTGATTCAAATCTTAAAGCAACCTTGATCCTAAAATAAATCCTAGTAGGTCATGTCCTATTAAAATAAACTCTAGTTGTTCGTGTCCTATTACAGTAAACCCTGGTTGGTAATGTTCTATTGGAGGAGGAAATGGCAGCCCACTCCAGTGTTCTTGGCTGGAGAATCCCAGGGACAGGGGAGCCTGGTGGACTGCCGTCTATGGGGTCGCACAGAGTCGGACACGGCTGAGGCGATTTAGCAGCAGCAGCAGCAGATTGTCCCTTTGTATGTATCACTAGACCCTCAGTTCAGTTCTGTTCAGTTGCTCAGTCATGTCCGGTTCTTTGCGACCCCATGAACCACAGCACGCCAGGCCTCCCTGTCCATCACCAACTCCCGGAGTTCACCCAAACCCATGTGCATCAAGTCGGTGATGACATCCAACCATCTCATCCTGTGTCGTCCCCTTCTCCTCCTGCCCCCAATCCCTTCCAGCATCAGGGTCTTTTCAAATGAGTCAGCTCTTCACATCAGGTGGCCAAAGTATTGGAGTTTCAACTTCAACATCAGTCTTTCCAATGAACACCCAGGACTGATCTCCTTCAGGATGGACTGGTTGGATCTCCTTGCAGTCCAAGGGACTCTCAAGAGTCTTCTCCAACACCACAGTTCAAAAGCATCAATTCTTTGGCACTCAGCTTTCTTTTTAGTCCTCTCACATCCATACATGACCACTGGAAAAACCATAGCCTTGACTAGACGGACCTTTGTTGGCAAAGTAATATCTCTGCTTTTTAATATGCTATCTAGGTTGGTCATAACTTTCCTTCCAAGGAGTAAGCATCTTTTAATTTCATGGTTGCAGTCACCATCTGCAGTGATTTTGGAGCCCCAAAAAATAAAGTCTCTCACTCTTTCCACTGTTTCCCCATCTATTTGCCATGAAGTGATAGGACCAGATGCCATGATCTTAGTTTTCTGAATGTTGAGCTTTAAGCCAACTTTTTCACTCTCCTCTTTCACTTTCATCAAGAGGCTCTTGAGTTCTTCTTCACTTTCTGCCATAAGTGTGGTGTCATCTGCATATCTGAGGTTATTGATATTTCTCCTGGCAATTTGATTCCATCTTGTGCTTCATCCAGCCCAGTGTTTCTCATGATGTACTCTGCATATAAGTTAAATAAGCAGGGTGACAATATACAGCCTTGACATACTCCTTTCCTAGTTGGAACCAGTCTGTTGTTCCATGTTCAGTTCTAACTGTTGCTTCCTGACCTGCAAACAGCTTTCTCAAGAGGCAGGTCAAGTAGTCTGATATTCCCATCTCTTTCAGAATTTTCCACAGTTTATTGTGATCCACACAGTCAAAGGATTTGGCATAGTCAACGAAGCAGAAATAGATGTTTTTCTGGAACTCTCTTGCTTTTTCCATGATCCAGAGGATGTTTGCAATTTGATCTCTGGTTCCTCTGCCTTTTCTAAAACCAGCTTGAGCATCTGGAAGTTCATGGTTCACATATTGCTGAAGCCTGGCTTGGAGAATTTTAAGCATTACTTTACTTTACTAGCTTTTCTATTGTTTTCCTGTACTTTACTAGCATGTGAGATGAGTACAATTGTGCAGCAGTTTAAGCATTCTTTGAAACTGTCTTTCTTTGGGATTGGAATGAAAACTGACCTTTTCCAGTTCTGTGACCACTGTTGAGTTTTCCAAATTTGCTGGCATATTGAGTGCAGCGCTTTCACAGCATCATCTTTCAGGATTTGAAATAGCTCAACTGGAATTCCATCACCTCCACTAGCTTTGTGCGTAGTGATGCTTCCTAAGGCCCACTTGACTTCACATTCCAGGATGTCTGGCTCTAGGTGAGTGATCACACCATCGTGATTATCTGGGTTGTAAAGATCTTTTTTGTCCAGTTCTTCTGTGTATTCTTGCCATCCCTTCATAATATCTTCTGCTTCTGTTAGGTCCCTACCATTTCTGTCCTTTATTGAGCCCATCTTTGCATGAAATGTTCCCTTGGTAGCTCTAATTTTCTTGACGAGATCTCTAGTCTTTCCCATTCTATTGTTTTCCTGTATTTCTTTGCATTGATCGCTGAGGAAGGCTTTCTTAGCTCTCCTTGCTATTCTTTGGAACTCTACATTCAAATGGGTATATCTTTCCTTTTCTCCTTTGCTTTTCACTTCCCTTCACTAGTACACATTTTAAAATATCTATTTATGTTTATTTTTATATATCAATATTTCTTTTATTATGTATATTATATGTATTTTTAATGTGCATAAACAAGTTTAAAGGCAGTATTATCAGCCAATCAAGAGAAAGGACCTGGTAATGTAGGATAGAAAGGGGGAGATAGGCAGAGCAAGCTGTGGAAGGTGAAGAGATAGATGTGGTTCAGGGAACAAGTAAGTGCACTGGCCCTAGGGAGAAACTAGGGCACTTCTTTCCTTGCACAAGAACAGTGAACAGCAGTATGTAACTCGGTATTTCTAATGTGGTGGATTTGTTATTGGGCAGATGAATTATTTCTCATGCCACTGCCTCTGTGTCATATGAGTTATCAACCGAGAGTGGAGAATGGGCCCAAGATAGGATTTTGAGGAGAAACCTGCTAAGTGACTGAAAGTGTGAAATTAATAGAGAATTAGGACTTTCTAAGTATCTGTTTCAGACTTGTGGTTATAAATGTAAAGTGAATCCAATCAGCACTGGTTTTTTTGTTTTTGTTTTTTTCTCCTTAGAGTTCGTTTAATGGATATTTGTTGGTTTTTTCCTGCTGATTTAAAGCATATATGTGTGTTTAAGTTTCTTTGGGAGGGGTATCCTCACTATGACAGAATTTGATGAATTGAAAATGTATTTTGAAAAAAAAAAAAAAAAAGAAAATGTATTTTGAGGAGGTAGTCTCAAGAAATAGACTCTTGGAAGAAACTTGAGGAAATCATACATACATAAAATCTAAGACAGTTCATATCTTTTTGCCTTTTCATACTTTTCATACAACCTAGACAGCACATTAAAAAACAGAGACCTTACTTTGTCAACAAAGGTCCATCTGGTCAAACCTGTGGTTTTTCCAGTAGTCATGTATGGATGTGAGAGTTGGACTATAAAGAAAGCTGAGCACCGAAGAATTGATGCTTTTGAACTGTGGTGTTGGAGAAGACTCTTGAGAGTCCCTTGGAATGCAAGGAGATCAAACCAGTCAATCGTAAAGGAAATCAACCCTGAATATTCATTGGAAGGACTGATGCTGAAGCTGAAGCTCCAACTCAACTTTGGCCACTTGATGTGAAGAACTGACTTATTGGAAAAGACCCTGATGCTGGGAAAGATTGAAGACAGGAGGAGAAGGGGACAGTAGGGAATGAGATGGTTGGATGACATCACTGACTCCATGGACATGAGTTTGAACAAGCTCCAGGAGCTGGTGATGGACAGGGAGGCCTGGTGTGCTGCAGTCCATGGGGTCGCAAAGAGTTGGACACGACTGAGTGACTGAACTGAAGATGGTTCATATTTTTGAGAGTTTATTTTTGAGGTGTTATGCTAAAATATTACATTTATGATCTCATGTATTTTCAAATACTAGTTCCTATACCTTAAAAATAGTATTTGTCCCCTTATAAAGATGAGTAAGCTGAAGATGAGAGGTTTGATTCATTGCCAAACTACAAAACCAGAAAGTCATGCCAAGTCTAGATTCCAAATCCCACTCCCAAATTCTTTAAGACACTCAGTCTTAACTTATATTTTATTTTAATGTTACTTATACAAATATCATTACTTCCAAAACTCTGGAATTGAAGTTTAAAAAATTAAACAAAACTACAAAATCAATTTAAAAAATTTTCAAGAATCTTTAACATGATGAGTTATAATGTGTTAGTGAAACCAAATCACCATTTGTAACTTGATATATTCCAGTTTGAGATTTAAAAAAGGAAAACAAACAAGCAAACAATATGTCTGCTCCTGCTTCCCTGATAGAGTTCCAAGTGCTGGATATCAGAACTGGAGATGGATGGAAAGCCTCATGAGACCAAAACATTTCTGAATGTTGGTCTAGTTTGACTATAAACACTAGTCTGGTGAAGGGAAATGGGATGCATTAAAAATGAGAAGGGCATGGAGGACAAAGTAAGGATCTCTGTATTTGATAGCAGGGCTGGAATGTTCACTCCTAGCCCTGGAATTCTGAGACAGGCGACAGCTAGGTCAGTAAGGACATAAAATGCTTTTCTGGCTAGAGAGGCAAAGTAGTAGACAATACCAGGTGCTGGATGAAATTTTTCTCCCTCCACTTCATCCGCTGGAGAAATCATCAATCAAAATACATGACTCAACATATCCTGGAACCCCCTCGACCCCGTCAGGGCCTGTCCAGCCACTTTCTGAATCACAAGTGGTAATTGGTAACCCATCAGTGACCTGAATTCATCCCACTCAGAGTGTCTCTTTGCAGGCAGTCTACAATTCTCCTGAAGCACAATAAGTGTTAACTTCTGATACTTTTTCTCTGGACCCCTGAAAAATTCTATGGGTAAGAATATGATTTAATGGTTCCTCATTATCATCTGAGCATGGGTCTTACTTTTCCTTTTACATGGGCAGGGGGGTGGCGAGATGTTGTTATTCCCCTTTGCTTGTTTACTGGCTAGAGTATTCTCTGAGGTACTATCTCAGGAGATTCTGTAGAAGATAATAATAGTCATATTTTCCCCAGAGAAACTTCATAAATAACATCTCCAGGGCCAGTCCAGATGAGCTGATGGATCAGGGAATAGCATTTAAAGCTCTGTCCACAAAGAAGTCAGAGCTGGAGGAAAATCAGCTACTACATCACAATGTCAGGAAAATAATCTGCAATGTCTTAGGCGTGGTGTTTAAAATTCATCCACAATCTTTATCATTGTGTAAATTATGGATTTTGGTTCATTTTCTCGGAGGCTATAATTTATGGTTTGAATCAGGTGAGTAAGTGTGTGTATTACTATCTCTGAGGCTTTTATGAACCCCTGCATTCAAAGTCATTTCCTTCTATTAGTTTCTAGCACAGTATCTTACACTTTTCCTTCACAGCCCTTATGTTTTATAACTAGATATTTGTGCAGATATTTGTTGTGTAGATGATTAGATTTCTGAACAAGGAAACCATGATTCTTGATTTACTCTTTTAGCCTCAGCACCTTGTATAATAAACAAATAATTAGGTGTAAAATGGTCATTGAATAAACAAGTGTTCATCATGTACCAAATTATTTGGATGCTGAGGTTGCTGATGGATGGACTGAGGAAAGCATAAATTCCTCAAAGTGTTCAAATGAGGAATTCAGGTCAAAAAAAAAAAAAGAAAATGGTTACAAGACAATACAAAGCAAGCATCTATAGCTAGGTTTCTGGAGTGTTCTATAACAGAGAAATGACTGGGTGCTCTGAAAGTACAAAGAGGATTAACATCTTATTTATATTTGGTGAGAAGAAGTTAGGAAAGACTAAAGTAGAGGATAAATGAACTCTGAGTCTTTATGTCTCCTGTGCTGTGCTTAGTCACTCAGTCGTGTCTGACTCTTTGCAACCCCATGGACTGTAGCCCGCCAGGCTCCTCCATCCATGGGGATTCTCTAGGCAATAATATTGGAGTTGGTTGCGATGCCCTCCCCCAGGGGATCTTCCCAACCCAGGGATCGAACCCAGGTCTCCCGAATTGCAGGTGGATTCTTTACCATCTGAGCCAGCAGGGAATGAAGCTGTGTCTCCTGACATGTACATAAAAGTTTCCTCCGGGGAAAAAGGAAGTTTTAGTGAACATTTATCATAACTATTACATGGTAGTCCTCACATCCATCCTATGCACTTCCAAAAAGATCTATGTAAATTCTAAATTTTCCATGTTTATGAATTTTGGATATATGTTATTTTCTTCTAATTTTTGGCCATACCCTGCAGCATGTGGGATCATAGTTCCCCAGTAGGGATTGAACACACGCACCCTGCATTGGGAGGCAGAGTCTTAGCCACTGGACCACCAGGAAGTCCCTGCTGCTGCTGATGCTAAGTTGCTTCAGTCGTGTCCAACTCTGTGCGACCCCATGGACAGGAGCCCACCAGGCTCCTCTGTTGCTGGGATTCTCTAGACAAGAACACTGGAGTGGGTTGCCATTTCCTTCTCCAAGGAAGTCCCTAGATATGTACATTTTGAACCTGGATATACTGTACATATAAGATACCCAAGAGTGGATAAGGTCATCTATGTGTGTTTTGATGAGGCATTTAAGGTGTTTTTTCTTTGGAGAATATTGTAAGGCTACTTAGGAGACAAAGAAAAAGCATTTTATAAATTTCAAATCTTCTTTACTGCTGGGTTTTCCTGAAGAGGAAAACTGGAAACTGGACAACATATTCTAGAAAGGGAATGTGGGAAATAAGTACTCTCATAAATTCTTTGTGGGAATTAAAAATGATATACCCCCTATAGAGATAAATTTGGCAATTCAGAGTCTAAAATTACATGTGCCTTTACCCTTTGTTTTAATAAACTTTATCTTAGCAAACCCACTTCTAGGAATCTACCCCAAAGTAGTCCTGGCCAAACTACAAAAAGCAAGATGCAAGAAGTTTTTCACTATTGTATCAGTAATAGCAAAAGGCTGGAAACAACACGAATTGTCCTTCAGTAGGAAACAGGCTGAGGAAACAAGTAACATCCATAAAATGCAGCACTACACAGCTGAGAAGGGACTGAGAAGTATCTCTATACACTGTTAAGGTCTGTTGTCTACACCTTTAAGCGGAAAAAGCAGTGTGACCTCAAACTGATCTACAGATTCTATCTATATCCCTATCAAAATCTCAGTAGATTCTTTGGGGAAAAAATGGCAAGCTGATCTTAAAATTCATATACAACTTCAAGGGATCTGAAACTCAAGACATTCAAAGGAATAGCTAAAACAGTCTGAAAAGAACAAAGTTGGAGGGCTCACACATGATTTCAAAACTTAATCCAAAGCTGCAGTAATGAAGACAGTATAGAAGGCGCATAATAATAAACATGAAACTGAGTTGAGAGTCTAAAAACAAGCCCTTCATTTATGATCAATTAACTTTTAATCAGGGGGAGAGAAAATTCAATGGGTAAACAGTCTTTTCAGCAAATGGTGCTGGGACAATGCGATATTCAAATGCAAAGAACCCCTACTTCACACTAACAAAAATGAACTCAAAGTAGGTAATAGACCTAAAGAACTAAAACCATAAAAATTATTATTCTAAAAATCTGGAGTAGATCTTTGTTATCTTGGATTAGGCAATAGTTTTTTAGATATGACACCAAAAGCACAACTAATAAAAAAAAATACAGATAAATTGGACACCATCAAAATTTAAAACTTTTGTTGTTCAAAGACATCATCAAGAAAGTTAAAAGACAAGTGAGAAAAATATTTGCAAATCATATATCTGATAAGGGACTTGCATCTAGAATATGTAAAGGATTCCTACAACTCAATAATAAAAAGACAGATAAAACAATTGGAAAATGGACAAAAGGTTAGAATAGACATTTTGACAAAGAAGATATGCACATGAAAAGGTGTTCAACATCACTAGGAGTTAGGGAGATGCAAATCAAAACCACAATAATATAACACTTCACACCAATTAGAATGGCTACTACTTAAAAATTGTAATATAAAAAGTGTTGGCAAGATAAGAAGTAATTAGAACCAGTGTGCATTGCTGGTGGGAATGTAATGTTGCAGTCACTGTGAAAAGTGGTTTGGCAGTTCCTTAAAAAGGGCTTCTCTGCTAGCTCAGATGGTGAAGAATCTGCCTGTAGTGCAGGAGACTAGGGTTCAATCCCTGGATCAGGAAGATCCCCTGGAGAAGCAAATGGCTACCCACTCCAGTATTCTTGCCTTAAGAATTCCATGAACAGAGGAGCCTGGTAGGCTACAGTCCATAGAGTCACAAGAAGTCAGACACAACTGACCAACTATCACTTTCACTTCTTAAAAAGTTAAACATAGAATTATATGCAATCGAGTGGTTCCAATCCTAAGAGCATGCTAAAATATTTGAAAGGGACTCAGATATTTGTACACCAATATTCACAGCAGCGCTTTTCACAGACATCAAAAGATAGAAACAACCCAAATGTTTGTCAACAGATGAATGGAAAAACAAAATGTGGTATATGGATACAGCAAGATACTATTCAGCCTAAAAAGGGATGAAATTCTGATAGATACTGCATGAATAAACCTTGAAAACATTATGGTAAGTGAAATAAGTCTGATACAAAATTTTACTTACATGAGGTACCTGAAATAGACAAATACATACAGGTAGAAACAGAGGTTACCAGGGATCAGGAGAGGGAGAATTGCAATGTATTATTTTTATGGGTAGAATTCTTGTTCAGGGTGAAGAGAATGTTCTGAAAATAGGTCATGGTGGTGATTACACAACATTGTGAATGTATTTAATGTCACTGAATTATATACTTGAAGTGGTTAATATGGTAAATCTTATATGTATTTTACTATAATCAAAAAATATTTTTTAGAAGTTATTAATAAATGAATGGAGGCCTTAAAATTGAGAGGAACGGGAGACTTTTTCTCAATATACCTGGATTTGAAGACTTGATTTTGACTTCATAAAATACATAAATATTTCATATAACTATAAAAGAAAATGAAATTTTAAAAACAATCTCCTCAAATGGAATGTATAGTGAAACAAATGAACCCAAGCCTCTATCTGGTTTTGCTGTATAACCACACAGAAATGTACTATTTCAAGTGATTTTCAGTGACTTTTAGTGTAATTATGCTGTAATGACAAAAAAGAATAGCAATTGCTTAAAGTGTTTTCAGTAATGGTATTGTTGAAGGTAATGTTGATATTGCTCTTCTGAAAGTGTTTTACCTATATTACGGGGTAAAGCAAACAGCATGGTGGGTAATATGTTAAAACTTTGAGAGATATCAAAATCTTTGAGAATCAGGATTTTCAGGAAGGAAGAAAGGAGTTACTGCTATAATACTGATGAGATTAAGATTTGCTATAGTCTTGAATGTAAATTGAAAATGTCACTATGAATTTATGGCACATTTACCTTCAATTATTTTTGTGTAAACATATATGTATTATGTGTGCATGCATGCTAAGTCTCTTCAGTCGTGTCCAACTCTTGGTGAGCCTGTGGATGTAGCCCACCAGGCTCCTCTGTCCATGGGATTCTCCAGGGAAGAATACTGGAGTGGGTTGCCATGCCTTCCTCTAGGGGGATCTTCCCAACCCAGGGATCAAACCCGGGTCTCTTAGGTCTCCTGCATTGGCAAGTAGGTTTTTTTTTTTACCACTTGTGCCACCTGAGAAGCATATATATAAACATATACATATATATACACACACACACATATATATAATACCTATACTTATATCAAGTATTTATATCTATTCCTAGCTCTGCCCATTGAAAAGACCTAGTAGCAATGACAACCCAATTGCAGCAAACACTTCTGTCACTCAGTCTGGAGGAGGAAATGTACAAGATCACCATGAATATCTTTTCATATCAGAAAATCTTCTGATAGCTTTATAGCTATCAAAACCTACGAGGGTTATTTCAAATAACACATGATCCAACTTGGCTATGTTACAAAGGCCAAAGAACAGATATCAGTAAGAGTGACAACATGACACCCATGATTTCATTAGGATTAAAAAAACTTACTGATTGCTTTGGGAGGATTCTAGGAAACCAACAAATCATTTTGAAAAGTGATAAATAAAAGACCTCAGCATTCGTTTTACCTTCCCTATATGAACCATACCTTAAGTAACCAAGTAATTGATGAAAGCCTATTTCTCTTTATAAAAGTACTCTAGCTAAAATAAAAAGGAGAAATGATAGAACTCGAATATTACAACCTCTAAGGAATCTTTGGATCTAGGCATTCAGGTGATTAGTGATTGATAACACCATGAGAAGACAGACTTATTAATTATATACCTCCTGATCAAAGTGCACACCTCCACCTGTGAAGTAGTCTTGCCCCACCCTACCCAGCAACACTGCCCAGTCAAACCTGAATCTGGCAAACCTTAAGATCTAATCACCAATTTTTGCAAAATACAGAGTTGTGAAACAGAGAACAGAGAAGGCACTGGTGATCCACTCCACTACTCTTGCCTGGAAAATCCTGTGGACAGAGGAGCCTGGTGGGCTGCAGTCCATGGGGTCGCTAAGAGTCGAACATGACTGAGCGACTTCACTTTCACTTTTCACTTTCATGCATTGGAGAAGGCAATGGCAACCCACTCCAGTGTTCTTGCCTGCAGAATCCCAGGGACAGGGGAGCCTGGTGGGTTGCTGTCTATGGGGTCGCACAGACTCAGACACGACTGATGCAACTTAGCAGCAGCAGCAGCAGAAACAGAGAAAGACATGCCAGAAATGCAAACAGCAAAATTCAGACTTTGCAACTGTTTCAGCAAAAATGAGTTAATTTCTTCAATAAAAAATTACTAGGAATAAAAGAAAAGAAGAGTTTGAATAAGAAAACTTTAGAATAAAAATAGGTTTCAAAGGCACATAAACCAAGGACAAAGTATGGACCTTGTCTGAATCCATGTTAAGGACTCAAATATTCTATAAAAGATCCTTTCTAAAAGCAGACATTTATAGAATAATCAGTGATTTGTAAACACTGAGTATTTGATGAAAACTTCTAGATCATTAGTATAGATTAGAAGCTGACAGATCTGTGTTAGTTCCTTTCCTGATGAGCCAAGACAACATAAATAATTTTTTAATTGAAATATATTTGACATCTAACATTGTGCAATATTAAGTGTACAACATGTTAACTTGACACATTTATGTATTATAATATGATTGCTGTGATGATAATCAGCACTTCTGTCATGTCACATAATGATCTCTTTTTTTAGTGATTGAAATCATTAAGTCATAATCTCTTAGCAAGTTTATTGATTGTAATACAATACTATTTTCTATACTCACTATACTGTGTACTAGATTTCTGAGGCTTATTTACTTCTGGTTGCAAGGAGACAGAATATATTAGGCGTATCAAAGTAGAAATATTTTTGTTGAGTTTATTAGGCCTTCTAAATATAAAAATTAAGTGACATAATCTTACTACTTAGATACCTGGTTACCTTATTTTCAAAAAGATTTTATGCATATACCAGCATATGTGTGTAAAGTGTTCCTTTTCCTTTTGTGGTTGTGTTTGTATATCCTTTTTTTTTTACTATATACTATTATATACATTGAGCATCCATGTACTGTAGTGCATCTTCCCATTGCCGTATCTTTTGAAAATCTTTTCCTATCAGAATATAGATTTGCCTCATTTTAAAAAAATTGGTGTATAATCAGTAACATGAATATACTATAATTTATTCGTATGCTTCCCTATTAATGGGCATGCAAATTGTTTTTTATTTTATATAATGTCCTCTGTATCCTTACATCTTGGTGTAATTTTTCAACTGTGTCTATGGTGAAATTTTCCAGCGGTGAAATTATAGGGTCAAATACCATGTGGTTTTTCAAGAGGTATTTCCAAATTGTCCTCAAAGGCACTCTTACCAAACTACCTTCTGTCCTGAGCGCATGAGAGTGCCTTGTTCTCCACATTCTCACTGAAGGTGGCTCGCATCATCAAGCCTTGATGAAAGTCTTCTCACTCTTGACACGCTAGGTGTGTAAATTCTCTCCCTCTTAAATGATACCAAAGCAAATCTAGATTCTTTCTCAATTTAGTTCCCATGTTACCCTAGCGATTAACCTTTCTTTCAGCTTGTTGCGCATGCTGTGGTATTTCAATTCAAACACAAACACACATACACCCCCCAAAAACTGGGCATAATTATTTATAAACTGTTGAAATCTGACTTTTATGAATATTAGGTTTTCAGTGTTGTCATGGCAAATTCGTGAATAATATTGAGATGACCAAAAAGTTCATTTGAGTTTGTCTATAATATCTTTTGGAAAAACCCAAACAAAATTTTGACCAATCCAATACTAGTTTGGTTTTATTTTTTGTGAGTTTCACACTAGACACACTTTGGAAAATTACTACAGAGCCACAAGAGGAGAAATATAATGGCCAGTACTCCAAAGAAAGGCTTTAAACTTCCAATTTGTACTTCATAGATGGGACGATGCACCCTAGCCTCCTCTTAGTTCATTCCTCAGGGATCTCTTCTTACAAGGGCTAATGCTTTTACTAAACTCTGTAAAGCCTATTGTGGGCACTCCTTGATCAGAGTGTAAAAAACACAGATTAATTAATTCTTCTACCATTTTAGTGCACAGGACAACAGTGATTCTTAAAAACACTTCTAGAGATCTCTGGGTGAAGATCAGAAATATCCCACCATTGGAATGAAACTACCCAAGGGGCATGCATATTGAATGTTGAGAGTTAAATCGAAGGGTGTTTAAATAAGTCTTCTACTCCCCAACAGGATTTTTTAATAAACTTTAGATGGTTTTCATCTCATGAAGTTTATTGGTCGCCATGCGCACAATATGTGGTTTAACTACTTGGGTTTAGATGCAGTCCTGCCTCCACGATGTCCTAACGTGGTTCTTGAGCAAATATTTAACCTCTCTACACCACTGTCTTTTTTTCCCCTAATTGATGTCTTTTTTTCCCCAACAATTTTCTTGAAGTATATTATACACATCATAAAATTCATGATTTCGTGTGTGCGGTTCAGTGATCCTCAGTAATTTTACTGAGTGGTGCAACCATCACCATAAATCAATTTCAGAACCTTTTAGCCTCCCAATAAGATCCCTTGTTCCCACTGAGTTAATCCCCATTCCCACCTTGAGCCCCAGGTAACTAATAATCTACTTTCTGTATCTATAAATTTGCCTTTTCTTACAGTTCCACATAAATAGAGTTACAAATACATAATCTCTTGTGTCTGGCTTCTTTCATGTAGCATAATGTTTATGGGGTTCATCCATGATGCACCCTGTGCTATTAATTTGTCCCTTTTTAGTGCTAAATAGCATGTCACTGTATGGATGTACCACACTTTGTCTGTCTATTCACCAGTTGATGGACATTTAATTTTTCTCTAGTTTTTGGCAATTATAAATAAAGCTGCAACGAATATTTGTGTACAGGTCTTTGCATGGAAATGTGATTTTATTTCTCTTGGATAAATAACTAGAAGTGGAACTGCTAGATGATATGGTAATTTAATGTTTAACTTTTTGAGAGATTCACAAACTATTCTCCAAAGTGACTGCACCATTTACATTTCCACCAGCAATGTTCGCGTGTTCCCTTTTCCCTGCATCCTAGAGCCAACATTTGTTATTGTCTGTCTTATTTATTGCAGTCATTCAGATGAGCATGACATTTGTGGCTTTAGTTTCCATTTCTCTAATGCTTAATAATGTTAGGCATCTTTTCATGTGTATCTTCTTTAGTGAAATGTCCGTTCATATCTTTGCCCACTTTTTTGGGGGTCGTATTATTTTTGAGTGGTAGTAGTCCTTTGTAAATTCTGGGTATTATCCTTTATCTATTACGTATTTGGCAAATATTCTCTCCTGGTCTGTTGCTGACTTTGTCATCTTCGTAATGGCATTTTTTGGGAAGTGCAGAAATTTAGATATCTAAAATTTAATAAAATTTTAATGGTCAATTTTTTAATAGACCTTGCTTCTAGTATTGTATCTAGGAAAGCTTTGTTTAATCCAAAGTCTCAAAGATTGTGTCCTATGTTTTACTCTAGAAGTTTTGTTGTGTTGGCCCTTACATTTACATCGGTGATCTATTTGCATTATTGTTATGTATGGTGTGGTTTTAAGCTCATCATTTTTTTTCCCATTTATTTTTATTAGTTGGAGGCTAATTACTTTACAATATTGTAGTGGTTTTTGCCATACACTGACATGAATCAGCCATGGATTTACATGTGTTCCCCATCCCGATCCCCCCTCCCACCTCCCTCCCCATCGCATCCCTCTGGGTCTTCCCAGTGCACCAGGCCTGAGCACTTGTCTCATGCATCCAACCTGGGCTGGTGATCTGTTTCACCCTTGATAGTATACTTGTTTCAATGCTGTTCTCTCAGAACATCCCACCCTCACCTTCTCCCACAGAGTCTAAAAGTCTGTTCTGTACATCTGAGTCTCTTTTTCTGTTTTGCATATAGGGTTATCGTTACCATCTTTTTAAATTCCATCTATATGCGTTAGTATACTGTATTGGTCTTTATCTTTCTGGCTTACTTTACTCTGTATAATGGGCTCCAGTTTCATCCATCTCATTAGAACTGATTCAAATGAATTCTTTTTAAAGGCTGAGTAATATTCCATGGTGTATATGTACCACAGCTTCCTTATCCATTCGTCTGCTGATGGACATCTAGGTTGCTTCCAAGCTCATCATTTTTGGATGTGAATATCTAATTGTCTCAGCACCATTTTATTAACCGATGGTCTTTTCCTGGTATCTCGTCAAAAATCAATTAACTATAAAGATATATTTCTGAGCTCTCAGTTCTGTTCCATTGACCTATACCTGTCTCCTAATGCCAGTACAAAACTGTGTTGATAACTATACCTTTATAGTACATCTAGAAATTGGGAAGTAAAAGTCCTCTGATTTTTTCTATTCAAAATTATTTTGGCTATTCTAGGTATTTTAAATTTCTTTATAAATTAAGAGATGCATGTCCATTCATACAAAAACAAAAAGCCTGCTGGGAATTCGATAGGAATTGTACTGACTTTAGATATAAATTTGAGTATAACTGACGTTAACAATATTTGAGTCTTTTAATCAATTAACATGGAATGTTTCTCTAGTTATTTAGACTTTTAATTTCCCTAAGTGAAGTTTTGTGATTTTCCATGTATGTCTTGCTCTTCTTTGCTAAATTTACTCCTAAGTACTTTATTATTTTTGAACTTTTCTGAATGCAGTTGTATTCTTAATTTTACTTCCATTTTGCTCACTGCTCAATAGAAAAATACAATTGATTTTTGTATATTGGTCTTGTATCCTAAAACCTTGCCATCTTGTTTATTAGTTCTAATAGTTTTTTTTTTTTTTTGTAATTCCCTTATGATTTTCTATATGCAGAATCATGTTGTCTGTAATTAAAGGAAGTTTCACTTCTTCCTTTCTAATATTCTTTCCTCCTTTCTTTGCTTCCTTTATCCTTCCTTCCCTCTCTCCCATCTTTCCTTCCTTTCACTGGCTAGAATCTTCAGTACTATATTGAATAGAAGTGAAAGGAGGTGTTCTTGCCTTGTTTCTGATCTCAGAGGGAAAATATTCAATCTTTCCCTATTAAGTATAATATTCACTGTAGTTTTTATTGCAGATACCCTTTATCAGATTGAGGAAGCTCCCTTCTGTTTCAAGTTTGTTGAGAGTTTTTATCATGAATGAATGTTGTATTTTGTCACATGCTTTTCCTGTGTCTGTTGAGATGATCATAACGTTTTGTCCGTTATTCTACTCATATGATGCTTATATTCATTGATTTTTCAGATATCAATCCCATTTGGTCATGGTGTATAACTTTTTGAATATGTTGATGGATTTGGTTTGCTGTTTTATTGAGGATTAAACCTGAATTGCAAGTAGAAGATGAAGAAAGGCAAAGATGCACTGGCCTTCTGTTCTTTCCCCGCCTTCCTCCTTTCTGACAAAAGAAAGCAGAGGCGCTTTAAAATCGTACATGTCTGAGACAGGAGGACAATAGTCTCAGGATTTAAAAGCAAGAGCATTGAGAGTAAGCATGAGGTTACTATCCTAGGAGGACTCAATTAATCTGTAGGGAAGTTTTATGGACCACAAGGGACACTATATGAAGGCAGAGTATGGAAAGTTGGAGTAGATCTTCCTGATAAATACCCTTTCAGATCACCTTCTATAGGATTCATGGATAAAATTTTCCATCCAACACTGATGAAGCATCAGGAACTGTATGTCCAGATATAATTAATCAACTTGGACAGCTCTTTATGGTCTTACCAATTTATTTGAGTCCTTCCTACCCCAGTTGTTGGCCTACTGCAACCTCATAGATCCTCTCAATGGTGATGCTGCAGCTATGTACCTCCATCTACCAGAAGAATACAAGCAGAAAATTAAAGAGTGCATCCCGAAATATGCAATGGAGGAGGCACTGAAAGAGCAGTAAGAGGGCACCAGAACTCTCTTTGGAGAGTTCTATGTCTGACTTTTTGGAAGATGAGGCCCAGGACATGGAGCTGTAGTAGAAAAAGCACCTGCTTTTCAGAAAGGCTATTATTTCCTAACCATGTGAAGCAGACTATAATATTCATATAGAAAGCAATTTCTTATTATTAAACAATGTTTTATCAATAATAGCATTGAGGTATATGTATATAGTATGTGTCACCCTTTAGATCCTGATTTCTTGGTCATTTCTCAACCTGAGGTGCATAGCATACTCCCACATTCCATTTTGGTAGCAATATGTGGTCCATATGTGTGCATTCATAAGTCCATTTGACCATGTCAGCCTGCGTGCTACTGAACTGTCAAAAGGAATAGCTTCTCAGATAGGCATGAGTCAAAATAACAGGAAGAAGTTGCTTCTTTTATTTGTGGTTCCAAAGATACAAACCAAAACCAATTAGCTTTTGGATGTGAAGACAGAATAGGGCTTTTTCAAGACGGAAAGGAAAAAACTGGGGAGGAAGAGGCCTGCTGTGGGAGCGTTTAGAACCAGCCACGTCAGGATCACAGCTGCTGCTTGTGTGCGTCCTAGGTGGCCCCACTTCCCTGGAGTAACAGGATAAAACAGGGAGCTCACCGAAGCATTGAAACTTAAAACAACTTTTTCACTTGGATTTTAAGTGCATTTCTATATGTAGATTCCTGCTCCTCTTGCTACCAGGCCCTGTAGCCACAAGTGTTTTGTTGTTGTTGGTGGTGGTGGTGGTTTGTTTGTTTTTGCTTTGGAGCCTTTTGGAAATATTTTCTGAATCTGATTCTTTTTCTTGGGGATAGAACTTGTGTTCCAGACCATTTTTTGAGAGGCTAGGACAGGAGGAGAAAGTGACTGGGAAGAGGTTCCCTCTCATCTGGCAGAGTCCCATTCTCATCGTGCTGCTGGCCACTGTGAGCCCATTGCCCTGGACTAATAAGGGTGGTTGTGGGGGTTTTGTTTTGAGGTCTGGGGTTATTGGTGGTTGTTTTTGTTTGTGTTTTGGTGTGTGTGCATCGTGCTGAGGTTGCACATTTAATCTTCACCTTCCATGAGCTTGCGCCCCCTTGGGCAGCCTCTCAGTGGACCGTTAAGACTCGGGAAGAAGACCGTGCTGGCGGCTGTGCCCCCGGATCCTGTCACTGTTTTGACTGTGTGTTCCCTTCTGCTGCTCTTGGCTGCAGTCTCTCATCGTCTCCTTGTGGGAGTGGGAAACAGGTATCATATACCCAAATTATTTTAAATTTAAAATAAAGTTCTAAATTTAAAATGAGTAACAATTGGAATAAAAAATGGTTCTTGTACCCAAAGTGACTCTACATGGGAAAAAAAAAACCTGAATTGCTACTATCAGTAAAAATGAGGATAAAGATATTATTTACCTCATACATTTATAGTAACAAATACAATAATACATAAAGTAACTAGCATGGTATCATAACATAGTAAGAGCTCAATTAATGGGAATCATGTTGATTATACCATCGACAGTACATATATTCATAAAAGGGCACCCTCCTACACTGTTGGTAGGAATGTAAATTGGTGCAGCCACCATGGGAAATAGTATGGAGGTTCCTTCAAAAACTAAAAATAGAGTTACCATATGATCCAGCAATCCCAATCCTGGGCATATATCCAGAGAAAACAAAGTTCTAATTCAAACAGATACACACACCCCAATGTTCATAGTGGCACTGTTTATAATAACCAAGACATAGAAGCAACCTAAGTGTCCATCAACAGGATGAATGGATAAAGAAGCTGTGGTACATATTTACACAAATGCAATGTGTATTACTCAGCCATAAAAAAGAATAATAATACCATTTGCAGCAACATGGATAGACCTAGAGCTTATTATACGAATTGAAATCAGAGAAAGACAAATATGATATCACTTATATGTGGAATCTAAAAAGTAGTACAAATGAACTTATTTACAAAACAGAAACAGACTCACAGACATAGAGAATAAACATGGTTACCAAAGGGGAGGCGGGGGAGGGGTAAATTGTGAGTATAGAATTAACAGATGCATACTACTATATATGAAATAGGTAAACAACAAGGATCTGTAGCACAGGGACCAATGTTCAATATCTTACAATAAACCATAATGAGAAAGGATCAAAAAAAGAATATGGATATATACCTATATATATGGGCTTCCCTGGTGATTCAGGCAGTAGAAAATCTGCCTGCAATGTGGGAGACCTGGGTTCGACTCCTGGGTTGGGAAGATCCCCTGGAGAAGGGAACGCCTACCCACTCCAGTATTCTGGCCTGGAAAATTCCATGAACAGAGGAGCTTGACTGGCTATAGTCCATGGGGTCGCAAAGAGTCAGACACAACTGAGTGACTTTCACTACACACACACATATATATATATATAACTAAAAATCTTTGCTGTAGACCTGAAACTAACACAATATTGTAAATCAGCTATAAACCAGTCAATAAATATCTTCATATAATCATTTCTGTAAAATAATAGGAAACAATGCATAAAATAAGTTAATCTGCTTAACACCGGAGCTATATTACATTCATGGGTGGAAAAGCAAAGGTTATTATAATATCTATCCTCAAGGTACTTCCAGGTACTGTTTTAAGCAATTTATGTACATGAACTGCACTTAATCTTACCAGCAGCCCTGTGAAGTATGTACCAGTATAGATGGGCATGCTGGCGACTTATATAACTTGGTGCATCTAATTTTAAAAACTTTAAAAGGCAGAACGGGGATTTGAGCACAAGCAGTCTAACCCCAAAGCCAAGTTCCTTACCACCATGCTATGTGCCACACTTTGTGCTAATTAACTTACAAACGTTATATCTAATTTGCTTTTTATGTACAAATATCCTCTCTGAGTTTCAGTTTCCTTTAAGGAACTTGCTCTAAATTAACATTTGATATTTAAACCTAGGGCTGCCGAAAGCCTGTGCATTTTCCATTTGTATTTTCTATCTGTGTGTTTCTAAATGGATTCCATCTTTGATGAATCAGTATCTTTTTCTACAAAGCTGAGTAATAACTGATATTTGTAATGCTGATATTTGTCCTGCATTTCCCATGCTTTGCTAGATGGAGATATCAGAACTGTCCCTTGCTCAGGTAAAGTCTCAATGCAGATTTGACACAATAGCTCTGGAACAAACAGCAGGTTCCCCTAATGTCATGGTTTTCAGGCTTTTTTCTCTGTCACCCACAGGAAGAAATATTTTTCATTACAACCCAGGAGATATACTCAGAGAGACACACATGTACAAACAATGTTTATAGTCTTACATGTTAATAGCATTTATTTTATGTTAGTCTTTTTTTTTTAAGTGCTTGTTAAAACCAACCAAACTGACTTCACAACCATTAATTAATTATGACTCACAGTGTAAAAAACACTCCATTGGAAAATATTTTATTGAGTTGGCCATAAAGGGCATTCAGGTTTGTCATGATAGCTTATGGAAAAACCCAAATGAACTTTTTGGCCAACCCCATAGTTCTTTCCAAAGCTCCATTTCCAAGCAGGTGAGCGACTGATTTGGTTGATGGCATAGTGGAAACGACAGCAGTTAATCCAAAAGCATGCAGGAAAATACTTTCAAATTATGAAAAGTTGTGTGCATAAGAATATGGCATTGTGTATAATAGGGAGACATGATTTCACATGGAGTACTAGAGATGTCTCTGTGAGAAGTGTCCCTTGGGCTGAGACTGAAAGATGAAGTGCCAATAACCAGGCAGCGGACCACACTGAGTGTGCAGGCAAGGCCACACCACAGCTCAATCTCCTAAGGCTGCAGGGGCATGAACTACTAGCTGAGGAATGGAAGGAAAAGATCTTCAAGATAAATCTGGGGAAGTAAACAGGGCCAGGTCACATAGGGTCCTGCAGACCATGGAAAGAGGTGAAGTGGACTCCTGAGGCTGGAGAACATAAAACTCACCTTGTAAAAAGATAACCATGGTGTGTAGAATGGACTGGAGAATTTCAACATGATACAGAGAGCTGTGAATAGTCTGCTGCAATATGGTGGGGTGGGGTGGGGTAGGGTGGTAGTCCTGTCACTTATCTCCTCTCTTAGTGAGCAGACTTTACAATGCACTTCACATGCATGGGGACCAGACTTACTAATTTTGGAGCTGTCAACTGAGAAATAAGCAAGCTATGATATAGCATTTTTTAAAAAGTAATGAAAAATGCATCTCTGAGACTATGGGATAAATGGTCAAGGTATAGGGAAGCTCTTACTTTTTTATGCTGAAAAAAAAATCAGATTATGATATGAACCTTCATATCCTAGTTATTACCAAACTGCATTATGCTCACATATTTTACTGAATATAGTTCTGGAAATAAAAAACTTATCTTCTCTCCCTCTGAGAGTTTAGGATCTATGATAGAGGGCCTCAGATCTGATGTGTGAAAGGGGAAAGAGGATTTTTAACAGCCACACCTGGCTCCATGATTAAAGAAATTTAAAATCATGCTGGGCAAAGGAAGCGTGGTGCTTCTTGCCTGGGATGCTTCTTTCTTTGATTAATCATCCCCTGCATGGTCCAACACTGTTGTTCACTTGCCACAGTCGGCACCTTTATCAGTCCTTTTTTTTTGGATAAAAAGAGCTTCACCCAAGTCACAATAAAAAATGTTTGTTCACTCAGGTTGAATTTAATAAGACCTTTGTCCCCCACTTAACGTTAAAGGAAGTAATGGAAGAGGAGTTTTCTGGTCTGTGACCAGGTTGGGGACCTCCACCCTGCCTCCAGCAGGGAGCTGAACACAGCCAGTCACTGCTCAGTATGTGAACCCAGTCTGCATAGGTTGTTTCCAGGGGCATCCAGTGATGCTCATGGTTAGCACTCTCTTCTCTCTCCTTTTGGTACCCAGTCCTCACCTACCTCATTTGCCAGCTATCCCAGTAAGATCCTGCTTACATGCCATGAGCCATCATCATTTCTATTATATTAGCTGAGGATAGCCCAAGGTGCAATAGGTCTCAGGCATATAATTAGCACATCCTTACTTCCTGAAAACCTGTAAAACACAACAGATAAAATGTGTAGTGGTGCAGCTGGGAGGATTGTGAACCAAATCGCCCAGGTCCAGGCACCTATCCTGGTGCCCATTAAACCTGTGGCAGAGATACCTAGCCAGTCCTTGCATGAAGGTGAAGAATAACACTTCCTACACTTCTCAGATTGTTACCAAGCACTTCCTGTGTTTCTATCATAATCTGGTCCCCCACCCCAAGGCTTAATTTCTGACATCTGTGTGAATCAGTCTTCACTGGTAAACGGAATTTTATTTGTTCAACAAGTGAACTCTGAGAACCTAGCTTTCATTAGAATGTTACTCCCTTAGATTAATGCTTCATTGAATTGCTCATTTTTCTTTTGTTTGCAAGTCTCCTCTTCCTGTAGCACAATGATCATTCTAAAGAAGAAAATGTTCTCAATCCACTTCTTCCATCATTGATATTCTACGTTTATTTCCTAAGCAAAGAATTTGTCCCTCGGCATTGGTTTGCATCCCTGGGCACTGCTTTGCGGTCTCTTAATTCTGTGATTCAAATAAAACTTTAAAATGTGATCTCTGTGACATGATGTCAAAAGAAACATGTCACAGTAGTGTTGATACAGAGGGCTTTTTGTGACTAGAAATCATGTCTGTGCTTTGAGGAAAACAAACCAAATCAGAGCAGTTGGAATGCATTTTTACAGGAGGTTCTTTGCAAACAAGCAGAGGCCAATCCTGCTCACCTGTGTCTCACTTCCTCTTCCCATCCCTCCAGCTCTTGCTCCTTCAAGTCTGATCATGTGTCTTGCTTAACCCTTTTCAGGGTGTCTCCAGCATGCTCAGACTTGTGAAGCTCATGTCAGGGGATCTGCTCTCTGCCTTCCTCTCCAGCTTCCCCATCACACACCATTCCAACAAACCTCACTCTTCTCTCCCTCCTCACACTGTGTTCTTTCCCATGTCTATGCTAATCCAGGCTGTTCTCCTCTTTTAAATCTTACTTTTGGACCTGGAGACCCCTTCAGTGCTGCCGTCTATAGGATGTTTCATCTCATGTAAATTACTTAAATTTCTCTGGGCCTTGATTTCCCCCTCTGTAAAATGGGAGTATAAGAGCAGCATTGTGGAGTCAATGACACAACATGTGTAGAGTGCTTTTAGAGCCTGCCCCGGAGAAGCCATCTAATGGAAACCTCAGCCATGTTGGCTTTATTTTGTATTTATTATTGTCACCATCCTTCAAAATTTAACTCCAGTGTCTCCTGTGTTGAGAAGATTTCCTGTCACTGCTCATCCCCAGGACTGAGTGAATTACTTCCCTTTCCTATACACTTACTTCTTTATGGCTCTCTTTATATCTTTTTTCTTATCATGAATGTGGTTTATGATTTGTTATAATGTTAAGCAGTGAAGTCGTTAATGTGGAAAAATAAGCATGAGATGGTTCAAGGAGGCCTCATGACTCGTGTTTTATGGACCTCCTGTAGCAGTGTATTCAGGATATGATTGTTAATGACAGGTGAATAAATGGAGTTTTCTTCATTTTCTGGGCTTTATAGCTCTGTAGACTTATGGTTAATGAGTGCTTATTGTATGCCAGGAATAACATTAAATATTATACTCATTGTAGTATTGAGACATATATTACCATATGTATTAATAAAATAGCTAGTAGGAAGCTGCTGTATAACGCAGGGAGCTGAGCTCAATGCTCTGTGACAACCTAGAAGGGTGGAGTGGGAAGAAGGTTTAAGAGGGAAGGGATATATTTATATTTATGGCTGATGTGTGTTGTACAGCAGAAATGATCCTGCAATTCAAATAAATTTTAAAAATGCTACACTCATCATATTTAGTCTTTAGTTAAAAGTAAAGTGTTAGTTATTCATTCGTGTCTGACTCTTTGTGACCCCATAGATTGTAGCCCACCAGACTCCTCTGTCCACAGAATTTTCCAGGCAAGAATACTAGAGTGGGTAGCCATTCTCTTCTCCAGGGATCTTCCCAACCCAGAGATCAAACCCAGGTCTCCAGCATTGCAGGCAGATTCTTTACCATCTGAGCCACCACGGAAGCCACACCACCACCAAAAAACAAAAGTTACACTCATCATATTTAGTCTTTACTATAATCAAATGTGGAAGATCTTCTTATCTGCATTTTACACATGTGGAAACTGAGGACCTAAAACAAGTAACAGACCAGTACTCCCAAAGCCTGGATTCTTAGCTCAGGAAAGCTTGGCTCGGATCTGCAAGGTGTCCTTTGCCTCTAGGCTTCTTTAGTGTGTAAATGTATTTAACCCACTTGCATTTCTAATTCCTTTCTAGGTATTCCTTCCAAGATGAGGAAGACATGTTCATGGTGGTGGACCTCCTGCTGGGCGGGGACCTGCGTTACCACCTGCAGCAGAACGTCCGCTTCCAGGAAGACACTGTGAAGCTCTTCATCTGTGAGCTGGCCATGGCCTTGGACTACCTGCAGAGCCAGCGCATCATTCACAGGTCAGTCAAGTCCACGGGCAGCCTTGGGCTGAATGCACAGGAGGGCATGCACAACCTGCTGCATTCAACAGGTCCTGATGGAACATGACATCTAACTCTTACCTAATTCTTATAGCAATCCTGGAGGTAGATGTCCCCATTTTTCAAATAAAAGTAATACTGAGCACATTGAGCTTAATTTGCCCAAGGTCACCATTAGTAAACAACAAGATCAGAATTAATGAGTATTGGTACTGTTTATAACTAAGCCTAGACAAAGAGAAGGAAAAATGACATCTGGGGGCTTAATAAATATTAAATGAATTAACTGAAATAGAAATGAAGAAAGTGCATGAAGGAAAAGATATAGAATGGATAGGAAGAAGATTCTTTGGAGAGAAAATTTGAGTCCCAACTTCTATCATCCACCCTATAGTGAGTCCCTGGGGTGGGTGTGCTGCAGACAAGTCAGCAAAAGCAATGTATCTCTTTCACTTGGGGCATTTGTGTCAAAGACAAACAAATAACACAAGTAGCTATAAACCCAAACAGACAATAGAGAGGAAAGGATAATACTTGATATTTATAAAGGAGTTGATAGTTTTGATGGCAATTTCCTATATATAGTATCGCACTTGATCTCTATTGTAAGTGATAAATGAGCAGAGCAGGTATAGTTAGACCAGTATTAAATCTGAGATTTTGTGATTTGGAGACATTAAATTATCATCTAGGGGCTTTTTAAGAATTTTGAACCTAATCACCATCAAAGCAGCTACTATTTAACTGGGTTTCCTTATGCCAGGCACTGCAAGGTACTTTCATGTATTATCCTATTCAATTCTCAAAACTTAAAGAGGACTCCACACTTCATTACAATATTCCCATTCTTCAGATGAGAAAAATATGGCTCAAAGATTCACCAAGGAGAAACCCTGACAAACAGTGTTGCCAGATTCAAACCTAGATCTCTCTCATCCTAGCATCAGAGCTCTGTCTACTAATCTGCATTTATTACACATATGAAATATATACCATAATACATTAGACATCATTAATTGAACAATCAACACATGTGACTCTGCCACTGTCATCTCAAATCCTTGAAGAATCTGCTGAGTTTTTATGTCTCATTTACTAAGCATTTGGCTAGATCGACTATTTCCCCACCACTATTTAACATCTAGAATTTATTAGAACTAGTACAGATCCTTGGTTAAAAATGTAGCATCGTAATTTATAGACTCTCTGTGCAAGTACTGTAGACTAATCCTTTTTTTTTTCTCTTTGGCCTTGGCACTTAACAAAATTATTATTTAATTTTCTATTTTTGGAAGGGCCCATTTGTATTGAAAATGTGCTCTCTAGGCAGTGGATAAATGGAAAGCAGACCGGTTAATCATGTACGATCTCTGAAGTAAAATTTACACACCTGGTGTTTTTCTCAATAACTGGGAATCCTGTTGACAAGAGCACTTTCTCCCATACTGGCTTTTTGGTAGCCACCACCCAGTTCCTTCCTAGGAAAAACTTTGCCTATTTGTAGGCTATAGAATCCCTCTCAGAGTCTTCATGCTCACTCATCCTCCTCTAGATTGCCAACCCACAGTCTGTGTGGGGCGCTGACATGGCAGATCT
Organism: Odocoileus virginianus; assembly: GCF_023699985.2. Classification (NCBI taxonomy): domain Eukaryota; kingdom Metazoa; phylum Chordata; class Mammalia; order Artiodactyla; family Cervidae; genus Odocoileus; species Odocoileus virginianus. The sequence continues at coordinate 54,884,547 of NC_069676.1, forward strand.
CAGACAGGAAGCAGAGACTATGAGAAGCCCCAGAGGACACCTTTTCACTTTCTCCCTCCTCTGTTTGAATCTGAGTTCTGTGCCTTCTTTCTCTGAGTTTCATTTTCTCAGTCATCACAAGATGCTCTGAGCCTTTTTGCCATGTGCTTAGAACCATATTCTGAGAAGAATTCAGGAGAAAAACAAAACCGAATATGTGACACAATTTTCACCCTCAAGAAACTTAACAATACCAAGCAGCTTTGTTCTGTCCTTCTCTCCCTTATTCGCTTTTGCTGTCAAGGTTTTGTCACTTAAAATAAGAAATCAAGGATTAAGTTTCTGCTTCTTGCTTTTTACAGACTTATGATTATTACTTAGAACTCATCTTCAGAGGGCCTCTTTGTACTGAACTGTCTCCTCACCATGGAAGGCGGACACAATGACATTATGAATGCAGGGTTAAAATAAGATGGCATCCTCTTGGGATCAAAAAACAATCCAGATGTATTTCAACTGCTGATGTGTCCTACCTTGCCTCCCCAAGTGTTATATTTTATAGGCAATCATAGCATCTTGTACCTCTCCTGAGGCATTGTGATGTTTTCACTATATAATTACCCAATGTTTGTTTGTTCTACTAAATTGTAAACTCAATGACTTAAGGCCATGTGTGGTATGCTTCTCACTGTATAACCAGTGTTCAGTAAAAATCTGAAGGAATGAACACTGCCTGAGCCACACAGATGATTGATTGCCTAAAAGCCCAGTTTTACAGATAACAAAGACAAAATTAAAATAGAAGAAATTAAAGCCATAAATTTCAGACATTTGTTGGCCTTCATGTTGGGTAATCATATAATTTATCATCCCAACCAGGGGACTCCTGAGAATGAAAGGAGTTGGTGTTAATAATTATGCTGGGACAACAGGCAAAACTCATACATGTTTTGGAAAAACCAGGACATCTACCAACCTCTTTAGGGCTTTTCAAGACAGTAGTGGCCAAATAGGTTTTAACTGTGAGAGAGCTCTAATTACCAGAGCTTTCTGCCTTCTGAGTATTAGATATCAATGTGAATTGCTTTCCATTTGAAGTGGTTTCAAATGGGTTAAAAAAATCATGTACATGGTGAAATAAGCAGTGTCCCTTTGTCTGCAGGATTTAGAGGATAATAGTGCACTCTGAAGCTGGGACTCCCAGGGCAGAGTTAAAAGCATGACGAGCAACATAGAAAAAGAAATGGAGGCTTCTGAGTACTCTAATTCTATTTCTAAATCTCTGCCTTCAAAGAATCTGCAAAATGCATGCTATATTTGATAGAATCAAAGATAACAAAACATCTCTCAGCTACTTAGAGGATTAGATTGGAAGACACATCTTGAGTTCCAAGGTATTAAAATGTGAATTAAAAAAAAGAAAATATAGTAGATTCCCCAGGCAAGAAAAGACCATCTACCTAAAGGGGCAGATATAAAATACGTGACTTACACATACAGATGGCTGAAAGGCCCATGAAAAGATACTCTAACTATTATAGAAACGCAAATCAAAACTACAATGAGATATCACCTCACACCAGTCTAAATGGCTATCATCAAAAAATCCACAAACAATAAATGCTGAAAAGGGTGTGGAGAGAAGGGAACCCTCCTACACTGTTGGTAGGAGTGTAAATTGGTATAGTCACTATGGTGAACAGTATGGAGATTCCTTAGAAAAAGTAAAAATAAAGCTATATGACCCTGCAACCCCACTCCTGGGGATATACCCAGAGAAAAACATGGTCCAAAGGGATGCATGCACCCTAATGTTCATTGTAGCACTGTTTTCAATGGCCAAGACATGGAAGCAACCTAAATGTCCATTGACAAAGGAATGGATAAATAAGATATGGTACATATACACAATAGAATATTACTCAGCCATTAAAGAATGAAATAATGCCACTCTCAGCAACATGGATAGACCTAGAGATTGTCATTCTGAGTGAAATAAGTCAGACAGAGGAGAAATATTGCATGACATCCCTTATATGTGGAATCTGAAAAGAAATTATTCAAATGAACTTATCTACAAAACAGAAACAGACTAGGAGAGTGAACTTATGGTTGCCAGGGGAATAGAAATGGGGGGAGGGATAGTTAGGGAGTCTAGGATCGACAGGTACACACTGCTATATTTAAAACAGATAACCAACAAGGTTCTACTGTATAGCACAGGGAATTCTGCTCAATGTTATGTGGCAGCCTGGATGGGAAGGGAGTTTGAGGGAAAATAGGTACATATACATGTATAGCTGAGTCCCTTTGCTGTCCACCTGAAATGATCATAACATTGCTACCTGGCTATACTCCAATATTAAAAAAAGAATTTAAAAATATATGTGACTTCCTAATTTCATAACAACATTTTGCCTCTGGACTGGGTCAAAGATTCCAGATTATCTGTGGTGGCCAGCAACTGTGGATGGAGCAGCCGTGGTGATAGGCTGTCGTGACTGTGGGCTTCTGGGTACCAAGCACTCTGCTAAGTACTTGTGAATTATTTCCTTCCATCTGCCCACAAATCCAAGAGGTTGGTGGTGTGATTGTCCCCATTCTACAGCTGATGAAACTCCAGTTCAGAAAATAACTTGGCTAATATGTAGGTGAGGCGTCACTTGAAGGATATGCAAGACTCTTAGCCTCTCTCCAAGCTCCTGATGTTCAGCACAGTTGTTGCCCTGAGGAGGGCATGGTACAGGGTGAGGCATGGCCACCTGCCTTCAGATATCCATGCTGTCTGACTGCACAAGCGAGGATGACAGAATAGCCCAAAACTAGAAGCTAAGTTGTATGAGAATGACAAGTATTTCAGTGGAGAAGATGATTTGGGGTAACAATAAAAGCCTCTTGAGAACTCAGGGGGTTTAAAACCAGGAAGGAGAGTTTAATCCATGGAAAGGGAACTGTATTCTGAATGAAAGTATTCATTTGTCTCTCTGCTGTAACATAGAATGAGTTCTGTTTTTAATTTTTCCTGCCAGCAATGTCTAGCTTATTTTTTTATTTCTGCCTAAATTCTAAGTGAAACATAAATGGGGTTTTGTTTTATCTTGCTTATAGATTTTTTTTAATTCACAGACTTGACTTTTTGTTGTTTCCTAAATATGTAGAATCCTTAGCTCATTTTTCTCATTTTTAGAGTCTTTTTTCTCTCTAGTTGTGAAGGACACAGGACTGCATAGTCACCATTCATTTTGAATAGTGCAATTAGACATATTTTTTAGTCAAGAAGTCAAACATTTTTCCATTTTCAAGCTAGAGTTTGAAAATCAGCTCTAGTTTCCAAGTTACGGCCATTTCTTCCTTTAATAATCCCCTTTACTTACATTAAATCAGTGAGTGAAGATTTTAAAAACATGGACACAGTCATTATTTGCTTTTATTTTTTAAAATAAGGAACATTAAACTCATTACAATCCTTCCTATGGGATAGTACTCTTTAGTTTGTTGACTGCCACAGTCTCTCCAGTGAATAAAGTAATAGAAAGTAATTTTTACAGTGCAAAGACAAATTTCTATCCCCTCCCTTGTCAGCTGTTAAAGATGCAATCCCAAATTTAAGCTAATAAGATGAATCAGTTGGGACAGTTAAATAGTGAGAGTCATGCTCGGTCAAAATAACATTTGAGTGGATGTTTGTTTTTCCCTCTTTCTAAGAATTATCTCACTCTAATAAAGTTATAACTCACTGATTTCTAAATTCCTATTGGAATGCAATAAAAATCTAATTATGCCCTTGATGTCAATGACTGCAATACAACAGAATGTGTTGCAAAAGTTCATCTCCAACTGATTACAGATATGTTGAAGTAGGAATAAAAGAAAATTCATGATTATAAAAAAAATAATAGGATGTTATTTTTATTCATCACCTTTAGGTTCTTTACTGTAATCATAGAAACCTTGGAACTTCCATGAATACACAAAGGAAACAGTTCTTACACGCTCTGTCCTGGACTGAAGTAGCTACTTGCCAGAAGTTTATATTCAGTTCAGTTCACTTGAGTTGCTCAGTCGTGTCCAACTCTTTGCAGGCCTCCCTGTCCATCACCAACTCCCGGAGTCCATCTAAACCCATGTCCATTGAGTCAGTGATACCATCCAACAATCTCATCCTCTGTCATCCCCTTCTCCTCCTGCCCTCAATCCCTCCTAGCATCAGGGTCTTTTCCAATGAGTCAGCTCTTCGCATCAGGTGGCCAAAGTATTGGAGTTTCAACTTCAACATCAGTCTTTCCAGTGAACACCCAGGACTGATCTCCTTTAGGATGGACTGGTTGGATCTCCTTGCAGTCCAAGGGACTCTCAAGAGTCTTCTCCAACACCACAGTTCAAAAGCATAAATTTTTCGGCACTCAGCTTTCTTTATAGTCCAACTCTCACGTCCATACATGACCACTGGAAAAACCATAGCCTTGACTAGACAGACCTTTGTTGCCAAAGTAATGTCTCTGCTTTTTAATATGCTGCCTAGTTTGATCATAACTTTCCTTCCAAGAAATAAGTGTCTTCTATTTACATGGCTGCAATCACCATCTGCAGTGATTTGGGAGCCCAGAAAAATAAAGTCAGCCACTGTTTCCACTGTTTCCCCATCTATTTGCCATGAAGTGATGAGACCGGATGCCATGATCTTAGTTTTCTGAATGTTGAAGCTTTAAGCCAACTTTTTCACTCTCTTCTTTCACTTTCATCAAGAGGCTCTTTAGTTCTTCTTCACTTTCTGCCATAAGGGTGGTGACATCTACATATCTGAGGTTATTGATATTTCTCCCAGAATCTTCATTTCAGCTTATGCTTCATCCAGCCCAGCGTTTCTCATGATGTACTCTGCATATAAGTTAAATAAGCAGGGTGACAATATATAGCCTTGATGTACTCCTTTTCCGATTTGGAACCAGTCTGTCGTTCCATGTCCAGTTCTAACTGTTGCTTCCTGACCTGCATACAGGTTTCTCAAGAGGCAGGTCACGAGGAATTCCCATCTCCTTCAGAATTTTCCACAGTTTATTCTGAGCCACACAGTCAGGGCTTTAGCATAGTCAATAAAGCAGAAAAAGATGTTTTTCTGGAACTCTCTTGCTTTTTTGATGATCCAGCGGATGTTGACAATTTGATCTCTGGTTCCTCTGCCTTTTCGAAAACCAGCTTGAACATCTGGAAGTTCACGGTTCACGTATTGCTGAAGCCTGGCTTGGAGAACTTTTAGTATTACTTTACTAGCGTGTGAGATGAGTGCAATTGTGCAGTAGTTTGAGCATTCTTTGGCATTGCCTTTCTTTGGGATTGGGATGAAAACTGACCTTTTCCAGTCCTGTGGCCACTGCTGAGTTTTCCAAACTTGCTGGCATATTGCGTGCAGCACTTTCACAGCGTCATCTTTCAGGATTTGAAATAGCTCAACTGGAATTCCATCACCTCCACTAGCTTTGTTCATAGCGATGCTTTCTAAGGCCCACTTGACTTCACATTCCAGGATGTCTGGCTCTAGGTGAGTGATCACACCATTGTGATCATCTGGGTGGTGAAGATCATTTTTGTACAGTTCTTCTGTGTATTCTTGCCACCTCTTCTTAATATCTTCTGCTTCTGTTAGGTCCGTACCATTTCTGTCCTTTATCGAGCCCTTCTTTGCATGAAATATTCCCTTGGTATCTTTAATTTTCTTGAAGAGATCTCTAGTCTTTCCCATTCTGTTGTTTTCTTCTATTTCTTTGCATTGATCTCTGAGGAAGGCTTTCTTAGCTCTCCTTGCTATTCTTTGGAACTCTGAATTCAAATGGGAATATCTTTCCTTTTCTCCTTTGCTTTTTGCTTCTTGTCTCTTCACAGCTATTTATAAGGCCTCCTCAGACAGCAATTTTGCTTTTTTGCACTTCTTTTCCATGGGGATGGTCTTGATCTCTGTCTCCTGTACAATGTCACGATCCTTGATCCATAGTTCATCAGGCTCTCTGTCAGATCTAGTCCCTTAAATCTATTTCTCACTTCCTCTGTATAGTCATAAGGGATTTGATTTAGGTCATACCTGAATGGTCTAGTGGTTTTCCCTACTTTCTTCAATTTATGTCTGAATTTGGCAATAAGGAGTTCATGATTGAGCCACAGTCAGCTCCTGGTCTTGTTTTTGTTGACTGTATAGAGCTTCTCCATCTTTAGCTGCAAAGAATATAATCAATCTGATTTCAGTGTTGACCATCTGGTGATGTCCATGTGTAGAGTCTTCTCTTGTGTTGTTGGAAGAGGGTGTGTGCTATGACCAGTGCGTTCTCTTGGCAAAACTCTATTAGCCTTTGCCCTGCTTCATTCTGTACTCCAAGGCCAAATTTACCTGTTACTCCAGGTACTTCCTACTTTTGCATTCCAGTCCCCTATAATGAAAAGGACATCTTTTTTGGGTGTTAGTTCTAAAAGGTCTTGTAGGTCTTTATAGAACCGTTCAACTTCAGCTTCTTCAGCATTACTGGTCAGAGGACAGACTTGAATTACTGTAATATTGAATGGTTTGCCTTGGAAACAACAGAGATCATTCTGTCGTTTTTTAGATTGCATCCAAGTATTGCATTTTGGACTCTTTTGTTGACTGTAATGGCTACTCCATTTCTTCTAAGGGATTCCTGCCCACAGTAGTAGATATAATGGTCATCTGAGTTAAACTCACCCATTCCAGTCCATTTTAGTTCGCTGATTCCTAGAATGTCAACGTTCACTCTTGCCATCTCCTGTTTGACCACTTCCAATTTGCCTTGATTCATGGACCTAACATTCCAGGTTCCTATGCAATATTGCTCTTTACGGCATCGGACCTTGCTTCTATCACAGTCACATCCACAACTGGGTATTGTTTTTGCTTTGACTCCATCTCTTCATTCTTTCTGGAGTTATTTCTCCACTGATCTCCAGTAGCATATTGGGCACCTACCAACCTGGGGAATTTCTCTTTCAGTATCCTATCATTTTGCCTTTTGGTATTGTTCATGTGGTTCTCAAGGCAACTCCTGTTCTAATCTCCAGCATGTAGTCTAACCCAGAGAAATTGCTGAATAAGTCAGTAACTAAACAAATCAATGAGGACAGAATATACATGTGATCCTTGGGTGGACACAGGAAGTAAGGGTTTCTGTAGATGAAATTGTCTTCAGTATTGTTTATTTGTTTTTTGGTTTTTTGGACACACCATGAGGCTTGCAGTGTCTTAGTTTCCCAATCAGGGATCGAACCTGCACCCTCGGCAGTGAAAACTTGAGAGTCCTCACCACTGAACCACCATAGAATTCCTGGAGCATTGTTTTAATTTATTCCACACACTCCTATTGTGTGTCCACAGTGTGTGGCTCTGTGCTGCCTTTCTTCCATGCTGTGTAACAAAACACCACAGACATAGGAACTTAAAATAATGCACATTGATTATCTCACAGTTTCTTTGAGTCAGGAGTCAGGGAATATCTGAGTTGGGTTCTTGAAAAGGGGCTGATTGGAACTGGGTTCTCTTCTGGATACTAGACTGGGCAAGGGTCCACTTCCAAGTTCAGTCAGGATGTTGGCAGAATTCATTGCCTTGTGGTTGTAGGACTCAGGTTGTTTCTTCAAATTCAGTGAGGAGACCAAGACTCTAGAGTGAGTCTGCTAGCAAGACAGAGTCCATTTTATTGAATTAAATCATGTAACATAACACAATCAGAAGAGTGAGATCCCATCACTTTTTGCCATATAATGTCTGTTAGAAGCAAGCCATACAATTAGCCCACACTCCGGGGTGAGGATGATATAAGACATGAACACCAGGAGCTGGGGACCGTGGGAGACCGTGGGAGACACCATAAAGTCTGTCCAGCACACTTCCTTTAATGGAGTTGTCTTACACCAGACCCTAACATCAATACCGTCTGTGAACTTAAAGTGAATCTGAAAGTCGTTCAGTCGTGTCTGACTCTTTGCAACCCCATAGGCTCCTGTAGCCCACCAGGCTCCTCTGTCCATGGATTCTCCAGGCAAGAATACAGGAGTGGGTTGCTATGCCCTCCTCTAGGCTATAACCTTAAACACAGCCTTGAACATATCTGTCAAGGAGGTGGTGAGGAGGTCTGACCAAATGAACAGGAATAGTTCTTTCATATCTAAGAGTCAAGGATGATTTCCTCTCACTCCTGGTAGGATGATTCTCTTCAAAGTATAACTTCTTTGATTTTCAGCTCTCTACTACACACCTACTTCTCCCCAAGAAGGCCCCATGACCAAAATGAACTGTCCAAAGAGCATATAACAGTGAAGTGAGATAATCACCTTTTAGCACATTTAATAATCAAGATCTACTGATGAAATTATTTGCAGGGCAGCAATGGAGACATAGACATAGGGAACAGATTTATGAACACAGAGAAGGGGAGGAAGGAGAGAGTGTGATGTATGGAGAGAATAGAGAACAGATTTATGGACACAGAGAAGGGGAGGAAGGAGAGAGTGTGATGTATGGAGAGAGTAACATGGAAACTTATATTACCATATGTAAAATAGATAGCCAAGGGGAATTTGCTAAATGACTTGGGGAACTCCAACTGAGGCTCTGTAACAACCTAGAGGGGTAGGATGGGGAGGGAAGTGGGAGGGATGTTTAAGAGGGTGGGGGAATATGTATACCTATGGCTGATTCATGTTGATGTTTGGCAGAAGCCAACACAATTCTGTAAACAATCATCCTTCAAGTAAAAAATTAATTCATTGAAAAGATAATAATCAAGACCTTTTTGCGATTCGGTTGTGAACCAGAATTCTTTGCTTTCATAGGCAGAGACCTTCAAGGCTGAGGTTTCACCTTTTTGTCTGACTTATACACACTGCAGCATCTTGGAAGTCACATTTTATTCCTAGGGATGATCATTCGTAGGAAAAAATAAGATCTTTCTGCAGCTAATCATTTTGGTCAATGATCACTGAGTGACAGATGAGCTTCTGATGAAGGAACTTGCCAGCACAGTGACACCCCAGCTTCCTGAAGCCTGTGTGAATGAATCGTCTGGAAAGAGGCTTTTCTAATTCCTGAGGGTGTTTACTGCTCTCTGCTCACCATTTAATTTATACTACAACGACACGTCTCATTTTCTTAATGGCCTAAGAAGAGCTATCATTCACTGTGTATATATCGAGAACTAGGCACTGTGCTAACAATATTTTTCACACACTGATAGTCAGCAATACCATGACAGGTTAAGTGTCTTGCCCAGTACCATGCAGTTGGTATACTATGGCCAGATTCAAACATAGGATTATCTGATTCAAAGGTCTTACTCTTAATATAGGCTCTTTTAGTTTCATTCTTATAAACATGATAGACCTCTTCAAAATCAGATGAGCTATTTAGTGCTGTTTAGCCAATACCAGGGCTTCCCTGATAGCTCAGTGGGTAAAGAATCTGCCTGCCATACAGGAAACCCCAGTTCGATTCCTGGGTTAGGAAGATCTGCTGGAGAAGGGATAGGCTACCCACTCAAGAATTCCTAGGCTTCTCTTGTGGCTCAGCTGGTAAAGAATTTGCCCAGTGTGGGAGACTTGGGTTTGATCCCTGGGTTGGGAAAATCCCCTGAGAAGGGTAAAGCTACCCACTCCAGTATTCTGGCCTGGAGAATTCCATGGACTGTACAGTCCATGAGGTCGCAAAGAGTCAGACAGGACTGAGCGACTTTCATTTCACATCCAATAGCAACTAACATTAGTTTCAGTTCAGTTTAGTCGCACAGTCGTGTCCGACTCTTTGCGACCCCATGAATCGCAGCATTCGTTTAGACACATATTTTTAGTTGCTGTGTGTTATGGGTTGAGTTGTGTGTCCCTCCCCCTGCCCACCAACACACACACAAAAGGTATGTTGAAGTCCTAATCCCTAGTATCTCAGCATGTGACCTTATTAGGAAATAGGGTCTTTATCTTCCCAGGTGGTTCAGTGGTAAAGAATCTGCCTGCCAATGCAGAAGATGCAAGAGATGTGGGTTAGAACCCCTTGGTCAGGAAGAGCCCCTGGAAGAGGAAATGGCAACCTACTCCAGTGTTCTTGCCTGGGAAATCCCATGGACAGAGGAGCCTGGTGGGCTACAGTCCAGGGAGTCACAAAGAGTCAGACATGACGGAGCGACTGAGCACATAAGCACAGAGGTAAACAAGTGAAAATGAGTTAATGAGGGTGGACCCTAATGTAACTTGTGTTATCCAAAGTGGAAATGCGGACACAGAGTTAGACACACACAGAAAAGAAAGACGATGTGAAGAGACACAGGGAGAACTCCATGTGAAGATGAAGGATTGGAGTGATGTGTCTATAAGCCCAGGAAAGCTAAAGATTGCCAACAAACCAACACAAGCCAAGAAGAAGTGAGGAAGTCCCTCACATACAGGTTTCAGAAGGAGGAGGACCTGATGACACCTTGATTTCAGACTTCTAGCCTCCAGAACCATATATATTTGTTTTTTCTTAAGCCACCTATTTTGCAGTGCTTTGTTACAGCAGCCCTAGCAAACTAATACAGTGTGTTTTTCCAGTTCTATTAGAGGCTAAAATGTCAAACTTTGCTTCTCTAGCACATGCTGCTCAGAGCAGCTCCTGCTCCCCTCCTGATATGCTGCTCCAAATACATTATGGGATGGGAGACCAGATAACAAAACTTATTAGAACTGTTTATAAAAGTGCAGTAACCTAGGAGGGAAATCCGATAAGTCAAATCCATTCGCTTTCGTATATGGTAAACTAGTTTACGTTGCCCAGAGACTATCTCTGCTTACTTCCATATTTCTGATTTGGTGAGATATTTTGACTATCTCCGGCCTTTTAATAACATGTCTCTAGCCCACGGGGTTTTGTTTTGCACTTAAATATGTCTAGACGAAGTTCAACCTTTTCTGATTTATCAAAGCAGCACGTCCAGTATATGAGAAAATTAAAAGTCTAAAAATAATTAGATTGTCTGATCTCTGTATGACTCCTGCTCTGAGTGAAGTTGCCTTTCTTCCTCTCAGTACACTGATAATATTTTGTTCACGGCAGTGGGATGATGGTTTGGCTTCTGGTTGCCATTTTGTGTGCGCTGGTTAAGAAAATGCCCCTCCTTTTTGTTTTGGTAAATCTTCTCTTCAGGAGTTTACAAGCCTTCTGCAAGTCTTTGCTTCCTAACTGCCACAGCAGAAGGGCTACTTGAGCCTCAAAAACAAAACGGCAGTGTGGTAATGAGGGTATTAGGTTGATGTGTTCCATTCAGCACCTGCTCCCGAGCTACCGAATAATGAATGAGCATCAGTTACACATTGTGAAAACAGGAGACTCTGCCTGTTTTGTGCTGTGTGTCAAGCAGTTCTGAAAGGAGCTTTGAAACTGTGCTCATACGAGGGCACCCATTTGTGAAAACCCACGTGAAAAAGTCCAAGAACTGCTCGTTTCCAGGTCAACATTTAACTTGCCTGTGCCGAGCTTTTAAGCTTCTCTAAGTTTAAGAGTTTTGTTAATATGCAACCTGTGCCTTGGTCCAAATTAAATTTTACTTTGCCTAGCACACATTTTAGCCCAAAGCTGAAGCGTCATTCTTTCAGGGTTAGTCATTTAACACGTAGTATTGATGACTTATTCATGTGCCAGGCAAATAACTCTTGATTGGAGTTTTTTTAATTCATTAACTGTGTTATTTGTGTATTCACATGTGTATTGTTGTTGACATTTTATTGAAGTATAATTGATTTACAATGATGTTGCATTAGTTTTGGATGTACAGCAAAGCGATTCAGATAAATATACATATATATTCTTTTTCAGATTCTTTCCCATTATTGATTATTAGAAGATATTGAATATAGTTCCCTGTGCTATACAGTAGGTCCTTGTTGGTTATCTATTCTATATATAGTTGTGCATATATGTTAATCCCAAGCTCCCAAATTATCCCTTCCTCTCTTTTCCCTGTTGTAACCATAAGTTTGGTAAGACTGCCCTGGGCTCAGCTCAGCTCTCTTGGTGCTTCTTCAGCCACTCTCTCCCCCTTCTCACATGTGCTGATCACAAAGGCTTCTGTTCTGCTACAGGACGTAACAAACTTCCACTTTTTCTATATTTAGACAGACTCTTTATCTGTGAATCTGTCTCTGTTTTGTCAATAAGCTCATCTGTATTTGTTTTAGACTCCACCTACAAGTGATATCATGTGATACTTGTCTTTTCTGTCTGACTTTACTCAATATGAAGAGTTTTTGAAGCATAGAATCATGGTTTCTGTCCCCTCAGAGTTTATAGTTTGGTTGAGGAGATGGACAAAAAATGTAATACAGAAACATAAACAAAGAACAGAGGTATAAATTACCATGTTAGGTACAGCGTTTGTTAAATGCTTTATGGGAAATAAAGATCTAAGGAAAAGCATGCAGGTTTGGGGAGATTGGGCGACTCTAGCATCATGCTAGAAGCCTTGCCAGTAGGTGGCATTTGAGCTCTAAGGTGGAAGTTTGTCACATCCTGTAGAACAGAGTCCTCTGTGGTCAGAACAGGTAAGAAAGGGGAGAGAGATGTTGAAGAAGCCACGAGAGAGCTGAGCCGAGGCAGGTCCTCTTACCGTGTTCAAGTAAATGCTCTAGTTCAAGGTTATTTCTTATATTTGTGCTTTAGTGAAAATACAGAGCCAGTTTTTAAAGGAGACTTACTTGAATTTGTTATCAGTTTGGAGATAAGGATAGGGCATTCACAGTGGGTAGTAAGACAATAAAAATGCAAATGATAGAGAATGGGCCTCATTAGCTATTCTAGATATCAGGGCAGGAAAGAGCCTGGAGATTATTAGTTCAACTTGCTCCCTCTGTAGGGAAGGGATCAGCATACTTTTTCTGTAAAAGGCTAGATAGAGAATGTTGTAGACTTTATAGGCTGTACAGTCTGTCCCAACTCATCAACTCTGCCACTGGAGAGTGGAGGCAGCCACAGATAACATGGAAGCATAGAACATGATTGTGTTGCAATAAACCTTCAGTTCAGTTCAATTCAGTCGCTCAGTCGTGTCCGACTCTTTGCGACCCCATGAATCACAGCACGCCAGGCCTCCCTGTCCATCAGCAACTCCTGGAGTTTACCCAAACTCACGTCCATTGAGTCAGTGATGCCATCAGGCCATCTCATCCTCTGTCGTCCCCTTCTCCTCCTGCCCTCAGACCTTACAGATACTGAAATGTGAATTTCACATGGTTCTTTGTGTCATAAAATGGCATTCATCTTTGATTTTTCAATCATTTAGAAATGTAAAGTCCCTTTGCAGCTTATAGCCGTACAAAAAACAGATGATGTTTTACATTTCGGCCACAGGCCATAGTCTGTCAACCCCGGAACAGATGCTAAAACTGTGGCCCAGAGGAACAAGTGATATGAAGGGCACAAAGCAAGTCAGAGACAAGGCTAAGACAAGAAATCGTGTTCTAGCTGTTGGGCTGGTGGTGGTGGTTGTTCAGTGCTTCAGTCTTGTCAGACTCTGCGACCCCAGGGACTGCAGCACTCTAGGCTTCCCTGTCCTTCACCATCTCCCAGAGCTTGCTCAAACTCACGTCCATTGAGTTGGTGATGCCATCCAACCATCTCATCCTCTGTTGTCTCCTTCTCCTGCCTTCAATCTTTCCCAGCATCAGGGTCTTTTCTAACGAGTCAGCTCTTCACATCAGGTGGCCAAAGTGTTAGAGCTTTAGCATCAGTCCTTCCAATAAATATTCAGGATTGATTTCCTTTAGGATGGACTAGTTTGATCTCCTAGGCTAGAACTTTTTTTAAAATAGCGTCTTCATTGATGATAAAAGGAAGAAGATATTTTTTGTTTTTCAGTCACTAAGTTGTGTTTGACTCATCGCGACCCTATGGATTGCAACACTCCAGGCTCCCCTGTCCTTCACTATCTCCCAGAGTTCGCTCAAATTCATGTCCATTGCATCAGTGATGCCATCCAACTATCTCATCCTCTGCCACCCCCTCTCCTTTTGCTTTCAGTCTTCCCCAGCATCAGGGTCTTTTCCAATGAGTTGGCTTTTTGTGTCAGTTAAACATCAGTTTTTTACTATCTATCTATTTTTTACACTAATACTTCCCAATTATTTGGTCAATATTTTCTGAAAGTTAGTTGAACAATTACTCTGTGACAGATACTAAACTAAAAGTTCTGCATGTGCCATCTCACTAAAGCTTCACAATGACTATAAAGCAGATACTATCACTGTCCTCTGTTTACAGATTCAGGAGGGCTGAGTCTCAGAAGCTTACTGCAAACATGTTTCTAGTCTCAATAGAAAACTCATTCACATGAGACTAAACAATAAAGGGGCTCTATTATCTTATGATACTTGAAAGTCCAGATGTATGCCAGCCTCATAGGCTATCTTGATCCAACACATCAGCCTTGGACTCCATGCTAACTCGTTTACATTCTATGAATCACACACCTTCTGGAAGCTTTCTCCAGGACAGCAAGGAAGCTTCTTCCTGTAGCATAACTCTTGTCCCTGGCTCAGTGGCTTAACTAGGGTTACAGCCTACTCCTGAACCAGTAACCGGAACTATGGCATAACCCTCAGTAGCTTAGCCCTGAGTCATAGAACTGTCTCCTGAAGTCAAGCATGGGATCAGTTCAGTTCAGTTCAGTTGCTCAGTCGTGTCCGACTCTTTGCAACCCCATGAATCGCAGCACTCCAGGCCTCCCTGTCCATCACCAACTCCCGGAGTTTACTCAGACTCATGCCCATCGAGTCGGTGATGCCATCCAGCCATCTCATCCTCTGTTGTCCCCTTCTCCTCCTGCCCCCAATCCCTCCCAGTATCAGGGTCTTTTCCAATGAGTCAACTCTTCACATCAGGTGGCCAAAAGTATTGGAGTTTCAGCTTCAGCATCAGTCCTTCCAATGAACACCCAGGACTGATCTCCTTTAGGATGGACTAGTTGGATCTCCTTGCAGTCCAAGGAACTCTCAAGAGTCTTCTCCAACACCACAGTTCAAAAGCATCAATTTTTTGGCGCTCAGCTTTCTTCACAGTCCAACTCTCACATCCAAACATGACCACTGGAAAAACCATAACCTTGACCAGATGGACCTTTGTTGGCAAAGTAATGTCTCTGCTTTTTAATATGTTATCTAGGTTGGTCATAACTTTCCTTCCAAGGAGTAAGCATCTTTTAATTTCATGGCTGCAGTCACCATCTGCAGTGATTTTGGAGCCCAAAAAAATAAAGTCTGACACTGTTTCCACTGTCTCCCCATCTATTTCCCATGAACTGATGGGACCAGATGCCATGATCATAGTTTTCTGAATGTTGAGCTTTAAGCCAACTTTTTCACTCTCCTCTTTCACTTTCATCCTTAGGCCCTTTAGTTCATCTTCACTTTCTGCCATAAGGGTGGTGTCATCTGCATATCTGAGGTTATTGATATTTCTCCCAGCAATCTTGATTCCAGCTTGTGCTTCATCCAGCCCAGCGTTTCTCATGATGTACTCTGCATATAAGTTAAATAAGCAGGGTGACAATATACAGTCTTGACATACTCCTTTTCCTATTTGGAACCAGTCTGTTGTTCCATGTCCAGTTCTAACTGTTGCTTCCTAACCTGCATACAGGTTTCTCACTGTGTGGATCACAATAAACTGTGGAAAATTCTGAAAGCATGGGATAGATTTCCCCCAAACAAAGGGACTACAGCATATATGTGTGTGTGGCAGAGAGGTTAAATACACAAATGAACTGAAATGATTAAGAGAATGAAGAATACATGTTATGAAGGCAATTGTAATGTATATTATACAAAGTTATAACTTGCCCAAGGTCCCAGAACTAGCAAATTTTCAGCTGAGATTTGAAACTGGGTCGTTTGACTCCAGAGCCCACATTCTCAACATCTAGGTTCTACTGCTTCCCAAATAAACCTAATATTGCCTGGAGATGGATAGATGGATAGAACAATTTGTGATTGGGACTGTTACCAACTTTATTCTACACATACACGTACACAATTACATAGTACAATACCATATACCATATACATGACTCATATTTAGTCTGTGTACTGGTACAGCCGTACCCATTGTAAAACTACTAAAAATCTTGTATTTCAGTGTAATTGTTGATAGGGAGCTGCTGCCTGAGCTTTCCTGTTACCCACTTCCTTTCGTGCCCCACTTTGTTCTGTCTTCTGTTCTCTCACCCACAAAATCCCTTGATCCAGCAGCTAAAGTGTCAACTCCTGACCCAACAGGGGTCTCTTAGGTTCTGCTTATGTGCTTCCACCAGCATTCTGATGACAGACTTTGTTATCATCAATGGACCACAATTGATCTTGTTCCTTTCTGATTTCTCTTATTTTGTAGACTCTCTTCCTTCCCCTAACTAATACATCTCCTTCCTTAAGATTTCCTGGGTTTGAGTGGAAGACCCAGGAGACCTGAGTTCAGGCCAGTCTCTATGGCTGAGTGATGGTTACTCTGCGTCCTTGCCTCCTTGGGTACAGAATGCATAAATGTTGCTTAAGATTCTAGCTATGTGAATCCAAAGTAAAGAAAACAGTGGTAATGAAGAGCACTGCTGACTAATGCAAAACTGTAAGGCAGGAAACCTTGTCATCTAAATATTCTGCCTTCAAAGACTACAAAATGGTTAAAAATCTCAAGTTTCTGGGATGGTGGTACATGGCCATATTTCTCAAACTGGAGTGTCTGTACTATTGTACTATTGTACTATCCTTAAGGAAGGATTCATCTTCCTTAAACAATAGATTTATCCAGAACAAGAAAGATAGACTTTTTATATTAAAAGATATATGGATTTATCTCTTTTGCAAAGAGATAAAAGTGTATGTGATTTTCATATATATAATAGAAATTATGAAAAAATTAAACTTGCTGCAGACCAATTTTAACCACACCTCAGACCCCTGGGTATGTTAGGACATTCTCTGCTGAGAGGGAGTAAGATATGAATATTTGCAATATAAACTAAGATTGCACCTCTCAATCTTTGATTATAATTCCAGTTCTGTCTTACTTTCAATCTTGAGCCATCTCTGAGCTCCCCCTTCTTCATTTGCAAAAATGGGTGTAATATCTGAGTTATGGATATTATTGTTGTAAGCAATAAGATCAATGTTGTCTCTCAAGTGCCTGCCGCAGCATGGACAATAAATATTAACTCTAACCATTCTCGTGACTCATGGGAAGTACATCAGTTTGAAACATTATTATGGACTAGACTTAAACACCTCTTCCTGCGGGCTAAGCAGGCATTACTAATCAATCTTTCCCCTTGGGTGTGGAGGCCCTTTACCAACACAGTCTGAAAATCTTCAGTCCCTTTACTTCATTTCCTTGTAATGGCTTCTGTAACTAATACTCCCTTGAACAAATTGTGGGAAAGGCTGGAACTGAACAACAAAAAGAATTAGCCAGAAAGTTGCTAAGAGAATAGATGTTAAAAGTTCTCATCACAACAGAAAAAATTCATAACTATGTGTGGTGATGGAGGCTAACTAGACATATTGTGATCATTTCAGAATACACACAAATACTGAATTATTGTATGGACATCTGAAAAAAGTACATGTCAATTATTTCTCAGTTGAAGCAACCAGTTGGTCAGAAAGTTGGAGGATGATACTTGGTCCTTTAATAACCCAATCCTGGCAGCTTTTCACTTCTGCCTCCTGCTCTAAATTATGTAATTTTGCTCACAACTTCCCATCACACTCTCATACCACCACCCCTCTCTTTTCTTAATATGGGTCTGTTAATGTGACCAATAGCCTTCATGAAACACCATAATTAATATATTATAGGCACAACAAATACAATATTGTATGATAATATTATATAAATATATATAAATAAAATATCATACATATGCTATTTTTCTCTCTCAAGAACTTGGAGAGTACCCAATCTAAGACAGCATTATGTAACAAAGATTTAAACCCAAACCACGAACCTGTCAGAAAGCTGTGGGACGCTGAAGGAGTTGAGTTTGGTTTGGATACACAGATTTTCCTGTTCTGTCTTCTCACAATACCCCATGTCATATTACAGGGTGAGCAACTTGATTCCAGGGTAGGCTCAGTGAAGGGATGTAATTAGCCTATTAAGTCCTGCTAATGTCTTGTTAAAGTCATTCAAGTGAGATCAGCAGACATATCAGTTCCACCTTGAACCCTGCCATAGGGAGCACTGCATTTCCACACTCTGTTTATAGACCCCACAGTAGGAATCAGCTGATTCAGCAGGACCTGGCCTTTTCTGTTTCATCAAGTCAAGATGCAATGAGAACTTTCTACAGAATGTGTGTGTTCCTGGAGCACTTCAGCACTCCACAAATGACTGGGTTTTTTGTTGCCAACAGCAAATACAGTACATCTTGCATAGATGGAGGAGGAAACCAATATTCTTGCCTGGAGAATTTCATGGTCTGAGGAGCCTGGCAGGCTACATAGTCCATGGGGTCGCATAGAGACAGACACAACTGAGAACTAAGACAGACAGGCAGAGATGGAGGGTGTTTTGTTGCTGTTGTAGTTCTTGTTCTTTTGCTTTTGTTTTTCTCTTCGTAGAAGAAAAAGAAAGACGTGGCTTATTATTCCTGAGGTTGGAGATGCCAAGGGACCAAACGCACTCATTTTTCTGACAAATATTTATTCAAGCACTAACTTTATTCTGGGCACTTTGATGAGCTTGGAAGCTACAGCAGTGAACAGTACAGTACAGAAAAGATGTCCTTTCTCTGAGAACTTACATTCAGAGGGGTGAAGGGGAGACAAATAATGAAAAAATAAGAAAAAAATATGTAATGATAGTGTTGTACTGAAAATAGGATGGAGGGGAAGAGATGAAGATGGAGATGAGTGGTCAGGAAACTTCTTGGAGGATGATATTTTAGCTGAGATCTGAATGACAAGAAGAAACAAGCCATGCAGGGGGACAGGATTGTAGGTAGAGGGGGCAGTGTTTACAGGAGACCAAGAAGAGCAGCGTGGTCGAAGCATGGTGTGTGGTAGGGAGAGGATGCTATGAGATGTAGCTCAGGGTTCTGCAGGACTAGAGCATCTGCAGATCATATAAGGCCAGGGGTAAATGGTTCAGATTTTATCCCATGTGGGTTAGGAGCCAGTGGAGGACCTTAGGCAGGGAAGGTGTGTGTATTGAAAACCCCCACCCTGGGTGCTGTGTGGATAATGGATTGTCAGGGAACAAGAGGAGAAGCAGGAACAAGGTACTATTACAAATTTCAACTAAAAGAGGATGGTGGTGGTTTTGGAGATGGTAATTCTTGTGTGTGTGTGTGTGTGTGTGTGTGTGTGTATTTCACTGTAGTAAAATATACATCACATAAAATTTATCATTGTAACCATATTTAAGTGAAAAAATACATTAGGTACATTTACACTGTTATGCCACCATCACCACTGTCCATCTCCAGAACTTTTTCTTCATCTCAAACTGAAACTCTATAAACATTAAATAATAAATCATCCATCCTTCTTTCCCCCAGTCCTTGAGAACCATCATTCAGTTCTCTGTCTCTGTGAATTTGACTGTTCAATCTAAAGATCTCCTATAAGGGGAATCATACAATAACTGTTCTTTTGTGCCTCGCTTATTTCACTTAGCATAACATCTTCAAGTTCATCCATGTTCGAGAACATATCAGCATTTTATTTCATTTTTTTACAAATATCTGTTCAAATACCTGCTTTCACTTCTTTGGGGTATATACCCAGAAGCAGAAATACTGGATCGAGTATTAATTTCATGTTTTTTTTTTTTAAAGAACCATCATAGTGTCTTAGATCATTGTATTTTAAAGGTCAAATTTTCAAGGCTGCTAAGGGGCTGGTATTATGAGTTAAGAGAAAGAGAAGAAATAATAATGATCTCCCAATGTTTTTGTTTTTATAATGGGAGAATATTGGTATGGTATACTGGGCTAAGGGCCTTGGGGATAAGAGGGTTTTGGTGTTTGTGTTGGATGTGATGGATATCAAAGGGTCTCTTTAGGACATATATTTATATTTATTATGGCTGCTAAACATACAGATGGAAACATCAGGCAGAAAATTTCATTTATTATTAGTCTAGAATGTCAGGGTTGGCAATAAAAGGTATATGAGACAGGTCATACTGCACAGGGGGTAGGCTCTAGTGATGGCAGAAGAATGATTCAGGAGATGGGAGTGAGGAAATACTTAGGGTGCATATTTTCAGCTTGCCTGGGTGACTTTAGGAATAGCCAGGCTTGGTAATTACCCAGGTAAACCATCTTAGAGATTGCCTTAAATGAAGGAAACCATTCAGGATTATTGGAAAAGATGAAAAAGATAAGAGGTGGTGCTGCATTTCTGAACTAGAAAATCTCACCTTGTTCTAGAAGAAATTTTAATACAGCACCTGGGTTTATTTTCATTTCCTTTCTCCTGCTACATGAATAAACAGTCTTATCACACTGCTATTCACCCTTAGTGACTGAGAGGTTACTTCATCACTTTTGAGAGAGACTGTGTACTCAGAATCTCTGCTTATATACTTCATTTTTCTGTTAAGAGTCTACTTTCCCTTTTCTACAGAGAAAGGATATTTTCTCATATCCTTTCTCTGAATTTAGCAATAAACATACCTCTTTACCACTTTGAACCCCCTTGACCAGTTTCCTCGTGAACCTTTCTCACCCTCTCCATCCCTGGGGCAACTTGATCTCGTGTATCTATTTCCCATATTCTAACATAGTGACTTATCAAAGTAGACAAATGTTTGATGAGTAAATGAATGTCAGATTGAAGTAGGACATACCACCTTTAAAATATGACCTCTCTGATCTTTGTGCTGTTCTTTAAGCTGAAAGGAAGTTTCTGGGGAAAGTAGCGGATATAACAAAGTGTGGCTATAACAAAAAAAAATTTTTTTTAAATGATGTCTAGAAATTTAATAGAAAGCCCATAAATTGACAAAACCATAGCAGTTCATTCCTCCCAGCAAACTCTCATAAATTCAGACCACGAAATCATTATGTTCATTCTGCTGCTCCGTTCCAGGCAGGGTTGCTCAGAGCCTCCCCCTCATCTGGAAACAATACCTGATGTCGCTGATGCCAGTCTGAAAGAGGTGGCAAGAGCCTAATGCTTGGTTCACCTTGAGCTTTAAGCTGCAGAGTGCGCTATGGTGCTCTTACATATCCTGGTTTATATATTAATCAAGAAGCTGTCCCTGCCATCAAGGAGTTCATGATCCAGTTGGGGAAAAAAATTAATACAAGTGTGATAAATGTTATGATGGAAGAAGTGTACCATGCAGAGCATGTAGGAAGGGCCACTGACTCAGAAATGGAAAATCAGGAGAGGCTCCCTATAGGAAGTGGCATCTGAGCTATGCCACTCTCCCTGAGAGTGAGAGGTGAATCTGGATTTTCTGGGTGTAGCAGGTCAAGGCTCTGATTCACACAAAGGAACAACGGAAGGTGAAGGGATGGAGGGGGCATTTAGGAATCTCCATGTACTCTATGTGGCTGTTGCCCAGGAGTCAGACTAAGAGGGCCTTTCATTCTATATGAATGAGTTTAGACTTGATAATTTTTGAAATGAAATCCATCAGAGGGCATGGGATGGGGCCTGAAATATTGAGACTTTAGCCAGAGAAACATCCAGTTTGAAACCCCCTCCCACTCTGTTTCTAATAAATTGTACCCTGAACAAGAGAAAAATTTGCCACAGCCGCAAATGATCACTTATGAATCCAGAACTAATTTTAAGAAACTAATGAACTAAATGAGAAGATATTTAAACCTTATGAAAGTACCCGTGTACTGTTGGGTGGGGAACATACTTGGTTCTCTCTGCAGGTAAGAGGCTTGTTATTCATTAATAGTGTCAAGAAAAGAGGACTCTG
Source organism: Odocoileus virginianus (assembly GCF_023699985.2). Classification (NCBI taxonomy): domain Eukaryota; kingdom Metazoa; phylum Chordata; class Mammalia; order Artiodactyla; family Cervidae; genus Odocoileus; species Odocoileus virginianus. The sequence goes on from NC_069676.1 coordinate 54,906,478, forward strand.
ACAATCTCAGTCTGTCAAAGGCTCAGGTCACCTTATTCTAACAACATAAAAGCCTCTTGACTAGGCTGAAAAATGTAATCCCAAACCGGTTGCAGAATTTCTTCCCTAATGACTTCTGTGAATTTGGGTTGAAGGGCTTTAATGATTTGTTAGGGAAGGGCAGTGAAAGCAGGAGTGTGGACGAGTGAGGGCTATTATGAACTGCAGAGCAGTGCTCTCACTGAGGACACTGCTTACAGTAATATTTGTTTCTGGAGGACTTTTAAAAATTCTACAGACCAATCCTCTGAGTATTTACCATCAAACCTCTGAGTATCTACCATCAAACTACTCCCTTCATAGGATGAGGGTGGGTTGTATTCCTTTCTGTGCATTTAAGGAACTTATCAGTGCATGGAAGACTGGTCCAAATCCTTTAATTAACAACCCTAGGAATAAGACTTTTTGAGTCACTAGAGGCATTAACATCATCCTAAGAAAGATTCTAATCTCTGCAAGTTGGAAGTATAATCACAGTTTTGGAAATGCATGTAAAAGGTTCTGCCTGGGGTATTTTTTGAGTTACATAGGAGCCCTCTTTCCTGGTTTGTGAAAAACTAGAAGAGATCAGAGGCATTATATCATTAGCATCTTCATCAATCTATATTCAGGAATCTGAAGTTTCATAGTATGTCTCTCTGCTTCATCTCAATCAAGACTTACTACCCATTAATTTATGTTTTGTTAAGACCTAAGGTGTAGAGAGTATGAGCAAACCATTATTTCTCTAAAAAAAAAAAAAGTATAATCACAGCATAGACCATTTTGATCACAGCATAGACCATTTTGTTTCTCACAGTCTTTAAATTCAGTTCATCTGTGTAGCTCCAGAGTTACACAGACAACAGTGATGATCAGTGCTACTGCCTTATGACAATGTAAATGCCATATGATCTATGGGGCAATACTTACTTGCTTGGCTCTAACCCACTATAGAATTTAAGGGTCTAAGAGCTTTGGAATGAAAAAGACCCAGGTTCAGAGCCCAGTTCTTCTGTTTACTAGCTCTGTGACCTTGGATTAAGTGACTTAACTTCTTTAAGTCTCAATTTTCTGATCTAGAAATTGGGAGTGTTACTGGTTATCATCTCAGTTCACTGTGAGGATTCATTGAGATTGTGATGAAAGGCTAGTACATTGTTTCAACCCTCGCTACCATTCTTGAGAATTTCCTTTATCCTTTGTTGTTGTTGTTCAGTTGCTCAGTCTGGTCTGACTCTATAGTTCTGCTTTATTATGAGCTACTTTCTCTTTTCTTTTTCCTTCCCTAGGGATATGAAACCTGACAATATTTTGCTTGATGAACATGGTAAGTAAATGATTTGTTTGCAGTCAACTACTTGATATACATGTGCAACAAATTGATTATCTCCAGCAGAGGAGAACTATACATGGAAAAAGTGTCTTGCTTGGTTCAATTGCATTGTTTGTACAAACTCTATTTAATGGTGGGACAGACCACATGGGGGAACTTTATCATTTATTGCAGTGGCATAGTATACTAGTACAGCCTTTTAGGAACCAGGCTGCAAAGAAGGTGAGAGATTGGCCAGCTAGTTAAGTTTCATCTGCTGCTCCCCATCAATTTCCATCACTTGCATTACCACCTACACCATTACCGCCCCCCTACTCCTCATCACCTCCTGCTCTGGTCCATGGAAAAACTGTCTTCCATGAAACTGGTCCCTGGTGCCAAATGGGTAGGGGACGACTACACTAGTACACCCATAAATAGCCTTAAATTTACATAAGGAAAAAGTTGTTCTCTTTTCAGTTTTCTTCCACTTCTACTGATTTCTTCAAGAAAACCACCCCAGTTTTGGGGTGCTAGTTTGCCTTAATATCTCTATAGCAATTATCTTCCTTTTTTTTTTCCCATAATGGCAGAAGAGACCTCAAGTATAGAGCATTTGGTAGGCAATAGTATCTACTTAGAGATTCATGACATTATTTTGTTCTCATTTTGTCTACTTTTAGGATTTTCTTCTCATCAGGGCAAATTTTTACATTTATTTAAGAGATATTAAGTTTTTTGTCCAACCATTTTCAGTTAACAAAAAATCAGTCCATTTAAAGAAACATATAAAGTAGGTAAGAGTCTAGGTGGTACCCAGAGGGATAAGGCAGCGACCATGAAGGTGAAAAATGAACACCTGAAGTTCAAGAAACACTGATTGAAGATGTCCTGTAGAAAAAGCTTTGGCCAACAGTGATTAAATGTATATAATCTCCTCCTGGTATTATTTTAATGGACATTTGGATTTATTGGTACACCAGTGCAGTTATAGGACACACAGCCTGCATGTTATAAATGTCACAGAGGCAATAAGATGCTTGTTAAATTTTCAGACAGCTGCTGGGTGATGGAGTCCTAAATCTGCAAAGCTCTGTACTCATCTGACTTTTACAAAAGGGATTTACAGTGGGACTGAAATTCCACAGACTATCTGTGGTTCATTATTTATTTACCTAATTGCATTTTAAACCTGGTTTGCCACGTGTGCTCTGAGTGCCAAGAAATACTTTTCTGTATGACCTCTAATTTCAAAGCTCAGCATCATTATTTATTTATGGACTGTCTAAAAAGATTTTTTCCACTTTCTTCCAATGCCTTACTTCTTCCTTTCCTTTACTGCTTCTGACATTTGGGAACAGATTCTCTGAAACTCAGAAATGTGGGCACTGGTGAGACAACATGAAGGTGACTTTCATGAAAACACCAGCTATCTCTGCCTTCAGTAGGAAGCAGGATCCCCCTCATGCTGGTACCAATAAATTTTGTGGAGCTTCACAACTGTCAGCGTCACAACCCTAGCCGCTAGAGGCTACTTCTGCACAACATGATAGAAAAAGGTGCCCTGTGTGCCCGACACAGTCTTGGGAAGGTGAGCACTGGTCACACAGAGTCTGGTTTGGGGTTCTGTCCCCACTTCTTTCTCAACTGCTTGCCTCTGTGCCCAGTGTATTGCCCGAATATTTGTCAGGATCCTGAAAGGAGACATATTGATCCTGTCAACCAAAACCTTTCCAAAAGTCACCTCCTATCAACCAAAACCTTTTCAAAAGTCACCTTCCATTTGGAGAACAACATTTCAGTCTTGGATCTCCAGTGTGACTTCATCTTATTTTCTACCATGAGGTCATCCAGATCTCATTCAAAATCTTTCTCTTTCTCATTTTCTTATCAACTTGGTGATTGTAGATTAGGAGAAGATCCAGGAATAAATTAATCTTCAAATGTAAACACCCTTAGAGACTACCCTCGGGAAAAATTGATTGAAGTTGTAGATAAAGTTTCCCAGATGGTGCAGAGCTAAACAATTCACCTGCCGGTGCAGGAGATGCGGGTTCCATTCCCAGGTCAGGAGGATCCCCTGAAGGAGGAAGTGGCAACCCACTCTGGTATTCTTGCCTGGGAAATCCCGTGGACAGAGGAGCCTGGCGGGCTGTCGTCCACAGGGTCACAAAGAGCCGGACGTGATGGAGCACACGTGCATTGTAGATAAGAGAGTGGTTTCTGGAGCTGGATTGCCTGAGCTCAGAACCCTGTTCTCTCCCTTACCAGCTCTGAGACCCTCAACAGGTTGTGTAAAACTTCTCTGCACCTTAAATTCTTCAGGCATGAAAGAGTTCTTACTTCTCAGGGTCATCGTAAATACTAACTGACATAACTGCATTAAGTGTTTGACTGCCATGTGCCCAAAGAGATCACTCAATTAACAGTCAAATACTCCTATGTCTCCAGGATGTAGTAGGGGTCTTCTCCCCAAAGAAAGGAAGCTTAGACGATTTCATCATATTTTATGTTACTTTATATCACGTGGGCACTGAAAGCTGGATCCTTACTTGACTTTACTAAAGAATTATTGATATTTTGATTCCAAAAGGGATATACCACATATATATATAAACCACATCTACTTCTCAGGTCTTATGTTTAAACAATTTTGTCTGACCCTTAATTCTCAGGTAACTGTACTTTCGATGGCCTGTTCTGCCTTTCCCTCATGCATATAGGAGGCTAACGCCCACTTTTTGAGGGCATTTTATTTGGACTGTGGCTCTACTGCTTAGGGATTGAAAGCCAGCAACCCACGCTGCCTGGTTCCCTGACTACACCTGTTACCTGGTATACTATTTACAAAGACACTTTTCACTCTTAAACTTTGGGGCTTGAACAGTGATCTAAGAGGAGCTTCTCTGTATTTTATTCCCATCCTAAATTCAATTGGCAAATAATTGCAGTCAATTAGAGAAACACTATCTTGGGAAGGACTGGGTACGTGAATGAGAGAGAGATGCAAATAAACAAGATTGAGGGTCATTCTCTAAGCATTGTCCTTGGGATCTCTTCTGGAAAAAGTAATTTTTTGAGGTTATTTACTGTCTGTTTTTTTAGATTTCGAATAACCTAGCTTTCAGGCATTGTTGGCCAACCCAACTGACTATTGGGTTGGAAAAAAGTTCTTTTGGCTTTTTTCCTGAGATGTAATGGAAAAACCCAAATAAACTTTTTGGCCAACCCAATACTCTGACATGAAATTCCTGGCTGCTTCATATATGCCTTTTGCATGGGGCTTTAGCAATTGCATAGATAACTGCTCCTTTCTGATACACCTGCTATTCCCATTTCTCCAAGTGAGCTGTGTATTACACCATGTGGCTTATATTTAAATTCAGTACCATCAGTAACAGGCAGAAACTTTGTATTACTCTTACTGAGTCATACTGGTTCATTCATCAGAAAAGATTGATATTTAAAGGAACCAAATCCTTTTGTAAATGGAGAGTCCTTCTACTGGTATGAATGAACATTCCTTACACATCAGAATTTGACTTAAAAATTTTTTTTAATTTATAGCATACTTTTACTGTCCTACTTAAATGGCTCACTCACTAGTTCAGAGCCTGAGATGGCATTAGATCTTGGATGGCTCATAACCAACTGTTCTGATACATGGTTTCCATATCCTAGCAACTTAAGTACTCCATCCAATTCTAACAGTTCCATAGTGTCTAAGATTCTTGTGTTTTTTTCTAAATTATTCAGGAAATAAGTGCTGCCTACAAAGGAAGAATAACATCTCACTGGTATATCTGAGAGAATGACAATTACCACATTATCTATAATTTAGGTTTCTTGATACCCTCCCTGGTCACAGGGAACAGAGAAAGGCAAAAACTCAGTTTAGGGGTGTGAGGAAGAACCGAGCCTGCTACTTTAATATCTTCTCCTTTGCAGAGTCCCAAAATGTACCTAAAAATCAAGTGTTAGCATTTTTATGTATAAGCAGACACACACACATATACCACACACACACACACACACACACACACAGTAGGACACTGTACCTTAGCTCCAGACGATCAGATTTATAAATCTCAGCTAGTGTCTAAGGGTATAAATTTTTAATAAGAATCCTAGAAATCTGTGGCACCATTTTTGAGTTAGGGAAAGTTTTGAAGGCTAGGAGCCATGCCAGCCAATTGGTTATGGTGTCCTTGAGGGCTGTGTTGAGAAGCATCCTCATGCTGGACACATGCTCAGTAAGAAAGAGTATAAATAATGACTGCAGTGATGACTAAATTCAGTGACTCAATACTGTGAGCTCCAATTTTTAATGTGATTCTGTGCCTCAAGATACAGAGCTGAAAAGAACAGGCAGATGGCTCCCTAGGGCACTCAATCAGGAAGTTCTGGGCCTTGTACTTGGAAACGTCACAGTAAGGCAGTGGTTCTAACTGGATGCTTTTGTTCTACTGTCTCTCCCTGCAGAGGTGAGACAATGTCTGCAGACAATTCTGATGGTCAGTGTATCAGCCAGGAGTGGGCAGTACTTTTGGCATCTGGTGGATAGAGGCCAAGGATGCAAGTAGGCATTCCACCATGCCCAGGCCAGCCCTTCACCACACAGGATGATCAGGTCCAAGTTCTCAGCCAGTTCCAAGTTGAGAAACTCTGATCTAAGGCTCCCTCAGGGCCAGGACTTATGGGAAAAGCCAGAGGGGTCCTTCACTCCAAAGCAATTTCTATGTCCCTCCGTTAGTGGGGCAACCAGAGCTTCCTCTGTGAGCCAGCACTCAGTTTCATTTCCACAGCACAGAGGGGAAGTTGGCAGAAAGGTCCCCAAGGTAAGCCAAGGGAAAGTACAGCAGCATCCTGGGCCTGGAGCTGAGACGTCGGGCTGGTGGCCCTAGGCTCCATGAGGCTCTGCTTTCCTTGTTCAGTGTGAGGGCACTGGGGTACAGTTTCTAGTAGGTGTCCACCCTCAGATAATTCCTCCCCATCGTTTACTATACATCCTGGTGAGAGAACCCTGAGCCAATCAGAAGGTCGTGCTTTGAGTTTCTACAGATCTTGGTCTTATGATACAGTGCAAAAAGTCTCTGGACAATTCATAACTCACCAAAGGAGTCCTGGGCCAAATGCTAGATCCTAATTCCAGCTCTGCCACTTCGAAACACTGAGAACTTAGCCACAAACAGCTCTTCTCTGAAATAGGGATGACTTCACTCGGCCAAAGTGTGTGAAAACCTTTTGAAAATTGCAATTAATCATACAAATTCAAATACTACTTATACGATAAAATTAACACTCTTTCAACCACAAATGCGTACTAACTGTGGTCAAGATTTTCTACTAAGCCAGGTCTTCTTTTAAAAGCACGGTCTCAAAATGAACTGGGTATCAGAATCACCTGGGGAGCTTGCTTAAACACCGGGGTCCCACCCTCAGAGTTTCTGATTCAGTAGGTGGGGACAGGGCCCAGGAGTCTGCATTTCTATCACGTTCCTGATGCTGCTGGTCTGGGGACCGCACACGGTGAGAACCAAATGGTTCTAAAGCATCCTCTATCTGCTGCTGCGTTGGCCAAAAAGTTCATTCGGGTTTTTCCATAACCGCGTATGGAAAAGCTTGAACAAACTCCTTGGCCAACCCAATACTTCTACATGAGCATAGTCAGTCTCAGGATTGATTTGGCTTAGAATACCTACTCAGGCTAAAGTCAAGGATCCCATGCCTGGCTGCCCATCTGAATCACCTGTGGAGTTTCTTGGTACTATTTTTAACCTGGATACCTGTTTCTCCCACCCATCCCACTGCACTGGGGTCTTAAGAGAGAGAAGTCTAGGCACGTGTGTTTTGCAAAATGACGCCAGAGCATCTGATCATGGGAAATAGCAACAACTGGATGATACATACTTCCTGTGAAATGCTAAGTCTTCCACAGCATTATTTCATTTGATCTTCCCAACAACCTCATGAGAAGACCACTATTATCATCCCAACTTTACAGTCAGGATCAGTCACCTTTTTGAGGTAGTACAGCTAGTCAGTGGTAGAGCTGGGACTTAAAGTCAGGCAATCAGACTCCAGAGAACAAGCTTTTAACCACTAAGTCTCCAGACTCCTCTATTTTGTATCAAACCTTGTGAACCAAAGAGCCAGTGCTTTGAACATGAGGGAGAAACAGAAAGAAAATACTGAAACAACCTATATTACAATAGTGCAAGCTCTTGAAATCATCTCTTGGAACCATTTATGTAAGAATGCCTTCACTTTCAGCTACTGTTACTTTATTAAAATGTCATCAGATAAAAACAAAACACTTTTTTTTTGCATCAAACAAAACCCTGGTGATAAAGACAGCAAGATTTATCATTAGGAGTGAACTGGATGCTGTTGGAGAGCAGACAGTAAAGTTGGCAGGGGGAGTGGGGTTTGTGGGATGTGGAAGAACAATCCCATGGCACCCCCTCCAATTACCACCACATCTCATCACAACCACAGAAGCATGCAAATGGAAATGCCAACACTTCCAAGATCCTCTCAAAGCATATAACATTCATGCCAACCAACACGATGAGCTTGTCTGCCTGAGCGGCTGGTAATGCCCTTTCCTATGTCTGGCTGTGAGCACAAGGACACTGGTACACTCGGTAGGGGTTGCTCTCTGCTGAACTTGAGTGTTAGACCCACACAGTATTGCCATAAGTATTAAAGCTGAGGAGAGACCCTAGACATCATCAAGTCTGCTCATTCCTTTTTGTTTTTAAGGGAAACTTATGTTCAGCACAGGAAAGCAACCTCAAATCTATAAAGTCTTAGGGGCAGAATTCAAGGCAGGACCCAGCTCACCTAGCTCCCAGTTTAGGGCTCTTTAAACAACCTCTTTAAAGGTAGAACTTGACTTTTCTTCCCTACTTTCCCTTGATATATTATTTTATTGGTGATCACTGGGGGACAATCTGAACTATCAGACAAAAAGCTCCTGAGGATATTTCAGAAAAACAAGGAGAGGGAAGAACTCTTTCTTGGCAAAGAAATATCGACTAATATGTGTATCCACAGTCATGTTCTTTTTGTATAAATGTTTTTCTCTTTAAAAGATTCCATAAGAGATGCTTGGAAATTTGATATTTTGAATAGTTCTTATCTGTCCCTCTCTTGATACTCACATTCTGTATCAACTTAAAATGATGCCAGTAGACAAAAATTGCCCAGAGAGAACTTTCCAGAGTGTGAGCTCTTAAAGACCAAGGTTAAAACTTTCTGAGGTTGAGCTACAAATTTACAACCAGCACTAATCTTTTCATAGCATGACCTGGCTCCTGAAGAGTTGATGGCTTATGGCCTTATTGGCCTTGAGGATAGAATAAGTGAGCTTTTACTGTCTGTACCCAATTGCAAATGGCATATAACGTTCATTAGTTTCTAAGTTCTTATATGCCATTTGTGATTGGCTCCAGGCAGTAAAAGCACAATTTTTCTGTCCTCAAGGACATACTGTCCTCAGTAAGTATGGTCTTAAACCATCCCCCCTCCAGGAGATAGATCATGATATGAAAATGTTCATATCACTTTGTTGTACAGCAGAGACTAATATAACTTTGTAAAGCAATTATACTCCAATATTAAAAAAAACATTTTTTTTTTTCAAAAGAGAGAGAAGAAAAGGATGTACAGTCAGCTCCCAGGTACTTTAGATGGGAAGCGCGGTGTGCTGCTGGGCTGAATGGGATTTGACATTCTCTGTGCCCTCCTCTCCGCAGGGCACGTGCACATCACAGACTTCAACGTCGCCGCAGTGCTGCCCGGGGAGATGCGGATCACCACCGTGGCTGGCACCAAGCCTTACATGGGTATGGTTCCCCCACCAGAACCACTGAGAGCAGAGCTTTTTCATTCCTGTGGACACCATGTACTGGAGGTCCAGTCATCTGCAGGGGCTTGCAGCTAAGGATGACAAGTCCCTCTCTGACTTTACCTGGAGAGCTTCTGATTTCTCAGGTCTGAGGTGAACCTCAGGAATCTCCTTTTAGCAAGCATCCAGTCCGATCTTGATTCAGGAGGGTGCCATGGACTACCTGTAAAGAACGTTAGTTTATGAGAAATTATTAAGGACAGTTTCTGCCTCCTTCCTGATGAAGAATGTTAATAGTTCATTCAGTAAATACCTACTCATTGCCTCTGTGTACTCAGCACTGTTTTAGGTGCTGGTGATACTGTAGGGAGCAAAACAGACAAGGTCTCCAACCCTTGGGGCTTACCTTCTAGTGAGAAAAATTAAAAAAAAAAAAAGAATCAAATAGAGAAGGTACAGCAATAAGTGGGATGGTAATAAATGATATATAAGTATTACTATAACCATGATTTACGTACTCCTGCATAAGGGTGTAAGTTCACATACTACCCTCCCGTTATAATTCTGGTTTTAGGCTTATCATCGCAATAATCCTATGAGCAATTTGCAGGCAAAATATTTGAACTTGAAATTAAAGGCAAGAACATTGCCACCTTCTTTCAATATTTCATTGTCTTACTTGCAGAACTAAAGAGAGAGGAAAAACAAGTTATCTGTGGGGGAAAATGAGCCTGATTTTATGTGATATTTGAACACCTGCAGATTTCCTGGCTTCCAATTATCTGTGGGGGTAATAAGTCTCTTTTGTCACTTTAAAAATAATGGACACATACAATACAGTCTATTTTCTGCCCCAAATCCACAGTACTCAAATGATAAAAAGGAATCTCCAAGCCTGCTGGTCTGAGTTTATTCCCCAGGTTTCCTGGGTTTCCATATTAAGGGCTATTTTGTGGAAGTCAAATCAGAAAATGTGCATCTGGGTTTTCTAGGCCTGGTTTCCATGGTGAGAGGAGTAAAGGAAGATGATCTTTCTTTTCTCTCCCCAGTGATTTTAAATACAATACCCGTATAATTTGATTCTCCTCAAAATTGGCATTTCCAGTCTTTTTCACCACATAGAGCTAAGAAAATGGAATCCAGTCAAGTTTCTCTGCCCTCTCTACCCTCATCCTTATAATTAACAATTACCAATATTTATTGAAAGCCTTCTAGGGATCAGACAATGTGTTAAATGCTTTGCATTCATTGACTCATTTATTTTTCTCAACAACCCTGTGAGGCAAACTGTAATTATCACCATTTTACAATGAGGTGAAAAAGAAATAATTTGCTCAAGATCACATGGCTAATAATTGAAAAAGCCTACATTTAAAGCAAGCTCTTTTTGACTTCAGAAAATCAAGCTTCTCCCTAAAAGAGAGATAGAGCGATTTAAAAATATATGTATGTAAGATTCTTAAATGGTTGTAAGCCAAATGAGGTAGGCCAAGCTTAAGCTCTTAGAAATATTTCTAGTTGTATTTTTAAAAATGAATATCTGACTGTCAGCACTTATATCTTCATCCAGAAGTTGTTCTTGCCTTTGATTTTTGGATGGGAATCTTTCTAAGAGATATCAGAGGTGGATGTCTGCTTTCTTTTTTTGAAAGTTACGTTCCCAATAATTTGGTAAAATCTACCTAACAGATATTCACCAGCTCTCTTTTTAAAGTGTTTCTGATAATTAGCAATGAACCAGAAAGAAACAAATTCTAAAAAGAAAGAAAACTAGGATGAAATACTGAATGAAGTTTATAGGAATATACAACATGTTCTAATGTAAGATGCTAAACATATTATACAGCAGGTCCTCAGCTCTGACAATAAGACTATGGACCATCTGCCAGTTCTTAAGCACCTTCACCCAACAAGGAAGTTTTGCTTTTTGAATTCATCATCTTCTACCTAGCTTAACCAATTAAAATATTCATGTTCATCATAAACTAAGTATTTTTATGTACTAGCATCTATATTTTGTGACTTTTATCAATATATCTTAATTATTATAGCTTTATAATACAGTTTAACAGATGCAAGTCCCTTTATCCTTTTTTCAGAAGACCTTTATTATTCACATATTTTACAGAGGAAATTTAGAATCATTTTAATAAATTCCATGAACTATTTCTATTGCACTAAATTTATACATTAGTTTTGGACCCTTTCTTCATGTCCTGACCAGAATCTACTGTCCAGTTGCTTTAAAATCTGAAAAGTAAACCAAATACTGGAAATCCAGATAGCTAATAAATGTATTAAAATGTGGGCAAGCTTATTGGTAATCAGGAGAATGCCAATTTAAACCACAGAGGAAGACCATTACATACTCACTAGATTGGAAAATGTCGCAAGGTTAGTTAATGCCGAGGAGGTTGAGCAAAGTGAAGTCTTATGTGTTGCTGGTCAGAATGTTAATTGGTACAACCACCAAGGTAAATAGTTTGATGCTGTCTAGTATGTGTGACGGAGAAGGCAATGGCAGCCCACTCCAGTACTCCTGCCTGGAAAATCCCATGGACAGAGGAGCCTGGTAGGCTGCAGTCCATGGGGTCACAAAGGGTTGGACAGGACTGAGAGACTTCACTTTCACTTTTCACTTTCATGCATTGGAAAAGGAAATGGCAACCCACTCCAGTGTTCTTGCCTGGAGAATCCCAGGGACAGCAGAGCCTGGTGGGCTGCCGTCTATGGGGTCGCACGGAGTCGGACACGACTGAAGTGACTTAGCAGCAGCAGCAAGCAGCAGCATGTGTGAAGATGAGGAGCCCATCCCCAGCATTTCCCCTCCCAGAAATGTAACCTAAAGATAGGCGGACTTAGAAGGGTCTTACATGTGCAGGAATATTCATGAGAGCCTTGTTCAAAATAGCCCAAATTGAAAACAACCCAAATGGCTATTAACAGTAGGAAACAGGTAAATTACAATATATTTGTATAGCTTTGAATGTGAACAAATTATGTGTAACAAGTTGGAGAAGTTTTATCCACATAATGTTGAACAAGAAGAGCAAGACCCCAAGGAAAACAAGGAGTAGGATTGAACACACACACACAAAACACACATACTCATGTTATTTATGCATATATGTTATACATACATCTCTTATATAGACATACAAACATAACATCTATATAACATATATATTAGTAAAATAGGGAAAACTAAGTTGCTGCTTAGAAATGCATAACCAGAGAGTCAATCTATGTAGAAAGGCAAAAAGAAAATTACCAACAGAAATTCAGGACAGTGGTTGCTTCTATGTTTGTAAACAGGACAGGACCCAGTGATGGGGTCAAGATTCTATGTTGTAAGTTTACATGGCCATTTGGTTATAACTGCTTATTAAATTCTGCTTTTGTGTTTTATTTACTTTTCTGGAGATATGGAAATATTTTAAAAAACAAGCAAAATACTCAATGGTTTTTTTTTTTTTTAAGGAAACAGTCCTTCGCCACCTCTATTTGTATCACCTCAGAGATGGAACATTTGATGGAAGCCCTCAGCGTCTCCCTGCTCTGGCTTTTCAGCACTTTGAGGGTTCAAAGAATTACCTATCCGTTATGCTTTTGTGGAGAAGGAAATGGCAACCCACTCCAGTGTTCTTGCCTGGAAAATCCCATGGACAGAGGAGCCTGGCGGGCTCTGGTCCATGGGATCGCAAAGAGTTGGACATGGCTGAGCAACAGCATGCTTTCATACACTGCCCTTTGTTCTTAACGTTCTTCCCAAATTCCTCAATGCCTAGCCTATTGTGAATATTTATTGAATGCATAAATGCATTTTCAAATGTCTTCATGCTGGAATACAGCATAAATAGGAGAGGATTCTACTCATAAAAACTTCAAGGGTGGTCCAAGACAAGAGAATACACAGCTTTTATAGATGTTTATTCTGTTAGATATTTTCTTAGCACAATGGTCTATTTATGTCTCAAAGTTCTCTGCAGCTTCTCTGAGATGTCGATCGCCTGTCACCTGGTGGGACCGCGTCTGATGACTTGCTATGAGATAATGAAAAGGGAGAGCAGAGTTATAGTCCACTCCATCCAATCTGTGGGGGCACTGTGGGGTCGGGGCCATTATCTGCCAACTTGTGTGGGGAGCTGTGACTTGCAGAAAGAATGCAGTGATGCATGAAAGGTGAATTCACCAGGGGATGAAGCCTACTTATTCTTGCTAAGGGCTTTTACAGTCAGGATCAGTCCTGGCATTGGGATGTCAGTATCATTCCTTTCTAACTGGATGTCGCCCACAGGAGTTTACTTGAAATTGAGTGCACCAGGGCAAACCCACGTGCTTGTCCCACATCACACCAATTTCCTTTGTCCAGAACTTGCATCCTACTACCGGAAGCTTGGGTCAAGTGTGCAGCTTTTGGCTAGCTAAAATTTCTGGTGTTAACAGATGTTTGTCCGTCTAGAAGAGTATCTAATTTTTTGAGAACTTCCCAGGTACCAGACACTGTGCTGAGATTTTGGCAGCCATTAGCTCATTTAGTTTCTCACCTCTGTAAGAACTGCCTTCTCATGATTCTGGTTTTGCTGATGGTTCTGACGCTCAGCCCACTAACTCAATTAAGGTCACAGTAAGTGGTGAAGGCAGAGCTTGAGCCCAGACAGCCTGTTTTCACAGCTAAAGTTTGCAAACAGTGCTTGATTGACTGATTAATTCAGTATTGTTCATTCATTTAGCAAGTTTCTATTGAGTGACTCTAAATGGCAGGTTCAGTACTGGACAAGCAAGCAAAGAGACTTATCCTTGCTTTCTACATCATTCTCCCCACTTCATCCTTCAGAAGTTAGGTCTATTCTTAGACGAGTGGGTAGAAGATTCTCAGTGTGTTAGATAACATGTACTTGGAGATATCCACTGGAATAAGATTGACTGAGGTTCTGCCTTCCACTGGAGTCAATTGAAAGAATTGTTAGAGAAATGGAAATCAAAACTACAATGAGGTACCACTTCACACCCATCAGAATGGCCATCATTAAAAAGTCTACCAATAGCAAATGCTGAGAGGGTGTGCAGAAAGGGGAACCCTCCTACACTGTTGGTGGGAACATAAATTAGTGCAGCCACTATGGAAAACAGTATGGAGATCTCTTTAAAAACTAACAATAGAATTACCATATGATCCAGCAATCTCACTCCTGGGCATATATCCAGAGAAAACTAATTCAAAAAGATAAGTGCACCCCTATGTTCATAGCGGCACTATTCACAATATCCAAGACATGGAAACAGATGAATGGATAAAGAAGATGTGGTACATATATAAAATGGAATATTACTCAACCATTAAAAAGAATGCAATAATGCCATTTGCAGGAACATGAATGGGCCCAGAGATTATCACACTAGGTGAAGTAAGTCAGAAAGACAAATACCATGTGATATCACTTATATGTGGAATCTAAAATATGACACAAATGGACCCATCTATGAAAGAGGAACAAAATCAGGGACGTAGAGAAGAGACTGATAGTTGCCAAGGGGGAGATGTGGTGAGGGGAATGGATTGGGAGTTTGAGATTATCAGATGCAAACTGGTAAATATAGAATGGATAAACAACTGGTAGCTCTGCTGGTAAAGAATCTAACTATGATGCAGGAGACCCCAGTTCAATTCCTGAGTCAGGAAGTTCCCCTGGAGAAGGGATAGGCTACCCACTCCAGTATTCTTGGGCTGCCCTGGTGGCTAAGACAGTAAAGAAGCTGCCTGCACTGCCGGACACCTGGGTTCGATCCCTGGGCTGGGAAGATCCCCTGGAGGAGGACATGGCAGCCCACTCCTGTATCCTTTCCTGGAGAATCTCGATGGACAGAGTAGCTTGGCAGGCTACAGTCCCTGAGGTTGCAAAGAGCAGGACACGACTGAAGCAAATAAGCACAGACAACAAGGTCCTACTGTGTAGCACAGGGAATTATATTCAGTATCATGTGATAAATCATAATGGAAAAGAATATAAAAAATGTATATATATATGTGTATGACTGAGGTGCTTTGTTGTACAGAAGTAATTAACACAACATCGTAATTCAGCTATACTTCAATTTGAAAAAAAAAAAAGGAAGATTTATGGAACAAAGAGTCAATGCCCCACGACTGATGTAAAACTCTCTGAGTGCCCCGCCCTTTCTCCTCTCCTTTATCCCCAGTATCAGGCTGCAGATGCTGCTCCTGCCCCTTCCAGATGACTCCAAACTGGAAAACCAATCTCCTGTAGTTGGAGCCAAATTCTGAACATTGTTTGTCACAGTAATACAAATTTACGTCCTGACCACAATCCTTCCAAATCAAGACAACGAAGTAACATCTTCTCAGCCTTCTTGCTTACAGAGGCAGCCAGACATTTGAGGCCTGATGGGATCCAGTTTTAATAGGCACATGTTCTAAGTCAAAGAAGAATTTATCCGTTAAGAACTGTGCATGCCTGTGTGTGTTGGTGATTAATGAGAAAGACTAGAAAATTAGAAAAATTGCCTACAGTGAGCAATCTAGCAATGGATGGTAAACACCCTTAGAAGTGTTTATACCCTGTTCCCTGGTAATTTGCCTTTGAAGGAACATGTTTGAAGATAAATTTGTTAATGTCTCAGGGAGCAAAGCAGGCTTCCCAGGTGGCTCAGTGGTAAAGAATCCGCCTGCCTATGCAGGAGATGCGGGTTCAATCCCTGGGTTGGGAAGATGCCCTGGAGGAGGAAATGGCAACCTACTCCAATATTCTTGCCTGGAGAATCCTATGGACAGAGGAGCCAGGCAGGCTACAGTCCATAGGGTTACAAAGAGTCAGACATGACTGAACACGCATAATTCACTCAATCAGGGAGTAAAACTAACTTAACTCTGCTGTGTTTTTCAGCACCTGAGATGTTCAACTGCAGAAGAGAAGCAGGTTATTCCTTTGCTGTTGACTGGTGGTCACTGGGAGTGACAGCATATGAGCTGCTGAGAGGCCGGGTATAGTAGAATTACATTTATCTTTGATTACTCTTCCAGTAAGTTTCATTTCTACAGTGAAAGAATGGAATTTTTTTTTTTTTTTTTTGCTAAAAATCAGGTAGTTTGTTTCAGAGATGAAATTAACTCTGCCATGTGATGCTGGTTTCAACCCTTGGGATTTCTGCCCATAATTAATTCAGTCTTCTACATATGGGACCAAGAAAATGAGTTGACATTAAATTATGCAGATAAAATTAAATGAATTATAGGGAAATTATCAACTCCCAGAAAGGGAAAATCAATATAGCTCATGCCCTATCTTGTATAAATATATTTGTTTGTTTAAATAAAATCATTTTGCAGTTACAGTCCAAGGCTTTGATTCAGACAGACTTCCCCAAAGTGAGTGTGAATTATTAGTCCAACACAATTCATGCCCTGTCTTGTTGGATTTCTGTCTTTTATTTGGCTGTTGGGTTCTGGATTCAGTGGCAAATTAGAGTAGTTTCCTTTTAAAAGTAACATTTCTTAAACTAAGAAAATACCTAATTTTGCTAAGAAGAGATTTTTTTTTCTCCCTCCCGTATTATTGTATCTCCCAATAGTTCCCTGTGATTGGCTGTAACTGAGAATGTATTAACACCATTAGTTTCATTTTTCTTTCTTTTTTTGCTTAAGAAAGGTGGAGAAAAATGACTGTTAGGTTGCTGAATTTGTATCTACATATATGTTATCAGCTATAGTGAATGTTACACTTATATTTGTTGTGGTGGTTGTTCCGCCTCTAAGTCGGGTCTGACTCTTTGCAACCCCATGGACTGCAGCACACCAGGCTCCTCTGTCCTCCACTGTCTCCTAGAGTTTGCTCAAATCCATGTCCATTGAGTTGGTGATGCTATCTAACCATCTCATCTTCTGCACTCCCTTCTCCTTTTCCTTATTCAGCTCATAACTAAAAGTGTGTATGCTTTTACTAGCCTCTCCCTATGTTCCCCAACCTCAACCCTTGGCAACTATACTTACTATTCTACTGTTTCGATAAGCTTGACTTTTTCCCCAAAGATTCCATATAAATGATATCATGCAGTATTTGTCTACTCTGTCTATTTCACTTTGCATATTGGACACAAGGCCCATCTATGTTGTTACAAATATTAGGATTTCCTTTTTTCTTATGGCTGAATAATATTCCATTACTAATATATATTGTATGTGAATATGTATTTCATATGTTATATGTAATGCTCCATTATTCTTTTATAATATATCCATATCTGCTGCAATGCAGGAGACGTGGGTTCAGTCCCTGGGTTGGGAAGATCCCCTGGAGAAGGGAAGGGCAACATACTCCAGTATTCTTGCCTGGAGAGACCCATGGACAGAGGAGCCTGGTGGGCTACAGTCCAAACGGTTGCAAAGAGTCAGACATGATTAAGTGACTGAACACACATATGAATATAATATGTAAATATGTTTACTTAGTCGTGTCCAACTCTTTGTGACCTCGTGGACCGTAGCCTGCCAGGCTCCTCTGTCCATGAAATTTTTCAGGCAAGAATACTGAAACAGGTAGCCATTTCCTTCTCCAGGGGATCTTCCCGACACAAGGATTGAACCTGTGTCTGTCATGTCTCCTGCATTGGCAGGCGGGTTCTTTACCACTTGCACCGCTTGGGAAGCCCCATATAAATACATATGTGTATAAATATATATATTTTACATATACATATGTCTTTATTAATCTGTTTGTGGACATTTAGGTTATTTTGGTGTCTTGGCTGCTGTGAATAATGCTGCAATGAACATGGCAATGCAGAGTCTCTTTTGTAAAGCACAAATCTCTCTTCCTAGTGAAGGAAAAATGTTGCTACCTAATTCCTCACACACATATACCCTTCATCTGCCTTATCAACCCTCCCCTTCCCCACACACTCGTCAGACACCTTAACTGGTCATCCTTTGCTCTTTAGTACCAGGTTAACTTTTCAGATTTTGCTTCAGTATGAACAATGCTGACTCTTCGCAAACTCACTTCAGCTTCTTTGGACTTTCTCATCTCTCGAGGCACCCCTCAAAGGTCTTCCTCTCATTCCTTTGCCTATAAAGATATTTCCTAAGATAAACCCTGTTTGTTTTTTAAATAACTCTTTGAATAAGTTTGGAAATCGCTAAATTAAGTTTGAATAAAGTTCAGGAGGTGTCTAAATTGTAGAACTTTTCAGAATCCTTATATTTCATGTAGGTGTTCATTTCTAACAAAGGACAGACTCGGACTGTCCCAAATTCCTTCTGCAGGAAAAGCCTTTCTCCAGGTCTTTTCATACTCAGATCCTACCCATTCTTTATGGACCTCAACAACACAGCTCCTTCTCTGAAGAAACTTTCTCTGATCTCTCTAGCTAAAGTGATCTGTGTATCTTCCAAATATTTATGTACTTTCTCTCTCTTATATAGGGATATTCCCTGGTGGCTCAAGTGGTAAAGAGTCTGCCTGTGGTATGGGAGACCCTGCAGTGTTTGATCCTTAGGTCGGGAAGATCCCCTGGAGAAGGAAATGGCAACCCACTCCAGTATTCTTGCCTGGAAAATTCCATGGACAGAGGAGCCTGGCAGGCTACAGTCCATGGGGTCACAAAGAGTTGGACACAACTGAGCGATTTCAGTACTCTCTTATAAGCCTTCTGAATTTAAACTTATTTTTAAAATATAGAAAAGCAGGAAAATAAATGTAGAAGTCAACCACATCCTCTAAAGCAAAGTCTCAGTTAAGAAATTAAACCCTCCTTTGACCTTCTAAATCTCATCTTTCAGAGTGTATTCACTTCCAAACCTTTTCTGCTTTTATAAAGATAGTCTATTTTCACATACATGCACATACACATTGTTATTGTTTTTTCAGTAAAAATAAAATTATGCTTTAACCTTTCTGTTGAGACCTTTTTTTTCTGTTTTAGGATTAAAGTCATTTCATAAATGTATTGCCCTTGTAAATTTTTCTAGCTATATCAATTTTATGTTTTCAATCTCTTCTATGAGTATAAGTTTATTAAAGATAAAGCCAGTGTTTTATATAGTTTAGTATTACCCACAGTATTTAGCTGTAAATAGGTACCTGACAAATGTTTGTTGAATGTATGGGGGAATAAGTCAATACAAATCAATTCTGACATATTCTTGGAGAGAATCACCAAAGAGACTATATGTAATTATGTTTCAAAATATAGCCAACTCAAAGAAATGAAATAGCAACATTTAATTACAACTAGCAACACAAAAAAACCACAGAAGAAAGGTGCTACACAGTCATTCTCTCCACATGGACAGATTGTGATTTACAGAAAAATACATGCTTCAAGGGCTTCCCTGGTGGCTGGGATGGTAAAGAATCTGCCTGCAATGTGAGAAACCTGGGTTCGATCCCTGTGTTGGGAAGATCCCCAGGAGAAGCAGGTAAAAGGCTACTCACTCCAGTATTCTGCCCTGGAGAATTGCATGGACTGTATAGCCCATGGGGTTGCAAAGAGTTGGACATGACAGAACGACTTTCACTTTCACATGCTTCAAAGGGAAATGTGCCTGAAACATCCCTGTAGTGTAAGAGCCTGGCCATGGTCTTGATGAATGGGTCCCTTAGCCCTTAAGCTTCTTTGTCATTCTCTGTGTCCCAGCTCACATTGTAAAGGCAAGATCCACATCTTCTCTAGTTGTAATATCCATAGTATTAGCTTATGATAGGGACATATGTTGTTTTGCACTAATTGTACATCCTTGGCTGAAGCTCTTTTGCTTTTGTACTCCTGAAATAAGATTAGAATCATACTTTGTCCCATCTGACATTTTACCTTTTCCATCTTGTTTATTCTTTATATTCGCATTCTTAATTTATATGCTACCCTGGAATTGTCTGCTATATCCTGTCATTGTACACTGTTATTTTTCTTTATATCACCGTATCCCATTGACTTCTGTGTGAATGTGTATGTGTATCTGTACAGTCTCTGTAATTATTCATGGCTTCACTGAGTAGACTATAGGCTCCACCAGTGTAGAAATACCATCTGTCCTGTCTTCATTGTATCCCCAGTGCCCAGCAGAGGTGCTGAAACATTACAGGCATTCAATCAATATTTGATAAGTGAATAAATATACAGTTCTGGTTGTTGATGGCTTAATGCAGATTTAAAAATTTAAAACTAGAAAAATAGGTTATTGTATAAGACAAAGGCAATTGGACTATTTGGAACCAGTGGACAGACCATGAGGATTTAAAATATATATATATTGAATTCAGTCCTATGACCTTCTAAAATAAAAGAAAAAATGCAGCATAATCTTAAACCATTTGCTTATAGCATTTGTCAGTTAATTTATTAGTTTGTTTTGTGTATTTACATGTCTCAGAATTAGGTTTAGAAATATCAGTGGACTGAAGAAGAAAATTAAAAAAAAAAAGAAAACATACACACACACACACACACACACACATATAACCCCAGAAGCTTGAGTGTGTCAACTTGCCCTAGCTCTTAATGGTAAACATGCAGTGAGTCACAGGTAGTGACCCACAGAGCCCTCGGCTTGCGAACAGTCAATAAACATTGATGATGTTGATAAGGTAGACTCTTTTTCTGGTATTGAGTTACAAGTGTTATTTCCACTCTGTCATTACTGAAACAGATGAATTAATTATGGTCATTTATTCAGTCTTGAGGGAAGAAGGTATGTGGCAGTGTTTTTAAACCTCACATTAAAAAAAAAAAAATAAAGTTTGGCCAGGCTCCCTTTTAGGGAGTCAGACCTAGCACTTCCTGGTTCCCTGGGTAACAGGTGTTGACATGGCATGTTTAGAATTAAGACTTCCTTCACATCACCTTTATTGCTGACTCATCTCCTATTCATGATCTACATTTATTGCGTTGGCCCAAAAGTTCACTCAGGTTTTTCTATGAAGTTGTTTGGAAAAACCTGAATGAACCTTTTGTCCAACTCAATATCTCCACCATTCTTTTTACCTTTACTTCAATAATAATAACATCTCTCCTGTATTGTGTCTAATATATATCACTCACTCTATTGAGAACTTTACATGTACAATGTCATTTAATTTTCCCAACAATCCTCTAAAGTGGTTCATTTTACAGAAGAAGGAATAGAAACTAAAATTGACTGGCTCAGTTTAGC
The DNA here is from genome assembly GCF_023699985.2 of Odocoileus virginianus. Lineage (NCBI taxonomy): Eukaryota > Metazoa > Chordata > Mammalia > Artiodactyla > Cervidae > Odocoileus > Odocoileus virginianus. Next base: position 54,927,829 of record NC_069676.1, read on the forward strand.
ACTCAAATCCTTTTACCTTCAAAGCTTAAACATTTAATTACATTATATGACCTTCATATACTTCATATACCTCAAATACTGATATCAACAAGGAAAAATTAAGCTCTTTCATTTCTCCCAATTTATCAGTCCACGGTCATTGTGCCTTGAAAGACCCATGCACATGATAAATGTACACAGTCACAGTTACTGTTGTTGGTTAATCTAATGTGAAAATCTTGTTCATTCAACAAACATATAATGAGCACTTACTAGGTGCTAGGTCCCAAGGGCAAAAAAATGCAAATATGGTATGGAAATGGCAACCCACTCCAGTATTCTTGCCTAGAGAATCCTGTGGATGGAGGAGCCTGGTGGGCTGCTGTCCATAGGGTCGCACAGAGTCGGACACAACTGCAGCAACTCTGCATGCATGCATGCATTGGAGAAGGAAATGGCAACCCACTCCAGTATTCTTGCCTGGAGAATCCCAGGGACTGCCGCCTATGGAGTCGCATAGAGTCGGACATGACTGAAGCGACTCAGCAGCAGCAGCCCCTAGCTTTAAGTAGCTCACTTCACATAGAGAGAATCCCAGTGTGAATCCTTTATGAAACAAAGAAATCAGCATTGGTAAAGGCTGCTCTCTAGTGGACATCTGTGAAAATTACTAACAAATTACTTCCTTTCATTTCTTTCCCTCTTTCCCCCAAGTTAAAATTATAGCAGAGTCTGGCTCTCTTGAAACTAAAAATACTTTTGCCTCATCATAAAATTCTCCACCCAACTCCAAAGAACTAGCAGCTCATTGCATTTGGAGCAGGGGTTGAAGTCTTCTGTGTAACCTTCCAACCTGAACTTTGTCCTTATGATTCAAACAATTAAAAAGAGGTGTGTGTCTGGTAAAACTCTGAATCTCTTTATAATCAGCACTTAAATAATAATTTTTAAAACTTCTATTTACTGAGCACTGGGCGTCTCTGGTGGCTCAGAGAGTAAAGAACCCACCTGCAATGCAGAAGACCCAGGTTTGATCCCTGGGTTGGAAAGATCCCCAGGAGAAGGGAATGACAACCCTCTCCAGTATTCTTGCCTGGCAAATTCCATGGACAGAGGGGCCTGGTGGGCTACAGTCCACGGGGTCGCAGAGTCTGACATGACTGAGCAACTAACTCTACACACTGTTCAGTATTTTAGGTAAATACTTCTCTAAATTAACCTTATAAGACAGTTCCAAATTGACATCTCAGAGGTGGATTTAGCCCACAAAAAAGTTTCTTTTACCCAGAGGGATTATCAGCTTTTAAGAACTTGGAGGTTTCGTGAGAAACTGTAGTCTTTCTGTATCTTTTTAAAAAGCAGGAAATGTGGCAACCATGTACTGTATCTGCATATGGCAACAAAACAATCAGCTGGAGGGGATTAGAAAATCCTACTGATATTTTATTGGTTGAAAATTTAGCTTGGAAACAAGCTAAATGTTTTTTAAAAAGCAATGTTTTTCCTTTTACCCTATAAAAATGAAGACTCTCACTTCTCTCTTTTAAGAGACCGTATCATATTCGCTCCAGTACTTCCAGCAAGGAAATTGCACACATATTTGAGACAGCACTAGTGACTTACCCTTCTGCCTGGTCACAGGAGATGGTATCCCTTCTTAAAAAGGTAAGAAGGATGAATGCAGGACAAAAGGAAGTGATAAAAAGAAGCAAGTGATCTAGTTTGAAGGTTAAGTTACAGGGACTTCCCTGGAGGTCCAGTGTTGTTAAGACTTTGCCTTCCGATGCAGGGGTTGGGAGTTCAAGCTTTGGCCAGGGAACTAAGATCCCACATGCCTTACCACCAAAAAACCAAAACATAAAAAATAAAAGCAATATTGTAACAAATTAAATGACGACTTAAAAAAAAAACCGTCCACATCAAAATGAAAAAAATGGTTATGATACTGGAGGCTGTCATAATAATATGCATTTCTGGAGTGGGTTTTGCAGCTAACAGATTTCAAATACCTGGCTTCATTAATAAGGCAATACGCATGTCCTCTTGAATGTCTCAAAAGACATTTCAAATTCCATGTGCCCCAAATGGAATTCTTTAACTCTGTATTTCCTGGACTTTCTCCAGCGTTCCCTCACTCAGTCACTGGCCTCTCCATCCACCCACTCATACAAGGCAGAACCGGAAATCACTCATCATCCTCATATCCACTCCATCACCACTTTCTGTTATTTGACCTTTTAAATACCTTTTGAATCTGACACTTCTCTCTCTCTCCCTGCTATCTTCTTCCCAGTCCTACTGCCATCAAGTTTAGATTGCCCTGTACACTTTTACACACTCCATTCTGCTCTCTGCTCTGCCCCACAGGGACCTTTTCAAAGCACAGGTCATTGGTTTCCTATTCTTAGGATAAAGATCAAAATAATTTGTATGGTGTAAAGGTTCTAACCACCCCTCGAGTCTTATTTTAGACTTTCGTCCCCCGTTTGGTGACACAAACTGCCTTGTGCTTCCTTTCCCTTCTCTTTCCCCTCCCCGACTTCACCCTCATATGCCAGTCTCTCGCCCCAGGCCTTTGCACGTGCTCATCTCACTGCCTAGAACACTGCTCCCACCCCCAGTTCTTCTGGCTCCCTTCTTTAGATTATTACTACTCAATGTGATTCACTAAGTGGTCCAAGTACATTAATTACTCCCCACCGGGTCCATAACAAAACATAGAAACTGAGAGAAGTGTTTAAAAAAAAAAAAAACTTGTATAGCAGTTTGATGCTGCTGATGCCTCAAAGCACATGGTCAGTGGACTCCTCTCACTGAACAGGGTACCAGACTATGTGGTGATGTCATGCTCAAATCACCAGTTGCACACGGTGTGGAGTTCCATACTAGCCACACACAGTAACACCACATATTGGTTTCAGTGGGTTGGAAATTAAACCAAAGAGAAATATCTAGCCCTTCTGCATAGTTTGAGAAACACAGCATTAGATCTCAGCTCAAATCTCACTTCTTCAGGGAGCCTCCCTCTAATGTCAGCTCACACAAGCATGAACTTTCCTTCATCATATTTTTCACAGTTTGAAATTACACATTGCACATGTGTGACTTTTGGGTTAATAGCGTTGCTCTCAAGCTGCACAAGGGAAGGACCACATCTGACTTGGTCACCATGGTGTCCTCAGCACCTAACACACAGCCTGATAAGTGGTAAAATTTGGAATTTGAACTAATGAGGTCCAATGATTTTCATCAGATTTTTCAATGTACCCATGTTCACCAGGAAGATTAAGGATAATTGAGGCAGAATCTCAATCATGTGTATTGTGTGAAAGAAAACTGAGGAGCCCAAGAGGATGAACTTGCCTTTTTTCTGAAGAGAGAAAACTGCACAGGTTGTAGCTAGTCAAGGAAAAGAGCTTTGTGGACTAAGACTTCAAAGCCTGTGTCTCTTGACTCTGGGTCAAGTGTTCTGTTTTCCAATAGGGATACTCTGTTGTTGGCGATGTCAAAAAATAAAGAATGGGGCCAGAAGTCATTTTCCATAAAAAAATTTTCCTTAGTTCCAAGACAGCCTTCTCTCCCCAGAATTGTACCCTGATGACCCGCAGTGATCACCTTCAGGCCCATTCTCAAGTGGAACTGCTCTTTCCCATCCAAACCACAGGACCGTAATGATATTGGTTCTAGGGTGGTTCGAGTGAGGAAACAAAATCTTTAATCTCAGTTCACAAAACCCAGAACTGTTGCAGTAATCTTAATGACATCTGTGTCACTCCCAGTATATATTGATTAGTTATAAACATTGCTAAACTTTTTAGTGTGAAATTAATTTCATGTGTTAAAATCAGTGTACATTTTTTCCACTCAAGAACAGATTTCTTAGTCACTTTAAACATGGCCTTATTTGAACATGGCCATGTTTAGTCATAGCTAAACCTAACGAAATAGGTTATTATCCCTTTTTTGCAGATGGGCAAACTGAGGTTTAGAGAACAAACTTGCCCATCATCAATCATTTACGGAATCAGGAGTCAAACATGTTTGACTCAGGAGGACAAGCTGATTTCACTCACCACATGACCAACTTACAACTCATTCTGACCACTCATTATTATCTCTATTATTTGTTTGTGGGACTAAGGAAGGAAAATACTGCTTGTTTCCTTCGATCCTATTCCTGAAAATATTTATAGGGAATCTTTATGATTTTTTGCTCCCCAAGTTTTGACCTTGTTCATGATCTTGGTGTTTGTATTCCATTGGCAGCTACTTGAACTGAATCCGGACCACCGATTTTCCCATTTGTCTGATATTCAAAACTTCCCATATATGAATGATATGAACTGGGATGCAGTTCTGCAGAAGAGGCTCATTCCAGGATTTGTTCCTAACGTGAGTCAATCCTAATAAACCCTTAATAGCTCTCATTCATTGCATATTCTTCTGTGTGCCAGATACATACATGGTCTCATCAGATAACCACACCAGTGTTGTAAGACAGTCAATGTTCCTGTCTTACAGATGAGAAAACCAAGGCGCACACAGGGAAAGTTGGCTGACAAAGGTCAAATGGCTAGCAGGTGGCTAAGCTGGGATTCCAGTCTAGGTCAGTGTTGGGAGTTCTAGCTCCTAACTACTTTTTTGTGGCTTACCTTTAGTGGAAACAAGTCCTAATCCTACAAATAGTCTTTTCCAGGAATCTGCCAATTTAAAGCGTTTTCTCTGATTCCAAAGATGTAGGCATTTGTATCCAAGGAGTTTTGTGAGTCAAAGGATTGAAAGCTGCTTGGGTTGGGTATTTGTTTTTACCATTCATTCCTCTTCCTCTGGTAGTTTGGACTTCCCTGGGGACTCAGATGGTAAAGCATCTGCCTGCGATGTGGGAGACCTGGGTTCGATCCCTAGGTTGGGAAGTCCCCTGGAGAAGGAAATAGCAACCCACTCCAGTACCCTTGCCTGGAAAAAATCCCATGGCCAGAGGAGCCTGGTGGGCTGCAGTCCATAGGGTCACAGAGTCCTACATGACTGAGCGACTTCACTTTCATTGGTGGTTCTACACTGAGAACCATATTCTCAGTGACTAATAAGCAAAGGGAAATAAGTCCCACCTAGCCAAAAAACATCTGTGGCTTCCTGCATCTACTGAGCTCCAGCCAAGGAGCCAAGTGAGACCTCTACCCCTCTCTCCCCACGGCCTGATTCTACTCACTCAGTTGCAGGCAGATTGGCAGAATCATCATCTCTTAAAGGAGCCTGCAGAAACAATTCAGAGTTTTCTGTTCTTAAGCCCAGGCCAGACACCTGCTATGGGCATGTGGGGGTGTGATCCTTCACATACAAACAGCAGATGGGTGGGTGGGGTACAAAGCAAGAGGCACCAGAAGGCAATGAGGGGGGCGGAATTCTGGGATGGGGGAATGCCACCTTCTGGAGCAGCAGGAGGTGGGGTCCTACCTGGGGTCCAGCAGGGACCGCTTCTTGGCTGACACATGAGGCCTTGGAGATCTAGGCACCTTTCCTGTAGTTTCTACTCTTTCACGTGCCACCCCTTCAGCGCTGCCTCCAGAGACCTTGTGTGCGTGCTTCTCTGGTTTAATTGTGAACCCGAATCATCTGGGGAGCTTGTTACACATGCAATTTCCTGGCCTGGTGTTCAGAAACACTGATCTGGAAGTCTGGTTGGGGAATTAGGGATCAACTTAGGGTGATTCTGATCCACCACTGAACCTACTTTGAGAAACATAGCCCCAAAGGGCAAACTTTAGAAAGATAATTATAATAGGATTTCCTTTCTAACTCCTGGAAGGCTCCTTGGGAGTTTAGCAAAATAAACAAAATACAAAAAGAACATGAAAAACAAGGCTGGCGATAAATTACCTGAAACTTTGCGTGGAAATCCCAGCTCATTATTCTTGGACTGTTCGTGCAGGACTGAGCTTTATTCTCCTTATTCAGTCCGGTTTATTTTTAGACAGGAATGTAAGGAATCAGTCAACCTGTCTTCCTTGCAGAAAGGCAGGCTGAATTGTGACCCCACCTTTGAACTCGAAGAAATGATTTTGGAGTCCAAGCCTCTTCACAAGAAAAAGAAGCGTCTGGCCAAGAAGGAGAAGGAGATGAGGAAATGCAATTCCTCTCAGGTAAACAGTCCCCTCACACTCAGGGTCGTGGGAATCCTCATGGCTGCTACCATTTGTTGGAAAGCTTCCAGTGGGTGAGCTTCCCGCAGGAACTGGCAGCTTCGTGACTGTGAGAAGGAGCTGAACACCCCAGCTTCAGAAAGAGAAGCCCTGGGCATCCCAGCAGCAATCTTTTACATCTGAATGGCCTACCCAGGTCTCTGCAATTAACTTGATTCCCTAGTGCTTTCTCCTAACTCTCAATTCAAATGTTGCAATCTCCTGGAAGGGAATCTAATTGGCAAAGCCTAGGTCAGGTTACCAACCTTAAAATGATGGGAAATGTTGTTCAGTCACTAAGTTGTATCTCAGCTGTTTTGGGCCCCATTCTTTTGAGGAATCACTGGGAGCAGCCAGTCCTAGAGGGGCATGTCTGGTCTTTGCTAGAAGCAGAATCTCCTGATGTCAGGGCTAGCAGAAGTAGGGAGTGTCTGGTCACAGAAAAGATGGAATTATATGGTTGAGCATCATTGCTGGATTTCAGGCTGAATCAAATTAATTTTGTAACTAACTACATTATCCTCTGTCAGAGTTTAGAGGTCAGATTTCAGAAAAGTAACTTACAGGGGCTCAGTAGGATTTTACACAGTGGTTTTTTGTGTAATAATGATGGTGAAGCCTTAAATATTCACCTTGCCTCTAATGATCATCCATGGGCTTCCCTGGTGGCTCAGTGGTAAAGAATCCACCTGCCAATGGGAAGATCCTTTGTAGAAGGAAATGACAACCCACTCCAGTATTTTTGCCTGGAAATCCCGTGGACAGAGGAGCCTGGTGAGCTATAGTCTGTAGGGTCGCCAAAGAGTCAGACAGAATTTACCAGCTAAACAACAACAATGATCATCCATTCATCCACTCAATCATCCACCCACCTCCCTACACACTCAACTAATGGTCATCCATTCTTCTATCCCTCTGTATCCATTTGCTTAGGCTATTTTTATTGAATCCCTATTATCTGCCACATTCTGTGCTAAACACTGAAAAGAGATATAAATAAGATATAATTCCTGCATTCACTGACATCCCTGTTCTCAGAGATTGCTTAATCTTGTGGTTAAAATGGCTCTGAAAACAAGCAACTATTCTCAATGTTCTTAATTTCTCTAGTCCTCAGGGCATACTGTACCCTTTAATGGTCAGTTAACCAAAGTCCACATCCTGTTTGTCCATGGAACTGGCCTCTGAGCAGATTCCCGTCTTTAAGTGTTTTCTAGGGCTCTCCAAGGAATACTTTGCTGTACCACAAACCCATCTTGCTTGCTGCTTTTCACTTTACCCATCTTCCTCCTAACGATCTGTTGCTCTTCATATCATAACCAGCTGGCTTCTCCTGGCTAGCGCCTTCCTTTTCCCCCAAATAGCTGCCCGTGTAGGCTCCTCTGTTAAGAGACCTCCAAATGTATCCAAGAACAAGACATCACCTTAATTATAAGTTTTTTCAAGTTTTAGAGATAACAGCAATTTGTAACTTGCCACGCCTTCCCTGCTCTGAATGATGTGTCTACCTTCCTCCCCATCCTTGTACCATGCCATTCTTTTCTTTTTTTTTTTCATTTATTTTTATTAGTTGGAGGCTAATTACTTTACAATATTGTAGTGGTTTTTGTCATACATTGACATGAATTAGCCATGGATTTACATGTATTCCCCGACCCGATCCCTTTGGCTCTTCCCAGTGCACCAGGCCCGAGCACTTGTCTCATGCATCCAACCTGGGCTGGTGATCTGTTTCACCCTAGATAATATACATGTTTTGATGCTGTTCTCTTGAAACATCCCACCCTCGCCTTCTCCCATAGAGTCCAAAAGTCTGTTCTATACATCTGTGTCTCTCTTTCTGTTTTGCATATAGGGTTATCATTACCATCTTTCTAAATTCCATATATATGCGTTAGTATACTGTAATGGTCTTTATTGTCTGGCTTACTTCACTCTGTATAATGGGCTCCAAAATCATCCATTGCATTAGAACTGATTCAAATGAATTCTTTTTAATGGCTGAGTAATATTCCTTGGTGTATATGTACCACAGCTTCCTCATCCATTCGTCTGCTGATGGGCATCTAGGTTGCTTCCATGTCCTGGCTATTATAAACAGTGCTGCAATGAACATTGGGGTACACGTGTCTCTTTCAGATCTGGTTTCCTTGGTGTGTATGCCCAGAAGTGGGATTGCTGGGTCATATGGCAGTTCTATTTCCAGTTTTTAAAGAAATCTCCACACTGTTTTCCATAGCGGCCGTGCTAGTTTGCATTCCCACCAACAGTGTAAGAGGGTTCCCTTTTCTCCACACCCTCTCCAGCATTTATTGCTTGTAGACTTTTGGATAGCAGCCATCCTGACTGGCGTGTAATGGTACCTCATTGTGGTTTTGATTTGCATTTCTCTGATAATGAGTGATGTTGAGCATCTTTTCATGTGTTTTTTAGCCATCTGTGTGTCTTCCTTGGAGAAATGTCTGTTTAGTTCTTTGGCCCATTTTTTGATTGGGTCATTTACTTTTCTGGAGTTGAGCTGGAGGAGTTGCTTGTATATTTTTGAGATTAATCCTTTGTCTGTTGCTTCATTTGCTATTATTTACTCCCAATCTGAGGGCTGTCTTTTCACCTTGCTTATAGTTTCCTTTGTTGTGCAAAAGCTTTTAAGTTTCATTAGGTCCCATTTGTTTATTTTTGCTTTTGTTTCTAACATTCTGGGATGGGGGTCATAGAGGATCCTGCTGTGATTTATGTCGGAGAGTGTTTTGCCTATGTTCTCCTCTAGGAGTTTTATTCTTGACCTCACTCAGAACCCTCAAGTGATGCATAGGCCCTGCTAGTGTCTGGCGCTTGCTCTTCCCTTTTCCTGGAATGTTCTCCTCTTGGACCTTCACTTAGTTGGCTTCCTCCCCTCTTTATGCCCCAAATGCCTCATAATCAAAGGTGAGGTACCCTCTTTCTCAGCCCCTATTTTTAACTCCTCTATGACCTTGCGCTTGTGTGTTTAGTCCCTCAGTCATGTCTGACTCTTGCGACCCCCTGGACTATAGCCCGCCAGACTCTTCTGTCCATGGGATTCTCCAGGCAAGAATCCCGGAGTGGGTTGCCATGCCCTACTCCATGGGATCTTCCCAACCCATGGATTGAACCCATAGTTTATAAATTTTTTATTTAGGCTTATTTGTGTGGCTTTTTCTGTCCCACTAAAATAAGGCTTCTCCTGTGCAAAGACCAGGTGTCAGTCTTACCCACAATGTCTTCATGGTACCCTAAGAGTGCATGTAATAGAGGCTCAACCAGTGTTTGATCAACACATTAAAAGAAGAAAAATCTAAAACTGAACCATGAAGACTGGTCATTGCTGTTCTTAGAATTACAAGGTCAAGCTCCATCCACAGGACGTCTTCCTGTGATCCCCTCTTGTCCTCGACCTAACCTGTGTCCAGTCACCAGGTCGCAGGGGCAAACTCCCACACTTCCCTTTGGAAAGGCTATGAGCCACTCACCCACAGTACAGAACCTCTGACATTTCCTAATGCCAAGGAGAAGGAAAAGCAATTTCTTCTTTTTCCCAGGTATCATGTCAATCTCAGAATCATTAGCTAAGAGGTGGCTCTGCTAATGATTAAGAGAGGCCTTTACATTGTTAATCAAAGTTTACAGTCTTTTTGCTTGTCTTGTTTATAACCTTTTTATTATGGTAAAACATGTATAGGATAACTTTCCATTTTAACTATTAAGTGTACAATTTATTAAGTGCATTTGCAATATTGTGTACCCACTACCACTGTCTATCCAAAATTTTTCAATACTCCCCAAACCACTGGTTTTTCTTTAATTTGTTTCAGCAATGTTTGTACTCATCAGAGTACAAATCTTTCACCTCCTTGGTTAAACTTATTTCTAGGTCTTTTATGCTTTTGGAGACATGGAAATAGAATTTTTTTTCTTAATTTCTTCCTAGATGATTAATTATTGCTGTGTAGAAACACAAGTAATTTTTCTGAATTAGTCTGTACACTGCAATTGAATTCATTTATGAGCTCTAGTAGCTTCTTGATGGATATTCTGTAGTTTTCTATGTTAATATATAGGATTATGTCGTCTGTATATTGAGATACTTTTAGTTCTTCCTTTCCAGTTTGGATTTGTTTATTGTTTTTTCCTGCCTGGTTGCTCTGGTTAGAAGTTCCAGTACAATGTTGAATAGCAATGGTGAAAGCAGTATCTTTGTTCTTTTTCTGATCTTAAGAGGAAAGACTTTAGCCTTTTACCATTGAGTATTATGCCAGCTGTGGGGTTTTTGTCAATGCCTTTGCTCATGGTGAGGAAGTTCGGTTCTATTCCTAGTTTTCTGAGTGCTTTTATCATGAAGGGTTTTGATTTTTTCAAATGCCTTTTCTGGGTCAGTTGAGACATTGTGTGTGTGTGTGTGTGTGTGTGTGTGTGTGTGTGTGTGTGTGTTTTCAATTACTGTAAAGTATTACATTGACTGCATTTCTTATGTTAAACCATTTTTGCACTCCAGCAATAAATCATACTTGGTCACAATGTGTTTTTAATATGCTTTTGGACTATTTGCTGTATGTTGTTTAAGATTTTGCATCTATATTCACAAGGGATATTAGTTTGTAATTTTTTTCCTAATAATGTCTTTATTTTTGTATCAGAGTGATGCTGGCCTCATAGAATAAGTTAGAAAACCTTTCCTCTTCTTATATTTTTTGGAAGAATTTGAGAAAGATTGGTGTTAATTCTTCTTTAAGTATTTAGAATTTACCTTTGAAAACATCTGGTCTTGGACTTTTCTTTGTTGTAAAGTTTTTGATTATTCTCACTTGTAGATTACTCCTGTAAAATATCTGCTGAGATTTTATTTCTTCTTGAGTCAGATTAGGTAATTTGTGTTTCTAAGAATTTGTCCATTTCATTTAGATGTTCTAATTTGTAGGTGTACAGTTATTCACAGTATTCTTATTTCTGTAAGGTTGGAAGTAATGTCTCCACTTTCATTTATGATTTTAGTTATGTGCATTTTTTTTTTCTTTTTTTACTTTATCATTGTGACAAAACATTTCTCCGTTTTGATATCTTTTCAAAGAACCAACTTTCAATATCATTGATTCTATTGTCTTTCTATCCTCTGTTTCATTTATCTCTGCTCTAATCTTTATTGTTTCCTTTTTTCTGCTTTTAGTTTGCTCTTCTTTTTCTAGTTCCTCAAGGTATAAAGTTAGGTTGTTGATTTATTTCTTTTGCATCCCATACTTTTTAGCATGTTGTATTTTTGTTTTTATTCATCTCAAAGTATTTCTTAATTCTTCTTGTGGTTTATTTTTTGACACACAGGTTGCTTAAGAATGTGTTGTTTAATTTCCACATATTTGTGGATTTTCCAGTTTTCCTTCTATTATTGATTTATAGCTTCACTTTATTGTGGCTAGGGAAGATTTTGTATGATGTTCATCTTTTTAAATGTATTGAGATCTGTCTTGTAGTCTAATATGTGGTTTTTTTAGACTCTTTGAACATATTTATGGGCTCAGTCATTCAGTCCTGTCCAGCTCTTTGCCGCCCCATGAACTGTAGCCTGCCATGCTCCTCTGTCCATGGGATTTTCTGAGAAAGAATACTGAAGTGGATTGCCATTTCCTACTCCAGTGGATCTTCCCAACCCAGGATCAAACCCACATGTCTTCCATCTCCTGCATTGGCAGGCAGATTCTTTACCACCGGTGCCACCTGGGAAGCCCGAGCATATTTAACAGAGTTGTTTTAAAGTCTGTCAAGTAAGTCCAGTATTTGGGCTTCCTCAGGCATGACTATGTCAATTTATTTGGTTTCTCTGAGTGGGTCATACTTACCTGTTTCTTTTTATACATTGTGATTTATTGTCAAAAAATGACATTTGAAAATTATAATGTGGTAGCTCCAGAAATCAGATTCTCTCCTCCCTCCTCTAGGATTTGCTGGTATTTGATTGTTGAAGGCTACCCTTGTACTTCTGAGTGACGTTTACCAACTGTTTTTGCAAAGACTATCCCTTGTCATGCATCATCAATGCAGTCTTTCTTATTTTGGCTTGTGTTTAGCTAACATTTTGATAGAGATTTCCTTAAACACCAGGACCATTTTTAAGTTGCTTTTTTCTTGAGTTGGCATTTGGTTGCTGTAAACCTTTAATTGCTTTCCAGAGTTTTGACAATGTGGGCCCTGACAGTTTCTGCTTTTTTTTTTCTGCTGAGGGGTGGCAGTCTGGAGCTGCCTGTGCCACCATTTGGCTCTAGTTTCTCCTAATGTTATAGCAGCAATTTGAAAACAAAAAGGATTGTGCTTCAAAACAACGAGCAGTGTTCCCCCAAAGAAAGATCAGAAAGATGACAAATCTCAAAGTAGTACTTTATTTCTACTCAAGGATTTTAAAATGTGAGGGTCAATCTTAGCAGCTCACTACATTATCATCATGCTAGTTTATTCATTCATCTGAATCTCAGGGTGTGGCAGGGCATTGGAATTTTTTTAAGTTATTTGGGTGATTCGGGTATGCAGTCAAGGTTACAATCTGCAGTTGTAGAATTAGGCTGATTAGTGCAAAAGCACTATTGTTTTCCTTTTCTCCCTGTGTCTCAGTGTCATCATTTATGAAATGGAGTTTTAGTATTGGTACCTACTTCATAGACTGTTCTGAGTCAATTAGTACATGTCTGCCAAAATGGTAGCCACTGTTACATATATAAATGGACTATTACTCAGCCATTAAAAAGAATGAAGTAATGCCATTTACAGCGACATGGATGGACCTGGAGATTATCATACTAAGTGAAGTAAGTTAGACAGAAGAATAAGTATCAAGTAATGCCACTTATATGTGGAATCTAAAAAAAAGATACAAATGAACTTATTTACAAACCAGAGATAGACTCACAGACCTAGAAAATAAACTTATGGTTACCAAAGGGGAAAGGTAAGGGGATGGGAGAGGGATAAACTGGGAGTTTAGGACTGACATGTACACACTACTGCTGCTGCTGCCGCTAAGTCAGGGCAGTCGTGCCCGACTCTGTGCGACCCCATAGCCGGCAGCCCACCAGGCTCCTCTGTCCCTGGGATTCTCCAGGCAAGAGTACTGGAGTGGGTTGCCATTTCCTTCTCCAATGTACACACTACTATATTTAAAATAGATAACCCACAAGGATCTACTGTATAGCACAGGGAACTCTGCTCAATATTATGTAATAACCTAAATGGGAAAAGAATTTGAAAAGAGAATAGCTATATGTATACATGTATAACTGAATCACTTTGTTGTATACCTGAAACTAACACATTGTAAATCAACTATAGTCCAATATAAAATAAAAGAATTTTTAAAAAGGAACAAAAAATTAAAAGTGCTAACCCTAAAAAAAAAAAGTGAACTATTGTTATGTTTTATTTTTCTACTCTGCTTCCTGACTTCTCACTGCATTCTTTTCCATGGCTCATGGTATATGCCTCTGTTCACGCTCATGGTAGACGCTCTGTTGATTCTTTGCTTCATGGATGTTCTCCACTGACCCTCTCTGCCCACCAACCTCCTCAAAGTAAAGAAGCAAAAGGACTGATGCACACCAGTCTGTCTGCCATGGAAGCCAATGACCTAAATCCTCTTTTTCTCCCTCCTGAGATTTCCACCTGCTCTAAACCCTTCAGATATTTCTGATGCCATTTGTACTTTTCCTAGTCTAATCATTGTTTGCTCTCTCATCCCTAAGAAGCACATCCCAAGATTTTTAACCAGCAGTTTTCTTCTCAATCACCTAAGACCCATTCATTCCTCCATTCTTATTGTTCCCCACTCTTTTCCCTTATACTCTTTCTGGTTTATCCTTTTGACTTGTCCATGGAGCTGCCCTTCTTACATTTTTCCAGTTAAAGCAGAGAAAAGAGAACATGTTGCACATGAGCCCTTAGGGCCAGGGTTGGGACTCATGACATCTGCAATGCTGTATCACAAATTCATCCCTGAGTGTGCATTTCACATCTTTTTAAAAATAAAGCAGAGATATATGACAGAGAAAAACACCTTGAGTAAACTTCTGCATTTTATTTGATTATAATCTTGATTTTTAATGTTAACATTTTATTTTAAAATGTTAGCATTTTAAATATTCTTCATGTTAAATTTTGTATAACTTTTGCTTATATATTTACTTATATGTTTATATTATACATATATTGTCTGTAAAATGTAAATATATAAATGTAGAAACATGTATGCATATAATATATATAAAGTATTATATAAATATGTTAAGCATTTGTTTATATACTTTGATATAATATTTTAATGTTAAAGTATTTTTTTCTAAAATCTTGCTCCAAGGAGTTCTATCAGATCACAGGTATTCCCCATGATTGATACTGGAAACCTTAGGGTCACAAATCCCCCAGTTTGAGGATAAGAGGGAGGTGTAACAGAGTCTTCTTTCTCTCCTTTGTTTTTCTTCCTTTGCCACTTCTCTGCAATTTCCTCTCCTTTTTTTGAAAGCATAGAATTTATTTATTTTTAATTAGGGTATAGTTGCTTTACAATGTTGTTAGTTTCTGCTGTATGAATGGATAGATTGAAGATGTCGTACATATATGTGATGGAATATTACTCAGCCATAAAAAGGAATGAAACTGGGTCATTTGTAGAGACGTGGATGGACCTAGAGACCGTCAAACAGAGTGAAGCAAGTCAGAAAGGGAAAAACAACTATCGATATTAATGTACACATGTGAGCTACCCTCCTTTTTATAGTTTTTCTTCTAACAGTTAAATATTTGTTCATGAAAGTAAAAATAAAAACTCCAGTACTTGAGGACTTAGTATTTTCTAATTCCTAGATTTAAAAACAAAAATATTTTTTCCTTTGGGAAGAACATTTTTCATCAGAAGTGTTTTGGAAGGATTTTATTACAGACTTGAACCCACCTGTCTTGAAGCCATGGTTTCTTGTGCTAAATGGCTGAAAGACATCAAGCTCATAAACTATAACCCAGGTCTTCTCTTCCTTGCTGCCTCATTGTGGGGAGGAGAGAGGTGCTGTACTTTATTCTCTTTCTTTCCTATTTGCTCCTCTGTTAATCTGATTGTGGTCTCACTGGCTACAAATTTTCAGATAGTATCTATTTTGAGGACCCATTGGTCTTAATTGATTTGGGCCACTCAGTTAAACAGACACTCAGTAAGTTATTGGCTATTTGAGACTCTCCATTAATTCGCTAACTATGTCTCTATTTTTTTCCCAATGTTCACCCGGAAGACATGCCTTCTTCAAGAACACCTTGAATCTGTCCAAAAGGAGTTCATAATTTTCAACAGAGAAAAGTAAGTAACTCCTGGAAGAACAGCAGCCCAGCAAATGATGGACTGTTTCAGTCAGATTTGACTTGCAATGCCTTGATATATTTTTAAACATTTTTTATTCTAATTACAAAAATGATGCATACCCATAATAGAAAATCTAGAAATTTCATAAATCTTTTTTCTTGTAAGAGATTTCAAAAATTATAATAGATAAATTAGCTTAGCATGAGGTCTCTGTTGATGTTCAACATTTAAAATCAATGATATTTTTAATAAGGTTACCTGATTCATGCTTCTTTGTAAATTGTTGGACTTCATGCTATCATTTCAAAAGTTTAAGTCTTTTATTTCTCACTTCAATGATTAAACCTACTTTATATCTTCCTTTTAAGAGTCAAAAGGGACTTTAATAAAAGACAAGCAAATCAAGCCTTGGAACAAACCAAAGACCCACAAGGAGAGGATGGTCAGAATAGCAACCTGTGAAGTCCTCATCATCTTCTTGGGACATTTCCACATCAGGAAGAGCTGACAATAATTCTCACCTCTCCACACCTCACACACCTTAGAAAATGTGAATGAATGCCTTGGGAAGGAGGCAGCATGACCCAGGGAAGAGTCCCTGGGTTCCTGGGAACTAGTTTCACAATTGTGTGACCTTGAGCAAGTCACTTAATCCCTTTCTCTGCTTCAGTTTGTTCATCTAAAAGGAGAAGTTAGTACTCGATGAGTTCTACACTGCCTTTTTAACTGCCAACATCCTGTTATTCTTAATAGCCTCTATTTTTACTTTAAAAGGAATATTTGGATGTAGATTTATTTTTTCACTCTTAATTACACTGTGACAAATGGACTTCGGTGGCTGATGGAGGGAAGCCCTTGAGAGCTAGAAAACTTCATAAGGAAGCCAGAATCCCCAAACCCACCTGAGGAGGAGTAAGGAATTCATTCCAGAAGAAATGGGTGGGACCAGATGAGAAGTGACACATACTGATGAGGGCCCTCCAGTGGTGTGCTGGACCTGAACACTATACCAGCTTGTATCATTTAGTAAGATCTGCTAGGCATAAATGCCCCAATGCCCTGTTCAGTAATGTGAAATTGAGAAGTTGAAATTGGTGATGGTGGAAATATTTACACCATGGAAACTGGCAGATGCTACAAATAGGGCTTTTTTTCCCTCTCCCAGCAAGCCATTTCTGAAATATTTAGCACACCCCTGGCCTTCTTCTAGAAGCATGTTCCTTGGGAACTGTTACCTCTTAAGACTCTCAGAGACCTGGGTCCAGACAGGATTAGAAAAGAACATTGTCACATTGAAAACATGTCCAACTTATAGTACACTGAAGTTGTATCTTACACGGGAGTTACAGTCTAAGTTAGAATGTGAGGTGAATTTGGAAGATAGTAGAATTTACCCTTGAAAAATCCCTCTAATATACATTAACATATAGTGAGTATCTTTTCTTAGAGAAGCCCAATATCATCCAGGCCCTTCACTAATGAAACGAATCATCTCTGATTCACTTTTTTGGGTCTCATTTTAAGGTAATACCAGATGCACAAAAATGTTAAACAGATTATTCATGGCTTGGTAGACGAGTCTCACACTTTAAACTGTGGAATGCCCACAATCTGAGAGGTCTAAGGTCATGGAAACTGACTAAGCGAGCAGCAATACCTACTTGTGCTTACTGCAAAGAACGGCAGGCCAAACCACCTATCTACAATATCTTCTTTATCTGCCAAATACAGAGTTAAACTCGCCTAAGTTGAGATGTAACTCTACGCTCCAGATACACAGAAGATCTTTGCAGAAGAACTGTTTTTTGGCAACTCCCAGCTGCTGCTGGGTGAAGAGTAAACAGGGTCAGTGGGGGTCTGTTGTAACTCTTAGCCACTCAGCTCATCAAAACCCTGTCCTTCCTTGTGGAGCGTGTGGGGCTCATCAAGGCGGCAGTAAGTTGTCAACAGGGGAGACCAGACAGGTGGAAACAAGCAGAAGTAAGAGACGCTGCTACACAGGACTTTTCCAGAAGGGAGGTCACTCTGGGCAACTCAATATGAGCAGAAAAGCAGTGCTGAGCTGTAAACGCAACACTGACGGCTTTCTCCACCCTCAGCTAACAGGCCCAGAACTTCTGGCCTTGAAAACCTGGACACAGGGCCTCTCTGCTTTAAGAGTAACCACATTTCTATTAAGAATTAAAAGCCAGATCCTATGTTCTGTTTGATTCCTTTTCTCTACGTTTCCCCCACATGATCTCTCTGTGCTAGTTTTTCTCCCACATAGAAATTATGGCCCAGTTTCCCAAGGAGGGGGTTGACCGAATCTGTAAGTGACCAGATTCTGCTTCTCGTTGGTAACCAGGAGTGTCAGGGGCCACGTGCATGTTTACCAACTTCCATCTTTCATTTGTTTGGAGTCAAGCCCTGATGTGTGTGGACTCATCTCTCCAGTCACCTGGTTCCCCCTCTTTCTCTGACCTTGTCTATTATCATCCCAATGGAGAGACGTTGGGAAAGATTTACCCAAGGGCAATGGGATTGGCAGGGTCTCCGTTGGGATGAGACCCGTTAATCCTTTGTGCCATTTCATGTCTACTCAGTTAATAATGGAATAGGAACTCAAAACAACTAGGTATTCTGTAGGGTGAATATCTAGTTTTTACTTCCAGTGACCTTCTTCTGTGCCTGCAGCACCTTTGTGGGCTTTCAGGAACCATGGGTGCAATGACTAGAGGGCACAGCCTGAGAGGTTAAGATCAGATTTCCAGTCCTCATCAGGTTACAGAGCCACAGGTAGTTCAAGTGAGAAAATAAAAAGCATTGCATCTATCAGTGTAGAACAACTGATCCCAAGAATATTTTGAGTGCTAGGACAAAAGTTTCCCCATATATAAAAGGATTCCTCAGTCCTTACCATGACTGCTAGTTGTTGAAATCAGATCCTTGGGTTTCATTCCGTAACCTGGGCTAAAACTGACTACCCTACTGGCTGAAACATATCTAGGTTTATGACAGCCAAGGCTCAGGGCTAAGAATTTTTTTTAAATTACAAAAAATAGGGTGACTCTTAAATCCTTTTGTCTGGCATTTCTGACATCTTATTTTCCCTCACACCTCCCTTACCTGTGTGGAACATCTGAAAAGTGTGAGCAGGTTTGAAAGCCCAGGAGCATCCTGGTTCTAACACTGGCACTGCAGAGGGGCCCACCCACCCCAGTGCAAACACAGGGGCCACGGGTGGGAGGGTGGGGCGACTCTGTGACCCAGTCCCTGACCTGAACCCCATGGAAGAAAATGCTTTGCTAATGGCTCATTCCCCAAGGCAGCACTGGTCTTACCTGAGGGCACTGCTAGGGCAGAAATCAATGTCAAAAAACACAGAACACTGCTCTGTTAATGAGGGAAACTTAAGTAATTGGCAATTAGTCTGCTTCTGATAGTTAAGTTTTAACCAGAAACAACTAGACTTTATATCATCATAGCTTTTCTAGCCTGGATGGATGAATAAATAACTAGGGAGAAAGAGCAGGTCACACAGCTAGCAGGGGCCAGCGCTGATGATTTTGACTAACGCAGTAATGCTAAGGCTTATAATTCTTCAAGGGCTCAATGAAAAGGCATGAAAAAGAGTGAATTGTTTTAGCATCCAGTTGTCCCTGCATTCTGTCGACACAAATCTGTTTCCTAGAGACTCTGCCTGTGATCACCATTTCTTACAATCTCAGTGTGTCTGATATTTAACACTGTTAAAAACCCAAACCCCGTTTACAAACTGCTGTTGTGAATGGGTAACCCTTTGCTGGGAAATCTGTGCTTCTGTTGAGCTGTAGCATACATGCTGTCAATGTGCCTGTATGTATTAAAATGTCTTCTGTACATTGGAAGCCACTGTCCTTTCTTTGTCAGCCAAGTGTGTGTGTGTAATCGTTTCCCTGTGGGTTCCCAAAGTCACCTGTTCGCATTTCCATTTCCTGCTGGGAGGAATGTCCTTCACCAGAGACAAGGCGGTATTAGAGATGATGTTTCAGAACCATGAAAAGTTAGAGATGATGTTCTAGAACTATGAGATGCAGCACAATCCAGCTAATCCACATGTGTAGAAACTGAGAACCTGACCCCTCCTGCAGTTACCTAAGGAAGCACAGCCCAGGACTCTGGATTTTGCCTTTCACTATGATCTTAAGGCCGTGGACAGTTCAGGCACCTATTTTTTCAGCACTCTGTCTTCCTACCCACCAATATCTTTGTCCTGTCCTATTCTACATATCCAAGCAGCAGGTGGATGTTCCAAGCCCAGAACCCAGGACAGGAAGGTAACCAACAGCTCTAAACTCTTGCAGGTAGAGGCAACTTCTGCCTTGGGGAGGATCAAGAGGTCTTCCAGTCATCTCTCTGACTGACAATAGCCTAGCAGCCACAGGCTAGCTGGTTCCTGGGACAGGATCTTGTTAAAGTCTTGTGGGCTCTGTTCAGGTCTCGGGAAGCATCCGGTCACCTTTTCGGTGTCCGCTGAGCACAGGGCAGGATCTAGACTTCTTTCCATTCTGAGGAATGCCTGTCTTAAGGACACGACCTCATTTCTGCAGGCTGCTGTGGCCCTCTCATTCCATTTCCTGCTCATTTCCTTCCTCCTTGTGAGAGCCTGATGGTAGTAAAGTTGATATCAGAAAGTTCTCTGAAGCCAGAGGGACCTTGTTATTCCTAGTCAGGGTTCTCATTCCCCACATGGTTGATGTGACTCAGCCCTAATAGCTCCAGCCTGCAGAGGTGTGAAAGTCAATGTGTGAACTGCATCAACTTAAAACCAAAAACTGCTTCATCCCTTTTAGAACTCTGCAGGCTGAGCTCATTTTAAGCACTAATCCTGCTCTTGACACCTAGGCTAATCCTAAGGAGAGCTCCATTCTGCCATGACCATGAACAGGGAGAGGTGTTTCACCCGTCTTGAGTTCAACCCACAAAACAGGATTGTGGGCAAAAGCTTGTTAATCATGAAGCCTTGCACGTCACAATGAAATAACTCCTTATATGCACAGAGGAACTTCTGATGTGGTTTCTGAGGTTCTGTGTTAAAGGTTATCATCACTCTGAGCTCCTGTCCTGAAGACACTGCTCTGCCAAACCAAGGTGGGGGTGACCATCACACACCAAATTCACCAGGAACTACCATGCCCTGATCCCCTGCCCCACCTACCCCAATCTACACAGATACTGTGTCCTGCAGCTTGAGAATGGTGCCATGGCTACCTCCTTTTTTACCTAGACTCCATGCCCTCCTCTTCTGGAATCACAAACTGATTTTCTTTGAGTCATTGAGGGTCCACGTGGTTTGGGTGGCTCCGAGCCGGTGTGTTACCAGGTGTGGCCAATCCCA
Source organism: Odocoileus virginianus (assembly GCF_023699985.2). Lineage (NCBI taxonomy): Eukaryota > Metazoa > Chordata > Mammalia > Artiodactyla > Cervidae > Odocoileus > Odocoileus virginianus. The sequence goes on from NC_069676.1 coordinate 54,948,686, forward strand.
GGATTTCGCAAACAGTGCCAACTACATAGGAGTATGTGACCAAGCCGGAACAATCAAAATCAGCCTCCTTGGCCAGGAACTATCCAAGGATCCCTCCACCCCACTCCCGCACCCAGAAATCGCTAATCAAGTAAAGTGCAAACTTAGAGGTGCTGATGGCCAGTTTTGCTCCTAAGTGGAATGAGCTTTCCTAAGAATGAAGCACTTGCTAAAGGCAAACAGGGCTAAGAGATGGAGAGAAACAATGTTCTAGATGCAGCTATGCTTCGGTCTACCCAAGTCTATCCCTGAAGTTTTCAGTTATACTAGACTTAAAAAAAAAATCTTTTTCAAAAAGTTTTCTTACTAGGCATCTAACATTTGCAATTAAAAATGCCCTACATAAGTTCTAATTGGATCCAGGACTGTTTCCCAAAAAGGGTTTAGTGTAACAGGTCTGGTGGAATGCAATATGATACAGAAGGGTTCAGAACCATGAGTTCAATAACTTGAAATATACAAAATTTCTCAGCCTTTAACTTGACAACAATGCTTTAAATCTCTCCAATTATTACAGTATACACATTAGATTCCTTAGGAACAGTGTGCTAAAGAATATACTTTGGCACATGCTTAGTTTTTCTCCAAGTCCAGGTTTTAGAAGTAGAGGAAATGCTTCAGGGGAATGGCAAAAAAACAAAAGAGAATAAAACAAACCTTTCAGGATCTGTTCTGAACTCAGCTAGGTTTATCCCAATTGGCAATGCCTTTATATTATTGCTGAATTTGATGACCCATTAAAAAATTTTAGTTATTCCCCAATGTTTCAATAAGTCATTTAACTCTGTGGCCAGAACAAAACTCATGTGCAACTGAAAAGAGAAACTTCAGATTTCTCAGGGTAACGGTTTACATCAGACATGTCCCTCTTACTAACCGCGTCACTTCTCTTAAGAAGTTGTCACACTTCAGGTAGATAGGAACGACACACACGGAAGAAGGCTGGACAACGACGGCTGTGATTTCAGAGTTATTTTAATAACCAGGTTTACATTAACAGTCACTTGATGAACTTTTTTTTTTTTTCCTTAATCTCAGCTAAACTCAAAACACAGTTTTCTTCACGGTTCAAAGCAAACAGCTCTCAGCGTTCCAGAGCTGCTTCACAGCTACCACAGGTCACAGGGAGAGTCACTGTCTGTTCAGAGTCACAGACACAGAACTGAACACCCACACACCATTTCCAAAGGGGGAACTCACAAGGGATGCTGGCTGCCTGGGACAGCCCACGTGGACACGGGGACTCGAGCTGGAGGTTCCAGGGGAGGAGGTCTGGGAAGCTTGGGCCAAGAAGCTGTTGGGAAGATTTCTCACGGGGCAGGCTTGGGATGGACGCCTTTGGGGCAGAACATGACTCTTTGTGTGGAGTCACAAAAGAAAAGGCCAGAGGATGATTGGACTTTGAAGAAATGCACTTTTGGGATAACTACAGCCCTGCTCTTTAGAAAACTTGAAGGAAATATCTCTAGTAGGGGGGGTAGCTGATTTATCTAATACCTTCTCAATTACCAAAGATGGCGGCCCTCCCAGAAAGAAGCCCAGATAATTGTCATCCCCTCTTAGAGAGGGGCCAGGTCAAGAGATGAGAGAGCCAAAGAAAGCTTGGAGGAGACGAGGACCCAACATGCCCTCCCACCCTCAGATGAGAGGCCAGGGAATTCTGAGAGGGCTGTGGCTCACCGCCACATTCTCTTCCTAAACCCTTTGGACAGGGCTCTTTGATGGGTCTCATGGAATACAGGGCACATTCGAATACAAATTTTAACTTAAGTAACAAGGAACCAGAACTCAACGTCAACAATATACTGGGGGTTTTCTTGGAATTCTCAGAAATTTCTGTGCTTGGAAAGTTACTAATACTAAAGGAAGACAGGGAGACTTCCTCAGTTAAGTTGCCCATCACGAATGCATATAGGGGTTGTTCCTTCAGCAAAAACAAAACAAAAACAAACTTGTGCAGACTGTAAAGTTCTGGCTCAGTGTTTCATTCAGAAGTCCTAAGTGCAGCCAATTTGGCCGTGAAAGATTTATTCTTCAGAGCACAGCGATGTCGTGGGGAGGCTGAGCTGGACTCGGGGATTGGGTAAAGAGCAGCAGACGGCACACAAGAGGATGCCTGGACTAGTCATTTGTGTCTCTTCCTCCATCTGGTGGTCGTGGCTGGTACTGCAATGTACTTTAAAGCACAGCACAGCCCAGCCAATGAGGTATATGTGAAAGCTTCTGATCGGACTAGCTCCCTCTGCCTGCAAAACTGTCATTCTGAGTTCGACCAAAGGCCCCCAAATCTGAGTATATAAATCAAGAGCTGCAACCTCCCCTTCGCTTAAGTTTCTCTTACGATAAAGGCACCATGAAAAAGCCTTAAAAACAGCAAGACTCCTTTTATGAAAGGAAACATCTTTTTTTATGATTAGAACAGAAAAGTACATTGCTAGGGAAATCCTCTTCCTTGGCTATTTCCAAACTCCTTTTTAGCCATGTACCCCCTTTTCTCTGGTCTTCAACTTACTAAAACCTGCAGAGATAATGGCTTCTCCTAAGCACTTGAAAGGTGTTTGCTCTTTTCTTGAAAGTACTTAGTTCACGGGGTTGCAGGACCTACTGGCTGGATCCCCTGAGCACAGAAGTCTGATACCAGGTTGAATATGTTTTCCCTGCAATATGGACCTCAGCAGGATCACAGAACTTGCTCCAAAACGGAATTTTCAGAAGTGGAACGGTAGGGAATTGGACATTCAGGTCTGACCGACAAGGCAGATGCTAACACTATGCTAATTTCCTTTATGTGTCATGTCATTTCCACTCACTGGGAGACTCTGGTACTGAAACAAAAAGTTCCCCCACAGGATATGCTAAGTGAAAGGGCAAGAGATGGCTCAGAACTGACAAACAGAACCGCGGCAACAGAACATGTTCCTTTCGCTTCAGACTGCCTTTCTCACAACCCTGCTGCCTCCTGTATGAGCCGAGATTCACTATTAGTAATGAAAGTTAGGGAACACCTAAGAAAACAAATTTCCAACAATAACCAAAAAAAAAAAAAATCATATTCAATCGAGGATGCCTGGATCTTAGGAGAACAAGAGAATCACTCACCCCTGGCAAGGGAAGTCCATCTCAGCTCCAGTCCTAACTTGAGAAGCCGCCTGCTTGTCTCCATTTGCCATGAGCTTGAGAGGTGATCACCAGGTGTTTAGAGGGCCTTGTTATTTAAGTGTGGCCGCCCTCCCCCCAGGGCCGGAGCTGTGCTCCCAGCTGCTGCCTTTTAAGAGCACCAAAGAGGCAGGGAGGGCAAGAGGAAGAGAAAGGTCATTGCTTCTCTCTCCTCTTAGTTCCCAGCCCAGGAAAGAGAATTTGAAAGCAACACTGAGAAAGAAGCCTGATCAAACACTGGCACGACCAAAAAGGTGGAAGCAATGGTTGGGTTCTGGTGTTTTAATAAAATGTTCCAAGGGATAAAATCTACTAGGAGAGGACATGACAGAGTCCCGAACCAGAAGATCGCTTTCCTTGTCTGCGGACCCCAAGAGCCGATGGTGGAGTACCGGCTGCCCCGAGCGGCCATCTTTCGTGGAAATTAACATACTTCCTCAACACAATACACAAGACCCGCTATGCTCACCCACCCGCCTCCCCCGTCCACACCCTACCCCAGCCCCTCTGAGCCCTCCGCCTTGCTCTGGGTTCGCACCACCCACTCACCCCAAATAACCGGCGTCCCTTTTGTTCATTTTCCTGCCGTCCCCGCTCGTCTGTCCCCTTGTCGTAAGATGCAGCACTACACACGCTCTCAACACTATATAGCAGACGCTTTGCCTTAGTGGCCTGATTGCATGCATGTAAATGGGGGAGGGGCGTCAAACAAATCCAGGCTATGCATCAACAGAAATCAAAGCAATATTCGTAAAGCTAGGCAAGCGAGCGTTAACATTGGAGAAACATAAGGCTTGAGGCTTATTGATTCTTTAGATCGAAACTGTTTGGATTCGCTTTCCTTCTTAAATATTGGTGTACCATTTTGGCTTCAAAAGAATCTCTTCTTGCTTCTGCCCCTCTCTTTGGGGGAGGGGTCGCTTAACTCAGGGATGTGATGTTAGAACGCCCTCCAGGGGGCGCTACGATGCGCTTGCTGGCCGAGCGGACCCCCTCATCCACTTGGGTGCCTGCAGGTGACAATAAGTTCCCAGGGAATAAAAAGGGAGGTGGGGGTGTGGACAAGAGAGAAAATTGATTAATTTGAAGAGCGTTAAGATATTAAATGCCCTCCTCATCTCCCAAGAAACTTCCATTTCAGTCTGTCAGGTAGTCCAGACTTTCCATACCCACTCTCCTGAAAACAACCCTTTGCAGGAGAAGCCAGATTCTTATTGGATTTCATCGGACCCAATGCATCATAACAATGACAGTAAAAAGAACAACGGGAGTGATATGGAAAACAGCTGCTCATGTGCACTGTGATAAGCAACTCTGAAGTGCTTCTCAGATCATCTCATTCAGTCCTCATCACGATCCTGGAGGGAGGTACTGTTATTACCCCATTTTACAGAGGAGGCGACTGAGGCTGTGAGAGGTCAGGCAACTTGCCTGCGAGGGTCTCACCACAACTTGGAGTGGTGATGGTCTGACCTAGGGATACAGCTGAAATGAACCACTGATACATACTCCTTTTCAGAAAGGAGCCAAAAAAAAAAAAAAAAAAAGCTTAGGCATGACAGAAGTCAGGGTGCAATGAAAAATGGCAAAAACACTGAAAAATTTCAGCAACTAGCATATGTGATCTCTGATACTGTCACCTCAAGATGTAGGACTCTTCCTCTGTCTTCCTCCCCTCTGGCACCCTTGTATCTTCTTCTCCCTGTCTTCCCATTTCTCCCACTTCTTCCCCCACAGTCACTGTCCCTCTAAGACATGTGTCTTTTTCTTATTATCTCACTTCCTTCACTTGAAAGTTTTCATCAGAGAGATGCAAATCTACACTTACTGTTCCATCTACACTACTGGTTATGGAGCAGTTGAACACATTTTCTAAGAATATCAGCGAGTTCTTAAAGATTTATGATATAGCTAAGCCATGGTAAATGTTCAATTAGTGGCAGCTGTTGCTAGCATTATTACTAGGACAAGGAAGGGAAGAAGATAAATAAAATCCTAGGCTGGAAGAAGCTATTGGAATTTGAGCATAAAAATGATCTATTAACCTGGGCAATGGAAACAAAATATACTGCGGAGCTTACCCAGTCTAAGGCAGAAAATCATACCCATAAGGAAACCACCCCGTCCCGCCCCGCCCTCGCCCCATCCCCAGCAGGTGTGATCTCGAAGCAGAACTGGTCATCTTTTAATCCTGATGTTCTGTCTGGCTGAACCTTGGCTTCCTTTCCCACCAGGATTTCTCTTTGGCTCAGCAAACCATCAACTTGTCCAACTCACCTGACAGGCTAAATCCGGACTGATGCAGGTTCCTCACCGGCGGGTTGGGCCGCGTGGGAGAGCCCCGGGTGGAGCCGGCGGGGGTGCCCGCCTTGGGCGTGGTGGTCAGGTCAAACACCGGCCCGTCGTACATGCCCCTGGGCACGGCGTGCAGGTCCGCCATCTGCAGCAGAGACAGAAGGTACCCTTTAGTCCCTCAACAGTGAAGGCTCTGCTCCAGGCAGCACAGATGAGGCAGCGAACCAAGTGTGTGTGGTGAGAGCTAGAAAATAATCATGGCATTTTTCAATACTAGGGATGCAGTGTGCAACATGATAAAGGTATTTCACACTGCTGTCCATTAAAAATCAAAGTCATTACAAATGTAAATCCTAAGAGTTCTCATCACAAGGAAAATGTTTTCTCTATTCCTTTGTATCTATATGAGATGATGGTGTTCACTAAACTTAGTGTGGGAATCATTCCATGTAAGTCAAATCATTATGCTGTACAGCTCAAACTTATGTTTGTGCTGCATGTCAAAGATATCTCAATGAAACGGGAAAAATGAAAAGGTTATTTTAAGGAAAAGAGAAGCAGTATAAAACAAAGTGGGTGTTGTGACAGTGACCATGGAGGTGGCGGGTGAAGGCCTTTCTGAATAGAGGAGCTTCCAGCTGAAGGTTCAGAGGGGCTCGTGTGGGTCCTTAGAGGGAGGAGGCTGGGGAGGCAGAGTGGTGACCCGGATGGCAGAGTTCTCAGCAGAGGAAACCGAATGTGCAAACATTACTGAAGAGAAGAACAACCTGGGTGGCGGAGCAGAGCGGGTGGGAAGGGCAGCAGTTTGAGATGCGGTCCTGAGTGCTGGCAGGGATGTGACCCTGTGGGAGCTTCGTCGTCATGCTCCTCAGCACAGATCAGAACCGGCAGCTCCAGATGAGCGTCCTCACTCAGGGGGTCTGACCCACTGGCCTCTGGCTGGGGCTGTGCGCTTGCCCGGGGACCGTGGAGCCCGCCAGCAACATCACCCAGCTGCAGGCTCTGTGCCAGGCATGGTGTGACCCGGCCTCATGGTTTCACATGGAACAGAGTGCCTCGCCCAAAGGCGTTCTCGTCTATTATGCAGACACTGCAAGATCACCCAAGGCAGCATAACAACTGGCATGCAACCTTCACCTATTTCTCATCATGGGCCAGAGGCGAGGCAACGAGGGCAGGACACCAGAGAGCCTGACGGCACATCGTAAGACTCCAAGGAAGTCAGCCAAAAAGCCGTCCCTCTCCTCTGTCGTGACGCAGGTGCAGGTGCAGAGGCAGAGCTCACCAAACTTGCAGATGCTCAGGATTCAGGTGAGAATCATGTGTACATGTGTACTCCTTCAAAACCTCGACCAGTAACTGTACTTCATCAACATTTCTTGGGGTCCAGAGGCAAAGGTACATTCATGGAAATACAAAGCTGATATATAGGACGTTTGAGTGTCCTTCTCTTTTCTGTTAGACCAGAACTGGAGTGTGGAGTTCTACTCCAGGCTACCTACCTTCAAAACGATCACCCGTAAAGATAGAAGGATGGGAAAGGGCCTTAGAGCACTGTCATGCATGAACAGTGGAAGGCGGCAGGGATGTTTAGAATGAAGGGCAGATGACTTTGGGAACACAGAGATGCTCAGAGGTGGGTTCAGTTCATTCTGTGCAGGTGCCAGGGGCAGAACTGTGCTGTGTGTTGGCTTCAGGGAGGCAGACTTGAGCCCAGCAGGCTCCTGTGGAGGCTACGGATAAGGCTGCTGCCACCCGTGGGGCTCTGGACAAAATGGATTCTCTCTGGCTTCTACTCAATGACTGCCTCAGGAACTCTGTGTCTGAAATTAGAAGGAACTCCCCAAATCTGAGCTCAATAACTGGACAACTAAGATCATGCTGGGGCTATCTGCACAAAAGTAGCTAGCTTCGCAGAATTCTGAATAATTTATTTCAATATATGCTTATATCTCCATCATAATTCTAGAATCCTCTGCTTTTGCTTTTATAACTGGTTGGATTATCGGTTTACCCTCCAATAAAACATTACATGTGAAAACAAAAGCAGGAAAAAAAAGAAATCGGTTCTCACAGACAAGGCTGGCCAGCTGCCTCATGAGATGGGCAGGCCCATGGTGCTGCAAACGTCCACACGAGGCTAGATCTAAGAGTCTCGCTTACTATACTCAGTGGCGTCTAGGATTTGGGTGGGACACGGACATACTGAGTTTCTGAGAGCTTCTCTCTAATGATACCACGAAGGGCCTTATTTTCTGTCCCCAGTGCTGACAACAGGAAGCTTTCACTAGACTGGCACCCAAGAACTGCCCTCAGATGAAGACAGCCACTTGGCCCAAAGCCTCACCCTCTGCCTGGCACCAGGGTGGGAGGGGGAGGGAGCAAAGGGAGTGATTATAAGGCCCAGACCGCTTTCACAGACCGGTCCAGCTGAGGCCTTGGTTATAGCTGCATCCCGGCATCCCTGTCCTGTCCCGCTTTGTTCACGCTGTCACAAAGCGTGAACCTGAAAGCGATGCAGCCTCCCTCTCAGAGCCTGTTTTCCAGGCCATGGGCTCTGCAGGTAGACTGGAGACCCCTGCGTGGGTCCAGGCACTGAAGTGAATATGGCTCCAGCCTGGCCCACACTGATTTACAGACTGAGCCCCTGCCTCCTCCTCCCCCACCATCCTCGTGTGCACAGATGACTATATCCCTTTGACGAGGCAAGGTCGTCAGGACTAGGGCTCAAATTCCACAATCCCCGAGCTGGTCAAACCCTGCTTTGAGGAGCGCTAAGGCTTCCCTACAGGAAGGTGACCTGGAGGATGGTGCGGGGATAGGAGAGGGCACCTATCCCCCCAAGGGATGCTCACCCCTCAGGCATCAACCAGAGCTACTATGTCTGTAATGTGTAGGGAGGCAGGCAGGTAGGTAGACATATATATAAACATGTACACAGGAGTGTATCTAGCTACCTATTTATCTGTGAAATCAGGGGCATAAGTAAGATTTTATTTGAACTACAGAACTTGCTAAGAGAGTTATAAACATTTGCCCTGATGGATGGTTCAACACCAGGTAGACACAAGATGAGACAAGGAGGGGTGGGCGTGGTCTGCTGGTTCTTGTTGTAAGTCTTAAAGAGTAAATTATTTCTTAAAAATATATACAGACTTTATTTTGAATTATTAAAATATTTCAATGCTACTTTGAGAAAAAGCACTCTAAAGATGAGGAGAAATCATTGGAAAAAAGCTTTCTTTAGCTAAGAACGTTTTTGAAACTCCCTTTTATAAACTGGATTACAGTCCATTAAATCCGTGCATTTGTTCTTTGGGAAAGAGACCCTTGCTGTGAATCTCTGGGAGGATCTAGAGCACACAGACCCCTCCCCATCTAGTGGTTCCTACACCTGTGCTGAGTGGGTCACAGAGCCCTTTCCCATCACCTCTGGGCTCCACCTGCTTCTCACCTTCCTCCGCGCTTTAATGCGCTTGTAGACGTAGTCCGAGAAGGGGCTGCAGGGGATGAAGCGGCCAGCCCCCTGGGTCACGTGCAGGTTGCCATCTTCCAGCATGATCTTGCCCTGGCAGATGACCACCAGAGGAGCCCCGCGCAGCTCCATGCCTTCGAAGATGTTGTATTCTGCAGCCTAGAGACAGGGGCGAGGGGCAAAGCCTTGGTTATGGGTATAGTGAGGAGAGAAAGAGAAACACAGTTCTCCTGGCCTTGGGATCCCGCCTTCAGCATCCCTAGGAACTGATTCAACAGGTAAGCTGGAAACAGCTTACAAACCGCCTGCAACCTTTCAGTGGGCAGAGACCTCAGGAGACAGATGCTTGCTGAGAGTGGGCTTCCTGGTGAAGAGAAGCATCCCATCTTTTGTAAGGTCCTCACATGGAAGTAAATTTTTGTCACTGGCAGGGTTCAAGAGAAAGTGAGTAACTGACAGCAATGGTGTATATGCTGTCTTGCACTGGGTGGAAGGGTTATACAACCTTTATGTCCCCACTAGCTCAAAATTCAATGCGATTTGACACAATGCTTAAGCAAAGGCCACTACCACCCAAAACGGGCTTTTCCCCTACCTTCCTCATTTATTCAGTAAGTACAAGGCACTGTTGCAAAGTGGTTAAGGATCTCGGTTTATTTTTTTTATTTTTATTTTTTTTAGGATCTCGGTTTGGAGTCAAGTTATCTGGGTTTGAATCCTAGCTTCACATTTACTTGCGGCATTATTTCATCTCTCTGTATCTCTCCTTCCTTATCTATAAAGTGGAGATAATAAAGCGTGCCACCTGGACAAGAGTGTTACAAAAATTCAACAAATTAAAAACACAGTGCCTGAAACATAAGTGCTTGAAAATACATTTTCCTAACAAATATTTTTATGCCCCATTCTGTCAGGTAGTGGTGGTGCTATGTCACGTCTGTCTCTTGCGACCCCATGGACTGTAGCCCGCCAGGCTCCTCTGTCCATGGGATTCTCCAGGCAAGATACTGGAGTGGGTTGCCATGTCCTTCTCCAGGGGAATCTTCCCGACCCAGGGATCAAATCCACATCTCTGCATCGCAAGAGGATTCTTATCCACTGAGCCACACGGGTACTAGGCTTTAACTATGATCTTTCACGTGAAATTCCTCATGAGGAGGTTATCAGAGCTATTGACTAATTTTTTTCTTGTTCTTTCTCCTTCTGGGCACCAGGTACCGTTGCACTGCTGGCCCTCCTGGAGTGAGGTATGCCCACAGGCCTGGCTTTGGCCAGCGCGGGGGGAGAGGAAGTGAGGTCCTGGGAAAGATTTCAGGGCCCCATCCTGGTCCCCGGGCTCAGCAGTCATATAGCGGAGGTAGAGAGAGTGCCTATACAGGCCCCTGTCCTCAGTGACTGTGATGGGCAGAGCCCCGCTTCACTGCCCACCCATTTTGCAAAGCAGGAGTGAGAAATAAACTGCTGAGGTTTTATATCCCTGGGAATCCAGGATGATTGGTTATTGCAACACATCCTCGCCCGATTACCCTGGCTCACCACAAACTCACATCTCTCCTGTCCCTGTTCCCCACCCATGTTCCCACCTCTGCTCCACGCCCATCCACTCAGGCCGTACCGACTGGTGGTTCTTGGCAGAGACGATCTTGACAGCATCTGGATCCCAGATCACCAGGTCGCTGTCAGAGCCCACGGATATTCTTCCCTTGCGAGGATACAGATTGAAAATCTTGGCAGCATTTGTGCTTGTCACGGCCACAAACTGGTTTTCATCCATTTTCCCTGTGGCCTGTAAAAATACACACACACAAAATGGTCCCTCCAGGGCTTCTGAGTTCAGAACAGGGTGACCACAGTTCAGTTCAGTTTAGTTACTCAGTTGTGTCTGACTCTTTGTGAACCCAAGGACTGCAGCAAGCCAGGCATCCCTGTCCATCACCAACTCCCAGAGTCTACTCAAACTCATGTCCATTGAGTCAGTGATGCCATCCAACCATCTCATCCTCTGTCGCCCCCTTCTCCTCCTGCCCTCAATCTTTCCCAGCATCAGGGTCTTCTCAAATGAGTTAGCTCTTCGCATCAGGTGGCCAAAGTATTGGAGTTTCAGCTTCAACATCAGTCCCTCCAATGATTCTATAGCCCACTGGGTGAGCTTAGGCCCAGAAATACAAAGAGGGGCTTCAGAAGTGGTGAGCACAGAAGTCCACCCAGCTACAGAATCAGCTGTAGCTCTGGACTGTCACGATCACTCAGACAAAATGGACAAATGCATGGCTGTGTGGCTTAGGATGGAATTTACTGCTCTGGAAGTATGCATGTTTTTTCCAGATATATACATACATTTACTTACTTATTTATCCCTTCTAACTCCAAAAGGGACTATAGAGATTTCAAAGTAAAAGCAAATATAACTGTGAGCCCATAGTTTAGATATTTCTATTTGCATAGGCACCCAATAAATATGAAAGAACCTTGCCCAAATGAAAACAATGGTTATCCCGGGGTTGTGGAATTCTGAGTGATTTTTTTTTTTATGTGTGAACTTTTCTATGGTTTCCAAGTGTTCTTTATTCAGCAGGTATCATGTGAGTAATTTTAAGATATGTATTACCTTTTAGCAGTTCCAGATAGTGCCAAAATAAATATACATACACATACACTCATAAATACATAACAATGTAAGAAAAGATGAAAAAAAACTAAGTTTATATGAGAAGAGACAAAAATATTTATACTTTCCCCCCTTTCAAAACAGGAAGTTTGGGTAAGGAAAGAAGAATTTAGTTTAAAATCTAGTTTTGACCTTCCTGGGAACCAAGAGGGGGAAAAAAAAAAAAAGGAAACTTGGACTACATGGTGTAGATGTGTATTTTATTTGGCTCTGAAATGAGTGTCTAGGATTTTTAAAATAAAACAGAGGGAAGTGATCAACTTAATAATGAGTTTTATAAAGGTTAGTCAAAGCTTAGGAAGTGACTTCATTTGCATGGCTGTTTTTTGTCAGCTTCTGTGATGTTAACAAGGAAAGTAAAACCACACCACTTTGCCAGAAGCCTCTGACAATTACCTGTACAGTCTGGATGACCACACAGCCCAGTGCAGGGCGTCCTTGGTGAGCAAATGACCTGAGTCTTGGTCATAGACCCCTTGCCTATCATGTCAAAGGATTATAGCCAATACTTTATTCGTACCATCAGATGAAGGATGTGTTTCTGGTTCATGTGCATGCATGCTAAGTTGCTTCAGTCATCTCTGACTCTTTGTGACCCTATGGACTGTAGCTCACCAGGCTCTTCTGTCCATGGGATTCTCCAGGTGAGAATACTGGAGTGGGTTGCCATGATGTTCTCCAGGGGATCCTCCCAACCCAGGGATCGAACCCGCATCTCTTAAGTCTCCTGCATTGACAGGCAGATTCTTTACCACTAGCACCACCTGATTCATAGTCCTTCACAATCTAGGAGGCCTTCTCAGAACCCAGCCCTCGGGCTTCATCACTCTAGAAGGGACATTCACAAACCACCTGGTTCCAGAGATACCTGGGCAGGTATGAGGCCTCATCTGCACACCCAGCGCCCCCAGGGATGAAGAGGAGCAAGGAACAGGACACTCTGATCTGGCCTCAGCTGCCCTCCTGTGACCTCCATCCTTACCACAGCTTTGTCCCAGATGACAGACATGCGCTCCTCCACACCATTGGTGCCCTCGGGAATGGCTGTGAAGTTGTCCTTCCCGATGGCTTTCTGGGCAGTGCTGAAGGTGCAGTGGGCACTCCCAGAGAGCTGCAGGTCTCCACTGGCCGAGGAAAAAGTTCCATGTGAACAAGGAGATTAGAGGCACCCCAGGGGCCCAGAAACAAGAGTCTAGGGTAAGGCTGTGGAGTGCTATGCATTGAGTTTGGAATCTTTCCCCTCCCTCTTGCCAACTGTGAACTTGGGTGATTTCTTCCCCTCCCCAGGACTCAGTTACCCCATCTGGGAAATGAGGGGAGTGGATTAGATCACTTCTTATGTAGCAGAAGTGATGGGATGAATGATGGGACGTATCCATAGAGGGCAGCAGCAAATGACTCTCCCTATGATTTTGGTTCGGTGCTCATCATGACCAGCATTAAAACTAGGGAAGTGATTTTTTGTCTCCTGGACCTTCAATTGCTCAATCTGTAAAATAGTGATGATAGCTCCTCACTCAGGGTGATGTTTGTTGTAAGGAACAATGAGATCACATGTGTAATCTCACCCTAGTGCTTGGCATACAATATGTATTAACTGCTATTACCATTACTAAAATGATTACTGGAATATCTTTTAAACTACAATGGTGGAGAGCCCACTGTCTGTGCTTAGCACTGCAGGGGAATTCCTGATGTGCTTTTCTCAAAGGAGACTCGTCTAGCTGATGGATGGGCGGCCCTGGTCCTCATTCCACTGGCCCCAAGACGTCTCCACACAACACCCACTGCTTGTCATTCTGCACCAACCTGGCCAGCAAGGAGTTGATGTAGTCTGGAGTGGTCGGGTCAGGACTCAGAGGTGGAGATGTCACAAATGCAGCCGCCTTGGCCCAGTTCTTGCTCCAGTAATGGGTCCCATCCGTGCCCAGGCTGGCAGTGATGGGCTCACCAAAGACCACGTTTCCTGGAAGGGGTGGGTGAGAGGCAATAGGTTTGCATAATGTATGTGTTGCCCTGGGACAGGCTTAGATAATCATGGCCCCTACTCAGCCTTCTCAAGGATGTGGCTCTGAGTCAAGCAGGTAGGATTCAAGTGCATATTCCCAGCTTTTCTAAGCCTTTACTTTTCTATCTTCTAAATGGGAACAATTTTGTATTTGGTAGAAGCCACTAGTTGCAAGATGCAGCATGCATTCATGCTCAGTGGCTCAGTCATGCCCAACTCTTTGAGACGCCATGAACTGTAGCCCACCAGGCTCCTCTGTCAGTGGGATTTTCCAGGCAAGAAAATGAGTGGATTGCCATTTCCTTCTCCAGGGAAATCTTTCTGATTCAGGGATCGAACATTGCCTGCATTAGCAGGCAGATTCTTTACCACTGAGCCACCTGGGAAGCCTCGTAAGATGCAGCATTTATTCTCAAATTTTGAGATAAATTTAAAATTTGAAGCAAAAGAAAAAGTATATACATTAACTGTTAAGATTCATCCTCATTTCAGAAATGTGAAAATGTGGAATAAATCGGTCCTGGAATTGATGATATAAGACAATGTCTACTTCCCAGACTTGTGAAAATGAAGGGTCTGGCATATACAGAGTGTCTGGCACTTGGGAGATGCTAAGGAAAAGTGATTTCTTTACACTTCGTACTCCTTTCCAGTGTAGAGTCCAAGCCCCATATGTGCCCACGTCATTGGAAACTGCTAGATTCTGCTGCTGCATGGACACGCTTAGGCTCCACAAAGTAACACCCATTCCCATGGATGACAGTCTCATGATCTTTTTTCCCATTATGTTTGTTACTCCTTAACCTATGGCAACAAAGGAATTTGCTCAAGGACACCCAACAACCTGGGACACAGCAAAGATGAGGCTGGCTTCTAGGACCTTGTTTTTGGAAAGAGGGGCTGAAATGCCCAAACCAAGAAGACAGGAGGAAGGATACTGGAACACACACTGACCTAAGCTGAGCTTCTTAAAGAAGGGATGGTGATACAGAAGGCAAATGCCATCTCATAGAGGGTGGGATGGTACCAAGTGTCTTTGTGCCAGATTCTCAGGCTAAAGATGCTGGTGCAGCCCTCGGCTTCTTTAAGTTTGGTCCTCCACCTTCCACATTCAGGTTCCCCACAAGATGGACATCTAAGAAGGCTCTATGGCCAAGACTACAGGTTTTGCCTAGGTTCAACTCCAATCAAATGATTTTGGTTGCCTGTATTGGGAAGAATTGTAAATATGCTCTGGTGTCACTAGAGAACACTCATGATTGACTTGCAATGTCTGCCACGTGCAAAATAAGAAAGCAATGGCAAAGATTCCTACAAGACAGTCCTGCTCCTTGGGATGGTAGTGAGAAGGATCCACACAGGACTAATGAGAATTTCAAGGGCTCTCCAAAAATATTTACCAAACTAAAGCAACAAAGAAATGAAGAAATGAAAAGCAAGCACTCAAATACTATTAAGAGGAATATGAACTTAAACATGGGTGCCTCTCCCTTTGGACTATCTTTAGATGGAGGACTAGAATAAGCAAAGATTGTAATTTACTACAACTAGATTTGGAGTCTAGCTCTCCCAGCTGGGAGATTCTGGACAAGATGGGCTTCAATTTCCTTATTGGAAAAATGGTGACAACAAATGCCAACTTCTCAGAGTCCTTCATGAGTTCTACATAACAATACATTAAAGTAGTGCTCTCAGGGCAAGGCATAGCATTGGTCCTCACTAAACTGAAATTCCTAATGTTGTTTCTGAGCAGCCAGGCAGACATGCTACAGAGCACTTGGGGATTAAACACCCTGGGGCTTAAATTCCTCTGGTCCAGAGGGAAGAATGAATTCTATCATGCTCTGTCTTCTCGTTCTGAATGCTCCTGTCTCTCCCTGAGGATGACAGTTCATGACATGTTTATTGGCTTCAATCTCAGCAGCCAGTCTTTCATCACTAAAGTGATGCCTTCCTTCCACCTTGGAGACCAAGCTGTACTAGTTCTCCCTGCTAGAGCCATGATCCAAAAGGCTAAGGGTGAAGAATTTTTCTACATGAAATTTAAAACAAGACTCAGCATACAGTTGAGACACCCTGTCTTTGAAGCCCCCAGGTCATCCAAGAATGGGTCCCAGGCTGGATGCAGCCACCAGCAGAAGGCACAAGAGGCTGAGGATGGTAGGTGGCCAGGGGGAGAGGTATGGGGGTGTCCTCCATGAACTTTTCTTTTCCTTTCTTTTTTTGGCTCCATGGCAGGTGGGATCTTAGTTCCCCAACCAGTGATATAACTTGTTCCCCTGCATTGGAAGCACAGTAGTCCCCACTACCAGGGATCCCTTCTCCTTTTTCCTTTTTTTCCCTTCTTGAAGACTGGGTAAGGAACACTGGACTGCTTTCCTGGTTCTGTCCCGAAGACTCATATCCAGCGGAGCAGCCATGCCGTATCATATGGAGACACTTAGAAGCCGAAAGAGAAACAGCAGGCTTCCTGTGAGCAGGGTAAGGCAGGCGGTGCCCAGAACTGGCCAGCTAGAAAGGCTGTCAGGGCAATGAGGAAGCTTCCCCTCCCAGAAGAAAAGGGTCTCCTCTGCCGGAAGACCGGGCAGCCACACACTCGGCCGTCAGTCAGCTGGGACTATTTTTATCCCCCTCAGACACTCACATGTGGAGTTTCACAGACCAGTTCTGAGTTTGGGAAATGAGTCGCTCATCGTGGGTCTCCCCACATGGCGGGCATGATCGTATAGCTGGGCCTAGGACACCCTCCCTTGCAACTAAACACAAACCCCTACGGCCGCTAGGTCTCAACCCACTCTGTTCACCGGTGGGCCCATTGAGGTGCCACTGATGACAACAGAGAGCAAGAAACCAAGCTCTGAAATGAAGATAAGCTTGAGCTTGGCACAAGGTGACCACAGGAAGCTAAGTTAACAGCCATGGAGGAAGGAAGCAGATATCAGCAGGTCTTGATCACAGAGCTTGGGGTCATGCCAGCCATATCGTAGCTGGATATGGTATGGAGACCTGCTCTGAAATAACCAGCGCTGACCTGCATGGCTCAGGGGGTGGGAACCCCTGCACTCCCTACCCTCAACCCCAGCCAATGACACCATCTCCGGAGCAGATACCGGTTCAGAGATGAACCCACGTCTGAAGCCAAGGCAATGGCAGTCTTCCTGGGGACTTTTGCTTGAGCTGTTGGAAAAGATATTCTCCACTCCTTCACCATGCCCCCACCAACTGGGGAGGACAACAGCACCTTTTAGCATTAATTCTTGTCACTGTTCATACTGAAGATAAAGCCAAAAGAGAAGAAAGCAGAGTCCAGAAAGGAGTAAGAGTGACAGAGCCATAATAGTGTTGTTTAAATCCCTTGATCCAGCCATGCCTAAAACACCTTCAGCTTCACCTTCAGTTTAAGTCCGTTTGGCTGGGATTCTGACTGCTGCACTCAATATAATCCTGACTAATATGTCCATTTATAAAGTTCAGATAATATGAACTGAAAGTGAAAGATCACAGGAGAAAAAAGATGTACCAACTCTCCAAAGAACAGATTCAAGCTGTATCATCTCAGGCAGATTACTTACCCTTCCTGAGTTTCAGTTTACTCATCTGCAAGTAGAAGAAACACTGAGATCCTGCCATCCATACAGGATACAGAAGGACTCAACGGGCTAATAAGGATGAAGGGCTTCCCAGAGAGCAAGGCAATGAGCCAAATAGGCACCGCTGATACAGGACAGCTGGGGGGAAGGAGCCACATGGCTCTTTAGGGGCTCTGAGATCTTTGGAGCCCAAATCACCTTTTTTCCTGGCTTGCGAGATGAGGTCGGCCGCACTCTTGCTCATGACCTTTGTGACGTAGAGAGGACAGTTGGTTTGGCTAGCAATGGTGATGGCACGGAACACAGCCTCAGCTTCCAGCTGCAAGAAACAATCCCTGGGAGTCAAAGGGAGCAGGACCATCTCCAAGCGCCACGCCCAGCCTCCACAGACTGAGAATGCAGTGCTGCACGGAGGTTACAAGCCTTGGGGACCCTGGACCTCCACACCCTGGATCCAAACCTCCTATCTGTGGCTTCCAACTCTGTCCCTTCACTGGGCATCTCAGAGCCCCGCCCCTCTCCTGGGAAGTGGAGATCAGGAGGGTGTGTAAGCAGGGGTTAGGTGAGAGCAGTGCCTGGACAGAGGGGGCACTGCATCATGGCCTCTTTTCTCCTCTTCCTGTGATTATCACAAGGGCCGCACATAATGGAAGCCTTTGCTCCCCAATCTGCCCAGGACAGAATCCCTGGGCAAAACATAACCCCAACAGCAGTATGTATAAATAACCAGTTAAGGCTGCCTGTGTGCATGCTAAGTTGCTTCAGTCATGTCCAAGTCTTTGCAACCCTATGGATTGTAGCCCGCAGGGCTCCTCTGTCCAAGGAATTCACTCCAGCCAAGAATACTGGAATGGGTTGCCATGCCTTCCTCCAGGGGATCTTCCTGATCCAGGGATCAAACCCATGTCTCTTACATCTCCTGCCTTGGCAGGTGGGTTCTTTACCACTAGCACCACCTGGGAAGCCCCCAGTGAAGGCTGCTGCTGCTGCTAAGTCGCTTCAGTCATGTCCAATTCTGTGCAACCCCATAGACGGCAACCTACCAGGCTCCCCCGTCCCTGGGATTCTCTAGGCAAGAACACTGGAGTGGGTTGCCATTTCCTTCTCCAAGGCATGAAGGTGAAAAGTGAAAGTGAAGTCGCTCAGTCAGGTCTGACTCAGCGACCCCATGGACTGCAGCCTACCAGGCTCCTCCGTCCATGGGATTTTCCAGGCAAGCATACTAGAGTGGGGTGCCACTGCCTTCTCCGCCAGTGAAGGCTACTAGATATTAAATCCTTTCCTGGATGGTCAGCAATGGGTCAGTTCTTGCAGGCATTTCTTATACTAATCATCCCCAGGCTTCTTAACTCCAAGATTTCCTTTATTACTGATCTCCTCCAGCCACCCTAATGTAGAAGTCATGTTTTTGAACATGCCAACCAACACAATTGACTGTAGTTAAGTAAGAAATAATGATTCTTCCCCTGTTCTATTAACAAAGCAGGATCTTAGAGCTTGGCCCCTTCTCATGAGTTGGGTACAAGTCCTGAGTCTGCCACTTAGAAGCTGGGTAACCTCAGGAATGTTACACAACCTCCCAAAGGCTCAGTTTCCTCGTCTGTGAAGTGGGGATAATAATAGGACCTGACATACAGAGCTATTGAGAGGACTAAAATAGTTCATCCTTGTAAGGCAATGAGCCCAATCCTGGAACAAGGCAAGTGTTCCCTGAAGGCTGGCTATTTGGCTGTATGGCTGATGACAGCTTCTGACCAGAGGGAGAGAGCCTGTATTACTACCGAAAACCCGAATTAAGTCCAATTCAGCCCAAAGCAGACATGCTGGCATTTTTCCTTTCAATTGGCCACAGTTTCTTTTTGGACAAATATGACACTCTGGTTAGCCATGCAGCCCAACACTTTTAAAAATATCAAAATAGCTTGCAGATAGACGCCTAATGTTTTTATAATGCAAACCAGTCACTGCCCTTGGTGGGTGCGGCTTAGCAAACAGACTCTAAGCACTTGGCTGGTGCAGCTAGCATCCTCCAGGCTGCTCTGTTCCACGTGGCAAGATCAAGATCCCGGAGCCCGGAGCACAAGTGACTGTGGCCACCTTCCTGAAGCACCCAGACATCACAGGAGCTATCTCTGAGCTTTGGCTTCAGCTCTCTGAACAGCATCACTCAAGATGCTCTCTAGGTGTGCTTTGACCTCAAGAGGGGCTGCTTCTCGTATGTCGAGGCCTCCTTCTTCGTGCCTATGCTGACCACTCCAGCTCCCCCACGACCACGGTCCCAGCCTTTTTGATCTCATCTGCCCCCCACCCACCCCTGCCACCCTGAGCACTGCAGGGTTTTCAGCACCTTGACAACACGACTATCTTTGGAAGGTTACATCACCCTCCAACTTCACCCACAAGGGCTTCCAGGGTTGTGGAGATCTATGGCTGAGAGGCTTTTTACTAAAAAGGAGACAGGAACAGGGAGGAAGGGTGGGATGGGGGGGGTTGGAAAAACAAACCAAGGAACAAAAATAGACTTTGCCCAGAAATCCCCTGGCTGCTGCTGTAGGAATCTGTCTTGCCAGCACATCTCCACAGTGACCAGCATTTAAGACAAGTTGCACAAACTGCTGATCACCCTGGCCTGCTCACACCGGGTGTTTTCCAGTCCTTCAAGCATGATGGCCAGTGGTTTCATCTCTCTTGAGCTCCAGCTTCTTTACGTAACAGTAATAGCCAGTACTCAGACCAGGGAAAGGTACCAGGGACTTGCTATGCAGGAGACAGACTTTTCAGGAACGCTTTGACCAAAACCTTGATCACAAAATTACAAATTATTTCAACCAACAACAAAAATAGCATTAAAAACATGGAGTTTCTAGGGTGCTGATAATGTTCTGTTTCTCCAACTGGGTGGTAGTTGTACGTGTGTTCAGTTTGGGAAAATCCATCGTACCTTTATGATAGGAATACTTTTCTCTATGTGTGCTATATTTTCTTTCTTTAAAAAGACCCTAACAGAGACGAACAATGGGAATATTGTGATTTCTGGTTATGGTTCCTTCTCCTATCTGTATTTAAAAAATTCTGTTAACTGGAATAAAATTGTTTTATAATATTGTGTGGGTTTCTGCTGTACAACATGAATCAGCCATACCTATGTATATATCCCCTCCTTCTCTTCCCCCCATCCCACCCCTCAAGGTCATCACAGAAGACCAGGCTGGGCTCCCAGTGTTAATAGCACCTTCTCACCAGCTATCTATTTTACACATGATAGTGTACGAATGTCGATGCTACTTTTTCCACTTGTCCTACCCTCTGCTTCCTCTGCCGTGTCCACAAATCCTTTCTCTAAACCTGCATCTCCATTCCTTCCCTGCAAATAGGTTCATCAATACCATTTTCCTAGAACACATATACTAATATATGATTCATATATGATATTTGTCTTTCTCTTTCTGACTTACTTCACTCTGTATAACAGGCTCTAGATTCATCCACCTCACTAGAACTCACTCAAATTCCTTCTTTTTTATGACTGAGCAATATTCCATTGTATATATGTACCACAGTTTCTTTATCCATCTCCTACCTGTTGCAGGATGCCGGGCTTGGAATGATAAAACAGGAAAGGGTTCACTTCATTGACACAGAGGGCCTGGAATTCCCTCCAGGTGCCAGGCTGGTCTCTGAAAGCCAATGTGCTCTCAGGCCTATGGGCAGCCAGTTTCCAGCTCTAGGCCTGTGCCAGCCACTGAACTTGCTGACAGCCCAGACGTCCAACCAGCCACTAGTTACCATTCATTCACTCTTTAGCTCCTAAGCAGTGACACTAATCAGCATGCATCTTACACGTGGGAAACGTATACCTGGATGTCCTTGTCACCATATACAAATCAACAGACATCATGCCTATGAAAAACCCATTCAGCCCACTATCAATATGGGCTGATGTTGTGCAGGACTCAAAATAGAATATGGAATAAAAGAAGAAGTGGAAACGTCTCTGGGCTTCACACTGATTAAGAAAGGATTTAAATATTTACCGCTATTTAAATATAATCCTACTGAGGTATTGTAGAGTGCCCTCCGACTTGTACACTCTTTAGAGAGGTCAGGGGTCAGAAATAAGTATTTTCCTTCCATTCCCTTCTAATTTTCTCAGGGGCCTTGAGTTGGGTCAGTCAGACATGGTCTTTGGAAGAAATGTCCCAGTTTCTGTCTCGCCTTCACAGAGTCCCAGCACCTTTCAAAGGAGTTTGTTCACACAGCTTATGTGTGTGTGCTGAGGGAGGGGGAGCTAGATGCAAACACCACAATATAAAATGGGCAGCAGGACACTTAAAATGGGTAACAAGGTCCTACTGTACAGCACAGGAAACGCTACTCAATGTTACACGGCAGCATGGACTGGGGGGAGTTTGGGGGAGAATGGATACATGTATATGTATGGCTGAGTCCCTCTGCTGCCCACCAGATACTATCACAATGTTGTTAATCAGCTTTACTCCAATATAAAAGAAAGTTTTAAAAAATCAAAATAAAATGGGCAGCAGGCCATAAATCAGGTCGCTGTGATAACAGGAGTCTCCCAGAAGATGCTGCTAAAAAAATAAAGAAGAGCCTCCATTGCTCCTACTTCTCTCCCTGCCCCCCCAAACCCCACCCCCACCCCCCATGCTCCTGAAAATTACCTCCTCTGGTCTGCTCAGCACATGGCCTTCTGGGCCAGTTATCCCCATTTCCAACATCCGGGTTTGCTCCTAGAATGAGAAAGGAATAGAGAACAATTTTTATATGAGCTCAACTGAAGCCTGAAACAGTATGAAACAGTAGGAAAAGGCAAAAAGACAGGACACTGAAAGATGAACTCCCCAAGTCAGTAGGTGCCCAATATGCTACTGGAGATCAGTGGAAAAATAACTCCAGAAAGAATAAACAGATGGAGCCAAAGCAAAAACAATACCCACTTGTGAATGTGACTGGTGATGGAAGTAAAGTTCAATGCTGTAAAGAGCAATATTGCAAGGGAACCTGGAATGTTAGGTCCATGAATCAAGGCAAATTGGAAGTGGTCAGACAGGAGATGGAAAGAGTGAATATCGACATTTTAGGAATCAGTGAAATAAAATGGACTGGAATGGGTGAATTTAACTCATGACGATTATATCTACTACTGTGGGCAAGAATCCCTGAGAAGAATAGAGTAGCCATCATAGTCAACAGAAGAGTCCAAAATGCAGTACTGGATGCAGTCTCCAAAATGACAGAATGATCTCTGTTCCTTTCCAAGGCAAACCATTCAATATCACAGTGATTCAAGTCTAGGCCCCAACCAGTAATGCTGAAGAAGCTAAAGCTGAACTGTTCTATGAAGACCTACAAGACCTTCTAGAACTAACACCCAAAAAATGCCTTTTCATTGTAGAGGACTGGAATGCAAAAGTAGGAAGTCAAGAGATACCTGGAATGACAGGCAAATTTGGCCTTGGAGTACAGAATGAAGCAGGGCAAAGGCTAACAGAGTTCTGCCAAGAGAACGCACTGGTCATAGCAAACACCCTCTTCCAACAACACAAGAGAAGACTCTACACATGGACATTATCAGATGGTCAATACTGAAATCAGATTGATTATATTCCTTGCAGCCAAAGATGGAAAAGCTCTATACAGTCAGCAAAAACAAGACTGGGAACGGACTGTGGCTCAGATCATGAACTCCTTTTTGCCAAATTCTGACTTAAATTGAAGAAAGTAGGGAAAACCACTAGACCATTCAGGTATGACCTAAATCAAATCCCTTAGGATTATACAGTGGAAGTGAGAAATAGATCAGATCTAATCAAGGGATTAGATCTGATAGACAGAGTGCCTGAAGAGCTATGGATGGAGGCTCATGACATTGTACAAGAGGCAGTGATCAAGACCATCCCCAAGAAAAAAGAAATGCAAAAAGGCAAAATGGTTGTCTGGAGGCCTTACAAGCATTTGTGAAAAGAAGAGATGCAAAAGGCAAAGGAGAAAACAAAAGATATACCCATTTGAATGCAGAGTTCCAAAAAATAGCAAGGAGAGATAAGAAAGCCTTCCTCAGTGAGCAATGCAAAGAAATAGAGGGAAACAATAGAATGGGAAGACTAGAGGTCTCTTCAAGAAAATTAGAGATACCAAGGGAATATTTCATGCAAAGAAGGGCACAATATAGGACAGAAATGGTATGGACCTAACAGAAGCAGAAGATATTAAGAAGAGGTGGCAAGAATACACAGAAGAACTATATAAAAAAGATCTTCATGACCCAGATAACCACGATGATGTGATCACTCACCTAGAACCAGACATCCTGGAATGAGAAGTCAAGTGGGGCTTAGGAAGCATCACTACGAACAAAGCTAGTGGAGGTGATAGAATTCCAGTTGAGCTATTTCAAATCCTAAAAGAGGATGCTGTGAAAGTGCTACACTCAATATGTCAGCATATTTGGAAAACTCAGCAATGGCCAAAGGACTGGAAAAGGTCAGTTTTCATTCCAGTCCCAAAGAAAGGCAATGCCAAAGAATGTTCAAACTATCACACAATTGCACTCATCTCACATGCTAGCAAAGTAATGCTCAAAATTCTCCAAGTCAGGCTTCAACAGTACGTGACCTGTGAACTTCCAGATGTTCAAGCTGGATTTAGAAAAGGCAGAAGAATCAGAGACCAAATTGCTAACATCTGTTGGATCACCGAAAAAGTAAGAGAATTCCAGAAAAACATCTATTTCTGCTTTATTGACTATGCCAAAGCCTTTGACTGTGTGGATCACAACAAACTGTGGAAAAATTCTTAAAGAGATGGGAATACCAGACCAGTTGACCTATCTCTTGAGAAACCTGTTTGCAAGTCAGGAAGCAACAGTTAGAACTGGACATGGAACAATAGAGTGGTTCCAAATAGGAAAAGGAGTATGTCAAGGCTATATATTGTCACCTTGCTTATTTAACTTATATGCAGAGTACATCATAAAAAATGATGGACTGGATGAAGCAAAAGCTGGAATCAAGATTGCTGGGAGAAATATCAATAACCTCAGCTATGCAGATGACACCACCCTTATGGCAGGAAGCGAAGAGGAACTAAAGAGCCTGTTGATGAGAGTGAAAGAGAAGACAGAAAAAGTAGGCTGAAAGCTCAACATTCAGAAAGCTAAGATCATGGCATCTGGTCCCATCACTTCATGGCAAATAGATGGGGAAACAATGGAAACAGTGACAGGCTTTATTTTTTTGGGCTCCAGAATCACTACAGATGGTGATTGAAGCCATGAAATTAAAAGACACTGACTCCTTGGAAGAAAAGCTATGACCAACATAGACAGCATATTAAAAAGCAGAGACATTACTTTGC
This sequence comes from Odocoileus virginianus, assembly GCF_023699985.2. NCBI lineage: Eukaryota > Metazoa > Chordata > Mammalia > Artiodactyla > Cervidae > Odocoileus > Odocoileus virginianus. The sequence goes on from NC_069676.1 coordinate 54,973,294, forward strand.
CAACAAAGGTCCATCTAATCAAAGCTGTGGTTTTTTCCAGTAGTCATGTACGGATGTAAGAGTTGAACTGTAAAGAAAGTTGAGTGCTGAAAATTGATGCCTTTGAACTGTAGTGTTGGAGAAGATTCTTGAGAGTCCTTTGGACTGCAAGGAAATCAAACCAGTCCATCCTAAAGGAAATCAGTCCTGAATATTCATTGGAAGGACTGATGCTGAAGCTGAAACTCTAATACTTTGGCCACATGATGGGAAGAACTGACTCATTGGAAAAGACCCTAATGCTGGGAAAGATTGAAGATGGGAGGCAAAGGGGACGACAGAGAATGACATGGTTGGACGGCATCACTGACTCAATGGACATGAGTTTAGTTTGAGTTAAGCTCTGGGAGCTGGTAATGGACAGGGAAGCCTGGTGCGCTGCAGTCCATGGGGTCGCAAAGAGTCAGACACGACTGAGCGACTGAACTGAACTGAACTGAACTGAGGCTTGAAAAAGTGATGCTGGAATAGTCTAAGCTAAAGATGGTCCACCCACCACCTGCATCAGAATCTCCTGAGTTGCTTTTGTAAAAGTGCAGATGTCTGCTGTACCCAGGTCTCCCAAATCAGAATATACGAGGTAGAATCGAGGATTCTGCATTTTAATAAGCCCCTCAGACTCTCATGCTTTAAATGGATGGTTACAATAAGCGGATTCAGCATTTAACCAGACAAAATAACGCCTCTAAATACAGCATTACCTGACTTAGCCTTTTGGTCAAATTCTATTTAACTAGGTTGTGGAGCTCTCTACCCCTCATGACTGATGGCTAAATTCCCCAGACCTGGCTGGCTTTCTGGAAGAAGCAGGTGGCTAGGTTAATTGGAGCTGGCACCAGTCCTCAGCAGCAGGGCTGCAGTTTTGCAAACATTCATGCTCAAGCACTGAGGCCAGTTCCTAGGAACCTCATGCTGGTGACACAGGAGATAAAAAGAGTGAGTGAACTGAACAAGGCTCTATCTCATTCAGAAACTATGAGATGCTTAGAAAGGAAGGATTCCTTTCCCTGGAAAAGAACACTTTTTGTCTTTTTATGTTTTTATTCACTTAAATCTTTTACAGAGTTGGAGAAAGGAAGATACATTTACTATAAGCAGCCACGAGAAGTAAAATGGTCACAGCTTCCAGCTCTCCAAAATATGACAAAAGGTCAGAAGCTGACACTGCTGGCAGAGCACCTCCACTTTTCATTCTTCCCATCCCATCAAAGCTTGGACTGAATACAATTTCTTCTTCCCAACTCTGCTGGGTTTTGACTCTGAACTGCTTCAAGAAGCCACACAAGGGATGAGGTGTCCAACTAAGGATCTTCTGTCTCACACAACACTCATTCCTACCTTGTCCAAAAGTGCTAGGACAATGCACAGGATGAAATGGGCTCAAGCAATGGTCTCTGAGCACTCCCATCACCAAGCCAATTTTTCCAGGATACACTTGACCGAGTTCTACTCGGACCTCCCCAGTCAGGATCTCTGGAGCTCAGAGAATCCCATAGATCATTCTTTAAACTCCACAGTTGATTCTAGTGCACTGTTCACATTGGGATGACCTATTCCCAAAACCATGGGATCCCTGCATCCGGATGGTTAAGAATAGCCTGTAAAGGCAAATGGATGCCACCTGATGTGGGTGGGGGAGGTGTAGGCTCTTTGAGGTACCGATCACTGCTATAATTACATTTCAGTTTTGGTTGCTCCATGAAGAAAGGGACCCTATCTTTTTCACCCTCCCTCTCCAAGGCTTGGCACATAGTAGGCATTCAGTAGGTTGAAACTTTTGAAAAGGTCCCTTATTGGTACCCATAGGAAATATTTCTTCTCGCCTTTTAGTCACTTTGCATAAAGTACAGCAAGAAGCTCTGAGCACAGCAGCTGCCTCCATTTAAACAAGGTGATAAAATCTTTCAGCTCGAGATGAATTTAATAAACACACATGAGAAACTCATTCCAATGGGGGAAAAAAATGCCCTTATTCTTTTCCTGAGAACAGTCTGCCCAAGGTGGGGGAAGGGTGTAGGCGGGGAACACCAGAGCCACTTCTGTGCTCAGAAGCCACAGAGAAAGCTGGAAAGGGGCTTAGGGTTGGAGCCCGTCTGCCTCGACAGAGTCAAGCATGAAGAAGCAGGGAGTATGGCTACGAGGGAATCTGGAGGGAGGGCTGGGGCATCTGGCTGCTCCCCTGAAACCTTGGAGAATGGGGAGGAGAGAAGTGACAGCTCCAACACCTCCGGGATGCCTCCCATGGGAGCAAGGCATTTGGAGCCTCCTTGGAGAGTGACTTCATTATCTGCGTGTGAGGGGGGCGTGGGAGAAGGCTGTCAGGGGCCCAACTAATTAGCCTCCTTGGTCATAAGGGAGTGTAAACTGCATGCTGAGCTCACCTCCTCCGCTGGAGAGACAACACTCAGAGTCTGAAAGCCTGACAGCTGCAGCCTGCACAGATCGGGTGCTGGTCTCTCCAGAAGCCTACAGCTGGACGAGTGGAGAGGACGCCATCTCTCCATCTCTGGGTAGAGAGACCCACGGAGGCACACCCCCTGAGAGGCTAAGACTAAGTTCTCCCACTTACTAGCTGTGGTCCCTGGGCTGGTGACCTCACCCTTCAGAGTCTCAATGTTCTCATCTATAGAAGCGTGGGGGAGGCTGGTGCCATCCTGGAAGGGTTGGGTGAAGACCTGGACAGCAGTAAGTGCTGTCCAATGGAACTGTGGCAGAAGCTGAGATCAGGGTGGGTCTCAGCGTGCTCCCACACCACTCCTGACCACATTCATCACGTCCTGGACAACCTCTACAGCACAGCCCGAGCACTCAAGAGTGCCGGCCTGCCTCTGTGCTGACTCCCTCTAGAGCCTGGTGCCTGGCACAGAGTACTCAGGAGCACTCTCAGGAAGAATGAATAAAGTGCTCTTGCTGTTAATGTTATCAAATGGACTGAGAGAGCTGACACTCCTTGCTGGCCGCCTCCTCCCAGCGGAAGCCAACCCTGAACACTTCTGAGATAAACAGAACCCTGGCGAAGACACATCTGTGCATTGAGCCCATTAAGCACCCCAGGAGATGGAGGGAGAAGTGCTTTCTGCTTCCTTACAAACGACCAGTTTGGGCCTTGGGGCCCTTGCTTTCATCACTCTTTCCTCGGGTTGCTCAATGTGATTTCTAGGAAACCAGTGGGACGTCTGATCCCCACAAGACGCGAATTCTTCATTATCTAAGGCCAGGAGTTACGCAGTCCTGGATAAGATTTCCAGCTTCTGAGAAATGCTGTCTTAAGTTTTTCTTTAGAAAAGGGTGTCATGTAGCTTGGACTCACTTTCGAAACAGAATCAGTGATGCTCTCCTACCAAAAGGCCCAATGTGAGAACCTCCTCTGCCAGGATGTCTGCCCTGGTTCCCAGAATGCTTTATTAGCATCTTCAATTGATACTTCCACCCTTGCTTGTCTATTTGCCCTCATACTTCCTCCTCCTAGACTGTGAGGTCCTTGAAGCCAGGTTCTGTTTTTAGCACCGTGCTTAGGAGGGTTTAGAGCTTGAGAGGTCCAGCAACACTGAAGAAATGAGAAAATCAATGGGAGGCAGATGCTCGCCCAAGGAGCCCCTGCACCGCAGGGAGCAATGCCTCGTTACCTGGGCGATGATGTCCCCGTTCTCAGCGTGCACCTGAGCGATGGCCCCCAGCTCTCCCAGACACGTGAAGATCTCATACAGCTGAAACAGAAGTGAGGCTCTGTCACCTTCACAGGCACCATGCTTTCAGTAACTGCATGCTCAGGTCCATGACTAGAGCAGGAGCTAAAGGAAATGGGGTTGGGACCTCCCTGGTGGTCCAGGAGGTAAGCCTCCACACTCCCAGTGAAGAGGACCTGAGCTCCATCCCCGGTCAGGGAACTATATCCCACATGCCACAACCAAGACCCAGTATAGCCAAAATAAGTAAATAATAAAATAAAATAAATGGGATCAACCAAAGGAAATAAGTGACCCGGGCCGACATACAGACTAAAACATGCATCACCAAAGAGACCAAAGAGGAGAGCTAGTCCAAAGGAACTTTAGGAACTCTAGGAAACTGTCTATGGAAGGAAACCCATCATGTCTCCTAGGCAGACAGGGAGAGCATCTAACAAAGTGACACTAAACCCCACCACTCTTGTCTCCTGCACACACCTTAAATGGAACTATTTCCCACTAAGTTCAGATGGTGCTTCAAAATCCTTCTTAACACTCCCTAAAGGCATTGCAGCCAGCCAGAAGCTAACTCAAAAGCTGAAATCTCTATCTCTTAGCCTCTCAGGGCAGACCCCTCTTCATCTCCTTGCTGGGAAGTATGGGAATTCATGTTTTGCATTTCTTCTGAGAAGCCGAGGTCTGTCTAAAACAAGCACACCCCATGCATTTCACAGGAAGAAAGTCAAAGGCAAGCTGGTCTGATGAGCCCAAAGAGCAGAGGGCCCTCCTTTATCCTGCAAGGCTGAGCACTTATGCTTCCCCTGAACTCCTGAGAGGCACAGAATTTGTTGGGTAGATGGAGATTTAGACACGCCCTTCCTCTTGTCCTTTTGAGAAAGTTGCTCCAGTGGAAATTCTAGCTCCCAGTCTGCCTTGCCCCTGGCACTCTGCCTGCTACCTTACTGAAAACGTAGCATGGATGGTGAGGACTTGGCTCCTTCCTTGCCCAGCGTTCTCCCACATGAACCACAGTGATTCACGTGCCGAAAGCCAAGGTCACTGGCCACCACAGGAAACCCATCCAGAGACCCCAAACCACACGTGGTGGGTTGTTACCTCCGTGTTGGACACTTGATACCAATCCTTGTAGGCCATGTAAACCATGAAGGAATTCACCCCTGCAAGAGAGGAGGGGAGGGGAGACAGGAGGAGGACAGTGTGGTCATCATCTCCTTGCCTCCTGTGCTTCCCGCCCTGAGTGCACCACAGGCCCCCACCCAGTGCCAAGTGGACACAGCCCATTCTCCAAGAGCATTTCTCTATGTCCTCCTCTACACTGAAAAACTTGACAATTCCCATGACGTCACAGCAGTCTGGTCTCTTCTTTGGCACCTCTTTTCTGCCTCCCCCTACACTATTCCCAGCGCAGAGGGTCAACAAGCCTGAGCACTGCTCAGGGAAGCAGTGCTGAGAATCACGGCAGCACACCAGTTGTGTACACACACTAGGAGTGACACCACATTCTAACCTCTTGAGCCTCGGTTTCCTCATCTGTGAAAAGGAAAAATAACACCATCCTGCTTCATAAGGTGGTCGGAAACTTTACATCAGCACCGGCATATGGCTGACCTCCTGGGATCAGTTGATTTTGCGCTTTGTGAATGTCAGCTCTCCACCAGGCCTGGGCAGGGTGTTGGGTCTGAGAGAGAACTGAGATCTAGAGCTGGTCCCCAGGGCACTAACGGAGCTAATGTGCAGAAGTCAAGGTTCAACCTGGGCTTGAATGCCTAAGTCATCAGGGTTAAAAGGAAAGAGCCATTTAATTTCACCCTCCAAATACACTACTCATAGATTGTTTTACAGAAATAGGTTCATAGAGGTACCACTGCATCCAGCATTCATGCTCAAGGCTCCCTGCCACCTAGTGAGTGGAGAGCGTGAGAAAGACGGACAAGGGGGAAGGGAGGAGGGTGTGTCCACACTCACCTTTGTCCTTGATGAGGCCCTGCACTTCCTGCTTGACGCTGTCGCTCCAGTGCGTGATGTCCACGTGTAAGGAGTAGTCGCAGCAGCTCTTGCCATCGGCCCACTCCCGCCACTTCTCATAAGCCTCCGTCAGGCTGGACTCGGGCTCGGGCACCACATGGTCAACTGGACAAGACAGGCCCCAAGCAGGCGACTCACCAACACAGCCTCTGGTCCCCTCTGCACAGGTCTGTCCTGTTTGCTTAGCTACGACGGCACAGTCTCTATCTCTTGAGCATAGGGTTAACCTCAGAAAGGGGTCCTGGGTGGTTTTCAATGGTGGCTGCTGATGATTCAGCAGGTACTTAGCTATGCAATCCTGGGCAAATGACTAGCTCCTCTAAACTTTGGTTTTCTCATCCTTCGATGTGGAGTGGGGGACGGGGATACCACTGCCTTCCCTCTAAGTTTGTGAAGAGATTAAATGGGAAAAAACTGTAGAAAGGGCTTCACATGATGTCTGGCACATAGTAAGTGCTCGATAAATGTTAGCTCTCAACTGATGAGCTCCCACTATGTGCCATTATTACCAGTAACTGTGGGAGTTACTGCTGGTGATCAAAGTTGGACTCCTTCTTTGGGGGCTTTAAAGTTATGTCAGGTCACAAGACAGTGACATTTTCATGCCTACTGCTGTAGGAAAGAGCTGGTGTCAGGTAAGTGAACCAGATGCTTAGCCCACAGATCTTATTTTCATGAAAACTTCTCATCAAGGTTTCTGGGACTTCCCTGGTGGTCCAGTGGGTTAAGAATCCACCTCTCAATGCAGGGGACACAGGTTTGATCCTTGGTTGGGGAACTAAGATCCCACATGCCAGAGAACAACTAAGCCCGCACACTGCAACTAGTGAACCCGCATGCCACCAGTAGAGTCTGTGTGCCGCAAGGAAGGTCCCGAGTGCCTAACGAAGCTAAATAAACAAATTAATAAAAAGAATACGGTTTCTCTGAGGCCCAAACCTTCTCTTGCAGTACCTGCCATAGTGGACAATATTTTTGAAAAGAATAACATTTACACAAGTAAAGTTGGTAAGGGTAAGACAAATGTTACACTTTAATTGCTTCCCATGTCAGTTGGGAGAAAGGGTGAACTGGTATAACTTTCCTAAAAACAATTTCGAAATGTGTTTCAAAATCCTTGACATTTTTTATACCTTAAACTCAACAATTATTCCTGTGCCTGAGAATTATCCTTCAGGAAATAAATATGCCTGAACACAAAATCTGGGTCCTCAGGAAATTTGCCACTATTTACATATTTATGCCAGTGAAAAGCTAGAAACAAAGTTTTACAATAGGGAAGTTTAGTTAAATACATAAATCGTGATACCTTCATAAAATGGATGTCATAAGTCCATTTAAAATTCAGTAGAATAAAAATAAATGAATGGAAAGACATCCATGACATATTAACTAGTGAACAGAAGGCTAACACAGTATGTTTATTACAATCCTATTTTTGTTAAACAGAAAAACTAATACAGCCAAACTGTGACAGTGAGGTGAGATTTATGTGGTTTTTTTTTTTTTTTTTTGCATACCTAGGGTGTTTAATTATCTAGAAAGGACACAGACACTTCTGTGATTCTCACATGCTTTCCTCTCTTTTCATGTGGAGCTCTGACTCTCCTCCTGCTCCCTGCCTAATGCAGAAGCCCAAGCCTAATGCATATATCTAGGACTCTGAACAGGTCCAGTTCCTCGGCCAGATGGCAGAAAGCCAGGCCAAGATCACTCATTTCCTCAGCCTTCTAGCACAGGCAGTCCAAGTGCACTTATCTGAAAGCAGAGGCCTGGAGCTGTGTTATTGTGTCTGGACCAGCACCAGAGCCTTTGTAGGCAGGCAGCTGCTGAGAACTCGGCTGGCTTCTTCCCTCTGGCTGGACAAAGGCTTCAGGCTCCCAGAAATGCACCTTTTATGGCCCTGATGCCATTTTCCTGGGTTTCCACACCCCTAGCTGAAGCTGAGCCCTACTACTGCTCCCATAGAAAGGAAGCAAAAGACAGTGATTAAGTCTATTAAGTGATTAAGTCTAAGGCTATTCTGATTTCTTGGGTGGATGTGTATTTCTTGGGTGGTAACAGTGCTCTTGCTGACCAAGCTGGGGGCCAGGGCTGGGCTGGGGGCCAGTTCACTGGAACTTCTTTGGGACAGGAAGGAGTGCCCTGGAATGCTATCTCTTCAGTAATCAATGGCATGCAACTTCCTAGGTTTCTTTGGAATTGCAAAAGTCACCAGAAAAACAAAATAAAGGAAACAACTCCCTGGCTTGCCCAGTCTTAAAGCTTGGTCACAAGCGGTACTGGTCACAATACAGCACAGACCAAGCAACACTAACCACCACTGCACCCTCCTAAGTTCTCCAGATCTGCCCATCTCACTGTCATTCTCTCTGGGAGACTTCTCAGCCATGTTTGCACTGCTCTGCTCATACCCTCTGCCTCCTCACACCAAGCGGGAAGTTCTGAGATCACCTTCTGTCCAAGGTCCACAGCTTTTCAAGTCCACTTTCCCCAGGGTCTGGCCCAGAGATGCTAAGTGCTGATTCCCCACCCATGGCACACTCAGCCCCTGCTCTAAGGCAGAGAGTACGCTGCTTTCAAGGTGATGAGCCTCCTGCATCTCCTTATGCGGTTACAGAAGCTGCCAGTGTCCTCTCTATAATCAGCTTTTCTCAGGTCCCGTCAGGCAGAAAGTCTATTCGCTGAATTGAGGGGAAGTATATGAGTTTCCACCAGAGAGCACTGCAGTTAACACGTTAGTTAAACTCTCACTTCTTAGGACCCCTGGCACGCTTTCCACGAGTGTGTAAATTTGTCGGACTTACTGATCATGGTGGTGCCCCCCGCTAAGGCAGCCTTGGTCCCTTGGAAGAAGTCATCCACTGTGGTCATGCCCTTGTATGGCATCTGGAAGTGAGTGTGGACGTCGATGCCTCCAGGGATCACCATCTTCCCATTGGCCTCGATGGTCTTCACTCCTCCAGGGACGATCAGATTGTCTCCAATTTGCCTGGTGAGACAGGGAAACAACCAGCAATTTAAAAGAAGGACTTCCAAGACAAACATGGTATTATAAGGATTTTAAATGTTGTAACCCATGTTTATCAAAGTAGTCTTTGCAAGTGATTCACCAGCTTAGCAATCTAGAAACAAATAGTAAAACATTTTTTATTATAAGACAATGAATATGCACTAACCAGCAGGACCTCATTGTTTTTCTGTTTTATACACAGTAATGTGTATCCGCTAACCCCAATTCCTGATTTATCCCTTCCCCTCTTTCCCCTTTGGTAACCGTAAGTTTGCTTTCTGTCTGTGAGTCAGTTTCTGTTCTGTAAATAAGTTCATTTGTATCATTTTTTAGATTCCACATACAAGTGATATCATATGGTATTTTGTCTCTCTCTGTCTGACTTACTTCGCTCAGTATGATCATCTCTAGCTCCATCCAGAAAACAATTTTTATAGACATAAAACAATCCAGTATGGTGTTTGGTGAGACCATGTGTCCTGGCTTAATATTGTCACTCCAAGGGTTTGACTGTGGCTGGAATATAGGGTGTGTAATAAATATTTCCATAAATGTTTTTATTGTGTGTGCTTAGTCACTCAGTCATGTCTAACTCTTTGCAGCACCATGTACTGCAGCATGCCATGTACTGCAGGCTCCTCTATCCATGGGCATTCTCCAGGCAAGAATACTGGAGCAGATTGCCATGCCCTCCTCCAGGGGATCTACTCAACCCAGGGCTCAGCCTTACCATCGGAGCCACAAGAAAGCCCAAGAGTACTGGAGTGGGTAGCCTAGCCCTTCTCCAGGAGATCTTCCCGACCTAGGAATCAAACCAGGGCCTCCTGCATTGCAGGCAGATTCTTTACTAGCTGAGCCACCAGGGCAGCCCAGTGTTTTTATTTTCATTTAGCTCTTTATTTAAGGGTCAGGAAGAACATTCACAGAAGGACTGAACAGCTGTAAAATAATCAACTGTTAGAAGAGATTGAAGGAGGTGGTAAAGAACAGGTGCATGAACTTTGCTGTCTAAATGGGTTCGTCTGTGCTCCTAACGACAAATGGAATATGTCTAGGGCATTCCCAAGTCCATTCTTACTCCCAAGTCCATCCTTCCCGGATAGCTCATCTATCAATCACAACGGGTGGTAGATTCTCAAAGAGGAAGCCAAAGATGCAAATGCCTACACCAGCTGCTTCTGTGTGGTCAGCAGCTCAGGAGAAGCTTCAAGCCAAGGAAGCAGACTATGACAATCTCTACCAGATACAGCTTCGCCCAAGAAGCTTCACAGCATCTCAGGGAGGCAGAGAGGGGGAAACTGGTGGGGTGGGGAGGAAGCCAATGAGTAGGCCAAGCGCACACTATACAAGACACGTGACAAATACAACTACCCTTAGCACAATGTAACCTCATAGACCAACAATGTTGCTCACTTCACATCCTTGATATAAACATCCAGTTAATTTCAGGCAGACTTAAGACTCATGAAGGTCTACATTATTATGAACCATCTCCTACCTTGCAGACACATGTACTTGCTGCCAGTGGCATGAACATTTTCTGCTTTTGTTTATACCCAGCCAAGAAAGACATTCTCTTGGGGGTAGTAAGAAGTCTTCCACTGGTTTGACAAAATGTAAGTTCTACAACTAAAATTAAGCTTTCCGACATCCCTAAGATTTCACCCTTACCACATCACCACTGGGTCATTCCAGAGTCACCACAATTCAAAACACACTGCGGAAAAAATGCATCCGTGATGGTAATTCCATTCTAGTCCAGATACTGGCCAGTGTGTTCCCATCTCCCTCCCTCACTGATTCACCTCTGAGGAAACTGAGAACCAAGAGCAGGGAGAGTTGTCTCTTTTGGGTGTGTCTATGTAGGCATGCTTCCACCCATTTTTGACAACTGGTATAATACCTAGTCTCAAACAGAAATGCTTTCCCCCACTTCTCTCCACTGAGCCAATCAAGGTCACATTAACCCTTGAAGGCTTCGCTTCCCTCTCCCCTTCTTGGTCAAGTTTCTACTGACAGCCAGGTCTAGTACTGAAGAGTGCGGCTCCGTCCTGCATGTGGGTTCCCCTGGATCCACAATCGTGGCTCTGCTAATGCTCGCTTTATGATTTAGGCCCAGTGACTTAACCTCATCATGTCTCAATTCCTTCATCTGTAAGATGTGATTTTTTTTAAAAAAGCCTTCTCCATAGGTCTATTGTATAGATTAAATGTTAATCTGTGTTAAGCCCATAGAACCCTGTGAAGCACATACAAATTCAATAAATATCAGCTGTTATAAAGGTATAACATTATAATTATAATGTTATAATCTTACACAGTTCTCTTGTTCCTCTGGATCTCATCTATTCTACTAATTTAATGCTTGATATTGATATTATTGGGCTTCTCTGGTATCTCAGTGGTAAAGAATCTGCCTGCCAATGCAGGAGATGTGGGTTCCATCCCTGAATTGAGAAGATTCCCTGGAGGAGGAAATGGCAAACCACTCCAATACTCTTGCCTGAGAAATCCCATGGACAGAGGAGCCTGGCAGGCTACAGTCCATGGGGTCATAAAGAGTTGGATATGACTGAGTGACTGTGGATACACACACACACACACACACACACACACATTGATGTTACTGGGTAATGTCATGTGCTTTGTATGGACAGACATATTATTTCCCCTAAAAGAGTGTCAGATCCTTGGGTGAAAAGAGCTGATTTGGTTTCCAGTGGCATCTACCATGGCATGTGACACAGTACAGGTCCACGGCCTGAGACAGCTGCTTTGCACACAGCAGGCACACAACTCTGTAAAAACTGAAAGGAGTTTTTTCTGTTTCAAAGTTCTGTGGGTTAATAAAGTTGCTGAAGATATATCAAATTATAGGATTAGATGAAAATCATGCTTATACACCCTTCTCTCCACCACCAACACACATGTTGGATGGTTAAATTCCTTCTATAATGTCCTTGGCAAGTGGCCTTCTGGTCTACTTTAATAGTGAAGGCAAAGAAGATTCAGTTTATATATTCAGTTTTTGTAGTAGATGCCTGAATCACTGCACAAGGCAGGATTCAGGGCCTGTGTTTAAGAGTCAACCACGAAAAGTTCCATGATCAATTAATGATGCCTGCCATGAGCTCTGGAATGAAGAAGAAGCATGAGGCACTGAATTTTTTTTTTTCCAACTCTGAAAATGTCTAAATGAGGGAACACACTTGCTCCAAAGAGAGCAGACTACACATATGTTTTTAGTAAGAGAAAAATATAAAAATAATTGTGGCTTGTATCTTGAAGAAAGTATTTTTTATATCAGTTGATTTGTCTAATAACACCATTTTTCCTACTTCTATTATGAAAATGTATGCAAATCAGCAAAGCTACTAAGTGTGAACATCTTCATTCTTGCATTTGTTCATTCATTCAATGAATTACTATGTTGATCTTTAGCAACTTATTTACTCTCTCTGTTCCTCTTTCTTCTTTATCCTCCTCTGAAAAAGAGGGTAATAAGAGTACCTACTTCATAGAATTGCTGGCAGATTAAATGAGATGAGGCCTGTAAAGCATTTACTCTAATATCTGGCACACACTATGATATATACTCAATAAAAGGCAGCTCTTACAAAAGTCTCTATGTATCAAGTACTGGGTTAAGTGCTGTAGATACATTGAAGAACCCAATGTGGTGCTTGCTCTCAAGGGGGCCTAATAGTGTCAGAATTGCTATGATAGATAAAAGCATGGGGTATTTTAAAAACTTATCAAGGGACTTCCCTCATGATCCAGTGGTTAAGACTTTGCCTTCCAATGCAGGTGGTGTGGGTTTAATCCCTCATTGGGGAACTAAGATCCACATGCCCCAGAGTCAAAAAACTAAAACATAAAACAGAAGCAATACCATAACAAATTCAATAAAGACTTTTAAAAATGGTCCACATTAAAAAAAAAAGTCTTAAAAAAAACTCATCAAAGGGAAAACTAGCCTAGATTTAGGGGCTGGTAAGGAATGTCTGCCCACAGAAAGTTTTATCTAAGCCAAGTTTCCAAAGATAAGTAAGCGATCTATAACCAGAATCTTAAAGCTAGCCAATGAAGCTGGATAATATAAAAATAAAACTGTATGAGGCCAGGGATGGCTCATTTGGTGGGCTGGATACACTAGTTCTAAACTATGTCTTATCAGTGTGGGGAAGCAGCCTGCTTTATGCGATGAAAGGCTATGTATAGGTCAAACGCTTTTTAAAAGATCACTATGTAAGGAAGTTGCACATAAAGGTTATCTGGCTATGCTGCTTTCAAGCATCCAATAGCAAACCATTCTGTAAAGTAATTACATATCCCTTATGTGTCTACTGGGAAACCTGACCTGAAATGTTTGTCCTATCTGTGCACTGCCCAACCAAGTCCCACCTAAGTCAAGGTTCGGTATAAATACCCTCTCTACCTCAAAACCTTCCAAGTCCTTCCTAAGTCAAGGTTCAGTTTAAATACCCTCTCTACCTCAAAACCTTCCAAGTCCTTCCTAAGTCAAGGTTCAGTTTAAATGCCCTCTCCACCTCAAAACCTTCCTCTCAAGGGATTTCTCCATTTGTGCATTTCTAAATTACTTATCTTTACCTGAATTCCTTTGGTACTTATTATGGGGCTTCCCTGGAGAAGGCAATGGCACCCCACTTCAGTACTCTTGCCTGGAAAATCCAATGGATGGAGGAGCCTGGTAGGCTGCAGTCCTTGGGGTCGGGAAGAGTCGGACACGATTGAGCGACTTCACTTTCACTTTTCACTTTCATGCATTGGAGAAGGAAATGGCAACCCACTCCAGTGTTCTTGCCTGGAGAATCCCAGGGACAGAGGAGCCTGGTGGGCTGCCATCTATGGGGTCGCACGGAGTCGGATACGACTGAAGCAATTTAGCAGCAGCAGCATGGGGCTTCCCTAGTAGCTTAGATAAAGAACCTGCCTGCACACAGGAGACCTGGGTTTGATCCCTAGGTCAGGAAGGTCCCCTGAAGAAGGGAATGGACCTATTATACTAGACCTTATATTTTTAGGGTACTGTAGTTTGTGGAGCTTTTCCAATGATCTTAAGGACGATGGTCACATCACCCACCTCTCCACAACATAGAGCTCCCATCAATGCAGCTTGCCCGAAGCGGCCTGTAGCATCATTTGGGGACTGAATTCAGGTTTTTCACTTCATTCATGTGATCCAAGTGAACTAAGGCTAGTTTAAAACCCAGTTTTAAAGGGATTATCCAGACTGAAGGGCTAAATTAAAGAGTCATCTTTAAGGAGAAGGAGAAATGAAATACACAGAAGCCCTGGTCTCCTAAGCAAAAGAAGCAAGTTTCTTTCTGAGTCTCCAGTGAAGAAAGTTCAAAAGATAAAGCGAAGGGTCCAATATACATACTTTATTAAGCCATCTTCCATGTAAATATCAGCATAAAAGGATTGATCATCGTTGACGATTCTGCCTCCCTTGATCAGAAGACGGTCGCTCTAGAAAAGAAGGAAAACAGGAGTCATTCTTACAGCTAGGATTTCAGAGAAGAGTGGTCTCCCAAGGTTCTCCCAAGTCCTTGTTTTAGAGGTTTAGTAGGAACCACTGTCATAAGGCACCTGTGAGTTCAGTGCACTCAGTAATTGAGTGGCTGTGTCTCTTGGGGATCCAATCTTTCTTGTTAACCATAACTCAAATTATTCTAAGTTTCACTTCTTTCCTCTGCAACCTATCACAGCCACTTAGAAACATAGCTACTCTTTATCTTTTTCCAGAAAGCACTAAATGACACTAAGTAGGATAACATTTACCTTGGTGTCTAGCATCCAGTCTGGTGTTCTGTTGGCACTCAATAGTGAGTCTCAAAATCGGAACTTAGGGTCAAGCATACAATGAAATAGCCTTGAAAAGTCTTTATGACAGAGGGATCATGTTATGTTTAAAATTCGGGAGGCTTATACATGCACACATATGCAGATAAATTGTGGAATGTATAACTCAAGGAGGAGAAATTATGCGGGATTCAAATATGAACTGAGTACACTCCGTATACTGAGTGCACTATACTCAGTATTTCTCACATCCTCTGAGATATATTTCTTTATTGCTTTTCTTATGAGAAAAGTCTTTTTTAAAAATCATAACTAAATGAAAGTTGGGTAAGTGATCCAACTGGAAACAAAGCACAGACATTCCAAGGTAATTAACAAAATACAAACATATATTTTATGTCTAAGTCAGGAAAGAAACAAATCACTGTCAGCTTTAGAGATCACAGATTCCATCAAATGAATGGAGCTTAGATCACAGCATGAAGGATGGACGTAGCTTTGCTGGGTTCTGTGGGAGAAGAGAATTCTTAGGAGCCTGGCTGAGTGGAACTGCAGCCTGAAAAACAACGGTGGGCTGTGGTTTGTTACGAATTCAACATACAGACTTCAACTACACCCATCCATCCATCCATTCATCCACTCATCGTTCACACATCCACTCACTCAGCAAACAGGTATCTAATATTTTTTAATAGGTGGCCACAATCTGGGTGTTCATTGGAAGGACTGATGCTAAAGCTGAAACTCCAGTACTTTGGCCACCTCATGCGAAGAGTTGACTCATTGGAAAAGACCCTGATGCTGGGAGGGATTGGGGGCAGAAAGAGAAGGGGACGACAGAGGATGAGATGGCTGGATGGCATCACTGACTCGATGGGCATGACTTTGAGTAAACTTCGGGAGCTGGTGATGGACAGGGAGGCCTGGTGTGCTGTGATTCATGGGGTCGCAAAGAGTCAGACATGACTGAGTGACTGAACTGAACTGAACAGAACTGAAGGATGTGGCAGTGAATGAGCCACACCAGGTCCCTGCCTTGATGGAACTTAAAGGGGAAGTCTGGCAATAAAGTCACTAGAATAAGTAAAACAATGTAAAATTCTGTTAAGCATCACAAATAAAGGGGAATGGGGCCTTTCTGACCATTTTCACTGTCACCCCTACCCCTACTTTTTGGGCTTCCCAAGTAGTGCCAGTGGTAAAGAACCCACCCGCCACTGCAGGTTAGACCTAAGAGACACCGGTTGGATCCCTGGGTGGGGAAGATTCCCTGGAGAAGCGAATGGCAACCCACTCCAGTATTCTTGGGGAATCCCACGGATAGAGGAGCCTGGCTGGTCACAGTCCATAGGGCCACACAGAGTTGGACACAACTGAAGTGACTTAGCACAGCACGGCACAGGGCTTTTTAAAATAGAGGCTAGGAATGGAGGAGAACTGCACACAGAGGGAACAGTGTGTGCAAAGGCCCTGTGGTGGGGAAAGTTATGTTTCTTTGAAAACCTGAAATAGATCAGTGTGGAAGGAACTCAGGGATCAATCAGAGAGAACTGCACACAGAGGGAACAGTGTGTGCAAAGGCCCTGTGGTGGGGAAAGTTATGTTTCTTTGAAAACCTGAAATAGATCAGTGTGGAAGGAACTCAGGGATCAATCAGAGACATGATGAGGACAGGAGATGACACTGGTGAGACAGGGCTTTCCAAAGGGACACAGGCTTTATGGAGAAGGACGCCCCACACACAGGCTGACTTCCGGCTTCTGAAATCAGAGACTATGAACAGGACCAGAAGATGAGAATTGAAGCTAGGGCTCCACTGGGGATGTAGCCAATTATTGCTGAGTCTCTCCTGCTTCCAAGGTATTGCGTGAGAAGAAGCAATTTCATCAGGCTGTACTGTCAGGGGAAGGATTTTTTTAAAAGATATACATCAATAAGATGTTGAGAAAAAACTTACATATGTGGCAAAAAAAATGTACTAATGAGGTCAAATACAAACTCCCACCACACACAATCTCCAAGCCCCTCATGAGCTGCCCTCTGTCAGTACATCCACCCTCATTTCTATCACAAGTTTTATCAATGTGTGTGTGTTAGTCACTCAGTTGTGTCCAACTCTTTGCGACCCCATGGACTGTAGCCTGCCAGGCTCCGGGATTCTCTAGGCAAGAATACTGGAGTGGGTTGCCATGCCCTCCTCCAAGGGACCTTCCTGACCCAGGGATCAAACCCTCATCTCCAGTGTCCCCTGAATTGGCAGGAGGGTTCTTTACCACTAGCTCTACATAGATGGTGGCAAATCAAAGAATGTGCAGTTCTTGCCACCTATGGCTCTCTGGCCACTAAGCCTTTGCAAAGCTATTCTCTCTGCTGTCTCCTATGTTCACCTGCCATTGACAACCATCCTCTCTTTTGTTAAGCCTCAAAGTGTTTTTACCCCAGGATGTACTACCTGATTTTCCAGCAAATTTTAGGTGTTCCCACTGCAGCTGAAATAATGATATTATTCCACAAGAATTGGTTTACTGTTTAATGGTCTCCGGGCTACACCACAGGCTCCTGTGAACTTAGAACTGTGTCTTTTGATCTTTTTAGCTCATTTCCTGGGGCCCATCTCTTGTTGTTCTGTCACTAAGTTGTGTCTGACTCTTTGTGACCCCATCTTAGACAGCTGGGACCCATCTTAGACAGCTGTTAAACGTTGGTCACATAAACGGATGAAGGGTGGGACATAGGAGGGTGTATTATATCAGAAGAATAGAAAGGCCATCTGAGTCAGAAAATTATGTGAAATGGTCAGAAAATTGGGCTTTTAAGGAAAAACATTTTAATTGAAGGCTACTGTAATCTACTGTTTTAACAGTAATTGCAAAATTATATGAGGCACTCCTACAATTGGGCTTCCCAAACTAGGGTGCACATTAGAAAAATATAGATTTCCAGGTCCTGCTCTAGGCCAACAAATCTGTATTTGATAAGCTCTATAAATGGCTCTTAGGCAGCCATCAGCAGCCCAGTACCAAGTCACACCCCAGACACAGTTTGTGTGTCTGTGAAGGTGACAGAAGCTTCTCCAGCAGGAGCTGCACACTAACAATAATCTTGGTAACTTTAAGAGTTCCCTCTCACAGCTCCATGCTTTTCTGATATTCTTTATCTTTCTAGCAAAGAGCTGAAATAAGCTGGTTGGGGGAAAGGAGCCAGTCACTGCCTGAACTAAGCCCTGTCATGAAATATGACCATACTCTCCTGCCTGGGGACATCCAGTCCTGAGTCACTGGGGATCATCACTTCTTTCAGAAAGCATCAAATCTCAACAAGGGAGCAAAAGCTATCCCAGGCACCTTGTACATCAGAGGGATAGGAAGATGTGACCAAGTGGAATTAACATCACTGAGATGGCATCATTCAAAACTGTTCAAATGCTACTGAAATAAATTTCGACCCAATCATCAGAAATCTAAATGAGCACAAAGATGAAGTGGGGGCCTTGTACAGGTTTAAGATATGGGAATAACAAAACCCCTGCTCTATTTAGTACAGTATTATTATTTGTTTTTTATCATGGACAGCAGAAGTATAAAAACCACAACTCACAGAGCTCAAGCAAATGCTGCTCCTGGGGTCCTCAGCTTGTCCCCCAAACTTTTATTAAAGTGGCTAATGTGTGCGTGCATGCGTGCTAAGTCACTTCAGTTGTGTCTGACTCTATGTGACCCTATGGACTGTAGCCCACCAGGCTCCTCTGTCCATGGGATTCTCCAGACAAAAATACTGGAGTGGGTTGCCAAACCCTCCTCCAGGGGATCTTCCTGACCTAGGGATCGAACCTGCATCTCTTATGTCTCCTGCAATGGCAGGCAGGAGCCAACCAACGTTTCTCATGCATTAACACCTATAAAGAATGATGGCACTTCTTGAACACAGGGGTAACCTGGAGGGTGTTTGGAACTCAAGATGCAGCTAATTAGAGGCTGAAGCACCAAAGACTGAGGCTGCCTCAGGCGCTGCATGGCCACCAGGACTCAATGCAGCCCACTCTTACAGCCCAGCCAGGTTCCAGGCGTGCCGGCTGCCAAGCTTGGGCTCCACTGGGTTCTCCCAGTACTTGGAGAATCAGGCCGACTACCTAACCAGGCTTGTGATCTTGAGTTAGGACTTAACCTCTCAGCACCCCAGTTTTATTGGCTCAGAGTGGTAATATTAAAACACCAGGCTCACCTCGCAGGGTGGCTGCCAGAACGCAATAAGGGGGGAGAAGGGGGAAACCTGTGCGTGTGTGTCCATGTATATATAAAATATCTAACACACTAACACATAGTAAATACCTATCAATGCTAGTTCCACTATTTCTACTCATTATTTACAGTACTTTAAATACAGTATTTTATACAGTATTTTGTATAAATTGCCTTGAATTAAGAAGCTTACTAGGGAGGGACTATTGTTCCCATTTTCTAAATGGAAGATCTACAGAGAGAGGTAGACTTTCTCTGTCACTTTCTCCAAGTGACAGAGTTGATTAGTTGCAGCTGGAAGCAAATCCAGGTCTTCCATCTCTTGGCTCCTGACTGCTTTGCACCTGAGGCCACTGCACCAATAATCCTTAAACCTTATGCCAAGTGGCTCTTTCTGACAGAGCTGTCCTCTGTGATACCGAATGTGACAGGTCCAGTGCAGGAAGGCTTTCTTTGTGGTAGGAAACTTCAGGAACCCAATCACATGTAAGCCACTACTTATAAAATCAGTGCATCAGACGTGCTCCTTATGGCCTAATTGTGTTTCTGTGCTTTTAAAAAAATTTTTTTGGTGTATAGTTGCTTTACAATGTTGTATTAGTTTCTGCCATACAGCAAAGTAAATCAGCCATACATATACATATATCCTCTCTCTTTAGGATTTCATTCCCACTCAGGTTACCACAGAGCACGGAGTAGAGTTCCCTGTGCTATATAGTAGGTTCTCACTGGTTACCTATATCAGCTACTGTGTTTAGTCGCTCAGCAGTGGCCGACTCTTTGTGATCTCTGGACTGTAGCCTGGCAGGCTCCTCTGTCCATGGGATTCTCCAGGCAAGAATACTGGAGTGGGTTGCCATGCCCTCCTCCAGGGGATCTTCCCAACCCAGAGATCGAACCCAGGTCTCCCTCACTGCAGGCGGATTCTTTACTGTCTAAGCCACCAAAAGGCCAAGAATACTGGGATGGGTGGCCTATCCCTTCTCCAGGGGAACTTCTCAACCCAGGAATCGAACTGTGGGCATTGCAGGCAGATTCTTGACCAGCTGAGCTACCAGGAAGGCCATTATCTATATTACACACAGTATCAATAGTGTGTATATGTCAACCCCAATCTCCCAATTAATGCATTTTATGGAGACCTGATTTACAATCCAGAATAGCAGAGGCCCTTGACATTTGACGAAGTCCAACTTATTTTCCTTCAGTAGGGTGTGACAATGATTAGAAAAATTAGCTATAAAAAATTAGGAGTTTGTGAGAAAATGGGAGAGAAGAGAGGCAGAGAGAAAAAAGAAGAAGGAGGAAGGGAGTGAAAAAAGACAGAGGTGCAGAGGGAGGAAGGGGGAGCAAGAGAGGGAAGGGAGGAGAAAGAAAACCAACAACAAGCAAATGCTCTTAACAATGGCTGTGATTCCAAATAGACTGGGGAATGCAAAGACAGAATCTTGAACTCACGCTGGCTGGGGGATGCTGGCTCCCATTTCAGTCTTCCTCACCTAGCATTCAACTTGAAGGACTTAAATTACCACCTCCATCTGAGCTAATATGAATATGTTTCCCAGAGAAACCAGAGCCCTCCATGGATTTCTTCCCAGGCAATAAAGTCAGCCCTGGAACAGTACTTAGGACACATCTGTTCTCTACTCTGCAGACATTCCAGCAGCTCAGAATAAAAACTCTAATCCGAGGAAGGGGAAAAAAAAAAAAGATAAACTGGAGATGGAATCTTCTACAGTCAAATCTTTTATTACCTATGTTCAAATCACAAAGCACAGACTCCGACCCTCAGTGGGGACTCAAGATCCTTTTAAGTCCAGATGAAGGCACAGGTGGTTATTTAAAATAAAATCCCATCTGGATAATTAGATTTGACTCCCTAAAAATACTCCCACTCCTAAGAATAAACAGGATGGATAGACTATACAGATGAAATCTTGTTGCTTTTCTTTCCTAAAGCAGGATCATTTAAAGAAGACAGAGGAAAGGCTTTCTAAGACTCCTGGTTGACTCAACGTGGGAT
Source organism: Odocoileus virginianus (assembly GCF_023699985.2). Lineage (NCBI taxonomy): Eukaryota > Metazoa > Chordata > Mammalia > Artiodactyla > Cervidae > Odocoileus > Odocoileus virginianus. The sequence goes on from NC_069676.1 coordinate 54,994,147, forward strand.
TCAGAGAAAGGTACTGACAAGGCTCTCGGGAGAGCAGTCTTCTCAACCCACCTCTGCTGCTGAATATGCAATCTTGGGTGAGGAGTTTGACTTCTCGAAGAAACACTACCTGTGTTTGGGTGAGTGACTTCACCTCTCTAGGCTTCAGTTACCTCATCTGTGACATGGGGGACAATGATCACTTTCTCTAAAGGCGCTGGTTAGGATGACGGTGAGTCTCTGTTTGGCAATCTATGAATCTTAGTACATGGGAGCTACTATCATGGTAGCTTCTAATCATAATGGCTGCCATAGCATGCCCCTCTCACAAACACTCGAGAAGAACTGAACCAACACTCTGTTCATCAAAATCTAACAGGCCTTTCCATAAAGGGAATTCCAGCGACGCCAGTCCCCAGCCAACCCCCGGCAACTGTTCTCAGCTCCTGCCACCAGCAGCCAAGGTCAGCCAAGACTTCTCTGTTTACACCCACCCGCAAAGGGCAGGTTCCCACGGCCCCTCCAGGTCATTCTTCCTTTGGAAATAAGGCTCCGTGAGCAGATAACAATCTACATGCCCTCCTCCTTCAAGAATGCAGAGTGGGCGGCGAGGTCTGAAACCTGCCCCCAGACTCGCTCTCCCTGCCCAGTGCATGGGTCAGTTTCCAGGCCCCTCAACGACAAACACGCCATAGAGACAGACAGGCAGGGTGCGGTCAGGGAGAGAAGAAGACTTCCTGGAGGGCAATGCAGCCTCTTGGCTCTGAGTCTTTACTGAAGCCAGGGGCAGGTGTACAGGGCTGGCTATTCCAAAACTCTGAACTGCTACACGTGAATCTCAAGAACATTCCTCCAGGACATCACTGGTGGTCGAGTGGTTAAGACTCTGCAATGCCAATGCAGGGGACATGGGTTCAATCCCTGGTCAGGGAACTAAGATCCCACATGTCACGTGGCATTGCCAAAAAAAAAAGAAAAGAAAAAGAAATACCTTCTTTCTCTCATCACCCAAATATACTTATGACCAAGTGTGCACCATGGAAGCTAACAGGGGGCACTCCCTTCAGAACACAGCCCACTACACCTAATGCATAACAAACAGCAAGCACTGTTTTCACTTTCTTTAGAGGGTTCGATTTGGCCCTGGAGGGACAACCATAAGGTGGAGGAAGCAGTGCCAAGGACAGGATTAACCAGGGCAGGGTGGTGGCCCCGTCTTCTGAACTAGAACATCAAAGCCAGCTGTGTGCATTAACTCCCCCTACAACTCCACGTTCACCATTTTGAAGACATGGTTATCAAAGGGCCAGACAAGTGATGTGGCTGCCTGGGTCAGACTGGAGTGGCGGAATGAACTGTGGATGGCATCTTAATCCCAGCCCCCGATAATGCTCTCCCAATCTTGAACAGGGTCCCAGACATGGATAAGCACAAGTGGAAAACCTGGCCAGGAACCAGAGGACAACAAGGGGAGGGATGACCCAGCAATGAACAGAAGGAGCCACAAAGTCATCCTACCCTCAAGCAGGAAGGTCAGCTGGGCTTTTGAAGCCCAAACCTCAGTCTCCACTGTGCTATTTTCAAGGCATTGGACAGATCCTAGTACAAACTGTACTGTTATTTACTTAATATTATCCTGAAATAAATGTATTTTAAAAGTAAACACTGTCTCACTCCCATAAATTCTAAGCTGGTGTCACTTACCAAAAATAGACAGTAAACCTAGGAATGAACACAATAAAAACCTCATGAAATTTGGGCTACATTCTGCCATCCTCAAAAGGATTCTGGAGGATGAGCTTCAGATCTGCTACCTCTGTTAAAAGGTAGATTACCCAGGGTTGGGGTGGTAGGCCAGGTGTTCAAGACAAATCAGCACTATCTGAAGACTTTTTCCTTCATCTGCTCAGAAAGTTAGGAAAAGAATTAGAAAGGAGACAAAATTTCTCTCTGTGTAGTTCAATGTTACTGAATGCCCTCTTTCAGAATCACCTAAAATGATGTAATATAACTGCAGGACCACCATCCGTGCTCTTGAAACAAGGACCTACATGGGTCAACATGGGTTGGTTTGTCAGAAGGAAGAGCAGCGCCCGAAGCGGAGTCACCGGGCTGTCCCAGACACTGGGCAGCAGCTCAGGAGGAGGAGGGTACTGGGGATTAGGGAGGCTGGCTGGGTCAAAAGGGTAGGGAGGAGGGAGAGGGGCAGGGCGGAGTAAATCTAGAGTGAGAACAAGCATGCCTCATCAGAAAATAGGATGTGCCAAATGTGGGCACATCCTTAGCTGGGTTTAGGGGAGAGAAAAATGGAAAGGCTGCCGTCTGGATGGAAACCAGCCCTAATCGCAGTTCTCAGAGCCATCCAGAGCTGCAGCAGTGACCAAGGGAGTCTGGAAGCCAAAGCTGTGTTGGCATCTCTGCTACTGACTCACTGTGTGATTTTAGGCAAGTGACTCAATGGATCCATCCCTGGGCCTCAGCATCTCTGGCTGACTGAAAGGCCTGTTTGTATATTTGTAAAATACAGGTAACTGCCTGCCTCCCAGGGCTACTGTGAGAATTAAATATGATGATGTAGTGCTGGGCACTTATAGAAAAGGCTCCACGAGTGGCAGGCATTACAAATATTTCTACTAATTTCTCTATTGTGCTTCCACCTCTGTTTTATTGCTCTGATTATGGACATGTCCAATTAAAGGCAAATCTAAATTGCAGTACAAACGTAAGGTTGCTACTACTATTAGATATAAAGCACCTGAGAAACACACTGCATTGCTCAGGACAAGTGTAAAGTAGAACAGGGACTGACAAAAAGTCAATGGTTTAGAGACTTAATTCCTGGCCAACTCTACTCTGGATTTATATGAGAGCTTTGTGTTTTGTTATTTGGGGTTTTTTCTGTTTTGTTTATACGGCATTGTTCTTGAGGCCTCAAATCCATGAGCTATGGAGGAAAGCTCCATATCCATATTCAGACTAGGAAACTGGGGTCCAGCTACGTTCAAACAGCAGACTGTGTCCCCTTAGCCCAACAGCCTGTGTGAGAGCCAAATGCCTCATTCATCAGGGAGGAGGGCCTGAAATTTCATCCAGGCCTTGATTCTAGGGATAAGCAGTTTTAATAATTCATTCCTGAAATGTACACTTGTGTGACTACTGGCTGTGAAGATGTTACATTAGATGTACGGAAGGGCAATTCTGATCAGAGCTGGGGAACAGTAATTTGTAACCAGCATTTACTGAAAAGTTCCAACATGCCAGAAACTCTTACAAGCTTTATGTACATTTTGTTCAATTACTCCTCCATGAAATGAATTATCTGTTCTTCTCCCCACTGAGTTGATGAAGACAAGGCATTTGGGGCAAGGGGAGGAAAGGCGTAGGATCTGGTGTCACATAACCAGTCACTATGAGCACCAAATGTATCAATGCAAGAAATGCATTTCAAGGGAAAACTGTAGAAATGGGTGGGGTCCCTGATACTTCGTATCCTAGAAGAGGGAGATACAAACGATGACTGGCTCTGGGTTTCACCTTTATCCCATGGGTCCTGGGCAGCTCAGGAAGGAGTTTGAGAAAAGGAGTGAAATACAATCCCAGAATTTAAAAGAAAAACTGACAGAATGAACATGCCGGAGATAAAGGAAGGAACTAGTTAGAAAGTAATAGCAAATGACAAGGGGGAAAAAAAGGAAGAAGAAAGAATCTTTATTGCTGATGCAGCCCAGACTGGTCCAGGGCAGGGAGCAAGAGAGAAAATCCTGGAGAGTGCAACTGGAGAGGCAGGCAGAAAACATCCAGTCCAGTCCCTGAGCAGCCAGCCGTGGCACACGATTTAATAAAGTGAACACAGACACACGACGCAGATACTTTTAAACAGGTTAAATTTAATCCTGAACTGAACAAATATCTAACATAAGTACATTTCAAATGTGTAAAATACGATACTGTTCTTGCAAAAGCAAACAAATATACTACATGTAAATACGTTTATTACGTTTCTATGTGAGCAGCAGAAGGCTCTGGAGGGATGCATATCAAATCATCGATATTAGGAATGGCAAGAGACAGGGGGTCAAAGGGCGGAGGTAGAGAAACTTTTTTCTTTTCTCTTTTCCCTCTATTTATACATTATTTCACTAGTTTCCCAATGCATATGTCATTTTATAACTTTCAAAAGTGATTTAATACAGAAAATTATAAAAAGGAAAAGAGAACAAGGAGTTTGCTGTGCTCGAGGTGACAGGAAGAGTATGGATTAGAACACATATGGTACACTTCGGAGTAAAGCTGGAATCTGCTTAGCAAGGAAAGGTAATAGAAAGTGATGTGCCACTATTTATAGTAGCCAGGAAGCAACCTAAATGCCCATTGACAGATAAATGGACAAAGAAGATGTGGTGTATATATACACATATATATATATATACCATGGAACAATATTCAGTTATCAAAAAGAATGAAATAATGCCATTTGCAACAACATGGATGGACCGAGAGACTGTCATACTAAGTGAAGTAAAGGCAGAAAAAGACAATACCATATGATATCACTCATATGTGGAATCTAAAAAAATGACATACGTGAACTTATTTACAAAACAGATACAGACTCACAGACATACAGAACAAGTTTATTGTTACAAAAGAGAAAGGGATGGGGGAGAGATAACTTAGAAGTTTGGGACTAGCAGATACAAACTACTATATATATAATAGATAAACAACAGATCTTAATGTACAACACAGGGACCTATACTCAATACCTTGTAATAAACTATAATGGAAAATAATCTGAAAAATAATATATATGTGTGTGTGTATATATATATATATGCGGGTGTGTCTGAATCACTTTGCTGATACCTGCAACTAACATAACATTGTAAATTAACTATATTTTGATAGACAGACAAACAAATAGGAAGTGACGTGCCAAAGGTGAACGGCATGTCAAGGCAGGTTGGTCAGAAAGAGCCCATTAATAAAAATGGAGAATTGAAAGGAGAGTCATGAAGTTGGGATGCAAGAGCATGAAGAATAATTTTGAGGTACTGTCAGTCACACACCAAATAGGTAGGAAAAAGGACCTGAGATTTAAGAGACTGGTCAGAAGCTGATGGCTGGAGTTGGGTTAACTCCACACTGAGATGGCCATACCAATGGGAATGAAGGATAGTCCAGGCTCCTGAAATGGGAGTCAAGACCTGGATTCTGGCCCCAGCTCTGCGACTCTGAGCAAAGCACTTGGCCTCTTGGGGCTGGTGTCTGCTGAATGGGACCCACTTCCCTCTTTGAGGAGCACTTCTCTCTCCACTTTGATCGCTGGGGCCTGGCAGCCAGCTTTGACTGGGTCTTTGGACTGATAGGGCAACCTAGTGAATCCTCACCCTATTGCTTCTCAGAAACAAAAAACTCTTCCAGTAAAGCTGAAAGCCAGCCAAAATGCAACTGCAAGAGGAGCAATCATGCTTGGCCCTTGGAATGTGTGAGCAGCACCTGCAAACGACAGGCCATTGTTCCCCGTCTATTTGTGGAGGCTACGGGGATTCTCCTCCGAGTCTGACCCTGCACATCTGAAACTGGCGGGGGCTGCCTGGCGACTGCATTTGCAAGCACACAACCAGTGGTTTCTGCAGCTTCCTCACACTGGCCCGCGGAGGATGTTTCAGGAAGGTACAGCTGCCGTGTCGCAGCTCACACCACGCTGCCGTGGAAAGGGCCCTCAGAGAGAGTGTGGGAGGGAGGAGCTGTTTCAAAGAGCCGAGATGCTCCCAATTTGCTCTGTCGTGAAGTCCAGGTGGTGAGTCAGTGCCAGGGCAGCTCAAAATGAGAAGAGCTTTGGAGTCACAGCCCTGGCTGTAAGATGAGGGGAATGACATCTGTCCCAAAGGACTGAGGTCAGCAGTCTAGCCCAAGTCCCAGTGCATGGTAGGTGCTCAAGAAATGCATGTTTCTTTAAAAGATGGACTCAGATCTTCTCAGGTCAATGTCTCTCAGCTGGATGACTACCCCCTCTTGTCTCGATCTTTGAAAAGTAGCCTGACTTTCCACCTCTTTTTAGTTAACATGTATGTCTTAACTACCTTCCTATCAGAACCCAAACACACTTCCCTAAGACGTACGGGAAACAAAGGGGATGAGGCACTTTCTCTTTTTTTCTGCCTCTTTCTTGACACAAGACGACAATGGTGATGACTGACTCTCTGGGTCACGCCTTCTGACTGCCTAGGAACCTGCAAACCCACAGCTCTGCTTTCATTTGATCAATAGGTGGTTAAACACTATTTTTGACTCTGACTATTTTTGAAGCCCTAAACTTCTCCAAGTTCTATTGACAGAGAAAACTGCAGACACTCCTGAGAACAAAGACTTCAAGAGATCAGGCAGACCTTGAATGAAAGGAAACTTTGAAATAAATACAATCAAGGCACCACTTGAAAATGACCAGAACTCGAAAATGAGATGAGTAGGCAGTTAATCCTATAAGAAAAGGATTCTTCACCTTCAAGGTAGATCCAAGGCTTACCCAAAAGGTACCTCCTGGAATATACTCAAGACTCCTTTCTATTTGGAAACGCCATGCTGACATTACAGGAACTGATTCTCTGTGCCTGGAGGCCCACCAACTTCACCCTTACCTGTGAAGCCATGAGCTACAAGCTTCTCTTCCCAGTGGCCACTAGCTCACATTCTGGGATTCTAACATCAGAGAATTCTAACATCAGCCTTCTTTGGAATAATTCCACACTAGTCCATTCTTTTATGACATGTCTCTGCTCAGACGTGTTTCCAAAAGTGCCTGGGCTGCTGAAGTTTACAGTTGCAGGTATCTTCTACATACTAGAGTAAGATGTACATTGTGACATGTATTAAATTGTGTCTAAAAAATAGCACGAGTTACAACTTTTGTGAGTCTTTACAAGTATCTCAGAAGCAGCAGGTTTTCATCTATGTGTTAAGACTTGTGTCCATTATCCCAAGTCTTTTCATCTTTCATTGATCATTTTATTCACTTGAGATTAGACCATGAGACAGATAGTTTAGCTTTTTTTTTAATTTTAATTTTTTAATTAAAGTATAATTGATTCAAAATATTGAGTTAGTTTTGGGCATACAGTGTAAGTGATTCACTTTGCTACACAGCAGAAAACAATACAATGTAACATGCAACTATACACCAATAAAAATTTTTTTGAAGATGCGGTACATTTACTCAATGGAATATTATTCAGCCTTAAAGGAATGAAATGTTGTCATTTGCAGCAACATGGATGGACCTAGAAAATATTATGCTTAGTGAAATAAGTCAGAGAAAGATAAATATTAGAAGATATCACTTACAGAACCTAAAATATAATACAAATGCATCTATATAAAAATAGAAACAGATTCACAGACATAGTTGTCTTCTGATAACCCTGTTTCCTGGACACCTGTCCTCCCCAGACTGCTTACTGAGGAAAAGTACATGAGTTTAAGGTAAAGGAACAGTGTGCCTTTTCATTCATTCATTTATTTATCCATTCATTCCTTCGTGTAATATTTGTAAAGGCCTCCCATTCACAGTACTAAGGACAGACGAGTGACCAAAATTAAATCCCTGACATTACAACTGTAGCAGTTGAAACAGCAAAGATTAAGTCAGCTACTAACTAAGTAGTGTAATTTCAACAGTGATAAGTGACATTTAGAAAGAAGGTGAGGGGGTGGTGGAGGCTTGGAATGGTCTGAGACTGCTTCTTACTAGGTTTTCAAGAAAAGGCACATCTAAGAAGCTGTCTGCGGAACTGAGCTTCACAAATACTCCTAGAAAAGACTGCTCCCCTCTCCAAGGGTGCAGAGAGTGCAGGAGCTCTGAGCTGCACACATTAGGTGAGAGAGAGAGAAGGGAGGATGGCTGATGCCAAGACCCTGGAGGCAGTGGAGACAGTAGGGGCCAGGCCACGTGGAACCTTGAGCGCCATTGTCTGGGTGCTATTCCAAGCGCAACAGAGTTTGTTTTGGCTATGTTGGGTCTTCACTGCATTTCGTGGGTTTAGTTGCCCTGAGGCACAGGGGATCTTAATTCCCTGACCAGTAATCAAACCCATGTCCCCTGCACTGGAAGTCAAATTCTTAACCACTGGACCACCGGGGAAGTCTCCGAAACAAATTTTGGACCTGGGGAGTGACTTGATCTGATTTACAGTTTAAAGGATCACTTCACTCACGCATGAAGAAATGACCCGATGGCTAGCAACGCGGGGACGCTGAGACCAGTGGAGGGTCCCGCAGTAAAGTGATGGAAGCTCTAGCAAGGTGGTGGTGGCAGGGATGAAAAAACGGGGAAAAGTGGCTGGATTCAGAGTCTCTTCAAAAGATAGAGCCCAATAAGTTACACAGCGGGTATATTGCTGGGCTGGGCCTTATACCAGAATCTGCTGTAAGCAAAGCCCAGCCACCTCTCAACTTGCTTATATCTTCTTACTGATAAAGTCCATGTAAATTTGAAAGTGTTAGTCACTCATGTCCAACTCTTTGCGACCCCATGGACTATAGCCTGCCAGCCAGGCTCCTCTGTCTGTGGGATCCAGGCAAGAATACTGGAGTGGGTTGTCATTCCCTTCTCCAGGGGATCTTCTCAGTCAGGGATCGAACCCAGGTCTCCCACGTTGCAGACAGATTCTTAACCCATGTGATTTACCAGGGGGACATGAAAGTAAGTTTAACAGATATGTTTAAGAACAATAGACCACACCACCTTAAAACAGGGAGGACACTGCTATAAGCGAGTTGTCAAGGTTCAGTAGTTAAAGAACCTTCTATTTCCCATATCCTAACAAGTGATTTTACCAGCAGCTCAAGTTCATTTGATTTTTAGGTTGATTACACATTTATCAGGTCTCTTTTCAGCAATAAGACCTGACGGACCAGAGGTTAAGACTCCACACTTCCACTGCAGGGGATGCGGGTTTGATTCCTGGCTGGGGAGCTAGGACCCTAAGTGCCATACCAAAATAAGTACATAATAAAAATAAAATAAAAATAAAATATGCAGTGGTAAAATTCTGGCACAGACTGTTTCCATGCCTCCTCGTGTTATAGATGTATATATGGGTCTGGTTTCCTGCCTTAGCAAATGTGACCCAGCGTGGGTAACTGATTCTCTTCTGATGGGTCAGATTTCTTTAGGGCCTAGGGTCCTTCACTGTGAACATGAATTTTTCATTGTGTGGAGAATGTGGTTTCATTTTGACATGTGAACCCACGGGGAAGAGTGCAGTGATACTCAAATATGTTATCTTAAAATTTCCCTGATCTCCATTTTTATCCTAAAATCAAAGGCCAAATATTTCCTGATCAATCGATCAAGTAGATTCCAGCTGACTGAAATTTTTCCCTTCCTATCTTTAAGCAACTTCCTAACAATGGTTACTAAATAGCTCAGGTCAACTTCAGTATAATGGATGAAGGTTTTAAAGTCAGGCAAGGAGGTAAATTTGGACAAAACTTCACCACTTAGTTAATAAATACATACCTTGAGATAAGTTAAATGTCTGAGCCTCAGTTTCCTCATCTATAAGGCCGAGCTAGCAATAACTATACTTTAGGCATGTTATAGCATGAAACGAGATGCCATATATAAAATTATGATTGAAAATCAAGTTAGTACAGACTTTGGCATGGCATTATTTCTTTAAAATACTAATTACCTGGGTTTCCCTTTCCTGTTCACTATGAGCTTTACAAATCTGAAATTTTGAATTTTTTTTTTGAAATTTTGAATTTTAAATGTCATTGTTCTTACCTTCCCTCCATATTAGTTTGCTGCTGCCACAACAAAGTGCGCAAACTGGTTGCCTTAAACAACACACATTTATTTTCTCACAGTTCTGCAGGCTCCAAGTCCAAGGTCAAGGTGTTAGCAGGGTTAGTTCCTTCTGAGGCCACCCTCCTTGGCTTGCCCAGTTTCTCTGGGTGTCCATGTCCTAATCTGTTCTTGTAAGACACCCATCGCACCAGATCAGAGTCCACTCTGACGAATTCATTTCACTTAACTATTCTTTTAAAGACCCTATCTCCAAACACAGTCACATTTTGAGGTACTAGGGGGTAAGAACTTAAACACATGAATTTCAAGTGGATTCAAATCTGCTCATAACACACCCTTCACACTTTACCCCTGAAAAAAAACTGAGATAAGCACTGAACCAGCGCAAAGAAATGAGTCCTTTGCCTCATGTTTTCAAAAACTATATCTCTGCATGACCTCTGGCAAGTTATCTTCCCTCTTTAGTCCACATTTTCTTAATCCTTAAAATAAGAGGGTTGGAATGATGCATCTCTTATTTCTCTTCCTGGCCTTAACCAAGCAAAGTTAAGTTGATTTCTCACAGCAAAGAATCTGAGATAAAGCATGCAATGAAATAACTGGAATGACAACATAACAAAACAAAAACATACCTTCTTTGTGGAATAAACCTATGGTGGATTTTTCTAGAAGCAGATGAGGATTACATTCAACTGTTCTAAAATGTTTTAGGTTGCTTCAAGCCCTTTCTAAGGCCATAATTTAAACCAACTTAGTTGGATAAACCAGAAACTCCACTCTGAAGTTATCAATCTCCCCAAACAAAGTAATCGCATCAAGATATGGGACACAGATTGGCTTGGAGGGGGAAAGAGAGTATAATTTCAAGTAAAGTTCTCCTTGAAAGAATTAAGGGGGGAAATTTTTTAAAAACAAACACACATATACACAGAAAATGTAAAATTAAAACCAGCTTCCAAGCTTATAGGTTAAGCCATTAAAGAGGAGGGGAGAGGCAAACAGGCATATTTCCTCTCCAGCTGCGTAGCTTTCAGTCCTGAGACACGGTGTATCTCTGCAGATGTCAACAGCCTCAGCAAGACAGGGAGGTAAGCACGGGTGGTGGTGAAGGAACAAACATGTGCTCATGGGGAGAGCAGGAGAAAACAGAGGGACAGCAGAGTTTTCCCCCTGAAAAAAGCAAAACTGCTGGATCAAGTAGAGTGACGACAAGACTATAAGACTAACATCAAAGATACTGGGACTCAAGTCAGAATCTAACACAAGCTGAGCAACTGTGGGCAAGGTACCCACTTAGCATGGGGTAACTTTTAACTTCAGCTAAAAAACAGTGACTGAAAACATACCCATCATTTCATTTTTTGCTGTTGAATACAAGATCTTGGAAACAATCAAAAATTCAAACAAAACGGAATTGACTGAAGCACTGAGAACGATATGTAGGTATTTGAAATTGTTATGTAAAAACAGAGTTGCCATGTGATCCAGCAATCCCATTCTCAGGCATATATTTGGACAAAACTGTAATTCAAGAAGCTACACGTACCCCCAATGTTCAAAGCAGCACTAATCACAATAACCAAGACATGGAAGCAACCTAAATGTCCACTGGCAGATGAATGGATATGGAAGATGTGGTACATACATACAACGAAATACTACTCACCCATAAAAACAGTGAAATTATGCCATCTGCAGCACCATGGATGGATTTAAGAGATTACCATATTAAGTGAAGTTAAGTCAGAAGAAGACAAATACAATATGCTTATATGTGGAATCTAAAATATGACACAAACGAACCTATTTACAAACAGTAACAGACTCACAGACATAGAAAACAGACTGGTGGCTGACACAGCGAAGGGGGAGGGGAAGTGGGAGGAAGGAGAGATTAGGAGTTTGGGATTAGCAGATGCAAACTACTATATATAGGATGGATTAACAACAAGGTCCTACTGTACAGCGCAGGGAATTATATTCAGTAACCAGTGATCAACTATATCAGAAAAGAATACAAAAAGAATATATATATATACACACACACACGTATATGTATAACTGAATCACTTTCTGTACAGCAGAAATTAACACATTAACACATTATAACACAACTATACTTCAATTTTAAAAAAGAATAAAATTATGGTATGAAAGAATATTTAAAACATGGAAAGATGTCATGTCATAATACATTGTAGAATGAAAAGTAGTACATAAAATAGGATGAATAAGATGCCGTGCTATTTTAATAAACAGTATATACAGTATAAAGAAAACACTTTAAATGGGCATACTCTATAATTTTGCTTATTTTTATTGTCCTCTTTTTTTTTTTTTGGTAAAGTTTTCTACAAACATCATGGATTTTTTGGTCATAATTGGGGGGAAAAACCTACTCGTTTCGTAAAATTTTAGTGCCCTACAGTAAACCAGAGAGTAAAAAAAGCTCTAATTCAGTCTCAAATTGAGGTTTTAGTTTCCTCACCTGGAAGGGGAGACTAGACTGAAAAACTTTCTTAGGATCCTCTGATTCCGAGTTTTACAGAGCCCCACTAAGTCAACACTTCAGCGGGCTCTTTGCTTAGGATTTATTAAAGAAGCAGGGAAGGCGGGGGGCGGCGGCATGGGACACAGAAGGAGAAGGAGGCATTGAAGTCCAGGTGAAGAAGAGCCCCCTCATGGGTATCCTTTGCTAATTCAATGCACAACAGCCCTGAGTGCTGAGCGTGGCGGGCACCTCCCTGGAAAGCCGGCTGTGTTTAAGCACAACCGTGAGGAGCTACTCCTAACAAGCCTGGAAGCCAGGCTGCTCCGAGGGAAGGCTGGGGAGCTTACGGAACCAGTCAGGGCTCCGGCGTCCAAACCCACACAGAGAAGGGGACCCACTGTGCTTCCGATCTCTCATAACCTGCCCCTCAGGAAAGAGGTGTGGAGAAGGACTTGACCACGCCTTCAGTAACTAACTGCAATTTGGACAGATGTGTCATGACCCCATAGGTACAAGAAGATAAAAGAAGGCAGAATTTAAGGCAGCGCTGTAGAATGGGGTTAAGAATGTGGTTCTGAGTCAGTAGGAATTTTGGTTCCACCACTGAAAGGCTTCTGTGATCTTAGGCCAATTGCCTGATCTCTCGAAGCTTCCTCAACAATAAAATAGGAAGACCTAGTTGGAAAGCCATCTACCTAACTGAGTGGTTTCGAGGATTGCATGAGATAAGGAATAAAAAGCACTTAATACAGTATATGGTGACATTGGTTTACTCGCTAAGTTATATCCGACCCTTGCTATCCCATGGACATTTCCCAGGCAAGAGTACTGGAGCAGGTTGCAGGGTACCTTTTCATTCTCCAGATTTTCCCAACCCAGGGATCCAACCCGTGACACCTACATAAGAGGCAGAGTCTACCGCTGAGCCACCAGGGAAGCCATAATATAGGATAAAAAATGCTAATTCTTCTTATTTTCAGATGCTCCTGTGACAAGCATCACGTGGCCAGGCAGAGATAATCATCGGCAAAATATTCATTCAAAAAAGGAAAAAGTATTATCATACCTGATTAACTATATATGACACATCTTTATACACATGGTACTTCAAATGCAGTATTTTAGATTATATGAATATACTTTAATTTTCTCCTTCTACCTTCCCTTATAGATGCTCCCCTTTAAAGGATCTAACGATTATAGTCACACTTAGATCATTGGAACTATCAATTGTATGACTTACAGCCAGAGATAAGCTTGGAAAAATGTGTTTTAGCTGTCCTCACCCCTCAAACCAAAAATGAAGTTTAGAATAAAAGCTAATAACAGAAATATAAGGAAGTGAAAAGGGACGTCCCTGGCGGTCCAGTGGTTAAGAATCCACCTTCCAATGCAAAGATTGCAGATTCAATCCCTGGTTATGGAACTAAGATCCTACATGCCTCGGCAACTAAGCCCACAAACCACAACTAGAGAGAAGCCCATGCACTGCAACAAAAAAGATCTCTAATGCTGCAACAAAGATCCCACGTGCTGATGCAGCCAATAGATAAATAAAAGTTAATATTCTACAAAGTTGTCAGTGAAAGAGAAGATGATGTAGAAGCACAAATGTACACATGTTCTGATCATCTGCTCACTTGACATTATTCCTGCAAAGTAAATGTTAAATAAATGCACCCATTCATTCAATAAATGTTGACAGAGGGCTTAAAATGCGCCAGCCAAAGGAAAAATGATAGAAATTCAGTGACAATGAAACTAAAACCCACCCCTACCTGAAGGAGCATCCACGACATGATTTGGCCGTTGGGCAGGAGGCTATTTGCATTGGACGGGAGCCACCACATTTCAGATACTGGCAGGAGCAAGTGAAAAGAGCTTGCAAAGCATCTATAGACTCGGAGCTGTTCCCTGTTGGTTTGCTTGTTTATCTGACCAGTCTAGTTTTGGGGCAATTGGCGCCTTTGTGCCCTTATCAATGGCAGCCTTATCCAGAAGAGACACCATACATGCCAGCAAATGAATCATGGTATCATTTTAATAATACTCATTGGAATGAATACTAAGGATCTGCTAAGCAAAGGACCTATCAGTCATCGTTATTCCATTGCTCTCTTGCACAGAGTCTATTAACCAAGTTCCCTCCCTGAATGAGAAACAGGCTAAGGTTTTAAGGGGAAAAAAGCAACCAAAGACCCTTCTATCCAACACAGACGTTGGCTGCTCCCACTAAATTTAAGCCAACAACTACTGCCGTCATTCACTTTCTCGCTGCTTTCTCTTCCCTTCCGGGGAGGGATCAGAACTCCTCTCTTCCAATTTCGAACACAGCATAGACGGCTGACCATAATCTCAGGAGAAAACAGAAGACAAAATAAAGGCTCACAGGGTCATTGGCGCTGGCAGGGACTCAAGGACCATCTAGTTCGATGCCCTCATCTGACTGATGCAGAGTCTGAGAGGGATAATAAGGTTCTCCCAGAGTCACAGAGAAGTCAGAGGTGAGGACAGCCTGAACCACAAAGTGCCAACACTCCATCAGGGGCTTCCTGCCTTTTCCTGCATCATCAATAAGAGGGTTCCTCTGCTCTACCCACCAGAGGAACCCCTCTCTCCAAATCTCATTTTATCTTTGAAAGCTCACTTCCCAGCCCTTCCACAGAAAAAAAAAAAAGACTAACTTAGCCAAGAGAACTGTGCCCTTGAATTCCAGATGTCCCCTACATTCCCGGACCACTCCTAGGCAGAGCTCCCCATCTGGCTTAGAGTGCTGGGCGTGTGCTGCGTTCCCGGGCCCTGCTGAAGAACAGAGAGCCTGGCGCCTTCTGTGTCTGGGAAGAGGACAGGCACAAAGATTGAGAAGGAACCTTGGGCCCAGATCTGTACTTACGCAAGATGGGCTCCACCCGACACTCACACATGCTCCTGGGGGGGAGCCAGAAGCTAACTCAGACAGCGGGCAGAGCAATGCACGCGTCACTGCTGGGGGACGCAGCTGTTCCAATGGTGACAGGACAGCTCGTGGCCTGACCACCCCAGCCTGCCACTGTGTGAGCACCGGCCCCGTCAGTGAGCTGACAGGTGTGGCCAGCTGGTGGCAAGGCCGTGGCGACAGTCATCTGTGAATCCGGAATGACTGCTTTCCTGCCTGTGAACTGACTCATCCCTGAAGGGATCAATCCCAGAATCTTGCTTTTGTGGCTGTGTGACTTTGGTCAAGTTACTTAATTTCTCAGAGCCTCTATCCAGAACACAGAATGATGGTTACCCACTGGAGCGAGAGGAGCTGCTGCGAGTCAAATGAGATAATCCATGTCACTTGTGCTAAGGCTCTCAATAAACGGTAGTGATAAATATATAGTAGCTCCACTAGGCTTAGTCCAAGCACTAAGTCCCCTATAATCTAGTTAACAGGAGAAATGTTCCCCCAGAGAAGTAGTTTTGGTACTAGACTCCACGTACAGACTAGGGTCAAAGAAGAGGCCAAGTTGAAAGGCTCATTCTAGTCTACCAAACTATCTTTTGGTGTATTACGTATGTATCATCATCTATTTCACAATGAATATATATGAAATAGACATATACTAAATTTGATGAAAGGGGGATTTCACAGTAGAAGAGTCTGAAAACAGAGGAACCTCTTTCTCTGGGTTGTCCAGGGTCATTCTCATTTATTTCCCTCTAGCTACAGAAAATGTGAGAAAAGGTAAACAGCACTGACTTGAGGAGGGAGTGACCAGGGAGAGGCCAGTCCTTCCATTAGCATCTGTCCCTAGAGGGGATGGCATATTTACATTTACATTACATTATTTATATTTACATTTCCACATCTTTTATGATTACAAGCAGTGATTTAATCAAAGAGAGGCACATTTATCTCCTAGGGAGACATTCCTACTGTTGTAAGCATTTTGCGATTTTTTTTTCAAATATAATAAGCAGACAAACAGTTCTAGGAAATATGTCAATGGGTAAAGAAGAGAGTGCCCTTTAGGACATGAAGACTTTTTCAGTTCTTTCTCAACTCTACTATTTTTTCCCTAATTAAGGAGAAAGGACAGAGAAAAAGCCATTCAACTGGGAGTTGTGAAGAAATTACTAGAAAGGGTATCCATAACCTGTGTCAGTGTAGGCTAGAAGCCGATTAGGACTGAAAGCAATATAGTTCATCCTAAATAAGGAAAATGCCCTTTCTTTAGGTTAACAGAGAATCTCTGTATCAAAGTCCAAAGGCAGTCTAATAGCCTCGAGTAGCTTGTCAGAAATGAAAGGTAAGCATAATTCTGAGAAACACCATAACATAACTAAACCAGAAAACACACTTTGTTTCAAACATTGTGCTGATTTTTGTTTGTTTTTGAAAATGTTTATTGAAACACTGATTCCTAAAGTAGTCTCTTAATAAGCTAGACCTTTGTCAATCTTCCTTTATTAATTTCCCCATTCCAAAGTAGTTAAGACTTTAAAATAAATGTTTCCCAGCTTGAATACATCTGGGGTTCACAGACCATTGTCCACAGTCACTCCTTCATCTGAGCCTTTCAAGAACCCAGTGAGATAAGAAGGGAGGATTTTTATTTGTAAATTGACAGTTCGACTACATAGACTTCAATCCTCAGAAAATCTATTTCTCCAGAATTCCCCCAAGTGCCCAGCTGGCTCAGGCATTTCACTAGTGTTTGAGCAAGAAGAATATCCTGGCTGCGAGTCACCACAAACCTGTCCAAAAAATAAAGTAACACATGAACAACCCAGGCAGGGCTTGATTTTCACGATCAGATATTTAAGATGCTTCCCATTTGTAAGTCTCTGATATTTTTCCTGTCCTTTCTCTGCAACTTCCCTTCCAATACACCTTACACAGATCAAGCTGGTTTTGGGTGACATCTCTTCTTTTGGTCTCCCAAACTCTTGTCCTGCATCTCCTAATATTTGCATCTCCTAGTAATCCAAAGTGACACTTCCTGAAGCAAGAGGCAGAAACAGATCCAGGGATGGGGTTTCACTGGCCTCTTCCCCAGGTTGTAGTCTAGCCTAAGGCCCCCAGCTCAAGCACTGCAGAGATGTGGGTGTTCCTCCAGTTCACACAGCTCCTTCACTTCCCCTCCCAAATAAAAAATTCCCATGACACTCACAATGACACCTTTCAAATGAGATCACAGGGCCCTGACTACACCCCCTAGAGGTCAAACCTTCCAGGTCATGCTCCAGACAGACAGAGGATGTGCCTTTCAGCAATTCTCAAACGTCACACACATACACCCCAATCTCCAATGCAGCAGAAATGCATTAGCTGCAAGGTCGTATTTACAGCAATCCAGTTAGTATTTGCAAAAAGGCACTTCTCAGTGATTTGTCTCCTAGAGGGAGTTCTGGAGCTCTTAAACCACACCTTTCAAAATCCCCACTGCGGGTGCCTCTGCGAGGCAGGCAGTTGAGGCTGTGAGCTCAGAGGAGACCTGTGTTTGATTTCCAGCGTTGCCTCCTATCCCCTATGTGTGACTCTGGAAAACTGACTTCCTCTCTCTAGGTCTCAGTCTCCTTAACTGTAAAGTGGGTTTTTGCAGAGACCCCCAATAAGAGAATACCTGGAAAGCACTGGAACTTAAGCATTAGATCTCCACCCACTCTCATTGCCAGCTTCAAGTTGTAGCCTCTCAGAAGAAAACAGAGTGTAACTAGCAAACTTTCTACCTACAGAGTCAAGATGGTCAGCTACCATCCCTCAAGTTTACATTTATTCAATGTAAAAAATAAGAGAGACCATGTTATAGGATCTAAACCATTTGCCCCACTGTCACCTTCTCAGAATGATGGTCAGGGTGGAGCCACCAAGACCAGTGAGGCACTTTGATTTCCAGGTGTGGAGGTTTGAGTCCTGCCCAGAATACTTGTTATATCTCTGATCCTGAGCAGAAAAAAAAAAAAATCTATACAACAGAGATAACGATAGTACCTCTCAGACAGTGTTGATTTGAGGAATCAAATGAAACAATGCATGTAAGGTACAATATCTGAAACCAAAGAAACACTCAGTCGGTATGAGCTGTTCTTGGTAGGAGCAATTTTTAATTCATGTATTGATTTAACTGATTCTCATTAGGCATCTGTATGCCAGGAACTGTGTGAGACAGAGACAGAGGTGGATGACAATACCAGGTCCCTGCTCCGACTGGCGGGACCACCAAACTGCTGTCTCTGACATTTAAAAGCAAGGGCTAGTGTTGGGATAAGTACATGCAGGTCACGCAGGAGGGTGACCTGAGAGGAACAATGAGATCTGGGGCTGGAGCTACTCCCAGGGAAAGCTCCAGCCAATTATACCAGCAACAGAGAAATAACCCCTTCCAGGAAACCGATAAACATGGGGTAGTAGCAATGCTTTCCTCTCAGGAGGGTAGCAAGAAGGAAGGAAAAGCAGAAAACAAGCAAACAAACAAAACCTGCCTATGTCCCCCAAACTGTGGCAGAGGGTGGTGCCTGTAATAGCAGAGGTGCCCGGCAAGGAAGACTGCCCCCATCGGCCTCAGATTACAGGGACATTTCAGCTACTGGGTGGGGCAGTCTGCACAGAAAGGAATACAGGGGATAGGAAATTAAGTCAAATTCCACAATCTTACCATTTAAAATTTGGACTAGATGTGACAGCAAGGGATATATGTTATATTTAGATCTTTAATCATATTTTTTGTGAATATATAGACCTAAGTCCATATTTTTATGTTTTTACCTACATCTAGTTAGCCTCTGGTAGTATGTAGATAACTATACTCTTCTTTGGACAGGCAAGAGTACAAGAATTACAACATATTCTTCTAAAATAGAATCTGTATTATAAGAAATACAAACACAAAGCATGAGAAAAACCGACAAATGGATTCTTTCCCCCAAAGATCAAAAGCCCCCTCCTGCCTTGCCCTTTTGCCTCTCCCCACCCCACATCCCTCTCAACAATGAATGCAAGGCAGACTGGCTCGAAGAAATTCACAACCGCCGTCTATTGCCTTTCAGTTGCCGTAGGCACAACCCGGGTTTCGCCGTGGAGGCTGCTATGCAGCGCCACGCCCCACGCGCAGAGAAAGGATGGAAGCCACGCTGAAAATGAAGGATGCGCCCCAGGGAAGATCATCCAAGTGGGAACAAAAGGGAGCCCCCTGCAAACCGGGCCCTGGGATTGGGGCACCGACACATTTACAGGGGCTTGTAAGGCTATTACCCTATGGGCTAAACGTCTGTATCTTTCCTTAAAGGTGGTTTAAGTGATACCTAGAAAAATGGGCGTGGCCCTCAATACCAGGGCACAGGCTGAATCTAAAAAGAACCACTGAGGTCAGACTGGGAAGGAAAAATAATCGTTCTCTGCTTATCCCAAACAGAAATGGCAAGTGCACACTGGATACACAGCAAGTGGCATATTTACAGCCTAGCTGTCACATGAGAGCGGTGGTTCCTCTCTCCAGAGTTAGGGAAATAAGTAGAAAAATTGTGCTTTTGTCCCAATCAGTTTTAAAAAAAAGTATCACCACAGTTTTTTGCAAAGCCAATTGGCACCGAGAAAATACTGTGAATTATTAGAAAAGACTATGTTTTTATAATAATGTGAAGTCAACGCTATCAGGTAGCGGTCAAGGAGGATGGGTTTAAGCCCAGTGCCTCTACCTGGGGACAGAAGCCCCACCCATCCCAACACTATCCCCAGAGAGTGTTCCTCCCTGGGACTGGGTGGACAGCAGGTAGGGGTGTGGCGCATGTGCGTCCAGTGAAGCTCAGGTGGACAAGGTAGGATCCTGCAAGAGAAATAAACCACCTGACAATAAAGTGCCAAAAAGCAAGAAGAGCTTCCTCCTGCCTGCAGAGGGGAAGGTCCTGGACGGCAATCAGCTTGTTCCAAGCCTAACGGGAACAAGTGCAAACAGACTCGTGCCCACAGCAAAACCTAGTGGATGGGGCAAATGAACTGCAGAAGCAGGTACATCACTGCCCTAGGGCAGCTGCAGAGCCTCCCGGGGCCAGCTCATCACTTCCTTTGTTCGTGGTGCAAAGATGGAGTAGCCACACGTTCCCCTACTACACACTACACACACACACACACACACACACACACACACACACACACACACACACACACACACACAACTCATTCACTACAGACAAAGCACAACCGCTCAACTAACAAATGTCAGTGGGTTTTCTGTTGCTTTTGTCTTGCCCTTTTTAAAAAAACTGTCCATTCCAGCCTGTTGTGCGTCCTTTCCAGGGGTGGGGGTGGGCGTCATTTCAGCGCATTCTGGAGAAATCCCAGACCCGGGCGCGGTATTTTCGCCGTGAGAGCTGCTCGCCGGGCGCCAGCGAAAATGAGGCTTCTCTACCTGGTAACGGCACATCCGCGCTCCACCCCGCCCTAGGGCCTCGCCCAGCGCGTCTGACACCCGCCGGCTGCAGGGCTCGGCTCCGCACACAATGGCAGTTGGACGCGGCGTGCACACAGCACGCGCCTGCCACTGCAACCTAAAATGTGCTCTTAAAACTCAGCCTTTTCTTGGGGTGAAGGGGAGAAATTACAGGGAAAAATGCAAATGCATCAAGAGCCAAAAAAAGTTGGTTATTTTCACCACAGCCACGTTAGCTGTCCAGTCCCGAGTATGACGCACCGAGATATGAACTGGGGTTAATACAAGCAAGCCGTGGCCAAGGTGAGGACGGATGGTCAGGCACCCCATCAGAGCCACGGGGCTGGAGCTCAGAGAGGGGCGCGGTCGGGCTACCCAAGACCGCTGGGGAAAGGTGTCATTTCTCCATGCTCCACCCCGCCAAAAAGGAACCTTCTACAAAAAAAATCACCTGGGGCAACTCACACGGACGACCCCGGTGGCGCGGGGGTCGACTGAGGGCCTGTTATTCGGGAACTACCGAGCGTTGGGCAAGGAAGATAAATAACCCAAAGTTCTCCACGCCACTGTCACTGTTTGGGTTTCCTCTTTGTTTGGTTTTTTCCCCAAACCCCAGGGTCGCTCCGTCTGGGTGGCGCCCCGCCGCGCCGGCTGGACTGACCGCCGCTCTCCACCCCCTCGGACCCGGGGTCCCGGTCCCTCCCTGGGGACTGGCCCGGGGACGCCGGCGGGATCCAAGCCCTGCAGAGCAGCCGGGAGCGAGCCAGCGAGCGAGCGAGCCGGAGTGGCGTCCGACTCACCGTGATGCGCGGGATGTTCTTCTTGCCCTGGTAGGACATGGTGGCGGCGGCGGTGGCTGCAGCAGCTGCCTGCCTCCCTCCTCCTTCGGCTCCTGCTCGCCCGCGCCTTCCTCAGCGCACAGCGCCCCGAGATCAGGTGGAGCGAATGGTGCGCTGGCCGCGGCCGCCGCCTCCTCTCGCCTCCGCCCCCCTCCCGGTCTCCCGCGGCGGCTGCCAGAGACAATAGTAAATCTCCCTGGTCCCCCTTTTCACCCCCGACCTCCCCCCGGCTCCACACACACATACACACACACACACACCCTCCTCACTCGCGTTCACGCCCGGGCTTTTTTTTTTTTTTTTCCCCTTTTGCGGTACCAGCTGGGACCCCGTAAGACAAGAATGGCTGATCCGCGACTCCTCCCTCTTCTCTCTTATCCCTATTGATTTTCCTCTTTGCATCTGCCTCACCCACTTTTTCTTCCTTTTTTTTCCTTCTGGTGGCTTGCGAGTGCAGCAGACTCAGCCTGCTCCACCGCCACCAGGGGGCGCGAGGGACTGTTCGGGGCGGGGATACTGCAGTCCCCAGCGTCGGCAGGGAAGCACCAGCGTCGCCCTCTCGTCCCCGCGGGCCAAGCCCACGCCTCCGAGCAGACTCTGATCCGATTTCCCACCTTCCCCACCCTCGTTTCAGAAGGGAGACGGCTCCGGGCTTCTCTTCGGGCACCCGCTCTCCTCCGCCACCCTGCGGACTGAATGCGGCAGCCGCCGCCTTTGTTACCACGGAGGCCGGGCGCCGCCTCTGCTGGTCACCGAGTGTATAAACAGCCGGCGCGATCCCCTTAGAAAGCCGAGAACCGCGCCGACTTCGTGCAGCCTGGCCAGCCGCTGCTATCCCGAGACCATGAAAATGGGGATCAAAAAATGCGAAGTAACCCTCACTCTCGGAGGGTTGCGAGGGGATCCCGTGTCGGCTACCATCAGCCGTTCTCTGTATTGTAAACATAATTCTCGAAATAATGTGCCTTAAAGGAATCCCACTGTCTCGCTCTCAGAATCGACGAAACAGCTGTAACGCTGCTCGTGAGTAAGGAGCAGAAAACACCTGTAGTGAGAAGGCAAAAGCCCTGCGAGTTACTGCGCAGCCGTGGTTTTTGTGAGCGGTCCGATGTGTGCTGGTCACAATCCCGAGTTTACTTTAGGCAGGGCTGAGAGACAAAGGTAAGTGTGCTATTAGAAGCAAAAGACACGACCTTTCGGTGCTGGAATATATTCTTATTTTGCTACGTGCTTCAATTAAACGGCCAAGGAAGGCATGTTTGGAGGAAACAGGCTGGGGGCTGAGGGGTGGTCAGATGGGGGGAGCTTTCTAAACTCTCCAGGAAAAAAAAAAAAAAGACACACCCAAATACACCATTCACCATTTGAATAACAACAATGGCGTGCTGTGCAAAAATCATAAAGCCGCCCTCTCAAGTCTTTTATGATCACTTCACCCCCTTATGAATACTAACCGCCCCCTCCTCATAGAAATTCCGCAGATTATCAGTGAGCATGACTAGGTCTGGGTAAGGGAACTTGAATTCACATTTCTATAAGGCAGGCCACCAACCACACTTTGGGACATCTTTTCATTAAGTTAAAGGCTTCCTTTGCAATAAAGAAGCTACATAAAGCATCCACAGAATGAGGGTACATAATACTCCGGTTTAGGCTTTCCCTAAACCTAAAATGAACCAGCCTGGTCCCATAATTAAAGGGCAGGCCAAGCCCCCCTAAAACTCACTGGAGTTTGTTAATCCAAGTGGCTGGTTATTCATGGGTAACAAGACTGAATGCAGTCTTCACAGGAAAAGTCCACAGCATTCTCCACTTTATTTCTATGATCCTTTGGCTTGCAGGATGAATGCCAAGAAAAGGTCACCTCTCTGTACTCTTTGCAAAGCACAGGGGAAAAAAAAAGAAAAAGAGACTAAAGCCAAAGACACGCCCTAAACATTTTGCTTTGTTCTGAAAGCATAAGTGCTGAGACCACTAGCCAAGAGTTGTGAAATTACAAAGCATTCTGGGGATTGGCATGCAAATGAGCAGGATTATATTTAGAACAGAGTAAAAAGAGAATTAACTACATACTATGCAACCCTGCAGAGGTCTGAATCTTTCCCATTGATTTTACTGCACCAAACTTGTTTAAAGGGATCTTGGAAGTTCTTCTTAGGAAAAGGGAAAAGAAAAAAAAAAAAAAAAAATATATATATATATATATATATGTAGGGGACATTTACAATCCTAAAGAAATGCCACTGCCTTCCTTCTTTTTCTTTTTTTTTTTAAATTTAGCGGGTTTGTCAGGTTTCTTTTTTCCTTTCCTGCATGCTCTGTTACCGTCATTAGAATCCAGAACACTCTCTGCTAAATAGATTTATTTATACCATATTTTTCATCACTTGATGATTTTGGGTGCATCTGTTCTTTCAAATTAAAAGGCTTGGTTAATCTCCTTGAGGTCAGGTTTGCCTGCAAGAAGCCATGCAGAAAAGGACTTGAGATGTTTCTCTGGATCAGACTGCTGTGAAAAGCCATGCACAGGAATGCATAATAACCAGCTAATCGGTTCAAGCTGTTGCCATGAGCAGAAATGTACAACAAACCCTATTTTTTCCCCTCTTTCATCCCCTTCAATCATGTTTCTCTTTTTTAAATCAAAATCAAGTGTCTGAGATGAGTTTGAAAGGAAAAGCTGTCTTTGGCTGTGCCCTTCTTATTCAAGGAGTAAGAAGAAAGGCAGCGATCAACACAAGATGCCTCTGTGTCTGGCCAAGAGAGTGAGGATTTTTGCTCTTTTCCACAGTAGAATGACTCTGAATGGTTTTCCTTGGATACACAGCAGTATTTGGCTTTAGGTATCTCAGGAAACTATGAGAGAATGAGAGGGAGATGCAGAGCGACTTAATTTATGGTCCCAAAGAGACTTAATTTTGGACACCAAACTTACCACATCCATAGATTTCCACACCTCAGTCAAGGCTACTTTATGCTTATTGCTCAGGCCAAAGCCTGATTGGCATTGTCCAAACCTTGACTTCTCTTGCTCAGTACAATTCAATTTGCAGTTCACGTCCAACCTTAAGGTTGGAAATAGTCTTGGGTTTATTACACATGTACACACTATGAGCTCTTCTCTCCATCTACAAAGCTTCCCTCTGTGTTTAGGCACCACCAGCCACCACCTGAACTACTGCAGTTACCTTCTAACTGGGCTCTCTTCTTCATGGTTATGCATTCGTTCATTCTCACAATATTCAGCATTTATCCTGTGTATACTACTTATTTTCCTAGGATCTAGTGCTACAGATATGAATGATATAATACTGATGATGATAAGTATTCCCTGGTGGCCCAGTGGTTAAGAGTCTGCCGAGCAAGGCAGGGGACACCAGTTCAATCCCTGGTCCGGAAACTAAGGTCCCATGTAGAGTATTAAGCCCAGCACCACTGCTGAGCCTGTGTTCTCTGGAGCCCACACCACGACCTGAGAGTGTGTGTGCCACAATGAAGAGATCCCGTGTGCCACAACTAAGACCTGATGTAGCCAAATAAATAAATTTTTAAAAAAGATAATAATAATATCCTGCATCTCAGGGACTTTATTTTATACCCTTAAGAGAACACCATGTGCTACCTGTTAGTCCCTGTCTATGCTTTATTTATCTTCGCACTTTTGATCACATGATATATTATTATCTTCCTTCTTGTCACTAGAATGTAAACTCCCTGAGGGCAAGGAATGTGTGTGTTTTATTTACTGCTGGGTCCTGAGTGTGTGAAATAGGGCCATGCCCACAGAAATTGCTCAATAATTCTTAGGTGAGTGAATGTAAAAACATTTCAAATTGTGTCTGAAGAAAGAGTAAATAAATGGAAGAAGAGCTTTCCTGTTCTTAGTTCTTAGACTGTCCTGTTCTTAAAATGTCCTTAAAGGGCATTTAAGAAGACCTATTTTTGTTCCTCTGAGCCTTCTTAGGGTTTCCTGATTCTAGATTTCAGAGCAACTGAATTCAAGATGGTGAGGAATCATTTTGCTAAATCCAAGGCAATACGTGGGCCAAGGAATGACTATAAAATAGATCTGGTACCTGAACAGTGATGTAGAGAGCTGTGACTTTGAAATGAGTTGCCATCAAAGCGTAAGAAAAGATCAAAAGCCTTATGTTAATTTAAAGAATTTCTTCTTTAAAAACTAATACTGAGTTCATAAGAAAACTATAGACTAGGAACCAGGAAGTTGTACTGCTTAAAGATCTGGACTTGGAAATAGAGGAACCTCAGTCCATATTCCAAGTCATCCAGTTGCTATTTCTATGATCTTCAGCAGATTATTTCAACCTTTTGAGTCTTAGTTACCTCATCTCTAAATGAGTATCTTATGACCTACCACATAGTATTTTTGTGATGATGTATTAATTCATTCAACTAGTATTTATTGAGTACCTATTATGGGTCTCCAGGCACTAGGCATACAAATATTTGAATAAAATAGACAAAATGCCCTAATGAAGCATCCATTCTAGGGAAGGGATAAATCAAGAATAAAAAATTATATAGTGTTTTTTAAAAAAAAGCATAGTGTTTAAAATGGTAGCAAGTACACTGGGAATAAAATAGGGATGGGGAAGTGAAAGTCATTCCAGTGTCTTGAGGATAGGCTGGAATTTTCCACATCAGGGGTCACAGAAGGTCAGGTGAGATGGTGGTCTGGTCTCTTAGAATAAATGGTAACAGTGGAAGCAGTGACAAATGGTCAGGTATTAGATATAGTTCAAGGTAAAGCCAATAACATTTGCTGATGGATTTGATTGGGGTATGAGAAAAAGAGGAATTAAGTTCAGTTCAGTTCAGTCGCTCAGTCGTGTCCAACTCTTTGAGACCCCATGAATCGCAGCATGCCAGGCCTCCCTGTCCATCACAAACTCCCAGAGTTTACTCAAACTCATGCCCATCGAGTCAGTGATGCCATCCAGTCATCTCATCCTCTGTCATCCCCTTCTCCTCCTGCCCTCAATCCCTCCCAGCATCAGGGTCTTTTCCAATGAGTCAACTCTTCGCATGAGGTGGCCAAAGTATTGGAGTTTCAGCTTCAGCATCAGCCCTTCCAATGAACACCCAGGACTGATCTCCTTTAGGATGGACTGGTTGGATCTCCTTGCAGTCCAAGGGACTCTCAAGAGTCTTCTCCAACACCGTGGTTCAAAAGCATCAATTTTTCGGCACTCAGCTGTCTTCAGAGTCCAACTCTCACATCCCTACATGACCACTGGAAAAACCATAGCCTTGACTAGACGGACCTTTGTTGGCAAAGTAACGTCTCTGCTTTTTAATATGCTGTCTAGGTTGGTCATAACTTTCCTCGAAGGAGCAAGCATCTTTAATTTCATGGCTGCAATCACCATCTGCAGTGATTTTGGAGCCCAAAAAAGTAAAGTCTGACACCGTTTCCACTGTTTCCCCATCTATTAGATTATACTAAATGTATTGGACTGAGCTACTGGAAAAATGAAGGGGAAATTGTAGGAGAAATGGGATTGTAGGGAAAGTCAGGAATATGTTTGTGGACATTCCTATTCAACACCCAAGTGAGGTGTGGAGCAGGCAGGTAGATATTCAAAATCAGAAATCAAAGGGAAGAGTTAGGCCAGAGATACAAATTTGGGAGTGGTTAACCTCTGAGTGTTATTTAAAGTAACGATTCTGGAAGAGCTGGCCAAGGACATGAGCAGAAACGGAGCTCTGAGGTAAGTGAGCATCTTGAGGCTAACAGAAAAACCAGCAGGGACAGAGGTCAATGAGACAGCCTGGACACCATGAGAATACAGTGCTGTGAAGGTCAAGAAATAAAAATTATTTCAAAGAAGAAGTGTTCACGTGCTGTTGAAAGGTCAAGCATCATGGGGAGCTGAGAATTCATCAGTGCATGAAATCACTAAGGGCCTTGTCCAGAGCACCTATAGAATGAGTATCTTCATACCCATCTTCCAATGTTTTACGTGTGTGTGTGTGTGTGTGTGTGTGTGTGTGTGTGAGCAAGTAGTAAATTACTCAGGTAATATTTACTGTGCATCCACTATGTATGCATATGTGTGTGTGTGTGTGTGTGTGTGTGTGTGGTGTCAGAGCAGTCTTAACGAAGCTGTGGGGATGAAATCTGATTGGAAGGATTTCCCTAGTGGTCCAGTAGCTAAGAATCTGCCTTCCAATGCAGAGGATGCTATTCGATCCCTGGTCTGGGAACTAAGATCCCGCATGTTGCAGGGCAACTAAGTCTGCAAATACTGAGTGAGCACCACACCTGGAGAGCCCGCTAGCCACAGTGAAGATCCTGTGAGCCACAGTGGAGACCTGATGTAGCCCCCAAAATAAAAAAAAAAAAAAAAAAAAAAACGAACAAAGACTATTCTTTAAAAAAAAAAAAAATCTGATTAGAGCATTTCCAAGAGAAAAATCAAAGTGTAAATGGGAAATCCCAAATATAAGCAACACTTTCAAGGGGTATTTTGAAACAGGGACAGGGATACAGAGCAGTAACTAGTAGAGTAAGTGGAATCCAGTATGAAGGAAATAGCCCAGCATGGATTATGTCAGTGGGGCTGATTCAGAAAGAAGGGGTCACTTCACGATAAGAGAGAAATGGGACAGCACAGGTGACATCTAGTGTTCAGATGGAGGGCGTGCCCTTACTCAAGAGCAAAAACTGTTCCTCCACCAGTAACCGAAGGGTTAGGGTACACTGGCACAGAGACGGGCAGCTGGTAAATTTCACGGAGGGAGTTTATAGCAGTTCTCTTCTGACTGCGTCTGTTTTCTCTGCCATCAGCCAAGACAGTCTGGGAGAGAAGGTACTGAAAGTTAAGAGGGGTGAGGAGCTGGGATAAAATCAGTTTTTAGGAGAATAAAGGGACTACAGAAATACGGAATGATTCCCTGGCAGGACTAAGGATCTCCCCCATCCCAGGTAGCAGCCATAAATTCCAAGAGAGACCAGGAGGTATACCTCTACTCATATACAGCTGTATACTGTATTCTTGCAGCAGGCAGCCTGCAGAACTGCACCAGGGTTTCACTAGATGAGCGCTGAGAAGAGAGAAGGAAACTCGGGGAATTGAGGTAGATCCCATGCTTTCATGGGATCTAAACTGGTTGTGAGAGAAAGCAGGGCACAAGTGTGGGGTGGGGTGGGCAAAGGACAGTAGATATAGTGAAGGTTAAATAAGATTAGTCATGCAAAGCTCTTAGTGCACACTGAATTACTGAGATGGCAGCTGGCTTCCCTGATGGCTCAGAGGGGGAATCTGGCTGCAGTGCAGGAGACCTGGGTTCGATCCCTGGGTTGGGATGATTCCCTGGAGGAGGGCATGGCAACCCATTCCAGTATTCTTGCCTGGAGAATTCCCTGGACAGAGGAGCCTGGTGGGCTACAGTCCATGGGGTGGCGAAGAGTCGGACACAACTGAGCGACTTAAGCAAAACAACGACAACACTCCTACCATTATTTTTTAATGTTCTGGTTACTATTTGCTGAACTCATTTGTGTCAGGGACTATGTCTTATTTATCTTTGTAGTCTCCAACTCTGCTATAAGGCTTGGAAGAGTAGAATCAATGGGGGAATATTAACTGAATGGGGGGGTGGGAAGTCAAGAATATTCTGTCTTCCCTTTAATCCCCCAAATATGTAAAATAAGTGCTTGGTAATTTACACAGTTTTGACTACTGAAAAATTCTACTTTTTAAAAATACATTTATATTTTGCTATATAATTACGGGTAAACATTCCCCCTGGTCCTGATTTGAAGGATGAAGAAAAACATAGTCCCCAAACAGAGAAGAGTGGTGAAGAGGCAAAAGCTACATACAAGGCTTTTGTGAAATATACAGGCTATTCTAATGTGAATAAACATTTAATCCCAGGACTGCCCATTAAGTCATCTGGGTCCATTCATTTTACCTACATTTCAAACAAAGGAAACCTTAGTCATGTACTTCCAGTGCCACAGAATGGAAATCAAAGTGGTGATTCACCTGCTATTATTAGATGTTTACATATTAAATACACAGAAATAACCTGACAAACAATCCTATCCTTGAAACACATAAGCCAAAAAAAGAAAAAAAAAAGTGTGATAGCCAAAGAAAAGTATTCTCAGGGGCTTATTCCAAATCAAACTTCTATTAGCATGAGCAGGGTGTGCAAATCTGTGGTGGTGTGCGAACCTGGAGTCGCTCAGTCGTGTCCAACTCTGTGCAACCCCATGAACTGTACCCGCCAGGCTCCCCGGTCCACGGGATTCTCCAGGCAAGAATGCTGGAGCAGGTTGTCATTTCCTTCTTCAGGGGATCTTCCCGACCCAGGGACCAAACTGCTTCTCCTGCATTTCAGCCGTATTCTTTACCAATGAGCCACCAAACCTACTTCTTCCTGGGTGGACATTCTTGTTGATTCCCTCAGTGGAGGATGATTCTGCAGGCCTCTGGCTTTCTCCAAAGCCTGGGTGGCCTCTTCAGGTTTTAAAGACAACTTAATCCATACCTGGAGACACTTTGACAGCACATATACATCAAAGGCTGTCAGATCTGAGCAGCACCTCGGACAGGAAAGGGCTACACAGAAGGTCCGGGATGCAATACAAATGGCCCTGCCGCTTTAGCCATATGCCCCAATACATTCTACTGCACTGGAGGTGTTTGTGCTGGGAAATGTCACCCCGTGAAGGTTATGCACTTCCAACAGGAGTTCACAGGTGACACTCTTAGGGCTCTGGGGTAAGAGAATTATGCACTATTTGGAAAATAGGTTCTTGAATGTTACTGGACCTTGGTAGAGACAGAAGACTTGACTGGGTCAAGAAGTGGTCATGCAGTCAGAAATGTCCACCATGAGCTGGGTTCTATCAGAGCCGCCAAGTCATAAGAGCAAGTTGGCCAAGCAGCAACTGACCGAGAGAAGGGCTAAAGGGCACAAGTCAACTATCTGAGCAAGTGGCCCTGTGTCCCATGCCATTCACTGCTGCTGCTCCAGGACCTTTGGTTAGCACACACCTATGGTCCATAGGATTAGCTGATGGAGAAGGAGAACACCTGAGCCTGATTTCTAGAAGGGTTGGCTCGATAGGTAGATCACATTGAAGTCTGACCATGGCCACTTGATAGTCCCACTCAGGGTGGTGTTGACAGACAGTAGTGAAGAGATCCTTTCCCAAATGGCCAGAGCTTCAGACAGTAACCTAATCATCCACTTTGGAAAGAAAACTGGCTCAAGATTATGTATAGTGTGGAAGCATTCTTAGGTGGTAAGGGGAAGGATTAAAGATCAAGGAAAAGGTAGCCTTAGCTAGAAGCACATGGGAGACTTATGGGAGTGGGCATAACGAGTGAAGATATATATGTGTGTGTGTATATATATATTCTATCTTAATGTCCTCCAGAGAGCATCCATTACAGAGGAGGCATGAAACAATGAGGGAGACAAAATGTCTCAGTTAGCTGACATCAGCTATCCTCAACCCAATGTTGGCACACGATGGGCGCAAGAATGGAGCAGACGGGATGGAGGCCGTGCAGAGAAGGCCCGCACACCAGTGCTGATCCCACTACTGGTGCTCTCAAACATCATGCCTGCCAGCAACAGAGAGCAACACCTCCTCCCCAAGATGGCACCATCCCTCAAAGATACACACAGATGTAGATAACCTTAGACCCCTTTCACACTGGAAAGCATGGTGATTCATTTTTATAGAAACGAACACATATTCTAGACATGGATGTGCACCTTCTGCTGCTATGGCCTCAGTCAACCCTATCTGAGGACTTAAGGAGATTTTGATACACTGGCAAGGATTCACATAGCAATCACATCAGATCAAGTGACTTGTTTGACAACAAATACGATGCAAGAAAAGCCACATGACTGCAGGATCCACCAGTTACGTCAAATACCACATTAGCCTGAAGCTGCCAACCTGAGCAAGCAGGACTGGCCTACTGGAGGCACAGCTGAGGCACCAACTCAGAGACGACTGCTTGCAAGGATAAGGCACCATCCTCTGGGATATCCTGGGCACTGTAAATCAATGCGCTTTATACACTGCAGTGTCTCAAAAGGAAGAACATGTGGATCCAAGAACCAAGGGGAAGAAGCAGGAATGACCCCTTGTACTTTCACTCTCAGGGGCTTTCCTGGTAACTCAGATGGTAAAGAAGTGAAGTCACTCTCAGTTGTGTCCGACTCTTTGTGACCACACGGACTGCAGCCTACCACGCTCCTCCATCCATGGGATTTTCCAGGCAAGTGTACTGGAGTGGGTTGCCATTTCCTTCTCCAGGGGATCTTCCCGACCCAGGGATCGAACCCGGGTCTCCAGCATTGCAGACAGACGCTTTACCGTCTGAGTCATCAGGGAAGCCCCAGACGGTAAAGAATGTGCCTACAATGCAGGAGACCAGGTTTCGACTCCTGGGTTGGAAAGATCCCCTGGAGTAGGAAATGGCAACTCACTTCAGTATATTTGCCTGGAGAATCCCTTGGACAGAGGAGCCTGTCCGGCTACAGTCCATAGGGTCATAAAGATTTGAACATGACAGAAGAGACTTAGCACGTACATGCTCAAGGAGAATCTAGAATGGTTAGGAGAGGGCATTAATGAGTATTAGTGTGGCCCTACATCTATTTCTGCTTTATTGACTATGCCAAAGCCTTCAACTGTGTGGATCACAATAAACTGTGGAAAATTCTGAAGGAGATGGGAATACCAGACCACCTGACCTGCCTCTTGAGAAACCTGTATGCAGGTCAGGAAGCAACAGTTAGAACTGGATATGGAACAACAGACTGGTTCCAAATAGGAAAAGGAGTACATCAAGGCTGTATATTGTCACCCTGCTTATTTAACTTATATGCAGAGTACATCATGAGAAACGCTGGGCTGGAAGAAGCATAAGCTGGAATTAAGATTGCCGGGAGAAATATCAATAACCTCAGATATGCAGATGACACCACCCTTATGGCAGAAAGTGAAGAAGAACTAAAGAGTCTCTTGATGAAAGTGAAAGAGGAGAGTGAAAAAGTTGGCTTAAAGCTCAACATTCAGAAAACTAAACTCATGACATCTGGTCCCATCACCTCATGGGAAATAGATGGGGAGACAGTGGAAACAGTGTCAGACTTTATTTTTTGGGCTCCAAAATCACTGCAGATGGTGACTGCAGCCATGAAATTAAAAGACGCTTACTCCATGGAAGGAAAGTTATGAACAACCTAGATAGCATATTAAAAAACAGAGACATTACTTTGCCAACAAAGGTCCGTCTGGTCAAGGCTATGGTTTTTCTAGTGGTCATGCATGGATGTGAGAGTTGGACTGTGAAGAAAGCTGAGCACCGAAAAATTGATGCTTTTGAACTGTGGTGTTGGAGAAGACCCTTGAGAGTCCCTTGGACTGCAAGGAGATCCAACCAGTCCATCCTGAAGGAGATAAGTCCTGGATGTTCACTGGAAGGACTGATGCTGAGGCTGAAACTCCAATACTTTGGCCACCTCTTGGGAAGAGTTGACTCGTTGGAAAAGACCCTGGTGCTGGGAGGGACTGGGGGCAGGAGGAGAAGGGGGCAACAGAGGATGAGATGGCTGGATGGCATCACCGACTCAATGGGCATGAGTTTGAGTAAACTCTGGGAGTTTGTGATGGACAGGGAGGCCTGGCGTGCTGCAATTCACGGGGTCGCAAAGAGTCAGACATGACTGAGCGACTGAACTGAACTGAACTGAAGCAGCTGTGGGAAAAGAGGCCTTGAGACCCCCAAGAAAAGAGGCACACTCACATCCTAGAGTTTTTGCTTCCAGAGATTATACAAAGAGGTGAATCTGAGCAGGGCAAGGAGGAGTCTACATAGATATATGAATCTCAGCCCAGCTCCCAATTCAGGGCTGAAGGACTCAGCCCTTGCCCCCAGCTCAGGTGCTCCCAACCCTTTCCTGGAAACTGTCCTTGTCTATGGTACCCACCCCCACAAGGGCAGCCTGATCCAGTGATTACTAATGTGAGCAGATAAAGGCCTGGCCTCCCAGATACAAAAGGGCAACAACTCTAAGGGGTTATCCTGGTTTCAGGCCTATCAGGTCAACCGAAGTCTTTGTCAAGACCACATCACAGCTTCCCCTTCTGACCATTCCTTCCTTTTCCTTCCCTTCCACAGACGTTGAGTCTAAGTACACTCCCTAATACACTTCCTGCATTTCATTCTTCTCAGAATCTGCTTCCCAATCCAACCTGCAGCAGTGAGACTGGTATTAAGTGAATATGTGGAGTGACTTTTTTCATTTAGCCAATATTTTTAAATGTATAGATTTCATATTCAAATTCAGATTTTTTTAAAAATTGGAGTATTTGGTAATTCTGGGCTCATATACACACATTGGTGCCTATCAACTAAAGCTGAAGACAGGCTTCTCTTTGGAACAGACATGTACAATAAGTCCCCTACCTAAGAACTTTCAGTGTTACGAACGTGTGTCTGCATGCCCAATCACATGCTGGTTCACTTCTCTGGCGTACATAGTCACGTGCGTGCATCCTCTGTGAGTGGTTTTGCTTTTGTATACTTTACTGTACAGACTGTATAGAGTGGGCTTCCCTGGTGGCTCAGTGGTAAGGAATCCACCTGCCCATGCAGGAACCATGGGTTCAGTCCCTGGGTTGGGAAGATCCCCTGGAGGAGGAAATGGCAACCCTCTCCAATATTCTTGCCTGGGAAAATCCCCATTGACAGAGGAGCCTGGTAGGCTACAACCCATGGGGCTGCAAAACAGTCAGACATGACTCAGCAACTAAACAACAACAACTATAGAGAATAGAGTAGTATCTTAATTTCAAGACCAGGATATCTGAAAGCAAGCATGAAAGCTGCAGTGATGTAGCCGGTACTGCTAGGAAGCATCAGCTGTTGTACTGTACTACCATACTTGCCAAGTACTATTGTTGTTGAGTTGTTAAGTCATATCTGACTCTTACCGACTCCGTGGACTGCAGCGCACCAAGTTTCCCTGTCTTTCATTATCAAGGTACTATAGTATAAGATTTAAAATGTTTTGTTTTTTGTGTTTATTTTTTATGCAATATTTGTGTGAAAAGTATTATAAACCTATTACACTACAGTACTATATAGATGATTGTGTAAGTTGGGTACCTAGGCTAACTTTATTGGACCTATGAACAAACTGAACTTATGAACATGCTCTTGGAATGGAACCTGTTCACATGTGGGGAAAGAATATTTCTGTAATCAGCTATAATGTCTGCTGCTTCCTCATCCTTCATGTAGGGTTGGCTTCCATATTTTTATGCCACCTCCCTGGCTCAGAGTCACTTGAATTTCTGATATCAGGACACTTGGAGACTGAGTTATTTAGGCATTAAGAAATAGGGACTCTGGTCTCTAAGGTGAGGGCTGTTCTTTCCCAAAGCAGAGTTTGATGGCTGTTGAGGACTGAGAGAGCAATGAGTTATCTCCAGGGAAACACCTCCTCTCCACACATCCTCCCTCTACCCCCATGGGGGCCCTAAGCCACAAGACTTGAGTCCTAGAACTCCCTGACCCTCTGCTAAAAGTCAGTTTGAGAGCCTGGGCTGATGCTGCAGGATCCCTGGTTACATGCAATCCGTTTCACCTCTGGGCTGAATGGAAACATGTGTGATTGAATTTAGATCTCTCCGGGCCCAGCACAACAGCTCACCCCCAGATGAGGGATGTGAGACTCACTCTTGGATGGAGGCTCAAAAGAGCAAGCCAACCCCCAAGTGCAAGGCTGCGACCCCAGCTTGTATTTTCCAGGTTTCCCACCCATCTCCAGGAAGGGACTTTGGCTGCGTGTCTTTTGTGTTTTTTTTTTTCCCCTCCGGTTTCCTGTACTTGGCTGTAGCAAATGCTCTAGGGCTTCAGCAACCTCTGGCTCCCTATCTTTTCAGAGAAATAGGAATGGTAGAGACATATGCCCAAGGGTGCAGTCACAGGTTTCTCTGAGCAAATACCCAAAGGAACAGTGGAATGCAAAACAGGCTCCTCTCGCATCTCACTGGTATGTCAACGAATAAGCACTTCTTTCTTGGACTGGTCAGCTGTGTACCCTGATCCCAAGTGAAATCCTGGATTTCTGACTCCAGACAAATGCTGACCTGGCTCCAGGCAGAGTGCCTCAACACTTTTTAAGGTCCAGGCACTCATTTTTTATTGGAGATAGTAAATATAAGAGGTGAGAGCCAGAGAGTGAAATAAAGGAAAAACTTAGATTTTCCAAATTTATTTCCAATTAGTTGACTTTGGAATGAGTCTGAACATCTTCTAAGTTTGCCTCATCTGTAAAATGGGTCAGTAGAAGAGCTGAGCAGATAGGTTGACACAACCATGAAAGAACAGGTCCGACGAAACAAAAAAAGGAGTTGATTCATTAAAAAGCAGTTGCTGGTGCATATCATCATGGTGGCACAGAATGATTAAAAGAACAGGTTTTGGAGTCCTTATATTGGTGAGTGGATAAAAATGGAGAACCCCTGATCACCCTAGGCCCCAGTCAAATTTGATTCTTGCTTCTTTGCTGTAATCATAACCAAAACAGATAAGGAATGTCTGGACTTACAGTACTATATACTGAGCATCTTCCAAGGTATGCATAATTAATTAATACATATTTTTAAATGTAACCAAGTCGTGTTTTCATGATTTCATAGCCACAAATAATTTTCAGTGACCTCCAAAAACCCTAAAATATTGCTGACAAGATAGATAAAGACATTTTGTTATTGACACTTGCCTACTTTATACATTTGATGGGGATTCTCTATAGCAAGAGGGAAAGTAATGTATAATGAGATGTGGACAGTGGGACAATGGATCTGTGGTAATGAGGGTTTTAAGCTAATGCCACTGTGGAAAACAAGTACATAAACACCCACATAGCCTTGATTCAGCTTTGATTAAAATTAAAGTTAAAATTAGGGCCATTTTCTTTTTCTAAGCAGGAGTTCTGCAAATCACTCATAGGGGCAGCTTTAAGGGAAAAGATTACTGAATATTTTATACATTTAGAATAAAATTTAAGGTGAATGTTTAGTGTCTATTTTATCAGCATCAAGTTGAGTTTCTCTCTAAATCCTCAAGCTTTTCTAATTTTTTTTTTTCCCTAATGTTTTAATGCAAGGTCTCCTCACTTAAAACCTTGGGACTATGAAAGGTTCTCAAAGGAAACTATCACAAAGTTTGCTGTAAAAGATCCTACTCAGATAAAGGTTCATTCAGGTTTTCCCACTCGATGTAACACAAAAACCTAAATGAACTTTTTGGCCAACCCAATATGTTTGCCACAGAAGGCCAGTTTGACTCATTCACTTTGTGATGACTGATTTGCCATGGTCTTGCTAAATGACTTCTCGTTAATCAATATAAAAAGATGGCAAAGACTCTTAGAAGTAAGGGCAGAACTAATGATACCTCTATGGCATTTTTTTTCAAGTAACATAGAAAGTAACTAGCCAGTGAACTTGAGAATATAAGGTAGGCTATTTTCCATCACAACTTTCATATAAGAGAAAAACCTCTGAGGCAGCCAACTGCCCACCACTAGGGACAGACAGAGGGAATGGCTGGTCCCCCTCCCTTGCCAAACTCCTATGACCTTGGATCACCTTCAAGCTAACATCACCCTGGGAGTCTTAGCCAGTGCCGCCCTCCCCCGCACTCTGGAGCCGTCTGCCTGAGGCCAGCAGTAGATTCTCCTTCCCAGGAATGCAGGTCTCTGCACCCTGACAGCTGCTGGAAGGTAATGTCTGTCCATAAACCTAATGACTGGTCCCCAGGGATATTGGGTTTCCTCCTCACTGTGGCAAGAATCCACTGTCATCCCAATAATGGCCAGTGGGTATACAGAAAGCCAACTATGGAGCTCAGAAATGGAATCCAACAATGCGAGTGACATAGACTGCAATTCTGAGCTCTGTGGTGCTTGCTAACAATGGTACCTTCAGATAAGTTTATTTAAACTCAGTTTCTGCCTCTGTAAAATGGGGCAATATGGTTAACTTATATGGTATGAGGATTATGTGAAATGGGCTTTCTTGGTGGCTCAAATGGTTAAGAGCTTGCCTGCAATGCAAGAGACCTGGGTTCAACCCCTGGGTTGGGAAGATTCCTTGGAGAAGGGAATGGCTATCCACTCCAATATTCGTGCCTGGAGAATTCCCATAGACAGAGGAGCCTGGCAAGCTATAGCCCATGGGGTCGCTAAGAGCTGAACATGACTGAGCAATTAACACTTTCATTTTATGTGAAATAAAGGGACAGTATCTGAAATTCTCTGAATGCTCCAAGAAACTGGATTGATTAATCTGATTAATTAAAATACTGCATGGTGTTGTTCAGGGTAGAGAGTGTTATTGAGTGAACCCAGTCCAAGGAAAGCCAAACAACCTAGACAGTGTCATACTGAGTGAAGTAAGTCAGACAAAGAAGGAGAAACATCACATGACATCCCTTACAAGCAGAATATAAAAAGAAATGACACAAATGAAACTTATATACAAGACAGAAACAGACTCAAAGAAAGCCAAAAAATTCTGTGGGTATATATTTTGGCACTTCTTTTTTCCAGGAGAGGGTGAGTCTCTGGTTTTCTTCAGATTCTCAAAAGGGTGTATATGACCCCCCAAAGGTCAAGCATGCTCATCACTGATATAATACGGCCTCCCAGTCTTCTCTCCAGCCAGACCTCCTCTCTTGGCTTCAAGTGCTAACATCCAAAAGCAAAAGGGGTGTCTCTACCTGAGAAGCCACCAGAACCTCCACACCCCTGCAGCGGGCCCTGTGGTCCACCACTCAGATCCCTCTTCATCAGGAAAGGGCTTATGATCCCAGCTACACAGGTGCCACCAGCAGAGGTTCTCACTCGTCAGCCACCTTTGCATGTTGGGGTGGCCCACATCCAAGGACACAGATGAGAAGTTGAGGCCTGGCCCTCTGAGCCCAACTTGACTCAGAGCTGAAGGTTCATCGTCTTTCTAGACCTCCTGGCAGGGTCAGTTCTGGTTTCTGTTGACGCTTCATTTTCCCTCTACTCCATTCTGCTTCCTTCCCTTCCTCATCTTTCCCATCCACTATTTTTGACCTCAAGGGCATCCCATAGAAACCTTTCTGCATGCTAATCTTATGATCTGATTCGCAGGGAAAATGAAACACTCATGTCTCAAGTAGGTTCCAGAACCTTCTGCACTTTCTCCAATGCTCTGTAACCTAGCCAGTGATACCTCACTTCACCTAGTCTTTAACCAGAAGCCTGAGTCTTAGCCCTTGGTGCATCTGCTCCCTCTGCTTGATCAGCCTCAACCAGTTTGGTCGTTCTTACCATT
This sequence comes from Odocoileus virginianus, assembly GCF_023699985.2. Lineage (NCBI taxonomy): Eukaryota > Metazoa > Chordata > Mammalia > Artiodactyla > Cervidae > Odocoileus > Odocoileus virginianus. The sequence goes on from NC_069676.1 coordinate 55,033,046, forward strand.
CTGGTCTCACCCAAATGTCCTCTCTTCACTTACTTGTATGGAAGCCTCCAATCATTCCCTAGTCCTCTCAGGTTAAAGTCTAAGATTCCAAACATGATGGACAAAACTTCCCATCCTTGGCCTCTCTGCTCATCTCTGGGCTTCATTGTTCTTCGGTCCTGATTGTACTTTATGTTCCCATTACTCTCAGAACCAGGAGTTCCTCTCACATCATGCGGCTGTCTACAAGTGCCAGCCCATGTCATACTTTCTGCCTGAAACAATCATCCCCTTCTTAAACTGGAATCTTCAAATAATCCTTTAAGATCAACTCAGGCCCTATCTTTTCCAGAAAGGGTCCCCTAACCCCTATCCAGTGACCCCTGGTGCTTTCCTGAGCCTCTGACAGCTTGCAGCTCCATGCTTACAGGGTGTGTTAGGATTATCTGTTTTGTTTGCCATCTTCCTCATGATCCTCGAGGGTTGGGCTCTGTTTATTCATTACGGTGTCCTGGTGCCAGCACAGTGCCTAGCACATAAAGGCACTCATGAGACACTTGTTAAATGATCACCTTGGATGGATACATACCAACATGCATATATACATACCTGTATCCATGCACACACACATACATACAAAAGTCAATTTGGTTGACTCTTAGTGAAAACATTTGTTGAAAAGTTACAGCAAATCTCAATGAAACAATTTTTTAAAGTGGTGGTGGGGGGCGGGGCCAAGACTATATTAAAAAGATTCAGTGTAAGCAGCCAGACTAGAATCAGGATCTATCAGCAAGCACCTCCTTTCCCTTCTGAGGCCTCACAGACATTCACTGTTAACATCAGCCACACTTCTCTAAACATTCAGGCACTCCATATTTCTTTGTCCTAATCACACTGAGAGAATTAAAGGAGTTTCTCTTGGTTCTAATTCCCAACTGGAAGGAGCTGGCTCTATTTGAACCATGTATTACCCTACAGTCTAATCAACTAAGGAGATAGGATGAAGGAATCAGCTCCTCGGCTGCAAGGAACCCACCCATGTGTGTAGAGGCCATCATGACCTTGGCAGAGCCCAGAAAGGTAAGTGATTGCTACCTGCCATCCACAAAAAGGGGCAAATGAGGGTGCACCAAAACTCACACTGCATTACCAAAGAAAAGAAAATGACAGTCAACTTTAAGAGAAGAACTAACAAGAGCACGAGAGCGGAGCCTGAGGTAGGTTTTACAATGATGATCCTTGAAAATGTAAATTTGCCTGCCTGCCATATGCTAAAAACTGTCCACAGTCCACACATCACATGCATCTGTGTCTAGATCTCTCCCCCTCTCCCCGCCACCTCTCAGGCTTCTCTGTCTTTGTCTACTTGCACTAGTTCATTCTTTTTTCAGTTTTTTCAGATCTTCAAAGAGATCAATTCCATGAGACTACAGAAACAATCAACCCACTCAGTCCTACCGGTAAAACACACACAAGTAGAGAAGGCACACGGTTTGCCCACCTGGAAACCTACACTGTTAGTGTAGGGTTCTGACTCCTAAGCCAGAGATCCATCGTCCATCCCACACAGAGCACTTCATCCTGGAAAGACAGGTAGGGGAGTGGGGGAGGATGGGGTTCATGCCCTGTCTAAAGCTTTAGTAACATTAAGCTCAGTCTCAGATGAAATTAAATCATGTACAATATCATAACGAGATGGGTAAACGTTAAGCCAGAAACAATTACTATTCTGAGCTCTAAGATGTAACAATAAGGTGCTGTCATGAAAAGAGAAAAAATACAACAACAATGAGTCAAGATCCACCTTTTAGCCAAGTCTATTTTATGAACAAATTGCTTAACTTTAAGCAATTCACTTAACCTCTCTTTATCTCTTTAATGGAGAATGAATTATTTGCTTCCAACTTCTTTGGGCCGATGATCAAATGAGATAATGGAAATGCCCTTGTTTTTTTTTTTTTTTTCTTTAAAAAAAAAAAGCACTCCAAAAGGCTATCCGAACACCAGGCCTTCATATTATTTTTCCATTATGTTACAAACATATCCCAAATTGATATCCGCTCCAAAGCTCATTTACCAGTGTTGCTTTCCAAGTATGACCCTTCCTTTAAGTACCCCTCTGCTTTTCAAATTATGTATTTCTCCAGACGCATGTTTCTACTTTTCCAGGCTGATCTCATTTGTTCATTTCCTGTCCATATTTCTAATCTCTCTAGGTTGCTCTGAACTATGTCTCTTCCTCACTTGTGCCTCTTACACCATCCTATTTACCCTCATCTGCAGCTATAATTGCCATAATAGGTTTACATCCTCTTTCCAAGCCATTAATAACAATGCAAAATAAAATGTGTCTGAAGCCAATCTCCCCAGTATGCTTCTGGAAATTGCAGCATGCCATTTTTCATTCTTGTTGGGTTTTTCAGCCACTTTTGAGGTCACTTCTCATGGTTCAGAGAACTTCCTAGCCCAATCTAAGACAGTTTGGTTTGGTTTTTTGAATCATATGAGAACCAGACCTCATTTCTCCTGCTCACAGTAAATAAAATAATGGAAAATAAGATAAGTTATAACATGCTAACACACAAAACCAGGCATTTAGAGCCCTGAAAATCAATTAGCGGGTTCCTAACCAAAGATCTTCTGTCTCACATTGATGCAAGTGCTCATGGGGATTTTTGCCCCTGTGTTGATCCAGAAATCAGAAAGATCTAAGTTTTCCAAGTGGAATTCCAAGCCCTTGTTGTTTCTTTTCAGCAGAAAACTGCAGCCAAGTTCCTCCATAAACCTGAGGAACGGGTGGTATAATCTTTGAGGCTCACTACAAAGAAATAGCTTCTCTTTGTTGTCTTTCCTCAATAAATTGGCTGACATTAGAGTCCTGTCTTTGCTTCCATTACAACACTTGGCAGCTTCTGAAGACAAAGGAATTTACAGAAGAAAGAGAAAGAACTCAAGACTAATGCATGGGTGAATAAACTTGAGAAATGGCTTTGCTGTCTTATTATTGCAAACAATTTTCTTTTCTTCTTGGCATGGGATTCTGTTTTTGTTTCGTTTTTTAATTCAGTTTGGCAAGGGGTGCTTTGCCTTTTTCCAGGCTCCAGGTTCTCTCTCTTCACTTCTTCCCGAGCACTTCTGGCCATGGGCTTTCCCACCAGCACTTGTTTTCTGCACTTTAACTCTGGATTCAAGCTCCAAACAGTTGGAAATCCAAAAATGAACAAAACTTTACTTTTTCTGAACTCCCATAAGGATACACAAATTTTGTCCAAATTAAAAATGTTAAAAATATCTGAGACCCCAACAACCAAAAATTTATGCTGAGTTTTAGTTTCTGAATAAATAGGAAAGAAAAGCTACAAGGACTACCTACTTTAAGTTAATAGCAGTACTTGAAGAAAAGTCTAATTTATAGTAATTCCTTTCATCCATGAAAAGTAGAAAAACATGAACTGGGGGCACAGACTTGGTTCACTACCTTGGTCACATCAAATACTTGCTTTATGAAACTGGAAAGTTTTCTTAAGCTTTTTGAGTTTGTTTCCTCTTCCATTACACATGGAGATACTGCTACTCCCACAGTGGAGCAATGTTTGTATTAAAAGCAGAGAAGAGTGGCTCATAAATCAGTCCCTGGTGCATAGTAGGTGATCAGTAAACACCAGCTGCTTCCTTTGTCCTCCTGTATATACAATGGGAAAATATGTCATCTTTTATTAATACACATGGCTCTTTTTTCTCATAATAGTGTTACCAGACTGTCATGAACTGCTAAGATGAAAATGTCTTTTCATGAATTTAATATGAGAATGATAATATTATGCAGACAGCATTCTAAATGACTTTATATGCATTATGTCATTTAACCCTCACAAAGGAAGGTAATTTTACTACAGAAAAGGATGCAGATGTTGACAATGGTTAAATGACATGCAAGCTGTCAATAGATAAGTCAGGAGTTGATGTGGACACTGTTAAGCGTTCCATGTAATGCCTGCCACATGGTCAATTCTTAATACCAGAGATTTAGTGAAGGAATGAGGTTTTTTTGGTAATATAATTAGATTCCTTCTTGTAATATCCTTTTACTTTTTTACCATCTTTATTGAGCTATAACTCACAAGCCATAAAGTTCACCATTTAAGTACCCAATTCAGTGGGATTTTTAGCTATAGAAACAGCACCACAATCTAAGTGGAGAAGGTTTTCATTGCCAGACAGGTCCTTTATTTTTTAAAATCTGGATTTTCAGAGATTTCTTAAAGGAGAAAATATCATTGTATCAAAAATAGCAGTTCTCTTTTACATTGTTGGTTGAGGAATATACAGTCACTCCAGAAAATAACTGGGCTATTTCCTATAAGACTAAATATATATTAACATAAATGCATGCCATCTACATTTCAATTTTTAAAAAAAGACTAAATATGTATCAACTCTTCTACTCAGCAATTGTACTTTGGGGCATTTATAAAAAAAAAAATGAAAACTTACTTTCACATGAAAAGTTGTATAGGAATGTTCATAGTAGTCCTATTTCTAATTGCCAGAAAGTGGAAACAACCCAAGTCTCCTTCACTAGGGGAGTGGAAAAATAAAGTCTGGTATATGTGCATGATGCAATACCATTCCATCAACAAAAAAGGGTCAAATTATAGATAAAAGGTGAAAAACTAGGATGGATCTTAAGGGAATTGCACTTAATAAACAAAAATAATTTCACAAGGTAACATACTATAGCAATCCCACTTATATAACACCTTCAACAAAACAAAGCTATAGAGATGGAAAACAGATCAGCAGTTGCCAGGGGACAGGGACGAGGCAGGGAGACGATAAAGTGGTAGTATGTGGGAGCTCCTTTGTAGTGATGAAACAATTCTATATTTTGCATCATGAGGCTTATATGAATATGTGTGGAATAAAACTGCATAGAATTATATACATCATAATTAACTGTGTAGCATGTGGAATCTAAATTGCATGACTGTATAGCGTGTGGAATCTAAATTCCCCGACCAGGGATCAAACCCGCACCCTCTGCATTGGAAGTGAGGAATCCTAACAACTGGACCACCAGGGAAGTCCCTGGGTATCTTCTTTAAAACTCATGTCGACTTTCCTTTTGAAACACGGTTATTTTCACTTTTTATTTTTAAATGATTATAGGTTCACAGGAAGTTTCAAAAATGGTACAGAGAGTTCTTTGAACACTTGACTCAGCTTTTATCAATGGTCATATCTTATGGAACAGAAGTACAATGCCAAGACCAGAAAACTAACATGGGTGTATCGTTCATCACTGTTACTGATGTAAAGACCTGACACAAAGATCTAAATCACAAACCAAATTGCTCATAATGGAAAATCATTCAAGAGAACAGAAAGAACACCTGGAACAAACAGATGAAAGCAGAGCCTCAGAGCTAGTTTATAAATATAAGCTCAATTTAAAAATAAGTAAAAGCTTCCTTAGGAAGGGCGGAAATATCTAAGTAATTAGGAACTACAGAAGAAATCCCACATCAAGGACTGTCTTAACATGTTATCATAATGAGGAAGATGACTCAAACTCTTGAAAACACTCCTAAAGGCTTTAGACAGGAAAATTATAGTGAAAAAAATCTGAAGTTAATTTATTTGGATTAAAAGCATGTATGCCAAGTAGTATGGACACAAAGTAGCACCAATGTACACATCCTCAGAAATGAATGTATGACTATACTGCGTCTACAGACAGTAATAATAATTATAAGAAGCACAATTGTTAAATGCTATGCACCCAAGACCTTTCCTAAAAGCTTTATATCTACTGCATAATTCCCATAATAACCTGGTGGGATTGATACTATTAGCACGGCCCTCTTCACAGTGACAGAACAGAGGTACAATGAATATATGTAATTTGACCAAACTCACATAGCAAGTAAGTGGTGGACCTAGACTGAAATTGATATAGCTACAAATGGTCATAAATCCCATTTTAATGTGCAAAATTAAATAAAGGATATGAATTAGTCTATAATTTCTAGCACAGAAAATTACTCCATAATGCTACTTAGTCCTTCAATCACCTAACAAAGGAAGAAACAAATTGATTTTATTAGAATTAACCTAAACTTTCTTTTGTCAAGGGTCCAATCAGAGAACAATTTCTATGACTACAAAACAATTGATGTTTATAATGATGAGGACAGCAGTATGGCAAATTAGATAGTCTAACCTTTCCAACACAAAATACTAACACATAGTTAGAGGCAGAAACATGGGAACTGAAAACAGAAGTAAGGAGAAAAGCTGACACTTTGGCTGCCTTATGGGAAGTTGCCCATCTTGGTAACCAAGGGTCTGGGTTTTAAAGCTCTGGGAGGACAAAAAATGAGGCCATCTGGTCCTAACCAAAGATTGAGAGATTAGAATGGACACCCCCCCAACACACATATGTTTTAGTCCTTCCATGAAAAAAAAAAAAAAAAAGGAAAATCTTATTAATGAGGGATGATGACATGGAGCTCTTTCACCTTGGCTCATGTTCTTGATGGGGTATTTGTCAGTAAGAGGATATTCACACCAGTTTAAATTTTACTTTAAACCAGTAGGAATTCTTAAAGTGGGATATTAACTTTAAAAACGATCATGGCAAAGAAAGCACTGGGGTACCTGGCAAAAGCAAAACCACTCAAAAAGAGATACCCTGGATCCAGGTTCATTAGACTGTTTCAGAAAAATATTACCTATCATGAATTCACAGTTGGAAATTGCAAAACATGTAAGAAAATAACGTATCATGAGCAACACTTAGCAGATACAGCAGGTACAGTAGAAAACTGAAAACTTCATATAATAAAATAGTCAGATACAATAAAATCAGTATATCTAAATTGATGAAATCCCCAGTAAAAATAACATTTAAGTATAGGAACAGAATTAGACACTATCAAAATAGAAAATGCAAATTTTAAAAAGGGGGAAGGGAAAATATCTTTTGGAAATAAATAGCCAGTGAAATGTAATACTTAATAGACAGTTATCAAGCAAATTAAGACAGTTTCTGTAGGGAAAGTTTGCGAGCTGGAATGTAAATATGATCAAATAACTAACTGTGGTGAAGAATGAAAAGAAATGGAAAATACAACAGAGAGGTTAAGAAACTGAGACATCAGTGAGATGGTTCATCATAATTAATAGGCATTTCATATAGAAACAGAGAGATGTAATTCTCCATAGGTAATGGCTAAGACATTTCCAGAATTGTTTAAAAGATATGAATCCTCAGATTCAAAAATATGTGGAATTCAGAGATGAAAAATCTTTATTAAAATCACAGAACTCAAAGTCAAAGATGCTAAAGGCAAACAGAGAGAAAAAAAGATGACTACAAGAGAACTCAAAATCTGAAACTATATCAGATTTTGAAAGACTGAACCCTGGCATCATTAACAAGGTGAATGTTTTAGCATATTTTATTTGCTCCGATTCTCAGAGGCCCATGCAAGTCACACATGAAAATGACAACAATCTTTCCCTTTGGATATAGTATACAGCTTTTCAAAATCTCTACTACGTGATGAGATTAGTCTTAAGAATGTAATCTTGGGCTCTGGAGTCAGATGGCAGAGATTGTAACTGGCTAGACGCTCTGACTCTGTCAGAGTGAGTTTCTCTGTTTCATTTCATATATCTATAAAATGGTAGCACTCATAGATTATTATAATGTTTTGTGTTTTAAGTGAAATGATACATGTAAAATGCTTAAAACACTGCCTGGAATACATGAAAAACTCAATGACTATTACCTAGCGTCATTACTATTACCATATTTCATTTGATCTTAACAATAGTACTATAATAAAGACTTTGTTTCCACTTTTCCAGGGAACTGTATGATTTGATAGCTAATCGCTCATTCAGAATTACAATTAGACTCTTTAGAGCTGGGACCAGAATTCATGTCTCTTGTGTCCTACCATTTTGCACTCTCTCTTTAATCACTGCTCTTACAAAAATGTTTTTCAATAGAGGGTTTATCCTGAGTTAGCCACTGCATAAGATAACACACCTCTCAAAGCTTCAAGTGTTTGTTATTACTGAGCTTTTAGAAGTGGGTCACAGATCTTACTAATACACACTCTGACTTTTTATGGTCATTGTACCTCAAGACTATACACATCAGTGTCAATGAAGACCAGCATTTAGCTATGCATATTTCCCTCTGTAAGGGAAGCTTGAAAATGGAGTTTTTCAAGCTGGGCACACCACCTTCCTCAACAGAGTCAGGGCTGTCTTAGGAGACAGTTGAGTACTGGTTAGACAAAGGCCATAAGATATATGAAGTGTGCTCTGAGACACATGGCACCTTTGGAAAGAAGGAGGTAACCAAGAGGATGCAAGATGGGTCCAGAATCTTGTGGCCCTGCACATGCTCTGTAAAGCTCTGCGTAACTTGGCCCTGGCCGACCTCTTTGATACTGACTTCTGCCCAATTTATGCCCTCACCATCTACAGGATTTCCATGTAGATTTCCATATTCTTCAGCATGCCATGCTCTCTCTTTTACAGATCACCAGCTTGGAAACACCCTTGTTCTCCCCACCTCCCATCCCTTCTCAACACACAGACACACGCCAGCATAAATGTCCATTACCATAACATGTGTGCACACTTTGCCAGGCTAACACAAATGCATACTTGGGCCATGGAAAGGCTTCCCTATCCCTCAGGTCCTGTTTCAGTCTCTTATCTGTCTGGTAGCCCCTGTGGCCCCGTGTGCCAACCCCTACTGTAACACTGATCACACCCACCATATCACAAGTGTGTTTGTAAATGTGACCAATCTCCTTCCCACCATTTCCCAAACCATTAGCACTTTAAAGGCCAGAACTCTATTCTGTTTTCACCAAGTCAGGTTTGCTTCTTGCTCATTTTGGGCTCACCAATTATTTGCACAGATGACCAATAAACATCTGTGGATTAAATAAATTAATACCTTCAACTCTATTTCAGGAATTCATAAAAGGAAAACATAGTGCAGATGGACAGTCATAATAGTTACTGTATATCGAGGGTTTACAAAATGTGAGGCATGCTGGGTTTAGGGTTTTACATGAATTAGGGTCCTTAATTTTCCCAGAAACCCTATGATACATATACAATTCCCATGCTCATTTTACAGATGAGAAAACCGAGGCTCAGAGAGGTGATTTGCTTGAGGTCACAGAGTTAATAAAACATGGTGTAGGGATGTGAACTTCTGTTGTTTCTACTTGACCATCCACATCCTGAATTATCAGGCTAACTGAAGCTGGCTGTATACTCAGAGAGTGTGCTCCAGAAGGAAGCATTGACGAGCTGGGTGTTAATGCAAATCTGGCTGACTTTGCCAAGGACATTTTATCTTCTGTGAAGAGAGAATTGCAAGCGAGGGAAGTGAAAGGCTAGGGGGCCTTTATGTTGGGAAAGAGAGGAAGTAGGATGACAAATGAAGTAAACTGAGAATCCCACATCAGAGCAACCACAGAGCCCATCTCAGACAGGCATTTCATCTAACAACACCATCCTGACAACCAGATAATTAAAGATCTCTTGGGAGAGGGTTCCCATCTTGACTCTTGAGGGCGAGTGCTGAGTTCTGAAGCCTGTTCTCCACATGGGGCTTAACAAAACCAGCTTCCCAGCTGGCTGGCCTGATAATTCCTGAAGCAAGCATAACACCCAAGCTCCCCCCTCCTCCCCCAACACAGACAAAGGTGGCAGATTATTCAGAAAGCAAGCTTAGCACCAGAGTAATAATTGCTTACATTTATTGAGCACTTGCAATCAGTCTCAAGCAACGGATTATTTCATTTAATCCTCCAAAAGAATATAATGAGATAGATATTATCCCCGTTTTACAGACAGGGGACGAGGGGGAGCAACTGTGTCTGTTACAGGTCTACCGCTTCTCACCCCCACGTCTGTCCTGCCACCTTGCATGCTCTCTAATCCCAATGCAGCCGGAAGTCTGCAAGCTGCATCACCTGGGACCCTTAACCAGCTGGTTTCCTATTCAGCAAGTAGAAGGCAGACAATGGAGAAGAGAAAGCCGAGGAAAGGGAAACAGAGCTCCTTCCAGGCTCCCCTGTTCCTGTAGCAAGACTCCTGTAGGTGCAGGCATCTCCAGCCTCCAGCCCATCTCCACTCTCCCGTCCCTGTGTGTGTTCGTTTAGGTGTTTTACTGAAGGACAGTTGACTCACAGTTCGGGCGTACAGCAAAGTGATTCCATTATACATACTTTTTTTCAGATTCTTTTCCGTTATAAATTATTACTAGATACTGAATAGAGTTCCCTGTGCTAGGCAGTAGGTCCTTGTCTATCTTACATACAGCAGTCTGTTTTGCCACACCCTCTCAAGGGCAGCGGGAGCAGCCAGGTGGAGCTCTCTGCTCAGAACTCTGAGAGCCAATCCTGCAGGGCAGCCCCTCTGAGCACACCGCCCCCACCCCACGCCAATTCTGGCAGCCCCATCTCTTTGTCCCTCCGCTTGGATGGCTGGTATTTCCTCTAGTTATCTCTGAAGTAACTGCCATGTTCCTTGTTGCTCTGGCAGCTTCCAACATGTGTATCCTCAGTTCTCTGAATTAAATTCCTTCTTTCCGAAGTACCGATTATGGTGTCTATCTCCGTAACTGAATCTGGACTGATACAAAGATGTCAACTATCTGTCCAACGTCACACAGCCAGTAAGCAGCATGAAGATTTCGCAGCCCAGGTTCTCCAAAGTAGTTTAAATAGGCAGCTCTGTCTGCTGTGGGGAGCTAGGGCCATAGCAGACAATCAATACAAATGTGTTGACATGAGTCAATTTCCTAGAGTTCACATCATAATTATATTTTCATTAATAACAATAACATATGTGCATAATGCTTTAGAGTTTGGAATCGATTTCCCAGCCATTACATCACATGCTTTAGGAAGAAAATATAATCAAAGGTATAACTTTTGGAGTAGGATAGATATTAATTTAATATCTTGGTTCTGCCATATAATAGCTGCATGATCTCTGGAAAGTTTCTGAACTTTGTTATGAAACTAACTTTTGTTATCTGTGAAATATGGTTACTTGAACTACCTACCGCCTGTGGCTGTTGTGATAATTAATTAATGTCATATATATATATATGACATGTCATATATATATATATATATATGACATTAATGTGTGCCAAGCACTGTGTAGAGTCTGAGATTTTATCCTGCTTACAGCCTGATAAGCTAATTTGTTACTATTTCCTGCATGCTGGTAGAAGACAGGAGATTCCTGGGTCAGAGACAAAGGGCGTTATTACTCATGACCACAGCATTAGGCAGTTTTGTGTCAGTTTTCATGGAGAGCTCACACCTCAAGTCTCACAGGGATGACACCAAGAGCCCATTGTGGATGCCTATACACACAGTGGGTTGTGCTATGGGGGAATTCCGTGCTTGGGGGATTTGCTACGTTTATAGGAAGCTGAAGTAAGACGACTCTTTGTCTGGGGGAAACGTTACCTCATCTCTCAAGCTTGCTCCTTGAAAACAGCCATGAGAAATGATCCAAGAGTGTTCAGAGCCTCACATCTGGGGCAGAGCCAGCACGAACATGCAGTGATACTCAAGGTCCACAGTGGATAGCTGCTCCCAACAAAATATACTAAGTATTTACTTAGTAATTACGCAGTGAGTGGTAGTTATCACTCTGTATCTCATAAAACCCAATCATGATAGAATATTTGTTCCAATCTATAGTTGAGGAAAATGGCTCAGAGACATGAAGTAACTTGCTCAATGATGATACCCTGGGGAAGTGGTGGTGATGGGTCCCAAAATCAGAATCAAGACCCCCCAAATCCCACATCCAGTCCTTACCAGCACAAAGCCTGTTGGTAAAGACAGGTGGCACATACCATCAGCCCAGGACTGGCTACATACAGTTTCTGTGGGGCTCAGAGCCCATATTTCTAGAATTCTTGAACTTTAGAAGTAGAGGGGCTCTAAATACAAGCTATTCTTGTGGGTCCCCAGCTGTGTTTACCAGAGACCTAGTGTCCCACTGAGTTTCTCAGAGGATATCAAGAGTGGAGTTGGGACGCATGAAAGGAAAGTTGGAGGAGCCTCTATCCAAGCAGCTCCACTTTTACTGGGGTGATGATAAGATTGCTTGTGACTTTTTTTTTTTCCTAGTCAGTCTCTTGACTAATTTATTTTATTTTAATTTTTTATTTTTTTTTCCATTTATTTTTATTAGTTGGAGGCTAATTACATCATTGCAGTAGTTTTTGTCATACATTGAAATGAATTAGCCATGGATTTACATGTATTCCCCATCCTGGTCCCCCCTCCCACCTCCCTCTCCACCCGATCCCTCTGGGTCTTCCCAGTGCACCAGGTCCGAGCACTTGTCTCATGCACCCAACCTGGGCTGGTGATCTGTTTCACCCTAGATAATATACATGGTTCGATGCTGTGACTTTTTTTTAAAGGAGAGGTTCCCTGGTGGCTCAGAGGTTATGCAGCAGACCTGGGTTCGATCCCTGGGTTGGGAAGATCCCCTGTTGAAGGAAATGGCAACCCACTCCAGTATTCTTGCCTGGAGAATCCCATGGACAGAGGAGCCTGTTGGGCTACAGTCCACGGGGTCGCAAAGAGTCAGACACTACTGCGCCACTTAAATTCACTTCTTCACACTCTGAGAAAATCTCAGATTTAACTCAACTAAAATTTTATTTAAAAACAGAAAAACTAAGGCCCACAAAGACCAAGTGATTTGGCCAAATCTGCCTCCAGTGGAGACCCGGGTTCAGTCTCTGGGTCGAGAAGATCCCCTGGAACCACTACCAAGAAGTCATGCACTCTGAGTTGCCTGGCCAAACATGAAAATAACCTCTCCTACCAGCTCATGAAACACAGTGCAAAAGTCGGAACAGCCTAGCATGACTCCCTGAGACACTGTTTGATGAATTAGCTGATGTTCATTTATTCACTATTTCACTTAAGTGTTTGATGAGGGTTTATTATATACCAGGTTTCCCTCGTGGCTCAGCTGGTAAAGAATCTGCCTACAATGCGGGAGACCTGGGTTCAATCCCTGGGTTGGGAAGATCCCCTGGAGAAGGGAAAGGCTACCCACTCCAGTATTCTGGGCTAGAAAATTCAATGGACAAAGGCACGATCGAGCGACTTTCACTTATATACCAGGGATTATGTTAACTGCCAAGAATACAACTGTGAAAAAGATAAATTTGATTAAGTTACCAGTTCTTATTCATTCATTCAAAAATATGTAACTATGAGTTAACCGCTGTGCAAGGCATGGCCCACAGTGGGTTCCAGGCTAGTGGAAAGAGGTAAATAAGAATTTGTAACACAAGAATGATAAGTATCCAATAGAGGTACACTGGTGAGTACACAGGTACATCTCATCTGGCTTTGAGGGCCCAGAAAAAGGTCATGGAAGTCAAGATAAAGCTGAGATCTGAAGGAGAGGGAGTGAGAGTAACCCAGTTACCTCACCTGTAAAATGGAAACAATAATATCATCTTCCCCTCAGAGATGCTGTGAAGGTCCAAAGAGATATTCATGTGAACAATCCAGCCTGGCACACAGGGATGGCATGTTACCTCTGTCCCTATGTTCATATACACAGGAGCTGACCAGGAACTGATGTCTGTCTGTCTGTCTGTGGCTGAAGACCAAGGAAATCAGCAGCCCACACAGGAAGAAATCTGTCTCCAGCTTCCTTAGCATCTGGGTCCAAACAAATAACCAGGCCCAGACACTGGCCTTGGACAGGAGCCTCACAGCTGGCCACTTCATTTGGGGAATTTCACCCTGTGGCAAAGATTGCACTAATACAGGTTTTCTCCTGAAGTGGTTTCCTCCCTCCCCACCCGATCCCCTCCCCACTCCCACCTCCTCCCCACCCCGCCCCCATCCCCTCCCCCCTCCCTCCCCCACACCAAGTGATTTATGTCCCACTGAGGGCCTTTTCCCCTTCAGAACCCATCTGGCCTTCCTGCCTCAGCCTGCAGCCAGGGTGTAATCCTGTGTTTGCAGCTTTACCGACGGTTTCTATGGAAATTATGACAATATTACAGCTATTGTGGAGCCACATCACTGCTGACTGAATGAGGAGATGGGACTTGAAAGGGGAAATCTGGAATTAAATATCAACAACCTAAGTCCTTAGCGACAATGACTTGTTTATCGTAATGTGGTTCCTACCCACACTAAGAAACAATAACAAACTAGTATTGTTCTTGTACTAATAAAGTGCAGAAGGGTTATTTCTCAAATCCCTGGTGGAGATGACACAGAGAAGATAAAAATCAGGCCCCAAGCCAGAGCTCACTGGCAACAACCAGAAATGAGAGTCTCACTTCTATGTGGACTCAAAAAAAACCCAAAACAAACAAAAACAAAAAACCTCATAGATACATGTGGTTGTTGCCACAGGCAGGGGAGGGCAAACTGGGTGAAGGGGGTCAAAAGGTACAAACTTCTAGTTATAAAATATGTAAGTCATGGGATACAATATATAGCATGGTAACTACAGCTAATAATGCTATATTGTATGCTTGGAAATTGCTAAGACAGTAGATCTTCAAAGTTTTCATCATTAAGAAAAAAATTCTGAAAAAAAAAAAGAAGTGAGAGCAAGGTAAAATTTTAGATAGGTTAGAGAATTGAAGCATGTAGCTTAAGTAACTGATTATGTCCAATTTCTGCCAGGCTACAACTGCATCTGATTTGGTGTGGTTTGTTAACTACTCTCTCAAATCATCAGAAGAGCTTTGCAAGGAACTGGGAAATAAAAATGCTTATTTAAGGAAAAGGAGTGGTCAGCACCCATTAATAGTTCCCAAATGTTGAGATGATAAAGCAACCATAAAGCCAGACCTCCACGGAGGGTTTCTTGCCAGCACTGCTCCTTACTTTCCTTGTGACCCATATTTTCTTCCATGAGAGGTTTAATCTTTTTTTTCATCAACTATGTTTTGAAGTTCATTTAAGCAGGATTCTTTTCTTTGTAAGAGAAAATGCAATGGGCTTACTCAATTTCAAAAGCAATGCAAGTTCACTGTTGAAAAAAAAAAAAAGTGAAAAATGTTCTCGGGACTTCTCTGGCTGTCCAGTGGTTAACAGTCTATTTCTACCACAGGGAGCGTGGGCTTGATCCCTGGTTAGGGAGCTAAGATCCGTACGGCGTAGCCAAAAGATTAAAAAAAATGTGAAAAATGTTCTGAAGAAATAGAAGAAAACACAAGTTATCTCACTGCTAAGATTTTGTTAAATTTCTGTTTAATTTTTTTATTGTGGCTGACAGTGTGGGTTTGGGGACTTAGACAGAATTCTGGCTTTGCAAGCCGTCTTCGCTCATGCAGAATATTGAACCTCTGTAAACGTGTTTTCCTACTTGAGCTGTTGATGGTAGCTTCCTTCAGAGGGCGGTGGGCCTAACCAACCCAGGAACACTTTCTCACCCACTGTGTTTCCATAGCATTGTTCTTAATGGCTCCATAGTATTCTGTCCTATGAATAGGCCATAAATAATTTACAGTATCCTGCTATTGAATCAGATGTTCTATATATTTAATGTTAAAATAAAAAGCAACTTCCTATAAATAATCTCTAGTCATCCCTTTGTTGTTGTTGTTGTTTAGTTGCTAAATTGTGTCCGACTCTTTTGTGACCCCATGGGCTGTAGCCCGCCAGGCTTCTCAGTCCATGGGAGTCTTCTGGCAAGAATACTGGAGTGGGGAAAAAAAAAAAAAGAATACTGCAGTGGGTTGCCATTTCCTCCTCCAGGGGACACTGCCAACTCAGGGATCAAACCCGCATCTCCTGCACGGGCAGGCGGATTCCTTCCCACTGAGCCATCAGGGAAGCCGTGTCCTTCCTTTGCTTCCTATATGTTACTCATTAGAGAGGTTCAGTCACCGGGTTTATAGCAAATACATTGAGCACATGTGACTGTGGAGGAATTAAGGAAGAGCAGTCAGGAGCAAGTGGCAGGTCGTGCCCTCATAGAGCTGGGCTAGTGGGCAGAGTGGAAAGAGCATTACCTAGGGAAATAGCAAATTTGGGTCTTGGCTCCACCCTATCAACCCCCTTCTTCTAAGTGTGTGACTTTAACATGTGACCTAATCTCTCTTTTCTCATTTATAAAATCTCTGTAATACTCTCCAGGGTTTTTGTGAACAGAATTAAGAAATGTAAAATGCTTTTAAAAGTGCCTGGCACAGCACCATTCACAACAACCAAAAAAGAAGTAACATCCCAAATGTTCATCAGCAGGTAGATGGAAAAAAACACATGATAAATGGATTTGCCAACAAAGGTCCGTCTAGTCAAGGCTACGGTTTCTCCAGTGGTCATGTATGGATGTGAGAGTTGGACTCTAAAGAAAGCTGAGTGCCAAAGAATTGATGCTTTTGAACTGTGGTGTTGAAGAAGAGTCTTGAGAGTCCCTTGGACTACAAGGAGATCCAACCAGTCCATCCTAAACAAAATCAGTCCTGAATATTCATTGGAAGGACTGATGCTGAAGCTGAAACTCCAATACTTTGGCCACCTGATGCAAAGAACTAACTCATTTGAAAAGACCCTGATGCTGGGAAAGATTGAAGATGGGAGGAGAAGGGGACGACAGAGGATGAGATGGTTGGATAGCATCACTGAGTAAATGGACATGAATCTGAGTAAACACCAGGAGTTGATGATGGACAGGGAGGCCCGGCATCCTGCAGTTCATGGGGTCACAAAGAGTGGAACACAATTGAGCAACTGAACTGAACTGAAAATGGAACGTTATCCTGCCACAGAAAGGAATAAAGTGGGGTGGTTCGTTTGTAAAGTTCACACGTTGAGTGTTACTTTTAAAAATATGCAGCTACTAGATTTTTAAGTATCACAGAGTAGAGGCAAGAGGGAGAAGGTAGAAAAAGACCACTCTGGACATCAGAGTTGGAAAAAGGTAAACTAAAAAAGGAATGAAGTACTGATGGGCGCTACAACACGGATAAACCCTGAAAACATTATGCGAAGTGAAAGAAGCCAAGCACAAAAGGGCCTCATATGTATGATTCCATTTATATGAAATGTCCACTACAGATAAATCTACAGAGACGGAAAGCCAATTAGTGATTGCCAAGGGTTGGAAGGAGGGGGGAATGGGGAGTGACTGTTTAATGGGTGGAGAGTTTCCTTTTGGGGTGATGGAAAAGTTCTGGAACTAGAGAGTGGCGATAACTGTACAGCCTTGTAAGTGTACTTACTATGACGAAAATGTACTGAAAATGTTTCAAAATGATAAACTTCATGTCATACTTTACCACTGTTTAAAAAAATGGTGCCTGGCATATTATAAGCACTCAATAAATTTTATTTTTCATCCTTATTCCCCTCTTGAGGTCTCAATTTTCCTGTTTCTAAAGTGAAAGAGATAAAATGATCTTTGAAACTGCTTCTAGCTCTGAGACTCCACAGTCTAGTTGGATGAATTTGTCTAGTGATGGAAAACTTTTCACTAACATCCATTTCCCGCCCTCCCCTCCTCTGACCTGCTCCCTGCTCCAGAGCACTCATTTCTGAAGTTGCCGTCACCTCTTCCACACAGTCCCTTCAAGTGCCTGACAAAATCCCTGACTGCTGGTGATCCCGAAGAGGCTCATGGTGGATGCTCAGTAAATACCTGTTGGCTGCACGGATGGATGAGAGAATCAATGAAGGAAGGAGTGAGTGGAAAACCATTGACACTGCCAGCAGGCCTCCTGCATAATCGGCTGCAGCTGACCCCAAAGTCAAGTTTCCTGAACAGTGAGCACACATCTTCCAAGAGGTAATAAACACTCACCCAAGGACACTTTCCCTGAAAATTCCTAAAGACACTATTGGATGAGCCATTATGTCCACTCCCAAAGCTCCTTATTTTCAATCTGTTGACATGTCTTAAGAGTAGGAGGGTGGTTCTTTTTAAACTGGTTCAAGCAGGCAGAAAAAAATTTTTAAAAAGAGTCTAGCCTCCTCCCTGTTCACTTAGCACTGCTGAGTTCTGCTCACAGTTGCCAAGAGGTCTTTTCCACCAGCCCCTCTCCACTCTGCAGCTCCAGCTTGTTTGCTGCCCTCACACCTCTCCTACTTCGAGCACCCCAGCAAAGCTTGACCTCCTCCTCCTCCCTAATTGCTCAGACTTCCTTTCTTTCTTTCTCACTGTCATTTCCAGGTCATCCTCTTTACCCTCCCCTCTTTCTCTTATCTGTTCTTTACAAAGCCTTGTCTCCATATTACATTCTCTAAAATAGCTTGCATTGGGACTTCCCTGGTGCTCCAGTGGTTAAGACTCCGCCTGCCAATGCAGGTTCAATCCCTGACCCAGGGACTAAGATCACGTATGCCATGGGGCAGCTAAGCCCATACACTACAACTGCTAAAGCCAGCATGGCTAGAGTCTGTGCTCTACAACAAGAAAAACCACCACAAAGAGAAGCTGGCGCACCACAACTAGGGAAAGTCTGCATACAACAATGAAGACCCAGTGCAGCCAAAGATCAACAGATAAGTAAATAAAATGTTTTTAAAATAGCTTGCATTGTTTTCCTCTTTATGGTCAGATACACATTTATTTTTAATATCCTCCCTCAATCTCAGACATCCTGAAAGGTAGACAGGTATTTTTGAGCCTTTTTGATTATCTTGCATAGTTCCTATACTTCTTTCAAATTTCTAAATCTTTTCATATTGACAAATTGCCATGACTTGTTCTGCCATTCCAACACACACACACACACACACACACACACACCTATGTCCCTTTTATTGTAGTCAAGATCGGGGATTGACAAACTATTGCTCTTGGGTCTAATCCAGCATACCACCCGATTTTGCAAATACGAGTTTATTGGCACATAGTCACATCCATTCATTTAAACACCATCTATGGATGGCTTTGTTGTATAGAGTTTAGTAGCTAGGACAGACACCTTATAGCCTGAAAGGGCTAAAATATTTACTATCACTTCCTGGACCTTTACAGATAAAGTTTACAAACTCTTATTATAGACAATTCAGTGATACCTCATCCCTTTATTTTCAGACACTTAGCTGAAAATAAGAATTGCCAGATATTGTCTTCATTTCAAATCGCTTCCACCTATTTCCCACTCCCTGCTCCCCACTTGCAATCTCACTGGCTTCGACTCTCCCCTGGTGATGTGTAGGAGAAAACTACATCTCTGGAGAGGTTTTCCCTGCCTACCAATTGTGTGAGATATCACCATTCATCAACAGTGTTTTTTTCATTCTCAGTATCCATTCATCACACAACTTTCCACCTCACTGACTTTATTTATTTCTACCGAAGTGACAGGATATAGTCAGAGGAAAATAGCTTCTCCATCGCCCACTTCCAATTCCATGTAAGGACTGCAGCTTTCCTGTATGGATATAGTCCAGCTTCTTAGAAATAAACCAAGTGATTCTGCTCTCAAAAGAGACTGTCATTAATAGTGGTGCATGGGCTCTGGAGTCTGCAGACCTGGATCTGATCTCCATCTCTGCCACCATCCTTTAAATACTATCTGCCCTTAGCAAGCAACTTTAAATCAGGTCAAGCAACCAGAAAGCCACAGCACCCAATGAAAATAATTATAAGACAAAAGCAAAAGCAAACAAATGGGACCAATTCAAACTTATTCAAACTTACAGGCTTCTGTACAACAAGGAAATCATAAACAAAATGAAAAGACAATTTATGGACTGGGAGAAAACATTTGCAAAGGATGAGACTGACAAGAGCTTAATTTCCAAAATATACAACCCGCTCACACAATTCAACCAAAAAACCCTGCCAATCCAATCAAAAAACGGGCATTAGACCTAAATGGACATTTCTCCAAGAAGACTTCCAGATGGTCAAGAGACACATGAAAAGATGCTCAACATTGTTAATTATCAGAGAAATGCAAATCAAAACTACAATGAGGTACCATCTCACACCAGTCAGAATGGCGATCATTAAAATGTCTACAAACAACAAATGCTGGAGAGGGTATGGAGAAAAAGGAACCCTCCTACATTTTTGGTAGGAATGTAAATTGGTGCAGTATGAAGGGTCTTCAAAAAACAAAAAAATAATGTTGCCATGTGAGCCAACATTCTGAGTCCTAGACATATACCCAGACAAAAATGTATTTCAAAAAGAGGCATGCACTCTTCTGTTCAGAGCAGCACTATTCACAACAGCCAAGACATGGAAACAACTTATGTCCATCAACAGATGAAAGGATAAAGAAAACGTGGTACATGTATACAGTGAAATACTACTCACTATTGCCAGTATGTGCCATCAAAATGAATGACATAACGCCATTACAGCAACATGGATGGACTTAAGAGATTTTCATACTAAGTGAAGTAAGTCAGAAAGACAAATACCATATGCTATCACTTATAGTGGAATCTAAAATATGACACAAATGAACTTACCTAGGAAACAGAAGCAGACACATGGACATAAAGAACAGACTTGTGGTTGCCAAGGGGGAGATGGGGTGGGGGAGGGATGGATTGGGAGTTTGGGATTTGCAGATGCAAACTACAATATTACATATAAAATGGATAAACAACAAGGTCCTATTACATAGCTCAGGGACCTGCATTAAATATCCTGTGATAAACATAATGGAAAATAATATTAAAAAGAGTGTATATGTATTAGAGTAGGAAATGGCAACCCACTCCAGTATTCTTGCATGGAAAATTCCATGGACAGAGGAGCCTGGTAGGCTACAGTCCATGGGGTCGCAAAGAGTCAGACATGACTGAGCGACTTCACTTCACTTCATGCATATGTATAACTGAATCATTTTCCTATACAGCAGGAGTTAATGAAAATTATAAATAAACTATACTTCAATAAAGTAAATTAAAAAGAAAACCTATTAGGCATTTGTAGCATTTCATGATAATTATCTGAGTCCCTGTTTACTCATTCCTTCCCTGGCTCTATCTCCTGGTCTCTTTCTAGGGCCATCACACTTCCAGTATTTTCAGCTTTAGCTACTGAGTTCACCTTTTGGACTCTACCAAACTCTTTCAATTCTAGGAGTACAATCCTCTTACTCTCCCACATGTCTCACCAATAGACCGTCTATTTAGGAGAATCCTCTTAACCAAGCCAGTTCTAGGTGCTGGGCCCTATTCAGTACTAACTCTTAACTGCCAACATATATTAGGGGAACAGCAAAGTGGTGTATAAAAAGCAACTGGATCACCCAAGAGCTTAAATTCTACCTTGTTCATTTCTAGTTTTGTTTGACTACAGGAAGTCAAATCATCTCTCTGAGATTCAGTTTCTCTTCCAGACTATGGAGCTGTTAATATCTATTTTGTAGAGTTATTGTGAGGATTAGAAACGGCAGCACCTTGCATCAATTAGTATTCCATAAATGATCTGTTCATTAGAATATACCTTGAAGCTCATATTTGTGCTCTAAACTGAAGGAAAAGTAAAATTACTATAGATTAGGGTGGGAACTACTTTGGTAGAGGAAAATTCTCTACCAAGGAGAATTTTGGTGGATCGTCCTTTACAAACTTCTTTCTCATTTGTTTTTATCTCTGGTTAAGACTTAAAATCTTCTTCTCATGTCTTTTACTTTGTCTGCATTTACTTGGCTTTGTGTTCCCTTAATCTCATCTGCTATTGAGAAATTTGGCCTAGACTGTATCTGTCTTTCTTACAGAATCTACACAGAACACTTCCCTGGCTTTATACATTGTAGAATCTGCCCATCAAGTTCCACATTGGAAGCAATCACCCGATGCTCAGTAATCCTGCAGCATGAAAATGACCATACAACAAGTGTCCATTTCCAGGAAATTACCACAGACAAATGGTAATGAAATGGATATACAAAAAGATTTAGCTAGAAGGAGGTCTAGCACTTCCTTATTTACAACAGCAAAAAAAAGGGAAAGTAAAAATGAAGTAAAAATTAAAAACATAAATTTAGAAGGTCCAATTAGAAGGAATAAGTGATTAAATACATGATGTCTCACAGTAGAGTACTATATTGCTATCGTAAGTTATATTTTGGAAAAATCTTTGATGCTCTGTAAAGGTACCATAATAACTTAGATTAAAAAAAAATAGTTAAGGATTTCAGATCCAGCATGTAAGGAGCTAAGAAGTTGCCACTCCACCCTAACAAGTAAAAATCTGAAAAAATTTACCAGTTCTTAGATCCAGCAGAAAGGAGAGGACACAGAGAAAACTACTCCCTCCCAAACTGGAGAAAAGAGAGGGGTGAATGCAGAATCACACCTTACCTGAGCAGAAAGTCAGGAGCAAACACTCCCAGAGGAAACACTGCTGAGGTGAGAAAACCTGAACAGGGATTGATAAATTGCTGGAGACACAGCATGGACAACTTGGAGAGTTAAAAATGCCAGGGGACCCAGTTATCCAGTTATCAGAGAATCCTAAAAGTTCTGTGACTGTTGCCTCCAACAGTTCTGTCTCGTCCTCAGAGTGAATATTAGAGAAAAAGCCCTGTGGCTTCTTGCTGGGGGAGGAGTATTTTTATATATACCAGAGCATTCTGTTCTGAATAAGGCCTGCCTTCAGAAGAAACTACTTCACCAGAGCCTAACTTGCTGGAGTTCAATCAGAGCCTAATCTACCTGATTGCGGGGGTAGGGGGCGGGGACGGAATATCCAATACTAGCAACCTCTAGCCTTCCACGTGGGAGAAGGAGAGGACACAACTCCAGTCTCCTCCAGCCATCCTGTTCCACCTAATGGGTGACAGGGAAGGGCTGTGAAGTTGGTAAAGTTCAGATTTCAGAGGTACAGGCTCATCAAAAGACTGAGACCTAATCATAGACGGCAGAATGCTTCCCCTGCGCCCACATCTTACCACCACATTAGTGAAGGTCTATTTACTGGAGTTTCTTTTACCAGTACATTGTGTCTAGCTTTCAACAAAAAATAACAAACCATACTAAAAGCAAAAAAACAAAAAACACTCCACAGTTTGAAGAGATTGAATGAACATTAGAAACAGAATCATCAGGTATAAAGAAGGGTATTACTTAATGATAAAAGGATTAATTCCCCAGGAAGGTATAACAATTCTAAATGTATATGTACTTAAAACCAGAGCATTAAAGTATGTGAGGCAAAATCTGATAGAACTTCAAATAGAAAAAGATAAATTCACTATTACACTTGGAGATTTTAATACTCCCCTATTGAAAATGGACAAATCCAGTAGGTATAAAAGCAATAAAGATGTAGTTGAATGCAACAGAATTATCAATTAACTATATATAACTGATATCTACAGACTATTTCATCCAACTACAGCAGGCTTTACATTCTTATCAAGCTCACACAAAACATTCACCAAGATATACCACATTCTGGGCTATAAAATATACTTTAACTAAATTTAAGAGAATAGAAATCACATAATATTTATTCTCAGACCACAGTAGAAGTAAACTACAAATCAATAAGAGAAAGATACCCAGAATATCCCCCAAATACTTGGAGATTAAACAGAGCCTTTCTAAGTAACACACAGGGCAAAGAAGAAATCTCGAAAGAAATTTTAAAATATTTTGAGAAAATAAAAGTGAAACCACAACATACCAAAATCCATGGAATGAAATTAAAGCGGTGCTTAGAGGAAAATGTATAACATTGAATGCATATATTAGAAAGGCAGAAAGATCTAAAATCAACAGTCTAAGTTTTCATCTTAGGAAACTAGAAAAGAAAAACAAATTAGATCCAAATTAAGCAGAAGAAAAGAAAGTAAAATTTAGAACACAAATCCATTCAATTGAAAACAAAAAAAAAACAGAGAAAATTAAAAACCAAAAGCTTGATTTTTCAAAAAAAATCAATAAAATTGATAAATATCTAGGCAGGAAATAGTTAAGGAAAAAAGAGAAGACATAAATTATATGTATAAACTATATATATCTGAAAAAAGAGGGGATATCATTATAAATTCCATATACATTAAAAAGATAATAAAGGAGTATTATGAAAAACTCTATGCCCATAAACTTGATAACCCAAATGAAATGGACTCATTCCTGAAAGACACAATCCACTAAAACTCACACAAGAAAAAATGGACAATCTGAATATTTGATGATAAGAAACTAAGGAACCAATATTATTCAACTTCTACACTTACTATAAAGCTACAGTAATCAAGACAGTGTGGTATTGGCAAATGGATAAACATATAGTTTAATAGATTAGAATAGAGAACCTAGAAATAGATCCATATTAATATAGTCAGCTGATCTTGGACAAAGGAGTGAAGGGAATAAAATGGAACAAAGACAGTCTTTCTACAAATGGTGCTGTAACAACTGAACATCCACAAGCAAAAAATGAATCTAGACACAGATCTTATACCCTTTACAAAATTTAGTTCAAAATGGATCACAAACCTAAATGCAAAATGCAAAACTCTAAATTCCTAGAAGATAAGACAGAAGAAAATCTAAATGATTTTGGGTATGGCAATGACTTTTTAGATACAACAGAGGTACAATTCACAAAAGAAATAACGAATAAGGTAAACTTGATTAAAATTTTAAAACTTCTGCTCCACACAACAAAATGACAAGAGAATCAGAAGACAAGGCACAGACTGGGAGAAAATACTTGCAAGATACACAAATGACAAAGGATCCTTGTACAAAATATAAAAGAATGTTTAAAACAATAATAAAATGAACAACCCAATTTCAAAATGAGCAAAAGAGGAGAACAGACATCTCCCAAGAAGAAAATATACAGATGACAAGTAAGCATATACAAACATGTTCAGCATGTTATGCCATCAGGGAGCTGTAACATAGTTGCAACTAAGGCAACAATGAGATACTACTACATACCTATTAAAATGGCTAAAATCCAAAATAGTGATAATATCAAATGCTGATAAGGGTGTGGGGCACCAGGAATTCTCATTCATAGCTGGTGGGAATACAAAACTTTAGGAGACAATTTAGAGATTTTTTTACAAAACAACATATTCTTATCATACAATCCAACAATCACACTCAACTTACTCAAACAAATTAAAAATTTATGTCCACACAAAAAAGCTTCAAATGAAAGTTTACAACAGCTTTAATCCTAACTGCCAAAACTTGGATACAACCAAGATGTCCTTCAGTAACTGAATGGATAAGTAAACTGTAGTAAATCTAGACAATGGAATATTCAGTGCTAAAATGAAAAGACGTGGAGGAAATTTAAATCCATATTACTGATAAAAGAAAAAGCAACCCAAAAAGTTTGGATATTATATGATTCCAACTGTATGACATTCTGGAAAAGGCAAAACTATAGAAACAGTTTTTTAAAAATGTAGTTGCCAGCGGTTAGAGGAAAGAGACAGATGAATATATACAGCTCAAAGGATTTTTAGGGCAGTGAAAATAGTCTATATGATACAATAATTATGGATACATGTCATTATACATTTGTCAAAATCCAGAGGATACACAACACCAAGAGTGAACCCTAATGTAAACCATGGACTTCAAGTGATGAGAATGTGTCAATAGATTCTTAATTGCAACAAACTCTGATGCTGGTAATGGAGGTGGTTATGCAAGAATGGAGGAGGTTATGCAGGAGAAATATGGGAAATCTCTGTACTTTCCACACAATTTTGCTATGAACCTAAACTTACTCTCAGAAATAAAGTTTAAAAAATGCTTTAAAAAGTGGTAAAAAAAATTGCTTAAAAACAGATAATGCTGCATGTTCCCACTTATATTTTGAAGTGGAGAAAGTACACTGTTAATGGCAGTTTTTTCTGGGAGATTCTGATGAAAGGCAGTTTATGTTTTCCTAATGTTTATCTACTTCATTCATCTTTGTTCCTCCAATACTAGCTTTTGATTGTGCACCTACATAACTAGTGCTTAATAAATGTTTTTGAATCAATGAGAAAACAGAAAATTAGTGCATAAAGGGAGATCTGGGAACTTCTCATTATATTTATGGCGATCCTTGTTATCCATATCCCACCGGCCCAACCCCACACATACATTTATAAAGTACACTGAGCCCTAACCAGCACCTGGCCTGCAGCCTCATCACAAACATTCAAGGGTTGTGAACTTTTCTCTAGTTACTAGCCCATAAAAGAGGATATGTCCCTGAAGAACTCAGGCTGACAATCAACTCACTAATAACTATAATATTAGAACCACTGACTGCTACAGCCTTGTTCCAAAGATCACGGACTTACAGGCACTCACCCAACTGGATGGGCAAGACAAGCTACCAGAAAAAAATATCAGTATATGCTTGTATCTCTGACAATATCTCTTTTTAGTTTGTACTTTTTCTTTGTATTTAATAATGTCATAAGATATTAATACATTATTTGTATATGTAACTTACATATATGCATGGCCTGCCAAGCAGGAGACACGAGTTCAGTCCCTGGGTTGGGAAGATCCCCTCAAGAAGGGAATGGCAACCCACTCCAGTATTCTTGCCTGGGAAATCCCATGGACAGAGAAGCCTGGTGGGCTACAATCCATGGGGTCACAGAAGAGTTGGACACGACTTAGTGACTAAACAACAACAATAACATATATATGCAGTTTTAAATTTAATAATGCCATAAGATATTAGTATATTTATATACATAATATATGTAATTTATATATGTGCACATCTGTACACACATATATGTATATATAATATATATATACAGAAAGAGAGCATGCTCTAAAATTTTCTGCATAAAAGTACACAATCAGAAAAGGTTATAGACCATCTGGTCCAGCCCCTTTATTTTAGCAAGGACGAAACTAAAACTCAGAAAAGTGAGGTAACTTGCCTAACTGTTAGTCACTCAGTCATGTCTGACTCTGATCCCATGGACCGTAGCCCACCAGGCTCCTCCGTCCATGGGATTCTACGGGCAAGAATACTGGAGTGGGTTGCCATGCCCTTCTCCAGTGGATCTTCCTGACCCAGGGATCAAACCCAGGTCTCCTGCATTGCAAGCAGATACTTTCCTGTCTGAGCCACCGGGGAAGCAGGTTTAACAACTTACCTAACCTGTAAGGCTGAAGAAAACTAATGGTTAAAGGAAGGTAACGCTTTACCCAGTTGTCTTTTTTTTTTCTGCCCCATTTCACTGATTTTGATGGAGTTGAACTATTTTTTGAAATATCATGTGAGATAAATTTTAACATTTTCCTAATAGTTTAATTTTTAAAATGTGCTTACACACCCAAATGGACCTCTTCCCTCGTCCTAAAGGAGGGCTGAACTTGCACTCAAGGATGGCACTCTTCTCAGCCAGACATCCTCTTCCTAGGGAGCTTTACCCGCTGTCTCACAGGAACATTATTTGCAGGGATAATGCTCAGTGGAAACTAATCATTGAGAGAATCAGCTATAGAAATCACTAACAGAAAATCATCATAGACAGTCCTCTGGTCTTCTAAAACATTACTAACAAGCATCGTCAGCAAAACCCTGTCTCCAGGGATCATTACTTTGAGGGAACTCTGCCAATCATAGCATTACTTAGAAGGCACAGTTTTTATGTTCCTCAAATGCCTACTGTCAAACTAAACTATAGTTTTGAATGGTTTCAAAGACTTCCAGGTTTGGCTAAGTAAATATACTCTCAAATTCAAGTGTGGCCTGAGGGCCAGGTAAGAGCTTTTTTCCCCAGCCTGAGTGCATACTTTAGTTTGTCAGAGCAGCCCTATAAAATGCCTTTACACTACAGAGTTTGGATGTGGATGACCAGAGAGACCTAGAATTCTATTGCCAGCTGTCTTCCTTTGTGGAGGGTAAGGACAAAGACTTCAGTTTCTCTGAATCATTTTGAAAACCATCACCCAGGATTAAAAAAAAAAAAAAAAGGCAAATGGTAAAAGGTAAGAGGCACATCTCATTTGTTTCAAAATTCTCTCCTCCTAGAACCATAAGCCCTGCTGAATTCATAAGGAAACATTTTGCACAAAAGTGGCCCATGTGAGAAGCTGGGAACTAGAAAGGACCCCCAGTTCCCAAAAGGGAGTGATCAATAGACCTATGTAATTATAATGTCATTACTTTGTTTTTACGGATGACAGTCTTTGCAGAATCATTTGCTCTTGGCAGACTATATATCATAATTCTCCTCCCTTTAGTAATTTCTTGACTGCTAGAGAAAATTCTGCATATGTGGAAACCATCTCGACAAATGGTGAAAAAATATTTACTTTTCACTTAGAATTGCCTTTTTATATACTGTCAGAAATTATAAACAAAAAGTTGTGTGGAGGATTTTGGCAATATGAATGCCTAGCATGAGAAAAATGTAAATATGCAATTTAACAAAATGTTTACAAATAGGTCCAGAATCACAAGAGAAACACCCAGGGATATCTCAAACCTGGAACTTGGCATTTGGAGGATAATTCAGTGACATTTTTTACATTTTATTCTGGAAAAACACTTTTGTTACTTAATCCTTTCATAAGATATTCATTTATTAAACAAACTGATTTCCTTCAGGTGGGAATTAATAACTACATATGCTAGAGATAAACCATATTTTAATTTTATCATGATATTTTTAAAAAACTCTTTTGATAGCTTCAGAATTAACTTGCAAGAATAAGGATTTTGCAGCAAAGACTGTTCTCAAAGACTGAGCAACTGACCTCCAAGCATATTGAATAATGGGCTGGCAGGGAGATGTAGATGGTTTTTAAGGTTTCATGTAGTGGGAAGATCTGTGTGTAGGGTGTGTGTGTCTGTCTGTCTGTCTGTTCTTGACATGTAACCATAATGTAGGGCAAGGGCAGATCTTCCCACTATCTATGTCAAGCACATAGAAAATGTTCAAAAAGAGATATTATCAAATCTATAGACAGTCCAAATCTGGAATAAGATATTTTATTATAGAATTAAGCTTCAAAATTATCCTGATAGTAGAAAAATAAGCTAAAGTTGTGATGAATATTATGGGGGGGGGGGATTAAAATCCTACAGTTAAAGGGTTTTTCTTTCCTTTTGGTTTTAAGTTCAACTGTAGCAACATAGTATGCAGATATCAGTTAGAACTGTACATAGAATAATGAACTGATTCAAAATTGGGAAAATAGTACATCAAGGCTGTACAGTGACACCCTGCTTATTTAACTTCTATGCAGAGTACATCACGACAAATGCCTGACTGGATGAATCACAAGCTGGAATCAAGATTGCTGGGAGAAATATCAACAACTTCAGACATGCAGATACTACCACTCTAATGGCAGAAAGTAAAGAGAAACTAAAGAGCCTCTGAATGAGGGTGAAAGAGGACAGTGAAAAACTTGGCTTGAAACTCAGCATTCAAAAAACTAAGATCATGGCATCCAGTCCCATCACTTCATGGCAAATAGAAGGAGGGAAAGTAGAAGCAATGACAAATTTTCTTTTCTTGGGCTCCAAAATCACTATGAACAGTGACTACAGCCATGAAATTAAAGGACACTTACTCCTTGGAAGGAAAGCTATGACAAACCTAGACTGCATTATTAAAAAGAAGAGATATCACTTTGCTGACAAAGACTCATATAGTCAAAGCTATGGTTTTTCCACTAATCGTGTACGGATGTGAGAGTTGGACCATAAAGAAGGCTGAGTTCCAAAGAGATTATGCTTCCGAATCATGGGCTAGAGAAGACTCTTGAGAGTACCCTGGACTTCAAGGAGATCAAACCAATCAATCCTAAAGGAAATCAACCCTGAATATTCATTGGAAGGACTGATGCTGAAGCTGAAGCTCCAATAGGTTGGTCACTAGATGCAAAGAGTTGACTCATTGGAAAAGACCCTCATGCTGGGAAAGATTGAAGGCAGGAGGAGAAGGGGACGGCAGAGGATGAGATGGATAGATAGAATCACTGACTCAATGACACGTATCTGAGCAAACTCCAGGAGATAGTAGAACAGAGGAACCTGGAATGATGTAGTCCATGGGGTCACAAAGAGTTGGATATGACTTAGCAACTGAAAAATAACATCCTGGCTTATGTGGAAAAGTTTCTGAAGGCCTGAATGACAGAATTTACTATGGAGAAAACAGTAGGACATGGATTACTGAATTATTACATGTAATCTTTACTATAGAATCATAAGTTGTATATAAATCAGGGAAAGTAACTAGCCTAATGTACTTGGGCATGGCCATATCCCATGTAGAACACTGTGTTCAGTTGTGGGCTCTAGATTTTTGAAAGAATATTTATAAAATATATTAATAATATAATCTGAAAAGGAAATACAAGTGGTGAAAGGCTCATAGAAGGGAGAGCTGAAGAAACTAGGAATAATAAGGCTAAAAAGGAGAATTTTAGGGAGAGTGTGATAATTGCCCTAAGACGTATAAAAGGCAGTAAAAAGCAAAGGGTAATAATAATTAACATGTATTGAGTACCATATGAAAAGTAGTCACTGTTATCTGCATTTTGCAAAAGAGGAAAACTGAGGCACGGAGAATAAGTTACACATCTATGGCCACATAATTTATAATGGTTGCGCCAGTTTTCATCCCACTAATCCACCCCCAGATCTGGGAGAGAGATTAAAGCCATTTCCCAAATATTTCTAATCTCCGTTTTACAGAATCCTAGTAAGACTGTTAACTTTCTCAATTTTTTTTGAAGCTGAACATGAACTGATGATTTGCTCTGGCCCAAGAAATATGGCCATAAGTCATATACATGACTTTAGTGTGGGAGTTTAAGAGTCTATGAGCAATTTACCACATGCTTTTCCTACCCTGAATGTGAGGACATGGAACCTCCATCAGTCTAGGTCTTTGAAGGGCAATGATTAACAGCTGTCCTGCAGATCCATGATAAACAAGTAGCAGGAGCAAAAACCAAACCATTAGTGTTTGATTAAGCCACTGGGATTTGAGGCCTGTTTGTTACTGGCATTATCTTAGCTTTTCTGACAGATACACAAGACTACATGCTTAAACTCATTAAAATATCTCACCATAAGGAAACATTATTATTCTTATATTCCCAGAACTAAGAATAGTTTGTAGAAACTAAAGCAGGTAGACTTGGACTTTTTTTTTTAATGTAAAATCCTCCAAAATTGCTTCATGCGAAGAAGTGAGCTCCCTGAAAATGGCAGTATTTAAACAGAGACCAGACGATGCTTTTGTACCTACATAGTGAAAAAGATGGCTTCATTAAGGGGGTTTTATCAAACTTTTATCCAGCACCTCCAATGTGCCAGGCATTTCAGCCACAAAGATAAATCCAAACACTCTATCTTCATCCTTGAGGAAATAAGTTCAGAAGTAGATAACCTCTGATGTCTCTTCGATCAGTGTGATTCAACTAAATTAGAGATAATAACATGGTCTGGATAAAGCTGACAGCAAGCCTGAACTTAGAAATAAGCATGTAGCACTACAAATCCTGGTTGTATTATTATTTTTCAATTAAGAGCCAAAAGTACAGGGTTTGCAAAAAGAAAGAAAAAGAAAGACATGTTGGGTTTAAAAGAGGAACATTTCCCCTTTCTCTAGTTACCATTCTTAAATCCTGCAAACCAGGCATATTATCTGGCTTACATCAGGGGTGTTCCAGCAAAGGGAATAGCACTGACTCATAGCAATTGTTACCGACCTTTTCCATCACCTCTCCCATCCCTTCGAATCAGGAAGGGGACATTTCAATACTGATCAAAGGCAGACCTGAAAAGAGGCAATAATCTTTCCCTAGGGCCATTCTTCAGTTTCAAATCAGCCAAACCCTTCCCAAAAGATCAGAAGCTTTCCCTAAAAGGGTATTTGAGTGGGGCCTAGAGGAATCCCAGATTCGAAGGATGATGTGAAAATCACAAACTAAATGAGTGATTCCAAGACACAGTGACGTTGTTCCCCAAAGGCACCTTAAAACCATACTCATTTTGGTACTTTCTTTCCTGTTATCAATTCTTAAAACTTAGTATATATTTTTTTAAACTTCTAAAAATCAAGCAGCACAGAGAAGTTCTCTCCTTTCACTGGCTCGCTGAATTTTAATGGAAAAACATCTAAAACTTGGGTTAGCATTAACTTTAATTGCTCTGAGGCAAACATTTCCATTTCAGGTTATGATTCATAACCGTATTAGTCCAGTATAATATATGCAGGCTGGATTTTGTAGCCATTATCTAGACAAGGGTGAGGTATCTGATTACTATTGTTCCCCAACTCAAAAGGGCCAGTTTGAACTCCTGAATACTCCAATCCCTCCCGCCCAGGCCCTGAGTTTTCTGAACTGTGGTCCTGATTTTTTATGAAATAAATAAATGAGGGCAAGCTGAGTTTCAGTGCCACATCTTAAGTGCCATATCTTAAGCTCAGTGTGACATGAGTTTCTGAAAAACACACACAGAAAAAACTGGCTTTGGCACATGGAAGAGCAGTAGGGAACTTGCAGCTGTACTGGTTTAATATGCGCCCTTAATACTCTCGCCTATTTTCAAAAATACAATACCACTCTTCCCCAGACAGCTGGCTCCCCAGCCTCGCGCCAAGTCACCTACACAAATACACACTTAACAAACACAGATGTGAAATGTCGACCTAGGGCAGAAGAGAAGCAAGGGGGTGCGGGTGTTTAGTCTGCTGGCTCCACGCTCAAAAGTTTCAGGAGCAGAGCTGATGTTGGAAGAGTGAGAGGGGAAACCGCCCAGCCTGTACTTTCATCCGGGTACTATGGAGATGACCCCGTTTTCCCGGGACCAGTTTGCCCTCTGCCCTGGTGACCTGGGTTGAGATTTAATCTAGAGTCAGAAGGGAGATCAAGAAGACAGTTGTGCTGGAGGGTACTCAGACAGAGAAGGGCTAGAATTCACTCAGCCTTCCTGCACTGGCCGGGCTGACACACCCACTCAGAACCGACGGCCCGGGGATGCGGCAGGGAGGGGAGGGGACCCACGAACCCCCTGTCCCGCGCGCACAAAGATGCTACAGTGGGGACGTGCGTGAATAATCCAGATTCGGGCTGGAAGGTCTCGATGCACTCGGCGGAGGGTGCCCCTTTCCTCCCCCTAGTCCTCCATCCCCCCCGCAAAGTGAACGAGAGAAAGTTGTGCCCGGGCCAAGGCGCCCCGGGGCTGGAAAGGGAGCGAGGACAGGCGGAGAGGAAACCCGGGCCCCCTTACCTTGTCCTTGGGGCCGAGGTTTTGCAAAACCTCCTTGCCGGTGGCGCTCCGGATCTCCACCCCAGCGGGCGCGGGCGACGCGGGCGCGGGCTCCCGGCTCTCCTCCCGGCCTTGGCCCCGGTGCGGGGTATCCACCTCGGCGCCAGGTCGGCTCCCCGAGCCTCGGACGCTGCCCTGGCTGCTCCGGGGAGTCTTCGCGCCGCGCTGCCCCACGCTCAGGGCATCGAAATCCAGCGTCTTGCTCTCAAAGGCGCCCTCCACGTTGCAGAACATGCCGCCGTACTTCTGCCGCGGGACCTGGTCGGTGGTGCCGGGCCTGGCCAGGTACACGGGCAAATCGTCTTCATGGGAGCTGTCCCAGCCTCTGCGGCCCGAGGCCATGGTTGGATCGCGACAGCGGCCCGCGGGTTCTCTTCCCCAAAGGCGGAAAGGGCAGCAGCCGGCAGCGTGCGCCGAGCCACAGTGACTGGGGCGGGAGGAGGCGCCTGAGCCTTCGCGCCAGAGGCGGCAGTGCTGCTCCGGTTCCTGCCAGTCCCCTGCGAGCCCCGAGCCAGCGAGCGCAGCGCTTGGGCCGGAGCGACGGCGTGTTCCGCTCGCCCGCCTCGCCCGCCCAGCCGGCCGCACCTCCTGCGCGCCGGGACCCTAACGTGGCCTCCTGCGATCACGCGTCCCCGCCGCCCATCCAAAGGAGAAATCCAACTTGGCGCGCGCGCGCACACACAGGCACGCTTCCAGCTCGCCCAACAACCCCCAGGTTGACACTCAAGAGATCGCTTCACTCACATGTGAGCACAAGCCCTGTTTTACCCACACTCACTCCCAAGCTGGCCTCCCAAACACAAGTCTCTGCCCCACTCAGGTAAGGAAACTTTGTTGGTTCAGGTGGGTTGATATAAACTCTAAGTTCCTCCCGATTTACAGCGAAACACACACACACAAACTCAGATTTACCAGACTCACAGTCTCAGACTTTGTTTACCCATAATCCCAGACTCTGTCTCCTCCTAATCTTGGTTTGTCTCCCAATTGCTCCCGGTTCTAGAATCTGCCTCACAAACCTGCACCCTCACATAATGAACCCCTAAATCATTGGCTCACAGAGCTCTACAGACAGATCATCTTATTGACAATCACAAGAAACCTGTAACAGACACACACTTCAATTTATTCTAATTTTTTTTTTATGTGAACCACTCCCCAACCAGGGATCCAACTGCACCCCCTGCATTGGAAGCGGAAGTCTTAACCACTGGACCACTAGGGAAGTCCCACTTCAACCTATTCTTACTTCATATATTTCACCCTAGATTTTGCTTTTTATCCACCCTTAATTTGTTTATTTACTTTTGGCCATGACTTGCTGGCATGTGGGATCTTAGTTCCCAGACCACAGATCAAACCGGCACCCACTGCATTGGAAGGTAGAGGCTCAATCACTGGACCACCAAGGAAGTCACTCAAAAGATTTTTTTCAAGTATAGTTTTGGTTTGAATTGTCTGGTTTTCTACTATGTGCTTACCTAAATAGGTAAAAGATGAAAACCACATCTATTTTTTTTTTCTTAAGGTGTCAGGGGGTTTTTTTTGTTTGTTTTTTGGTTAAACCTCCAGCCATGAGGGATCTTAGTTCCCCTGATTAGGGATGGAGCCCAGGCCCCCTGCAGTGGAAGCCCAGAGTCTTAACCACTGGTCCACCAGGGAAGTCTCTATCCACCCTTGGTTTGCATCACACACAATTACACTACTGATCAGACAAGACTTGCAAAGCACTCTTAATACTTTGTCCTCATCAGGCGACTTCCTGGCTGATACCTCACTTACTGAGGTCAGAACCCTACACTTGGCCCCACACACAAGTCCAGATTTACCTCAAAATTGAGAACCAAAGACTTTGCCATTCCTATTAGCAGACACACACACAGGTTATCACTCATGCATATGCACACTCTCACATCTGCAGCCTCTTCCCATGTCCACCCACATACACTCTATGCCAGACTGCCCCGTGAACACAGAGTTCACTTGCTCAGAGCTCACACCGTATGTGCACACCCTGCCTAAGCTCAAACCTGTAATGCCCACCTTCAACTGGACCCCTTCTTGGAAATTCACTCTTGCAGTTACTTACTCATCGAACATGAACTGCATGCTCACTCTGCTCTTCAGAAGGTACTGGAGAGACAGTGTTAAACAAGGCAGATGAGGGCCTGTTCCCAGTGAGAGTATAGACTGCAACCACCCATCTGGGTAGCTCAGTCATTCACTGGCCTGCCCAACTTCATTCTCCACTACATCATAAGCTCCATGAAGGCAGATATTTGATCTGTTTAGTCTACCTTTGAATATCTTGAGTTGAGAGCCTCTGTTGGCACTTAAGGTACTTCGTAAATCTCTTCTGAATGAATGGATGATGATGATAATATTAAAAACAACAGTAGGGAACATTTATTGTTACAGTTGCTGTGTGCCACTCATCAATGTAATTGTTTCCCATATATGTATTAATTCATTTAGTGCCCATAAGCATTTGGAAGGTTTCTTTGCACACATAGACATGATCTTTAAAGGCATCTACACTGAAGTTCATGAACTGAAACT
Organism: Odocoileus virginianus; assembly: GCF_023699985.2. Taxonomy (NCBI): domain Eukaryota; kingdom Metazoa; phylum Chordata; class Mammalia; order Artiodactyla; family Cervidae; genus Odocoileus; species Odocoileus virginianus. The sequence goes on from NC_069676.1 coordinate 55,068,863, forward strand.
CTGAACATCAATTTGGGGGGAAATTGGGATTGTGGGGGGTGATTCAGGGGTCACAAAGAGTCAGACACAATTGAGCGACTGAACTGAACTGAACTGAACTGGGATTGTGGGAAATGGGATCTCAGTGGCAGGCATGTAACAGCCTTGGCAGTTTGAAGGATAGAAGTTGACATAAACTCAAGTCAAAGACAAGTATGTTGACACCAGTTATACTTACTCCACGATGAGGAGAAAGACCCTTAAAGACTGTCTGTGCTCCATCAAAATTACTGACTTCCTTTGGGCAGCTGCTCCTTTTGAACAAACGCTGGTGATGTTGGACTCAGAAATTTATGTGAGGGACTTCCCTAGTGGCCCAGTGGTTAAGAATCTATCTGCCAGTGCAGGGGTCACGGGTTTGATCTCTGGTCCAGGAAGATTCCACATGCTGCAGGGCAACTAAGCCTATCTACTGTAACTGCTAAAGGCTGCACGCCCTAGAGGCTGTGCTCTGCAAAAAGAGAAGCCGCCACAATGTGAAACCCATGCACTGCAGCTAGAGAAAGCCTGCACACAGCAATGAAGACCCAGCACAGCCAAACATAAATACATATTTTTTAAAGAAATGTATATTAAAAAAAGAAATTCATGTGAAATATCCATAAAACAGGCCATTCCCTCCCTCTTTGCTCCTCTAGGTTACCTTGCTCTCCTTTCCCATTGCTTTCATCTCTCCTCCTTTCATTAATTCATCTTCAGACTGTTAGGAGGACTTGCTATGTGTCCAGCATTTTCCTGGGTTCCTTCCCTGGTGGAACACAAGTCTAGTGGCAGGGAAATGACAGTAAGAAAGATTAGGTCAGATAGTCACAAGAGCTATGAAGAAAGTAAGATAGCCAGTTTTTTAACTGGCCAGCCAGGAAAAACTTGAAGTCTTCCCTCTCTGACTTTCTATAAACACCACCAGTACCTTCACCATCAGCAGCGGCAACAATAAAGATACCAGCTAACATTTATCAGGAATTCTGTGCCAAGTTCAGTGCTAAGGATTTCCATTGTGTCTTGATTAATCTTAATGGCAAAGTCAGTCAAGTGCCATTATTTTACTAGTGAAGAAGTTGAGGCTCTTAAGTGCCCAAGCTATGACAACTGGTAACTGGACAACTGGTAACTGGACAAATGGTAACTGGAAGCAAAATATGTGCCAAGAGTCCAAGGTTTCCTTTGAGAGGAGCACATTCTGGAGGTAGACCAGGCTTGTCTGTGTTCCCATGTGTGGGTGTAGATATGCTCCATCGTTAGAGTTACATTGCCTGACCACTATGACTGTTGCAATGTCCATGCTCCATAATTACATTTGTTGATGAGACATCACCTTTAAGAGTCAACAGCTGCATATACACATATGTGTTTAATTAAGAAAGCTAAGCAGTCCTGAAATGAAGACTGAAATGCGAATGGCTGATCTGACTCCAGTTATGCAACTATGCGGCCTCTGACCAAGCATCTTACTTAACTTCTAGATGTCTTTCTTCTTCGTATTTGCCTCACCCACTTAACAGGATTATTAAGGACTTCATTCTTTGAGTAAGACATTGTGCTGATAACTCCACATGCATGGCCTTAACCTTCATAACAATCCCATAAATTTGGTGTGATTATTCTCATTTGACCAGTGGAGAAAACAAGGCCTGGACAAGTTAAGTTTCTTGCCCAAAGTATTACACCTAGCACTTCAAGCTAGAATTCAAATCCTTCACCAACTAACTCAGAACCTGTGCTCTTAAAAAACACCCCAAACAGAGTTCTGATGTAAGGACCCAAAGGGAGAATAAAAGGAAAGACTAAAAGTGAGATGTTAACAAAGAAAATTATTCTAATAATATCTAAACAATATCCAACTGTTTTGGGGCAGAGGTTAATTTTAATAAGGACAAACATTCACATAAAGAAACATCCTACCAGTGTCAAGCTAACCAAGGACACAGCCCCACCAACACATGGTGATTTTGTCACATCTCTCCTAGAGAGGTAGAGGAGACATTACTTAGGGCAATCACAAACATAAGAGAACCATTATGTCTGTGGCCACCTTAAGTCACTTCCTGGTGAAAAAGTTTTCCAAAACCACATACAAACAATAAGCTATTTCTATAACTAAGCAACAAAATGGAGCTTTCCACTTGTCACATACCTGATCAGTTTTGCATTTTCTATAACTGCAGTAAATGACTTGCCAGTTTGCATTGAGATGACCTGTGAAGTGAGCCCATAGGGTATCTGATTATAACTTCAGGGAAATGTATTCTGGCAACATCTTCTATTACCTATAGATCAGCAGAAGGCAGAGACTCCTGGATGGTAAGCAATGGCATGCATGGAGCAATCCAGATATAGCATTGCCTAGGACATCTTTTATGTGAAATAAACTGCACTGCAGTCTTTTTTGCTTGTTTTGTCTTGGGAAGGGAGCATTTTATAAACATGGGGGCAGGATAAGATAGGGATGGGGGTTAAGAGATGCAAACTGCTATGTATGAAACAAACTATGAAGATATATTGGACCGGCTTCCCCGGTGGCTCAGCTGGTAAAGAATCTGCCTGCAATGCAGGAAACCTGGGTTTGATCCCTGAGTTGGGAAGATCCCCTGGAGGAGGGCATGGCAACCCACTCCAGTATTCTTGCCTGGAGAATTCCATGGACAGAGGAGCCTGGTGGGATACAGTCCATGGGATCACAGAGTCGACCACAGTGACTAAGCACAGCCCAGCATATTTGGACATCATGGGGAGTATAGGCAATATTTTATAATAACCACAAATGAAGTGTAATATATAAAAATTTTGAATCACTATGTTGAACACCTGAAACTAATATAATACCATGAATATACTATACTGCAATTTAAAAAGTCATAAACTCTCAACAAATATGGGAAAATGTGAACAATGGCAGGTTAAGTGAAGAAGCAGGATGTAAAATTAGTCATATGTCTTATTTATGACTGTTAAATATGTTGACTATTAACAAGGGATAAACAAAAACTTTAACAGTTGTGTTTAGGTTATGCATATTTTTCTCTTTTTTGCTGAACTTGTGATGGTGTTATCAAATTTTTTAAATGGAGTATAATTGCTTTACAACGTTATGGTAGTTTCTGCCAAACAACGAAATGAACCAGCTATCAGTTCAGTTCAGTTCAGTCTCTCAATCGTGTCCAACTCTTTGTGACCCCATGGACTACAGCACGCCAGGCCTCCCTGTCCATCACCAACTCCGGGAGTTTACCCAAATTCATGTCCATTGAGTCGGTGTTGCCATCCAACCACCTCATTCTCTGTCGTCCCTTTCTCCTCCTGCCTTCAATCTTTCCCAGCATCAGGATCTTTTCAAATGAGTCAGTTCTTCCCATTAGGTGGCCAAAGTATTAGAGTATCACCTTCAATATCACTCCTTCCAATGAACACTCAGGACTGATCTCCGTTAGGATGGATTGGTTGGGTCTCCTAGCAGACCCAGGGACTCTCAAGAGTCTTCTCCAACACCACAGTTCAAAAGCATTAATTCTTCAGTGCTCAGCTTTCTTTATAGTCAAACTCTCACATCCATACATGACCACTGGAAAACCATAGCCTTTACTAGACAGACCTTTATTGACAAAGTAATGTCTCTGCATTTTAATATGCTGTCGAGGTTGGTCATAACTTTCCCTCCAAGGAGTAAGCATCTTTTAATTTTATGGCTGCAGTCACCATTTGCAGTGATTTTGGAGCCCCCAAAATTAAAGTCTGCCACTGTTTCCCCATCAATTTGCCATGAAGTAATGGGACTGGATGCCATGATCTTAGTTTTATGAATGTTAGCTTTAAGCCAACTTTTTCACTCTCCTCTTTCACTTTCATCAAGAAGTTCTTTAGTTCTTCTTCACTTTCTGCAATAAGGGTGATGTCATCTGCATATCTGAGGTTACTGATATTTCTCCTGGCAATCTTGATTCCAGCTTGTGCTTCTTCCAGCCCAGTGTTTCTCATGATGTACTCTGCATATAAGTTAAATAAGCAGGGTGACAGTATACAGCCTTGACATACTCCTTTTCCTATTTGGAACCAGTCTGTTGTTCCATATCCAGTTCTAACTGTTGCTTCCTGACCTGCATACAGGTTTCTCAAGAGGCAAGTCAGGTGGTCTGGTATTCCCATCTCTTTCAGAATTTTCCACAGTTTATTGTGATCCATAGTCAAAGGCTTTGGCATAGTCAATAAAGCAGAAATGGATGTTTTTCTGGAACTCTCTTGCTTTTTTGATTATCCAACAGATGTTGGCAATTTGATCTCTGGTTCCTCTGCCTTTTCTAAACCAGCTTGAACATCTGGAAGTTCATGGTTCATGTATGGCTGAAGCCTGACTTGAAGAATTTTGAGCATTACTCTACTAGTGGGTGAGATGAGTGCAATTGTGGAGTAGTTTGAGCATTCTTTGGCATTGCCTTTCTTTGGGATTGGAATGAAAATTGATCTTTTCCAGTCCTGTGGCCACTGCTGAGTTTTCCAAATTTGTTAGTGTATTGAGTGCAGCACTTTCACAGCATCCTCTTTTAGGATTTGAAATAGCTCAACTGGAATTATATTATCTCCACTAGCTTTGTTCATAGTGATGCTTCCTAAGGTCCACTTGACTTTACATTCCAGGATGTCTGGCTCTAGGTGAGTGATCACACCATCGTGTGTGTCTGGGTCGTGAAGATCTTTTTTGTACAGTTCTTCTGTGTATTCTTGTCACCTCTTCTTAATATCTTCTGCTTCTGTTAGGTCCATACCATTTCTGTCCTTTATTGAGCCCATCTTTGCATGAAGTGTTCCCTTGGAATGTCTAATTTTCTTGAAGAGATCTCTAGTCTTTCCCATTCTGTTGTTTTCCTCTATTTCTTTGCACTGATCACTGAGCAAGGCTTTCTTATCTCTCCTTGCTGTTCTTGGGAACTCTGCATTCAAATGGGTATACCTTTCCTTTTCTCCTTTGTTTTTTGCTTCTCTTCTTTTCACAGCTATTTGTAAGGCCTCCTCAGACAGCCATTTTGCTTTTTTGCATTTCTTTTCCTTGGGGATAATCTTGATCCCTGACTCCTTACAATGTCACGAACCTCCGTCCATAGTTCATCAGGCACTCTGTCTATCAGATCGAGGCCCTTAAATCTATTTCTCACTTCCACTGTATAATCATAAGGGATTTGATTAAGTCATACCTGAATGGTCTAGTGGTTTTCCCACTTTCTTGAAGTCTAAATTTGGCAATAAGAAGTTCATGATCTGAGCCACAGTCAGTTCCCGTCTTTTTTTTTTTTTTTTTTGCTGACCACATACAGTGATTCCATCTTTGGCTACAAAGAATATTATCAATCTGATTTCAGTGTTGACCATCTGGTGATGTCCATGGGTTGAGTCTTCTCTTATGTTGTTGGAAGAGGGTGTTTGCTATGACCAGTGCATTCTCTTGGCAAAACTCTATTAGCCTTTGCCCTGCTTTATTCTGTACTCCAAATCCTAATTTGCCTGTTACTCCAGGTGTTTCTTGACTTCCTATGTTTGCATTCCAGTCCCCTATAATGAAAAGAACATCTTTCTTGGGTGTTAGTTCTACAAGGTCTTGTAGGTCTTCATAGAACCATTCAACTTCAGCTTCTTCAGCATTACTGGTCAGGGCATAGACTTGGATTACCATGATATTGAATGGTCTTCTTTAGAAATGAACAGAGAGATCATTCTGTTGTTTTTGAGACTGCATCCAAGTACTGCATTTCAGGTTCTTTTATTGACTATGATGGCTACTCCATTTCTTCTAAGGGATTTTTGCCCACAGCAGTAGATATAATGGTCATCTGAGTTAAATTCACCCATTCCAATCCATTTTAGTTCGCTGATTCCTAAAATGTCTACGTTCACCCTTGCCATCTCCTGTTTGACCACGTCCAATTCGCCTTGATTCTTGGACCTAAGATTCCAGGTTCCTACACAATATTGCTCTTTACAGCATCAGACCTTGCTTCCATCACCAGTCACATCCACAAGTGGGTGTTGTTCCGCGGCACTGGAGCGGCAAGGGGCTGACAGGAGATACTCCGCGTCCAAGGTCAGAAGCAGGGCCTTGAGGAGATAGCCCATGTCCAAGGTCAGATAAACCCAATAAGTCGGTAGGCAATGAGAGAGGGCATCAGAGGGCAGACAGACAGAAACCACAATCACAGAAAACTAGCCAATCTAATCACATGGACCACAGCCTTGTCTAACTCAATGAAACTATGAGCTATGCCATGTAGGGCCACCCAAGACAAACGGGTCATGGTGAAGAGTTCTGACAAAATGTGGTCCGCTGGAGAGGGGAATGGCAAACCACTTCAGTGCTCTTGCCTTGAGAACCCCATGAACAGTATGAAAAGGCAAAAAGCAAGGACACTGAAAGATGAACTCCCCAGGTCGGTAGGTGCCCAACATGCTACTGAACCAGCTATAAACAGACCTATATCCTCTCTTGAGCCTCCCTCCCCCACTTCATTCCACCGCTCTAGGTCATCACAGAGCATGGAGCTGAGCTCCCTGTGCTATGCAGCAGCTTCCCACTAGCTGTCTGTTTACACATGGTAGTTAGTGTAGATATGTCACGCACTCCAGTCTTACAAAGCAAAAATCTACCCAACAGAAGGCAGAATTTTAATAGTCACTAAGGCTGTGCCTCCATACTCAAAACAAGGAGAAAATAGAGAACTTAAGGCAGTTTACTTTGACTCAACAGTGAATTTAAATATCTCTAATCAAAACCCACCCTCTGTCTTTTCCTTCCTTGAGCCTCAGGAATTTGAAACTATATTATCTCTTTCCTACTTTATGGGTACAAACATTAAATGCCTCATTTTCACCCTATAAATGTCATATATGAATGAGACAATCTTTGCAAAATACTCAGCACTCTACCTGACACACACTATTTGCTCAACATTAGTTCCCCATTTTTTCAGAGTATATTTAGATATATCATTAATAGTGGCTCAGACAGTAAGAAATCTGCCTGCAATACAAGAAACCTGGGTCAAGAAGATCCCGTGGATAAGGGAATGGCAACCCACCCCAGTGTTCTTGCCTGGAGAATCCCATGGACAGAGCGGCCTGGAGGGCTACAGTCCGTGGGGTCGCAAATAGTCAGACATGACTGAGCGACTAACACTTTCACTTTTCACTTAATATCACAGTTTGTAATAATGAACTTGACCACATCCTGCAAGTTTAATTTTGCAGGGGTTTATGGAGAAAATCAACACAATAATAATGTTTCATATATATATTTTAAAATGACTAATATTTTCAATATACCTCCATTGCACCCTAAGAATTTTCCTGGCAGGCCACTAGCAGTTTTAGCTCAATATTTGGTGACCAAAGTGTTCATTAGAAACCTAAAAACAGGTTATTTTTCAAACACATGCACAATGCTAAAGCCATTTTAATAATCCCAATTGTTTACACAGAGAAAAATTCCTGCTCTTTCATGAATATCTACATGTATATGGGAAAACTATAAGAATATATATTAAAATATTAATAGAGGATGAGTTGTAGGATTATGAGTAATTTTTAGTTTCTTCCTTCAAGCATTCCTATATTTCCTAAAATCTCAAAATCTCTGTAAGTGTATTAGCCTTTTATAATTATAAAGCTTGTGATTTTTTAAATGCATGTCTAGGATGTTATCTTAGATCAAAATATATTTATTGAGCATGTTGAAAATCACAAAGCATGTTGAGAATTATTGAATGAAGCTGTTACCTCTATATTATGAAGATTAATTATCAAAAACGAAAAAACAAAAAACAAAGGAAATTAGGCTCCTCATCAGAGTCAAGTTGTCATTTCATGCAAAACATCTCAACAGTTGGACAGCTGAGTGAGAAAAACAATCATTACGATCAGGGTGTGAAATGAGGGCTTATAAAGTGTCCTCGAGGAAAATCCTTTCCACCAAAGGATTAGTTAATAAGACAAGACATAATCACCTTCCTAGTGTGGAGTTGTTGGGGTTTCCTTCCCCATTTCATACACAAAGCATCTCTCTTTGACACTACTGTTCTCAAATGTTAGAAAGTCATTCCCAATTACAGAAGTTTCTTTTGCCTTAAGTGGGAAGGAGACGAATGTTGAAGTAGTTGCTGACTAAGATGATAAAACAGATACGTTGAAAGCTCCAATGCTCTAATTTCCTTGTTGTAAATTAACAGGTGCAACTTAATCTCCTCAATGAAAATCTCTAAGTAAGGGCCAGACATAAATCGAGTTAAAGGATGAAACAGAAAAAAACAAACAACACTTAAAACCTGTCCAACCTCTTTAGAATGTTCATAATATGTGTCCAAGGTTGTAAGAAAGGTACTTATTTTGTTGTTTTTCCAGTTACTCTTCCTGTTTTTTTGCTCATTTACAAATTAATCTCATTGGTTTTACGTTATTTAACAATCTTACTCTGATTATCTAGATTAAAAATAATTCTCTCTTGCTTTTTGCCAGAGAAAAATATAACAATAATGAATTATTTGTTTCTCTCAGCCTCCTTCCCTCCCTTCCTTCCTTCCTTCCTTTTCAATGAAAACTTCAAACTACAGAAAAGCAGAGGGTACTTTAACAAATGCCTGTGTATGTACCACCTAGACTTTATAAATGTGAACTTTTCATCATATTTTAATGACATCTATTTTAAGCAATAAAACAATAGAATTGAAATGCCCTGTGTATCCCTTACCTACTCTTACTCTTTCTTCAAATGACAATGAACCACTAACCTATATTAATCTCTCATATTCTCCGAGGGCCTGCTATTTTTTGGAACCTGATCCTTTAATTAAAATTTTTATACCTTTTCTTATTAAATGAACTACTGTTCCAGTTTAATTATTTGCTTTAAAAAATAATCACCAGTTAGAAATAATATACAGAAGCCTCTCTCTCCTAGAAAGCCAAGACTTGCAAGAGTAACATTAGAGAGTTCTTGCTAAAACAAAGGTGATCATAATTCATGCATCAGGGCAGAATATGTACAACTCAAATGCTAACAGAAGGTGTGTGTCTTCAGAAGACTGGGTTTTTTAATCAATCAACAGTATCTCTGTTAGAGACAGCCTCAAAAACCAACCATTTTACTCTAATTGGAAATATTGTTATCATAATTTGAGTGGTTCAAGGACCCCAAACATGAAATGTAGACTTAATATGTTAAACAATGAATTTATTTCAGTTTTCCCTTGAGCCTAAATGAAGTAAAGCACAAAGAAAGGTAGTCTGAAAAATGATAATCTAAAAAGAGAAGCTCCTTTCATTCCAGACAGAAATTTGCTGGCTCCACAAGACTAGGAAACATCCTGGCTCCAACACAAATAGCTGACAGGCAAGAGTATGAATGACAGATAATAAGAGATATGGGAGAACAAAATGGAAAAGTGATGAATAATTCTTTCATTGAGAACTTTACATATAGATTCAGAAAACATCAGTGTATTGGCAATGCCTTCACATCTCAGGGCTTTTGTCTCATGTCATTTTTCCTGTTAATAAATAACTCCTTGTTTAGGCAGTTCCTTAGAATGCTTTATTCTTCCAGTTCTTTCGAAATTAAGGTGAATTGATAGGAAACAGGATCCCTTCAATGTTTTGAGTTTTTATAGTGATATTTTTTTGAAACATGAAGAAAAATGTAGAAAGAGAATTAGATGAATTATATAGCCCCAATTTCCATCTCTGATTAAGAAATATCAGATTATTCATGTGGAGTGTGGCATGTTTGAGAAAGGTGTGGGATCTGAAGTCAGAACCCATCCACCACTAACTTACTGAATTTGGGAGAACTGTATAAACTATTTATGTTCCATTCTCAACAAAATGGGAATAAAAATCTGTGGTGTTGGGGGAAAAAAAAAAACGAAGTGTAGTATACTAAAACTGCTGCTGCTAAGTCGCTTCAGTCGTGTCTGATTCTGTGCGGCCCCATAGACGGCAGCCCACCAGGCTCTGCCATCCCTGGGATTCTCCAGGCAAGAACACTGGAGTGGGTTATCATTTCCTTCTCCAGGGCATGAAAGTGAAAAGTGAAAGCAAAGTCACTCGGTCCTGTTGGACTCTTCGCAACCCCATGAACTGTAGCCTACCAGGCTCCTCCGTCCATGGGATTTTCCAGGCAAGAGTACTGGAGTGGGGTGCCATTGCCTTCTCCAATACTAAAACTATTTTCTATAAATGTTGTTACTTGATTTCCTTCAGTGCCTGGCACCAATTTCTGTGATTCAACAGATATACAATAAACACATGTTGAATTGATGGTATCTGAAATTTTTATTTCAGAGCTGTCTATAGCATATAACTAATAACTACTAATCAATCTTAGTCATAACCAAAGTGAAAATATATTATGGGAAACCAAGTCAAATTACCTTCTATTCTAATCCTAAAAGTGTTAAGACATTTGTCTCCAAAGGTATACTAAACCAAAGATACAATCAGATGTATATGTAAAACTTATTATATAAAAATATATAAAATATATATAAAAATACACTGGGCTTCCCTGGTAGGAAGCTCAACAGTTAAGAGTCCTCCTGCCAATGCAGAAGACATGGGTTTTATCCCTGGTCCAGGACGATCCTACATGCCATGGAGCAGCTAAGCCGTGTGCCACAACTTACTGAGCCTGTGTTCTAGAGCCTGAGAGCCACAAATACCGAGTCCATGGGCCACAACTTCTGAAGCTCAAGTGCCCTGGAGCCCATGCTCTGCAACTGGAGCAGTCCCCGCAGTGAGACCACACACCGCACCTGGAGCAGTCCCCGCGGTGAGACCACACACCGCACCTGGAGCAGTCCCCGCGGTGAGACCACACACCGCACCTGGAGCAGTCCCCGCGGTGAGACCACACACCGCACCTGGAGCAGTCCCCGCGGTGAGACCACACACCGCACCTGGAGCAGTCCCCGCTCACCACACCTGGAGAAAAGCCCGCTCAGCCACAAAGACCCAGTGCAGTCAGAAAAATAAACAGTTTTTAAAAATACACTAAAAACTATAAGATACAGATAGAAGTTTATCAGTTAGTTCAGTTGCTCAGTCATGTCCAACTCTTTGCGACCCCATGGACTGCAGCACACCAGGCCTCCCTGTCCAAAACCAACTCCCGGAGTTTACTCAAACTCATGTTCATTGAGTTGGTGGTGCCATCCAACCATCTCATTCTCTGTCGTCCCCTTCTCCTCCTACCTTCAATATTTCCCAGCATCAGGGTCTTTTCCAATGAGTCAGTTCTTCGCATCAGGTGGCCATAGTGTAAGAGTTTCAGCTTCAGCATCAGTTCTTCCAATGAATATTCAGGACTGATTTCCTTTAGGACTGACAGGTTGGATCTCCTTGCAGACCAAGGGACTCCTTAAAGATTGTTAAAGCAGAGCTTATATAAAAAATTTACTCTTATTGACTACATGATGACTAATAACTTATTTTAATAATTCTTAATGTGGGCTAGTAATTAGGAATTGTAACATTGTTTATTTCTTTTAAAAAGTATTCAGGATGAGTATAATATTTTTATATAATACTCAAATAATACACTACAAAATCATTAGTATTACATATCAGAAGGAATGAATTTGGGGGCTATAAAATTATACCTACAAAAATATACATTGCAGTCTTTTGCAATAAGATTGACTAACTTGTTCTAGGAATAACTAGAGTATATCAAGATGGACTAAACTACAATTCTCAAAACTATACATTTATTGACTACAAAATTTAACAGAGTTTTCAAAAGAAACTCTGAGGTTAAATACCATACAAAAATTATATTATTAGTAGATTAATTACCCAGTAAAGAATTTTATCTTTAATAAATTATTTATAGTCTTTCTAGAATTTAAAAAATATGACTGACTCAAGATTTGGATAGGATTTATAAAATTTCGATAGTATTGTAATAATTCCAGTGGATGTAGAACTTGGCAATTACCCTTATAACAAAATATAATAAGAATGTAATATTATTAGCTGGATTATTTTTTGTTATGGATACAATTTTTGACATTGGCCAGCAAGTCCAACTGCTTACTTAAAAATTTAATAGTAATGAATATAATCTTAAATCATATAATGATGATTAATTTTCCCATTTGGATTTTTACCAGTGTTTTTTACATCTGGATCCTGAGAAGTCTTTAACTTAGGACAAGGCATAAATGAAAACTCCTCATGGGGAAGGCAGATTCAATTTTGTTAGAAATATTACTGTTTCTGTAATCTTTAAGTACTCTTTCCCAAGTTCCAGAATACTTGATGATACAGAAATCAAGATTGCTTATTGTTGTTGTTGTTGTTGTTGTTTTTTAACCTTTGAAGACATTGAATAATGTCTAAGAAACCGCTTTGGAACTTGTCCTTGTAAAAGACTGTGAATTCTTGAATTAGCCTATTCATCTTCTTTTTTTCTAATCCAGAGACCAGTTCTGTTTGTTGTCCTAAAATAATTCAAATGCAGAGGAGACAATATCTGAGCCAAGTCCACTCTTCCTTAGCTAAGTGGGGAGAACTCTCTGGAGTGACAAAAGAGAAGCAGTCTGTTTAATCAATTCAACTCATTACATATTTATTGAGTACTCATTTTGTGCCAGGGAATATTCAAGGTGTTGCAGGAGTTTATAATGCAAGAGATAAGACGAGTCTTCAAATATAATGCTGCTTAGATTATAAGAAGTGTCAACAAGAGGGAAAGAGAGCTACAGATCAGCAAAAGCCTTCTGAAAAGCAAACCGCAAGTCACAAAGGGTGACAGGGATTTTGACAGAGAAAGATGGGTGAGGTCACTTCTGGCAGAGGGAGAGACGGGGGAAACAGTGAACAGTCCCACTTGGCTGGAAAGCACAGGGCTTGCAGGGTGGTAATGGGGAAGGCCAGGAGGACTGAACAGGGTTTGAATGTGGGATCCCTGAATGAGAGGCAAGAAATTTTTTGATTAGGAAAATAATTATGCACTGGGTCTGATTTGCTTTGCAGTATTAATCTTACCTAGCCAGCCACTGGGCTTCCCAGCTGGCTCAGAGGCAAAAGAATCTGCCTGCCAATGCAGGAGGTGCAGGAGACACCAGTTAAATCCCTAGGTCCAGAAGATCCCCTGGAAGAGGAAATGGCAACCCACTCCAGCATTGCCTGAAAAATCCCATGGACAGAGGAGCCTGTCAGGCTACAGTCCAAAGAGCACACATGAGCACACATGCACGCAAGTCAGCCTGAAACTGATTTCAGATATAACAATTACTTCTGCATAAACCCTCTGCCCAGACTTCTCCTGTCTTCACATTGCTATCTGAAAATAATATTTAGGACCTCTGTTGCTATTATGGAAGACTTCGATGCTTTTGTAGAAAAGCACTGAAATGCTCGTGACAAGGATGACTCCTCCGGTTCTCAGCATAGAGATTTCCCGCCCCTCGTTGAGTGGGTCTGGGAGGCGAAGAGAATGTTACAGCATGAAATCTCAATGTGAAGTGCAGGAGTATTTGGAGCAAGGCTTAGAACTGAAAGGCAAATTTTCAACATGGAAAGGGACAGTTTCTAAATGAGTCTCCAGTGTGTTTAAGAAGAGAGTTAAACATTTTTGTCAAGAGATGAGAATAGTTGTGGGGAATAAAGAGTGATTCAACAGCAAAGCAAAACGCTTAGATCTGTGACTGATGAGATGAGCAGATTTCTCTCTCACTGGGAGGCAGGGTGGGGGATGAAATATAAGAGTAAATAACACACATGGGCACCTGAAAAAAGGTTTTAATTCTCCCTGTATGACACTGCATTACTATTCTGTTGCTACATGACAAATTAACACAAATTAAGCAGCATAAACAACACACATTTGTTATCTCAGCGTTTTCAAGGTTCCGAAGTTTGGGGACAGGTTTAGCTGGGTCCTCAGCTCAGATCTCACCAAGCTGAACTCAAGGTGTCCTTTAAGGCCAAGATCTCATCTCAGTTTTAGGCTCCTCTTCTAGACTCACTGGTTGGTGGCAGAATTCAGTTCTTTACAGTTGCAAGTCCACCAGCCGTATTCTGGCTTCCTGTCACACAGAGACCAGTCCCTGCTCCCAGAGGCCACCTTCATGTCTTTGCCATGTGATTCCCCTTCTTAGGCAGTTCACAGCATGGCTGTTAGCTGCTTCACGATCAGCAGGAGAATCTCTGCAGCTTCCAGTCTTTGACTGCTTTTCAAGTCTCACCTGATTAAGTAAGGTCCACCCAGGATAGGCCAGGCTTCCCTGGTGGCTCAGTGGTAAAGAATCCACCTGCCAATTCAGGAGATGTGGGTTCGATCCCTGGGTTAGGAAGATCCCCTAGAGAAGGAAATGGCAACCCACTCCAGTATTCTTGCCTGGGAAATCCCATGGACAGGGAGCCTGGTGGGCTACAGTCCATGGGGTCTCAAAAGAGTCGGACACAGCTTAGCAACTAAATAACAACAACAACCACCCAGCATAAGCTCCCTAACTTAAAATCAAATGATTAATGACCTTAATTACATCTGCAAAAATCCTTTCAGAGCAGCACTTAGATTAAACATTTGATGAAAGCACTCCAGTATTCTTGCCTGGAGCATCCCCATGGACAGAGGAGCCTAGTGGGCTACAGTCCATGGTGTCACAAAGAGTCGGACATGGCTGGGTGACTAAGCGTGGCACAGTAAAGAACTGAGAGAAGTGTACATACAACAACGGTAGCAGGACTGCTGGAGGCCGTTTTAGAATTCTGCTTGCCACAAAGAGACAAATGCCAGAATCTTCAATAGGTGAGGATTTCATACTAATGCTCTTATTCCTTCTGGAAAGCTGTTTAAAAGTGGGCCAGTCCCGCCACAGGGCTTCCCAGATGTCTCAGTGGTAAAGGAATATGCCTGCCAATGCAGGAGGTGCAGGAGACACAGGTTAAACCCCTGGTTTGGGAAGGTCCCCTGGAAGAGGAAACGGCAACCCATTCCAGTATTGACTGAAAAATCCCCACGGATGGAGGAGCCTGGCAGGCTACAGTCCATGAAGCTGGACAAGACTGAGCGCACACGCACACACACAGCCAGCCGTGAGTTCCTGGAACTGATTTCAGATGTCACAATTACTTCTGCATAAACCCTCCGCCCAGATTTCTCCTGTCTTCACATTGCTGTCTGAAAATAATTTTTAGGACCGCTGGTCTTATTACTGAAGACTTCAGAACTTATAAATGTAGATATTTATAAACCTCATGAGGAGGCTCAGAAGTAGTCCAAAGTTGGAGACTTAAGGACTTAATTTATGTGCACATGGCTAAGTCAGCCAGCTCCTCTGCAGGAGATGCCCTTGTGGGACTTTTTCTATTGAGTTGAAATAAAAGTTTTTCTCTTCCTCTTTCCCTAAAAGGGAATGATGAAAGTGCATAGGGAAAGCTTTAGGAGTTTTAACTTTTATACATGTTGCAAAAGTTAACTGCAAATCCAAAAATAATTTCTCTAATTGCTACCACAGCTAATTTAGTGGCATGTTATCTGGCAGTTAGCAAATTACAGTCTACTGACCAAATCCAAGCTCAATGCCTACTTTTCTGTGGCACACAAAAAAATGTTTTCTGCATTTTTTAAATAGTATGAAAAAAACTAAAAGAGTTGATCTTAAAAGTCCTCAACACAAGAATAAAAGGAAAAATCAACTGTAATATATGATGATGGATATTAGTAACTAGACCTATTAAGATGGTCATTTTGCCATGCACACAAATATCACATCATCTTGTGCACCTGAAACTAATATAATGTTGTATGTCAATTATATCTCAATTTTTTTTAAAAAAAAGGAATGCTTTTAAAAAATGGTAATGGTGGCAAACCATTGTGAATATACTAAAAACACTGAGTTATGCACTTTAAAATTATTAAAATGGTGATTTTATGTCATGTGATTTTTTAAGCTCAATAAAAAATAAAATAAGCAAAAAAATTAGAAAACATTTTATGCTGTGAAAATTATATGACTCAATTTTCAATGTCTATAGTAAAGTTTTATTGGAAAACAGCCATACTCATTTATTCCCCTATAGCCTGTGTTGTGTAGTTTTTGCACTGCAACTTCAGAGCTGGAAAACTGCAACAGAGACTGCACAGTTCAAAAACCTGAAAACAGTTGCTCTCTGGCCCTTCACTATTAGAGTTTGCCAACCCTCGATCGATGTGGGTTCAGGCTGGTGAATGTAGAGTAAAATATGTTCTCATCACTCCTGGGAATGCTTACAGGTGCAGCACTTTTAAAAGACAGTTTGACAGAAAAAGAGACTCAGATGTATAGAACAGACTTGTGGACTCTGGGAGAAGGCGAGGGTGGGATGTTTCAAGAGAACAGCATCGAAACATGTATATTATCTAGGGTGAAACAGATCACCAGCCCAGGTTGGGTGCATGAGACAAGTGCTCAGGCCTGGTGCACTGGGAAGACCCAGAGGGATCGGGTGGAGAGGGAGGTGGGAGGGGGGACCGGGATGGGGAATACATGTAAATCCATGGCTAATTCATTTCAATGTATGACAAAAACTACTGTAATGATGTAAAGTAATTAGCCTCCAACTAATAAAAATAAATGGAAAAATAAATAAATAAATAAATAAACTAAATAAACAGCGTGACAATGAACAAAATAAAATAAAATAAAATAAAAGACCGTTTGACAATAGCTAAGCAAGAGTCCCAATATATTCAAGAAATCTGCCTTATCTCCCAGTTATTTCTGCTGCAAGTGGTTATGAGTCAGGGCACATTCTGAGAAATAGTGTCCTCTGTTACGTCTAACTGGATACCATGTCCCTGAAACTCTTTCTGCCTCACATTACTGATGCTTCCTAGTTTGGAGAAGATTGTCAGGTCCCACTTCCCTGTCTGAGCTGGCGTAGGTGAAGGAGCGTCCCTAGGAACTGTTCTTTCAGCACCACGCCCCATAGGTCCCGTCAAAGGCCGTTCACACACCTGAATGCAGCTTGAAACTGACCGATCTTTCAAAGAGCAAATCCTCAGAACTCTCAGGATTCCCTAGATTAAATGGCAATAGCTCATACTGATTGGGCTTCCCTGGCAGCTCAGCGGTAAAGAATCTGTCTGCCAAGCAGGAGACAAGGGGTTCGTAACCCTGGATAGGGAATATCCCCTGGAGAAGGGAATTGCCACCCACTCCAGTATTCTGGCCTAGCAAATCCCTTGGACAGAGGAGCCTGGTGGGTTACAGTCTATGGGGTCACAAAAAGTCTGACATGACTGAATGACCTAAGATTTTTTTTTTTTTTTTAAGGGTACTTTGATCTTCCATCGGGAATCAAAGGCTTACAGTTTCACAGTCAGGAAAAAGATATTGCACCTTATACCACACCATCCTGTTTACACTTTATTATTATTTTTTTAAGCCAAAACACTTTGCTTTAAATTTTAAAATTAATTCCAAAGAGTTGAAATTATGTTTCAGGTGTCAAGAAAAACAAACAAACAAACAAATCTGGACTGAGACTATCAATCTAATTAATCTAATTGTTCCTTAGTCCTCTTTCTAAATCTGCAACAGACTGATTTCAGCTAATATTTATCAAAATGCAAAATCTGAGAATGGCCTAGGAAAAACTAATAACTGAAAAAAGAAAAGAGAAAGTAATTTATCAAATAAAACAGTCATACATATTCCTGCTATAAATAGCTTTTGGTTCCCTAGCAAGGCAGTGATTTGAAATATGGCCTGTGGTGTCGCCTAGGTGGTTCAGTGTGGATTACAGAAATAGGAATGAATTCCGTTATTAACAAAACTTTTCCCCCCAAAGGTCTACCATATGTGAGCACTTTGCTATGAACCGCTGATGCAGTTCAGTCATTGTGGCACAGGTACTCCCAACAACACGGAGGAGGCAAATATATTTTGTGCTACCAAGTAGATCAGCTGAGACATGGGCCAGGCAAAGCCATCTTCGGATGGTGTGGGAAACCGAGTTCTGAAGAGTAAGCAAGGAGAAGGAAAATGAACTTAAAGGAGCACCTTGCAGAAGAAGATTATAAGCAAAAGACCAGAAGTAAGAGAGAGTGCCGCTGGTACTTAGAGCTGCAAATAGTTTCCTATGAGCAGAGGGGTAGTACTAAAGAGAGTAAACATGGTCTATGTATGTAAGCACCTATGCCTAACTGTCAATGTGTAAAAGGTTCATTAGTTTAAAAATTAAAAATACATGTACACACTCTAGAAGAGGTGGCTAAAAGGAAAGAAGAAGATGTAAAAAGTATCTGGTGCCTGGTAAGCCCTCAAAAATGTCCGTTATTAGAGTAATAAAACTACAAAGCAGCTGTTTTCTGAGATGGATACCTTATTTGTTCTTTGATTTGAGCTAAAACAAAGGACAGAATCTGGGCAGGCCAAACAGAAATTTAGTGGAGTGGTCAATAGCCAGAGTCTTGAATTCCAATCCAGGTGTTAAATATTAGCTCTGTGCCCATGGGCAGGTTTTTAACCTCTCTAAGCCTATTTCCTCATCTGCAAAATGGAGATAATATACTTCACTCACAAAGCTGTTGTGAGGGTTAAATGCAATATGTATGTAAAATAATTAGCACAAATTGACACAGGGACAGCACTCAAAAGTGGCTGCTCCTATTATTACAAAAAGAGGCAAAGGACATGTGGCAGTGATTGGAGAACATTCCCAGAAGATGCATGGTGATAAGGACAACTGTGTCCACTGGCATATATCCATCTTGCTGTGGCTAGGTCTGTTGTAAAGAATAATCCCATGCATGAACAGGCAGACAGCCAAGATGGCTTGATCTTCCACACTAGCTCTAGCCAGGAAATCTCTGGAGTGTGAGTAGAATGTGAATCACCTGCTTACTGTAAATTAATTATTATTATGCACCCAGCAAAGAGGGGAAAAGTGCTTGGTCAGAATTAATCACCTTAAAAAACCCAGTTATTTTAGATTCATTACATTTGAATATGGTAATGAGACATTTGTCACTTTTATAACTCTTTGTGGGAGTGCCTATTGTAGGATGGAAAAGGATTAACATAATTTCAAGAGTGTGCTCTCCTTTTTTTCCTTTTTCCATATTCATTGAAGGCTACTATATAATATTTGTTGCATGTCCCCACTTTACAGATAAGGAAACAGGCTTTGAGTTTGAAGTGATTTATTGTAAAATGGTGTTTAAAAATCCAGTTTTATGACTCTAACCAATGATTCTCAGTTCTGGCTTCACATTAAAATCACTTGGAGAACTTTTTTATTTATTTATTTATTTATTTTTAATTTTTTTTTTTTTTGGAGAACTTTTTTAAAGTAATGATGGTCAGGGTCTACTTTTAGAGAGATTATGGAACTGTTCAGAGGTAAATGATTCCTAAAAGTGAAACGTGTTGGTCAAAAGCAGCCTCTTTTGTTAAGTCTTGTTAAACACATGATTAAAAAAGTTTAAGTATGTGCTGCCTACTGAGGAAGGAAGCTGAACAATCAGTGGACTTTCCCCTCCTCCTCCCATGCCCCTCTGCCTTATCCAGTTCAGGACGTTTCAGAAGCAGGTTGGAAGCTGGGAGAATGAATTCAGCCATTTATGCTGTGCTGAGGGCAGGGGGTAGATCTTCCCCCCTGACCTCTGAGATGAGTCACTGATAGCCTTAATGTGGTGATTTTTCAGTCTCATTAGAGAACAAACCCCTTCAAACATTTTAAATAATCAGAACATTATTTACTACTGGAGTGAACTTGGTCACATCACTTAACCAGTTGACCTTAAAGGCTTAGTTCTGCAATGGAAAGATGAACCCATTTTGCTTTCTTGTTTTCGTGGCACGGAAGAGACAAGAATTTTGAAAAGTGGTCCCTTGCTAGTCTGTGAAATTGCAATGACCACACACTCTGTAGCTTCTTACAATCCCTCTCTCCCTCCCTGAATTACACTCACACCAAGTGCTGGGCCTTGACATGGAACAAATATCAAGTTAAAATCTTCTTCATGTGCATGTCCCCATTGCATACTGACTGGAAGGAATGATAAAATGATTCCATTCTTTTAAAATCCTCTAAAGCAGTAAGTCTTCAATTTCGGTTAATCTTTAGCCCTTTTAAGTAGCTAATAAAAGTAAGGCTCCCAGAAGAATGTATTAAAGCATATATGCTTCTGGATGTTCACCTATTTTAACCGCTTAAGGGTCCATGAATTCATAATTAAGAAAACTTGGCACTTTAAGAAATAAAATTAATTGTGGCTTTCATCTTTTACCTATGCAGATGAGCAAGCAGGTAGCAGAAAACCAGGTTTCAAACCAAACTATGCTTCAAAAACAAAACAAACAAAACCCTTTCCTCCTAAAAATAAAAAGAGCAACAACCACTTAAGTACTGTGTTTTCTTCCCTGAGATATAATTTCCTCCTCCTGAGTTAAGTTCACAAACTGCCATGTGTGTGCATATAAAGACTGCTTCTCTCAAGCTGGCTTTCCAGTTCAATCTGACACTTCCTCTCTCTACCCTACTGCTTCTGGGTTCTTTATCTTCTTTTTGCCTTTGTCTTCCTGACTCTCCATCAGAGATACTCATGAAGGAGCTCTGTTATCATCTGGCCAAAAAGAGAGATGGTAAAATGTAAGGTCAGGGAGGACCTGAAAATGTCTCAGAAAATACATTAGCAGGAATTGGCTAGAGAAGGTTTCTAAATTGGTACCTTGAAAATGGGTCTCCTGAGACCAAAATAACCCTGATAATTGCAGCCTCTGCCCATTTTCTATTTTGAGTCTGAGAAGAGATTTGTTAAGAAATCCTGGGAAAGTGAGGGTGTGGGAGGTGGTCTAAAAGAGAGAAACACCAAGGGCCTATTGTCTGTCAAGTAAGAGGTTTTGTTTTGAAAATCCCAGGACTAACAGTTTGATGCTTTATTTGCAAAATGAGACAAGATTGCAAAACAATAGCTCAAGTGAATTTGAGTCTACCTCTTTCTGTCACCTCAGCTTGTCTTCCTATACATGGTACTGTGACTGTGAATACTTAAGACTTGACTGGAAAAATTTTACTGTCTTTAACCTGCTTAGATTTACTGGGACCCAGAATTTACTTATAAGTCTCCTTATTAATTAAATAATAATATCAATAGCTGGGATTTATTGAGCCCTAATATATGGGTCTCCCAGGTGGCATGAAGTGGTAAAGAACCTGCCTGCCAATGCAGGAGATGTAAGAGACATGGGTTTGATCCTTGGGTCAGGAAGATTCCCTGGAGGAGGGCATGGCCACCCACTCCAGTATTCTTGCCGGGAGAATCCCATGGACAGGGCAGTCTGGGAGGCTACAGTCCATAGGGTTGCAAAGAGTCAAACGCGACTGACGTGACTGAGCATGCACTGTATGCCACACAATGTCTGTAAAGCTCACGTAGTCCTTACAACAGTCCTGTAAAATCAGTAATATTATCTCTGCTGAGGCACCAAGAGGTTAAATAGCATGCCTAATGTCAGAGGGCTTAGGGGGAAAAGCGGTATATCTGGGTAGAGCTTGAACACAGGAGGTCTCACTGCAAATCCTGCACTCTTAACTACTGCACTCCATTACCCCTGAACCCATTAGCTCAGTGACCCTTGATGGTCTGAGCAATTTAATGCAACTCAATCTTGGCAAAATATAATTTCCAAAAAGAGGTTAAATTATGACTCTCCTATAGATACAAATATGAACGCATGTCAGAGGTTTTATTAAGTCATTAATGAGAAAACTAGGTATGTGTTAAAAGCACCACAAAAAAAAGAGACACATTTATAGATCAGGAATATTGAAATGAATGTGAAATGGGGCGAAACAGGGCTCTTCAACAATGGGAGCCAGAAGTCAGTTGGACTTCCTCCACTGGGTGGAATTTCCATCTGTGGAGAGAATTGTTTTACCTTGCTATCAGTTATTTACAGCTTACAGAATTTTGACTCCCATAGAATCAGAGTAAGGTAACATTGGAAGGATGTGCTATGGCCAATGTATGGTTTTCCACTGAAGTACAGTGTTTTTTCCCTATAATAAGTACATTTCACACCTGTGCCTCAAACCCAGGAAGATTTACAACTGATAGGTGTAAAAGGCATTTTGGGAGACAGACATATGAATAAAAAATGACTTACAAACTACCAGAGCAGACATTCATAAATGCTTTCAACAAGATTGTTAAATGTAAATAAGGGAAGGAGAGATTCATTCAGCTCTGAGAACCTATTAGAATTTCTATGTGAGGCATTTAGGAAAGGCAGTCTAGTTGGGAGAGCGGAGTAGAGGCTCTCCTAATGCTGCTTTTAGATACCATTTACATAAAAGTACATCATTTCTGTTAAAGAGTTCCACGGGGCTTGGTAGGAGCCACTTAAGCATTTCATGGACTTCATTTGAAATCTAGAAAAATTCCTTGGTGAAAAAGGTATTTAGTTTAACCTGGGAAGAAGTACAGAAATGGTGCTAACCAGACAAAAAGGGTTTGTTTTTTTTTTTACATTTTGAAAAGTTGTTTAATTAATTTTTTAATTGAAGGATAATTGCGTTACAGAATTTTGTTGTTTTCTGTCAAACCTCAACGTTTTGTAAAATTTATTTTTAATTGAAGGATAATTCCTCTGCAATATTGTGTTGGGTTCTAAGACATCAACATGAACAGCCATCGATATATACCTATGTCCTCTCCCTCACACCCCCCAGCCCACACCCCTAGGTTCTTACAGAGCCCCGGGTTGATCCAAGACACAGGAACCCAGAGGTGGGAGGTGACATGGGGAGGGGATGATGAGAAAGAGGCAGTAAGAGGAAGAGTGTGCCTCAGGTCACAGCCTATGCAGGTCAAGGCACCTGCTAACCTGTTTTCTTCCACAAGGATCTGACAGCAGTGTCCTATACCTTCAGCCCGGAGCTCTAGTCCCAACATGGAAGTAGATAGTCGATATGTATATATTTTCTGAGTGAACAAAACTATGGAAAGAAAAAGAAGGAGGGTGGGAAGGGAGGGAGAGAGAAAGTGGAGATGGAAGGAAGGAGGGAAGGAAAGAAGGATGGAAGGAAAGGACTACACTGAGTCTTATCTAATTGTCCTTCACACTTTGCTGTTTTGGGGCTGAGCTAGCCACAAGGACCACCCTTCCCAGATGACTCATTTAAGACCCGCCTCCGCTCTGCCTCCGGATACCTTGTCTGCTTCCCTCTGTAAACCACAGGTCCCTGTCCTTTCCTCTGAGATGCTGCTCATTAATGAACATTTTCCTTATTGCAACAGCTTGAATAAAATCATCTCTTTAATTGTCCTGTACATTTTGTCTTTCACAGAGGGAAAGGAGCGTTCAGAATCTAATCTCTGGAACTGAAGAACCCTCCTGTGGGTCTGTGGTTTAATACAGGATGAAAGCATACAAACCTTTAATTTGTTTCAATTGCATCCTCCTTATATACAAGAAACAGGGACCAGCCTGCTGTGAAACCCTCAGATTATAACGTGACCAAGAAAGAAGACACCATTGCTGGCAGTGTTGGCATATGTATTTTTGTCTTTGGGACACAGGGTGAATTCAGGGACTTGTGTGAATTCCTCGTTTGGGGGATTAGAGCATATAATGGAGAGTGTTTTTTCTTTCCCTCTTGGATGATGGAGTGGGGTTGGGGGAAGATTTGAGCTGACTAAAGTAGCATGAAGAGAAAGACTAGTTTGGGGCAAGAAATAGGAATGTATTTTTATTTATCCAAAGAAGGTATTCAAGATATGGCTACAGGTGGATGCAAACAACAAAGCTACCACTCACCTGCTTAAGGAAAAGAAAAATCAGGGGATTTATTGGAAAGATTCAGTATAACTCAATACTTAAAGAAAAAGTTGAAGTATGAGTACAACTCTGTGATAGAAAGAGATGGTAGAAAGTAAAAAGACAGTGATGAATGAGTTCCTTCTCCCTTTGGCCTCACTATCCCTCTGCCAAAGAATCAGATTCCAGGGAGAGGGCATCTGATTGACAGAACTTGGATCACAAACTCACCTTTTGGAGGTGGCGGCTCAGTCCTGATGAGTTGATTGACAGTTCCACCAAAACTATTGCCAAGGCGGGAGATATAATACAGCAAAATGGGATGTGGGAAGGACTGCTACAAAAGGGAAGAGTCAAGGTTTGGGGAAGGCAAACAATAGCTTTACATAGAATTACCACATAACTCAGTGATTCTGTACCTAAGAGCAATAAAAACATACATCCACATAAAACTTTTACTTAGATCTTTGTAGTACTTTGTAATAACCATAAAGTAGGAAACCCCAAAGTCCACCAACTAATAAGTATATATTCATATAACAGAATATTATTCAGCTACAAAAAGAAAAGGACTACAGTGCACATGGCAGTCCCCATGGGTCTGTCTCTTTCTTAATCTTTGTTAATCTTTCTTAATCTTAATCTTCCATCTTTGATGGAACAAACCCAGGGTTGCCCCTGGTTCCAAGCCTCCAACCACCACCCAACCTCTTTTCCAGTCTCAACCTTCTGAATCAGCCACTCAGCTGTCCTCGCATCCAGGACCAGCTGACACTGGTTTTTGAGCTCAGCTCCTACAGCGTCCCTGGTAGTTCACATAGTAAAGAATCTGACTACATTGTGGGAGACCTGGGTTCGATTCCTGGGTCAGGAAGATCCCCTGGAGAAGGGAATGGCAACCCACTCCAGTATTCTTGCCTGGAGAATTCCAAGGACAGAGGAGTCTGGCGGCCTATAGCCCATGGGGTCACAAAGAGTCAGACATGACTGAGTGGCTAACATGTTCCTGTTCCTTATTACAGAGCAACCATGAACTCCCAGATTTGTCAGAATTATTCTGTCAACCACCTGGTCAATCTGCATCTGCAGGCCTCCTACACCTACCTTTCTCAGGACTTCTAGTTTGACCACGTCACTTTTTCCTTAACTTGGCTGAGGAGAAGCGTGAGGGCACCCAGCGCCTTTCGAAAAATGCAAACCCAGCTTGGTGGCTTCACCCTCTTCTAGGATGTGCAGATGTCATCTCCAGACGAGTGGGGGTAAAACCCAGGACACCAGCGACGCCAGCCTTCTTGTGGAGAAGCACGTGAAGCAGGCCCCTCTGGGTCTCCAAGTCCTCTGGGTTCTGCCCGCGTGGAGCCCCCAGCTCTGCACCTTCCAGGACAGCCCCTTCCTAGGGCAGCGGTGAAACTCATCAGGGAGACGGCGACCACATAACCCATCCCCACAGGCTGGCTGGTCCCCAGGCAGGGCTGGGCAAGTATCTCTTCTAAAGCCTCATCCGTAAGCACAAATACTGATAGTAAATTGTGATCTTTCAGAGTCCACTAGCTTTTCTATGTGTGTATCTATTATCATTTATTTATTCATTGGCGGTGCTGGGTCTTCGCTGCGGCAGGGGGCCCGTCTCCAGTTCTGGCGTGCGGGCTCCTCATGGCGGTGGCCCCTCTTGTTACAGAGCGCAGGCTCCAGGCGCGTGGGTTCCGTGGTCGCAGCTCGTGGGCTCTGACCAGGGAGGGGCTCAGAAGCTGTGGCTCACAGGCTTCGTTGCTCCACCGCCTGTGGGATCTTCCCGGACCAGGGGTTGAACTAGTGTCCCCTGCATTGCTTACGTGGGTTCTTAACTATTGGACTACCAGGGAAGCCCTCCAACTGGCTTTTGAGGAGCCCCTCTGGTGTCATGGCTTCTGCCTGAAACCTCTCTCTCCAACCACTAGGCAGTTTTTTAACTCCCCTGGAGCCCTCTCCCAAGCCTTGGACTAAATGGAAACAATAAAGCTTTTTGCCCACCAAAATAAATAAATAAATAAAAGAGTACCGAGAGAAGGAACAACATGATTAACTTTGAAAACATTTTGCTATGTGAAAGAAGCCAGTCACAAAAGACCACATAATGTCTGATGTGGCACCAGGGACCACTTACATGAAAAGTCCTGGAGACAGAAAGTAGGTTAGGTAGATTAGTGATCGCTTAGTGCTGAGGGGACTAGGAGCGGGAAGGAAGGGTGATGGGGATTTTCTGGTAGTGGAAACTGGTTTCTTTTAGGAGGAAAAATTGCTTTATAATTATATTGCGGTGATGGTTGCATAACCATGTGACTACATGAAAAACATTGAATAGTACACTTCAATTATATATGAAATGTGAATTAATCTCAATAAAACTTTTTATAAAGCAGCAGCAGCTTTTCCATTATAACACTGTCATTGCAATAATGAAATTTGTTCTAATTATATTGTTTTTATTTGTTGGTAAGGCAACCCACTCCAGTACTCTTGCCTGGAAAATCCCATGGATGGAGGAGCCTGGCAGGCTACAGTTCATAGGGTTGCAAAAGAGTCGGAC
This sequence comes from Odocoileus virginianus, assembly GCF_023699985.2. Lineage (NCBI taxonomy): Eukaryota > Metazoa > Chordata > Mammalia > Artiodactyla > Cervidae > Odocoileus > Odocoileus virginianus. Next base: position 55,095,260 of record NC_069676.1, read on the forward strand.
ATGACTGAGTGCCTTCACTTTCTTTCTTTCTTTTCTAAAGTAGCTAGAAGCTACTGGAGTGGATCTTAAGAGATAAGGAAGGAAATCACCAGTCAGTCATGGTTTCTGAAACATAAATTACTTCTTTGAGTTAGGGCATTATTTTATGCTAGCCAGTGTGTTCTTCAGTTAGCTTTGTCAGTTATCAAAATAAGCATAGATTATTCTCAGTCCCCTCCAAATGTGTCAACCAAACTAACACAGGACCTTCTGGAATGAAACTCACATGAGACAGTGTGGAATACTCTAGAACAGTGGTCCCCAATCTTTTCGGCACTGGGGACTGGTTTCGTGGAAGACAAGTTTTCACAGACTGGGGGTGGGGGATGGTTTCAGGATGATCCAAGCACATTACATTTACTGTGTGTTTTATTTCAATTATTATAACATCAGCTCCACCTGAGATCATCAGGCATTTGATCCTGGAGGTTGGGATCTAACTTCTCCCAACCTACCTCCACCCCTACTCTAGAGGATGGATGCAGGCTAAAAGTGTGAACTCTGAGCTATCTTCACTGATAAGCCATTGACACATACTTAGTAAAAAACTGCAGGAAAGTTCCTTCCCCAGGCCTCAGTCTCCTAGAACAGGAGTGAGATGAAAGGCTAGTTGTTCCCAAATTCTGGTTTCTCATTATGGACTGTGATTTAATATTTCCTCAAAACAAATTAACGTGAACAAAAAGTGAACCAATATAACCAAGAAAATTCTGGGTAAATAGTGTAGATATTGTAGAGATATGGCAAAAACCATGATGTTAGTGTAAGAATTACTGAAGTTTGGCAAATGCTATATGATACCTTTTACTGTATATTGGTTATGTGCAACAAGAAGTGGGAGAGTCCATGATTTTGTAAAGCTGTCTTTACCCCCATTTATTTGATTTATGACAAAAAGTTTCTAAATAAGAATGAGAGATTTCCCTGGTGGTCCAGTGGTTAAGAATCTGCCTGCCAGGGCAGGGGAAGATCCCACATGCCAGGGAACAGCTAAGCCCATGTGCTACAACTACTAAAACCCGCACACCCTAGAGCCCAAGCTTAGCAACAGGAGAAGCCACCATGATGAGAAGCCTGTGCACCACAGCTAGAGAGTAGCCCCTACTCTTTGCAACTAGAGAAAGCCTGCCTGTAGCTACAAAGACCCAGAGCAGCCAAAGAAAAAAAAATTATATCAGTAAATAATTATCACTTGTTTTGTGCCAGTCCTGACAAAAGAAAGGTTCAGGAAGACATTATGATCAGCCTAAGGTTTAGGTGAGTGGGTGGAGTCTTCTCCAATAACTGAGGCTGGAAGGATGATGAGATTTAATAAGGTGAAGGGCTGGAGCTTCCTGTAGCTTCAAGGGAATCTGTGAAGGTCTATGGTTGAAACTGAATGATGTAGTTCACTGTGGGAACTAATCTATCTGATGTGGCTGGAACAGAAAGAATGAGGGAGAGAGAATTCCACCAGCCACCACCCCTTAGAGAGCACATGCCTCCCTTCCCATCAGCCACTGGCACTTACTGAGCACATATCTCACTTCCCACACCATGCTACATGCTTTGCTTATCTCAGTCAAGCCACAAAATCTCCCAGGGTCAGTAATTTTTACTCCATTTTACAGATGGGGACTGAGTCAAAGTTAAAATATCTTGCCTGTTGGCTATAGAGCTAGTAAGAGGGAAAGCCTGGATTTGAACTAACCACTTGGCTTCCAGAGCAAGTGGGCTAAGCCCCTAAACACTGCACACAGGTCACCTCAGCTTCTCCCAAGCATGGCCATCCCTTGAATTTTCCTTGGCCCCAGCTAGATGACAGACTGATTTAGCAATAGATTCCTTGCTCTGCGATCCTGGTTAGGAAGGCTGTTGTTAAAGTAAACAAGACACTTGGAAAGCAGAGCCAAAGCTATTAAAGTTTTATAAGCCAGCTTTCTCCAAGATTCTGCATCAGGGATGAATGTCAAAAGGACTTGCTAGGAAATCGTATCTTTTAGCACTTCCATTTAATTTCTTTCTCCTTAACACAGAGTTAAGAAAGGTAAAAATAACAGTGTTTTGTTTTTTCTGGGAAAAATACTATATCTTTATTTGGGACAATGATTGAAAACTAACTGGTCAGTTTTTGCTTCCACACTATGATTTGGTACAGAAAGGGCAAAAAGTCACTCTTCATTACACGTTCAAGAGGCTTGCTTAAAGTTGTGTATTTCTCAGGGTTCCATGTGTGTTCCTCTTAATAGAATAAATCTCTAATAATAACACACAGCACTCTTCTCATTGTTGATGCTCAAGTTCTTATTCCACACCCCCTACTATATTGCTATCGAACAAAGGCTGAACAGGGTAACACAGTGCAAGAATTTCTATGCTACCCATTCCAACTTCAACAGAGAGAACAAGTGACCTAAACATTGTAATTACAGTCCAAACTTTGAAAGGAAGCCATTTAGTTAACGTTTGAGTTCATTATCTTACCATTGGAACATTAGAAAAAAGAAACAAAAATTAAGTCAATGTTTACCCATGATGGCTAAGGATTGGACCTACATTTGGGATAAAACTGTCATACTTCTGGCCTATTCTTAAAAGTTGCATTTTAAAATGGAGGCACAATAGCTAAGAATCCCTGTCATAGTCTCTTAAATAAAATGCTCATTGGAAAGGAGAAATATTCAGGAAGTTAGAAGATTAAAAACTAGATGGTTTTTCTTTTTTCTAATGTGATCACTTTTGTGATTTCCATGGTCTGAGAAAGATAACTTGTTCATTTCAAAGGTTTCACTCATTTTTTCTGTTCATTTCTCTGTACTTGCACCTTAACTAAAAGTGATTCCAGTGTATGTCATGGTTAGGCATCTGCAAAGATGATTTAGGATGACCTAATGGCCCTGTTTGCCCAGTACTGAGGAGTTTCCTGGGATGCAGGATGTTTAGTGCTAAAATCAGAACATGTCCCAGAGAATCAAAATGTGGTTGGTCACACAAAGATGGTGTGTTTTTTTTTGGCCTAGTTACAGGTCTTTGCTTAAACAAACCAGAGAGAACCCCCACCACTTGTCTACTGAGTCACAGACTCCTATGAGCCTAGTCACTTAATATTTTTAAAAGCTTCCAAGGTTGTTCTGATCACCAGCCAGGTTTGGGAGTTTCTGAGATCCTACAACCTCCTAAATAGTATTGTTTCTATTAGTCTCAAGTGGAAAATGCAATTGATACAGTATTTCCTTTTTCTAGTTTTTACAATATCTTTGAAGCTGAGTTGTATTTAAAAACAAAAACAGTTTCCATGGGAAGGTGGACAGCTATAGTCTTAAAATTTCCTAAGTTTCATTCTCTTTTAAAGACTGACTTTTGTCCAAGACCCCAGGGACTAACCACCAGCTACACATCTAGTTTTGAGAAATTTGAAAGCTATATTCAGACTGTATGATCTTCCATTTCCCTCTGGTCTCTCATCCCTCGGGATGAGAGATGGGATATGGAACTCTGGACAATTTCTGCTACTCTCAGAATCCTCAATGAAGATGCTGACTTCTTTCACTTTTGACTTCCAGTTCTTAATTCATCTTCAAACTGCAGTTGCCAGCTCTACATTATAATTCATGGTTATTTTAAAATATTTGAAACAATACAGAAAAATAAAAGAAGAGAAGAAAAATGATCCAACTGCTTTCTCTCCAACTCAAACAATCTTAATATTCTGATGTATTTCTTCTCCTGTATTTATTCTTTCGTATTATAACTGCCATACTATATATGCATACTACATCATATCACTTTTTACAAACCTGAACATGTTCCTACATCATAACATATTCACCATAAATAATATGTTTAATGATTACATTATATTTAAGAGAAAAGACATAATTCAGTGTCTCAGTCTCTTGGCTTATTTTCCAGAACAATGTCTTTAGCATAATCTCCCAAATGCTAGAAGACCATTATGAGACAGATAGCCCCAAAACATAATCTGGAGAAGAATCACCATCCTTATCGTTCACCTACAACTAAGTCTTTACTTTAGCATAAAAAACATGTCATTTCTCAGGAATATCTCTTTATTTTGGTATTTTGTTGGGAATGTTTTCATTTAGATAATAGAATAGCCTCAGATGAAATTTTGAAAAGAAAAAAATCACCCATAATCCCACTGCTCTAACAGAGCCACTCAAAGGTATATGGACCATAGATTCTTACAAAGCTTTATAGAATTTACATAGCTTTATATACAATACATACAGTTCCATTCCTTTTTTCTACTTAATATTACACTATAGTCATCTTGCCATGTTAGTACATAGCCCTTACAATGATCACTTTTAAAATGGTTTTGTAATCACCTGCAAGCTACTGCTTGTGGCAACAAAATTCTTTTGGGTTAAGAAGAGGTAACAACTATGTGAAATAACTAAGGGAGAAAAAAAAAATATGTAAGCACATTCTAAAGTGGTAGTTTTTGGATTCTGATCCTTGGTATACCCCAATGATTTATCATGGAATGGGAGCTGGGGAGAAATCTGGGATGATATAATCTTCCTTCTATCAAAACAGTTCTCTTGGAGTTTTCTTTTGAAAATATGCTCTTAATAAAAAAGAAATAAAGGAAGAGAACAAAGTACAAAATTAAATGATGCAACTTTTATAGTAGAATCTGTCATTTTCTAGCTGTGTGACCTTGGGAAATTACACACATGCCTGAGTTTCCTTGCCTATAAAAGAGGCTACTAATTACTGATTTTACTAAAATCATTGGGTTGTGACAAAGATGAAATATATGTGAGGTATATATATTCATATCTATCTACATCTATCTATCAGTCTATTTCTCTATGTATTGTTTAGAACAATAACAGGCACTTAACTATTGTATAAATTCTTGTGAAATAAATAAAATACTGGAAAAAATGGCATCAAGCCAACAAATCTAGAGCATATTCATGTGAACGTCAAAGCAAGAAATAGAACAATCAGACAACGAGAGATCTGTGGATGGTAGTGAGATTTCCAAAATTGAAAAAAAAAAACACAAAAAACCTTACCTACAGGTTTGGGGGTAAGATTATCAGTGTCTGACTGAACTCTGATAGTTCATTCCTGTTTGACTTTAGGCAATTGACTTAATACTTAAGCCTCACTATCCTCATCTGTCAAAGACTATTAATAATATTAACTATATTATAGGGTTCATATCATACCTATCATAGGGTTCTTATCATCCCTTCATGTCATCCCTATGAAGCATTTAACCCAGGACCTGGTCCATTTTGCATCTTCAATAATAGACAATTAGAACCTTCCCAGATACAATGTATGAAATTGTTTTCATCCATCCACTGTCATGTATGGATGTGAGAGTGTGACTGTAAAGAGAGCTGAGAGCCAAAGAATTGATGCGGTTGAACTGTGGTGTTGGAGAAGACCCTTGAGAGACCCTTGGACAGCAAGGAGATCCAACTAGTCCATCCTAAACAAAATCAGTCCTGAATATTCATTGGAAGGACTGATGCTGAAACTGAAACTCCAATAATTTGGCCACCTGATGCGAAGCAGCTGACTCATCAGAAAAGACCCTGGTGCTGGGAAAAATTGAAGGTGGGAGGAGAAGGGGACGACAGAGGATGAGATGGTTGGATAACATCACCGACTCAATGGACATGAGTTTGAGTAAACTCCGGGAGTTGGTTTTGGACAGGGAGGCCTGGTGTCCTGCAGTCCTTGGGGTCGCAAAGAGTCAGACACATCTGAGTGACTGAACTGAACTGAACAGCTTAAAGAGACAAAATACACAGCAGAAATTAATACAATATTAAATCAACTTCAATAAAATTAAAAAAAACATAGAATGGGAAAGAATATATATGTATAATTGAGTCAATTTATTGTACAGCAGAAATTAACACAACACTGTAAATCAATAAAATTATTTTTTTAAAAAAAGCAAAAAATGCTAATATGAAGTCCAGGTAGTCAGGATGGAAAGGAATTTTGGTTTCAACTTGCAAGAAAAGACAATAGAAGAAGGAAATCTACATTGATATCTCTCTGGAAGTAAAGGTGCCAAGACCCTCTTACACATAATTGTGGTCAGTGGATTTTGGAGAAGCATAGGAAAGATACGAAAAGAACTGTTCTAGGAGTTAAGTGACCTAATTCTAGTTCCAGACTTGTCCTAAACTTGACATGTGGCCTTAAATAAGTCAGCTTTCTGCTTCCCTCTTAAATTAGCCCCTGTCTAAACTGTGGGGATTCAACAAAAGACAACAAAGATCTCCTCATCTCTATTATTCTTATGGAATAAGGAGTCTTTTGCTAGTTTTAGAATCCTTGGGGCATCAAGGTTTTGTGATAAGAAGGTGTTACATTTTACAGAGCAACATACAACTTTGGTGAAGACTGCCATTTGTCAATCAGCTATATTGACAAATACTCCAGTATTCTTGCCTGGAAAATCCCATGGTCAGAGGAGCCTGATAGGTTACAGTCCATGGGGTCGCAAAGAGTCAGACATAACTAAGCGACTTCACTTCACTATACTACCTTCACCTTTTCTCTCCATAAGAGAGAAATTATCACACTAATTAACCAAGATTTTGTGGTTACATTCCTGGAGAATAAAAACGGTGTTGTAAGAGTTTGCTCTTAAAAAAAATATTTAACCCAGATATTTGTAGTTGGAATCCATGTATTTAACTTAACCACTCCCTTGTCTGTAAAATGAAATTAATTACCACCATGCCTTAATATTGTCTCTGGCTTAAAGCAGAGGGGGAAAAACCTTTTTGGTCAGCAATACAGGAGAATTAGAGAATGTTTGCCTTATTTAGTCATGGTCTGGCCGAGTCATTCCCATTGACATTGTTTGGAATGAAAACTTTACCAGATGTTCACTTAAATGAGCTAGAGAGATTAATTATCAGTCCTACCACATTATCTTGAAGGGTGAGTATAATCATTTTCAAGGAATTTCCTGAAGCCAGACACAAATGTTGCTGATTATAATTACAGCTAATGTTTTATGAAGTACAATGTACCCAGTGCCACTCTAAGTACTTCTGTGTATTAATTCATTGAGTCCCACGATACTCCCTGGAGGAAGGTGCTAATGTTATCCTTTTACAGGAATGAATTCACTCAGCTAGTAAGCGGTAAAGGCAGGATTTGAATTAGGAACATTGGCCCAAAGGCCTATCTTTTAAAACTACACTATACCCATTGACCTATACTGTACCCTGTTTCTGACCCAAGGTGATGTTAAAACTTGAATGGATTAGGCTTGTCAATAATCTATAAGTGGGTGAAGAGGAATCTGAACTACTGTGAATAGGAAAAGATATAATGCCTGACCTGAGGGAAGGAAGAACACTAAATCTTGGAGAAAACATTTATATACCTGCTCAGAATTTCTTAAACAACACATCCACTGTTTATTCATCTTTTAGAATAATTTGAGGAATGCAAGGGAAATGTAAGGGGAATTGAAGCTTAGACCTCTAGCTTTTGCCTGCATAAGATATCTGGAATGTTTTGTTGGTATGATCAAAGCCGAGCAGATAATGTTGGTTGATGCTTCTTGGTTAACCCTAAGAAGAAGCAAAAAGAACTGTCAGATTTTCCTCATTTCCAATGGAATCCCAACTATTTCTTTGTTCTTGGGGTTTGTTGGAAGTACTGTACTGGTTGACATTGACATTCTTCTGAGCTTAATGTCTGAGAGCTCCCTTATCTTTTGTTAGCATGTACTCTCCAACAATACAAAGAAAGCATAACAATAATCTATCCATTTAGGTTTTGAAATAACAGAGTGGTTTGAAAAGAGTGTTGGTTCTGGATGGGAAGGTTTGTAGACAGAACCTTTCAGATCTGAGACTGAGAACTTGTAATGTATTAGAACAGCATATATTCATTTCAGATTCAATCCCCCATTTTTCCTCCTAAAGACTGTGTTAAAGATATTTTTATTACAGCATGTTTTTTTTTTCTTACTCCTCTCTGTGAAGGTTTTCAATCCATTTGTATGCAACACAAGCTTCCATCTATATAATTAGGATCCCAGAAACTTGCAGCAGTTGGCTGTGACATTCGCATATAACCAATTTTGTCAGTTCAAGCATCATGACATGACATTAAAAACATTGGTAATGGAATAAGAAAGATTGCAAAGGAGGCAGCTTTGACATGAGTTAAATATTGTGCTAATTACAAACAACTAGAGAAATTGAAACTCAGGTTAAGACTTTAATTAGCTAAAATATAGCCTATCTTAAGAGTAAAAAACATTATCTCTATTGTGTCTCCTTCTAAACACAGAATTTCTCCAATAAGAAATAACTTGTCTCCTATCACCTGGAATTTTTTTTCCTTTTAAAGAATGTATTTTTATATTATTAAAAAATTATACATTATCAATGAAAACAGAGAAAAGTAGAAAGATTACCCAGGGTCTCACTATTTTCACACTGTTGATAATACTTCTATTTAGTTATAAATATGTCAGCATATAAATGCCAAATCCTTCATTTTAAAAGCTGAGCATTAAATTGTACTTTTGTGTATAAAACTGTAACTTTTAATGATTTTCATAGTAATCTTCTGAGTGGATGCTCCATAATTTAACTACATATTCCCAGATTCCTAAACTAACAATGTATCCAGCTTTTCAATTCTAATAAATATTAGCTCAGTATTCATCTTTATGCCTAAACATTTTCCTTTTTTAGGATTATTTCTTTGGATTAGCTTCCCTCAAATGGAATCACTACTCAAAAATGTTGTATTCTAAAGTTTATTGTAGATAAACATATTTTATCAGCTTATACTAACTTCCTGCGATAAAATCACCGACAATACACTGTTAATTGGCTTGTCCAATTCCAAAGATAAGGTCTGGAAAGCCGAAAACCACTGTTCCCTGAAGGAATTCTAAATTCTCCTGGTGCTTTAACCAGAGTTTCTGAAATTTCCACATGTGACTACCTTCTTGCTCTGGCATGTATTTCGGTAATGAACTTAAGTCTTGGAGTTTATTCACTGGAAAGTTCTGACTTTGATAGTGGGTTCTTTCCACAATGATGAATTTCCTCTTGTGGCTTTAGCCTTCTGCCTCCTCAAGTGGATACTGTGATTATTTCCTCACAGCTATTCCATGTCTTTTCTGTATAAATCTTTTGGGGGACTGAACCTACTACCAAAGCTGCAGAGGTGGTCCCTGATTGAACATAATTGACCTTTTTCTTGTCCACCACGCTGTTGAAACCACTCTGGTCATGTCACCATTGACCTCAATTTTAAATCTAATAAGCAATTCCTGACCCGCATCTTGCTTGACCTCTCAGCAGCATTTAGCATAGTTAATTACTCCTTCCATTTTGACATACTTTCTTCACTTGGCTTGTAGGATCAAATCAAATCAAATCAGGAGCTGATCAAGAAAACAGAAACTATTCTTACTATTTGACAAGAGGGAATTTAATTTAGGACATTGATAACACAGGTGACCAAAGAGCTGAAAAGGAGACAGTGACAAAACCAGAGATGGGCAACCGAAGCAACACAGTACCAACCTTGGCTGGAGGAACAAAGAGGAGAGGCGGAGCTTGAGGGACCCTGCAGAAGTGAGCATCACGGAGGGTTTGTCTGGAAAAAAGCTAGAGCCAGGACAGAGGTACGACCACAACCAGAGACACCATCCCCGAGAAGGAGAGGATGTCCTTGGTTTCTCCTTTTCTCCTTCCCTCCAATTTTCCAGCAGTGCTATTCATAAACTAATCTCTGCTGGAAACAAACTAACATCAGAATCGTGGAAAAGCAGCTCGCAGTGGTGAATTCCACTGCCATACAGATTGAAGAAGAAGGGAAGGAGAGGTGAATGAGGGTCAGTAGGGCCAAGGCTGCCACCACAGATGGTTTTATCCCCTGCTTTCTGAGTAACTCCTTCTCCGTGTTTCTACTGGCTCCTCTTCTTCTCTCTGCCCTTTTAACAGTGAGGTTCTCCAAAGCTCAGTCCACATTCCACTTTCTCTTCTACCTATCCATGAATGCTTAACAAACTCACTCCCAAATCCTAAATTGTTTGGAACAACAAATTATGGTCACCTCTTGTGATTCTGTGGGTTGACTGGGCTCAGCTGGGTAGTCTTTCTTGAGATCTCTCATGGTGAAGAATGTGGTGAACCCTGGGATGTGTTCATCAGATCCTGCTTCAGAAATGAAGACCTTACTATAGCCCTTGCTGGCAGTCTTTTTCAGGGAAAGCCTCAGTTTATAGGGGTCACCTCACCCAAGGTCTCACACCCTTTCCCGAGTAGCCTGTACCCAAGGACTGGTTAATATAGGGACTATAAAGCACAACCCCTTCGTCCCAACTTGAGACAGATACAAGGGATCATCTCATCCTCAGAGCCCCCTAAAAGCATCAGTTGAGGTACTGAGGGAATTGCTTAACAGTTTGATTTCTCCCTTTGTCAACCCTGCCTCCCACCCTTCCCTTCCATACATTCCACAGCATATATCCCCAGGGCACTCCCTAATGGAACTTCTCTGTCTCAGAATCTACTTTCTGGGGAACCCAACCTACAACATGGTTGCACTCAGATGGTGCTTGAGGCTGGAGTCATCTAACAGGTTGACTGGGTAAGACATTTACAATGCCTTACTCACATAGCTGGCAGTTGATCCTGACTATCAAATGGGACTATGAACTGAAACACCTAAACATATCCTTTCCATGTGACTTAGGTTTCTCTCACTGTGGCCACTGGGTCCCAAGTGAGAATATTCCAAATATAAGTGTTGAAGGAACCTGGGTATATTGTTACTTCCCAGAACATTACTTCTACTGGTCAAAACAAGTCACAATCATTCAGAGAGAGGAGTATTAGACTTCCCTCTTGATGTGAGGAACAATATTCATGTACAAGGAGGAAAAAAGAGTAGAGGTTTTCTTTGTAAACTGTCTATTACATCTTTTCCTCTAGATCATGCCATTAAAACTCCTCTTGTCATGACCTTTTAGGATTTGAAATAGCCCAACTGGAATTCCATCACCTCCACTAGCTGTGTTCATAGTGATGCTTCCTAAGGCCCACTTGACTTCACATTCCAGGATGTCTGGTTCTAGGTGAGTGATCATACCATCGTGATTACCTGGGTGATAAAGATCTGTTTTGTATTGTTCTTCTATGTATTCTTGCCATCTCTTCTTAGTATCTTCTGCTTCTGTTAGGTCCATACCATTTCTGTCCTTTAGTGTGCCCATCTTTGCATGAAGTATTCCCTTGGAATCTCTAATTTTCTTGAAGAATCTCTAGTCTTTCCCATTCTATTGTTTTCCTCTATTTCTTTGCATTGATCCCTGAGGAAAACTTTCTTATCTCTCCTTGCTATTCTTTGGAACTCTGCATTCAAATGGGTATATCTTTCCTTTTCTCCTTTGCTTTTCGCTTCTCTTATTTCATAGCTACTTGTAAGGCCTCCTCAGACAGCCAGTTTGCTTTTCTGCATTTCTTTTTCTTGGGGATGGTCTTGATCCCTGTCTCCTGTATGATGTCATGAACCTCCATCCATAGTTCTTCAGGCATTTGTCTATCAGATCTAATCCCTTGAATCTATTTCTCACTTCCACTGTACAATTGTAAGGGATTTGATTCAGGTCATACCTGAATGGTCTAGTGGTTTTCCCTACTTTCTTCAATTTAAGTCTGAATGTGGCAATAAGGAATTCATGATCTGAGCCACAGTCAGCTCCCAGTCTTGTTTTTGCTGACTGTATAGAGCTTCTCCATATTTGGCTGCAAAAAATATAATCAATCTGATTTCGGTGTTGACCATCTGGTGATGTCCATGTGTAGAGTCTCTTCTTGTGTTGTTGGAAGAGGGTGTTTGCTACGACCAGTGTGTTCTCTTGGTAAAACTCTATGAGCGTTTGCCCTGCTTCATTCTGTACTCCAAGGCCAAATTTGCCTGTTATTCCAGGTACCTCTTGACTTCCTACTTTTGCATTCCAGTCCCCTATAATGAAAAGCACATCTTTTTGGGGTGTTTATTCTAGAAGATCTTGCAGGTCATCATAGAACCGTTCAACTTCAGCTTCTTCAGCATTACTGGTCAAGGCATAAACTTGAATTACTGTGATATTGAATGATTTGCCTTGGAAACGAACAGAGATCATTCTTTTGTTTTTGAGATTGCATCCAAGTGCTGCATTTCAGACTCTTTTGTTGATTATGATGACTACTCACTTTCTTCTAAGGGATGAAATGATCCATTTCTACTACTTGCCCACAGCAGTAGATATAATGGTCATCTGAGTTAAATTCACCCATTCCAGTCCATTTTAGTTCGCTGATTCCTAAAATGTTGATGTTCACTCTTGCCATCTCCTGTTTGAACACTTCCAATTTGCCTTGATTCATGGACCTAACATTCCAGGTTCCTATGCAATATTGCTCTTTATAACATTGGACTTTGCTTCTATCACCGGTCACATCCATAACTGGGTGTTGTTTTTGCTTTGACTCCATCTCTTCATTCTTTCTGGAGTTATTTCTCTACTGATCTCCAGTAGCATATTGGGCATCTACCAATCTGGGGAGTTCATCTTTCAGTGTCCTATCTTTTTGCCTTTTCATAGTGTTCATGGGGTTCTCAAGGCAAGAATACTGAAGTGGTTTGCCATTCCCTTCTCCAGTGGACCACGGTTTGTCAGAACTCTCCATTATCACCCATCCATCTCGGGTGGTCCTCTGGATGGCCTGAAACTATGAACCTATGAAACTATGGCACGGCTCATAGTTTCATTGAGTTAGACAAAGCTGTGGCCCATGTGATCAGATTGGTTACTTTTCTGTGATTGTGGTTTTCAGTCTGTCTGCCCTCTGATGGAGAAGGATTTCAAATCCTAAAAGATATGCTCTAAAAGTGCTACCCTTAATATGCCAGCAAATTTGGAAAACTCAGCAGTGGCCACAGGACTGGAAAAGATCAATTTTCCTTCCAATCCCAAAGAAAGGAAATGCCAAAGAATGCTCAAACTACCACACAATTGCACTCATCTCACACACTAGTAAAGCAATGCTCAGAATTCTCCAAGGCAGGCTTCAGCAGTACACGAACCGTGAACTTCCAGATGTTCAAGCTGGATTTAGAAAAGGCAGAAGAACCAGAGGTCAAGTTGTCAACATTTTTTGGATCATTGAAAAAGCAAGAGAGTTCCAGAAAAATATCTATTTCTGCTTTGTTGACTATGCCAAAGCCTTTGACTGTGTGGATCACAACAAACTCTGGAAAGTCATAAAGAGATGGGAATACCAGACCACTTGACCTGTCTCTTGAGAAATCTGTATGCAGGCCAGGAAGCAACAGTTAGCATTGGACATGGAACAACAGACTGATTCCAAATCAGAAAAGGAGTAAGTCAAAGTTATATATTGTCACCCTGCTTATTTAACTTATATGCAGAGTACATCATGAGAAACACTGGGCTGGATGAAGCACAAGCTGGAATCAAGATTGCTGGGAGAAATATCAATCACCTCAGATATGCAGATGACACCACCCTTATGGCAGAAAGTGAAGAAGAACTAAAGAGCCTCTTGATGAAAGTGAAAAAGGAGAGTGAAAAAGTTGGCTTAAAACTCAGCATTCAGAAAACTAAGATCATGGCATCTGGTCCCATCACTTCATGGCAAATAGATTGGGAAACAGTAGAAACAGTGACAGACTCTATTTTGGGGGGCTCCAGAATCACTACAGATGGTGACTGCAGCCATGAAATTAAAATCCTTGGAAGAAAAGTTATGACCAACCTAGATAGCATATTAAAAAGCAGAGACATTACTTTGCCAACAAGTGTTGGTCTAGTCAAAGCTATGATTTTTTCAGTAGTCATGTATGTAGGTGAGAGGTGGACTATGAAGAAAGCTGAGTGCTGAAGTATTGATGCTTTTGAACTGTGGTGTTGGAGAAGACTCTTGTCCCTGGGTCTGCAAGGAGATCCAGCTAGTCCATCCTAAAGGAAATCAGTCCTGAATATTCACTGGAAGGACTGATGTTGAAGCTGAAACTCCAATACATTGGGCACCTGATGTGAAGAACTGACTCATTTGAAAAGACCCTGATGCTGGGAAAGATTGAAAGCGGGAGGAGAAGGGGATAACAGAGGATGAGATGGCTGGATGTCACCAGCGACTCAATGGACATGAGTTTGAGTAGACTCCGGGAGTTGGTGATGGACAGGGAGGCATGGTGTGCTGCAGTCCATGGTGTCCCAAAGAGTTGGACATGACCGAGTGACTAAACTGAACTGTCATGATCACTATTAATCTCCATACTGCTAAATCCAATGCTATATTTTCAGTTGTAATCTTACTTGACCTCCCAGCTGGATCTCTCACTTCTTTGACAGGGCTCATGACTCCGAAATATTTAATCCTCTTCAGTCCACTCTTGCAATCTATAGATTCCTACAAGTAACTATATGCCAATAAAATGGACAACCTAGAAGAAATAGTCAAATTCTTAAAAAGCTACAACATCCCAAGGCTGAACCAGGAAGAAATAGTAAATATGATCAGACCAATTACAAGTACTGAAACTGAATCTGTAATTTAAAAATTCCCAACAAACAAAAGTTCAGGGCTAGATGGTTTCACCGACCAATTCTATCAAACATTTAGAGAAGAGTTAATGCCTCTCCTTCTGAAACTATTTCAAAAATTGAAGAGGAAAGAATATTCCCAAACTCATTCAATGAGGCCACCATCACCCTGATACCAAAACCAGACAAAGATACCACACACACACACACACACACACACAAATAAAATTACAGGCCAATATCATTGATGAAAATACATGCAAAAATCCTCAACAAAATACTAACAATTTGAATTCAGCTATTCCCTGGTGGCTCAGACAGTAAAGTGTCTGCCCACAATGTGGGAGACCCGGGTTTGATCCCTGGGTTGGGAAGATCCCCTGGAGAAGGAAATGGCAACCCACTACAGTACTCTTGCCTAGAAAATTCCATGGATGGAGGAGTCTGGTGGGCTATAGTCTATGGGGTCACAAAGAGTCGGACACGACTGAGCAACTTCACTTATTCATTAAAAGGATTATACACCATGATTAAGTAGGATTTATCCCAGGGATGCAAAGATTCTTCAGTATTATGTATACTAATCAGTGTGATACACCATATCAACAGATTGAAGAATGAAAACAGTATGATCATCTCAATAGATGCAGAAAAATATTTTTACAAAATTCAATATCCATTAATGATTAAAAAAAATAAAAAACTCTCCAGAAAGTGGGCATAGAGGGAAACAATATCACATAATCAAGGTCATATATGACAAATCCACAGTTAACATCAAACTCAATGGCAAAAAAATTGAAAGTATTTCCTCTAAAATTAGGAATAAGAGAAGGATATTCACTCCCACCACTCTTACTCAACTTAGCTTTGAAAGCCCTAGCCATGGCAATCAGAGAAGAAAAAGAAATAAAAGGAATCCACTCTTACCTACTTATCCTATTCTCCTGTATGCTGGGTATGACCCAGACATACCTTCAACATATTTTCCTTGATTGTCTCAGAATATCCTGATATGAGGGAATGTTCTATATTAGCTAAAGAGAGTTATGTCATATAACAAAGCTAATGATATAAAATTGAATATAGGGACTTCCCTGGTGGTCTAGTGGCTAAGACTGTACTTCCAATCCAGGTGGCCTGGGTTCAATCCCTGATCAGGGAACAAGAGCCCATATGCCACAATTAAAAGTCTCCCATGCCACAGTGAAGATCAAAGATCCTGTACGCCACAATTAGGACCTGGTTCAGCCAAATAAATAAATAAGTAAATATTTAAACATTAATGTAAGATTTTCATGGTCTTAAAATCCTACTGCTGGTCAGGCCACTAGCAATGGTCACCAGCCAATTTCTCTGCAGGTCCTCACACTGCCACCATTTTATTACTCCATTTCATCCTCTCTTCAGTATATTCTTTTCATCTCTTCATTCTATATAGTCAAACCCCATATGTATATTTCTGAGATTTTTCTCCATTACTTTACTTTTTCAGATTTCTCTAGAAAACTTTTAAAAAAATCTTCTTTTGGATGGAGAATTATTTAGTTTTTTTTTATCTGATTCCTTGGCCTTTTAGTCTGTCTCTTGGGGTCTTTATTTTCCCAAACCAAATGGATGATCATGGTGTTTTGCTAACATTGCAGTCTTCTATTAGCCTGATCAAATTCTTAGCCATTGCTTCTTCATACCACTCTTTCTTTAAGTGGACAAAGGCATGTATTAAGTGACAAGAGCTACTGTAACAAAGAAACCACAAAATGCATAATGGCTCAAATAAAAAAGACGTTAATATCTTGCCCATATAAAACCCCAATAGGTGTCTCTTCTTCAGGGTGATACAAATTCTTTCCATTCCATAGCTCTGTTACCTTCAACAGATCGCTTCTCGGATTGTTGTCCTTTTTTAGCATCAAATCAGGAGAAGGAGAAGAACAAAGAAGATGAGAGCTGGGAGATTTTTATGAGCTAATCACAAGGCAGCCTGGAAAACATTTTCTAGCTGCAGACCCTAAAGAAGAGAATACGATCCTGGAGGCTGACTTGCAGTCTCTGCCCCTGGGCAAGATGGAACTCTATTCTCTTTTGCTGTGAATTGGGTTCTCTCTCTCTCTCTCTCTCTCTCTCTCTTTTTTTTTGGGGGGGGGGGGTGGTGGTGGTGGTTATCTCTCTCATATCAAAATGAGGGAAACAAAAAGTAGCTTAACTGATGGAAGCAGATGCAGTTTCTGTGATTTTGAGATGTTTGGAAACCTGTCCTCTGATTAAACATACAAGAGGGGATGTGCCATGAAATAGGTTTTGAGTGACTTCAGATGCAGTGGGACCAGGGCAGGGGCAGAAGCAGGAGATCAAGGTTCACACGGACCAGAAAGAGGAAAAGGGAGAAAAGAAGAGCAGTCTACCTGCATTAGTGGCCCCAGGGTATCACTTTGCCTTTATCTTGCCTTCTATTTATAAGTCCTTTGAGTTCGAAGCACTCAACTTTGCAATTGTTCCCGGTGAGAGATAAAGTAGGAAGGATGTGATTTCACAAGCTGGGGAAATGGGAATTTCAAACAGGTTGATGTCATGCAATAAGGGACTCTGGACAAGAATCTAAGCTTCCTTGTTCATTTTATGTATGACTAAATATTCTGTGTGTGTGTGTGTGTGTACGCAGCAGGGGGTTATGCTTGAGCCCCAAGTCCCTCTTTCCTTTCTATGGCTAACTCCATGCTCTTTGCTGAGAAAGTTGATGGGATTTGACCCAAAGGGAGTTGACATTTTCTTATCTTTTAAAACTATTTCTTTTTGGAGCATGCTGAATAACTGACAAATTGTATTCCACTTAAACTACTTTTTTTGTCTTCAAGCAGTTAAAAATGTTTTCTGTCTTTTGCATTCCCATTTTTACTCTTCAACACCAAGTTCACTGGCTCATGGCTGCATTTATAGAGCACTTCCCTGGTGGCTCAGATGGTAAAGCGTCTGCCTACAATGCGGGAGACCCGGCTTCAATCCCTGGGTCAGGAAGATCTCCCAGAGAAGGAAATGGCAACCCACTCCAGTATTCTTGCCTGGAAAATCCCATGGGTGGAGGAACCTGGTGGGCTACAGTCCATGGGGTCACAAAGAGTTGGACACGACTGAGTGACCTCACTTTCACTTTCTGTCTACAGACAGGGCTCTCGCTCAGATTATCAGAGGGCAGGGGAGATAAGAAAGAGGTGGAGAGCAACACTTTCCTGACTTTCAAATATGCTATCTCCCCCTCACTAAATTTGTTGACGCTTTATTCAGGTATGGAAAACAAAGGGATAGTTTGAAGATTTTAAACTGCATGTCGGTAAGAACAAATATTAATGATGGGTATTAAAATAATATGAAAAGATGTTCATGCACCTACATACAGTCCTACATTGGCTGCTCCTTCTATCGCTGGTGGGGGAGCTATGATTTCACATGCCTTGTGGCCAAAAAACCAAAACATAAAACAGAAACAATATTGTAACAAATTCAACAAAGATTCTAAAAATGATTAACATCAAAAAACAAATCTTAAAAATAAGACGTGAACAAAATGCTAACATTGTTTCTACAAGCTCAAGGTCTCACCCTTAGTATGACCCTAGCCCCTTTAAAGGGACTGCCTGAAAAAAGGTAAGGCTGCCAAAAGAACTTACTGTTTGTTTCACCAACACCTGAAGACAGGGTCTCTGTTCCCAGCCTCTGTGGGAGGGGAGGAGCCGCACTTCTATACATAGCATCATTAACAAACCAGGTGGGTTTCACCTGGACCAACCCCGCCTTCCCAGTGTTTCTAATTTTCACTTCCCTGGTTCTACAGGGCCCCGGCTCACTACCCTCCCTATTCCCTCATCCTCCTTTTAGAACCCTCAGTCTCCTGTGTACAAAGCAAAGCTGAATTTTGTTCACACTTTGTGTGTGATAGTCGCTCAGCCGTGTCGGACTCTGTGACCCCATGGACTGTAGCCTGCCAGGCTTTTTCTCTGTGCATGGGAGTCTCAGGGCAAGAATTCTGGAATGGGTTGCCATGCCTTCCTCACACTGGAGTCTTCCTATTGCAGTAGGCTATTACTGACTCAAATCTGTCCTTGCCACTTTCGCTAGTGTCGGGC
Source organism: Odocoileus virginianus (assembly GCF_023699985.2). NCBI lineage: Eukaryota > Metazoa > Chordata > Mammalia > Artiodactyla > Cervidae > Odocoileus > Odocoileus virginianus. The sequence goes on from NC_069676.1 coordinate 55,114,004, forward strand.
TTATCTGTGACAAAGAACAGAGCTGCCCGAGAACCCAGGCTGCCCTTTCTAATCCTGAGCCCTTCAGTGAACCCCAGGATGTTATCTTTGGGGAGCAGCAGTAACCCAGAGTCATGTTGAGTCCAGTGGGACTCAACTCAGGCCGCTGGAACTTTCTACTGCCTTTTCTCTCTTTGTCCTTTCCGGAAAGTGAAAGCTCAGTGCTGCGACGTCAGTTTCTACCCCTCTTGGCAGCAACAAGGGAAGGGCTCATGGGCAGCTTTCAAAGTGCTTGCTGGGACACCTCTCTAAATATATCCGCCTAGGTCTGCCAGGTTTCCCGGGCTTGCCACATGAATTCAATCTTTTAAGTCTCAGAGGCTCTTTATCAAAGGTATTTATTCATAGGAACTCATTAGACCTTTTTAAAAAACATAGAAGTATATCATATTAGTTTTTAGACAACAGGATGAAAAGGAAATGGGATATAGTTAATTCTGATGGAGAAGAAGAAAGAAACATGATTTTTTGGATATAATGAGGAGGAATGTGATGGACAGCCAAGATTATTATTAGATGTCTAAGTAAAGGGGGCTGTCAATCGGCAAAGGAAATTTCCTTTTTTTAAATATAAACAGTCTTATTTATATAATTCATATATATCACATAGTTCACCCATTTCAAGTATTTAACCCTATAGCTTTTAGCATTTCACAGAATTGTGCAACCATCACCCCAATAAATTTTAGAACATTTTCATCACCCCCGCAAAGAAGCCTTTTATTCATTAATATTTACTTCCTATTTTCCCCAGCCCCCTGCAGTGTTAGATAAGCAATAATCTACTGTCTGTCTCTGTAGTTTGCAGCAAAGGAGTTTGGGTTTCATTTAGGTTTTTTAATTTTATTTTATTATTTTAACCATGTTTATGTATACAGTTCAGTTGCATTAAGTACATTCACATTGTTGCTCAATCATGACCATTCAACTCCAGGAGTTTTCATCTTCCCAAACTAACACTCTGTACCCTTAAACAATAACTCCCATCCCTCCTCTAGCCTTTGGCCTTGGCAACCACCATTCTATTTTCTGTCTCTATGGATTTGACTACTTTAGGTACATCATAAAACTGGAATCAGATAGCATTTGTTCTTTTGTGACTGGCTTATTTCACTGAGCATAGCATCTTCAGAATTCATCCATGTTGGAGCATGTGCCAGAATTTCTCTCCTTTTCAAGGTTTTATAACATGCCATCGCATGGATACACCACATTTTGCTTATTCAGTCATCTGCCCATAGATGCTTGGGTTGTTTTCATCTTTTGGCTATTATGAATAATGGTGCTATGAACACGGGCATACAAATAACTGTTTGAGATTTGGCTTTCAGTTCTTTCTGGTCCAGTTCAGTTCAGTTCAGTCACTCAGTCACATCTGACTCTTTGCAACCCCATGAACCACAGGACACCAGGCCTCCCTGTCCATCACCAACTCCCGGAGTTTACACAAACTCATGTCCATTGAGTCAGTGATGCCATTCAGCCATCTCATCCTCTGTTGTCCCCTTCTCCTCCTGCCCCCAATCCCTCCGAGCATCAGGGTCTTTTCCAATGAGTCAGCTCTTCACATCAGGTGGCCAAAGTATTGGAGTTTCAGCTTCAGCATCAGTCCTTCCAATGAACACCCAGGACTGATCTCCTTTAGGATGGACTGGTTGGATCTCCTTGCAGTTCAAAGGACTCTCAAGAGTCTTCTCCAACACCACAGTTCAAAAGCATCAATTCTTTGGCACTCAGCTTTCTTCACAGTCCAACTCTCACATCCATAAATGACCACTGGAAAGATACTCATAAATGAAATGACTGGATTAAATGTTAATTCTACATTTAGCTTTTTGAGGAACTTCTGTACTGATTTCCACAAAGGCCATACCATTTTTCATTCTAGAAGCCATGAACAAAGATTCCAATTTTTCCACATCTTTGGTAACACTTTTCATATTTTGTTTGATTTTTTTTTTTTTGGTAATAGCCATCCTAATGGGTCTTAGAGGGGTATGTCATTATGGTTTTAATTTTATTTACATTTCCCTAATGAGTAGTGATGTTGATCATATTTTCATACACTTACTGACCATTTGTATATGTTTTTTGGAGAAATGGTTATTCAAGTCCTTTGCCCATTTTTGAATCACATTTTTCAGTTTTTGTTGTTGCTGAGTTGTAGGAATTATTGATATATTCTGGATACTAATGCCACATCAGATATATGATTTGCAAATATTTCCTCCTATTTCATAGGTTGTCTTTTTACTATGATGACCCCTATAACTCATGAAACTTTAAAGTTTTTCTGCAGTCCAACTTATCTATTTTTTCTTCCATTGCCTCTGCTTTTGGTGTTATATCTAAGAAATCATTACCAGAACCAATGTTATAAAGTTTCCCTCTGTGTGTTTCTTCTAAGGGTGTTATAGTTTTAGCTCTTATGTTCAGAATTTTGATCCATTTTGAGTTAATTTCTGTGTCATATAAGGTAGGGGTCCAACTTCATATTTTGCATGTGTGTATCCAGTTCTTTCAACACCAATGTTGAAAGCAAAGGAAATTCTTAAAGGAAAACTTATTTTTTTTAGCTCCTTTGAAGCAGAGCCTATAGCAAGAACTTATTTATAGCTAGCTTATTTGCAAATGATCTCAGGAAGCAGGAGTGAGGAAAAAGGAAGATTGATGCAAGGGAGGATAAAAATCCAGTATAAAGGTATATTATGGAGGTTGCTGCCATAAATGACAGAGGCTTGGTTCATAGCAGCACTATTTATAGTAGGCAAGACATGGACACAGCCTAAGGGTCCATTAACAGATGAATGGATAAAGAACATATGGTGTATATATAAAATGGAATATTAAATATTACTCGGCCATAAAAAGAATGAAAAAGTGCTCTTTGTAGCAGCACGGACAGACCTATAGAACTAAGTGAAGTAAGTCAGACAAAGACAACTATCATGATATCATTTATATGTGGAATCTAAAAAGTAATACAAATGAATTTATTTCCAAAACAGAAACAGACTCACAAAAATAGAAAATAAACTTATGTTTACCAAAGGGGAAGAGGTGGAGGAGAGATAAATTGGGAGTCTGGGATTAACAGATACATATGCCTACATATAAAATAGAGAAACAAGCATTTACTATATAGCGCAGGAACTTTGTTCAATGTCTTGTAATAAACTATAATGGAAAATAATTGAATAATATATATATATATTTTAAAAAAGAAAGGACGCAATCAATGTCATGTAGGAGATAGGTATGGAAGGAAGAGGTTTCTAGTAATGAGTAATAAATGTTTCACAAGAAAGGTCATAGGCAAGCTGGGTCTTGAAAATGAGGTTTATTTGTTGATTCATTCAAAAAATACTTATTGATAGCCTTTTGTGCACCAGACACTTCTCTAGGAGCTAGGGATTCTGTGGTGAGCAAACAAAAATAAACAAGAAGCTAAAAAAAAAAAAGGCAAAAAAATAAACAAGCAAAGAAACCCACAAGAAATCCCTGCCCTTCTTACACTCTAAAGAAAAACACAATGATATATAAATTAATTTATCAAATTAATAAGCAAGATAACAAGAGAGTGGTAAGCATTACCAAGGAAACAAAAGATAACAATATTGTCTAGGTGGGATTGGGGATATGGCTGTGGACAGAGTGATCATGAAATTCTCTAAAGAGTACACATTTAAGCAAAAATCTGAATTGTGATAAGAATGTGTCTACCCCATAATGATCAGAGACTAAGAGAAAATGTGAAGACCAGAAGTAGGGGAAGGGCTTGCACCTTTAATGAATGGAAATAAGTCAGTGATTCTGCAGAGTAAGAGCCAGAGATGGAAGAAGGCTATGCAGTGAAGTCAGATGCATGGGCTCGGGCCAGATCACACAGGACCCAGTGGACCTCCCACCCAGTAAGGCCTTTGGACTTAATCTTTGTACCAGGAAAGTCACTGGAAGGTTTTAAGCAGGAGTGTGAACTAATATAATTTATGTGTTAAAAGCTCATTCCGACTGCTGTAACAAAGATAGTCCATGCAGGATGGGAGCAGGAGATCTGAACCAGTGCTGAAGCTCCTGCAGATGAAGCTCACTCAGGCTGGACTTGGGGATGACTTGGTCCAGGCTGGTGGCAGTAGAAATAGAGAGGAGGGAAAGGTTAGGATTTAATGTTGCAGGTGGGCTTGAAGACAGCCTTGGAGGCATGGACCAAAGTCCCAAGTCAGGCAAGAGGCTTATAGGGAAATGAGGCTTTGTTCTCCTTGAATGGTTTAAGAGGGCCATTGACAAGCACAGGATGGAGCTGTGGCTTCAAAAGAGATCAAAATGATGAACACTCACTGCAAAGTAATCAGACTTAATTCTGTAGGCAATGGGGAGTGATTGAAGCTTTTTTTAAACAAAAGGGTGATAGAAACCAAGCTGCATTCTTGTCACCATTGGGTCAAAAAGCTCATAAATTTCACCAGAAAAACAACAATAGTGTGTGTGTGTGTGTGTGTGTGTGTGTGTGTACTTAATCAGGGAAAGTAAAAGCAACGTGGACAGTACAGCCAGTGAACTCCTTCAGAGGTTAATTTACTTCTCTGTTTATTGATGTTGCTATGGTGATGCTAAAAGGCTAGCCAGGAGGACAGAGAACAGTTGACTGTCTCTGCACTTAATAATCTGATTTTGTGTAAGACATCGAGAAAGAATGCAATAACTCAGGGCTTTTGCTGTGAGCATTAAAAGAAACCAGATGAGGCTGAGCTCACATCCTTCCCAGCCACAAGATTGCCCCTCCTTGGGTGCTGGGTTTCAGGCCCAGCTGTTTGGCACTACCCAGCCTGACATTTGGAGGAACTCACCCTGCATTTTGCCCCTCTCTCCCTTTTGCTCCCTCAAACTGGAATATTGCTAACAGCCCACAAAGTGAAATAAAACCACAAGGAAATAGAAAAGGAATTCTGCCTATAAAAGGGGATTTGCGAAGGGAAGCTGGTTTCATTGGTAGATGAAAAAGACTCCCTCCCAGAGTATTAGTTGATATGGCCCTGAGCGTGGGTCTTGGAGAAGAAGCTGACGATTTTTATTTAGATTTGAATTTTTCCACTTTCTTTCAGGAAGCTGATGTTTGGAAGCTGGTGGTCAAGGTATTTTTTCCCCTTAAATAGAAACACATTCTTTCTGTTGTTGTTTATGATAAAACCACTGAATTTTCCCCTTTTCTCAGAATCATAGTAAAGTTGTATTCTCTAACTGGATTTTTGGATGTGAGCAGTAAAAATAAAAAAACGACCTTCTATCATTCCAAATTCTAAACTCTGACCATCACAGATTTTTAAATTATATCTCACTTAAACCTCTTAGCAATCACAGAAAGTATTAGTATTACCCTAATTTCATAGATTAGCAAGCTGGGGCTTCACTGGTGTGGGGGCTACATTGTTACGTGATGTGATTTAAGCAATAACAAGAAAGGATACTGCCATTTTGAAATAGCAGGGACTAGACAGTTTTATATGCAAAAGTTTTCTTTTGCTCAAACATTAGAGGATTTCAAGAATGTTTCAAAGTCCAGTGCAAAATTAAGTTCCAACCTCATAGCTTTGACTACCTGTATTTAACAGAATGAGCACTCCCTTTCTCCCAGTCTGTGATGACTTCATCGAGTCACAATATCCATAGCCTGTGCCAGAACCAGATTCTGAATCAAAATGATGTATACACACTTAAAATCTGATGAAACCATCCTGATTTTCAAAGGCTAACATATTCAACATAACCCAGAACTATTTTTAAGGTAAACAAATATGTCCACACTTGCCATCTGCTCCAGGTTAATTTTCCAGTAGTAAAGAAAAAATGCTTTAAAGCACAACAATAAGAACTTCTATATGATCATCTTCTTTTATAGTCTAGCAGGAGGGGGTCTTAAAATGAGCATCTTCAAAGTATATGCAAGGCAAGAAGTAGAATGCCCATCTGTAACAAGAGTACAAAGTAATATATTGATCATTTTAAAGTGCTCGTCTTATCAACAGAGGAATGGATAGATAAGATGTGGCATATATATGAAATGGAATATTACTCAACCATAATAATGAAATTTTGCCATCTCTAACAACATAAATGGACTTAGAGGGTATTATGTTAGGTGAAATAAGACAGAGAAATAGAAACAGAAATGAATCTATGACATTATTTCCATGTAGAATCTAAAATATAAAACAAATGAAAGAAGATAACAGAACACAAACAGACAGATATAAAGAACAAACTAGTGGTTACCAGTGGAGAGAAGGAAGGGGGAGGGGCATATAAGGTGGAGGATTAAGAGGTACAAACTACTATGTATAAAATAAATAAGCTAAAAGGATATAAATATGTGCAACACAGGGAATATAGCCAATATTATATAATAACTATAAATGGAGTATAACCTTTAAAATTTGTGAATCAATATATTGTATACCTGAAACATATAATACTGTACCTCAACTATACCTCAATAATAATAATAATAATAAATATTCACTGAGGCGCTATTACACAGTTTGCATAGTCAGATACACTTGGTGAAGATATCCCACGGGTTGATCACTGGCTTGGTGAAGGGCAAAGTGGTTTTTTCCAAGAGTATGAAAAAGTTTCAACTTAAATGTCTCTTCTTTAGGGAGGATACCCCTAATCCTTTAGACTGGGCACTGTCCCTTGATATGTTAATATCCACACTCTCACCCTCTAGGTTTCATTTACAGCATTTGTCACAAACGTAATTTAAATGGTTATTTGGGTAAAAACTCATTAATGAATATCTCAGCACTGCAACATAAGGTCCATGAGATGATGCTTGTCCTTTCACTTTTTGAAGGAATCCAGATGTTTATTTCAATGCTGAATATATGTGAAGATGTCAGTTAAGTTCTACTGAATGATTTTGACAGAAGGGAAAATAATATTTTGGGGCTTCTCACTCCTGAGATGACTCACACTCTGTCTGTGGAGTATGTTTTTCTCTAAATAAACCCATTTATCTATCACTTTGCCTCTCACTTTGCCCTGCTTATTCCATACTCCAAAGCCAAATTTGCCTGTTACTCCAGGTGTTTCTTGACTTCCTACTTTTGCATTCCTGTCCCCGATAATGAAAAGGACATCTTTTTTGGGTGTTAGTTCTAAAAGGTCTTGTAGGTCTTCATAGAACCGTTCAACTTCAGCTTCTTCAGCGTTACTGGTTGGGGCATAGGCTTGGATTACCGTGATATTGAATGGTTTGCCTTGGAAACGAACAGACATACATTCTGTTGTTTTTGAGATTGCATCCAAGTACTGCATTTCGGACTCTCTTGTTGACTATGATGGCTATTCCATTTCTTCTAAGGGATTCCTGCCCACAGTAGTAGATATAATGGTCATCTGAGTTAAATTCACCCATTCCAGTCCATTTTAGTTTGCTGATTCCTAGAATGTCAACATTCACTCTTGCCATCTCCTGTTTGACCACTTCCAATTTGCCTTGATTCATGGACCTAACATTCCAGGTTCCTATACAATATTTCTCTTTACAGCATCAGACCTTGCTTCTATCACCAGTCCCATCCACAACTGGGTATTATTTTTGCTTTGGCTCCATCCCTTCATTCTTTCTGGAGTTATTTCTCCACTGATCTCCAGTAGCATATTAGGCACCTACCAACCTGGGGAGTTCCTCTTTCAGTATCCTATCATTTTGCCTTCTCATAGTGTTCATGGGGTTCTCAAGGCAAGAATACTGAAGTGGTTTGCCATTCCCTTCTCCAGTGGACCACATTCTGTCAGACCTCTCCACCATGATCCTTCCATCTTGGGTGGCCCCACACGGCATGGCTTAGTTTCATTGAGTTAGACAAGGCTGTGGTCCTGTGATCACATTGGCTAGTTTTCCATGATTATGGTTCTAGTGTGTCTGCCCTCTGATGCCCTCTCGCAACACCTACTGTCTTACTTACTTGGGTTTCTCTTACCTTGGACGTGGGATATCTCTTCAAGGCTGCTCCAGCAAAGCACAGCCGCTGCTCCTTACCTTGGATGAGGTATCACCAGATGGTCAACACCAAAATAAGATTGATTATATTCTTTGCAGCCAAAGATGGAGAAGCTCTATACACTCAGCAAAAACAAGACCGGGAGCTGACTGTGGCTCAGATCATGAACTCCTTATTGCCAAATTCAGACTTAAACTGAAGAAAGTAGGGATAACCACTAGACCATTCAGGTATGACCTAAATAAAATCCTTTATGACTATACAGTGGAAGTGAGAAATAGATTTAAGGGATTAGGTATGATAGACAGAGAGCCTGATGAACTATGGATGGAGGTTTGTGACATTGTATAGGAGACAGGGATCAAGACCATCCCCAATGGAAAAGAAGTGCAAAAAGGCAAAATGGTTGTCTGAGGAGGCCTTACAAATAGCTGTGAAATGAAGAGAAGTGAAAAGCAAAGGAGAAAAGGAAAGATATTCCCATTTGAATGCAGAGTTCTGAAGAATAGCCAGGAGAGATAAGAAAGCCTTCCTTAGGGATCAATGCAAAGAAATAGAGGAAACAACAGAATGGGAAAGACTAGAGATCTCTTCAAGAAAATAAGAGATAGCAAGGGAACATTTCATGCAAAAATGGGCTCAATAAAGGACAGAAATGGTATGGACCTAACAGAAGCAGAAGATATTAAGAAGAGGTGACAAGAATATACAGAAGAACTGTACAAAAAAGATCTTCACAACCCAGATAATCACAATGGTGTGATCACTCACCTAGAGCCAGACATCCTGGAATGTGAAGTCAAGTGGGCCTTAGAAAGCATCACTACAAACAAAGTGAGTAGATATGATGGAATTCCAGTTGAGCTATTTCAAATCCTGAAAGATGATGCTGTGAAAATGCTGTACTCAATATTTCAGCAAATTTGGAAAACTCAGCAGTGGCCACAGGACTGGAAAATGTCAGTTTTCATTCCAATCCCAAAGAAAGGCAATCCCAAAGAATGCTCAAACTACCACACAATTGCACTCATCTCACACGCTAGTAAAGAAATGCTCAAAATTCTCCAAGTCAGGCTTCAGCAATACGTAAACCGAGAACTTCCAGATGTTCAAGCTGGTTTTAGAAAAGGCAGAGGAACCAGAGATCAAATTGCCAATATCTGCTGGATCATCGAAAAAGCAAGAGTTCCAGAAAAACATCTATTTCTGCTTTATTGACTATGCCAAAGCATTTGACTGTGTGGATCACAACAAACTGTGGAAAATTCTGAAAGAGATGGGAATACCAGGCCACCTGACCTGCCTCTTGAGAAACCTGTATCCAGGTCAGGAAGCAACAGTTAGAACTGGACATGGGAACAACAGACTGGTTCCAAATAGGAAAAGGAGTATGTCAAGGCTGTATATTGTCACCCTGCTTATTTAACTTATATGCAGAGTACATCATGAGAAATGCTGGGCTGGAGGAAGCACAAGCTGGAATCAAGATTGCCGGGAGAAATATCAATAACCTCAGATATGCAGATGACACCACCCTTATGGCAGAAAGTGAAGAGGAACTAAAGAGCCTCTTGATGAAAGTGAAAGAGGAGAGTGAAAAAGTTGGCTTAAAGCTTCACATTCAGAAAACTAATATCATGGCATCTGGTCCCATCACATCATGGGAAATAGATGGGGAGACAGTGGAAACAGTGGCTGACTTTATTTTTTTGGGCTCCAAAATCACTGCAGATGGTGACTGCAGCCATGAAATTAAAAGACGCTTACTCCTGGGAAGGAAAGTTATGACCAACCTAGACAGTATATTAAAAAGCAGAGACATTACTTTGCCAACAAAGGTCCGTCTGGTCAAGGCTATGGTTTTTCTAGTGGTCATGTATGGATGTGAGAGTTGGACTGTGAAGAAAGCTGAGTGCCAAAAAATTGATGCCTTTGAACTGTGGTGTTGGAGAAGACTCTTGAGAGTCCCTTGGACTGCAAGGAGATCCAACCAGTCCATCCTAAAGCAGATCAGTCCTGGGTGTTCATTGGAAGGACTGATGCTGAGGCTGAAACTCCAATACTTTGGCCACCTCTTGGGAAGAGTTGACTCGTTGGAAAAGACCCTGATGCTGGGAGGGATTGGGGGCAGGAGGAGAAGGAGACGACAGAGGATGAGATGGCTGGATGCATCACCGACTCGATGGGCATGAGTTTGAGTAAACTCCGTGAGTTGGTGACGGACAGGGAGGCCTGGTGTGCTGCGCTTATTGGGGACGCAAAGAGTCGGACATGACTGAGCGACTGAACCGACTGACTTGCCTCTCACTGAATTCTTTCTATGATAAGATATCAATAACCTGAGGTCATTAGGTCCTGAAAGCAGATGTGTGATCTCAATTAAAAGACCATGGGTTCAAACCCCAATTTGAGTTCCATAGTTTTAGTTTCAGTTCTATTTACCCACATTTAAAAAATAACAGTTTTTGCACGTGACATGTGATTTATCCTATCTGCAGACAAGCATACACATTTGGTGTTCTTTTCCATAGCTGCTTGGATACCAAGCACTGTCACTCACAGTCTGGGAACAAAACTTATGCCAACTGCTTCCTAAAGTTCTGAGGTTTATATGTTTAGTATTTGGCAGCAAGTGAATAAGAAGACTTACTACTCAATGATTAGTACAACCAAAATCTTGAGGATGCCTTCTAGACTTCAGCACGGCACAGTAGATAAAGGTCCTTGTGCTTCTGGCCACATGATGTGAAGGGTTTCATTGGAAAAGACCCTGATGCTGGGAAAGATTGAAGGCAGAAGGAGAAGGGGATGACAGAGGACGAGATGGTTGGGTGGCATCTCCGACTCAATGGATATGAGTGTAAGCAAGCTCCGGGAGTTGGTGAAGGACAGGGAAGTCTGGCATGCTGCAGTCCTTGCGGTGGCAAAGAGTTGGACATGACTGAGCGACTGAACAACATGCTCTTGAGGATTCTTAACAGTAACGCAGGTATGTGATAAGAAGGAAGTGGGAGTGAAGGAGCAAATATCCTCACCTCTACCTTTATCACGTCCTATTGCTCTTTCCCATGGGCCAAACCCAACAGAAGCCAGTTGGTGAGGGAGTCTGGACAATACAATCTAAAGACATCAGCATCTCAAGGCACAGACTAGCTCAGAAAAGGGCATAGAATGGATCTAGTGGAGCAAATGTGTGGTATAATAAGAAATATACCTAATCTTTGTCCTGGGTTCTTGGCACAAAGCTCCCTAAACCCTTGTAATTTCCTAAGTGATAAGATTATCCTTTGTTATTCATGACAAACCCTTTCAATCAGACGTGAGTTCATGCTAATGAGGTGATTTAGAGTGAAGTGAAGTGAAGTGAAGTCGCTCAGTTGTGTCTGACTCTTTGCGACCCCATGGACTGTAGCCTACCAGGCTTCTCCCGTGGGATTTTCCAGGCAAGAGTACTGGAGTGGGTTGCCATTTCCTTCTCCAGAGGATCTTCCCCAAGGTCCCAACAAAACCTCAGGATGGGGCTGGTCACCAAAAAGATCAAGTAATTGGAACTTTTAGTCCTACCCGTTGACCTCTGGGAAGGGGAGGGGTGCTGGAGAGTAAAAGTTGTACAAAAATTGGAGAACAGCAAGATCTGATGAGTTTCTGGTTTGATGAACACTTGGAGGTGGTGGGAGAGTGGTGTGTCTAGAAAATGCATGAACGCTCCATAGACCTTTCCATACAACTTGCCTTGTGCACTTATCCCTTCCATCTGGCTGCTCCTGAGCTATATCCTTTTATAATAAACTGCCAGGCTAGTGAGCAAATGTTTTCCTGAGTTCCGAGAACTGCTCTAGCAAATATTAACAAATTGAAAGCAAGGTGGGCATCGTAGGAACCACAGATTCAAAGCCTCTAGGTTAGAAGGTGGAAACCTGGGACATGAGATTTCCATTGGCAGAAGGGGGAGAACTGTCTTGTATGACTGAGCCCTTAACCTGTGGGATCTAATGCCCTTTCCAGGTAGACAGTGCCAGTAAGTAAGTAAGTAAGTAAGTAAGTAAGTGAAGTCGCTCAGTCGCTCAGTCGTGTCCGACTCTTTGCGACCCCACGGACTGATTATAGCCTACCAGGCTCCTCCGTCCATGGGATTTTCCAGACAAGAATACTGGAGTGGGTTGCCATGTCAGAATAGAGTTAAATCGTAGGACACCCAGTGGCATTGCAGAATTGCTTGATGTGTGAAAAAGCCACAGGTCTGGTATCAGAAAGGAAATAGCACCGTAGAAGGCAACTGAGGGGAGAGGAGACACACAGGAGTGTGGTTTTCCTTAGACCAAAACAGCAGGGAAACTCACATTTGTAAACTTGACAGTTAACAAAGCACTCCTCCAAGTCTCAAAGCTGGGGATTGGGAAACTGGCAATGGCATGAAATAGAGGGACAGGAATGAAGGGACTTGCCCAAGGTTAAACAGTTAAGCAGAATTTGGCCTTTCCCTAAGCAATGTGACCCGCATCTAGTGTCTGTTGTATTTACGCTTCCCATCTCTACCTACCTTCCACAAAAAGGATTCCATTACATCTAGAGATTCTCTGGTGCTAGGGCTGAGCAGTGCTGAGTGGTTCCTGTTCCGTTTCTTCTCTGTTTGTTTGGGGAATTTGCCTCTATTTGTAAAATATTATCTTGCTGTCGCTATAGCATTTGTTGTTGCTGTTAATGTGCCCAGAATCTTTCATACCCTGCTTTTCGATGAGTTTTGGCTAACGTGCTGCCTGATTATTCACACTGGAGAGGGATGGGGGGTGGGGGCACGGAGGGGGTCAGATTTGGAGAAACCCCACACAGGGCTGCCCCCTGGGGGCCAGAAGAATGAGCCCCTTCTGGCAGGGAGTGGAGGGGTTGCAGGAGGCTGAAAGGTGAGAATGCTTGAGAGGCTCTGTGCTTGGTGGGTTTACCCCAGAAAACTTCAGTAGTGACAGTCTATTGGGCTCTTTTTTGCCTATTTATGGTTTTTCTATGCCTTACTTTAATCTTCCCTTAGTTGTCTAGATTCAGTGAAGATTACCATAAACTAACTTTTAAAACTTAACGGGTATTTCTTAAACAAAACTTAAAAAAAAGAAAAAAGAAAAACATTGCCCATAATTCCATCACCAGAGAGAATATTTTCATCTAAATCTTTCCAGTCATTATTCTCTGCATAGATATACATGCTTATTTATATAAAGTTTATTTTAAAATGCAATTATTCTATACACGTTGCTTTGTAGCTTACTCTTTCATCCCATATGGTGTCTTAAACAGCATAGATTTTTTTTCAAATTTCATACAGAACTTTTCTCAACTATTTCATATCCCGAGTAATGCCATAGCTAGAAATGAATGCCCTCTAGTTGAAGCAGGTGACATGGTGGAATGCCAGCTTCTCAAATGGAAGTGTGTTTGGAGATCATCTGGGGGTCTTGTTAAAATACAGATTCTGATTTGGGAGTCCTGGGGATAGGACTTGAGAGTCTGCATTTCTGACACACACCCTGATGCTGATGGTGATGCTGATGTGACTGGTCTGAGGCCCACACTTTGAGAACCACACAGGTGTGGTGGAAAGAACTTCAATCTAGGAGCCAAAAACATGCCTTCAAATCTTGGCCATGGATTGTGGGTAAGTTTCTAAGCTTCTTTAGTTCTTTTATATAAACAAAAGTTCATAAAAATCTGAAGACACTTAGCATAAAACATGTGTTTACACTTAAGTTGAATAGCTACACATGTCTGGTTATATGGCCTCTCCAGTGGCTTAGCAGGTAAAGAATCTGCCTGCAACACAGGAGACACAGGAAACGTAGGTTTGATCCCTGAGTCGGGAAGATCCCCTGGAGAGGGAAGTGGCAACTGTAGTTATGTTTCCTTTGTGGAAACATATTCTGTCCACTGTAGTGTATGGGGCTTCCGTGGGGGCTCAGATGGTAAAGAATCTGCCTGCAGTGAAGGAGACCTGGATTCCATCCCTGGGTTGGGAAGATCTCCTGGAGAAGGGTATGGCTACCCACTTCAGTATTCCTGCCTGGAGAATTCCAAGGACAGAGGAGCCTGGTGGGCTACAGTCCATGGGGTCGCAAAGAGTCAGATATGACTGAGCAACTAACACACATACCCATATGTATATGTATTGTGTATCCAATGTTCTTTTGTGGACACATAGTATGTCCACAATTGTATATATGCATTGTTTACCAACCCTCACCCTCAACCTGGGTCCTGCCAGGGAAGGAGGCAATTTCCACCTCAAGGAATACACATTACAGTATCTTTGAGCTCAATACAGAACTAAAACCCCCAACAAATGGAAGATGTTAGCATTCTTCAATATAGATAACCTTAAGAAGCTCATCAGGAAACCAGATTAAAGGAGTATAGGCTCTGCACAACTTCTGATCCTTACCAACAACCCCATCCTGGAACCATTTCTATAAAACTCCTCACCAAATTCTCCCAGTTAGGACACACAGTTTTGGGGTGGGGGGCATGAGCCCACTGTATCCCTGTTTGCCTGGCAAAGCAATAAAGCTATTCTTTTCTACTTCACCCAAAACTCTGTCTCTGAGATTCAATTTGGCACTGGTGCACAGAGGATGAGTTTTCAGCATCACCTAATCTGCTGGCTGTATCTTCTTTTCCCATCAAGACGTTCCTTCTGGACTCCTTCAGATACCTTTTCTTAGGAAGCTCTTGGCTTCTTTAGTTTATATCTTCATATGCATTTCTAGGAGTCTGGTAGGACCTTGTGTTTTTCTTGCATAATCATTATAATTTGAATTTTTAAAAACTGGCATACAAACACAGAGTATAGAATTAGACTTCTCTGCTTCTCTTTTCAGCTGAGCAACTTGCCAGTTATATCACTGCCAGCTAATCCTTGATAATAACTTTTTAAACAAGGACAGACCCTTACTCACTCATTGTGGCTTCCCTTACCAGGTTAGGGGCAGAGAGAGTCATGACTGTCCTGGGGAAGATGACTTGTTCTGCCTTTACTGGGAGCCCTTTGAAGGCTTGGTGGTCTAGTTTCTTGAGGGTGGGGGCGATAGTGGGTGAAGATGGCAGGCTGAGTCAGTCGGGTGCCTGCCTTTGCACCAGGAAGTTCTTTGTATGAAAACTGAAAGGGTGGTTTCTTAAATGCTGTTTCATTCTGGACCCTAGTGGTTAAATTCTGAAGGGCCTCATGCTGAGATCAAAATTGGGGAATTATATTCTCTTGAGATACCACCCTGGGTGGGCCTAGCTTGGGGACAGATAGTTATAGTTAGGCAAACAAAAATGAATGAACTAAAATAGCTTAATTGATCAAATCAGGCCAAGATAAAATTTCCAGTGCTTACATGTTCAGATACTTAATGAGCAGATGCTGTCCTTTACTTGCATTATTTAGGTATTTATGTCTAATTCCTCTGGTTGCTATTTTCTTGTTTATTCTCATGGAGCCTAGCATGCTTTGCAGCTCCTCAGTATGAGGACTGCAAATCCTTCTCTGTGAACCCACAGCAGTGGGGGAGGGCCGGAAAACGGCTGGGTTCTTTGTTGTGACCTGGCCATTGTTTACCTCTGACTCATGATTTTACGTAATAATTTTTTTTTTTTTGTATGTGTTTGTGTGTCTGTTGGTGGGGGGTCATAGTTCACTTAAATAATAGGAGATAACTCAAATCCTTTTGAGGATAATTTGGGTATACTTTTGATATAGAATCCACATATATAGAAGGGAGGTACTACAACAGTGGAAAGAGAATGGAGTGAAGGGAAGGAAAACATGCCACCTCAAAATGTTGCAGGGAGGAAGCCAAGTCTGACTCCACGTTGGAAACTGTTTCTTTGACTTGCTTTTATTATTATAATCATACACAAAGGCTTGCCTACAGGACCCTACCCCTCTGCTTGACTGTAAACTAAAGTGCCTTTGTTCAGCTCATGGTGAGATAGTTTGTCTCTGCCCACCTGTGAATAGAAGCTTTCCTTGGAAGAAAAGCTATGACAAACCTAGACAGCATATTAAAAAGCAGAGACATTACTTTGTTGACAAAGGTACATTTAGTCAAAGCTATGGTTTTTCCAGTAGTCATGTATGGATATGAGAGTTGCATGGTAAAGAAAGCTGAGCACTGAAGAACTGATGCTTTTGAACTGTGGTGTTAGAGAAGACTCTTGAGAGTCCCTTGGACTGCAAGGAGATCATACCAGTTGGTCCTAAAGGAAATCAGTCCTGAATATTCATTGGAAGGACTGATGCTGAAGCTGAAGCTCCAATACTTTGGCCACATGACGTGAACAGTTAACTCATTTGAAAAGACCCTGATGCTGGGAAAGATTGAAGGCAGGAGGAGAAGGGAACGACAGAGGATGAGATGGTTGGATGGCATCACCAACCTGATGGACATAAGTTTGAGCAAGCTCCAGGAGTTGGTGATGGACAGGGAAGCCTGGTGTGCTGCAGTCCATGGGGTTGCAAACAGTCAGATGTGACTGAGCAACTGAACTGAACTGAACACACCCCTTCTGAAGACTGGACATTCCCTTGGAGATGTTTTACAAGACTGAAGACCCTTTCACTTTACTTCCTCACTGCATCTCCCTCTCTCTTCTGCCTTTTTACTTTAGTTTCTCATTGCTTCTTTCTTTCTAATCTATAAAAAAACCTGGCATCCAGACCCCAATAAGATGGTTATTTTGAGGCACTAGTCTGCTATCTTCTCAGTCTGTCAGCTCCCTGATTAAAGTTTCTTCCTTGCCTCAACACCTCATCTCTTGGATTCATCAGCCTATTATTGTGCAGTGAGCAGAGTGAGTTTGGACTTGGTAACAAAAGTACTCCTCTTTGGCATATAGATTATTTGGGCTTAATTATATTTGAAAAGTTGAAGACACAGGAGAATCTCTGCAAATCAAGCAGAGGTTATCCTTTATATTAACAAGGGAAATCTCTATTTGTAAGGGTGTCTCTGTACCACAGAGGAGGATGGTCAAATATGCAGAAATCTTATCAGTGGAGAAGACATCAACTTATATCTGCATAACAACCATAGCCTTGTTTACTGTGATTTGCCTGTAAACCTTCCGTAAGTGTCCTCCTCCCACCCAACACAACATCTTTCTTTCATGCTCGTGTATATGTGTGTGATCAGTCCTGTCTGACTCTGTGACCCCAAGGACTAGAGCCTGCCAGGCTCTTCTGTCCATGGGATTCTCTAGGCAAGAATACTGGAGCAGGTTACCATTTCCTTCTCCAGGGAATCTTCCCAACCCAGGGATCAAACCTGCGTCTCCTGCGCTTCCTGCATTGGCAGGTGGATTCTTTACCACTGAGCCACCTGGGAAACCCTACATACTATCAAACCTTTTTCTGTTTTCTGCTGTCAATCTGCCTCAATTACAGGAATTCTCAGCCAAGAATCTAAAAGAGTAGGCGGAAAATTACTTTTTCTCCCATACGGGAACAGTGAGGAAGAAGTTGACAAAGAAGATATTTTGAAGAATAACAAGTTAATTAGGAATCAGCTTAAGGAGATTGAGTTTAAAGAAAATTAGTCTGGACAAAGCTGACAGAGATTAGATGATATTTCTGAGAATTGTTAGGATAGTATCCTGGCCTCGCCTTGATGATAATCTGTACATGGTTATAAATTCTTCCTATTTTGGAAAGAAGGTGCTCACCCCACTGATGTTGTCTCACCTTATAAAGGTGGTTCCATTTATTGAGCACACTTATAAGCAAGTCTGAAGGAAATTACTCTCAGCAGGAAACCCCTTTTCTTGTCAATGTAAGCAAAGCTACATTGGAACTAACTTTTAAATCAGGGGCCGCAATATTCTTTTCATTCCTGACCCTAGCATACCTTTCAAATTTTTTGACCATACAATATCTTGCCCACCTATTTGTTCTTTCAACAGATCAAAGAAGTAGAAATGAAGAATGAGTGATTAACAGATGAGCAGATCTTTGCTCTAGCTTCCCCTTCAGTGATCTTACAAACAAACTGTGTGAACAAGATGGCATCTAAAGAAAGATCACAAGGGACTTCCCTGGCAGTTCAGCAGCTAAGATACATGGCTCCCCTGCAAGGAGTATGAGTTCGATAACTGGTCAGGGAACTAAGGTCCGGCATGCTGCACAGTGCAGTCAAAAACAGGAAAAAAAAATAAAAGTGGAAAAAAATAAAGATCACAAGAAGTCAACAAGCCTGCACCCAGCGGGGGAGAGTGAGAATTCCGACCTGCATCCCAGCGATTAATTAGGATTACTTCTCTTTTTCCCTTAAAAACTTTCATGGCCAAGCAGAATCTTGGGAAATGGTTTTTGGGAGACATTGAGTCCATCTTCCCAGGTTAGAGGCATTCTGATTAAAAGCAACATTCCTTTCTACCAACTGCTTCTTGGGTATTGATTTTCCAGTAGCCGGAGGTTTGGTAACACCATGTAGATAGTGTAGTTTTTGAGGTGTGTAGGCTTCCAATCAATGGGAAAATTTAATGCCACCATCTGGTGCCTCCTGTTGGTTACACAGAGAATTGGCTGAAGGGAAATGAAATTGGCAACACTATGAGATACAAGTTTTGGGCTGGGCTGCAGCATTCCTGCCCAGAGAAATCTGGGTCACAACAGTCTCCACCTGCAAGAACAGTATTCAGTGGCCATTCCTCAACGGGCAGTTCTGAGTTCCCTGTGCTGGAGGCCAGGGAGGTGTGCTGATGTCTCTGTAAGTTAGGATGTCAGGCTTCAGGGTACAATGGGGATATCTGTGAACTTCAGTGCATGATGAGTTGTAACAATATCCCTCTTTCTTCCCTGGATGACTAATCCTCATGGATAGCTCGAAACATAATGGCTTCACCAGCATCTCTATTTCTTTCATTATCTGCTGTTCTGGATTTTAAGCACTACATGCTTCTTTTTAAAATTTTATGTGGCATGTGGCTAAAATAGGAAGGAGAGTTTAGGGCTCTTGGATGAAAGGAGAAATGGGAAGACATTAATGCGTCATCCATAGTTTCAATGGTGGGCATTCTGCTTTCAATGAGGGGCAAAATTTTTCCATTTCCACTCTAGGTATACTAAATTACTGAATTTTCATAAAACTTATTGGCTATTTTTTCTTCACTTCTTCGAGTGATGGAAAAGAAGTCTTAGAGAAGTACTATCAACCTAATCAAGAGCACATAATCTGGACTTCCCTAGTGGTGCAGTGGATGGGAGTCCACCTGCCAATGAGGGGACTCAGGTTTGATCCCTGGTCTGGGAAGATCCCACATGCTGTGGAGCAACTAAACCGGTGTACCACGACTGCTGAGCCCACGCAGGATAGCCTGTGAGCCGCAACTACTGAGCTGGCATGCTGCAACGACTGAAGCCTGCACGCCTAGAGCCTGTGCGTCACAGCAAGGGTGGCCATCACAATGAGAAGCTCCCACCCCTGCTCGCCGCAACTAGAGAAAGCCCACGTGCAGCGGCAAAGACCCAGCACAGCCAAAGAGAAAAAAAGAGAGCGAGAGAGAGACCACATAATCTGAGCAAGAAAGAGCTAGGCCTCCAGCCTCTATCCAGAGACACGATAGGTTGGGATCTTACCCTTGTTCTGCCATCCAAAACCCTCCACCTATTACCCACCCCACTCCCAACGGGGGGCAGTAACAGGAAGGGAGTATCACTGAGGTCTGCTGCTCTGACAGTTACTCCTAAGTCGTCACCAGCTGTCTCCTCCAGCTTGCGTTTTGAGGGAGGAGGCAGGTCCAGTCCATCTGCCAACTTCTTTATTCCCTAGAACTGATGGATCCTGGGATTCCAGTTCAAACTTCAGTTTGGAGAACTCTGAGCCCAATGAACCATGTCATAACCACATCAGGTTTTCTTCTTTCTTTTTCTTTTGTTTTTCCCTTAGCCAAATAGAGGCTGAATGGATGGGCTCTTGGCAACCTCATCGTTTCTATTGTGTTCTCATCATTATTTAAACAAATGGTATTCACTGGGGTCCAAGTCAGAAGACAGGACACAGAGAAGGCTTTTTATCAGTCAGCTGGACTGCTCTTTGCTTTTCCCAAGTCTTTTGTGTTCCCTGAGGGCCCTCAAGTGTGGAGAAGCTCACAAAGGAACTAAAATGGACACAGCCTTTGTCTGAGAAGGGACAGCCAATCAGTCCCCTCTACCCCTCCGCAGATGTCTTGCTCTTTTGATAAAACAGCACTTTTTTTACTTAAGGCACTTAAATGCGGTGTTAAGGCACTAGGGGGTCGCAGAAGTGGAAAGAGTCGTGTGCAGGTTTTTTACAAGGTACCAAGGATCAATTTAGGCACTAGGATGTACACAGCACAGAAAGGTGTTGAAAGATGCTGGCTCTGCAGAGAGTATGCCTCCGTTCCAGTAATTATAAAAGTGATCTCAAAAATGCTTTCACCTAGCGAGACTTAGATCCCTCATATGTAATTGGGAACAATTATTACAGGTATTTCACAGCAGTAACCAAAGAATTAAGGGAAATACTGCATGCAGCATGTTTATTGGAACATTTTATGTTTTTCTTAAACTCTCACTTTTATAATTATAGCTGAGGATAGATTTATGGAGGGAGGTGGCCTTGATTCCTGGAAAGGATAAAAATTATAGAATGTTTCAGGCCCAAGTCCAGGGAGTCATGACATTTGGAGAATAAAGGCATCTGCAATATATCTTTTCACTCTAGGGTATACAGTTAGTGAAATATTTTACAAATCTGAAAAGTTTCAAGTAAACTATACTAGTTTAGCACATTGATGCTTGAACTTATTTCCTACACCACATTTCCCATAAATAATAGCCCAAGAATTTTTTTTTTATGTTACCTCCTTGAATCCTATAAAATGGATACTTTGGTTAAGTATATTTGAAAAAAATCAGTGTATCTGAAAATTCATAATGAATGTTAGGGTACAGTCTCTGACCAGGCCTGTATGAAAATAACATAATGCAGCATTGGCCAAATTAATTTGAATATGAAGCATTGCTGTCTCTACTGCTGCTACTGTTCTTGGGAGTGAGGGAGCAGAAGGGTGCATATAACCACACCTTGGAGAGTGGAGGTCCATGGGACTTAGTTTAGAAGCTCTCCAGATTATTCCCAAGAGTGGAACTGGTGTTAAGTTGTCTCACTCAGATGTGTGCTGCCAGCTCAAGTGTTTGCAAGCAGAGGGTCTAGTCCAACAAAAAATGTTCTTTGCAACAATGATAGTGACACTAGGCATTGTTCAAAAATAGTGGCTCTTAGAGGGGGAGGAGGAGGGGAAGGGAGAGTTAGGGAGTCTGGGGTGGACATGTACACACTGCTGCTGCTGCTGCTAAGTCGCTTCAGTCGTGTCTGACTCCGTGCGACCCCATAGACGGCAGCCAACCAGGCTCCCCCGTCCCTGGGATTCTCCAGGCAAGAACACTGGAGTGGGTTGCCATTGCCTTCTCCGATGTACACACTACTACATTTAAAATGGATAACCAACAAGGTCCTACTGTATAGCACAGGGAACTCTGCTTACCGTTATGCGACAGCCTGGATGGGAAGGGAGTTTAGGGGAGAATGGATACGTGTATACATATGGCTGAGTCCCTTTGCCGTCCACCTGAAACTATCCCAGCATTCTGAATCGGTTATTGTTGTTTAGTCCCTCAGTCGTCTCCGACTCTTTTGCAACCCCATGGACTATTGCCCTTCAGGCTCCTCTGTCCATGGGATATCCCAGGCAAGAATACTAGAGTGGGTTGCCATTTCTTTTCCCAGGGGATTGCCTTGACTGAGGGATTGAATCTATACATATTTCCTGCATTGGCAGATGAATTCGTTACCACTGAGCCACCAGGGAAGCCCATAATCAGCTAAACTCCAATAATAAAATAAAAAGTTAAAAAAAATTTTTGAAACCCAGCTACTGACTTTTGAACCTATTCCTTTCCTATATTTTTCCAATGGAAGCAGTAATTGATCAAGCTGAAGTATTATTTTAGATATTGAGCAAGTATATATCTTCTAAATAGATTTTTGAGCAAATTTAAAAATGGATTGTTACATGTCAGAAAGCCAAGGCTCTACAAACTGTGATGAGAATTTATATGCATTTTACTATAAATTTGATAATTTAGGAGATAAACCACAGGCTTGCATGCTGGTTTAGAGAAAGAGTGCCAAGACAGGCTGAGTACATTGAGAACTAAATTGTGCAATTTTAGGGAACCATATGATAAGGTCTATGGTAGGAAGTTTGCATAATTTAAAAACCTAAGTATTTTGCTCTTTACTAAATTGGCAAAAGTCAAATCAATAAAATATACATCAAAATGAAAAGTAAAATAAAATAGTGGCTCAAAAGGGCAGTAAATCTGAAGACTTGAGCTGAGAAGTCTTAGCAGGTTGAACCAGGCAATCTTATCTCAGGAGGAAATACCTTATCATGATGTTGGGACCTGGTAGCAAAGTTTGAGTGGCTCTTACTTAGCTGAGTTTCCAAGATGTTTTAATTATCAAATTGTTTCTAAAACCATATACAAACTTATAAAAACTTTACTTATCCCAACACTTTCCTACTATAGTATGCAGAGTATATGAAAGGTCAAGGCATTAGGTAGCACTGAGAATGTAGGGGGAGTATGCGTTAGATGCTGGAAAAGACAAGAGGCAGGGGAGGAAGACATAAAGAAAGCATGGTGAACCTATGTTCTCTCAATTTGCATATATGTATGCAATATAGTGGAGGAGGCACTGGCGACCCACGCCAGTACTCTTACCTGGAAAATCCCATGGACACAGGAGCCTGGTAGGCTGCCATCCATTGGGTCGCTAAGAGTCGGACATGACTGAGCGATTTCACTTTTACTTTTCACTTTCATGCATTGGAGAAGGAAATGGCAACCCAATCCAGTGTTCTTGCCTGGAGAATCCCAGGGATGGGGGAGCCTGGTGGGCTGCTGTCTATGGGGTCGCACGACTGAAGCGACTTAGCAGCAGCAGCAACATGCAATATAGAGACTAATATTATTTTATAATGAATTGGTAACCACATTTTTAGATTATCTAGATATATGATTTGCTTTCTGGGGGAGTAGAAAAACTAAATATAACTGATGAAAATTTCAGTTTTCTTTTATGTATTTACAGCTAAATAACTGTAGCCTAAAATTTGCTGTGACTAAGATTTTGTGAATTACTTAGCATTTCATAGGTTGCTGGCACTACATCATGAGAATGTCCTAATTCTGAGCTTTTTGGTTCTGAGTCGACCCACTGAGTCTAATTCACTGTGTCTTTGGAAAATCTCTTTACCCTAAGTATTCTTTAGTTTCTTCTTACGTAAACCGAAAATAGTAACAGTGCTTCTGGATGTTTATGAAGTATATTTTTAATAATATACTGAAGTCATTCCTAAAAACCTCTCCATATATTGAGGTTGGTTCAACAGCAATATTTTCATGGATATACAGTAGAATAAGAAAAAAAGATCACTGTGGTGAGTGCTATTCAAATTTTGTACATTAAAAAACAATGGAGATAAATTCTTTCTATACTTTAGGTTTAAAATTTTCTTTATTTTACAAAATACCTTTTTGAAGTTTCTCCTGTCCCCTGCTCATCTCCCCTCCCCCCACCATTTCACTAGTAGCTGACTGTGTGGATCACAATAAACTGTGGAACATTCTGAAAGAGATGGGAATACCAGGCCACCTGACCTGCCTCTTGAGAAACCTGTATGCAGGTCAGGAAGCAACAGTTAGAACTGGACATGGAACAACAGACCGGTTCCAAATAGGAAAAGGAGTATGTCAAGGCTGTATATTGTCACCCTGCTTATTTAACTTATATGCAGAGTACATCATGAGAAACGCTGGGCTGGAAGAAGCACAAGCTGGAATCAAGATTGCCGGGAGAAATATCGATAACCCCAGATATGCAAATGACACCACCCTTATGGCAGAAAGTGAAGAGGAACTAAAAAGTCTCTTGATGAAAGTGAAAGAGGAGAGTGGAAAAGTTGGCTTAAAACTCAACATTCAGAAAACTAAGATGATGGCATCTGGTCCCATCACTTCATGGGAAATAGATGGGGAGACAGTGGAAACAGTGGCTGACTTTATTTTTGGGGGCTCCAAAATCACTGCAGATGGTGATTGCAGCCATGAAATTAAAAGACGCTTACTCCTTGGAAGGAAAGTTATGACCAACATAGACAGCATATTAAAAAGGTCTGTCTAGTCAAGGCTATGGTTTTTTTAGTGGTCATGTATGGATGTGAGAGTCAGACTGTGAAGAAAGCTGAGTGCCAAAGAATTGATGCTTTTGAACTGTGGTGTTGGAGAAGACTCTTCAGAGTCCCTTGGACTGCAAGGAAATCCAGCCAGTCCATCCAGATCAGTCCTGGGTGTTCATTGGAAAGACTGATGTTGAAGCTGAAACTTTAGTACTTTGGCCACCTGATGTGAAGAGTTGACTTGTTGGAAAAGACCCTGATGCTGGGGGGATTGGGGGCTGAAGGAAAAGGGGACAACAGAGAATGAGATGGCTGAATGGCATCACCGACTCGATGGACATGAGTTTGAGTAAACTCCGGGAGTTTGTGATGGACAGGGAGGCCTGGCGTCCTGAGATTCATGGGGTCGCAAAGAGTTGGACATGACTAAGTGAAATGAACAAACTGAAGATCTCAAAGTTCCAGAATTGGTCAGCTGATGATATAGAAACACTGGTTACAACTGTCACCTATGAGTCAGTGTACAAATGAATTGTGCTATTGTATGAAGTTATCCCTGTGCCTAGCAGTAGAGAGAAAGAGAGATCTTCAGATGTAACATTTTTGGGTGAGTCCTTCTGAAACACAGTGTTTTTGTCAATGGGATAAAGCTGAAAGGCTTCCCACTAAACTCTGTAATAAGACAAGGATGCCCACTCTTACCACTTTCATTCAAAATAATATTAAAAGTCCTAGCCACAGCAATCACGCAAGTAAAATAAATAAAAGGTATCTAATTTGGAAGAGAAGAGTTAAAATTGTCAGTATATGCAGATGACATGATACTATATATAGAAAACTCTAGAGACTCCACACAAAAATTACTTGAGGGACTTCCCTGGTGGTTCAGTGGTTAAGACTCCATGCTCCCAAATCAGGGAGCCTGGGTTTGATCTCTGATCAGGGAACTAGATTTCCACATGTGAGAACTAAGAGTTAGTATGCTGCAACTAAAGATCCTGTATGCTGCAATGAAGATCAAAGATTCATTTATTGCAACTAAGACCTGGTGCAGCCAAGTAAATAAATAATAAATATTTTAATAAAAAAACCACCAGAGCTGATAAATTGAGCAAGGTAGCAGGATACAAGATTAACATACAGAAATCTGTTTTATTTCTTTACAGTAACAATGAAATATCAGAAAAGGAAAGTTTAAAAAATAATTTTAAAATAAGTTTTAAAATCACATAAAAACACTAAGGAATAAATTTGACCAAAAAGATGAAAGACTTATATCTTGAGAACTATTAAGTATTGATAAAGGAAACTGAAGGTGATTCAAATAAATGGAAAGATATCTGGTGCTCTTGAACTGGAAGAATTACTATTGTTAAAATTGCCATACTACCCAAAGCAATCTACAGATTTGATGCAGTCATTATCAAATTACCCATGACACTGTCCACAGAACTAAAAAAATCATAAATCATAAAATTTATATGGAAGCATAAATGACCAGAATTGCCAAAGCAACCCTGAGGAAAAAGAACAAACCTGGAGGTGTAACCCTCCCAGACTTCAGACAATACTTTAAGCTGCAATAATCAAAACAGTATGATGCTGGCACAAAAACAGATACATAGATCAACTGAACAGAATATAAAGCCCAGAAATAAACCTACACACTTACAGAGTCAATAAATCTTCAACAAAGAAGGGAAGACTATACAATAGAGAAAGAACAGTCTCTTCAGCAAGAGGTACTGTAAAAGCTGGATAGCCACATATAAATCAATGAAGTTAGAATACAGCCTCTCGCCATACACAAAAATAAGCTCAAAATGGCTTAAAGACTTAAATATAAGACAGGACACCATGAAACTCCTAAAAGAGAATATAGGCAAAACATTCTCTGACATAAACTGTACCAGTGTTTTCTTAGTCATCTCCTAAGGCAATAGAAATAAAAGCAAAAATAAACAAATGGGACCTAATCAAAACATAAGTTTTTGCATAGCAAAGGAAACCATAAACAAAACAAAAAGAGGACCTACGGACTGGGAGAAAATATTTGCAAATGATGCAACTGACAAGAGCTTTATTTCCAAAATATACAAACAACTCATATAACTCAACAACAAAAAAAAACCCAATCAAAAAATGGGCAGAAGATCTAAGTAGATGTGTCTCCAAAGAAGACATAGAGCAGACCAACAGGCATAAAAAGAGATGCTCAACATTGCTAATCATTGCTGCATGCTGAATCACTTCAGTCTTGTCCAACTCTTTGTGGCCCTATGGACGGTAGCCCACCAGGCTCCTCTGTGCATGGGATTCTCCAGGCAAGAATACTGGAATGGGTTGCCATGCCCTCCTCCAGGGGATCTTTCCCACCCAGGTATCAAACTTGCGTCTCTTATGTCTCCTGCATTGGTAGGTGGGCTCTGTACCACTGGCATTAAAGAAATGCAAATCAGGATTACAATGAGGTACCACCTCATACTTGTCAGAATGTACAGTGTTAAAAAGTCTACAAATAAAAAATGCTGGAGAGGGTGTGGAGAAAAGGGAACTCTCCTACACTGTTGGTGGGAATGTAAGCTGGTATAGACACTATGGAAAACAGTACAGAAGTTCCTCAAAAAACTAAAAATAGAGTTGTCATATGATCCGACAATCCCACTCCTGGGCAAAACTGTAATTCTAAAAGATACATGAACTTGTATGTTCATAGCAGCACTATTCACAATAGCTAAGACATGGAAACAACCGAAACGTCCATTGACAGATGAATGTATTAAAAAGATGTGGTACACATATAATGAAATACTACTCAGCCATATGCTAATCATTGGAGATGGTGATTGCAGCCATGAAATTAAAAGATGCTTACTCCTTGGAAGGAAAGTTATGACCAACCTAGATAGCATATTAAAAAGCAGAGACATTACTTTGCCAACAAAGGTCCGTCTGGTCAAGGCTGTGGTTTTTCCAGTGGTCATGTATGGATGTGAGAGTTGGACTGTGAAGAAAGCTGAGCACCGAAGAATTGATGCTTTTGAACTGTGGGTTGGAGAAGACTCTTGAGAGTCCCTTGGACTGCAAGGAGATCCAACTAGTCCATCCTGAAGGAGATAAGTCCTGGGTGTTCATTGGAGGGACTGATGCTGAAGCCGAAACTCCAATACTTTGGCCACCACATGCGAAGAGTTTACTCACTGGAAAAGACCCTGATGCTTGGAGGGATTGGGGGCAGGAGGAGAAGGGGACGACAGAGGATGAGATGGCTGGATAGCATCACTGACTCGATGGGCATGAGTGTGAGTAAACTCTGGGAGTTGGTGATGGACAGGGAGGCCTGGTGTGCTGCAATTCATGGGGTCGCAGAGTCGGACATGACTGAGCGACTGAACTGAACTCAGCCATAAAAAAGAATCAAATAATGCCATTTATAGCAACATGGATGTACATAGACATTATTATACTAAGTGAAATAAATCAGAAAGAGAAAGACAAATCACTTATATATGGAGTCTAAAATATGACACAAGTGAACTTATCTACCAAACAGACTCCTCACAGACATAGAAAAGACTAGTGGTTGCCAAATGGGGTGGGGAGAGAGATGGATTGGATTTGGGGATTAGTAGATGAAAACGATTTTAAATAGAATGAATAAACAACAAGGTCCTACTATATAGAACAGGGAACTATATTAAATATGCTGTGATAATCATAATAGAAAAGAATAAGAAAAAGAATATCTATATCTAGATATCTGAATCATTTTGCCATACACCAGAAATGAATACATTATAAGTTATTATATACTTCACTTAAAAAAAAAAACCGTGCTTTTGAACAGCTGCCTTAGAGATGTCATTGGTGCTTATAGAACCAAAGTAAATTGTTCCTAAGGGCTTGGTACAGCCTGATTAGCACTAACTGTCCACAGACAGCAACGGACAATAGAATTGAGAGAGAGCCATGGGGCTTCCTTATCTAAATGTGTCTGACTCGTGTCACAAAGCAAATATGACTTTCAGTCCTGTTAGTCATTGGCACTTTGTGTCTCTTTTCTCCCCTATTCATGCTAATTACCATAGACTCATTCCTTAATTCACCTCAGAGACAGTCACAGGGGTCCATATTTTGTCAGGTATCATACTGAGTGGGCTTCCCTGGTAGCTCAGACTGTAAAGTGTCTGCCTGCAATGCGGGAGACCTGGGTTTGATTCCTGGGTTGGGAAGATCCCCTGGAGAAGGAAATGTCAACCCACTCCAGTATTCTTGCCTGGAAAATTCCATGGACAGAGAGAGGAGCCTGGTAGGCTACAGTCCATGGGATTGCAAAGAGTTGGACACGACTGAGCAAACTTCACTTCACTATACTGAGTAGTTTACGAACACTATTATCTCATTTTAATTCACACAACAGTCTAGTGAGGCAGGCACTATTTTCATCTTCAATTTTCATGAATGAGGAAATGGGCTCAGAAGCCTATGTGATGCATGAGAGCCACTGATCAAGAGTCACTAACAGCATTCAAGGCTAATTGTCTTATATTCCGAGCGTCATAGCACAGACCATGGAAAGACAGGTTCTTGCATATCACAAGGAGACCTACGGTGGCAGCATTATAAGCAAAGACTTTGGAAATATGCAGACCTCAATTGTTGCTGATGTTTTAAGTTTGTTCAGAAAATTGAGAAAATAATTGTCTACCATGGATGGTTGTTGTCATAACTAAATTAAATAGTATATATAAGGTCCTAGAACATAATAAGTTTTTTGAAATGGTGACTGTCAGTAATAATGCTAACAATAGAATATAACTGAACTGTGATGTGAGTGGTATGAGACTTTGTCGTAGATGAGAAAACACACACAACAATGCGAAGTATAGCAGGAAGTTTGAGAATTGGGTAGAAGGCTTGAGGGATTGTAGTGAGAGATAAAAGGATCATTGGAGATGGCTTCCTGTGTAGTGATGGCATCCTTGTTGGGTCCATTCTGGCCTGGTGGGCCCCGGCAACCTAAGAAATGGAGTACACGTTTGTGTGTGGCCACAAATTTCACAGAGGTTTGTTTCCCTCCTGCTGGGAGGGACGTGACCAGTGAGAGATGAGGTTCATGCAGCTGAGAGCTTGTGAAAGAAGTCTGTATGGATGAAAAGCTGAGCCTGGCTCCCAAGGGGAAGCCCTCCACCCTGGCTGTCTGGTTTGTGTTGAGAAGTGGAGTCAGTCTCTGATTAACTTGGCCAACAAGCCTTTCTCACAATGGCTGAGGAACTAAAAAATTAGGATCCTTCTGGCAGCTGCTGGCATGTTCTGAACCACAACATTTGAACTTACTCCAAGCCTGGAAACCAGCTGCCCCATGGAGTGAAAGATGAGGGAATTTCACATGTCCAAGAACCTAAAAGCAGGGAACTTGCTCTGGAAGGAAATGAAGTCATAGCTCTTATAAGCATAGCATTTCCTCCAGATTGGGGGAACAGAGCCATGACTTAGACAGCTTTACTATTATAATGTATACCTAGAAGCTAGCAAAATTTAGGGAATGAGGCATGTTGATCATTTATTTGCACACATTTTCAATGTAGACAAGGAACATAAGGTATTATAAGTTCTCCAGAGAATGAATCATTTCTCCTGTTTTTTATCTTGGGCATTGTCTGAGAGTAGTGAGGAATACTGTGCTTAATTTTAATAAATTTTCTTCCATTTCCTTTTCTTTATGCACATCTCCTCAAGAAATAGCTTAGTTAATAGTTACTGATTGTCTGCCAACTGCAATGTAATAGATAAATATATACATATTTATGGCAATGTATTTATGTATATTGTGATAGGTAGATAGAAACATACATACATGTATTTAACTTATTTTTAAATAATTACAGATCTACAGGACTGTATGCAGGTCAAGAAAAACAGTTAAAACTGGACATGGAACAACAGACTGGTTCCAAATTGGGAAAGGAGGACGTCAAGGCTGTATGTTGTCACCCTGCTTATTTAACTTATATGCAGAGTACATCATGAGAAATGCTGGGCTGGAAGAAGCACAAGCTGGAATCAAGATTGCCGGGAGAAATATCAATAACCTCAGATATGCAGATGACACCACCCTTATGGCAGAAAGTGAAGAAGAACTAAAAAGCCTCTTGATGAAAGTGAAAGAGGAGAGAGAAAAAGTTGGCTTAAAACTCAACATTCAGAAAACTAAGATCATGGCATCCAGTCCCATCACTTCATGGGAAATAGATGGGGAAACAGTGGAAACAGTGACAGCCTTTATTTTTTTGGGCTCCAAAATCACTGCAGATGGTGACTGCAGCCATGAAATTAAAAGACATTTGCTCTTTGGAAGAAAAGTTATGACCAATGTAGATAGCATATTAAAAAGCAGAGACATTACTTTGCGAACAAAGGTCCATCTAGTCAAAGCTTTGGTTTTTCCAGTAGTCATGTATGGATGTGAGAGTTGGACTATAAAAAAGCTGAGTACTGAAGAATAGATGCTTTTGAACTGTGGTGTTGGAGAAGACTCTTGAGAGTCCCTTGGACTGCAAGGAGATCCAACCTGTCCATCCTAAGGAAATCAGTCCTGAATATACATTGGAAGGACTGGTGCTGAAGCTGAAACTCCCAATACTTTGGCCACCTGATGCAAAGAACTGACTCATTTGAAAAGACCCTGATGCTGGGAATGATTGGAGGTGGGAGGAGAAGGGGATGACAGAGAATGAGATGGTTGGATGGTATCACTGACTCAATGGACATGAGTTTGAGTAAGCTTCAGGAGTTGGTGATGGACAGGGAAGCCTGGCATACTGCAGTCCATGGGGTTGCAAAGAGTCGGACATAACTGAGCGACTGAACTGACTTGAGGACATTTCGAAGATAGTATAGGGAGGTTTCTGTGTACACTTCATCCAGTTTTCTCCAATGATTATATCTTACCTAGTGATAATGTGATAGCAAACCCAGGAAACTAATATTGGTACATGGTATGCATAATTCTATGTTATTTTGTTACACTTATACCCACTCCCTGATGCAAGATACATAACTGTTCTATCACCACAAAGATTTTTCCCATGCCATCCCTTTACGGCCACATCCATTCCCTTCCTTCCACCATTTCTAACCCCTGGGAACCCAGTAATCTGTTCTCTATCTCTATAATTTTGACATTTTGAGAATGTTGTATAAATGGAATCACACAGGTAACCTCATGAGATTGGCTCTTTTCACGCAGTGCAATGAATGCCCTTGAGATCTACCCAAGTTGCACGTAGCAATAGTCCATTACCTTTTATGCTGAGTAATATTCTACGGTATGGTGGTACCATAATCTTTTTAAGTAAATTGTCCTTTTGGAAGGACATTTTGATTATTTCAGTTTTTTGAAATTACAAACAGAACTGCTATGAATAATCATGTATGGGATTCATTTGGATATAAGTTTTCGTTGCTTCTGGGGTTAACACTCAGAAGCATTGTTGCTAGGTTGTATGGTAAGTGCATGTATAGTTTTAAGAAAGCACCAAATTATTTTCCAGATTGACTATACTACTTTACATTTCTACCAGCAAGAGCTGAGAGATGCAGTTTCTCTACATCCTTGCCAGCATTTGGTATTGTCACTATTTTTTATTCCATCAATTCCAATAGGTTAGCAGTGACATCATAATCTTGATTTGTATTCCTACAGTTGCATTGCTATATTTAAACACACCCTTATTGAAATATAATTCACATACCAGGTAATTCACACTTTTAAAGTGTACAATTCAGTGGCTCTTAGTTTACTCACAGAATACTATATCCAGTACAGTACTGGATATTTTAGAATGTTTCTATTACCCTCAAGAGGGACTCCTTATTCCTTAGCCATTACCTTCAGACTTTCCACCTCTTCCCAGTCCTAGGACACTAATTTATTTACCACCTCAATAGATTTATCTATTTTAGGCTTTTTATATAAATGAAATAATGCAATGTATTACAATTATAATATAATATAATACATAGTCCTTTGTGACTTGCATCTTTCACTGAGCACAGTGTTTTCAACCTCCATCCAAGTTGTAGCATGCATTATCACTTCATTATTGCCAAATAATGCTCCAATGTATGGTTATACTATGTTTTGTTTATCCATTTATCAGTTGATAGGTATTTGGGATTTTCCACCTTGGGGATATTATTAACAATGCTACTAAGAACATTTGTGTGCAGGTTTTTGTGGATATGTTCTAGATTCTCTTGGGTATACACCAAAGGGTAGAATCACTAGGTTACATGGTAACTGTTTAACTATTTGAGCAACTGCAAACTGTTTTCCAAAATGGCTGCACTATTTTATGCTCTCACTAGTAGTTCATAATGGTTCCAGTCTCTCTCACATCCTTGCCTAAAGTTATTATTATCTTTCTTTCTGATGAGTGTCATCCTACTTGGTATCTCATTGTGATTTGCATTTCCTTGATTTCTAATGTTGGTGAGCATCTTTTCATAGCTTCATTGGCTATTTACACATCTCCTTGGGTCAGGAGGATTCCCTGGAGAAGGAAATGGCAACCTACTCCAGTATCCTTGCCTGGGAAATCCCATGGATAGAAGAACCTGGCAGGCTACAGTCCATGGGGTCAAAAAAGAGTCGGACACAACCTAGTGACTCAACAACAACATAGGTCCTTCAGTGAGTGATTTTGATACTTTGGTCACTTGCTAATTGTTAATTGTTAATATGCTGTTTACTACTTGGTTTGAAGACATGTTTATATATTTTAGATACATGTCCTTTATCAGATACATGATTTTCTGAGTTTTCTCTTATTCTGTGGATCATCTTTTCACTTGAGGCTGTTTTTTTTCTTTTGTTGCTTATGCTTTTGGTATCATATCTAAGAAAATATTACCTAATCCAAGAACATGAAGATTTACATCTTTCTTTTAAGAATTGACACGTTCAGCTCTTACACTTAAGACTATGAAAGATTTTGAGTTGATTTTTGTATATGGTGCTAGATAGGAATCCAAATTCATTCTTTTACATGTAGATATCCTGTTGTCCCTGCAGCAGTTTTTAAAAAGGCTATTTCCCCTCTGTTTAATTGTCTTGGCATTCTTTCTTTCTTTCTTCTTGGCTGTGCTGATTGCGGGATCTCGGTTCCCTTAGACCAGGTATTGAACCCAGTCCCTGGGCAGTGAAAGTGCAAAGTGCTAACCATTGGAGCGCCAGGGAGTTCTGTCTTGGCATTCTTATCAAATCAACTGACTGCATGCCATATATTTTAGAACTGTGTTCTTTTCTTCCTATCCCCAAGCTCCAGTTCCTAAAAATTAAGCAATTGAAGCTTCCAAAGGATTAACTGACGGCTGATCTAAAGCTTCAGGAGCAAGGACTTTTAAAACTGTGAAAAGTCACTTGTCCTTTATGTTAAATGAGATCCAGGCACTTTTTAGAGAGTAACTTTAGATCTGGAGAGGAAATATCCAGTGGCTTCTTTGGATAACTATGGGGAGAATCGAATAGGAGAAATGGGCCAAGAATACATGGCAATCCCAAAGATCAACATTATTTTTTCAGTTGTATCTTTAATTAATCTTGGGTTTTGTTTGTTCTTCTGGCTTCCCTCTATTCTCCAGAGCATAATATGGCCTCGCTCTGGCTAAAAATGCAGGTTTTGCATTAGATAAACAGGGGATCCAATCGCAGATCTTTTGTTGCTTCCTACCTATTTGATCTCTTCAATCTTCATTTTTTTCTTTTGCAAAATCAGAATGAAAATTTTGTCTCCCTCAATGGATTGTTTGAGCATTAGGTAATACAAATAATACATAGCACTGCCATGGTATGTTAAAATATTATCCATTATTATTTTCTCTATCCAAAATAAAACCTTATCTCTCCTGTGCTGTATTCCCTTGAATTCTGCTCTGTAAGATGGGATAATCTGCTAATATGATTGAAAAAAAATCCTACTCACCTCTTCATAGGTTTGACATATTTTTCTTTGAGGGAGTAGTGAATATTTCAGTTTTCTTGTATGCCTTAATTTCCTGTGGGTATTACAAGTTGTATTAAATTACATTTAGTATTTGGGGGTTTTAAGGGTCCTAAAGTAATACTAAGCTTCTATTACCATATGATAGAAAGGGAGAAAGTCCAGGAATCTGTGAAACCCTGTGGGCCTTCCACTTACTCCCTATGAGCTTAGGCAAGCTGCTCACCTTTTGTGAGCTTCGCTGTCACCACTTGTAGAATGGGAGTAAAATATCAGCCTGGACTGTTGTACAGAGTTGCTATGATATTTGAAGGAAGTAAAAACTGTTCAGAGCTTTAAAACTGTGAAGTTTGCTATATATGAGATTATCTGTATTATTTTATTGAAGTTCACAACCAGTGAACTCTGACAAAATATCATTTTTTGTTGTTATTTTTCATTTATACTGTACTACTACTCTTAATGGGCTTCCCTGATGGCTCAGAGGTTAAAGTGTCTGCCTCCAATGTGGGAGACCTGGGTTCGACCCCTGAGTTGGGAAGATCCCCTGGAGAAGGAAATGGTAACCCACACCAGTATTCTTGCCTGGAGAATCCCATGGACGGAGGAGCCTGGTAGGCTACATTCCACGGGGTCACAAAGAGTCGGATACAACTGAGTGACTTCACTTTCAGTACTCTTAAGAGATACAAAGAGGACAGTAAGGTCACATCACTGTGGATGGCATCATCAACTCGATGGTCATGAGTTTGAGCAAACTCTGGGCGTTGGTGATGGACAGGGAAGCCTGGAGTGCTGCAGTCCATGGGGTCGCAAGGAGTCAGACACGACTGAGTGACTGAACTGAAGGTCACAAGTTCTAGGTGTGAAACAAAGCAGGGAGTCAAATTCAGAATGCACAGCTGTGGTTCAAGGCTTTAAGATGTTTTGAAAGGTTAAAGCTCAGTGTTTTTACATTCTGTTCTAAAATCTTAGTGGGCTGGCTCTCTCAATGCTTTCTTTCTTAGTTGCATGATCTTCGGTAACAGGAAATAGATGAACTCATAATTTTAAGGGCCTTAATTTTAGGGCCAGAGAAATGGTCCCACAGGCTTTGGCCTGGTCATTTAAGAAATCTGATACTCCATTGTGTGTGTATGTGTGTGTGTTACGCATATGTGCATAGTTACAGCAAATGCATTTGAAATGCACTAATCCTTACAGTTTAATATCAGGTTCTTTTGCTACATTCAAATACAATTAAATTATTCAAATGTATTTAAAAACAGGATCTACCATAGGACTCTATTGGACTTCCCTGGTGGCTCAGATGGTAAAGAATCTGTCTGCGATGCAGGAGACATAGGAGACATGGGTATGATCCCTGGGTTGGGAAGATCCCCTGGAGGAGGGAATGGCTACCTACTGTAGTCCGCAAGGTTCCTCTGTCCATGGAATTCTCCAGGCAAAAATACTGGAGTAGGTATTTTGGGGTTGCAAAGAGTCGGACATGACTGAATGACTGACACACAAAGGACTCTATTTTCCTAAAAATAGCCTCAACCCTTCTCCTTCTACCTGAATATTTACAAAGAAAAATGTCTAAGATGATGGTCACCTAATGATATGATAATTCTGTGTGGTATAATTTTTGGGGAAATTTTACTCTCACCTATATATTTTCCTATATTTGTGAGGATTTCCCCCCAAACTTTTTATTTTAAAATAATTATAGAGCCTTCCCTGGTGGCCCAGTGACTAAGATTCCATTTTTCCAATTCAGGGGGCTTGGGTGTGACCCCTGGTCACGGAACTAGATCCCACACGCTGCAACTAAGAGTTTGTAACCCCAGCTAAAGATCCAGCATGCTGCAATGAAGGTTGAAGATTCCATGTGCTGCAAGTAAAATCTAGCATAGCCAACAAATAAATATAAATAGTTTAAAGTAAAATAATTATAAACACAAAGTTGGGAGAATAGGAATCCCATGTAACTTCTCCCTATGGCAACAACTTAACGACTATAGTATAATAGCAGAGCCAGGAAACTGACTTCAGTATGATACAAACTACACACTTGATTCCAATTTCACCAGTTTTGACATGCACTGATTTGTCGTGACTCCCCATCTTAATTCTATTTAGTCTTCAGTGAGCACTGCTATTATAGGGGTGGAGTTAGAGTACAGAGCACACTGCACTTCATAGGGATGACCACGTGCCGACTTTGAAAAGGCACATCATCACTCACATGGTAACCAATTGACAGGAAGTGACCTCATCCTTCCAAAATGACTAGTCAGGATGTGCTTGAGCTGGCTCGTACCACACCTGAAAGCCAACGTTAAATATTCAGGCATTTCGTCATTGGTAGCTTGAACTCAGCCATGGTGGAAGCATTTGCCTCAGAGACATCTGCAAAGAGTGTAAGCCAAGGCTCACTGTCTCTCCCCTGAGCCTGCTTACCGCACATCGCTGCTTGCCTGGCATTGACAGCCTGTCTCAGAGGATCCAAGCTCCCCACATATGTCTCCCCAACTGGGTCTCAGTAAAATCTTACTCCCCAGCAGGACTTCTCCTTGTCACTGATGATGCTTTTGTCCTCAGAGCTGTAGACTAGGCAGCCAGATAGTCTTAAAAAAAAAAAAAAAAAAAGAATTTTCTGTTAATGGATTCTAATACTTAATTATGACTGTTCTTGGTAACTCACTTTCATTTTTGCCCAGGGGCTTTCCGGAATATGTATTTATTTTTAACTCCAAGAGAGCAGTTAGGGGAGTGAGAGAGACAGTTAGGGGAGGCAGGAGAAGGGGTAGTGGAGACAGAAAAAGGGTCTGGAGTGCCTTTCCATTCTCACCCAGCAGGCAGGGTGGACTCACCCACACTTGGGGTCAGCACTGCCTTGACACCCCCGGCCCCATCTTTTTCTCTATAGGTGATAGGAGGTCAGTAATGCGGCAGATGATGGGAACTTGGAAGAGAACTTTGCTTTCCACTTGAAAATGGGTCAAAAGGCAAAACGATTCTTTGCAGATTTCACAGTGGCTTCATAAACTTTTATGTATATAATGAAGGGCCATATCATTTCACCATTAGTCAACAAGTGTGCTATGTTTCCTGGTACCCTTAGTATATTTACTTGTAGACAGAAAAAGAGTAAAATCAAAAATGAAACTTTGCTGTTCTGTCTTCTCCCCTTGTCTAAGTATGTTGCTCACCTAGCAGACTTGTATGGACTGTTAGCACGTATAGTCTAATGCAGGCATTATGGGGAGGTATTAAATGTTCTCTCACCTCAAGGACCCACTAACTAGAGACGAAGAGCACGCTGGCAACACAGAACAGTGAAAAGAGCACATACTCTCAAGTGAGATCTGAGTTCAGATCCTAGCTTGATGACTTACTAGCTGTATAAACTTGGGCAAGTTACCAGACTTTTATGTGTTGGTTCACTCATTAGTAAATATAAGGTTGTTAAAAGCACAAACCATAAGAACTGGGCCCCAATCCTGTACCATGCATTTTGTGTCTATTTTTATACTGCTACATTTTACTTTATTTAAATTTCATCCTTATCATAACCCTGCCAGGCAGGTTGTATCATTTCCATTTTATGGATGGGAAAATTGAGCCTCAGAGACATTCATGAACTTGATTAAGGTCATAGAGAGAATGGGGAATAGAACTGGGATTCCAAAGACGACTCTGGAGTCCATATAGCCTATGAAAAAATGTATTAAAAAATCCAGACACTTGGTAGGAGCTCAGTCATTGTTATGTTGTTATTCACTTAATATATAATTAATTACAGGTTAGCTATACTGATAATTATGTTAATATAATTAGGTATCATAATATATAGGGTTATGTAATACATTATAGAATGCATTAATTACATGAATTAGTTGTACATATTTTAAGTGGAAAGTTGACTAAACTTGGAGCTGGATGATCTGACCCACAGTTTGGCTCTGCTCGTTATTAATTCTGCCAAAGGCAAGTCACTCACATACGATTCTCGTACACAGGCATGAGTGAGACTTGGTAACTGTTCAATAAATATTTGTTGAAAAATGAAGAAATAAATGAATGAATAAACAAATGAAAGAGTAAATGTTTGCCTCTTCTGGGCCTTAAAAAATGACTCTCATTGTGTTGAATAACTAGTTAACGCTCAAATGAAAACTTCATTGTCAGTAGTCCCAGTCAGAGGTATCCCAGAACACAGCGACCCCCTGTGGTGATCAGCGAGTACTGCAAGGGTTATTGCGCAGGCTTCCTAGGAAAGCCCAGGATTTGCCTTGCCGGGTCTTTGCTCCTCTCTGCAGCCTATTTACCCTAGCCTGAGGAGTAAGATTTTGGCATAGTCCTCTACCTGAATGCTTGCTTACCTACATAATATTGCAGTGCTCTGGCAGAATACATTTTGCTTGGCTTTATTAGAGAGTGCCAGGAGTCAGGAAAGATCTTGAAGGCAGGGATGTCTGAGGGTAAGATGCATATACTGTTCTTTCACAGTTTATGGTCTTATATTGACCTTTTGAACTACATTCTTTTATACTTACAAATGAACTGAAAACATTACAAATAATGAAAATGTCACGTATGAAGCCTGCTGTTGATCCAGTCCTTTTATCTCAATCCACACATTGAAACTTTGGGTACTAATCCTGCTACATACATTATTTAGTTCTCACAACAGCCCGACAAGAGAAATGATCTTATTTATCCCATTTTACAAAAAAGGAAAGGAAGGCTTCAAATGTTTCAGTAACTCAGTGACACATACTGACTGGCAGAGCTAGGACTGGCACTCAGACTGCCTTCTAACACAGGCGTGTATGCTCAGTCATGTCTGACGCTGTGACCCCATGGACTGTAACCCACCAGGCTCCTCTGTCCATGGAATTCTCCAGGCAAGAATACTGGAGTGGGTAGCCATCTCCTCCTCCAGGGGATCTTCTCAACTCAGAGATCGAACCTGTGTCTCCTATGTCTCCTGGATTGCAGGCAGATTCTTTACCCACTGAGTCATGACGGAATCCCAGTGTCTTCTAAACACATATTATCTCTCATAACAGAGTAGAAAGAAAAGTAGGCCAGAAGGAGAAAAGACCAACATAACTGGCATTCTGCTTTACTTCCTTCTGTAAATAAAACGCAAGTACCTGGCTTGTTTTGAACTATCCTTTCCAACAGCAGCCCTGGCAGAACTGGGGAGATGCCAGCACTAAGCAGGGATCTTTTGTCAATTACAGAGTGACGTATAAAATGCCATATATAGTTAAGAATGACAGACCAAAGGAATAAAAGCTTACCTAGCCAATGTTTTGTACAAACAATCAGAAATTATTGCTTTTTTCCATTCTTATGCTTCTTGGGTGGTAAATGTTTTTGAAGGATAAATCCCTATTTTTTTTCTTTAAAAATTCCTTTAGGAGACATGTTTTAGCAAAGACATTTAAATATAACACTGTTATTTAAAAAAAATCAAGTGCATTCACATAGAGCAACTCTAGACATAATAACATATCTTCCTTTTGTCTGTGCTCTGGGAAGAACTTGCTTTGGAAGTTGAGAATTAGGAAGGGAATCTGATGAACTGCCTTGACCCTTTTTGTCTGGAGTCTTAGCAAGTCTGGAATATTTGGAGACTGTGTAATAGGGCACAAATTTCTCTGAGCCTTTGTGTTTGCAAATGAATTTGCTGCCTCAGGGAAAAACAACTCAGCTTCTCTGAAGTAAAGACTGAAAAAAACCCAAGATAGTAAAAAACCATGTCAAAAGAGCAGACAAGACAGTATTTATATTTAGATTATTGCTTTCATATGGACATGTGGAAGAGAAACACACAACCAAGGGTTAAAATGCCCCATAAAATCAACTTCAGATTTTCTTTGCACTGACGCTTTTTCCCTGGACTTCTAGACAAATGCTTCCCTCCTGTGGGCAGAGAGTAGAATACAGGGGAATAGAGAACTTCAGCAGGAGAATAAGGGAAGTGAGTAGGGAATGTTTTTGTCTTCTTGCCTGTTTTCTGAAAAGTGTTTGGCTTACGGGCCAGAATTATTGTTGAAAAAATAAGGTAACAAAAGGAAGAAATAAAAAAACCAACCAACAAAAACCCAGCAACAACAATAAAATAACTTTCCAAAAAATGGCCCAGTTTACCTATTTCCATTCTCATGGAGCCCTCTTTTACCGTCCAAATGAGAAGTGATACTCTTCTAAAAAATAAAACAAATGAGTATAACAAAACAGAAACAGTCTCACAGAGAACAAGTTAGTGGTTGCAAGTGGGGAAATAGATGGGGGAGGGGTAACATAGAGGAAGAGGATTAAAGGTACAAACTACTAGGTATAAAATAAATAAGACACAGGGATGTAATGCACAGCACAGGGAGTATAGCAAATATTTCCTAATAACTTTTTTCTTCCTAATAACTTTAAATGGATAATCTATGAAATAGTAAGTCTCTTACATGCCTGAAACATAATGTAAATCAACTCTACTTCAATAAAGAAAATGGAAAAAGAACTCCTCCACCACCTAATATATAAACAATAGAATTAAGATACTTTAGTGAGATTCTGCTAGGTATTAGGAAATGTATGAGATGCCGAAGATTGAAACTGGAAAATGCATATTCCCTCTCAAATAACTCAGATTTCATTGGGTATATAAGTGGGAATGAACAGAACAAATAATTATAATTACCTGGTAAAATGACAAGATGAGTACATGCAGAATGCTTTGGCAAAACAAAGGATATTGTGTCAACTAATGAGGAGGATGATAGCTAAACTGAATCTTCAAGGATTAGGAGATATATCCAGGACATAAATGGCCGTGCTGAGAGTTTGAGTCTTATTTCCTACAGCTGGGTTAGACAAAATAAGAGCCTAGTATTGGCTGCAGGGTCTTATCCAAGTCCCAAATCCCATGTTTATGTTATGAGTTTAGTTCCATAAGCATTTGAGAGTTAACCCCAGGTTAGGCAAGGGAAAGCAAGGAGTAATTTCAAAGATGAGAACAAGCAGCTATGATTGCCACATAAAATCAAGCTGGAAGCAAGTTGGGTGTACCCAAAGAGGATAAAACTAGAAGCAGTTAATGTAACTAAGAAGTTACTGAAAGGGTTCATTCAGATGAGAAGAGAAGTGATGGAGAATAGAAGATAGGTGGGAGGACTAAAATCAATAGAACCTGTGAAGGATTGGATATGGAGGGTGAGGGAAAAGCAAGAGAGAGTTAAGCCCACAAATCTATCATAACTCCAGCTAACATCTCTCCCTGATTGGGAGAACTAGGAGAGGGACCGGATCTGGAATGAAAGATTAATTCAGGATTCTTAGGGGATGGT
The DNA here is from genome assembly GCF_023699985.2 of Odocoileus virginianus. Lineage (NCBI taxonomy): Eukaryota > Metazoa > Chordata > Mammalia > Artiodactyla > Cervidae > Odocoileus > Odocoileus virginianus. Next base: position 55,155,629 of record NC_069676.1, read on the forward strand.
GGTACCCCTAAGACTTTTACCCTCCTATATTGATTGCTATTTCATTATTTCTGGGACTTAACTGTTTTATTTTACCGAGGCCACTGAGAACAAGGAATATATCTTGTCTCATATTCTTTAGGATAGCTTATTGAAAAACACTCCTTTCAAATTGTTAAAAATGTCATTCTCATTAAAATTAATGAGCACGTCCAAGTTTTATGTACTTCATTATATGAATAAACCAGTAGAATGACCTGATTCAAAAAGGTTTGAAGAATGGGGCAAAGTATGGAGAAATGAAGATAGGATGCTAGAAACCAAAGTGGTCAATTTGCATGTAAGGCAGATCCCTAATCTTTGAGTTTTTTTATCAAGAGAAAAGAAAAAAAAAAGTGTTACCTTATCAATTTTCTGCAGGTTAGCTTCTAACTTTACAGGCTGTAAAACATCTGGACTGTCATCAAATGATGCATTTTCCCCAGAGTCAAAAGATACTTTTTCTCAATTGACAGAAACCATCCTGAAATGAAATTATAAAGACAAATACTCATAATTTTGCTTTATTTCCAAGTTTTGAATATTTTCTACATATTTTCCTATAGTGGCTCCAGGAATATTTAATGTGCATTTAAGAAATATTGAATTTATATCCTGTGTCTGTATAAAAATACATTTGAGGTAATGTAAATTCAAGGCAAAAGAGTAAAAATCAATAAAGTAAAAAGAAAATAGAAATGATGATTCCATAATTGAATATTAGATTTGTTCATTCATTTCTAGTCAGTCAGGGCAAAGTAATTTACATAGTAAATTATTTAAAGGAAGAGGAATCCAGTTCCTGAAGTGGCTGTTGTTTATGTTTCCTCCTTCTCCTTCTAAATTCTAAAAAACAGTATCATGTGGAGCTTTACAAAGATGAATAAGATGCAGTGGCCCTTGTTCTCAATATTTTTACAGTAATTACAGGTACAGAGTCCCAATACCTCTTTGTTATAGAGCCTATTGGCCAAAGCCAATGATGTCCTATTTATATGTGTATCTGCACGCAAAAATGCATTTGTTAAACACATCTTTATTTGGAGCATTTTCAGTGAGTAAAACGTCTTCATCATCCACTCTCACATTCCATATGTAACTTACAAACTAGCTTAAGTAAAATAAGCATTCTTTATCAGCCACTGGGCACACGTCTCTACCCATGGGGTAGGTAAGCACTTTACCACACATCTGCATCCCATGACAGTGGCTTACCTCTAGGTCAGAGGCAGAGCTCTGTGGACTGAGCCCGCAAGAGGAGTCTCTTTGTGTAGGCTTTGCATGAACTGAGTGGATGTTGTCCAATTGGCACTAGATAGGAAGTGTCCTTACTCCTATTAATGTCTCCAAAAGACAATGCGTGCATGCATACTCAGTTGCTCAATTGTATCTGACTCTTTGTGACCCCAAGGAGTGCAGCCTGCCAGGCTTCTCTGTCTATGGAGTTTTCCAAGCAGGAATACTGGAATGAGTTGCCATTCCCTACTCCAACATGGGGTTCTTCCAAATTCTGGAGCTAGAAGAAGTCAGCTGAGCTGTTGACATGATCACATATTTGAGTGATATACCAGAATTGGAGTTCATCAAAACAGAGGTTTTCATTTGTAACATTAGACAGAATTCATAACAATAACAGAATCATGGCATGCTGATATGCTTGGTACCTTTCTCATACACTCAGGCAGTTGTAAGTCTTCATCAGGTGATGTAGATGTGATGTCTGGAGGACTGCGGTAATGTCTTATTCTCTGTTTTAGGGATTTGACATGGCACAGAAGATGGTTCCTATGGACAGGTAACAGGACTTGGTAATGAACTGATGAGTGACAATTTTTGCCAGTTAAATAAGTTGCACCTGAAAGGAGAACCATTCTTAGCAAGGATTTTTCAAGCCAATCCCCAAAGACTAACCTTAATTTTAATTGTTCTCAGTAGTGACCTATAAAATTATACCTCACTTTGTGATGGAATTCCAGTGGAGCTATTTCAAATCCTAAAAGAGGATGCTGTGATGCACTCAATATGTCAGCAAATTTGGAAAACTCAGCAGTGGTTACAAGACTGGAAAAAGTCAGTTTTCATTTCAATCCCAAAGAAAGGCAATGCCAAAGAATGCTCAAACTACCGCACAATTGCACTCATCTCACACACTAGTAAAGTAATACTCAAAATTCTCGAAGTCAGGCTTCAGTGATACATGAACCATGAACTTCCAGATGTTCAAGCTGGTTTTAGAAAAGGCAGAGGAACCAGAGATCAAATTGCCAACATCTGCTGGATCATCGAAAAAGCAAGAGAGTTCTAGGAAAACATCTATTTCTGCTTTATTGACTATGTCAAAGCATTTGACTGTGTGGATCACAACAAACTGTGGAAAATTCTGAAAGAGATGGGAATACCAGGCCACCTGACCTGCCTCTTGAGAAACCTGTATGCAGGTCAGGAAGCAACAGTTAGAACTGGACATGGAACAACAGACTGGTTCCAAATAGGAAAAGGAGTACCTCAAGGCTATATATAGTCACCCTACTTATTTAACTTATATGCAGAGTACATCATGAGAAATGTTGGGCTGGAAGAAGCACCCACTGGAATCAAGATTGCTGGGAAAAATATCAAGAACCTCAGATATGCAGATGACAGCGTGTTTATGGCAGAAAGCAAAGAACTAAAGTGCCTCTTGATGAAAGTGAAAGAGGAGAGTGAAAAAGTTGGTTTAAAACTCAACATCCAGAAAACTAAGATCATGGCATCCAGTCCCATCATTTCATGGCAAATAGATGGGGAAACAGTGGAAACAGTGAGAGACTTTATTTTTTTGGACTCCAAAATCACTGCAGATGGTGATTGCAGCCATGAAATTAAAAGATGCTTACTCCTTGGAAGGAAAGTTATGACCAACCTAGACAGCATATTAAAAAGCAGAGACATTACTTTGCAAACAAAGGTCCATCTAGTCAAGGCTATTGTTTTTCCAGTAGTCATGTGGATGTGGGCGTTGGACTATAAAGAAAACTGAGAACTGAAGAATTGATGCTTTTGAACTGTGGTGTTGGAGAAGACTCTTGAGAGTCCCTTGGACTGCAAGGAGATCCAACCAGTTCATCCTAAAGAAAATCAGTCCTGGGTGTTCATTGGAAGGACTGATGCTGAAGCTGAAACTCCAATACTTTGGCCACCTGATGTGAAGAGCTGACTCATTTGAAAAGACCCTGATGCTGGGAAGGATTGAGGGCAGGAGAAGTGGATGACAGAGGATGAGATGGTTGGATGGCATCACTGACTCAATGGACATGAGTTTGAGTAAACTCCAGGAGTTGGTGATGGACAGGGAGGCCTGGCGTCCTGCGGTTCATGGGGTTGCAAAGAGTTGGATATGACTGAGAGATTGAATTGTAATTGTTGTACCCTATTGTTTGTTTCACGTATGCATGGGTTGTTTCTCACACAAACTGTAAGCTCTTTGAATGTCGACTATTCATACCAGACCACAGGGATGGACACATGAGAGATGCTCATATAACAGACTCCTGTTAACTTGTTATATCTAGTGGGTCTACAAGGGAGAGAAAAAGGTTAATAAAGGAAAAGAAGTAATAGCTAGATAAGAATGACAAACAGCTGGCAAGATTCTTCCCCCAATTGTATTCAGAGCAGGCATGCTAATGACCATAGATCTCTCCTTGTGAATGTAAATTCTGCCTTGGCCTCCTCACCACGGTGCCCCTTGGCAGGTACAATAAAAAGTTCAGAGTGGATAGATGAGAAGAAATCTATTTACCATCTTTGATATAGAGTTTGTTCTCTGACACTATAGGAATACCCCTGATTTCCCTCACCCCGTTTTTCAAAACTAGCTTAAGTAAAGAACCCACATGCTAATGCGGGAGATGCAAGAGATGCAAGTTGGATCCCTGGGCTGGGAAGATCCCCCAGAGAAAGAAATGGCAATTCGCTTCAGTATTCTTGCCTGGAAAATTCCATGGACAGAGCAGTCTGGTGAGCCACAGTACATGGTGTCGCAAAGAGTCAGACATGACTGAGCGCACACACACACACACATAAAATGAAAACATATGTACAATGAAGGTAAAGTTTTTAAAAATGCATTTTTTATTTTTATATAAACTAAAACACCAGAGCTTATTGATTCCTATATTAAATACATAAATTATAAAATAACCATTCATAAAACTTTACATACAATAAGTTGGTTCCAATCTCTACGGTAATACATACAGTACATGTACATGTTCAGTGTACTTCGAAGGGTCATTCTGGTGAAACTCAATTTATATTTTTCTTCCATTAATAAACGAGCACTGAAACAATCAATGGAGTCATGCTAATGAGATGGAGAGAAAGAACCCCAAGTGAAGCAGATGATTGAATGAAAGCTCCGAGAAATTGGCTCCCCTGGCTGTGTTAACACAGTAGATACCTGGGGAACGATGTACTCCTGTGCACTGGCTGTCCCGTACCCCACTACCGAAGTCCTACTGAGTCCCTGAAAAATTGGATCTTGAAAGTTCAAGTGGGCACGAACCCTTTTTGGAATGAGATTGTTAGCGGATACAAATATGGGACTTTGGACTAATGTTAATACTGTAGATTGTGCTGGATTCTGTTGCTCTTTCCAGAAGACCACTGGCATTATTAGAAGGCTAGTTGGCAGGTCTGAGTAATTGGAAAACCAATGAGTAGTTCTTTGCTCCAGTCAGAAACAGAGAATAGCAGCAATGGGCAGAAGGTGGAAAAAAGCGAGGAGAGACAAGCAAGGAGGGGAAGAACACAGATATCAGACACTGAACAAAAAATGAGTTACCCAGCAGCCTCAGAAAACCACTTCCCAATTCCTCAGTCCTGGGACAGAAGTACACATTCTGTAAGCACTCACACCATCATACTATATACAGACTATATATGTGTATATATCTACATCACATATTTATAAAAGTGTTTGGGTTGTGATCTGCCTCATTGTGGGAAGTTATGGTTAAGGGGGGGAAAATAGGCACATTTTGTGACTTATCAATCAAATATAAGTGACTGCTATTATCACTGGATGCTGGGGACCTTGTTTTGGGAATCTGCTTCATCCACACTACAGTGAGTTCATGGAGGCTTGAGTGTAGGCAAATTTAGACTCCAAGTTGTTCATCTACAGCACTCTCACCATACAGAACTTTGATATCACAAGGATGGAAACATAAGCATGGGAAGAAAGACGTCAATGCAAAACTACAAAGATAAAAATAGGGAACTTCACCCAACCAACTACCTGTACTTCTGAGTTTGGTATACTAGGTTGAATATAGCAAATTATAATCCTTCTATTTTTGCCACATTGCCCCTTGAAGTTTATCTTTAGCGATTTTGGCTAAACATTGGACTTAAACTCTCAATAATAAAAGACTTATTTAGAAAGAACTAAACTGCCAAACTAAAGGCAGTAAAGGAATGTGAATCTGCTCTGCCCAGTACTGAAATGGGATCATAGAGGATGAACTCCAGCTTCTATTATGTCTGAATCCTCTTGCCACAATGCCTGAGGCTCAGTCTTAAGACAGTATATTATGTAGAAATGACAAGGCAAGTGAACAGGATGGAAGTGTTTGGCACTCAAGATCTTGTGCCCTACTTTCTTCCTTTCAGAAAGTGGGAGTCCACTTAAGGGGAGGATTGGGCCATCCTGGAAACATCAACTCATGACAGTCATCCAAGACTTGCTCTGATAACTGATCTCTCAAGTTATACTGAACTATTTCAGTATAGTAGATAAGTATATATATATATACACATTCATATATATATATGAATATATATATATGCTGTGCCATTCTTTGACAGATCAAGAAATACAATTAAATATTTAAAAAACAAAATGTCTATGCTGCCAATCTATTTTGACAGATAAAAAATGCAATTAAATATTTTAAAAAAATGTCTATGCTGTGCATCTATTTTGATGTAATATAACACATAAGATCCAGTTATTTTGCATCAGCACAGAACTGATGAATATTATTTTTACAATTTCCATGAAAACCTAGGAAGGTTAAAAAGACATGCTTCATTTTTAAAACAATGAACTTAAGAATTAAGTTGAAGACATTGAATACATGAATTACACAATGGGCTTACAAAAAAAGTTGACAATCAATAGGCAAAAAAGAACAAGTTGGCCAGAAATTTATTTTAAACTAAAAATCACCAAAGTAAGTTGAAATAAAATACTGTAGCGAAAATCAGTTGGCAAAAGTTTATTTGTTCTATTACTAATGAAGAATACACTTGTTCTACTTCAGTGATGACCCATGAGCCCTACATCATCTCTGTCCTCCTGAAGATCCACGCTGCCTATGTGGGCAGTGTTTTTTTGTTTTTTTTTAATACAAAGCAAGATTTATTCTTCTACCACTAAAACTTCACTATTGGCAAAAATTTCATTTATATCACATAAATTAAAAGGGATTTTGTAGCTTATTTTAGCAAATTCTAGTGTTACCTAAAACAAAACTTGGGTGGTGTTAAAAAAAAAAAAATTAGACAGCCAATTCAGCATCTGTTGATGCTTTCTGGTTTTATAGTCAAATATAGTCTTCAATTTATTTTTCCTTTCTTGTGAAACTTTTCCTGTTCTGAATAGTTATGCTAAATTGGGGCTTTCATTTTATCTCAAACTATTTTTTAATATTTTCAGTTGTTTATTTTCCAAGAGATGAAGGCTTTAGGAAAAGTTAAGTAAAGTGAACCCTGAAGAATGCTGTTCTGATTGTTCCTCATTCATTGGCCAAATATGTCAGGATAGCTAAGATGAAGAAATTAGGTATTGAAGATTGGAGTGGGGATCATCTGATCTCTGTAAGAAGTAGAACCACAGTCAATCTCTCAATTGTTGAGACACTTTTTACTCTTGCTGATCATGACATGCAAGGGAAGCATTCATCTGGATATGGTCCATTTCCTTGGATCTACAAGTGACTGGAAAATACATGTACAATTTTGCTGGTGGTTTTTATTATTGTGGAAATGCATAACAAAATATTTAGCCTTACTCAAAGATTTGTTACTTTTGAAGGTCATGAGTAAAGTATGGTAAAAATATCATCTGTTAGCTTAAAATCTTAGAGAAATTTACTAACCTCCTTGATCTTAAGCAAAAAGAAAGAATTCTTTTTTTTCCCTTGCATTTTCCCTAAACATATCTAAAGCTGCTTAGATGGTCATACTCATGGGGATTGCTCTTGTATGACTTTGTGTATGTGACACAATCCAATTTATAGCAGATAAGGTACCTGATTAAGCTACATTATTTTAATAAGTATTTCTGATCACCCGAACCGTAATCAGTGCTTGAATATAAAATTTAAGCTACAAGTTTCTTGGTGGGGAAAGCAAGATGAAGAGGAAGGAAGTAGGTTTGGTGGAGCAGATGGAGTCTGAATTTACTCAGATGCACCCTGGGATGGCCAATGGAAGAGAAAAGTCATCTAAAATATGGGAGAGTAATTTATCCTCTTCCATACGTTCTGAGATTTGAAAGTGTTGGGTCACAAACTGTAGTAGCACCCTTTTTTACATTGCTTGCACAGTGAACGTACTCTTCTTACTTAATATGGAAACTACCTGTTGAACAGAGAATCCAGCAGAAGGATGGTTCTATTGTACATCCCCAGTAGGACATCTACAAGACCTCCCCCCAAATGAAAGGGATATCCATCAGACTAATTATGTGATACTCTCAGCTCACTCCAAACCTTAATTTCATGGCTGGCTCTCTTACGATGAGGGAGGACTTCTGTATTTTGGCATGCATATGCAGTAAGGGGAGCTAGAAGATGCTTCTCGTTGAAATGACACATTCTTCTATCTTGTTAAATAGCATGAAAATGATCTATTTACTATAGGTGATTAGAGCTCCTGGTTCTGGATTGCTCAATCTTTATTGCTAGTAATTGACTGGAAAGGTTCAGTACCGCGGTGCTTAGATTGAAAGAAACTGAAGCACTATTTTATTACACAGGTGACTCTTTTTCTCAACACCACAAAAAAGTCAGATACAGCAGTCATCATAATTACAAAGCACTTTATGCTCCTTTAAGCACCTCTTGTTCCAGAATTGCAAAAAAGAAAGAAAGAAAAACCTCATGAAAAAGCATTTTAACCTCATTTTGCAGATGAGGAAACTGAGGCACAGAGAGGTTAAGTGACTGGGCCAAAGATACCTGGGTCAGCAGTAAATATAAGAACAAAAAGTGGGACCCCTGCATTGTAGCTTTAATTGTACTTTCTTCAGTTACTGTTCTGGCTTTAAAAATGCCAGCGCCAAAACTGAAGAGTAAGATACTGAATCCACGTGTGGAAGGACTTGTGTAGCATTTCATAGAAAGAGTTTCTGGCTCCCTACACACATTCTTAATGCATGGGAATGCTAGCCCTGTAAATAAAATCTTGACAATTTGAAAAATTGAGGCTGTTTGTTATCTACAGTAAATGAGGCTAAAATTAGCTTTTCAGGAACTTTTATTTGCTCTCAGAGCTGAATCCAAGACTCAGTATTACATAACTTAGGAAAAGTACCAGTCTTCTAATTGTCTATGGTAGAAAATGACCTTATCAGTAACACAATGTTACTTTTATATAAAAAAGTAGAGCTACCTTGTTGCTGTCATATCTCTGGGAAAAAAAAAATTATCAGTCTAAATGACAAGAGGTCAGAATGCTCTAAGCATATCAGGATACTTCTAAAAATAATCATATTTTCACTTAATAGTCACATCTCTGTGGAAAACTCATTTGTTGATAGAAGTTTACTTATCGCCTCTATTTGTATCAAATCACACGTTATTTGCAGGCAATTTTAAGCAGCCATTTGAAGACCAGTATTTTGGAAATGGAAAGATTCAGAGATGCCTCTGGCCCTATAGTCGGTGGCATTCTTAGACAGAACTAAGTCAGGGAGCTTGTGATCTAGAGCATCATCTTCTTAATTTTCAATAAGAATGAGATCAGTTTGTTGTTCTTGGAGGACCACAGAAGGCCAAGAAAGCATCTGCTTTTATGCATCTTATGTTGCATTCGCCTGGATCCTTCACATTGGTTGCCAGTTTAGTCGGGGTCACTGTGATCCACTTCTCATCTGTCATGTGTGGAATGCATTCCACAAGCTCCACTGTTTGCAGAAAAACCGGACACTGTTTTTCTTCTCACTCACATTGCAGATGTCTCTGTTCCTGAGGTTTAAACAATAATAAAGACAGAAAAGCAAATCCCTGTAGTAAGAAACCAGACTTTTCAAATCAAACATTTTATTGTAAACAGCTCCTCATAGGTATTCCTCGTGCTTCCATCCCCACCCCCCTTATCTTTCTGTTTTGATTTTTTTTTTTAATGATGTTTATTTCAGGACTAGTATTTCCATGGGGTGTGGTGTTACATTAAAATGACCCCCCCTGCACAGCAGGGGTAGAATGTTTCTTTGTAACTTTGGTTCCATGCCCAAGACACATCTTTGCTTGATCTGCTGAAACTGTTTCCCTTGCTGAATTGTTTCTTTCACACAATATATGTCTATAGTTCTTTCCTTCTGGTTTGACATATACATGTTTCGTTAAATGCAGCATATATTGTAGATTTTCAACAGGGTCATGTAGGAACTGGCAAGTAAGAAACCTTGAATAATGGCTTTAAAATACACAGGTGTAGTCCTGGCTACAGGATGGGTCTTAGCTTTTGATCTCCCTTTCACTGCTGTAAACATTTCTGCCATCTTTGAAGGTTTAGAAGTATTTGCTTTTCTGCGGTCTTATCCGTGTTTTCGGTTTCTCTGTAAAACAGAGGGAGAAATTCTTTAATCATTATTTCAGTCAATAGCTGAAACAGGAAAAAAAAGCACAAATTCTTTTTTTTTTAATTAAAGAAAAAACCCATTTTTTATTCTTTACCACCTCTTGAAACAGTATAATCTTGTGCGTGTTATGTAAAGAAAGTCTCTAAGCTTAATTTCTTTCCTTTAAAATGAGAGAATAGAAATGTCTATTTCAAGGGTTGCTGCAATGTGATGCATGTGAAGCAATTAACAGTTCTTGTCTCATATTAAGTGGCCTGAAATATTAGCTATTATCAATATTGTCTTTTTCTCTGAGACTTTCTAAGCCAATGCCTTCAGGAGTTCAACTAAGATATTACTTTAAATTTAATCTTTAAAAATTTTATTGAAGTATAGTTGATTTACAATGTTGTATTAATTTATTCTGTACAGCAAAGTGACTCAGATGTATGTGTATGTATATCTATAATATATACACATATATATTTTATGTTCTTTCCCATTACGTTTTGTCACAGGATATTAAATATGGTCTCCTGTGCTATATAGTAGGACTTTGTTGCTTATCCATCTTATTTATATAATAGTTTGCCTCTGCTAATCCAAAACTCCCATTCCTTCCCTCCCCTAATACCAACCCCCCTGGCAATCATAAGCCTGTTCTCTTTCTGAGTCTGTTTTTGTTCTGTAGATATGTTAATTTGATTTGTATTTTAGAATCCACATATAAGTGATATTACACGGTATTTGCCTTTTTTTTTCTGACTTACTTTGCTTAGTATGAGAATCTCTAGGTCCATCCATGTTGCTGCAAATGGTATTATTTCATTTTTTGATGGCTGAGTAATATTCCACTGTGTATATATATATCACATCTTCTTTATCCATTCATCTGTTGATGGACATTTACATTGCTTCCATATCTTGGCTACTGTAAATAGTGCTGCTATCAACACTGGGGTTATATATCTTTTTGACTTATAATTTTGTCTGGATATATGCCCAGGAGTGGGATTGTTGGATCATATGGCAACTCTATTTTCAGAGTTTTGAGAATATTTTTACTGTTTTCCACAGTGGCTGTACCTATTTAAATCCCCACTAATAGTGTAGGCATGAGTGCATACTGTTGCTAAGTCATGTCCAACTCTTTGTGAACCCATGGACTGTAGCCCGCCAGGCCCTTCTGTCCATGGGATTATCCTGGCAGGAATATTGGAGTGGGTTGCCATTTCCTCCTTCAGGAATAGTGTAAAAAGTTTCCCTCTTCACCACAGTCTTTCCAAAATTTGTTATTTGTAGACTTCTTAATGATGAACATTCTCATGGGTAGGAGGTGGCACCCCATTGTAGTTTTGATTTGCATTTCTCTAATAATTAGTGATGCTAAGCATCTTTTCAAGTGCCTATTTCCCATTCATATGTCTATTTAGGTCTTCTGCCCATTTTCAATTTCTTTTTTGGGGGGCTATTGCTGTTAAGTTGTATGAGCTCTGTATATTTTGGAAATTAAGTCCTTGTTGGGAAAGAACTGAAGGCAGGAGGAGAAGGGGATGACAGAGGACGAGATGGTTGGATGGCATCACTGACTCAATGGACATGAATTTGAGCAAGCTCCAGGAGTTGGTGATGGTCAGGGAAGCCTGGCATGCTGCAGTCCATGGGGTTGCAAAGAGTTGGACACGACTGAGTGACTGAACTGAACGGAAGCCCTTGTTGCTCACATGAAATATTACTTTAAAAGCAGGTCTGTCTATGCCTTTCACTGACTTACTTGTATATCAAAATTCCTCTCCAACAACATTGTTTAATGGCAGATGGTCTCTATCCCAAAGTCCTGATCTGAGGATTCCCTGGGAATTTTGCTACACAGGTTTCCTGTTTGACCCCAGAGTATCTCTGAAAAGACATTTCCCTGGACTGGGCCAGTCAATACTTCTAGCCCCATCCCTCTTTAATTCTATGTATCTGGGTTTTTGCTTGGGTAGAAGCTTAGGACGTAATACACTCCTCTAAGAAAAACCAGAAAATGGCACAGAGGACATTTTATCATGTACTGCATAAGGACGTGACCTTTAGAGTCTGAATGGCATGGATGGAGAAAATGGAATTTCCATGAAAAAGCCATTTAACTTCTCCAAGGCTTAATTTCCCCATCTATAAAGATAACTAATTCTGTGGCAGAATTTAATGGTACCCCAGAAATGGTGGCCAAGATCCAAAGTGGTGGAAAAGGAGGTATGTAGTATCTTAAGGATGCTTCCAGTTCACATACCAAGGCAAATCAGAGATTCAAAGAAATTTCTGCCATAGGTGCAAGTCACAAGTATTCGGAACTCATATTTGTGGAATCACTTGGTTCATTCGCAAAGGCCAGATCAGACTGAGATGAAAGAGTGACCGAGTCACAGGAAAGTGAGTAGGAAGGAAGTACAGAGACTGGGATGAGAGTATACTGTGGGAGGGAGGTGTAGGTACCAAAAAGGCATAGAGATTGGTGGTGCTGGCACAAAGGAGCACACTCTCAGTCACATCAGTCATGTCGGATTCTTGGCAACCCCATGGACTGTAGCCCCCAAGTTCCTCCCTCCATGGGATTTCCCAGGCAAGAATGCTGGAGTGGGCTTCCATTTCCTGCTCCAGGGGATCTTCCCTACCAGGGATTGAACTCAGATCTCCTATACTGCAGGCAGATTCTTTACTGCCTGAGCCACCAGTGCAGCCCTATAATATTCCCATTATCCTCAGTAAAGAAGAGAACTAATCTGAATGTGTTGGATGAAAGTGAAAGAGGAGAGTGAAAAAGTTGGCTTAAAACTCAACATTCAGAAAACTAAGATCATGGCATCTGATCCCATCACTTCATGGCAAATAGATGGGGAAACAGTGGAAACAGTGTCAGACTTCATTTTTTTGGGCTCCAAAATCACTGCAGACGGTGATTGCAGCCATGAAATTAAAAGACGCTAGTCTATGAGGACACAAACAGTCAGACATGACTAAGTGACTAAGCACAGTAAAGGGGAACCCCACATAGTTTCAGGAGATACCATGTGCTCATGCATTCATTTTTTCCTTCCAGTTTTATTGTGATATAATTGACATACAACACTGTATAAGTTTAAGGTGTGTGGTATAATGATTTGATTTACATACATTGTGAAATAACTACCACAGTAAATTTAGTGAACATCTACAAAATTAAAGAAATAGAAAATGTTTTTATTGCAATGAGAATTAGTAGGATTTGCTCTCTTAACAACTTTTATATATAACATATAATCGCATTAATTATGTTTATCGTGTTGTTTGTAATATCCCTAGTACTTATTTATCTTATGACTGGTAGTCTGTATAACAGCTTTTGACTACTCATCCAGTATCCCTTCTCTCTACTCCTCACCTCAGGTAACCTCAAATCCAATCTCTTTCTCTATGAGTTTGTTTATAGAGAAGAGAGGTGCGCACACCTAATGCATCTTTATACACATTCAGATTCAGTTCAGATCAGTTCAGTCTCTCAGTCGTGTCCGACTCCTTGTGACCCTGTGAATCGCAGCACGCCAGCCTCCCTGTCCATCACAAACTCCCGGAGTTTACTCAAACTCATGCCCATCGAGTCGGTGATGCCATCCAGCCATCTCATCCTCTGTCGTCCCCTCCTCCTCCTGCCCTCAATCCCTCCCAGCATCAGGGTCTTTTCCAATGAGTCAACTCTTCGCATGAGGTGGCCTAAATATTGGAGTTTTGGCTTCGGCATCAGTCATTTCATTTTAAGGTAGCTATCTTTATATATAATTTAAGTTAGTCTTTGGTTTAAGAACAGGATAGAATATAAATCATTAATAGGACAAATATTTGTATGGTTATTTACAGTATGCTTTTGCTACCTGCTAATAAGTGAAGCCCTTTTCTTCCTTACTTCCTCCTTCCTCTGTCTCGCCTGCTTTGGGCATATAAGTAGAATTAATCCCTTGCCAGTAATGTCTTATTCACTTGTATTATTTAAATCCAGATTATTCTCTGAAGAGAAAGATGAAAAGGTAACTACTTATTTTGGTTTAGTTCCTAAACTATTGTACTTGGCAGTACTAGAGGTTTTATTCTCAAACTTGTAAATTTGCAAACTCAGTACATGTGTGATAACCAACTTTTTCATAATAATAGCTAAGAGTTGCTGATTACTGAAACATGTGCCAGTCAATGTGGCAAATCCTTTATAAGCATAATCTTATTTAATTCTTTCAACATAATACCATGATGTAGTTAATACAGTCACAATCATTTCATGGAACAGGAAACCTAATTTTGGTCTAAACCTACCATGACACGCTAGTATATGGCAGGATTAAAATTTAACAGTATATTTAACTTTAAAGCCATACATGTTAAACTACTCAGACTTTTTCCTGTATGCATTTTATATTATCCAGATTCACGATATGAAGAATTTGTTATATTATTACTATTAATTATAATTATATATTTTTTTCATTTGACTACTACAAAGCGTCAATTATGTGCTACTCTGGAGGAAAAGCAAATCAAATTTTGTATATTCCTCAAAAAAATCGGGAAAAGGGATGGGGGATGAGCATACAGCAATTTTAAATCCAAAGAATTATGTAGTAGTTAGTATACAGATCATAGAAGACACCTCTGATTGCTGATATATATAAACACAAGTGATGCTCAGAATATGAGAGAAAGGCCTCTTTCACATTTCAGGCACAACACGGTTAAAAGTGGACTCTGGCATGAGGCTGCCTGGGTACAAATCCTACACCTGTCCACTGTAGCTACATGGTCCTAGGAAAGTCACATGCTGTAGTCTTCCAATTGCAAAAGAAGAAAAAAAGAAAGAAAAGCAATACCTACTTGCTAAGAGGGATTTGTGAGAATTAATGTATCTATTACTTAGAACAACATCTAGCACGTAGCTGCTAGCCATTACTGATATTAATGGTCAAATTGACTCCTTTTCTAGCTAGTATTTACGAGTTTACGAGGCTTGATTTTTCTTCCCAACACCACGTAGTACTAGTGCCTCACTGAACTTCATTTGCCTCGTTGATTGATTGCTATTTGGGGGTGGGAACGGCTTGTTTGCGATGCTCTGGCCATTTTGATCCCTTTCTAGAGAACCTTGCCCATTTTTCTTTAGATATTCTCATTCAGTTTAAGAGACTAAGCCCTCTTCTTTACATGCTGCAAGGCTGCTACTCTTTTTGTCAGACAAAGGATGATTTTCAGTCTTAAAAGAAAATCTTTTGGAGTAAGGAACAAAGCCAGGGAGTTGGTTCTATAAGGATACAACTTGCTGGGCATTTCTGCTTTACTTTTTCCTTGTGTTAGATCATGCTTGCTTTCCCGTTCCACATCCAGGTAACAAAGTTGATACCCACAGAGACAGAAAGCATCTCTTCCATTTTTCAACTTGTTATAGAAAATGTTAAGTAATACGGGGTGGGAAAAGATCCTTGCATAATATAACTTAATAAGATAACCAAAGTAGACACAGACCATGGTAAATGGACTTAGAACAGCAGGTAGCCCTTCTTTATTTTTAAGTAATGGTGTTAAGGTTTGTGCTTTCTGTACCTGGGTAGACATTAGAATCACCTGGTTAGCTTCTTAAAAATATAGATCAATCTTATTTTCCACTTCTCTCATCCTCTGTCTCATCTCCATGTCCGATAACCTGTTTCATTAAATTGGTAGTAAGGCTTTGAATTCTGTATTTTTACAAGAATTGGGAATCACTGTCTAAGATTCTTTTTACTTACATCCACTTACAAGAAATGGATTTGATAATATAATAATAGTGAGTCTTCATTTTTTTTTCTAAATTGACATTGAAAACTATCTTATTTGAAAACAAGATTCAATTTTCCTCAATATCCTGTTTTTCTGAATTCTGATGAAAATGAACTAGGAGAAAGGGTTAAAAAAATCAGTCATTTTAACTTGTTAGATTTATAGGAGCAGAATTTTCAAGCTGGAGGAGACACTGAAAACATACTCCTGTTTCTTCACTTTTACAGAAGTGACTCTTTGAGTGTAATGAGAGGCTACAATGAGAATTCAGAGATCCACAGACATCAAGACTTTCCAAAGCAAGACACTTAGCTAGAAAAAGATTTTTGACTTTCATCATGCTTCATTTCTTTAATAATCACCCAAATGGACTGGATTGATTTCCCATTTTATGGCATTTAAGATTGGCATTTAAATACCAAATGTATTTTTTTTTTAAACATGAACATAGTAACATGCTAGCATTCTTCTCATCAAATAAGTCTTAGAAGCACGTTTTGAGAATTAAATGGAATCTTACCTGTAAGAGGCACCTTGACATCAAGGCCATAGAATAAAGGCAAGAGAGAAGAACAAGAATAGAAACAGAAACTGCAGAAGAAAAAGAAGAGGATTATGTAAATCTGAATTTCTGTAGTGCCATTCAGGTTGTACAAAACCTCAGCTTTTCCATATTGCTCAAATCTGATCATTTTTCACATACACACAAAGTACCTTTTATTTTAAAAAAAAACCATACCTTTTATTTGTTCGCTGGTAAAGCAATACAATGAATAACTGGTGTTCAACTAACATCGACTGATACATTTTAGAATTCTGAGAGGGTCTTACAGGCAATTGGTCTAAGCTCTGAATTTTATAAGTGAGAAAAATAAACACAGAGCAGTTCATCAACAGACTAATTGCATATAATTTGATAGTACAGTGAAGCCTAGAGCTTAGACCTCCCGAGTCCTACTCTACTATGTGTTATTATCTCTATTTTTAATGTGTGAGTGTAATTAAAAAATTAAAAAATGATCAAAGTGTAGACTTTATCACTCAATGCTATCACTATTTGGTTACTATGGCAGAGCAGGAAGAATATTAATTTGCAAGGTAAACATATGATTGCTTATCCACGTTGGGCACTCCTGAGAGGGAAATGGAACAGTATTAGGAATTACATTGGGGTACCAGGTATAACCACGGTCTCTGCTGGGTGAGTGAGGGTATGTGATCCTCCTACTGGTATGAACTATGCTTCTACATCAGAGGTGGCTTCAGACAGTAAATGTAATGCCGTTGCTCCAGCTGGTCATGCTTCTGAGACAGATGTCTCCTTGTTTGACTCATAGAAGTTAAACAGAGTCTGAGCTGTCCCTCTTCACCAAGAACCTTCACCAGAGAAGCAAAAACTTGGATGGAAAACATGCTTTGTGTGGCACTGGTAGGAAACCAACTGTATGCTAATTATAAAATCTTATAGGTCAGATCAGGTTTCTCAAATACTGATTTCCTTGGGGATTTACAGAGCCGTGAAGTCTTTTGGCTTGTTATGACCCTTCAGGAGCATTCTGTTGGATGTGACGGTTTTGAATAGGTCCTGGATGGCAGTCTCCTGTTAGGCATATTATTTGCCTATTTCCTTTAATGGAGCTACTTACAAAGCTCTTGCTTCGTGGTGGCAAAATTGCATGAACAAGTTATAAACATGGTGTGAAGAGCTATGTATTAGTGACCAGGCTACTAGAATGAAAAGCAGAAACTCTCTTTTTTTTCCCCATTCCTTGAAGATGGGTAGTGATAGGATGTCACCTGTAGTGAGAGTGGATGAAGGAGGGGAATGGAAGCCTTCCACTATTCCCATGAGATGGTCAGGTGTCAGGGCTACCTCTCTGGGCATAACGGGTGCTCATCACTTGATTTATGATGAGAGTCTAAATTCTGTGCCACATGGTGGGCAGGCGGTGGGCCTCAGGGTCAGACACCTGACCTCTGCTTTTGATTTGCCATAGACGGGTTATACGATTTTGCGGAAGTTGTTTAATGTCTCTGAGCCATTGTTCATTATCTGTATAAAAGGGGAACATAATATCTGCTGTGTCTGTCTCAATAATCAGGAGAATCAAATGAGATGATGACTTTGGCAGTGCTTTGGATAAAGTGAAGAACAGCATGTGGGAAGCAATTCTGCTATGTTTGTTGCTATCCCCTGATTTACAGTGTGTGTGGGAATTGGGGACAAAGAAGGAATACTGTATGTGTCCTGAGGGGGTGATCATGTACCCCACAGGAAAGAATGAAGACTATCTCTGACATAAGTGATCGTTAGCCTTTTTAATATGCTTGTGGATAAGCAGTATTGAGGTCAAGTGAATAGAAGTTGCTTTATAAACCATCTCTCATTCAAACCTCTAATCAGAAACCAACTGAATTGCCCTTGAAGTGGCTTAGTTTAGTAATACATATGGAATTTGCTGATTTAATAGCTAAATAATCCTCATTTTCTGTTAAGTACGTTAACCTATTATAAATATTTAGGAAGTTCAGACCTGTAGAATGAAAAGTACACTTTACTTCAGCTAGGGTAGTGACATAACTAGATATAAAAAAATTCCTTTTTCTGTTTTCCCTAAGTTATATGGGACTGAACTGAGTGAAGTTACTGGGGCAGCACTGTCTTCTCTGCAATTTCCTCCCAGAACCACTCCAGGACTGTTAAAGAATTAGCAGAGAGAGTGACTAGGACAAGGGTAGCCATTCAAAAACATGGAAAATGGAAGGCATCAGTGGTGTCCTTTGATGACCACGGAAACTGTGGCCAATCCCTGCCTTCTGTGGGTCTTTCTGCCAAACACCAGGAAACTAGACTCAGCTTCTAGTTTATTACACTTTACCTCTGCCTCATTTAATCCCACAGAACTAAACAGCACATTTCAGAAATGAGGAAAATTCAAACTTACAAGCTTACATAAGATATGCACTTCACATTTAGAAATTTTAAAAATTATACTTTGAGTTATATTTTCTTAGTGTTTCCTAATTTTCATGTAAGTGACTTCATTTTTTCCCTCATGGAACAGACGAGAGGAGGTGAAGGAAAGTGTTACCACCCCTATTTTGTAGATACAGCTTAGACATGGTGGGTAAAGTCACTTACCCAAGCTTAAATAAGTACATGAAGACTCAGCCTACAAAGGAATCTAGGGGTCTGATTGTTTGGCTACTGGACCTTACCAACTTCTTCTGAGAAGGACAACTATAAAAGCAATTTGGGATGAATCAAATTCTAATCGTTATCTTGGAAATAGCGGTGGTTTACTATTTGCTCCTCGGGTGCCCATGGAAGATACTGGAAAGCAACCATGATTTTTTGCAAGACAGGGGTTCAGACAGCTTCTTCTAGTCAATGAGATCAGAACTCCAGAGAATGCCTCTTGCCATCTCTGCTGTGTCCCTCCTCAGGCCTAGGGGGCTCCTGGCATCCTAGGCAGGACAATTCTGTGTTAATTATGCAAGACTGCCGAACTCACTGCAGCCAAGCAGTATCCCCGTGTTAGTCCTCTCCCTTCTTCCAGAGCACACACATTTCCAAATGCCATCTTTACTCCCCAAGAGTGTTGGCTGACTAGGAAAAAGCAGTTCTTCTCTCAGACCACTGGGGAAATGACATGAGGGCAAAATTTTCATGTCTCAATCTAAATTTCTGAACACATTTCAAAAAGGAAGAGGAAAGCAGAATAATGAAGCTAGGAGAAACTTTTGGAAAAGATGTGAACATGGAAAAGGGAAAACTGAGGAAAGAAAACACTTACAGAAAAGAACAGGAATCAAAACAAAAGGCAAAAATGTATAACTGAAGGCATATGCTTTGCCAGAACCCTGGTGCCTGACTACAGGGACAGCTTAACTATATCTGCCTACACACAACACACAATAGCTGAGAAAAGAGAAAACACAGTGAGTGAAACCAACACTACTGTCTGATCCAAAAAATAAAGATTGAAATACACACTGAACTTCACACATACCTTTTCTTCTAGGTCCTTTATCTGTCTTTTCTGGATGTCTGTTTTATCTTCTAAGTCACGAATTCTCTGAAAAAAGGGGAAAAAAACTGAATGCTTTACAAGGTGTTAAGTTAAACAAGGTCATTCACCAACCTAAAACACAGAACTTCCCATAAAAACATTAGCATCTGGAAATGTCATGTATACATTTTTCTACACCTGGAGGGTTATTGCATATTTCAAAAATCGCCTGTACTCATATTCAAAATGATTATCATTGACTGTATTTTAAAAATATTTGCCATCCTTTTTCTTCTGGGTCGATCTATCTCTGCGGACCTCTTCCCTGTGAGAGAGGTATGGTTCTCACCCCACTGTCCTTGAGCTTGGTCAGCAGACCTGTTTTGGCCAGTGGAACATGAGTTGGGAGTGAGATGTGGGAAAGTCACCTCTTTGTGGAGACAGCTGTGTGTCCCAGAGCTAGAGAAAAAGGGACACATTTTGTTGTAAACCATTTGGATTAAGGTTTTTGATTGTTTATTGTCTCATTAAAAAATGGCTAAAAGTGGCTCACAAAAATGCCACTAGTTGCTGTTCTACTTTTTTTTTTCAATCTTATTTCAAATTTGTTTCAGGGTATGATCTTCTCATAAAACCAGATAGATCAATTTTCATAAAACAAAGATAGAGATTACACTTCAAAAAAAATCCAAAGAAGGAACTGATAACTTAGGGGGAAAAACAAACATTACAAGAATAGCACAAGCAATCCTGAAGATAAAAAAAGCTCAGAAATATCTTTTAAATTACCTGTAAACTATAACAAAATTTCAGTAATTTGAATAGCACAGATTTGAAATCAACATTACATAGACACTAATTTGAAAGTGACAGAGGAGAATGAAAATGTTGGCTTAAAGCTCAACATTCAGAAAACTAAGATCATGGCATCTAGTCCCATCACTTCATGGCAAGATGGAAAAACAGTGGAAACAGTGACAGACTTCATTTTGGGGGGCTCCAAAATTACTGCATATGGTGACTGCAGCCATGAAATTAAAAGACACTTACTCCTTGGAAGCAAAGTTATGATCAACCTAGACAGCATATTAAAAAGCAGAGACATTACTTTGCCAACAAAGGTCTGTCTAGTCAAGGCTATAGTTTTTCCAGTGGTCATGTATGGATGTGAGAGGTGGACTGTGAAGAAAGCTGAGTGCCAAAGAATTGATGCTTTTGAACTGTGGTGTTGGAGAAGACTCTTGAGAGTCCCTTGGACTGCAAGGAGATCCAACCAGTTCATCCTAAAGGAAATCAATCCTGAATGTTCATTGGAAGGACTGATGTTGAAGCTGAAACTCCAATACTTTGGCCACCTGATGCAAAGAACTGACTCATTGGAAAAGACCCTGATGCTGGGAAAGATTGAAGGCAGGAGGAGAAGGGGATGACAGAGGATAAGATGGTTGGATGGCATCATTGACTCAATGGACATGAGTTTGAGTAAACTCCGGGACTTGGTGATGGACAGGGAGGCCTGGCGTGCTGCAGTCCCTGGGGTCGCAAAGAGTCAGACATGACTGAGCGACTAAACTGAATTGAACTGAATCTGTGAGTGAATAAAAGTTTTCAAATTTCCTTCTGGCAAATTAAAGGCCTTATATGTTCACGGCATAGGGTTACACAGTGCAGGCTTATAATTTAGTGCCTCTTTTGGGAATAATTAGAAAATGGAGAACGGGAGTCCAGAAGAAAACAACGGAAGCTAAATGATGTGATAACATGAAAGACCAGGTTTTACAGTGCAATGTGGGGAGACAAAACCGTAAGCTGAAACAAACAGCTGAGCTTGGAAAGTATATCCCCTCTCTGAACAGTGGTTCTCAACTAGGGGTGATTTTGCACCCCAGATGACATTTGGCAATATCTGAACATTTTAAAAAGTTAAAGTGACTTTAGCATATTCACAAAGTTATGCAACCATCACCACTAATTATCCAGACAGTTTCAAATCACAAGTGATCACCAGTCATAACTAGCATCTAAGGGGCAGAGGCCAGGAATGCTCTAAATATCCTGCAGTACACAGATCACTCCCCGCCAACTTCCACGAAGAAGAATCATCAGACCCAAAATGTCAGTCAGGCAGAGATTGAGAAATCCTCCTTTAAACGAAAGGGGGTGAGGTTTCTACAGGAGAGGAGGGTGTGTGTTGTTAGAAGGACTGTGAAATTATGTGACAATGAATGTTGATGTGTGTGACAATGAATAATAAATAAATGTGTGTGATGTGTGTGCTTGTGTGTATTTCCATAGTGCTGCTTATGCTCCAAAGCTACACAGGGAAAGAATAAATTTGTTAGATATTTCTACCTCGAGTGTGCAAGTATTTCCTTGATAGAGTCTGTTGGATGTGGAGACAAGCCTTACATCAATCAAATCATGGGCATGAGAGATTAGTGTAGTGTCTACTCAGCCTCCAGGTCTGTGCTTGCTGGGCACCTGCTTACATGTTCAGGATTGTGCTGGATGTCACGGCGAACAGAGGCAAGGTGTCACTTAGTTACTGATCTCAAAGAACCATCACATCCAGATGGGGAGATAAAAATGGAAAACACAGGAAAAAAACCGATTATGTAGAAAGGGAAAACAGGGCAAAACTAAGCACAATTCCATCACCAATCTCTAATACCTCATACAGTGCTTAGTTGTACAAAGGAGCTGCCTATACATATTTATTAAGTGAGTTATGTATGCTCATTGAGTGCTGTGCGCTTTATTTCTTTTTCTTTCCCAGCTTTTCCCAGACTGCCATCTGATCTAACAGGAAACCCTATAGAGTCCAAAACAGATCTCTCTTCTACCAAGTAGGAAAGTTTCTACCGCTCTCAAGTGTACCAAGTTCCCCATCAGAACTGTGAGAGGTTATTGCCTGCTCTTCCTGCTTCTGATCTTCTGCATCCTACAGCCATCGACAACAGCCAATCTGAACTCTTAGAACATGAAATGGTAGGCTTCCTTGGTAGCCCAGTGGTTAAGATTCTGTGCTTCCAATGCAAGGGGCGTGGGTTCGATTCCTGGTCAAGGAACTAAGATCCCACATGCCACGTGCCACAGGCAAGAAAATATCACACACACACAAAACAAAGAATGTGAAATGATCACAGCAGTCCTTGAGCTTTAAGGGGCAAGGAAGAGGAAGAATGGAGAGTTGGCCAAGTTGCTCTTAGAATAAAACCCAAACTTCTTCAGGCCCAGCATGATCTAGCCCTGTCTTACCTCTACAGATTCACCTCGCAATCACCTTTCCTCAGCTCCATGTGCTCCTGCCATATTGGCCTTCTCTTTGCTCCTTGAATATCCCAAACATTCCCACGATAGAGACTTAGCCCCTGCTGATCCTAACTTCTGGCCACCTTGCCAAGATCTCTGTGTGGCTGATTCTTTGGGATTTCAACATCTTCAGACCAGCCAGTTTAGAGTGGTTAATCCTACTCCCAAGCTCTCTCTCTCTCACACAACACACACACAGACACATGCATGTATCTTCAGAGCACGCTCTGAAACTGCCTTGGCCACTGCTTGTTTGCCTTGCCACTTTGCCCCTCTTCACCTGCAGGACACATGAGAGAAGTGACCTTTATGTCTTTGCCCTGACATCACATTCCCAGCACCCAGAACAGGCAGGCCCTCAGTAACTGGTCTTGAACGAGTGTATAAAAGGGTATGGGATATGTATATTTTTCCAGTAGTAAGTGATCCATTGTCTTCACCCGGGAGAGCATTCTGCAGGAGGTAGAGCTTACACTGGGATTAGAAAAATGAGAACATTTGGATAAATGCAGCAGACTTTGAAGGACATTTAGGGGTCAGTAGTCAGGCAAATGAGGCTTAGAAGTGGAAAATCATGGCCTCAAGAGTAAAGGAAGAGTTCTATACAAATAGAGGAACATAAGCTCTGGAGAGATTGTCTTAAATCCAATTTTTAGGGGAGGGGTAGCCAGCTACTGAAGGACCTGGAGATTTCTGCATGACTAGACTCAGCTGGAAAGTGGGATCATGGAAGCTTTTGAGGAAGAAGGTAGCATCAGAAAAGGTGCGAAGGACAAGGAAGACCCCAGCGTTTTCAGCCTGATGCTTTGAGATATGGCAGTTCCACTAAACAAGACAGGCAGATGGGGAGAGAAGAGAGAAGCAAAGACAAGAACGTGCGTTCAGGTGTGTTTCGCATGAGTTCACTTTGAAACATTCCAACAGAAATGTCTAATAAGTGGTTAGTGAGAGGTTCTATAATTTAGACTGCCTTATAAACTTGCTGCTGCTAAGTCGCTTCAGTCATGTCTAACTCTGTGCGACCCCATAGACGGCAGCCCACCAGGATCCACCATCCCTGGGATTCTCCAGACAAGAACACTGGAGTGGGCTGCCATTTCCTTCTGCAAGTATGTATAAACTTACATATGACAAATCCTGTCCAATGTCTTCTGGAATAACTCTCTCAAATCAAAGCTACTGATTGAAAGGAAAAAAAGAGTAAGAAATAACTGGAAAGGCATATTCCAATGAACAGCTGTTTGGGAGACAGAAAATGCCAATGAAAATTATGAGACTTAAAAATGTGTTTTTCAGTTGCTCAGATGTGTCTGACTCTTTGCGACCCCACAGACTGCAGCACGCCAGGCTTCCCTGCACTTCACCATCTCCTGGAGTTTGCTCAAACTCAAGTTCATTGAGTTGGTGATGCCTTCCAACCATCTTGTCCACTGTCATCCCCTTCTCCTCCTGCCTTCTCTCTTTCCCAGCATCAGGGTCTTTTCAAATGAGTCAGTTCTTTGCATCAGGTGGCAGAAGTATTGAGCTTCAGCTTCAGCATCAGTCCTTCCAATGAATATTCAAGACTGATTTCCTTTAGGATTGACTGGTTGGACCTCCTTACAGTCCAGGGGACTCCCAAGAGTCTTCTCCAACACCACAGTTCAAAAGCATCAATTCTTCGGAGCTCAGCCTTCTTTATGGCCCATACATGACTACTGGAAAAACCACTGCTTTGACTAGACAGATCTTTGTCAGCAAAGTAATATCTCTGCTTTTTAATACCCTGTCTAAGTTTGTCACAGCTTTTCTTCTAAGAAGCAAGCATCTTTTAATTCCATGGCTGAAGTCACCATCTGACTTTGATCACCATCTTTGAACACCATGTGATATTGTAGCCCAAGAAAATAAAGTCTGTCACTGTTTCCATTGTTTCCCCATCTATATGCCATGAAGAGATGGGACCGGATGCCATGATCTTTGTTTTTTGAATGCTGAGTTTTAACCCAGCTTTTCACTTTCCTCTTTCACCTTCATCAAGAGGCTCTTTTGTTCCTTTTCACTTTCTGCCATAAGGGTGGTGTCATCTGTATATCTGAGGTTATTGACATTTCTCTCGGCAATCTTGATTCGAGCTTATGATTCGTACAGTCTGGCATTTCATGTGATGCAATCTGCATATAAGTTAAATAAGCAGGGTGACAATATACAGCCTTGACTCACTCCCTCCCCAGTTTTGAACCAGTCTGTTTTTCCATGTTCAGTTCTAACTGTTGCTTCTTTATCTGCATACAAGTTTCTCAGGAGGCAGGTAGGGTGGTCTGGTATTTCCATCTCTTTAAGAATTTTCCACAGTTTGAGGTGACCTACACAGTCAAAGGCTTTAGTGTAGTCAATGAAGCTGAAGTAGATATTTATCTGGAATTCTCCTGGCTCTTCTATGATCCAGTGAAAGTGAAAGTTGCTCAGTCGTGTTCAGCTCTTTGCGACTGCAGGGACTGCTCCTCTGTCCATGGGATTTTACAGGCAAGAATATTGGAGTGGGTAGCCATTTCCTTCTCCAGGGGATCTGTCCAATCCAGGAATGGAACCTGGGTCTCCTGCATTGCAGGCAGAGTCTTTACCATCTGAGACACCAGGGAGGCCCTATAGTCCAATGGATGTTGGCAATTTGATCCCTGTTTCTTCTGCCTTTTCTAAATCTGGCTTGTATATATGGAAGTTCTTAGTTCATGTACTATTGAAGCCGAGCTTGGAGGATTTTGAGCATTACTTTGCTAGCATGGGAAATGAGTACAACTGTGCAGTAGTTTGAACATTCTTTGGCATTACCCTTCTTTGGGACTGGAATGAAAACTGAGCTTCTCCAGTCCTGTGGCCACTGCTGAGCTTTCCAAATTTGTTGGCATACTGAGTGTAGCACTTTAACAGCATCATCTTTTAGGATTTGAAATAGCTCAGCTGGAATTCCATCACCTCTACTAGCTTTGTTCATGATGATGCTTTCTAAGGTACATTTGACTTCATACTCCAAGATGTCTGGCTCTAGGTTAGTGATCACACCATTGTGCTTATCTGGGTCATGAAGATCTTTTTTGTATAGCTCTTCTGTGTATTCTTACCACCTCTTTTTTTTTTTTTAAATAAAAAGTTTTATTGGAGAAAAATAAAACCACCACGTACACAGGGAAAAGAGCACAAAAATTCAACTGATACAGAACTGAAAGTCACAACTACCCAATGTTGTTTGCGATTACTTTTCAATTTCTTAAATGGCTTCCATCAATTTTTTAAATAGCCTTGCCAATTTTCAGCTGAAATAGAATCAAGTTTTCAAAAAATTAAGAGCCTCAGCGAAGGGACCAGCTTTTAAGATAACAAAGGTGACACCAAGAGTCTCCTAATAGGACCAATTCTACCGAAAAATTCCTGAAGCACATAACTACTGAGTCTGGTAAAACAGTAGCTCAGAGACCATCAGGGATTAGTTAGAACACTGACTCAGACGGTCCAGTATGCAGAGAGGGCAAACAAAAAAGCTGCATTTCCCTGTCAGATGAGTTCATGTAAGAAAACCAAGGAGGGCCTAAGAAAATACAGGCAATGGCTGCTCAAAATAATTAAGAAGGCATTCTAAATACCACATATGATTATACCACAGTGTGTAAAGTGATGCAATTAGAAAACAGGCAACTTAAAAAAAATATGGTCACAGGTCTTTGAGAACTCAAGAAAACAATCAATAGCAAACACAAGAACTGAAAGTCTTCTCAGCTGAGGGGTGAAAGTGAAAGTGAAAGTGAGGTCGCTCAGTCATATCCGACTCTTTGCGACCCCATGGACTGTAGCCCACCAGGCTCCTCCGTCCATGGAGGATTCTCCAGGCAAGAATACTGGAGTGGGTTGCCATTTCCTTCTCCAACCACCTCTTCTTAATATCTTCTGCTTCTTTAGGTTCAGACCATTTCTGTCCTTTATTGTGCCCATCTTCGCATGAAATGTTACCTTGGTATCTCTAATTTTCCTGAAGAGATCTCTAATCTTTCCCATTCTATCGTTTTCCCCTATTTCTTTGACTGTTCACTTAGGAAGGCGTTCTTATCTCTCCTTGCTATTCTTTAGAACTCTGCATTCAGATGGATATATCTTTCCTTTTCTCCTTTGTGAAAGGCAGTGGGAACTTAAAAAATATAATGCAACTAACAGCTCAGACCAGATTAAACAGAATCTTTGCTTTTGGGAGTAAAGTACCTTAGCTGATTGAAAATACACTTAAAAGCACTGACAAAATTTTAGTCATAAATAAATTTAGATAACTATTTGTCCATCTTAAAAATAAACACTTCTACAGTTCTATGACACACCTCCCACTTTGCTGAAATTAAATGCTATTGCATTCAAAGAAATACTTATCTAGAGGACAAGTTCATTCTCTTAGAGAAGCAATGATTCTGTTGAGTCTATTATTAAATGCTTTAAAAACTCTCTTCAGAGTTGAAATCCAAAATTTTATGATGGAATCTCAAGAAACCAATGCATGTGTTTATTATCTTTGGAACAAAATGGCTTCAGAGTTTCCTGTTAACTTGGGTAATTTATTAGCCTATAAAGATCCACAAAATTCTTGGCTACAACTGAAGTGTGATAAATGTCATGTTCCCCATAAACTGTTCTTACTGGTGTCATAAAATAACCCCTGTTCCTTTTCCACTCACCTTGATCTCTAATGACCACATGATTCTCACCTCTTGTATAGCCCATCTGGATTTCATACCAGTTGCTTATTACAGCTTATGGGTACCAAGTGCATTAGCCTGGAACTCTCAATTCTGGAATTATTACAGAATCTGCTTTTTGACCAGGACCCTAGTCTTTGCCTGTCAAGGAATGATATGAACAAATAGTTGAAATTAAGAATGCTGGCTCTAAGTTAATACTGGGTATTTATTTTGAGCCTTGCTGGTCTAGGAAAGTCATATAAATGATAGATGACTCAAGCTGTAGAAGACAGTATAGTGCAACGTTTATGTGCACTAGCCTTGGAGTTGGGCTGATTTGGGTTGTAATTCTTGCTCTGTAGCTTACTATCTGTCATCTTGGGCAAATGACTTAAGCACTTTTTTCTTCAGTATCATGATCTCTTTAAGTTGCAATTATAAGAATACTTACAGCAGTGGGCTGTGGTGGAGATTAAATAAAATGATGGAAGGAGAGCCCTTAATTTAGTTTCTGACCTACAGCAAATGCCAGTAAATCAGAGGTGGCTTCCAGGCTTTGTTGTTGCTGCTGCTGTTTATTCTGGGAATAAAGAGAAAGGCCCTTGTTCCCTTTTACCCTCTTCTGATGATTCCATCAGGCTTGGTTATGGACTGGGGTGAAAAACAGCATGATCTCTGTCCTGGAAAAAGCCCCAAAGAGTCCCTTCCCAGGAAAAGGGACATGGTCAGGTTCCATGAAATTCAAAGGGTATTATTTCATGACAAAGTTGTTGCAAAAACAGGAGCATGACAGAGTGCTTCTGAACTGCCAGTTTTCTTCAGATTAATTCATTAAGAAACCATCACCCTGTTTCTGAGTGTCGGTGTGAAATAGCAGCTATTTATTTTACTCTCTGAAAATAGCTTCTAGCTCTCAGGATTCTTCATACCCACATCAACACTCCATACTAAGCACCAGGTCCCATGTGCTCAGCACCACCCAACACAGATGTGGTACCTCCATCCTCACCTGGTGGGCCTGTTGTAAGAGCTCCATCCTCTCCTGGAGAATCTGACAGTCATACTCTCTGCTCTTCCTCAGCATCTGCCGCCGTAACTTCTCCACTGCTGTCCTCAGCTCCTCCTGCTGCTTTTCACTTAATAATTCACCAAATTTAATAACAGTTTCTTGCTGCAGAGCATTGTACAAAGTTGCTTCTAGTTCCTGGATTCTCTGGCAAATAGAATTAGAAAACTTTGGAGTTTAGTATCTTCCATGTGGTGTATAAACACACACATGTGTGTATATAGGGAGGGATGGATTATTTTACCCTCACAGGACCACAGCAACAAAATAAATGTCAAAGCTTATCCAGCTTAAATATCCTTTTGATGATTCCCTTTATAGGATGCCATAAGGGTCATCTAGCCAATATGGAAACTTCCCTGATGGAGGGGAATTTGTTTTTTTCCTGGATCCCGTCTATTTCACATACTTTTCCTCTTCAGGAAGTCCTTACCTTGTTATAACTGTATATCCTTCTATTCTCAAAGGTAGCTGAGAATAAATTTGTTCTCTCTTTCATTTGACAGATATTTAAAGATATCTATTGTGGCAGTATATTATTTAGAAATAAGCACTGCAAAGTGGTCCGTGTTAGAATACTTGAAATGGGCGGCATTTCACACACACGTACACCATGCCCCCTCTCTCCACATGACACACCTCTGATGATGGCTTTAGAGTCTCCATTTTTTTTTCTTAAAAATTGGGAAATAGAGCCTAAGACCCTTTGGAATTGGTCTGTTTTTTAGTACTCTGAGATTTGTAGTTGCCGTAGCTGTATAATGCCTCCTGGAGGCTCTTCTTTTTTAGATGAAGAGTCTACTGCTTTGTACAGCCCAGTTTTCGTTTCTTTCACAAGCTTCAGATACATTTACCACAATCTATAATCTTATCCCCACGACTCTGACAGAGGTGAAAGGACATGGCCTCGAGAGGGATGTCCCCCAAGTTCCTGTCCTAGACTAAGTGGGTCGACTTACCTTTTAAAAGTTAAAGATAATGATCAGAATGAGTCTTCAGTCCTGGGACTCACACACATGGTCTAACATCATCATGTGTAGGTAGAGGAGGTAAGGTTGAAAGGGTAGGAAGTGGGGGAGAAATCCCCTCCTTCTTTATTCTCTAAGCAGAGGGCAACTCTCCTTCCCCATCAGGCAGTGCTCAGAATCTCTTACTCAACTTGGAGGGGGAGTACCAATTCATCTTTGTTAATAGCAGGGGCTAAGTGCTTCACTCTTCCCAACAGCAATTCAGGATGCTTCCAGGAAAGCATTATAAAAACTTTTAAGTTTCCTCTTTCTGTCTTGAGTCAATACACTGTGTTACGGTGGGGGGCTGGGCGGGGGGGCTCGCGCGGGGCAGGGTGGTGCCCACCCAGAGAGAAGAAATCCAAGCTGCAATCCAACATTAAGAAGGACACTTTATGAATCTGGTGCAGGGGAGTGGATCAAATATGATCCTGAGTCAGCATAATCTGGAGGAGAGAGAAAGGTACAGCCCATTTCCCCCATATAGTCTCACTCACTGTGACTGGATTACAGTAGATATAGCCACAATGTCTGGAGTCAAACCTAAGCATTACCTACTCACTTAGCAAGCTGGGCCAAGGTCTTCCTCTCTCTAAGCCTTCATTTTCTCATATGTAATATAGAAATAATAATATTCCCTATACCTCATAGGGTTGTTTTAAGAAATAAATGAATTGAAAATATGTATCATGTTACATACATCATTATTCTACCTCGAGATTAGGATCCCCAACAATCAGATTTGATTTAATAAAATTTCTCTGTAATCAACATTGTCATCCAATCTGTCTTTCATTTAAATATTATTTAACAACATAATTAAACTGTTTGAAAAATGAATTACAGTGAGATATTTATTAACTATTATAATAGTATTACAACAGCAAAGAGCTACAGATGTACATTTGTTCTAAAATGAGAACTGGAAACCACTGGATAAGTGAGCTGCATGTTGTGGTCTATTCGCACACATGACATGACAAATTACACAGGATGCTTTACTACAGAGCATTTAACCATCAACACTCAGAGTGTCTTGAATGTCTCTTGTACCTACCATATATGCTTGGTCGAGGGCTTGTTTCCTGTAGTCTAGCTCTTCCTCCAGATAGCCTTTGATTTTGCAGAATTGTTCCTAGAAAAAATGGCCATGTTAGTAGATAGAGTCAGCTTAGTTAACAAGAAAGTGATATCTAAATTGTATTGATTAATGTTTTCTCTAATTCCACTGTAAGACAAATCACTAGTCTTTGTAGGGTCAGAGATCTTGTCTTTTAGGGAAATAGTTCAACTTTTAGAAGTTCACACAGGGAATGTAAAAATCAGTGGAAAGAGGCATAAAACGACAACATGGAATGTCTTAAAGAATTTTCGAATCAACTTAAGAGTATGCCACTGAGGATAGATTTTTTTGTTTGTTATGGCTTCACTGCATGACATGTAGGATCTTGCTTCCCTGACCAGGGATTGAACAGGAGACCCCTGCAGTGGAAGTCGAGTCTTAACCAACAGACTGCCAGGGAAGTCCCTAGGGACAGATTTTTGACAAGATAAATGCTATAGATGCTAACTAATAAGCATATCTGTGTAAATATACTACGATAGCATATTTTTATAAGAATGTTATGAAATGTAATAGAGCAGAGTTGTATAATAAGAAACTTAATTTATTCAAACTCAACTGTATATCATTAGCAAACGCAAAGCTAGATAGTAATTCAGAGAGTGGGAGCGAGTCCACCCACGCTACTACTTAATGAGTGAGTGTCTGCTCTTGCTATAAAGCCAGGGTGATCCAGGAGATGTAAATCTGATGCTACCTTGCTTGTCCTCAGTCTCTGTGTGGTTCTTACATTGCAAGCATCCTGCCATTTGCATTAAAAAATATATCTTTGTACAGAATACAGCCCTAAGCAAAAGTTAATTCTTTCTTTGTATGCTTAACCAGGAACAAGGATCTCTTCCAATGCTGAAGGTAAACTTGATTGCACCGACTTTTTTTTCCCTGTTTTTATTTTTTATTTTTGGCTGTGCTGGGTCTTCGTTGCTGGGTCACCTGGACTTTCTCTAGTTGCGGTGAGCGCGAGCTACTCTTCGTTGTGGTACACGGGCTTCTCGTTGAGGTGGCTTCCCTTGTTGTGGAGCACAGGCTCTAGGGCACACGGGCTTCGGCAGCTGCGGCTCTTGGACTCCAGAGCACAGGCTCAGTAGTTGCGGCGCATGGGCTTACTGGCTCAGCAGTATGTGCAGTGTTCCTGGACCAGGGATCAAGCCTGTGTCCTCTGCGTTGGCAGGGACTCTTATCCACTGTGCCACCACGGAAGTCCTGCACTGATTTTGAGAGAGGCTATGTCTGTATGCAATTTTGCTGTTGACTTCCAGCTGATTATATCTGAGCTCCAGTGCCTAGAACAGTGCTTGTAACAATCTGATTGCCTAATTAAAATTTTTGTATTTAAAGTGTTCAAGGGTATTTTGAATATAGACAGTCCTTATTAAATCTTTTGACTTTAGAGCCTAACCTGTTGGTAAAATATAAGTTCTGTGTAAAATATAAGCAAATTTTACAAATTTGTAAGCTGTCACATGCTATAGAAATTCAAGTTGTTTTTATTACAAGATTCTCTGACCTAACAGGAATCACTACCTAGTTTTTAGTAATAGTGACAACAGTAATGACAGTACTATTATCAAATTCTATGCATTGCTCTATGTTAATAAGGACCAATTCTCAGGCTGGGGGATTTAAACAAAAGTTAACTGTGGCAAAATACATATAATATAAACTTTATAATCGTAACCATTCTAAGTGTATAGTTCACTAGTATGAAGTATATTCACAAGGTTATGAGACCAATCTCCAGGATTCTTTTTATCTGCAAAATTGAAACTCTGTACCTATTAAACAACAAGTGCCCATTTCTTCCTCTTAGTTCCTGACAATCATTATTGTGTCTTCTGTTTCTATGAATCAGACTACTCCAGGTACCTTATGTAAGTAGAATCACACAGTATTTGTCTTTGTGTGATTGCCTTATTTCACTTAGCATATGTCCTCAAAGTTCAGTCATGCTGCAGCATGTAGGAGAATGTCCTTCCTTTTTAAAGGCTGAATAATATTCCAGGGATGTATCTACCACATTTTGCTTATCCATTCATCCACTGATACAGAATCTTGGGTTGCTTCCATGTTTAAGTTATAGTGAATAATGCTGCTTTGAACACGGGTATACAAAAATCTCTTCAAGAGCCCACTTTCAAATATTATGGGTATATACCCAGAAGCAGTGTTGCTGTATCACATGGTGATTCCATTTTGAATTGTTTGAGCAATCACTAAGCATACTGCTTTTCATAGCAGCCGCACCATTTTATACTCCCAGCAATACTGCATAGCGTTCCAATTTCTCCACATTTTCATCATTGTATGTTACTATTTTGTTTTGTTTTGCTTTTAGTAGCAGCCATCTTAATGGGAGGCAGATGGCTTGGAGATTTTTAATATCAAAGTCATACCCATCATTTCTGTAATGTTTACTATAATTATATATGGTAGAAAAATTATTTAGCCTAAGGAAAAAAAAAACATCAAACTGGATTTTCTTAAGCATTAGTCTTGGAAATACTACAAAATTACAATGTGACATTTTTAAAGAATACAACTTGAAATTGAGGGGTATTTCAATTTCTCTTTGTTTTTATGATACTTCATCTTTACTCACCATGTCACTTTCCAATTCCATCATTTTCTGGTGCAGGGCAGCCTCTGCTCCTTCAATCTGCTGGATCCACTATGGAGAAAGCAGACACAGGGTTTGACATGACTGCTTGATGTGGTCTAGATGGTACCTTCTTCTGAGCTGCTGTCAATTCTGCTATCTCAGAAAGTAGACGAAGAACTGAAGTTCTTGGTGCATTTTATCTCTTAGCTCAGAAACAAGTTTATAATTTTCCACTCATCCATTAATTCACTATTCACTCAACAAATGCCTTCATTGTTATCTACCATGTGCCAGGAAATGTGCTAGGTACCAGGGATGCGAGGGTGAATAAGAAACACATAATTTGCCCTCATTGGAGATTGCCATGAGAGGCTTTCTTGGAAATGACATTGCACTGAACTGTAAAAAATGAGTCAGAGATGACCAGGCAAAAGTGAGAGGCAAGTTCCAAGCTGAAGGTATGTCTAAATCTCCATGACTGGACAGAGCACAAAGAAAGAAAAAACAACAGGTGAGATGGGAGAAAGGGCAATTTTTCAGTATATGAAACTGATTATAGCTACATGTTGAAGAATCACTCTGTTGAGTAGAGACATAATTTAAATCACACAGAGAATTTACTTTCTTAATACTTAGAATATGTTGTTCTGAGTATTAGATTATTAACATTAGATGGCATTAATATTAGCACTGATCAACACCCTGAATAAATTCAGATTTCGGATAATATAGCGTGAGCCTACCACATATATGGTTTCAGAGAATAAATTATTGTAATGGGTCTCTACGAAGTTAACCAACAGCTTATCCCCCAGGGAGGCAACTGGGCAAAATAATTAAGTGTTTAGGTCCTAGAGGTCAACTTCGTTGTTGTTCAGTCGCTAAGTCATGACGGACTCTTTGCAACCCCATGAACTGCTGGGCCTCCCTATCCTTCACCATCTCCCAGGAGTTTGCTCAAACTCATGTCCATTGAGTGGTGATGCCATCTAACCATCTCCTTCTCTGTCATCTCCTTCTCCTGACTTCAATCTTTCCCAGCTACCTTAGGTCTTATCCCAATCTTAGCTTTTCACAGCTGTGTGGGCCTGAAACATTACCTGGTTACTCTTAAGTCTCAACTTTCTTATCTGTGAAATGGGATTAATAATAATGTGAAGAGTAAAGAAGGTAATTAACCTAAGGCCCTATTCACAGTGTATTGCATCTACTAGGTACTCAACAGGATTTTAGTTTTTTTGGTTAACATTCATTGTTGTACTTCTGCACTGTTAGAAATTTGCCTCACTACTAGCTATTTTTTCTTGGTTTGTGATAAATTATGCAATGTACTGAACATTTTTCTATATATTAAAGCCTTGATTTTTGCAAGGGGCTGTCACATCTAACAGCTGTTTGGCTGTAAGGAACATGGGGAAACACAAAAAGACATGATGCTAGTCATGGAGAGATGCTAGTCTCTCAGCTCTTGAACATACACAGAACTTCCCTCATGAAACAAATTTCAGTCCAAAGTCATGGGTTTCTTGTGCACAGCCTCATATTGCAATTGTGTACCACCCAGTTTTATTAAAATGCTTTTTCTCCGGCTTGCTGTCCACTTACCATTGAGAAACAAATTCTCTTGTACATCATGTTTTTAAGAGAACTGTCAAATGAAGTAGTCTCTGCCTTTCGTATAAACTGTCCCAAGTTTTCTTTGTAGTCCTAAACTAAAGTGACTTTTCTTGCAATAAGGAAAAGCCCTTTACGACCCCACCTGGATGAGATGCTCTGGCTATCACTGCCAAATAAATGTAGCAGAACTGGTGGTAAGACTGTGTTTTCTCTATTATTGTATCACTGGAAGAGTGTCTTCATGAATTCACTCATTCAGTAAATGCTGATTGATCTCTTACTAAATATGCTGGGTTGGAAAACTAGGAAAACAAACAGTAAAAAACAGAATCCAGAGTTGCCCTCATGGAACTCATAATCTAGTGAACAACAGCATAAAAAAAAAAAAAAAGGTGTTTGTGTTATAGTTGTCAGAGAAAGAGGACCTAATTAGACTTGGGTGAGTAGGAAGGCTTCCCCATGTATGGGAGGGTCTGATGATTAATATTTAGCCAGACAAAGGTAAAAAAGGGAAGAAGGGAAAATCTTGACTAAAGCAATGGTGTAAAGAACCAAGGGGTAGAAACATGTATAGGCAGACAGAAAGAGAAGAACAAATCCCAGATATTTCCCATTAAATACTTCAGGATGTATCCCTAACACTTCAGGTCTTAAAAAAGAACACAACCACAAGGCCATTTCCACACTGCAAACTTAACATTAATTCCTTCCATCATCTGATACCTGGTCCATATTGAAACTTCCCTAGTTGTCAGCAAAACGTTGCTTTTTTCACACTTGGTTTGCTTGAATCAAGATGTAAAGAAGGATCATTTCAATATTTCTTAAGTACCTTTTCATGTTATAGAAATCTTTCTACCTCTGCCATTTTTTTCTTGATGTCATTATTTTGTTTGAGTAACTAAAGTAGATTGGAGCAAGGTGAATGCTTGCTCATGGTTTCATTTAATTTACAACATGCTTTTTATTAATTTTATGAAAAAAAAAAAATCTCAAGGAACTTATACTACAGTTCTCAGTTCATCCAACTGTGTGCACCAGTTAACTATGTGCCGATTTTCAAGGCGCCCAGAATACAGCCAGTTACCAGGCTTCTTCACTTGGGTCTTTCCTTTTTTCTCTCCCTTGCATTTACCAGATTTAAACACAAGGGGGCGAGAGAATGCTCAGCGTTGCCCTTCTGACAGTCCTCAAGTTAGGCTTTCTGAATGAGTCTGCAGGGAGCCACCACCAAGTTACAAAATCAGTTGGAACACATCCAAGGAAAAACCCATAGAAAGAGCCATGCCGCTCCAACTTTCCACCTCTTAATGGAAACGTCTTCCTTATTGGTTTCCCAGGTTTTAAAACAGTGACTTCAGTAATGTAATCCAGATTTTGCATGTTTACAAAAGTATATTTTTAAGAGGCTTCAAAGTACCCACCCCAAATCAGGGTGTAGACTCTTATTTTGTATATCCTCATTCTAGCTGGGTTAAGAATAAAATATTTATTAGGTATTCAATAACGCAAAATCAGGTGCGAAGAGAATGTCCTTCAACCCCAGGTGTTAAGTCAGACACTGAGATGATTTGAGTGTTAGTACAATTTATTACCTTTTCTGCCAGGGACAGCACAGTGCTGGCCTGAATTATAGCCACTTGCTCTTCATTTCTTAAATTCTGTGCGGGGTGAGGGGGAGAGAAAGAAAATAAGCTGAAGACACTTTGGACATTTACACTGTTAGAAAATACGACCTAACTTGCCTGCCACATATACATGCATGGAACATTTACAGTCTATCCTATTTAGTAACAATTCTGAGAAAGAGTTCATTCAAAACCTGTAGAAAGTACATTAAATGTGATGCTTTTATATCTCTCTAGTTCTGACTTGATTTTATGTTTCACTGTAAACATACTTCATTAACAGTCATAAGAAAAGCAGAAATCAAAATGAAATAAAGAGTAATCTCTTCATAGCAGTTTGATACAATTTAATTGATTTTGTTCTCTGCTTTGATAATTTTTCAAGGGAAAAAATAGCATGACTACTTCAACCTACATGCATCATTCACCGAGTATCTCAATGAATGGTCCTCCCACTGAATTAATATGCCTTGACCCTGTCAGGAAGGTGTTTTAGAAAGAAAAAGGATTATAGTTTCCTGGTTCATTTTTATGGGGCTGCCACCAACCCTACTATTTTGCAGTATTTGCAACTGCATGACTGATTAATTTTATGCCAGATGCCTCCCAGCAACAGTTAGAAGGTAATTAGCTTTAATCACCGCTGATGTGGTCGGCATGCAAACCTGAAACGTGCCCAAGAAAAGCACCTTCCGTGTTCCCACTTCTGCCACTACCTTGCAGAGACCCTTATAATCCTTAAACCGAGTGGTCTGATAAATTGTTGATTCTCTTCCGGAATTTGTAAGCTTAAGTGAACCTGGAGTCTCACTTGTCATTATTTTTTAAGTTTTTTTTAATTTAGGTATGTACATAAGTATGTATGTATTTCAAGTCTAGTGGATTTACAATGTTGTGTTAGTTTCAGGTGCATAGCACAGTGACTTAGTTATACACATATATATTCTTTCAGATTCTCTTCCCTTTTAGGTTACTACAAATACTGAATAGAGTTCCCTTCACTTGATCTTATTTTACACATGTTGCATTGGCAAGTATTTCTTGCTTCTCTTTAGACAAATTCATATTTATACTGCACTTTATTCATTACTTACCCCATTATCACCTAAGATATCAAGCTGCTTTATGAGATCAGGGATATTCACATCCTGCAAAATCAAGGAGTTGCATTCAAGTCAAAGGTGCAAGAGTGGCTTAACCATTCTATCAGTGCCCTAACCTCAAATGAGAGAGGACATTTTAAGACCTGTACCTTCTTGAGCTGTTTTCAATCAATCACAACTGGTTTTACATTTCCACTCTGCTTTTTATGAGTTGTGTGAACCTGGCAAAACTCCTTAACAATGCATTTTCAATTCCGCCAATTGCAAAATGGAGGTAATAAACACCGCTTTCACAGGCTGATTTGAGGATAAAGAGATAGTATATAAAAGGTCTAGGATGTATAAGAACTCAAAATTTTCTCAGTAGATTTTTTTCTCATGATTATTGAAAATTAGTTCCGACTGTGGTAGATTTCAAGTATAAAGAAAAGTAACAGTAATAAATTTAAATAACCAGCCAATTTCACTCTGATTAATGGGATCTGATCTGGTTGAGATTTTGACAGCTGCATAGAAAACTACAGTGCACTTTCATTTTTTGGGTATTTAGTATTAATTCCACTTATGGAAAACAGCTTATTTTTATTATATCGCCCTACCCCCGTCAGTTTGAAGCAACTGCGCCATTTAAAGTGCTGTTGGGTATAAATTAAATATGTTGGATTAGGTTCTCTGTGATTTATTTAAAAACAAAACATCTGAGGAAAGGACAAGGTAAGGTGCTTCTCATTTACAGCTGAATCAAAAAATTGCTTTGGTTTACAAATTTTCATGCAGCCCAGGAAGGCCAGAAGTTTAAACAACATGAGAATGGTTTACAATGGAAGTCAAGGAAGCACAATTTTCTACCCGATTTCCCCATTAGTACCACTTTCTCCTCTTATTTATGTTCAGATAACAGTGTGTGTGTGTGTGTGTGTGTGTGCGCGCGCGCTAAGTTGCTTCAGTCGTGTCCGACTCTGTGCGACCCTATAGACTGAAGGCTACCAGGCTGCTCTGTCCACGGGATTCTCCAGGCAAGAGTACTGGAGTGGGTTGCCATGTCCTCCTCCAGGGGATCTTCCCAACCTAGAGATCAAATCCAAGTCTCTTTAAGTCTCCTGCATTGGCAGGTGGGTTCTTTACTACTAGTACTGCCTGGGAAGCCCACAGAAAACAGTATAGCAGATCCCTATCACCAGAAATACAAAGTCTAGCTCAGTCTCAGAGGTAAAGAGAAGGCAACTAAAGCAGGTATATTTGGCAGTCAGAGTGGGAGCGGGAGGGGCCGTGCAGAAGGCCCGGCCAGGAGGATTCCGAGCCTCACATCTGGAACAGACAGTTGCTATGTGATTTTGTCACATGCAAGGACAATATATTTTCCAAGAGATGGAGCCACTTCCACTAGACCTTAACATTTAAAATGTATTCCAATATCACTAAAAATAAAATTATATACCATGTCTAAGTGAACAACATGTTATAATCCCTAAAGCCTCCTGAAAGGGAGTGTGTCAGCTGCTCAGTCGTGTCTGGCTCTTTGCGACCCCCGTGGGTTATAGCCCGCCAGGCTCCTCTGTCGGTGGGATTTCCCAGGCAAGAATAGTGGAGAGGGTAGTCATTCCCTTCTCTGGGGGATCTTCCCACCCAGGGATCAAACCTGGGTCTCCTGCATTGCAGGCACATTCTTTCTCTCTGAGTCATCAGGGAAACCCAAAAGGGAAATCCTACCTAAAACACTCACAACAAGAGAGATGGTGGTGAGATGATTTCTAGATTTCTTCTAGTACTGAAATTCCAAGATGGTGAATTCCACAGTCATCAGATCAGCACAACAAATACCTTTTTATCTGCCATCCTTGAAATGTGTTTCTATAAGTAGTGAATTTATTTAATATTTCCTCTACATAATCAAGGGTAATTATCTTTACACATATTTTGATTCTGTATCACTCTCTTTTAAATAATCATTGCTTCCTATTTTTTTTTTTTTTTGCTGTTACCATTCATATATCTGTCACACATTTATTTGTGTACATCCTGTTAATTTTCCCATAGACGTGACTATTTTCAGCTCCTACGTGGTTTGTATCAAAATGACACCCAGTGACTGAAAGACCAAACGGTGACCAGCAACCTCCCCTTTTCCAATTCCCAGCTCTTCTACTGTCTACAACACACACAAGGAAACATGTGCCTACCTTGACACCTTCTTTCATACAGTAGATCTGGAGAGCACTCACACCATCTGAGAATGGGTGAATTTGCAGATTAAATGGAGGGGATCGTCTCTCTCTTTCCTTGAAATACAGTGAAGAATATATAGGAATTGGGGAAAAAAAAAAGCAGCAATTGATTAATCACTAAACCAGTTGTCTATGTTCTCTATTCTATTTCAGCAGTTAATCAATATGCCATTTGGCAAAAAAAAAAAAAAGGAAACTGAACTCAAGATGTTCAAGCTTGAATGTAATGGAAAAGAACTGATTAGTCAACTGAGAGTTGTGGAAGAAGAATTTATCACCGTGTCATCCAGGTTTGCAAATTTTTTGATTAGGGAAATTTGGGAAGTGGAGTTCCATTTTAAACTGTATGAATATTTAGAGCTTTCAGGTGTCACAAAGAATCTTCTTCTGACCATGAAGCTTTATGGCAGCTCAGGGCCTTTTGCATATTCAATTCACTCAAGCTTGATGAGTAAAATAAGTGGGCTACCAAAATGACTTCTTCACTGAAGCATACCAACTGCAAACTCTATTCAAACCTAATGTTTGATATTATTCAAACCTAATGTGAAATATCTTCAAAAAGAAAATTGCTGGCAAAATAACAAATAAATCAAATGGGAAATTTTCTTATCCTTTACATATTTCAACCAGACCCTAAGCCAGATTCTGCATGATACAATCAGAATCTGATTTGATTATGTTTTACTTAAAAAATATAGACTCTGAAACTTAGGTTAACCAGAGTATTTCCTAAAACAAATTACCTTGCTTTTTAGCCTTTTGCATAATGCATTACAGAATAAAAAGTTTACTTACAAATTCAAGAGTCTAACAATAAAATACTTTTGTAATATAGTACATTTTGAAATATAATTTGAAATATATAAAAGAAATTTTTCTGAGTCAGAAATGGAGGATGGAAATGATTATGTAAAAGAAATGAAATATTTATGAAGTTTGAAATCTGCTTAGACTATTTAAAAATTATTCATTAGCCTTGTTCATAAAGGCGACCATGTTGTAAAGTACAGCATCTGAGCAGACAATTCTGAGTTGCTTCAATGCTTCACCACTGACTAGTCACACGAGTTGGACAAGTTATTTAACCTCAGTTGCCTCATCAATCAAATCTTGGTTGTGGCTATGAGGTCTAGTGAGTGTATGTCTCTGAAATGCTTAATTTAGCACCTCACACATAGAGTGGGATCAGTGTATGTTAATTGTTATGATTATTTTTATCATCATCATTTCCTTACTTCTAGTTCTAGGTTTCGAAACTCCAGCAGCTCATTCTGGTCTCTGGCATCCTGTAGTTCCTGTTGGAGCCGGTGATTTTCTGCCTCTTGTTTTTCT
The DNA here is from genome assembly GCF_023699985.2 of Odocoileus virginianus. Taxonomy (NCBI): domain Eukaryota; kingdom Metazoa; phylum Chordata; class Mammalia; order Artiodactyla; family Cervidae; genus Odocoileus; species Odocoileus virginianus. The sequence goes on from NC_069676.1 coordinate 55,197,021, forward strand.
ATCTAATAAAGTAAATCCTCAAGTTAGGTGGACATTGCATAAAAGCATCTACAACTTTGCAAAGCAAGCACGGACAGCATTCATTTACTCAGTGAATAAATCATCGAGATCATGAAGAAAAAATCCCAAGTACATGTGAATAAAATAAATCTTTGACTTTCCTTTTAGTTATCCTTTGGTTGAATTGTTTGGGTCATAGAGGAAAATGCTAGAGGATACTCCATTCATTGAGACCAGGTCTAGGGACCCTGTGAAAAATGAATTTGTCCCATGTGGTCAGGGACAGTGTCCAAGAACTAGATTATATGGTGCAAACAATGGAGACTGACACCTCTTATTTCTGGAGTTACAAGTTGCTGAAGAAATAATTTTTATAAAACAGCTCTGATCCTACACAAAACTTCGTTGAATTCTAGTTACCTTCAGAATAAAGTCAAAGTCTCAATATGGAAATAAAAAACTTTAATAATCTGCTCATCATATTTAGGTGTTATCACTGTCATGTCTACATACATACACACACTCACGCACATGCAACCACATGCACTTGGATCTAGAAACCCAGATCTACCCTATATTCTGAATATTCCAGGAGCTCTATCGGCTCATCTTGGTCTGAAAAGGGCTCTCCCTTTTCCTTTTCTATGTGAGGAAATCCTATATTTCCATGACATCTCCTACCATAAGAGGCTTCCCCTGGCTCCTCAATCCAAAATGACACCACTCCTTTCTGTTTTCCCATAGGGTTTTCCTGTAGGATGTCTAGTATAACCTGATGAAGTATGCCATTAAGTTTGTTGTGTACAAACCTGCCTTGCCCTGTATATATACTGTATATATACACAGAACCCATGTCCACAAGGCCTCAGAACATTTCCATGATCGGCAATCGGTTTGGCGCTGCCTTCAGTATTAGCTGTGTCAGTGGGCCTTCTGTATAGTAACTGTTTAAAATCTTGAATTTAGAAATAAAAAAATCAAGGGCTTTTTCATCTAAAGTAAATCTTACTTTCTTTCCTCAAGTGTAAACAAAATCTTTCTTCAAGTGTAAACACTTGAAGTAGAATGTTTAGTTTTATTGTCGCTTTGGTTTTCTTTTACTCTTAGAAGGCTGAGCTCAAAAATTCCCTTTATAGACCAAAGGAAATCAGACAGAGACATAATGGGAGTTATTTTTTTAGATGATAAAGAGTGTGATAACACTTATTACTGGGCATCTTGGAGACTACGAAAATTCTCTTTTCACTTAGCCTCTTGATATAGAAAAATAAATATAGGGGGAAGTGAGATACTATAAGACATTAATTTATGTAGTCAACCAAGTTTTTTACACTAGATTTTTGTGGTTTAGTAAATGTTCGAAAGTTTTTTTGTTGACTATTTCCTAGAATCTTGGATTGGGATCAGAGATGGGATATCTGGGGAGATTCCTGGATATGGTGCTTAGCACTAGCCATCATATTAATGGTTCACAGGTGGCTGCAATTCAAAAACCAGGGTCAGTGTCCATAAAGTTTCTTTATAGGGACCATTAACCTTTCTGAGAGTACCAGTCCTCAATCCTGGAACACCTACCCTGCTTCTATACATCAGCTCTGTCTCTCATCATGCAGAAAGTGAGACACGACCAGCGGGAAGGGAGACGACCATCTTCTTTCCCCTTCCATGCTTACCAGGGTGTTGCAGTTAATTTTTATTACTTGTCAAGACCAGTGAACATCGGTAGAAGCAACCCTAAAATAATTTTTTTTTTCCTAAAATAATTTTTACATAACTCTGCGTCACCCTTCAGAATAACTTCCCTTACTCACATGCTCTTTCAAATTCTCTTTTTGCCAAGAATAATATAAGATTATTTTGTAATCATTTCACATAACCAAAGGCAAATATTAATACCAAAAGAAAAGTCATGCTTGAATGTAAAATGGTCTCTGTTGTATTTCACTGCCCCAAATCAAAAGCCTACGTTCAGCTAACCTAAATTAATTCGATCTATTGGGCCAAAACCATGCCTCTGTATCTTGATTTGTTGAACAACTTCTGGGACATGCTCTTTTGTGCTTTGGATGTATCTTTTGAAACATTCTTTCATAAAATAAATACATAAATAAGCAGCCAATATTAGCAAAAAGTTAACAGTGAGAACCCAGTCAATGCTAGGTTGCAGCATGTCTTGGAGTCACTTCCTTGTACAAAATCATCAGTCCTATTCGTAAGTGTTCTTGTAGATGGACAACCACATAGGATGTGTGCACATATGGGTATATATATATGTACAGTAAGTATACAGTATATATATATGCAACAAATCAATAGGTTTCAGGGATCACATCTTTCAATCGGCACAATGCCCAGCACAGAGCCATGCACACCATGGGCCACTCAACTGATGGTGATGGCGGTGACAGAGATGCGGTTGGGCGCGCAGCAGAGGGGAGCACAGCCGGGAAAGCCTCCCCGTCCCCTAGCCCCTGTGCCACTCCTGAGGGGACCCCCTGCTGCTCCTGGATCTCTCATCAGTCTCTCCTCTGCCCCATTAGGGTGTTGCGCCCCACATACCTTTTCTAAAAGCTCCTGGTTTCTCTTAATGAAAAGTTGTTTATCTTCTACCCAGTGTGAATCCTGTTTGACAAAGAATATCGCGCAGTCAGCATTTCAGAGTGGCACGAAAGAGCATGTGTCGTCAAACCACTTTGCCAGAGCTGTCTTCTCTCCACCCGGTTTGTTTGCCTGCCAGCGACTGGTAAATGTCACTCACCCCAGCCAGCTCCTCATCCTAAGATGTTGGGGCCAAAGTTGCCAGGAAAATTTAACCCCCTTTTCATTGTCGCTCGCTATCCCTATCTTTTTCAGTCTGAATAATCCAGGACCAGCCTTCTGGGGACTCAGAAGTGACCACACAGGCAAAAAGTGAAAGGGGTCAGAATGCACACAGGCTAGATACATATGGATGGAAAACATTAAAATGCAGAACCATCAATGTAGCATAGAGGCAAAGAATGCAGCTTGAGGGGTGGGTCTTGGTCTTAGCAGCTCATGATCATTCTAGGCTAAGTGTGCAGTGCTCCTGTTCCCTGGGCATTCTCTCTCTTGCCCAGCCTCATTCGCTCTTGTAGCTGGGTTCACGCTCTGGCCAGCAAAACACCAGGGACAGAAACAGACAGCTCAACATTCGGACACAGTTTGAGGAGATCACTGTGGACAGCCAAGCCGTGTCCTGAATGGGCACAGGGTGATCTAGTGGAAGGTCAGATTGAATCGTCTGCAGCTGCAGAAGTGAGAGCAACCAAATGCCTACCTGCCCTTTCTGAGCCAGAGTCGCTTCCAGATCTTCTATTTTGGCTTTATACCTTAGCACCTCGGCCTGGAGTTGTTCTTGAGCCTAGCGAAATCAAAATTTCAGAACTCAATAGGTAAAATGGTAGTTCTACAATTTTTCTTCCCATCATGTTCCCTGATTAGAACTCAACAAGTGAGAGAGAGGAAAAAATAATTTTCTACCATCGAAGAAACTTTTAAATCTACTTTTACATTCTAAACTCTCTGCATATAACTTTCAGTGGCTCCCTTTACCATCAGGTTAAAATTCACTGTTTAGTTTGGGATTCAATACTTCTATACTTAGTTTGGTCTTATACTTCCAGTCTTTCCCCGCCATTCATCAGGGCAGGGTCCACTCCTGACTGTCTGGTGATCTCCTTGTTTCCTAAATATAAATATGCCTTGTACCTCTCCATTTCTTTCTTTCTTTGAACAAGTGCCCTTCTGGAAAGTCTTCTCCCATTTGCCTCTCCAGAACATTTCCACTCTTTCAAAGCCAATTTTGTGCCTTATATGTAAGTCTAAATCCAATCTATGTAAGTATTTATTTATGTATCTATCACGTGCTTTCTCGTGTGTGTGTGTGCGTGTGTGCGTGTGTGTGCGCGTGTGTGTGATGTGTGTGCACACGCATGCACACCAGCAGTTTGGGACACTGATTTGTATGGAATGACCTTATCTCATTTAGTCCAGTTGTTTTTAAGATTCTCTTCTATTCTCTCTCTATATGATCTTATTATCTGTTTTTATTTTCTGGCCATACACATATTTCTTTTTTCATTGTCTTATGATCCAGATGGGTTCTTTGGTACAAAGTTGAACAAAATCAGCGATGGTAAGTATTATTCTCTTATTGTCCACTGTGAGGAGAATATTTCTTTGAACTGTTAAATATTATATTTACCTTTATCAGGTTAAAAATTTCAAACTTAGCTTGCTGAGAATTATTTTAACTTTGAATGAATTATTTTAACTAATAATTTTGTTAACTTTAACCTATTTATTTCTTGTATTGAAATGACTGTCTTCTGTTTTCATTGATAATTTTTCATCTATATTAACTATTTTTATATTTCTATTTTCTTTGAATTTATTATTCTTTTTCCCACATGTTGATTTGTTTTAGACTATTTTGCTCAGAATAGTAAGTTTTCTTACTTTAATGGCCATAAACAGTTCTAAACCTGTATTTTGATGGGAGAGTGAGACTAAAGAGAGAACTGGTTTCTACATCATCACCTCTCCAAAAAACAAGGCATAAGTTATTATTTTCATTGACCAGTCCTATGCTTATAAGAATGGGTAGTAAATACTGATAAAAGAAAGCACACACACATCCTTTCCTAATGATTGCTTATCTGTTTATTTCAGTTCACCATGGGTTTTTTAAAAAATGTTTGCTCTTTTAGGTATGTGTATGTGCATGTATGTATGTATGCATGCTACCATTTAAACATATATAGTTATAATATCTATACTTTCCCACTAACCAACTTAACATAGTTCCCACAGCACTCCTCACTACACTGTAGACCTTCTAATAAGGAAGTAAGATAAAATCACTGGATGGTCACATTCATTTTTGACCCATGTAAACTAACATATGAGGCAGTGATGGCATGGTGGTGATGACTGAACTTAGGAGGACTAGGTTCGTATCCTAGCTTTCCTATAAGCTACATATCTTGGCTTTAATACAACTAAGCTACATTTAACTTCTACTAAGCTACTATTTCCTCCCCTCTAGAAAGGAGTTAATAATAGCATCTAACTTATAGAATTGTTTTAGGATTACATAAGATAATGTGTATAAAATACTCAGAACAATGCTTGAAATACAGCAAGGACTCAGTAAATGTCAAGTTTAGTACTGTGTGTGGTTTTTTTAAAAAATAGACTTATGTGAGGCAGTTGCAAGATAATGGAAAAAAATAACTGACCTAGTAAAATATGACTTGGAATCAACAGTTTTCCATTTATTAGCTGTGTGATCTTGAGCAATTCAATTAACCTCTCTGAGCCTCAAATTCCTCTTTTATAAAATACCTACCTTAGAGGGCTGGCACAAGGGTTAAGTGAGATATTATCAGTGATAATTCTCAGTAAGCTGTCAATCTAATACTAGACACTTATGAACTAAGAAAAGGAACTGGCTAACCACTGCTTTTGAAAGATGAGTTGTTTTTTTTTTTCAAGCAAGAAACTAAAAAAAATAGGATTATCAAAATTCAACATTTTCTAACTTTGAAAGTGCAAGCTTTCAAATAGCATAAATGAGAACTAGGCACTCAACTGTCTTTAAAGGAACAAAAGCATTGATCTAAGCTGGTTCTAATGTCTCTAGATCCAACGTTTGTTGACTTAAAAGATAAAGCAGTTCAAAAGCTGCATTGGAGAGAAGGGTACAAGGAAAGCTATCCCACTGATACTTTTATGTCCGTGGTACTTTTATGCTGTGGCTGTTGCAAGCCCACTCGGGGCACTCTTGCAGATGTACACTAACCTTGGCTTCTCTTTCAGCATCAATGATGCCTCCAGTCTGCTCCTGCAGGAGGGCATATGCTCTTTGGAGAGCCTGGTATTCTTTTGTTAATTGCCGGAATCTTAGCTCAGATTCTTCAGCTGCCAAACTCTTGAGGTTAAAAAAAAAGCCAAAAAATAATTATGTTATGTTCACGTCCTGTGTCCATGTAAATTGTTTAAAGACAAATAAAAGTCTGCATGATTTTGGACTCTACATAATTTTATTCTTAATTTTAAAGGATGTTACAGGCACAAAGCACTATAACACTTTTAAGATGCAAACTGCAGAAATATTTAAGTATTTATTAATAAAAGAAGCATTTACTTATTTATATATTTCTGGTTATTGCCCATTTGGGATTGGATTACAGAAAATTTTGAATTCAAATGATAAAAACTTATACCCAGATTTTGGATGCAAATTTGAGGAGATGATAATCAGAATTTTAGTCCCAGTTCCTTTTAATATATTCATATCTAACAACTTCTTCCCCAGGTAAATTACAAAAACATAGTTTTACAGCTTCAGGCCTCAAACTTGGGAACATAACACAATCATCAGAGAGGTTTGGGGATTCCACTCTCAAGACCTGAGTCAGGATGTGTGGTCCAGGAGCTTCCACAGTAACTGAACACCCCAGATAGTTCCGATGAAGGCGGCCTATAGAGCACACTTTGCTAAACGCTGTCTTAGACTTGAATTTAAAAGTTTGTCTTCTTATGGTTGTTGGAGGGAAGGGAGAGGGAAAGGAATAGTTAGGGAGTTTGGGATGTTCATGTACACACTGCTCTATTTTAAATGGATAACCAACAAGGACCTACTATATAGCACATAGAACTCTGCCTGGATGAAAGAGGAGCTTAGGGGAGAACAGGTACATATATATAGGGCTGAGTCTCTTTGCTGTCCAACTAAAACTATTACAACAGTATTAATGAGCTATATCCCAATATAAAATAAAAAGTTTAAATAAAAAATAAATAAAAATAAATCAGAAAAAAAAGCTTGTTCTAAGCTTGTCATTTAGTTCACACTTTCTCTGGATGAAGACTTTGGGAGAGTAATTATATATATCTTGAAAAAAATCTTCAAGCTACAGAGCTGAACTTCAGAGAAGTTTCTACAAGGACTACATGACATAGGTGAAGCTCTTTTCCAAGAGGTAACAAAGCCAGGCAAGATCTCAAAACTGGTCACTGTTATGAGATTATGTGCTTTTCATAAAGGAGATAAAAAGTGAAATGCTTTTTCTCTCCCTTCAAGGAAAGCTGTGACAATATCAGAAAAGATGAGAAAAGTGAAAAAGCCTACCTCATCCAAGTCATCATCAGGAGTAGCTGGTGTTCGGTCTGTTCTAAATGAGGCCATGGATGATGTTTCTGAATCCATGGAGTCCTCATCATAGCCAATAAATGGGTCCAAAACAGGCCTCTAATGGAGGGACAGTACACATTTATCAAAAAAACTAAGTGGGGAGAGTCAGCATATTATCAACACACTGTCAACGGCAGACATGCAAATGAACAGAGAACACGTAGCTCCTATAATGTTTCTTTGATAAAATAAACATATTAGGCATGAACACAATGATTCCAATAAATGTTTCTTCTATGTTATTTCACTTCTGATATTTTGGAGGAAGATTCATTAATATTTGGCTCTGTTCATAAAACCCCTGGATCCTCTCTTATGTTACATTTTATATCACGCTGATTTTATATGATTTATTCTGTTGGGTATTTAAGCTATAATCAAGAAATTCTGAAAGTTCAGGTAACTATGGGAAGGGGATTATCAAATCCTATCATCTAATTCCACATTCAAATCAAAAGGGGCAATTGTTTTTTGTGTTTTTAAGTATTATAAACATTTTCCCATATCTTTATTATTCAATGGCATCATTTTAAGTGGCTTTCTAATTTTTACTTAATTACTATTTTTTCTTTTTTAAAGTATAAATAATGTGATTAATATCTACTACATATATTTTGCAAAGTCTATAATTAATTTTTTTAGAAGACTTTATGATTAAGAAAATAAACGTGTATTTGGGCTTTGGATACATCTCATCATTCTATCTTTCTAGAAAGCAGGAAACATTTGTACATTTCACTAGTAGTAGATTCAAGCCCCCCATTTTTTTGTACCTCAATGTGTGTTATCAAATGAGGCAACTGTTAAAAAGATCAAACAAATTGACAAATAGCAAAACTCTGTGGATTATAAGAGGCTATACAGATACGAGAACTGGCATTATCAATAATATTGCCCAAGTGAATAATGAAAATATAATTTAATCAATTATAGGATGGGTATCAGATGCTAATGTTATTCATGGGAGACATCAAATCATATGTATCTCTTGCATGTTCTTGAAGCATGACTCTCCAGCTTGTCAGATAACCCTTTCTACGTCAAATCTAGTGGGTTCTTCACTCAGAAAACCTGTATTAAAGCAAACACTTTCAGCTTAAAATCCACAGCACAATTATGTTTTCAACAACACAATCATTTTTGGACTTCTAAGAACTGTCGAGAGGAAAGATTTTCTTCTGGCAAATAAATCCCATGCTCTGCCGCAGTTCAGGAACATCTGATTTATCATGTCTTTGCAGGAAGATGCCTCGGCAAGCTTCACTACTCTGGCTGTGCTTGTGTATGGCAAAAGCCTGATAACCTAGTTTCCTCATTACCTTGATTGGTTTGGAACTTCTTCTATGCTTTCTTCTACGAATGAGCTTTTCCCGGTCCTGGAAAACAGATGAAAGGCTTTTCAGCTCTTGAGTTGGTACATATTTTCCTATAGGTTTTTTGTTTGTTTGTTTTGAAAGACAGAGTTGTTTTTTTCCCTGAGGCATGACATATTTCTATTTAAAATAAGATTATGCTTTGTAAAATTTGGCAACTTTGGATTTGATACTTAGGTATTTTCAAAGGAAGAATATTTTACAACTTTTCATGATAATCTGTGTGGATCTGAGAGCCTCACAGTCAGGAAGTACACTGTGCTCCTAATTGTCATCCTTTGTTTTATACCTGAAATGAAGCACAAAAGAGCTATTCATTGTGCTCCTAAAGTAGGATTCTTCAGTTTCCCCAGATCCCTCCAGGCCAGAGTACTCCCTCCAGGAGTGGGAAGCCTTGCCTTCCTCCAAGTGATCTTCCCAACCCAGGGATTGAACCCACGTCTCCCACATTGCAGGTGGATTCTTTACCAGTTGAGCCACAAGCGAAGCCCAAGAATGCTGAGTGGTTAGCCTATCCCTTCTCCAGTGGATCTTCCCAACCCAGGAATCAAACGGAGTCTCCTGCATTGCAGGTGGATTCTTTACCAACTGAGCTATCAGGGAAGCCCAGATAATGATTGATTTCTTAATTCATTCTTTTTGTGAAAGGCGATACCCTGGGAATTTGGTGTCCACCTGCTAAGTATTTAATATGGTTATTGTACAAATTCAAAAGTAGAAGAAATAAGTAACACTTATGTCTGTCTGAAAGTCTGGTAGAAATGCCTCAACATCTCAAAATTCTGTAAGAAACTTAGCTTAAACTGAGGATACTCAAAGTCAAGCAAATTCTTAGACTAGTGAATCTGTGAGATTTATGAGTTATTAAGAATGTGGAACTGAAGTTAGGAGCATAGAGATTTGAAGGGCATGTTTAACAAATAACCTAGATTAAGCCAGTAGTATTAACCCCCCCACCTTTATAAACAAAAATAACTTGATCATCCAATCTCAATATATTTAAAACTTTAAAAATTTATACCTAGATGACTCTTCTAATGTGGCATATGCACTATAACAAACACTCAATATAGAAAATTTTAAAAGGGTAAACCATAAATAATTAAAAGCTGAATTTATAATCCTTTTTTTCCTCAATAGCAGTAAATCATGTTGTTCACCCTACTCTGGAGACTACTGTCTGAAGTTTTCCCATCACTAGTTCACCTCTGTAAGCCTTGGCTTGGTTGTGAAGTTAGAGTGATCACAGATGTCACTTGCAGAATAAACACAGAGAGGCAAAGAGGAAAACCCAAATGCAGATACAGGTCTTAGTCCAAAGCTGCTGGTAACACAGACTTCCCTTGTGGCTCAGCTGGTAAAGAATCCGCCTGCAATGCAGCAGACCTGGGTTCAATCCCTAGGTTGGGAAGATCCCCTGGAGAAGGGAAAGGCTACCCACTTCACTATTCTAGCCTGGAGAATTCCACGGACTGTACAGTCCATGGGGTCTCAAAGAGTTGGACATGACTGAGTGACTTTCACGTAACATAGGTCTCAGCCAGATGCAGATGGGAGTAACAACTGCCTGACCTACTTCAGCAGGTATTGGAGTCCTCAGAACACCTGGACTGGAATTTCAGCTGTCATGTCATTGTGACATTGCTGTTCATTTGACAAATATTTATTAAACGACCAAACACTGAATCAGGTGTTGGGAAATAAGAGGCCTATAGTCCTGTTATTGTAGGCAAAATATTTAATCTCTGAGCCTCAGAATTTTTTTTTCCATTTATTTTTATTAGTTAGAGGCTAATTACTTTACATCATTACAGTAGTTTTTGTCATACATTGAAATGAATTAGCCATGGATTTACATGTATTCCCCATCCCGGTCCCCCCTCCCACCTCCCTCTCCACCCAATCCCTCTGGGTCTTCCCAGTGCACCAGGCCCGAGCACTTGTCTCATTGAGCCTCAGAATCTTGATACTAGAAGGTAATTATAAGATACAGCACACCCACCATCAATCTACTCATATATAATACATCTGGGAATTCTTTTAATGTGCTCTATAGCTATTATTTGAGTTACCAAATTAGTTAACAAAGGATTATAACTGAAAAGATATAAAACAGTTAAAGGATATAAAGGAGTTTTGGAATAGTCTCTTGAACCTATTTACATATTAATCACATGAACTTGGACCTTTGCAGCTAATCCAAAATTATTAAGTGTTTCTAGCGTATGTTGATTTCTTGCCTACTTGTCCTTGAGGACGGCTTAGAGTTTACAGATTAATCAAGACCTACCCTTGTGAGCTCATCAATAATGTTCTGTTGCTCAATGACCTGAAGTTTTAGAAACTCTGTCTCTTGTTCTTCATTAGCTTGATCGAGGTCATTTAGAGATTTTAATTTCTTCAAGGGTGGATGGGATGTGATTTTTTCTCTCTGGGTTAAAGAAAAAAAAAAGAAAGTATAGGTGGAGACTTTAAAAATCCGAAACTTCAGTGGCTAATAGAAAATGTCTGCAGAAATTTTATGAGGTTCCAGCTAAATGTGAAAACTGTTTAGCTTCAATACGTAGACACACACACCGGCTAACACCCTCACATCTATTTTGTCTGCTATAATAGGTGGAAATCATTGGGAATGTCTGAAGATCTCTACAACTGGACTAGAAGTCTGTGAAAGAGTACATTAGTACATCATCTGTCTATATAAAGCAAATGATGGCATCTATTTCCAGTTATTATGCAAGATCTTAGAAGATGTGGGTATACTTACTATACTGTTCTATAAAGAACACATTAGTAAAACTCTTGGAAGGGGGCCTCTTTTTAAAACATTTTATTTTTAAAAAGTTTTAGTGAATTATATTTGATTTACAATGTGTTAATTTCTTTGGTAGAGCAAAGTAACTCAGTCATACATATGTATACATGTGTATTCTTTTTTAATATTCTTTTCCATTCTGGTTTATCACAGGATAATTGTGATATCATAGGATATTGAATACAGTTCCCTGTGCTGTAGTAGGGCCTTGCTGTTCATCCTGGAAGCAGGCTTCTATGGTGAGGAGACAGCTTGGAACTCTGCTTCTTTATTTTGGAACTTTTGGAGAGTGTGCAGATTTCTGGAAGTACTCCTATCGTTCTGCAAAATTTAGAAACTCCATAAAATTCAGAGCCAGCAGCCTTCTTTTGATTTCTTCCTTACGGGTTCTTCCTTGCTTACATAAGGGGAAAAATCTAAATTTTCACAAATAGCACTGTATAATATTTTTAAAATAAACTGGGAAAGACCAGAAGTCAGGTTAGTGGCATAATAAAAACAAGTAAGCTGCACTTTTGAAGAGTCTGTGATACATACCATTTCTGAATTTTCCTTCGTAACGGCTTTTAGTTTATCTTCCATGCGCTGCAAAGACACCATCAGTTCATCATTTCTCTTGGCGAGGCACTTGTTCCTTTCCAGAAGAGGTTTACATTGCTTTTCAGCTTCCCGCACACGCTTTAACTGCGAAGACATAAAACAATGTGTCCCTTCTGTTTAGAGTCTGAAAATAACTGCATTATAGCAACAGCCACCAAAAAAAGTGTAAAATACATGGCAGGATATTTTAAACAGAAACATTAAAAATTATGTAAAAAATTCCTACTACTAATAAGCAAATGAAAGTAGCACAAAAGAAAATAGGCAAAAGACAAAGGTAAATCACACAGGATATCAAAAAGGCCACTAGATATTTGGAAAGTTACTCTGCCTCATTAGTAAGAAGGAAAATAAAAATGAAAATTCTATAATAAGAATACATCTCATACCCACCAAAATGACTAAAATGATCTATAATATTATCTTTACATGCTTCTAAAGACAAGGAGAGAATGTAACTCATATATTATTGGAGGGGGTTTAATTGTCATAACAACTATGGAAAACTGTTTGGTAACAAGTGCTGAAACTGACTGCATGCATACTCTATGATCCAGTAATTCTGCTCCTTGGTATAGTCCCCCCAGACATGAACATATTTTCTCACCAGGGCAGGTAGCAGCACCATTAACAACTTTAAACTATCATGGAACAACATATATGTCCATTAACAATAGATAAATAAATGTATACATATACTTATCACATATAATTGTACATACATATTGCATCATATATTTTTATAATAAAAATATATATACCATATACTTTCATAATAAATATGTAATAATCATATAATTGAATAGGATGGAGTCGTGAACATGAATGAATTCTATATGCAACACAATGAATGACTCTCATCAGTGTAACACTGAGCAAAAAGCCAGACGCAAAAGGATAATTATTGTATGATTCCATTTACAACACATTTTTTTGGTGGTTATTGGTAATACTGAGCAGCTTGTGGTATCTTAGTTTCCTGATCAGAGATTGAACTTGGGCCCTGGCCATGAAAGCGCTAAGTCCTAAGCATTGGAACTCCAGGGAATTCCCTACAACACATTTTTAAAATGACGATAGACATCTATAGTAAGAGAATTCAGTACAATGGTTAACTTTAGAAGGATGGTGATTGAGAGAGGTCTCAAGAAGGGGAAGTTTGGAGACGCCAGTAGTCTTCCACTTATTCATCTGGCTAGTAAGTTATGTGAGTACTACACGTTGGGCATATTTACTGAATTGTACCTTTGTTATTTGTGCACTTTTCTTTATGATTCTGTACTATAACATCACATATACTACTATAGGGGCTTTCCAGGTGACTCAGTGGTAAAGAATCCACCTGCCAGTGTAGGAGACAAGGATTTGATCCCTGAGTCAGGAAGATCCCTGGAGTAGGAAATGACAACCCACTCTAGACTTCCTGCCTGGAAATTCCATGGACAGAGCAACCTGGTGGGCTATAGGCTATGGGGTCGCAAAGAGTTGAACACAACTGAGCGAATGAACATGGATATACTACTGCAACAAAATGCCTAAAAAATAATAAAATTTGAAAAAAATCTGCTTAGAACTCACCAATTCATTTCGTTCATCTCCAAGCAAGGTATTCCTGTCTTCTAATTTTCTTATCGTGGCGTTCAACTCAGCTATTCTCTTTTGATTTCTTCGCAAATCCTACACATGAAAATTAAAATGGGAATTTCTTCAATAAAACTTTTCGCAAAGTTTTAGAATGCTGCTCTTAAAAGTAATAGGCTTAGTTCCTTTCACCTGGTTTATGAGTTGAGAGTAAAATGTCCTCTTACTCAGAGGAGAGTAAATATTTACCTTATTCCAAACCCCCAAATTCACTGCTTGGGTTTAAGATCACACCTGGTTGAAACTGCAAATGAATTCTATGTGGCAGATACTCCCTGGGGCCCTGACTCCTGACAAAGAAAGTGGTAGAAAGTTGGATCAGTTTACGAGACCTGTGAGCTGTGAGATCAGGGTCATGCTGTGATTACATGAGGTTCAAGGAGCATCCTATGTCATGGCTGCACAGTGCTTCCCACAGTTAGATAGGTGTCCTGCTATCACATTTAGCTAAAGAGAGTGTAGAATAGGAGGTAGGGATGGGATCTGCAAATTCCTGCATACCTTTGGAGAAAAAGGTTAGATTCAGAAGGTTGGTGTATTACCTCCATATATGAGACACAGTAGATTAACGGACAGACTTTGGTGGTAGATTTTGCCCAGATGAGCTGGCTTCCGCACTGGTGTAATAGTCATGGAATCACTTGACACATAGCAATCATAGATTAATTCTGTGCTCTTGAGTCCACAGGACCATTACACATGCACATGTCCATTATCACTTTACATTTTGACAGTGCTCTACTGTTGACAAAGCAGTTCCACACACATTATATCTCTAGATTCATAGTATACTGGAGGATTTTGCAGAACCAAGAAGATTTAGCAAGGTCTAAGTTGTTCAAGGTCTCTATCGGTAGCTCAATAACTACCATGTATTGGATGCTATGCACCAGACACTATGCTCAATATTTTGCATATCTTTTCTCCTAACCTCAGACTAGCTCTATGGAGTACCACTACTGCCTCTGTTTTACAGATGCGGGAACTCTGAGCTGTCAAAGGATCTGCTGAAGTCACACGACAAACAGGAGATCCAGAATTTAAACTAAAGGGTGTGACTTCAGAACATATTCTCTTGACAATTTTGCTACACTGCAGGTAGGTGTCAGTGATAGAACTAAAACTTACATCTGCTAAAATCTAGTTCAGTATTCTTTCTGCCACCTACTAGGATATATATATATATATATATGTATATATATATATATATATATATATATCTCAATTCATAAATTATTCATTACTGAGTTCTAAGTATTAGCAATACTTTGAAATCTATCTTTGTTCCTAAATAATACATTGTCATCTTTTTAGCTGATAAATACTTTGAGAGATAAAAGATATGAAAGTAAACTATATATAAGCTGATTTCTATCACTAAATGTCTAAAAATAATTTCTCATATAGAATGATGAAAATACAGGAAAATAAGTGTCAAACTCAACCAGACTTGAAGTTTTCAGATGATGGTTACAAATGGTTTAGTTTTTTACACAGTTATACATTTTGACCCCTGTACAGGATAACTGTTTTTACCAGTTTTCAATTCAATTGTTCATACAAGGGAAAATTCCCAGTCTTGGCAAGGGGCAAAGTATTTTCATCTAATTGGTGATTCTTAAAATACACTGATGTCTGGACAGGTTATCATTTGGCTAGAAAAATTCTATGAAGAATTTTAAAAGATCTGTAATTCTCTTGTGATCAGCTAAGAGCAGTGCAGATCACTTTGCTGTCTATGAGTATAGAAAACCCTGCTCCCAAGATACTCCCTGGTTTTATAGCAGGAGATAGAATTGATTTCTCTGTAGTAAACAGGAAAAGAGCTTAAGTGAAAAGTAAAACTTAGGTACTAAATAAAAGATGACTCCTGAGTCTTTAACTTCAACTTGAACAGACTTACTGGACTGCTGCAGTGTTCAGAGCCGTCTCCTGCCCTTCCTGGGATTTCTCGTTTTGGACTGCTCATGTTACATTCAGCCTCCTTGACCAGAAAGAGCTGTTCATCCAAAGCCTCCTTCTGGAGCTGGAGCTTCTGTACATAGCCTGTTTGGGTCTCCAGTTCCTTTTCCAGAGAAAAGATGATCCTGTCCTTGGCTTTGATCTCATCCATCTGAATTAAATGACACCCAGGACATTTTGTTTAACAATGCTGCAAAGAAATGCATCTTCACAATGGTATGAGCTTAACTTCTTTCTGCTCATTGAAACAGGAAAAAAAAATCATGAATATGACAAGTATATTTAATTCAGGAATAAGGCAAACTGGTGTCAAGGAGGGTAATTTTTTTTCTCTTTAGTATACCCTGTGTAGGTGCTGTGATTCAGTATACTGTTTGAAATAGTTTGGGTTGGTTGAATATAGAAAGCAAAAGTTACCTCGAAGACAGGTTATTAGTGTTAATTAAAGACAGATACTAAATATTCTACTACAATGTTTCCCAGGACAACGTGTGATGTTTCTTCCTATTTGGGGGAACAATCTTTGAATTCCTTTTAAAAAGCAGTAACAACAATGAACAGGTCATTGAACCTGAACAAGCTTCAGTATTTCTAGTAGCTTCATCATTTTCTAAGGCCAGTGTGTTTGCATTCAGGTGACGAGTTTGTCCTTCCATGGTTCATATTATACGGCTCCTTTCATTCCTATCCATTTTCCAGAGCAGCTAGTTCTTAGCAACCATTTTATTATTACCATCAGAAAATCATGGTTGGGACAAGAACAGGAACGGAAAATACCTGGCAATATTAGCCACTGTTTTCCCACCTGTATCTGTGGGATACATTTATTGTTAAGTCTGAGCATGGTTTCAGAAACACTTCTCAACTAAAGGCCAAAAGCATTTGGTACCTGTTGATCAGATTTCCATCAGACTAAAAACTTTCTGCCATCCCTGGGTGAGGGCTAGTGAAATAATTGTCTATAAACAATCTTTGAAGAAAGCAAGCCTTTCTTCTCATTTCATTATATTCTATGAGAATATTAAAAATGAAAATAGGGTAGGTAAGTAGACACATTTAACATAAATAATATTATACTGTTCTCCTTTTTATAAGAATGTCTCCTTACACATAACAAATCACTTTGTATAAATATTTCTTTGCTGTGTTCCTAAGACCAAAATACATTTTTGAATATATTTGGGACATAAATTGTGTTATACAATCACATTTACCCACATGTAACTATTTGTGAGCTACTGCTTCCAAGTCACACGATTAAATTTTAGATCATTGTGGGGAGGTCACAGTCCTGGGATATCATCTGATAATTTGGCAAGTAATCAAACACTGCCCTGTTAATTTGGGAGTAAATGCATTGTCTTTATTTTTATCTCCTTGTAATAGACGAGTCTAGTGTTATTCTTATCTAAGTAGCATGTTCATTTGCTAGATCTGTTATCTATCGTTTATTTACAGTTTACCAGCACTCTAGATCTGCATGTTCCTACTTGGTTTTGATGTACCCTACATAAATAAACCTGCTGGGAAATCACCTCATCACACCCATATATTCATTCTCATCATCATAACTGAAATTTATTGATCTTTTAATACATTCAATGCATTCAAGGTCTTACATATCTTATCTCATTTTAAAACAATCCTATTATGTAGTTCTGTTATCACCGCTTCACAGGTGATGACTGAGGACCCAAAGGGTAAAGAGCTTGATCATGGACATACCTAATTTAAAATACAGACTTATGACCCTAGAGCCCATTCTATTAGGCACTGTGCTATACTTCTGCCAAGATTACCCTTCCAGCATTTTCTCAAGGAGGTTTTCTGTAGAATATCAAGTAACTAGTGTCAAGGAGTCTCAATTGCATACTGGTTGTAAGCATGGACTCTGGTTTCAGAATACTGAAAATCTTTCAAATTCCTAGTTCTTAAGTAGGGAGGGGGTACATACCAGAATTCTCTGGGGAAATTTTCTACACAGGATCACTCCCATTTCTCTCCCTTTCTGTTCCACAAATGGAACTGGGTGTTGGGGTAAGAACAAGATTAGAAGGAATAAATGAAGACAAGTACTTCTGTATTACTGAAAAAGTTTCCCATTTTTCTGTTTGCACTCAATTTTTGAACTAATATTCAGAGAAACTAGATTGTACACTGTTACTCAGAGAGATATCACGTCTGTCTCTGCAATGTGCCAGTGAAAAGAAGTCATGAAAAAATTATAACCATGGATGGGTTGATGTATTTGTAGACTTATACTGAAACCATTGACAAACAACAATATTTAATGTAAAGCTTCCTTTTCATTTACCTACCTGCTGACTCCAGAGTTCACATCCTGATTCTTTCTTCAACAGCCACTGGTGTTTTAAAAACCAAAGGCAGGGCAGAGAACGATATTTCTGCGCTGCATTTGGTCTTTATTGTCAACCAATACAATAGCACAAATTGCAGATTAAAAAATTTGTAAAGTGTGGCAAAGGCAACATTTACAGTCACACCGTATTGCAGTACAAAGAAAATTACATATTTAATTTTTTTCTAATATGTCCTCTGATAACCACTTTTTACATAAAATTGAAATCCTAGCGATATCATCCAAGGGACATAATTAGAATTCTCAGAATATAAATGGTTAGAATCAGCAGATACAAGAAGGAAAGTGTTTTTAAAGTTCTTTTCTAAGAAAATATTTTTAGAGAAGCACGAAGTACACCTGAACAGGTGCTAGTTAATTTGATAATATATAACCCAGATATAACTGATGCTAAACATTCTGAATACAGATGCAAATAAACACTTCTAAGACAAGGTCAATTTGCAACATGATAGCTTTCACACAGTAATTCTATTTGTTTTACTTTTAAGCATAGTGAAAAGACTGATGTGGCTTTTGGTCATACACATTAAAAGAAAAGCTTCAACTCAGTAGGGGTTGAAGTAAGTCTTAGAAATTGGTAATAGCAAGTAAGCTAGGTAGGAATGACAACCAATTTAAGAATTATAATGGTCTCTATTTTGAATTGCCTCCATTTACTTTGGGAAAGATCTATTTGTAAAATGACTAGGGGTTTTATAGCTCTATGTCTTGCCTTCAGACATGGTTCCTGGGGAGAAAACAGGAGAATCCCTCAGTATGTTCCCAGTGGCTGCCATTTTCAGACACCTTGAAAGCCAAAGAAAATTCCCCTGCCCCTGTAAAAACATTATATAAATGGAAAGCCTACAACACATGCTGATGTTGGAAGAGTATATCATTCAGAAAATTTCTATATACACCCAAAGAAACAGGAGCCATTAAATAGATAACTCTCCATACATGTGAGGCTAGAAAAATCCACTTTTTATGAGAAAGTTGACTTCAAAATCTTTTACCTTTTACAATGCCAGTTTTGGCCTGGGTGCATCTATTTACCTGTCGACTTATCTTGTACTAGACAGAAGGAGGGCACTGTTTATAATCGACTTATGAAAAAACACCCGAAAAAGCAAGCCCCACGGCGCTGGGAAGCCTGGAAAGAGAACGGTTCTGCCCTGGGTTACTAACCAGCCTCCGAATATCCCGCTCCGACTCCCACTTGATCTTGGAGATGGCTTCCTGGTGGGACTGATGCTCACTCCTGAGGTCCCCAGCCTTGATTTTATCCGCTTGGATCATGTTGCTCAGCGCCTCGTCCACCTGCTTCTTGGCCGTTTTCAGGTCCGCAATCTCCTGTAAGAGCTTAAGGCGCTCGGCGTCGAACAGTTTCCGGGCCTCCTCGCGGGCCTCGATGGTGAGCGCTGTCCTTACTTCGTTGCTGCTGCCGTCCCGCAGCGCGCACAGCGCCGACTTGAGCCTCTGGATCTCGCCGTCCCGCACCTTCACTGTCCGGGCCATCTCCTGCTCGTGCTGCTTGATGAGGTTCTCCCGCACGGCCTGCAGCTCCTTCATCTTCTCCTCGTGGAGCTTGGTTTTGAGCTCCGTCACCAGGACCGTGTGCTTCCGCTGCTCCAGCTCGCGGATCCGCTTGGCTTCTTGAGTCTTCTCTCGCTCGAGTTTAGATACCTGAGGGGCGAAGGGAGGAAGAGAGGTGAGCCTCAGCAGAAAGATGTGCTCCTAGGCAGGACTGGCAGCTCGGATCCCGGGGGTCTCCTCACCTCTTTTCAAATTCCAGCCCACAGTGGAAGGAGGGAGCGGGGAGGGGGCCGGCGGGAAACCACAGGCCTTTTTATGCTGGGAGGACAGCATGGGAGGGCTTCCCTGACAGCTCAGTGGGTAAAGAATCCACCGGCAATGCGGCAGAATCCGGTTTGATTCCTGGGTTGGGAAGGTCCCCTGGAGAAGGGATAGGCTACCCAACTCCAGTATTCTTGGACTTCTCTTGTGGTTCAGTTGGTAAAGGCTCTGCCTGCAAAGCAGGAGGCCTGGGTTCAATCCCTGGGTTGGGAAGATCCCCTGGAGAAGGGAAAGTCTACCCACTCCAGAACCTGGAGAATTCCATGGACTGTACAGTCCATGGGGTCACAGAGAGTCTGACAAGGCTGAGCCACTTGAACTTTCACTGTGTGTGAAAGCAGGACGTATCCGAGGATGCTTCCAATACTGTGTTCAGACAAATACTTGATATTCTGGGGCTTTACTATTTTGTACAGTCTTCAGGCAAGCAGCACAGGCATCACCCAGAGGCTTATCAGAAATGCAGGGGATCTATCCCAGACCTATGAATGAGAGCCTGTGTTTAACACATCCCCCAGTGACAGACATACGCATTACAATTAGGAAGTTGTGCTCTGATGTCTTTCATCTTGGTAAGGAGTTCAAAATAGATCATCTGGAGATCATTCTAGACTACACATCCCTAGTGAGGTCTAAACTGATAACTGTGCTTGTCCTAGGACACCCAGGATAGTCCATAGTTCAATATTTTGATCAGACTAAAAAGTTGTGCCTAAAGTGATAGCATAAAACATTTCCCTTTCTTCTTCTTTTTTTTTCTTTTTTGAAGAGAAGATAACTGCTGCTAAGGGGGAGGTGAGGAATGAAGATGGTTGACATGTCCTCAACTTCACCTTCCTTATCATAGCAACTTGGTTCCAGCCCCCAAATTTTCACAGATACACACACACCAGCAAAAACCCCGGCAGTACAAGGACCTCTGTGTTACAGGAGGTCAGTGGCTGTTATTTTGGCTACATGGGTGTCTGTCTGCATTCTTCACTATCCGAAATCTTATCTCCCTCTCTTCCCTATCTATGTCAACACTCTGGGGAATTTAATAAAGTGTTGCTTCTAATCTTTTTACCTGCAAGGAGAAAAAAAAAATTCTCCTGTGTTTTTTTACTATTTCCAATGGTAATACAGGTCTCTTTATAGATAAGCAATAGCACTGCCTTAATTTGGCTGTGAGTTCATCTCTGATTTAGTAGATAAGTGTGTGGCCTGGCATCTATAGCTTAAAAAAGCCTCACTATGCTCTTGTACTGTCCTCCTCCTACTGTCGTCTCTGCTGCCTTTCTTTGTTCCTCTGTCTCAGTCTTTTGCACACATACACACACAAGCAGTAACCTAGAAAAAGGGAAAAACCGGGCAGCCCCAGGAGTAATATCTAGGTGAGTGATACTGAGTCTCTGCCATTTGTAAAATTAGAACGGTTTGCAAAATAATTGCTGAGCCTTTCCAGCTGAAAAATTGTAAGATCCAAATTCCTTATTGAAACAATTGTAATTATGACATAAAGTGTCTGAGATTTTACTTACCTTAATGGTTTACCTACCTTTAGCTAGAACAGGATTTTTTAAGTCCACATGGCATTCTATGAATATTTGATTTTAAAGGTACAACAATTATTCCCACGTAGGTTATTCTAAAAGGACTCGGGACACAAGGAGATTTGACGAAATAAACAGTCAGGCATCCCCAAAAGACTGTTCTCGGGTCTTGCCTCCAGCCCAGCCCCAGGTACCCTCCCAAATGTCTGTTAGCTCATAGGTTCTAGAGCAGCGCTGTCCCACACGGTGGCCACTAGCCACAGCGAGCACTTGTGATACTGGAAAGTCTGAACTGAGCCTGGCCCTAGGTACAAAATACTCATCCCATTTCTAAGACTTAGTATGAAGTAAACATTAATATAGCATTAATAATTTTTATATTGGTTGAAACTAAAATATTTTGAAGTTTTTTTTGGCCTTGTGGCATGTGGGATCTTCCTCAAGCAGGGATCAAACCCATGCTCCCTGCATTGGAAGTGTGGAGTCTTAAACAATGGACTGCCAGGGAAGTCCAAAACTATATACTGTATTTTGGATAAATTAGGTAAAATAAAGTTTACTATTAAAATTAATTTGGCTTATTGTTACTTTTTAAAATTGTAGTTACAAGAAGTTTTAAAATCACATATGTGGCTTGCATTTGTGGCTTGCATTATATTTCTTTTGGACAGCATTACTCCAGAGTTCTTGGAGATTCATTTACCAAATTGAGCTTTCATCACACTGCTGCTGACATTCTCTTAGGAAAATCCTGTTATGATCTATGTGCCAGGGTTTCTTCCTGTTGGGGAATAGAATCCCAACACTTCGACTGCCCCTTTCAGCTTCCAGAAGACTTGGCTGGACTTTCAGCCCCTATTTTAACTCCTCACTTGACATCTCAGGCATAGAGCCTCACTC
This sequence comes from Odocoileus virginianus, assembly GCF_023699985.2. Lineage (NCBI taxonomy): Eukaryota > Metazoa > Chordata > Mammalia > Artiodactyla > Cervidae > Odocoileus > Odocoileus virginianus. The sequence goes on from NC_069676.1 coordinate 55,219,282, forward strand.
GACATCTCAGGCATAGAGCAGTATTCTGTTTTCTGCACACACCCTGAATCTCTACACCTCTGTGCCTGCCTAAGTTTCTTCTTCCTGAGCCGCCCTTCCCTCAGCTCCTTTTGGGATCCTCTCATTCCTCCTGACCCAGCTAGATGCTACCCTCTCTGGTCATATCACCCTGATCACCCAGGACCAAGCTCACTTCTTCCATTTGTCTTCTCAGTGCAGTTTGTTAACACCTCCTTGCTGGTCTCTTCCACACTTTTCTTTATGCTGTGTATATATATATGTATTTTTGTACACTTGTCTGTCCTCACTATCTCCTCTCTTACCCCACCTTGATTGGAAACTCCTAGAAGGCTGCCAGTGAGCCGTGTTCATCACTGTCTACCCAGTGGTTGTCAGCACAACACAGAAGACAAAAGAGCATGGGTGAAATTAAAGAACGTAAGCCAATATGTTTCCCTGGCTAGCCTCGTAACCAGAGGCAGGAATAATGTATCCTGTCATACATTTTAGAGAACATAGGTTTGCACTGTTACCCAGAGCAGCCCTCATCCATCCCTTCCCTGTATAAAACAATAGAAGAAAAATACCCCCAACATATAATGTCTGCCTGTGCTCTGTTTGATATTTCTCCCGATGCTTCAGTAATGACTGCCTAAATCTTACTTCCCATTTTTTCTGCAATGAACTGAAGAAGGGCTTTCTAGACTATGAGTGGGTAAACAGTACCCCATGAGCCAAATCTTTCCCGCCCCCTCCCCCTTTGTGAATAAAGTTTTATTGGAACACAGCCAGGCCCATCTATTTCCATGTTGCCTATGGCTGCTTTCATGCTACAATGAAGTTGAGTAGTTTCACAGAACCTCTCTGGCCCACAAAGCCTAAAATATTTACTCTTTTGTACTTCACAGAAAATGTTTGCTGATTCTTCTTTAATATAATGTAATTTTTGAAAAGAGGGGCCTTATTTTTCACTGAGTTAGAATATCTGATAATCAATTTACCTTCCATCTAATTTACCTTGGGAAATTAACTCAAGTGATAGGAAACTATCATCTTCAATTGAAGATGAAATTGATCATCTTCAATTTCGGCAGGATGTATTTACATTCCTTAGGCATCTGGAACAGTATCATGACCATAAGAGCAGATAGGTAATGGGTTATAAGGGGAATTTTAGCAGCTTTTCCTAAAACAATGAAAAGCTGTAGTAAAAATGGATAAAGGGTAATGAGTTCTGGGTTTGTATTTTGATTTCACCATCTACTGTCTTTAAGAAAGTTGCTTTATCCTGAGGATCTTTGATTACACTTTAAAAAATACCTGTAAAAGACATATTTTTAGGATTAAATTAGATAACAAATGGGAAAGTAGCTTAAATTGTAAAGTACTGTAAAATGTAAGGTAATATTATATTGGATATAAGAGGAAATACTCATACCTAAAATTATTTATGTGAAGTTCTCTGCAGGCATATTAGATTATACCAGTTTGTGATTCTGTAATTTCTCTCAAGTTATAAACACTAATCTTTTATGTGTAGACTGGAAAGGAGATGAATGAAAAAGGAAAAAAAAAGTGAAAATACAGGTGTATGGAAAATATACTCCAGCATGAAGACAAAACAAATAGGAACACACACTGGCGTTTTTGTCCATCACTTAAAGGAATCCACAGAATTCAAAAAAAGAAAAAGAAAAGATATTGAGTTACTTTTGGCACTTTTTAATGTCTACTTATTTGGTTGTCATGGAAACTTTCATTTTTGGCAGTATTTCTAGGTACTTTTTTTTTTTTAAACTTGAAAAGAGTTTCACTATGAAGGAGATACGAAGAATATGACTGACATCTGGGAGGAAAAAAGAGCCAATAAAAATTTTATAGTAAAAATATTTTCTGAAAATTATTTATAGCTTCGATTGTACCACTAAGAAATAGATTTTAATATCTTAATGTAAAAAAAATCTTAATGTAAATCATGAAAATGAGTATACAAAAAGATGAAGAACTACTCCTGAGTAATATGAAAAAATGTGAAGATAATACTTTGAATGGTAAAAGTTAATTAGTTGATTGAAGAGAAAATCAATTTTTACTTGTGGAAATGTTATATGGACAAAAATTTCAGCTCCACCACAAAAAATAGTAGGCATTTATCGGGGGCTTAACATACTATGTATGAATTAGGCACTTTTTTAAAGGCTTTACACGTATCAAAACACTTAACTTCCTAGGTGGTTCTACGATGTAAGTAGTATTTATTACATCTGAATTTCTGATGAGAAAAATGGGGAACAGGCTCTACAGAAGCACAACATAAAGAAGGCTGATTGGGGTCCAGGTGGGCCAGGAGCCAGGTCAGGGCAGATCCCAGATCTCCTAGTTTGCTCTGAAAGCTTTGGCAAGCTGGGGCCCCAGACTCAGCCTCAGTTTACTCATGTGTAAACTAGGATTGGTGATATCTTTCTCATATGATTGTTGCAGGACTGACTTCCATAATCCAGCAAAGTCCTTTGGATAGGCTGGAACACATGGGCGATTATTAACTATTAATACATGGTAGATATTAAATATTAATTTGATGAGCATTATTGCACATTAATATTTTATCATGCAATGTATACTAATACCATGAACAACATAAACCTAAATACCCATATTATGGTGGTAAGATGAGTGCTACTATTATTATATTATAAGACCTTAGCAACTCTTTTCCTAATAGAGATGTTCAAAGATAAAATTGGGTCTCCTCAAGATGTCCTGAGTTTCTTGTGGCATCTCATCTTAACTTGGAAGACACCTGTTTAATGTACACAAAGAAGTTATAGGGGGTAGGGTGGGACAGGGCCCGAGGGTGAGCACTGAACAGAGATTTGAATAAAAGACTTCCTATATCCCTTTTACCCCAGAGGTTTTATAAAAAAAAAAATAGTCATTAGGAAAATTTAATGCTGCTTCCACTATGATAGAAGGAAGAAAATTCATGACTAGCTTCCCAGGCTTCCCATTATATTTTCTTCTTTTGTCCTAATTCTAGTTTTGCCTTTGAAAAATGCCACTGTAAATTCTGCTAAGAGAAAGAGGGTGATGTTTGAGCTTTAATGTGATCTTAGAAATCTAGGATTAAATATTGGACTGCCTATCAAAGGTAAGGAGGGTTGAGAGGTTATCAAGACAAGGCAAGCCAGCAAAAGGTTCAGCTTGGATTATCTGCATCAGATGTAGCCAGAGATATAAACGCACAGTGGGCTGGCAGGGGTTTTCACGGGCACTAAGTAATTCTCCAATAGGAGATGTGAAGAGGGAAAGGCTGCCGCCATAGGAATGGGGCTCATAAGGGCTTCCCTGGTAGCTCAGCTAGTAAAGAATCCGCCTGCAATGCAGGAGTTCCCAGTTCGATTCCTGGGTTGGGAAGTTCCCCTGGAGAAGGGATAGGCTACCCACTCCAGTATTCTTGGGCTTCCCTGGTGGCTCAGCTGGTAAAGAATCTGCCTGCAATCAGGAGACCTGGGTTCAATCCCTGGGTTGGGAAGATCCCCTGTAGGAGTGCATGGCAACCCACTCCAGTATTCTTGCCTGGAGAATCCTGAAGGACAGAGGAGCCTGGCGTGCTACAATCCATGGGGTCCCAAAGAGTTGGACACAAACAAGCAACTAAGCACAACACAGCATAGGGGAGATTTTACATAACCTGGGGAAGTAATAAAAGCTTCTCTCTTTTCATTTCTTGCTTTTAGCTACTTAGGTTTCCTGAAAACAAAACTAAATTTGCAGAAAGCAAGAAGTACTGGATGCCCAGTGTGGGCCCTGAACCTGCAAACTCTAGAGTACTGAGGAGAGAGAAGCTTGGCTGGTTTTTTGAGAGCACCCTGGAGGCAACAGAGTGCAGTGGAGTAAGAAAGCACCACCTTGATCACAGCCTGAGAGAAGATGGGAATTCCCATTTTGGCTCCTCCTCTAGCTGTGTCACTGGGAGCAAATGAATTACATGGAACTTGTGTTCTTTCTCAGTGAAATCAGAATAGTAATCAGATGCTGCCTTTCTCCCAGGCTCTCAGTGAGGACTGCTTTGCAGTCTAAAGGCCTGTTCTAAGGGTGGAAACTCCTTTCTGGAGCTGACTCTGCCCAAAGCAAGCATCCCAGGCCTGCCACCCTGCAAACGTGACCCTTAGAGGCCTGTCCTCTGCGGCTGCTTCATCCCCTCTGTGACTGTGGGCTTCACGGTAGCTGCAGGCTGCCTCTGAGGGAGAGGATGAAAGCCTGGGGAACTGGTGGGTGGATTTCACATCGCACAGCAATCCCTGGTATGCTTACACACCCTGAGCAGCAGATCAGTGTCCACGGAGGAGACACACAGGAAAATACCATGGCTTAATGGCTCAGTGCTGGTCCAAGAAAGACAGATCTAGTGGAAATATTTCCTCCACCTGAGCCTGGGGTGGCCCCCCTCAATCAATACTATAATATACTTATGCCATGGGGTTTTGGGGAATGTTTTAAAAAGAATCATGATAATTCACTCAACAAGTAGGACATGTCTCCTACATGTCAGGCAGCACAGTGAACGCTGGGGATCCCTTACTTAGGGGGTTTCTGAAGCAGGCAAGGAAGCATACATTTTAATAGAGCAGGGACAGCAGGTAAGAAACCAGCAAACAAACAAATAACATAACTTCAGACAGTACAGAGTCCTGTGATTAAAGCACTACAGGGCGATGTGCTAGATAGAGTACATGGAATGAAGGGACAGTGTCATGTAACTTGGTGATCAGGGAAGGGTCCTGAAGAGCTAGAGCAGATTCCTTCCCCTACTATTTTGAAAGGACCTTAGCTCTTTTATGTTATCCATAATCTGCTCATTTCATAGATGCACAAATGCAGGCCCAGAAAGTTCATCCAGCAGAGAGACCTCACCTGTGTTCTTTCTTCTCCACCACAGGCCCCCATAGTTACATCCTTTTGGCCCCTATGATTGGAGTCCAGTCAAAATGACCTATATATCTCCATGTTTTTTCCTATCAGTGCTTTACAAATCTTTCAGATAATTTCTACTCACCAGAAGCTGGCTGTGTCTAATATTTTAGTTTCATTTCCCTGCAGTGGAAATGCAGGCATCTATGGGAGAAGGATAGGGGCATATCCCCAACCCCTCCCCCCCAACACACTTCATTTCTCCATTTGAAATTTGCATAATAGTATAAAGAAAAGTTCTGACATTGTCTCTTCCTCTGTCTATGGTTTTCGGTATTTTCCAGACATTCACATGTTTTAAGTATTGCACTGGCTCTGCAAAACATGTAAACAACCTAAATGCCCCCTGATGAATAAATAGATAAAGAAAATGTCATATATCAAATCCTATACACACACAATGAAATATTCAGCCATAGAAAGGAAGGAAATTCTGTCATTTGCAACACTATGCCAAGTGAAATAAGCCAGATAAAAACAAACACTGTATGATCACACTTACATGTGGAATTAAAAAAAAAATAGAGCTCATATATAGGGAATGGATTGGTGGTTACCAGAGGCAGAATGTAGGAGATGGCTAAGGTGGTTAAAAGGCACAAACTTCCAGTTACACCGTAAGTTCTGAGGATGTAATGTATAGCATGGTGATTACAGTTAATAGTCCTCTTAACAGTATCTGAAGATTGCAAAAAGAGTATATCTTAACAGTTCTCATCACAGCAGCTGGGGGTATAGCTCAGTGGTAGAGCGCATGCTTAGCATACATGAGGCCCTGGGTTCAATCCCCAGTTCCTCCATCTTCAGGGCTTTCCTTATGGCTCAGCAGGTAAAGAATCTGCCCACAAAGCGGGAGACCTGGGTTTGATCCCTGGGTTGGGAAGATCCCCTGGTGAAGGGAAAGGCTACCCACTCCAGTATTCTGGCCTGGAGAATTCCATGGACTTTACAGTCCATGGGGTCGCAAAGAGTCGGACACAACTGAGAGACTGTCACTTCCACTTCACTTTCACTTTCATCACAAGAACAAAAACTCTGTAACTCTGTGAGGTGATGGCTATTGACTAAACTTATTGTGATAATCATAATCATTTCACTTGCACACATAAAATGAACACAGTGTTATACGTCAATTATATCTCAATAAAACTGGGGGAAAACACATTTGAAAAAAGAGTGCAGATGTGGGAGGAGAGGGAAGGGGAGTTGAAGACCTAGCTCTGCCACCAACAAGCACGTGACTCTGAGTGAACTGCTCTATCTCACTGAGCCTCGGTTTCCACATTTGTAAAATGTGGATAATGACAGTGCCCACCTCAGAGAATGGTAGTGAGGATGAAATGTGATAACTGAATTATAACACAACATGTTTGATGACATCTGCTCAAAAATACACAGACATAACTTAGGAAGTCAACACAACTATTACCCCATGTGACAAAGGAAGACATAGGTATTTCACACCCTGCTCAGGGTCACTCAGGTGCTAAGGGAAAGAGCTGGGATTATGTGAAGAAGAAAAGCAGTTCTTACCATGTGTGACAGATAGTAAACATTCAATAAGGTCCAGCATGTGTGACCCTGCTCTATCCGCAATATTTTCTGCAAATGTCAATGGGATGATTTGTCTTTCTGGAAAAATGAGCAATATCCCATCACTCCAAAGGTTTCCACTCTTTAACTGGTCCATTCCCCTGAGGTTAAATTGTCATTTTATCATCCTAGCCTTGGAGTCAAACTGAGAGTGTGAATTCACATGTCGGCATTGTTCATGTTCTCTCTCTTAAAGCCTGGGCCTTTGGTAACACAACCATATTTATTTTAATAAAACTGCTTTATGACTTGCTTGCCCTCTAAATTCCCTCTGCTCTTTGGGGAATGCTGCTGACAGGCGGTGAGGCTTTGCTGTCGTCCCTGTGCTAGGATTATAATTAACTGCCACGGAGAGGGAGTCTGGGGGAGGGGCAGAGGGTGGACAACAAGGGCAATGCTTTCATTTCAGAGTCTGGCTTCTAGTCTCCTGTCAGAGGAGACTGAAGATCTCCTCTTGTCTGACCTGCTGGCTTAGACACCAGTGCCCAGCCCTGGATAAACAGACAAGATAAACAGCTCTGTCCACAGTCAAGAGTTACCCCTTTTAAAAGGCTAGCACACGTGGGAAATGGCAGGGTTGGGATCTGCAGGGCCTCTGCCTCTTTAAAATCTCATGAGCTTGCTCTCCGTAAACCAGCGGCAGGTTATGGCTCCCAGTATCCAGACGGATAGCCTTCTTCCCATGAAGGTAGTTTGTCATTCTGTTGTTACTACAATTAAAGCTGCCTGCCTCCCTTGAAATGTTATGTTGCCCCAGGGTAAGTTAAAACCAATGAAATGTTCATAGCTTGCGGACCTGGAAGGAATTGTGAAGTGGAGTGTTTGTCAACATGAAGTCAAAGAACCACCTCCATGGGGACTGTCTGGACTGTGTGCTGGAATTGTAGTCCTGATTCTCATCACTCCTACTTTATCAGAATCTTTGGACTCTGGGCCCAGAGATCTCAATTTTTAATAAGTTCCCTCAGGTTATTCTAATTTTTAGTGACGCTTGAGAGACAAGGAGATGGAGAAACAGATTCAGTCATCTGAATTACAGATCAATACATTGAGAAATTGAAATTTGTCCCTGAGGAGAGAGAAAGGCAATATTCTGATTTTCTGACTCTTACACAAACATTTTTGACTTTGTTTCTGTTTGTTTTGTTTTATGACACCACATTCTTTTTAACTTTATGGAAACTGAAAAATACCCTTCACAAACTTTACACTGGGGCCTGCTTATCCAAGGTCAAGGCTTAGCTGAGATAGGGGGCCAGGAGCTTTGGCCAATCCAAGCTTTATTATTGTTCAAACCAGGAGAAATACATTTGGGAGAAAAGAACTAATTAGAATGTAATGGTAAAGTCAAAGAAGAAGAGGCAGTAAAAAAGAGTAAGGATATATGTTGTTTGTGACTTGATCAAGAACATTTCCTTACTACACAAAGAGTTATCTCTTTAAGGCAATTTTACACTGACATGATTGTCTCTAGATTGTCTCTAGTCTCTAGCAAAAATGTCTTAATGCCTGTCACGTATTTCAAAATGATTTCCTGTCCACGATTCTGTTTGATATCAGTACCGCTCTAATAAGAGAAGCATTAGCATATTCATTTAATGGATGAGACTCAGAAGCAAAGAAACTTTCTTAAGTCTAATTAGCAATTGACTGAAGCATACCAGATATAAGAAGGGATATTACTATGAATTTTTTTTTTCAGAATTTACTATGTGCCAGGCAGCTCTCTGAGCATCTGACAAGAGTTTTCTCATATACTTCTCATCCCTCCTTTATATACGTGTCTAATTTAAACCTCCTCCCAGCTTTGCAGGATTATAGTAAGGTATAAGGATAGCAATCGCCTTTCAGTCATTCATCTACTCATTCAACAAATATATGTTGAGCTTTTCAGCTCAACATATTTAATTAATTTAATTAATTTATTTAAGCTCCACTGATAGGTAAGTGAGACTGCTGTCACAGTGATTACACTTGACTGGGGAGACAGAAGCATTAAACAAGTAGTCAATATATAAATACAAAAACTGCGCTGAGATGAACCAGGAAAAGGCAGGCCTTAGGGAGTGTGTGGACCCAGGAAGTGCTCTGTTTTGGAGATTGTAGTCAGATGCTTGACTAGAGCTGACACTCGCAGGAGGTGTGGAAGGAACATGCCGCTAGCTGGGGAAGAACAAGGGCAAAGGCCCAAATGTGATGGGCGTGTGTCCCCTGGTCCAGCGAAGAGGCTGGAGCAGAGTGATCTGGGGACAGCAGTGGGAGGAGATGAGTCAGATGATGGAGAGCTGGAGCGGGGAGGTCCTGATGTGATGCGCAAATTTCTATGACTAAGAGAGACGGGCAGCCTTGGAGGGTTCTGAGCAGAGGAATGACACGATGGACACGCTTTACAAAGATTTCCCTAAATGCCTCACGGGGAATAACTGCAGAAGGCAAGGGTGGGACCTGATCCAGGCCACACGCTTATTCATTTATCCAGAGGTGGTGGCGATGGGGAGTATGGTCTGAATTTTTACATCTGGCTTCCTGGGCAGGCAGAGCTCATGAGCAGGGTTTTCTCATTTTGTGTGCTCACATCCCTTCTGCCACACACAGGGAATCTGCCCATGTCCAGGGGTTGGTGCCCCCTCTGCCAACCGGCAGACAAGAGCCCACTGAGGCAGGGCGGCAGGCGGGCCGCAGGAAGCCCCACTCACCTTGGACTTCTCCTGGTGCAGCTCTATCTGGATGTCTGTGAGCTTGGTCCTGAGGTCTTCGTTGGCAGCTTGAAGGGCGACAATGAGCGCCTCGGGCTTCTCGCCCTTATTCCGCCCCTTCTTGGACATTATTCCTTTCTGAATGGAGTCTGTTGGTGTTGAATTCCTCTCAAGCAGGGGCTGCCATGTTCCTGCGGCTTCTCCTGGGTGCGACAGCTCAGCAGCTACTGCGTGCTGCCCCTCGGGAAGGTCTCCTCAGCCACTGCCCTGGAAGCCCTGGGGGAGGCAGAGAGTGGTTACTGCCACGACCGAGGCCTGGGCCGCCTGCCCGTCCCGCACTCAGCCGGAGCTGCCTGCGAGAGCCCCCTCCTACGGGCTCCCAACCACTCGGTACATGAATTTAGGGCTGTCTTCCCAATGGGCTAGTCTGATCACGTCAGTGCCCCACTTAAAATCTTTCAAAGACCTATGAGTCCGTATACGAGTGTATCTTTCACAACTCAGAGTGCTCTTTACACCTGAATCTGCCCATTCTCCTAGCCTTACTTCCTCCACATCACTCACTTATATCCTGGGCGTAAAGATTCTTTCTCTCTTCCCATAAGGACTTTTCATTTCCCCCCATCCCTTGCCCTGCCCCCTCACACGGTCCTCAGCGTCACACGCTGCCACACAGGCAGTTTAGTCTGACCAACCTTCATGACTCCGTCAGGTCTTAGCTGGCAAGTCAGTTCCTCCTGGAAGCCCCCCAACTGACCCCACCCCAGGTAAATACAGGTCCCTGTTTTTTAAGTGTGGTCACCTCCATGAGTCTGTAAGCTTTATGATGGTGATGATGATCAAGATATATAGGTAGGGATAAAGGTTTGTTGTTTTTGCCTTGGAAAACTAACACTTTCAATTTCAACATATTGTACTTAGCATAACATATAGAAGCCTATAGGGACTTCCCTGATGGTCCAGTGGCTAAGACCCCTTGTTCCCAATACAGGGGTCCCGGGTTTGATCCCTGGTCAAGGAACTAGATTCCACATACCACAATGAAGAGTTAGCATCCCGCAACAAAGGTTGACAATTCTGCATGTTGCAATTAAGTCCTGGCAACCAACAAATTAAAAATTAAATTAAAAAAAAGAAGTCTATAGTTTATAGTGTAATTAGTCAATAGTCTATACTGACTAAATAAATGAGTGACTCAATTAACCAACTATAGTAAATCTCCACGTCTCACAGTTTATCTATTGTATAATTCTAGGTCTTTTTATATATTGGATTTTCTTAAAGTCAAGTCTGTCTATGAGGAAACCATAAATCATCACATAGGTGACTTCCTTTCACAAATACTAAATTAAGTAGCTGGAATCTTTCTTTCTTCTCCTAGTAGGTAACAAGGAAGCTATTGAAGCCCTTGGCTGGTAGGTGCCCTAACAGAGCAGTGCTTTGGCGTGGTTGTTCTGGTGGCATAGCAGGGAGAGAATGAGGAAGGGAGACCAGGTAGGCCACTAAACTTCCAAGGTGAAGGATGATGTAGACCCAATCAGAACAGCAGTGAGAAGAAAGAAAAAAAATGATGTGTCTTGATTTACAAATCTTTAAATGTGTCATAGGAACAAGGAGGTAAGAAAAATATAAATCCTAAACTGTTAAAGTCAGTGCAAAAAGCACAGCTAGATAAAGAAGATACTAGAGAGTTTCCCATGCAATGTTTCAGAAAATTGAGCGTTTTGTATCTCTAGGTACTTCAGTCCAGAACTAAGGGGAATCCCTACTGATGATCCATATGTTCCAGTAGCTGCTGCTCTATCGAGACGCCTGGTAGTCAGCCTTGGGGACCATGCTGGGATCCTGGGCTTTCTGCCATTCACCCTGACCACTGGGGCTATGCCCTTTAGAGACTGCCTCTAGGGAAAGGGGATAGGGAAAGGTTAGGAAGTTAGATCAGTCTGTTGCCAGCAGTCATGGAACTGTCCACCATATTGTACCCTAGGCTAGATGTTGGAGTGGTCCTTCATACTCATTTTGCAAATGTTGCAAAATAATTAAAGTGTATGGCTGAGAGACTTCTAAGTGGTTACAATTCATTGCTTCTAGAACTGAAATGAATTCAACAAGCATTTATTGAAAATTTGTATGACAAATACCACTAGGCACAAAGATAAGTAAGATAGTATTTAACTCCAAGCAGATTTTGGGTAAGAAAACTCACATATATACAGTTAACAGTATCTCCTCTAGTTTGTTCTCTAGATGTTGCTGGTCCCCAAGGCTTTGTCCAGGTTATCTCTACTGGCCCCATCTATAGGTTTTATGACCCCCTGTGTTATATTCTTAGCCCTGACCATCCCCCAAATCCCAGACTTATATATTCAACTCCTTCTACCAAATCCACCCGGATATCCTATTGGTATTTCAAACCTAACCCAACAAATACAGATGCCCTTTTTAAACTAGTCCCTCAAAAACTTTATCCTCCCCAAGTTTTCCCATATCAATAAATGTCACGATCACATGTCCAATTGTTTCAGATCTTAGCTTAGAAGTCATCCTTTCTTTTTTTTAAATCCCTTATTTACCTTATCCAGCCCACTAGGAAGTCTGGTTTCTTTTACCTATAAAATATGACTCACTTTATAGTCAACTTCTATCAGACCTTTATTGTATTGTCACAACACAGAGGAAAAAGCCATTTGGGAAAAGCTTCCTAGCCATATTGTTGTCTTGAATGAAGAATAGGCTTTTCATTTTCTCTTTTTTCCCCCATGCAAACAAACCTTTATTAGCATCTACAATTTACCTGCTACAGTAAACAGTGCTGAGGGCTCAGAGATATATCATATAGCCCTGGAGGAGCTCACAGTTGATCGGCTCCATCAGTTAGAGTTGCAGCAGAAAAAGGTAATCCTGCTCAACTGAGAATTTAATAATGGGACTATCTACCGAAGGCTGAGCAAAGCTAAGGAAGCCTATAAGGGCTGTGGAGGTATATATCAACTTTAAAAGGAATGAGCCATCTCAAAATGGCTCTATGTAGGTTAAAAGGGTAAGTGAAAGACAGGTATGTCCCACAAACATGTCTTGTCTTGAAGCTTAAAGTGACTGAGATTTATCGGTTAGTTTGTTTAGCATCATCAGTTGGAGGGGTCACTCCCTTGTGCCTGAATGAAACCATACTCTGTTAACCTTTTCAACATAACCTCAAGAATTCTGACCTCAATGATCCTTAATTTCCTCTCATCATTGTGCTACCTGCAGACATCACTGCAATGGATCTTCCAATACTTTCCACTGTGGTTGACTCCATGGTATGTGTTGGAGTGCATGTATATTGTGTGGGCCTGGGACTCTTCTCTTTCGAGCTAGCCCTCTTCAACTACGCCTCAGCTCAGTAGATGTCCCAACTTTTGGAAGCCAGACGATCACCACTCCAGATTCCCTGAGCCAAGAATGGGCTATTCCAATTGGAGATACTCAAATGGGGGCTACCAGGTGGCTCAGTTGTAAAGAATCCACCTGACAATGCAGGAGCCTGAGGAGATGTGGGTTCAATTCCTGGATCAGGAAGATCCCCTGGAGGAGGAAATGACAACCCACTCCAGTATTCTTGCCTAGAAAGCTCCATGGATAGAGGAGGCTAGCAGGCTACAGCCCACGGGCTCGCAAAGAGTTGGACATGACTAAGCGACTAAACAACAACAACAACAACAACATACTCAGATGACAGAGGCAGAAGCTTGAGAGAAACTCTGGAGTCACACAATTGATGTATGTAGAGAAGGTTGTAAAACTAGGAGAAAAACCTCCAGGGTTAGATTGCACAGGCTCTTGCATAATCGATGATTAAATTTAATTTAAAACGATTTCATTATGTAGAAATGGAGAAACATGGCAGTATGTGAATATAAGTGTAATAATAATAATAATAACTTACACTGACCAATTGCTATAAGCCCATCATTGAATTCAGCACTTAAAAATACTGCTCAAATCTAATGTGCACTAAAGATGCAGTGGGGAATAAGACTATTCACAGAAAGATTAAGTAACTTGCCTAGGATGACTGAGTGGATAGCCAGTGGGGCTGAGATTCAAATCCAGGCAGTTTGAAACTGAGACCCAAGGTGTATACCCTGGGTTACCCTGCCTCATGTTTGCATTTTAGAAAGGTAACTCTGGCAATGTGATGGAGGATGAGTTACTAAGGAGGAAGAGACTGGAAGCAGGAAATCAGTGAGTCTGCTTCAGTGGTCCAGGCGACAGACAATGCAGTTCTAAACGGGGCCACGGCCAAAAGGAAGTGGCAACAGACACTGGAGACGTTGATGGAATCACATCCTACCTTTAAACATTACATTCTTTTCTCCTGTTGTAAATAACGAGGACCAGCTCTCTGTCATTGCTTGCAGCAAAAATGTGAGAAGCAACAGCCATATTTTACATTTTAATTTACAATCCTTTCCCCAAAATATAAAATATGTGCCTGACTTAATACATTTTTAGTCTGGAAATTATTGTGAACTTAAGCCCCATAAGAACCAGATAAAAGAATAGGATTAATAAATTAGACATGTTCAGGAGAGAAAAAAATATCATAGGCAGTTGAGGATGGGATCAACTTATAGACATCTACCTTAATGTAAATAGCTGTTCATATAAGTATGGCCCTATGTAACCCTCTACTGGAGGGCAATTTTCCAAAGTCTTTTCCACTTGTGATGGGTGCCTGGAAGTCTTGTGATTCTCATTCGTAATTTCACTAAAACATTTCTGTTGCTTTGTGCTCTCCTTTCCCCTTTTTGGATAGTTTTATTGAGATATAATTCACATATCATAAAACTCATCTGTTTTTCAGCATATTCACAAGACTGCAAAAGCAGTACCATAGTTGATTTTAGTACTTTTCATCATGCCAAAGAGAAAGCCCATACTTATTCGTAGTCATTTCCCATTCCCACCAAACTCTCCCAGCCCAGGCAGTCATTAACCTACTTTTTATCTCTATAGATTTGTCTATTCTGGATATTTGTGTAAGCAGAATCATAAAATATGTGGGGGTTTTTTTGTTTTTTGTTTTTTTGTAACTGGCTTCTTCTACTTTAAAAGATTCATCCATAATATAGCCTGTATTAATATTTTATTTCCTTTATTGCTGAATAACATTCCATTAAATAACTAAAACTAGATTTTATTTATTCCTCTGTCAGTTGATGGGCACTTGTGCTGCCTTTGCTTAAGCAGCTTGATGTCGACCTTCCACAGAGGCTGCCACATGCAGACAGACTTGGCCTCTCAAAGGAGTGTGCTCCAGAGCACAACGGAGAGCTTGGAGACATCGCTGCAGACGCGTGGAATGTTTCTGGACCACCCTCAGAGCCTCTGCCATTGATAACACCTGATGCAGAAGATCTGGAGGAGGGGCAGAAGTAATGTTCAATGATGGGCCAATCTGATCACGAAGGACGGGGAGATGGCTTCTCCACTTCAAACCACTTGAAGCCATTTTAAATGAGCCCTAGGTTTCCAGCTTTTAGCTGCTGATGGCAGTGCTGGCCCCAGGGATCACTGTGAGGTATCAAAGGTGAGAATTTTAGCTTATTCTCTGGTCCTACCCTGTCATTAATCAGGTACCTCCCACAGCCACCAAGGCTGAGTTTCCCTGTAACCAAGTTTCAGATAACGATATCAGAAAATTTAGAGACACGCTCTTATGAGCAGTTGCATTTTAAAATAAGGATCACTGCTTGAGAGCAAACCTTAATGAAGGAATATATTGTCAATGGAAGAGTTATGGCCATCATTCATTCATTCATTCACTCCATAGACATTTATTGAGAAGGAAATACAGTGTAGTGTTTGAGAGTAAAGCTTCCCAAATTTTTGGTCTGGTTTTATTAAAATCTATTGGAGAGCTTTAGTGATTGGAGCTTCACTCTGGAGATTCTGATATAGTAGTTGCTGGGTGATTCTGATGCACAGGAATCTTTGAGAACTCCTGGTTAAGAGTTATGGACTATGGAGTCAGACAGACTTAATTTTAAATTTCACCTGTGTAGTAGATGTGGATCTTGGATAAATCATTAGTTCTCTGGTTCTCAATATCCCTCATCTCCAAAATGGGGTCGAGAGGTGCAGGAATATGTAGAACTGTGGCACTGGATTGTTTGACAATTACATGAAAGAATGTAAAAGATGCTCTCACACAGCTCATGATGCAGGAGAGGTAACATGTATTGAGTGTTTTCAATTTCAACTATTGGCTAAGATGGTGGAAACAAAATAGCCAATAGGTGCGTTTCTCAAGATGCTTAATTTGAATAAAAATGACAGGGGATATTAAAAATAATGATAATTCAAGTGCCACACTTATGGAAGGCCTCAAATATTAAAAAGCCATTCTTATTCTTGGTCCTCTACAGACTTATTTAGGCATTGGCACAAAACCCCTGAGAGAGAAACCACAGAGAGGGGGAGAGTGACATTAACATGAGTAGATGAAACTTTTTCTTTCTTCACTATGGTTTTTCCTCAGCTACCACTTCTGGAGAGTAAAAGTGGGATGCTGCATTTGAAATAATCTTGGGATCATCTGCTCCCAGCTTTAGCCTTTTTATGTCTTCCAGAGTTTAGGGAACCTCAATATCTATTTTTTATAACAAGATGTCCAGATTTAAAAATGTCCATTCAGCTGATTAGGAAAGATGTAGTACATATGCACAATGGAATACTACTCAGCCATAAAAAGAATGAAATAATGCCATTTACAGCAACATGGATGGACCTAGAGATTATCACGAGTAAGTCAGAAAGAGAAAGGCAAATACCAATATGATATCACTTGTATGTCAAATCTAAAATATGACAAAAACAGACTCACAGACATAGGGAACAGATCTGTGATTGCCGAGGGGAGGGGTAGAGAGAGATGGATTGAGAGTTTGGAATTAGCATAAGCAAGCTATTATATATAAAATGGATAAATGACAAGGACCCACTTTGTAGCACAGGGAAATATATTCAATATCCTTTGATAAACCATAATGGAAAATAATGTATAACTGAATCCCTCTGCTGTACAACAGAAATTAACACAACATTGTAAATCAACTATATTTCAATAAAAATGGATTTTTAAAAATCTCTATTTGGAGCATCATTGTTTTTAAAAACACACATTTCAAGATTAAAATCAAGAAATTGGAAACATTTATTGATATTAAATCAGTTTATCAATATTTAAATATGTTGCATCTGTGCTAATGCTCTTTGGTTATAATCCTGCTTACATAGTCTTTCCAAGAAAACAGTATCCTAGAAATCCCAATATGATGTCCAACTACATTTTCTTTTGTCTCTCACATCCTAAAATACCACATAATTCTTTATCAGAAATGTGGTCAAGAAAGCATGGCCACTATTTATTGAGCACTGTTCTTGGTTTTTCATAGATGCAAACAATTGCAAGCATCATTCATTCCCACCTGCCAGTGGCTTCTGGATGGTAAGGGAAGGCAAACATCTGTCGAGAGGAAATAGATTCTAGAAAGCAGTGAATGATAACAGTTGGTAAATGCTATGGGAGCAGCTTAGAGGAGACTTCAAAAGCATGAAGACAACAGAGAAGGTGAGCTGAACCTGATGATGGTGAAGCAGATGAAGGTGAGCTGAGCCTGATGGTGAAGGTGAGCAGAGAAGAATGATGCTGATGTTGAATAGTGCTACCTAATTTATTGAGTTTTGACTCTGGGCCAGGCATTGTGCTGAGGTACACTCATCTACCTTAGGAACAGGAATTTATCCCAATCAACCCCTTCAGATATTTATTCATATTACTTTTTTTTAGGTAAGAAAACTGAGGCTCAGAGAAGTTAACTTGAAAAAAATTTACACACCTAATGAAATGGCAAAGCTGCAACTCAAACACACATCTGTCAATCTCCAAAGCTTCTTAGCTATTATAATATGTACTTGAAGAAAGGGCTGGATTCTTCTGCTCTGGTTGTGAGTAGGCTCAAGAGATGGCAAAGGCATGAAAATATCAGTGGGCACTTACAAAACAGAATTGTGAGATGTAGTGGTTAGGAGGTTGGGATCTGAAATCACACAAACTGGTTTTGAGTCACACTTCCTAGATGTCTATACTTGAGAAATTAAACTCTCTGAACTTCTGTTACTGTAAAATGAGGAAACAAATACATCTACCTCACTGAGCTCTCACAAGGAGTGAATGAACTAAAGTGTGTAGAATGATTAGAAATTATTATGATTGTTATCATTTTTTTCCAGGACTGAACTATCCAGGAAAAGCCAGCTTAGATTTTAAGGGAAGAAGAAACAATTTATCATTCCTTTGTGCTAAAAAAGACAGGCCAGGAAAGGCACAGAGATCCCTGAAAAGACTAAAGCAATTCATGCTTATGCTTTTGGCAAAATAAGATTTGCACTGGCAAGGTCAGTATTCCCGGGAGTCTTGGCTTTGCAGATGGTTCTGCCCTAAGCTATAAACTGAATAAGGTTGTTATTAATCTTAAGAGTTTCCAATAAGGCTGTTGCCTCTGAGTTATGATTTGCGAAGCAACTGTAATATAAAATTAACTAGAGTTCATGTGTATGCAACACTTCTCCATAATTAACATTTTGATACATCCACTGCACCAAAGCCTTGCTGGTTTGGCTATGCCCTTCTCCCACTTCTTTTCCAAAGATGTTTTAGAATTAGATGTCATAAGTGTTTAAAATGGATGAGTTAAACTTACTTATTCTATTCCCAGTGACATGCAGAGACATGTTAAGCCCTTGTTTATGCAGGAAAATACATTCATGAACTGTGCACTCATGAGCCTAGGACAGAAATTTAATATAAAGGATGGGAACTGCTATGTTTAAAACAAGTAATCAACAAGGACCGACTGCACAGCACAGGTAAACTCTGCTCAATGTTGTTATGTGGCAGCCTGAATGGGAGGAGGTATATGAATGGCTGAGTCCCTTTGCTCTCCACCTGAAAACTATCACAACATTGTTTATTGGTTATGTCCAATAGAAAATAAACAGTTTTTTAAAAGAAGGGGACTACTATAAGTTATTCCAAACTTGGAGTTCTAGTTTCTTATATAAAGGGAATGTGGTGGTGGGGCTATGGGGTCAAAATATTTTAACCCTTTACATATCTGTTAGAAGAAAATGAATCTAAGATGCTAACACACAACATAGTATCAGTTGAGCATCTTTAGGACTGCAAGGTGTCAGGCTTGTATGGTTCTTTGTGTTAGTTTTTCTCTCTCCTGTTTTTCCGCCAATTTACCCTCTTCATCACTTATAATAATAGCAATTATTTTATTACTACAAATTATTTTTCAACACATAAATTTTTCATATGCAAGAATGTAATAGAACCAAAAATCTATTGTTCCTGATGCATTTGTTTTTTAGATCTCAGGTTTAAATCTTCAAATGAGAAATATACCTCCTGAAATGCAGTAAAATCATTCTCAGCACACATACAAGAGACGTCTAATCTCTTTCAGGGGGGTTGTCAGGAAGGCTTTGTAGAAGTGATATCTAAATTTAACAGCAAAGCAGGTAGGAGGATCCTTCCAGAACCAATCTACTCTGCCAACTCTGCTAATGCAGTTCCTTGTTTGGCTTCCTTTCTCCTCCTCAACTCTCCGGTGAACTCCATCCTACTCATCTTTTGGGGGTCAGATCCAGTATCATCACATATCACTTTCCGTCACACCTCTGCACCATTCCCTGGGTGGAATAAATTACTCCCTCATCTGGGTTTCCATTTGTATGTTAAAGACACTTCTTAGAGCATTCATCACTCTTCCTTTAATTTAATGATTCATCAATTCACAAATATTTATGAAACATCTGGGGTGGGGGGGGGAATGTCTGCTAAGCAAGGGAGACAGGGTCCCTGTTCTTCCCAGAGGAGGAATCAGCAATTTCATGCAGTCTGATAATGCACTTTTTCCAGTGGTCATGTATGGATGTGAGAGTTGGACTGTAAAGAAGGCTGAGTGTTGAAGAATTGATGCTTTTGAACTGTGGTGTTGGAGAAGACTCTTTCGAGATCCAACCAGTAGTCCATCCTAAAGGAGATCAGTCCTGGGTGTTCACTGGAAGGACTGATGCTGAAGCTGAAACTCTAATATTTTGGCCACCTCATGCAAAGAGCTGACTCATTGGAAAAGACCCTGATGCTGGGAGGGATTGGGGGCAGGAGGAGAAGGGGACGACAGAGGATGAGATGGCTGGATGGAATCACCGACTCGATGGACATGAGTTTGGGTAAACTCTGGGAGTTGGTGGTGGAGAGGGAGGCCTGGCGTGCTGCGATTCATGGGGTCGCAAAGAGTCAGACACGACTGAGCGACGGAACTGATAACTGCACACATGATAAGAGATGGGGATCAGGAAAGACTTAGGAAAAGTAACAAAGATCTGTAAGATAAGAAAGAATCAGCTAGCTAAGAGAGTACAAAAAAAGCATGTTCTAGGTAGAGGGAGTACTGAGTAGGAAGGTCCAGGGGTAAAAAAAGAATGTAAATGATGCTCTGGAGAAAAACATAGGCAAGATCTTGGTGAAAAAGATGGGAAAACTTCAGAGATGAACTTAGAGGGGTAGACAGGGAACAGTTGGTAGAAAACAGTATAGATTATGTTAAAGGGTTTGGAATTCATTCCCACAGTAATGTGTAGTCACCAGAGTTTCATACAAGGGAGTGACATCACATTTTGGTTTTAGCGACAGAGAATGAGATGGTTGGATGGCATCATCGACTCAATGGACATGAGTTTGAGAAAATTCTGAGAGATAGAGAAGGACAGGGAAGTCTGGCATGCTTGCAGTCCATGGGGTTGCAAAGAGTGATATGACTGAGCGATTGAGCAACAAATAGTCCTTTGGCAATTGAGGATGGAATGGACTACAGGGGTCAACAGACACTGAAAGAACATTTAGCAGGGGATAGCCATGACTCATTTACAGCATAGTTATTCTTCAGGTGACTGAGCCCACATGAGGGTAAAACTGCCTCATTCATCTTTGCACTCACAGTACCTGTCACGAGGACCACCACGAAGTTCAGTTTAATTAACACTGGCCCAGATCCAAGGGAAACACTGAGAATGAGGAACACATTTCACAATTTCAACAAAGATGATTTATAATAGGAGTTCTTATGGAAAATTTCTTTTGCTTTGTGAAAGCACCTGAATGACTGTTTTGATTTCAGGCAAAAGTAAAAATTTGGTGTAACAGTTAAGTAAACAATAAAGTTAAGTAAGTTTTCATTTAAGCCATGTTCTGAGATTTCATGATCCTTGTTGCTATTCATCATATTCAAATAAAATCAAGTTTAATTTCATTCAGCACTGTGTAAGTTATCTTGCATTGTACTACTGTGACTGGATTTAGAGGACTTTGAAAGATGAGTTCAGCAAAGTAAGTTACTCAATGCCATACACTCTTATATGCAGTGTTCTTTCTTTCTGGATTGAAAATGTTTTACAGCTACTGTAGAACGAGGACTACCAATGTCATTGGACATCGGGGAGAAATATCAAACCAGCAGGAAATCACTGACTTTTCAAGGTCAGACAGAGAAACCTCTGCCTAAAGCAGGCACTTGCTTTATCTGTACATTGGTATGTAAAATTAAAGAAAAATACCAGATCACTAGAGGGAGTGAGCTTCAGAGAAAGTGTATTTATAACTAAGAGCAAGCCTATTTTAGGTATATGTGAAATACATATACCTTATGCTATCGTTTCCTTGGTGACTGCTCTCAAAGGCCACGAATTTAAAAAAAACTATCATAAAAGCACCTGCGCAAAGTATCAAACAAGAGCAGAAATTTCTGTATATAGGATAAGAAATGAATAACCTGCTATTTAGAAAGAGACAGGACAATTTCTGTATTAAGATTTATTCAGACTAATATTACTTAAGTAAAAGCATGTAAAGTTTGAATATAATAAATTTTAGGTATACAGTAAAGTTCTGTTATAATATC
The DNA here is from genome assembly GCF_023699985.2 of Odocoileus virginianus. Classification (NCBI taxonomy): domain Eukaryota; kingdom Metazoa; phylum Chordata; class Mammalia; order Artiodactyla; family Cervidae; genus Odocoileus; species Odocoileus virginianus. The sequence continues at coordinate 55,240,559 of NC_069676.1, forward strand.
TTCCCTATGTTATAATATGGTATCCTGTATCAATAGTATAATAAACTACAGAATAGAGAAATTATTGTTTTTTTATCATTTAGATTCCTATTTTGAGTTCTGTTCCTGAGGTCAATGTTTAACTACATTTTTAAAATTGGTAAGATCTTGGAAGCAAGACAGTGAAGTTGGCTAATGGAAACTAGTCAATCTAGCCCCAATGTGTAGCCATATGCTATAGGGAAATCACTGTAAAACACAGATCAGCAACTATTTCTTGAACCGTAACCATGTACAAGCTATTATATTAACATTGAAGACAGTACTATATGTATCTGTCAAGCAAGGCTGCATATGCCACGTGCCAAAGGAGTAAACACGCGCACGCGCACACACACACACGCAGGAGAATAAGAGGGGCAGTAACACGGGGACAAGGACTATGTCCGTCTGGCTCCTTGTTGAATCTCAGTGCCGAGTACAGTGGTGCCAGGCACAAAATAGACTCTGAATAAATGTTTCTGATTAGATAAATGACTTCACCAGAAGAAAAGGCTTTATGATAAGGCTGGAACATGAAGGATGAATAGGAGGGATTAAGAAAAGGCAGAAAGGTAGGACAAGTGAAGGAATAAACTGCAGACTACAATACCTGGTGTGGAAGGTTTATTCTGGGGAACAAATGAATGCAAAGGGATGGTGAATCATGATGTCCTGACTGCCTAGATACTGATTTTGCATTTTGTTAAAAACTTATTGAGAATCTAAGAAATATGTTTAAGAGAAGAGGCATGACACAATTTTTTTTTAAAAAAAGATTAATCTTGTCATTATATGTAAGGCAGGATGAAGTAAAGAAACTAGAGGTTAGAGGTCCAGATGTGGATCCATTATCAATGTTCAGATACAAAGAGATGAAGTTTGGATCAGGATGGAAGAATATAAGTGCCTTTTTCTTTCCTATGCAAAGAAAGGAAAGATGGGAAAGATGGGAAAAATTCTTTCCCATTATCATTTTCTTCATCATCATGCAATGTCTTCTCTTTATTGAGCATTTAGTATGTGCCAATGGTAAGGAGTCTGCCTGCAATGCAGGAGACTCAGGTTCAATCCCTGGGTCAGGTAGATCCCCTGGAGAAGAGAACAGCAACCCACTCGAGTATTCTTGCCTGGAGAATCCCATGGACAGAGGAGCCTGGAGGGCTAAAGTCCATAGGGTTGCAAAGAGTTGGACACAGCTGAGTGACGAACACTTTCACTTTTTAAAGTGCTTTACAATGCAGTGTTTTACATGCATCCTTCCATTTCAGACTTAAAACAAGACTATGAGATATTCATATTTATTATTCCTTATTTAAAGATGAGAGAATTGAGGTGATAGGAGGTCAAGCTTCTCACTCAAAGTCACAGAGCTAGGTAGGTGACACGGTCAAGATGTATTTGAGCCTGGAGTTTCTTATAGACTGAAACCACTACACTTCTCTCCAGCTGATCTGTGATGTGTGAAGAGTCCCCACAAGTGCTGATTGTTGAGAAGCAGTGAGAGAGAGGAGGGGAGGTTGAAGATGACACCCAATCCTTGTGCATGGGATGTCAGAAGAATGTCAGCATCATCAAAAACTCATTGGGATGAAAGGAATCATACGTGTAACCAAATATGCAGGTGTGCTGTGCTAAGTCACGTCAGTTGTGTCCAACTCTTTGCGACCACATGGACTGTAGCCCACCAATCTCCTCTGTCCATGAGATCCTCCAGGCAAGAATACTGGAGTGGATTGCCATGCCCTCTTCCACGGGATTTTCCTGACTCAGGGACTGAACCTGCATCTCTCATGCTTTCTGCATTGACAGGTGGGCTCTTTACCACTGTGCCACCTAGTAAGCCCCGTGCTTAGATATAACAAGAGCTAATATTTTCAGGTCCTTGGTATAACCCAGGCACTGTGCTAAATGATACTCATTTTCTTGTTTAATCCACAACACTATACATATTACAGAAAAGGAAAAAGAGTCTCAGAAAAGAACTATGAATTGTGTGATATTATATAGGTAGTAAAAAGGCAAGTCAGGACACAACACGGACAGTTACAACCCAGAGTCTATAAATCCAGCAATGATTCTGTAGCAGAAACACTCCAGTTTGTTTTTAGAGAAATCACACTTGAGGGACAGCAGGACTGTCTTTTCATTACTGATTGGTTGATTGACTTCTCTATCTTTAAAATTTACTACACAACTTCCTTGAAAACAATTTCCAAGCACCTTATAGAAACAATAGACTTCAACAAAATAAGATTTAAGACATTTAAAATTAAGTAAATAGTACTTGTATTAAAGTGTTAGTCACTTAGTGGTATCAGACTCCTTTTGATCCCATGGACTGTAGCCTGCCAGGCTCCTCTGTCCATGGGATTCTCCAGGCAAGAATACTGGAGTGGGTGGCCATTCCCTTCTCCAAGGGATCTTCCTGACCCAAAGACTGAACAGGGTCTCCTGCATTGCAGGCAGATTCTTTACCCTCTGAGCCACTTGCATACACATACATAAATATAGGTGCTCAAAAGGCAATAGTTTAAGTAAATAGTAATGATGTACACATACATAGAGACTGATGTTCAAATGGCAATAGTTTTCTTTGTGTGGTACATGGTAAGAGGTCTTAATTTAGACTTAAGTATGGTTTTTCTTCTTATTAATTGCTTTAATATACAATTAGCTGTATGTTCAATTACACAATATAATATTTATTGCATACTTAATATAATCCAAATGAAATAATATTCCTGAGGAAAAAACGAAGAAGAATTCAGTGAGGAAAGTGCAGCAAAGAGAAATCAAGGGTAAATAACCAGCTGAAGCTAGGGTGAAGCTGGAATACATTGTCATGCTTCCAACACACATCATGAAAAGCTGGAATTAATTCAAGCATAGAGATCTCATTTCTAAATCTGAAATGCTTCAAACTCAAACGCCCCCTCCTCGCCACTGAAGAGATAACCAGCCATCAGACACTAAGAGTCACAGCACAACTGTCCACTCTGCAAATCCTGACAATGGTAATCAAACAGAAGGGGAACAAACTCTAGGCAGGGCCCTCTCTTGTGAAGAACTCTTTAAACTCACAAAGTCCTAATGTTACTCTTCCAAAATATGAACAATTATAGGAGGAAGTGTAATTTATCATTGACTTAATAACAAAGTTATTTTTACCCCATATTAAACTCTGCAGCATATTAACAGTATCTAAGTACTTAGAAATTTAAGCAAAATAATTTCACGTGTAAGCAATTTACATCTGAGAAACACACTTTTTCCCAGGATTTTCTTTGGCTTACTACCTACCCCATGGCACAGAAAGGAGCTACAATTTCTCACTTAACATTTCAAAGTATTTCAATATACAACTTTGTTAGGAAAAGCAAACTCAACGCGCAAATTGTTTTTCTGCACACAGACCCACAAGGAAGGTTCTGAGATACAGTATTTCTTCTCTGTATGGTAGGCAATCTTTGATATTTTAAATCCTTGGAGTGCTGGCCTATAATATTCTAGGTCATCATAGATTTTGTACAGATAATTATAGTTCATCCACTTACTCACTTCATACTGTGACAGATGAGTACTACTATGACTACTAACCATCCTTCTCCTCATTATTGCTGACCATTTAACTAGGCTGGCCACTGTGCTAGGCTATTTACATGCATTTCATTTTTAATGCTCTGATGTGGGTGTAGAAGTCATCTAGCCCAGCCTCAAGTGTGTGACTTATTCATTCTCTTTACAATTCTCCCCACTGAGAGGGACTGCCGTGTGGATAATGAACTGCAGACTCATAATGTAACGAGCTATAGGAGGAAAGCCGGGCACTGCCAGAGCGCAGAGAAGGAGATCGAATTCCCTGGGGAGGCCAGCACTGCCAACAGAAAGGACGGCTGCGCGGAGTCTGGAAAGATGACAGAGGATTTGTCATGTGGTTGACGAAGTGAGGAAGAGCTGAATAAATGTCATACGAGAAGATTTAATAAGAATTACAGATATGCCAAGATTATTGCTTAACTGGAGTTAGGGGGAGGATGGAAGGGAAAGAGAGAATTTGGAAAGGGCTCATTTTTGTATCTTTACTGAGTTCATCTCTATTCTTACACCTCATTAAAACATTAAATTTTGGGGAGAAGGGTTCCATATGCTAAGCTATAGACTGGAAAACTGTTTAACAATAATTCTATTGAAATCTTTCTACAGGTCAAGCACAGTATGAACCACTGCACATATAGTCTCTCTCTAAAACACACTTATGATGTTGATATAATTTTCCCATTACACAAGAGAAGAAATTAAAAACTGAAAATTTGCCCAACTGTACAAAGTTTGTACGTCTATACCATTCATTGACTCAGTTGTTTCTCTAGAACCTACAACGTGTCTGACAGAATTTAAAATTAGGTCAGCCTGATTCAACAACATTCATTGTAACTAATACACAGCACTTATCTTTCCTTTAGAATCAGAAAGGGAATATCTTTTTTTTTCCTTTTCTATAACTATTATTAGCTTTAAAATTCTCAAATGAATCAAAAACAAGTCCTGCTCTATAGAAATCAAAGCGTAAGGTTGCAAACACATTTCTTACCCAGAGCATTTAAAAGATTTAACATGAGGTTGTGTATCATTATTGTAGCAATGCACTTAGCCCTAACTGAAGTAGTTGCTTAGGGCTTTTCACAGATAAATCTCACTTTTCAGGGCGCTTATAACCTAGCAGTTAATGTTTTTCCTGTGTGAAATAGGGTAAGACAAGGGAGTACTTTACTCCTGGCAAACAGTGCACACAAATTAGCTATTAAGTCTTAAATGATCACATGAGATAGGTAATTAAATAAGATGATATTGGAAGCCTAAATCTAGGGCTGTGGTTGAAAAACTTCTTATAATGTTGATCTGATTGCTTCAGACAGAGTCTGAAAAAAAAAACAACCAATGGTAGTAATCAGTAATATTTCCCTTGTATTCATTCAGATGGACTAACGGTGACCTAGTGAAGATGAATGACTGACCTTCATTCAGCTCTGAGCAGCAAGTACTGATGGGGGAAGATTTATTCCAAGATGTTTGACTGCAAAGCCCATGTCTTCACTCTATGATTCAGGCCTCCCTTGGAGGGCGGTAGTGAAAATTCCACAGAATAACGCAGGTGAAGTGTTTAGCAACGTACACATCAAGTAAGAGCTCTTTCTAAAAGTTGGTTTACTAAACAAACATATATTGAACATGTAATAGCTGAAGACAGACATATGTCTCCAGCTCACGGAGGTAATGTATTAGTTGGGAGAGACACACAATAAGCATAATAAGTAAGTACTCTGTTAGATTATGACAAAGTTTTACGGGAAACAATAAAAGCACGGAAGGTGATGGGAAGTGTTCAGGTGGGTTGTGACTTTAGGTAACAGAAGGCCTAGACAAGCAGGTGCTATCTGGCTGAAGACTGGATGGGGTGAGCCACTCAGATGCCTGGGCAGAAGTGTTTCAGGAGTGCTGAGCAAGTACAGGGCACAGACATCCAAGTTCCAGGAACTGCGGGAGGCCAGCCGGGCCGGAGGGGATGAGCAAACTAGGCCAGCAGCCAAGTTGAGCGCCGGCATTAATGGGAGGGCAGTGTGTGCAAACCACACTGTACTTTTTAGGCCATTTTACATCGACTTGGGCTTTTCTCAGAGTGAGGTCCCACTGTAGGATTTGACAGGAGGGGTGCCCTCATCTGACTTCAGTTTTTAGCATCTCACTGACTCTAGTGGTTAGAGTAGAAGAATTTGCATAAGAGTGGAAGTAAGGAGACTGCCTGGGAAGCCTCTGCAAAAATCCGGCTTAAAGATGGTTGGTGGTGATTTAGGTCAGGGTGGGAGCTGTAGAGTTAGTTAGAGGGACCAGATGTAAACTGCTGTTAATCCTTTCTAAATTGGTGTTTGCTCAAAATTACAACCAATGGGTTGCTAAGCTGAGTTGCAAAGTCACACAGGGTTGACTCAAGTATTAAAGAGTGCACTATATTATTTGTCTGTGAAATTTATTAAGCTCCCACTGGACTGGGAAGATCCCCTGGAGATGGAAATGGTAACTCACTCCAGTATTCTTGCCTGGAAAATTCCATGGACAGAGGAGCCTGGTGAGCTATAGTCCATGGGGTTGCAAGGAATCTGAAGTGACTGAGTAAACACCCTAAGAAATGCATTATGCTAGGCAGTGCAGCTATCCCCACCACTTGGAGAGCTTAAATCTATTAAGAGGACAGTACACCACAACTATAAAGTGAAAGCAGGGACAGATTTTATTTTCCTGGGCTCCAAAATCACCGTGAACAGTGACTGCAGCCATGGAATTAAAAGATGTTTGCTCTCTGGAAAGGAAGTTGACAAACCTAGATAGCATAATAAAAAACAGAGATATCACTTGGCTGCCAAAGGTCTGTATAGTCAAAGTTATGGTTCTTCCAGTAATTATGTATGGATGTAAGAATTGGATCACAAAGAAGGCTGAGTGCTGAAGAATTAATGCTTTCAAATTGTGGTGCTGGAAAACTTTTGAGAGTCCTTGGACTGCAAGTAGATCAAACCAGTCAATCCTAAAGAAAATCAACCCTGAATGTTCACTGGAAGGACTGATGCTTAAATTGAAACTCCAGTACTTTGGCCACCTGATGGGAAGAGCTGACTCATTGGAAAAGACCCTGATGCTGGGCAAGATTGCAGGCAAAAGGAGAAGAGGGTGGCAGAGTATGAGATGGTTAGACAGCATCACCAACTCAATGGATATGAATTTGAGCATATCTTTTGGGAGAAAGTGAAGGACAGAGGAGACTGGTGTGCTGCAGTCTATGGGGTCACAAGAGACAGACACGACTCAGCGACTAAACAAAGACAACATATCCAGTCTATAAGCTAGTCTGCAATAGTTATAGCATACATATCTAGATATAATGACCAATGAGATTAGTTGCACTTCAAGATGTATCGAGTCAAAAAAGCAAGATGAGTGAAACACAAAGTATAATTTTTAATAAACACACACATACACTTCTATGTGCACATGTATGTATATGAAATCACAATACATTTTGGAAAAATATGGGTGAAGGGTTCCACCTTGTTTAGGAATCAAAATGGCTTCCAATGGAATTCCTTGGCAATCCAATGTTCAGGACTCTGTGCTCTCACTGCTGAGAGCCTGGGTTTAATCCCTGGTTGGGGAAGTAAAATTGCACAAGCTACGTGGTATGGCCAACCCCCACTAAAACAAAAAGGTGTCCTACATGCTTCACATCATTTACTCCAAACCTTCTGGGGAAGATCACTCAGCCCCTCCTTTCCCAAACGTGGGTTAGTCTGCAGGTCACTCTCCAGAGCTGTGTGGCAGGGTGGCCCTGCAAGAAACACTGTCACCCTCTGTGTGACAAGCCCCACCCTGACGACAGCTCAGTGACATGCTTTAATCTGTCTCTGGGAAAGCTGAGACCCTCAGAGTGGACAGGTCAATCTGGGGCGAAAAAAATCTCTTCTGTTTCTTTCCTGTCTCCTAGGATTTTCTGGGGGGTGGGGTGGTTGGGGGTGACTGAAGCCTCCTTCTGGCCTCTTTTCTCTCACTCCTTTGTCACCATCTTCTGGCCTAGTGCTTCACTCCACTCAGCCTTCCCAAGAAGAAAAACATGATGAACCACTCCTGCCAACATGCTAGCAGATAGTTTGTGTTTACAGACACTCCCATCCCCCATACATGAGTGTTAGGGGTCTAGGAGATGCAAGCATTGAGGGAGATTTTATAGGAGAAAACTAGTGTCACCCATAAACCATTGTACATAAACTCAGTTATCAAAATGATTAACTCTGTTATTCCTTTATTTGCTTTTCCTACTGTTCTTTTCCCCTTGCAGTTAATCTTTAATGTATATAAATCTTTATCTATCTCTATTTAATTTTGTATATCTATTCTTTCCTTCCTTTCCGCTTAACATATTTGTTAGTTTTATTTTCATTGCTTTATTCCCCAACTGGCACTTTGCTTTAGTTTTGTTTTACAGTTTGTGCTTTAGTTAGTTTTGTTCTGGTAGATATACTTTTTGGTTTCCTTTGTTCACTGGGTCGATCTGTTGTATTTTATTTTTGTTGGACTGTTGCTGATTTTGCTTATGGGTGTACATGTATATGTGTATATTCTCTTATTTTAATTATTATTTGCCTGATATTGTAACTGCCATTTGTCTGGGGTTCACCTTTGGTTTCTCATTTTTGGATATTTGTTTTAATCTCACTTAACACCATAACAAACCACTTGCTGAATCTTCATTCCCGACTAGAGATCAAGCCCTGAGCCTCTGGAGTGGGAGCACTGACCTAGACACCCGAGAACTGACCCAGGAGTTTCAAACAGTGAGAACTCACACAGAGGAAACCACTCGAATAGAAGACCCCGCATCACCCAACCACCAGCAGCACCCTGTGCAGGACGCCTCATCCAAACAACAAACAAAACAAAAACACAAACCCCATCATCAGCAGGCAGGATCACCACCTCACTCAGCCTTGCCCATCAGAGGAAAAACAAGCAAAAACTCAGCACAAATCTCACCCTATATGAAGTTACACAAACCACTGGACCAACCTCAGGAGGGCAGAATCCAAAAGGAAGAAAAAATTCAACCTTGAAGCCTGGGAAAAGGAGACCTCAAACACAATATGTTAAAAAAAATAATGAAAAGGCAGAGAAATATTACACAAATGAAGGAACAAACTAGAAACACAGAAGTACAAATAAATGAAGAGGAAATAGGCAAACTACCTGAAAAAGAACTCAGGATAATGATAGTAAAGATGATCAAAAACCTTGAAAATAAAATGGAGAAAATGCGAGAATCAATTAACAAAGACCTAGAAGAATTAAAGAATAAACATAGAGACAAACAACATGATTACTGAAATTAAAAATACTCTAGAAGGAATCAATAGCAGAATATCTGAAGCAGAAGAACGAATCAGTGAGCTGGAAGATAAAATGGTGGCAATAACTTCTGAAGAGCAGAATAAAGTAAAAAGAATGAAAAGAACTGGGGATAGTCTCAGACCTCTGGGACAATATCAAATGCACCAACATTCAAATTATAGGAGTCCCAGAAGAAGAGAAAAAGAAAGGGTATGAGAAAATTTTTGAAGAGATAATAGTTGAAAATTTCCCCAACATGGAAAAGGAAATAGTCAATCAAGTCCAAGAGGCACAAAGAATCCCATACAGGATAAACCCAAGGAGGAGAACACCAAGACACATATTAACCAAACTAACAAAGACTAAACACAAAGAAAGAATATTAAAAGCAGCAAGGGAAAAGCAACAAGTAACATACAAGGGAAACACCATATGCATAAGAGCTGATCTTTCAGCAGAAACTCTGCAGGCCAGAAGGGAATGGCAGGATATATTTAAAGTATTGAAAGGGGAAAATCTACAACCAAGATCGCTATACCTGGCAAGGGTCTCATTCAAAATTGATGGAAGAATCAAAAGCTTTTCAGAAAAACAAAAGTTAAGAGAAGTGAACACCACCAAACCAGCTTTACAACAATATTAAAGGGACTTATATAGTCAAGAAATACAAGAGAAGGAAAAAGAGCTACAAAATCAACCCCAAACAATTAAGAAAATGTCAATAGTAACATATATATCAATAATTATTTTAAATGTAAATGGATTAAACGCTCCAACCAAAAGACACAGACTGGCTGAATAGGTGCAAAAACAAGACCCATACATATGCTGTCTACAAGAAACCCACTTCAGACCTCAACACATATAGACTAAAAGTGAGAGGATGGAAAAATATATTTCATGCAAATGGGAAGCAAAAGAAAGCTGGAGTAGCAATCCTCATATCAGACAAAATAGACCTTAAAATAAAGAAGATTACAAGAGATAAGGAAGGACACTACATAATGATCAAGGGATCAATCCAAGAGGAAGACATAACAATTGTAAATATCTATGCACCCAACAGAGGAGTACCTCAATACATAAGATAAACACTAACAGACATAAAAGGAGAAATTGACAGTAACACAATCATAGTAGGAGACTTTAACACCCCACTCACACCAATGGACAGATCATCAAAACAGAAAATTAATAAGGAAACACAGGTCTTAAATGATACATTAGATGAGATGGTATCTCATTGGTATTTTCAGGACATTCCATCCGAATGCAGAAGAATACACCTTCTTCTCAAGTGCAACATGCAACATGGATAGGACAGGACATTCCATCCAAATGCAGAAGAATACACTTTCTTCTCAAGTGTAACATGCAACATGGATAGGACAGGACATTCCATCCAAATGCAGAAGAATACACTTTCTTCTCAAGTGCAACATTCTCCAGGATAGACCACATCTTGGGTCACAAATCCAACCTTAGTAAATTTAAGAAAACTGAAATTGTATCAAGCATCTTTTTCAACCACAACGCTATGAGACCAGATATCAATTTTAAGAAAAAACTGTAAGAAACACAAACATATGGAGATTAAACAACACATTTCTAAATAACTAACAGGCTATTGAAGAAATCAAAAGGGAAATAAAAAAAATTTCTAGAAACAAATGACAATGAAAACATGACAACTCAAAACCTATGGGATGCAGCAAAAGCAGTTCTAAGAGGGAAGTTTATAGCAATACAATCCTACCTCAAGAAACAAGAAAAACATCGAATAGACAACCTAACTTTATACCTAAAACAACTGGAAAAAGAAGAACAAAATTCTTCCCCCCACCCCCACCAAAATAAGTAGAAGGAAAGAAATCATAAAGAAATAAATGAAAAAGAAATGAAAGAAACAATAGTAAAGATTAATAAAACTAAAATCTGGTTCTTTGAGAAGATAAACAAAATTGACAAATGTTTAGCCAGACTCATCAAGAAAAAAAGAGAGAAGAATCAAATCAACAAAATTAGAAATGAAAAAGGAGAGGTTACAACAGACAATGCAGAAATACAAATGATATAAGAGACTATTATGAACAACTATATGGCAATAAAATGGATAACCTGGAAGAAATGGACAGATTCTTAGAAAAGTTTAATCTTCCAAGACTGAACCAAGAAGAAATAGAAATTATGAACAACCCAATTACAAGCACTGAAATTGAAGCTTTGATCAAGAATCTCCCAGAAAACAAAAGCCCAGGACCAGATAGCATCACAGGAGAATTCTATCAAACATCAGAGAAGAGTTGATGCCTATCCTTCTAAAACTCTTTCAAAAAACTGCAGAGGAAGGAACACTTCCAAACTTATTCTGTAAGGCTACCATCACCCTGATACCAAAGCCAGACAAAGACAACACACAAAAAGAAAACTACAGGCCAATATCACTGATGAACATGGATGCAAAAATCCTCAACAAAATTTTAACAAATAGAATTCAGCAACACATCAGGAAGCTCATACACCATGATCAAGTTGGGTTTATTCCAGGGATGCAAGGATTCTTCAATATATGCAAATCAATCAATGTGATACACCATATTAACAAACTGAATGATAAAAACCATATAATAATCTCAATAGATGAAGAAAAAGCCTTTGACAAAATTCAGCAGCCATTTATGACTAAAATTCTTCAAAAAAATGGGCACAGAAGGAATCTACCTCAACATAGTAAAGGCCATATATGATAAGCCTACAGCAAACATTATTTTGTAATGTATAATAGTGAAATACTGAAGTGAAATAGTGAAAAACTGAAAGCATTCCCCTAAGATCAGGAACAAGACAGGGTATCCACTTTCACCACTATTAGTCAACATAGTTCTGGAAGTCCTACCTATAGCATTCAGAGAAGAAAAATAAACAAAATGAATCCAGATGGAAAAAAAAAAAGTAAAGCTCTGACTGTTTGCAGATAACATGATACTGTACATAGAAAACTCTAAAGATAGTATCAGAAAATTACTAGAACTAATCAGTGAATTTAGCAAATTTGCAGGATACAAAACCAATACACAGAAATCACTTGGATTTCCATACAATAACAATGAAAAATCAGAAAGAGAAATTAAAGAATCAATCCCATTCACCATTGCAACAAAAAGAATTAAATATCTTGGAATAAACCTACCTAAGGAGACAAGAGAACTGTACATGGAAAATTACAAGATGCTAATGAAAGAAATCAAAGATGACATAAACAGATGGAGAGATATTCTATGTTCCTGGGTAGGAAGAATCAATATTGTGAAAATGACTATACTACCAAACATAATCTGCTGATTCAATGTGATCCCTATCAAATTACCAATGGCATTTTTCACAGTACTAGAACAAAAATGTTCGCAATTCATATGGAGACACAAAAGACTGAGATAGCCAAAGCAGTCTTGAGAAAAGAATGGAGTTGGAGGAATCAACCTTCCTGACTTCAGATTATCCTACAAAGTTACGGTCATCACGACCGTATGGCACTGGCTCAGAAACAGAAACACAGACCAGTAGAGCAAGACAGAAACCCCAGAAATAAACCCATGCACCTATGGGTACCTTATTTTTGACAAAGGAGGCAAGAATATACAATGAGGCTAAGACAGCCTCTTTAATAAATGGCACTGGGAAAACTGGACAGCTACATGTAAAAGAAAGAAATTAGAACACTTCCTAACACCATACACAAAGATAAACTCAAAATGGATTAAAGACCTAAATGTAAGACCAGAAACTATAAAACTCTTAGAGGAAAACATAGGCAGAACACTCAGTGACATAAATCAAAGCAAGATACTCTATGACCCACCTCCTACAGTAACAAAATAAAAACAAAAATAAACAAGTGGGACCTGATTAAACTTAAAAGCTTCTGAACAGCAAAGGAAACTGTAAGCAAGGTGAAAAGGCAACCCTTAGAATGGGAGAAAATAACAGTAAATGAAACAACTGACAAAGGATTAATTTCCAAAATATACAAGGAACTCATACAAACAACCCAATCAGAAAGTGGTAAAAAGACAAACAAACAAACAACCCAATCAGAAAGTGGTAAAAAGACCTAAACAGACATTTCTCCAAAGAAGACATACAGATGGCTAACAAACACATGAAAAGATGCTCAACATTGTTCATTATTAGAGAAATGCAAGTCAAAACTATAATGAGATATCACCTCACACCAGTCAGAATAGCCATCATCAAAAAGTCTACAAACAATAAATGCTGGAGAGGATGTGGAGAAATGGGAACGCTCTTGCACTGTTGGTGGGAATGCAAATTGATACAGCCACTATGGGAGATGGTATAGAGATTCCTTAAAAAACTAGGAATAAAACAACCATATGACCAACTGATCCCCCTCCTAGGCATATACCTTGAGGAAACCAAACTTGAAAAAGACACATGTATCCCATTGCTAATTACAGCATTATTTACAATGGCTGGAACATGGAAGCAACCTAGATGTCCATTGACAAATGAACAGATAAAGAAATTGTGGTACATATACACAATGGAACATTACTCAGCCATAAAAAGGAATGCACTTGAGTCAGTTCTGATGAGATGGATGAACCTAGAACCTATAATACAGAGTGAAGTGAGTCAGAAGGAGAAAGATAAATATCATATTCTAACACATATATACGGAATCGAGAAGAATGGTACTGAAGAACTTATTGACAGGGCAACAATGGAGAAACAGACACAGAGAATAGACTATGGACATGGGGAGAGGGAAGGAGAGGGTGAGATGTATGGAAAGAGTAACATGGAAACTCACATTACCATATGTAAAATAGCCAATGGGAATCTGCTGTGTGGCTCAGGAAACTCAAACGAGGCTCTGGATCAACCTAGAGGGGTGGGATGGGGAAGGAGATGGGAGGGAGGTTCAAAAGGGAGGGAATATATGTATACCTATGGTTGATTCATGTTGAGGTTTGACAGATAACAACAAAATTCTGTAAAGCAATTATCCTTCAATTAAAAAAAAAAAAACAACTCTCCACCTTCTCCACTGTACACAGATTAAATGTTACTGTTATTATTAACCTTCTCACCTCCTCCATGGTATACAGACTAGGAAATGCTATTAATAAACCCCCCTTTCTCCAGCCCTGCTCATTCTGTCACTGGGAAGATATTTGCATGAACTGCGCTAGGCTTAAAAGGCCAAGGACTTTTAATTGTCCTTGTTCCTGGCACTGCCTAGCATTCTTTCTTTTTCTCTTCTTCTTCTTTTTTTTTTTTTTTTATAGGTTTATAAGCTTACAAAGTGCTTGAACATGCTTTATTTCATTTAATTTCACAATGAGATTCTGAGATAGATACTATGCTCCCCACTTTACAGACGACAACACTGAGGCTAGGAAGCATGAAGTTGGTGCTACAAAGCTGGGATGTTACCTGAGTTGTCCTCTTCTAAACGCTGTGTTCCTGTATCACAACCCAAGCCTAGGCTTTCCCTCCTACAGCCTCTTCCAGAAGAGGAGAGTGTTTTCCCTCTTTCTGCTCAAGGATACTGGGGGCACTGACTGAGCAAGAGGGTGCAGGGGAAGGAGCACTGGAACTTCAGTAGAGATGGCCAGGCTGGGACTGTTCACACCTGCGGGAGGGCACTCCGCCTGGGAGCCTGTGTGCACCTGTGCCTCTTGAGTGAGGCACTGGGCCAGAAGATAGTGACAAAGGAGGGAGAGAAAAGAGCCAGAAGGAGGCTCCCGTCACCCTCATACCCCCAGTACATGCATCCGTTCTGTGTCCTTCTCTCAAGTGGAATTCTTCTCCAGACAGAAAGCCCCTTCCTGCCTCAGGGCCTTTACACCTCCATTCCCTCTGTCAAGGTCCTTTCTTCTTTAGAGTCTAATGATATCAAGTCAAATGTAACTGACTCAAGGATGCTGCTATAGGTTGAATTGTGCTCCCTAAGAAAGATATCAGTTCAGTTCAGTCACTCGGTTGTGTCTGACTCTTTGTGACCCCGTGAATCGCAGCACACCAGGCCTCCCTGTCCATCATCAACTCCTGGAGTTTACCCAAACTCATATCCATCGAGTCAGTGATGCCATCCAGCCATCTCATCCTCTGTCGTCCCCTTCTCCTCCTGCCCCCAATCCCTCCCAGCATCAGGGTCTTTTCCAATGAGACACCTCTGCGCATGAAGTGGCCAAAGTATTGGAGTTTCAGCTTCAGCATCAGTCCTTCCAATGAACACCCAGGACTGATCTCCTTTAGGATGGACTGGTTGGATCCCCTTGCAGTCCAAGAAAGATATAGTCAAGTCCAAATGCCCCAGTACCTATGACTATGACCTTTCTTACGAAATAGCATCACTGCAGATGTAATGAATGAGGTCATGAGGGATTAGGGTGAGCCCAGTTCAAGGACTAATGTCCTTTTCAAGAAAAGAAAAATTTGCCCACAAACACACACATGCACACAAAGGAGAGGAGGCCTGGGCAATGGAAGCTGAGATTAGTATGACTCCTGTACAAGCCAAGGAACCCCAAGTATTGGCAGCAACCCCCTGAAACTAGAGGAGACAGAGCCTCCAGAAAGAGCCAACTCTACTGATAACTTGGTTTCTGATTGCTGGCCCCTAGAACTGTAGGAGGATACATGTCTATCATCTTTGTCACCAAGTTTGTGGCCATCACAGCTGCCTTAGGAAATTACAACAGACGCAGTCTTGGCTTTTCCAGAACAGGCCAGGCTCATCTAGTGCAGGTTTTCACAGCATCAGCTATTTTCTTCAAAATAGAATTGTATCACAGCCTGTGGTTATATATTTGCTTATTTGTTTTTTGATACAATATTTTTACCTTACTAAAATGGAAGCCCTATGAAAACAGATAGTGTTGGGTTTTGATCACTAGTGAGGCAAAAAAAAAGCCAGTAGTGACTAGCATAAAAACAGCACAGTATACAATGAACATTTTTTAAATGAAAGAAAAGACTCAATAAATGGATTGAGGGTCAACTAGAAGAGAGAACGGCACTTGTAGTTTTGGCCTGGGAGTATGGAAAAAGCATCCATCTGAAAACAAAATGAAGCTCTCTATCTCCCTAACTCTCTTATTTTGCTCTCAATCTTCATCTGATTTCTTGCTTTTGTCAAGTTAGATTCACAACATTTGTCTTTTAAAAGTCTGTGGGGACTGATAAGACTGACAAAATAGTTCATGATAACAGGGAAAACTGTCAACATCAACGCTGATGATAAATACAGTAAAACTGTGAAAAAATGAAAACAAGTGACTTCTTTCTGTAAGTTAGAGAGAGTGGATGCTTTTCTTTCACTGTCTTATTAAACAGTGCAATAACAATTATTTGTACCATCAACTTTGTATACAATTGAAAATGGTAGATGATTTTTATTTAATGAAAATAGAAGCCATATACATTTTTTCCTATCCTTAGTGTTATTTATAAACATCATCACATACTCATATATCTTAAAAAGTACAGGAAAATGATGCTGCATAATGGTTAAGGGCAAGAACTCTGCAATTAGATTCCAAGCTCTAACCAGCTCTAACCACTTAGTGGGGGCCTCGGACACATCACTTAACTCCTCTACTTCCCAGCTTTCCATTTCTGTCTCAAAGGGCTGTTGCATAGATGAAATAAGCTAATATATGCAAAAACATCAAATAGTAATTGGCACACAGTAAAACTCAATACATGTTAGCATTATTATTACTATTAGACATCTGACAGTTGATGAGACCATGGAAAGTAGTCACTGAAATAATCTCATCTATTTATGTCATAGCTACAAATTACAAATCATTTTCCTTGTTCATCTTCCAGAATTAAAAAGCAATGAATAAAATAGACTGGTGAATGATGCGTGGGGTTAGGGATGGCAAAGAGATTTTGCAAACACATTTCTTTGTAATAAGAAGCGCTGAAAGCTTAATTAATCTTTTTATTTTTGGTGAGGGGGTTGGGGACATAAAATGTCAAAGAAATGGAACTAAAATTAATATGCCCTATTTGCATTCTTTTAAAGACATTAATTTATTTTGACGGTAATTTTTAAGTTCAAATTTTTGCACTTTAGTTTTAGCCCTGTCAAGGCAAAATTTCAAAGGACTGTTAAGAACTCAGGTTAGCAGAATGATTTAAATGGTTTAAAGACTGAGAATTACAATTAATTTCACACAAATCAGATTTCAGTAGAAAACCAAATCCATCAAGCATATCTGTGGTGTTCATTCCTTCTCAAAGAAATACTGATTATGGCCAATTAATTAATATATTTAAACTGATAACCAGAATAGCCACATTAGAACTTAGCTTTTCTCTTGGTGTCAAATCAGATCACTCTCATTTGATCTCAGATTTAATGTTGAGTTGTCTGCAGGCAGTTGCTAAAACTGTACTGGAAAAATACTGAGCTTTAAAAAATTCCTTTAAAGTTCTATTTTGGCTAGAGAAGATAAAGTTCATTTGAGAGGGATACCAGCAGCTTGTTTTCTTTTAGGGTGCTTCCTATCTTGACTTTGTGGCTAATTTTGGGATCACATTCAGATTATGGGCAACTGAAATAGAAATGACTCCTTGGTAGGCTGCCTACAACACAAGTAGTCATTATTTCAGGCCAGAAGTTCCTGAGAGAAGGAGAGACCACAGAGCAAAATGAGCCACTTCAACAAGATTCCTACAGATCCCACCACTATCTAGAAAATGGACAGGCTATGCTTGTCAAAGCCACTGTTTGTCATTCTCCCCCTCTCCCTCTTTGTGGCTGACGATTTCCATCTGCAGCTTTTGCAGTCTGATGTGTAATTTAGTCTCTTCTGCCTCCCTGAATGTGCCTTCATGTTACATCTCCTTTTGAGACTGCATCTTTCTCAAGCCTTTCTTATCTCTTAGAAATTGTTCAGATTCATCCTTTTTTGTTGCTGAGAGTCAGAGTTCAACTTTGAAAAAATACAGTAAAGATGGAAACAACTGATACTTGAAAGAAAATAAAATATAGAGAACAAAATTCTTTTGACAGGCAAAGAAGTCAAGTTTTATGTCCTTTTGGCCTTCTGACCAGAATAATACATGAATATGTGACTCAGAGCTTATTGAATTATGACAAAGGTTGTGTTTGTTTAAGGTTCTACAACAGAGGCTAACTTGAAGGCCTAACAGAATAAAACAGAAGTATGTGCAAGTAAGCCAATTTGTTTTACTAGGTGACCATTTTTAGATACAGGATCAGAAGGATTTTCTCCCCTCATTCTCAAATTTAGAGTGAAGATGAGTATGCATGATCAAATTTAGAATCATACCAAGCTGATGTTCAATATTAACACTCAGAACTCTTCTTTAAAATTATAGTTGCATTACAAAATAATATTAGTTTCAGGTGTACAACATAGTGATTCAGTATTTTTATAGATTAGACTCCATCAAAATTATTGCAAAATAATGGCTATATTTCCCTGTGCTGTACAATATATTATTTATTTTATACATAGTAGTTTATACCTCTTAATCCCCTACCCTATCTTGCTCCCCCCCTTCCCTACCACTGGTAACCACTAGTTTCTATCTGTAAGTATGTTTCTGTTTTATAAATAAATTCATTTCTATTATTTTTTAGATTCCACATGTAAGTAATATCATATGATATTTGTCTTTATATGGTTTACTTCACTTAGTATGGTAATCTCTAGGTCCACTCATGTTGCCACAAATGGCATTATTTAATTTTTTATGGTTGAGCAGTATTCCATTATGTGTGCATGTGTATATATATGTATTATATCAATATATGTATATATATGTGCTATATATATATATATCAGTATATACATATATATATCACATAGTTATTCATTAATCTGTTAATCGATTATTTCCACATCTGGACTATTATAAAAAATGCTGCTATGAGCTCTAGTTATAATAGCTAGGACATGAAAGCAACCTAAATGTCCATCGACATATGAATGGGTAAGACACTGAGGTACATATATATAATGCAGGAGACAATGTAATATTACTCAGCCATAAAAAGGAATGCATTTGCATCACCCTAATGAGGTGGATGAACCTAGAGCCTATTATATAGAGTGAAGTAAGTCAGAGGAGAAGAAGTATACACTCAGAGCTAACTGAATTATGACAAATGTTGTGCTTTTTTAAGGTTCTACAACAGAGGCCAACTTGAAGGCATAGAATAAAATATTTGTATACTAACACAAAATTCTCCAAGCCAGGCTTCAGCAATATGTGAACCAAGAACTTCCAGATGTTCAAGCTGGTTTTAGAAAAGGCAGAGGAACCAGAGATAAAATTGCCAACATCTGCTGGATCATTGAAAAAGCAAGAAAGTTCCAGAAGAACACCTATTTCTGCTTTACTGACTATGTCAAAGCCTTTGACTGTGTGGATCACAATAAACTGTGGAAAAATTCTGAAAGAGATGGGAATACCAGACCACCTGACCTGCCTCTTGAGAAACCTGTATGCAGGTCAGAAAGCAACAGTTAGAACTGGACATGGAACAACAGACTGGTTCCAAATAGGAAAAGGAGTATGTCAAGGCTGTATATTGTCACCCTGCTTATTTAACTTATATGCAGAGTACATCATGAGAAACGTTGGGCTGGAAGAAGCACAAGCTGGAATCAAGATTGCTGGGAAAAATATCAATAATCTCACATATGCAGATGACAACATTCTTATGGCAGAAAGTGAAGAACTAAAGAGCCTCTTGATGAAAGTGAAAGAGGAGAGTGAAAAAGTTGGCTTAAAACTCAACATTCATAAAACTAAGATCAAGTGATGGTCCCATCACTTCTTGGCAAACAGATGGGAAAACAGTGGAAACAGTGGCTGACTTTATTTTTCTGGGCTCCAAAATCACTGCAGATGGTGACTGCAGCCATGAAATAAAAAGATGCTTACTCTTTGGAAGGAAAGTTATGACCAACCTACATGGCATATTAAAAAGCAGAGACATTACTTATGCAGCAAAGGTCCATCTAGTCAAAGCTATGGTTTTTCCAGTAGTCACGTATGGATGTGAGAGTTGGACTCTAAAGAAAGCTGAGTGCTGAAAAATTGATGTTTTTGAACTCTGATGTTGGAAACATAATAAAAGCTATATATGACAAACCCACAGCAAGCATCACTCTCAATGGTGAAAAATTGAAAGCATTTCCCCTGAAATCAGGAACAAGACAAGGGTGCCCACTCTCACCACTACTATTCAACATAGTTTTGGAAGTTTTGGCCACAGTAATCAGGGCAGAAAAAGTAAAAGGAATCCAGATAGAAAAAGAAGAAGTGAAACTCTCTCTGTTTGCAGATGACATGATCCTCTACATAGAAAACCCTAAAGACTCTACCAGAAAATTACTAGAGCTAATCAATGAATACAGTAAAGTTGCAGGATATAAAATTAACACACAGAAATCTCTTGCATTCCTATACACTAACAATGAGAAAACAGAAAGAGAAATTAAGGAAACAATACCATTCACCAGTGCAACAAAAAGAATAAAATACTTAGGAGTATATCTACCTAAAGAAACAAAAGACCTATACATAGAAAACTATAAAACACTGATGAAAGAAATCAAAGAGGACACAAACAGATGGAGAAACATACCGTGTTCATGGATTGGAAGAATCAATATTGTCAAAATGGCTATACTACCCAAAGCAATCTATAGATTCAATGCAATCCCTATCAAACTACCAACGGTATTTCTCACAGAACTAGAACAAATAATTTCACAATTTGTATGGAAATACAAAAAACCTCGAATAGCCAAAGTAATCCTGAGAAAGAAGAATGGAACTGGAGGAATCAATCTGCCTGACTTCAGACTCTACTACAAAGCCACAGTCATCAAGACAGTATGGTACTGGCACAAAGACAGAAATATAGATCAATGGAACAGAATAGAAAGCCCAGAGATAAATCCACGAACCTATGGTCACCTTATCTTCGACAAAGGAGGCAAGGATATACAATGGAAAAAAGATAACCTCTTTAACAAGTGGTGCTGGGAAAACTGGTCAATCACCTGTAAAAGAATGAAACTAGAACACTTTCTAACACCATACACAAAAATAAACTCAAAATGGATTAAAGATCTAAATGTAAGACCAGAAACTATCAAACTCCTAGAGGAGAACATAGGCAAAACACTCTCCGACATAAATCACAGCAGGATCCTCTATGACCCACATCCTAGAATTTCAGAAATAAAAGCAAAAATAAACAAATGGGACCTAATGAAACTTAAAAGCTTTTGCACAACAAAGGAAACTATAAGCAAAGTGAAAAGACAGCCCTCAGATTGGGAGAAAATAATAGCAAACGAAGCAACAGACAAAGGATTAATCTCAAAAATATACAAGCAACTCCTCCAGCTCAACTCCAGAAAAACAAATGACCCAATCAAAAAATGGGCCAAAGAACTAAACAGACATTTCTCCAAGGAAGACATACAGATGGCTAACAAACACATGAAAAGATGCTCAACATCACTCATTATCAGAGAAATGCAAATCAAAACCACAATGAGGTACCATTATACGCCAGTCAGGATGGCTGCTATCCAAAAGTCTACAAGCAATAAATGCTGGAGAGGGTGTGGAGAAAAGGGAACCCTCTTACACTGTTGGTGGGAATGCAAATTAGTACAGCCACTATGGAAAACAGTGTGGAGATTTCTTAAAAAGCTGGAAATAGAACTGATGTTGGAGAAGACTCTTGAGAGTCCCTTGGACTGCAAGGAGATCTAACCAGTCCATCCTAAAGGAGATCAGTCCTGAGTGTTCACTGGAAGGACTGATGTTGAAGCTGAAACTCCAATACTTTGACCATCTGATGCGAAGAGCTGACTCATTTGAAAAGATCCTGATGCTGGGAAAGATTGAAGGCAGGAGGAGAAGGGGACAACAGAGGATGAGATGGCATCATCGACTCAATGGACATGAGTTTGGGTAAATGCTAGGAGTTGGTGATGGACAGGGAGGCCTGGCGTGCTGCGGTCCACGGGGTAGCAAAGAGTTGGACACGACTGAGAGACTGAACTGAATTGAACTGAACACATATATGTGGGATCTAGAGAGGTGGTACTGATGAACCTATTTGCAGAGCAGCAATTAAGACACAGACATAAAGTGACTTATGGACATGGCTTGGCAGGGATGAAGAAGAGGGTAGGATGTATGGAGAGAGTAACATGGAAACATACATTACCATATGTAAAATAGATAGCCAATGGGAATTTGCTGTATGTCAGGGAACTCAACCCAGGGCTTGGTAACAATCTAGAGGGGTAGGATAGGGAGCGAGGTGGGGGGGATGTTCAAGTGGGAGGGGACATGGACAAACCTATGGCTGATTCATGCTGATGTTTGGCAGAAACCAACACAACACTGCAAAGCAATTATCCTTCAATTAAAAATAAATTAATTAAAAAAATAATGCTGCTATGAACACTGAGGTGCATGTATTTTTTCAAATTATAGTTTTGTCTGGGTATATGCCCGGGAGTAAGATTGCAGGATCATATGGTAAACTTTTTATTTAGTTTTTCTGAAGAACTTCCATACTGTTCTCCATTGTGGCTGCACCAATTTTCATTCCCACCAACAGTGTACAAGGGTTCTCTTTTCTCCACATCAGCACTCTGGACTCACATAGAATAATTTTTATACTAAATTTGGCAGTTTATAGACAGCTACTAATCCAATAAATCAAATGCTCTTTAACACAAGTTTAAACAAAGAAAAGCCTATACAATGGCTTGAGAGGACAAAAAAGAAAAGCAAAATGGCACCAATTGCCAAGTTTTCTCAATACTTATGGAATGAACAGAACACTGTAGGGCCCCCACCAAGCAGTTAATGATTAGGACAAGAGAGATAGACACTCAGCATCTGGTGCACACTCTTGAGTTGTTTTACAAATACTATAATTAATACCAGAGGAAAAGCTAACTTTTAACCAGACTGCTGCCATGACATAAGCTGCTTCATCTTGGGCAGTACTGAATCTATGGCTAGCACAATTCTAAGAACTGGACTCAGGAAAGTAGGATTAAGATCACTGCTCACAATAATCTATATCTTTGTGGGTATCAAAGTAATTGCAGCTTGCTCTGCCCATAGTGTAAGTGGGCAACTAAAGGTCAGGAAAGAGATGTGACCGACCCATGTCAACACCTTCCACTCTGAGCTTCCCTGGTGATCCACTGGTTAAGAATCCACCTGCCACTATAGGGGAACAAGTTCGATCCCCAGTCCAGGAAGACTCCACATGCCACGGAGCAACTAAGCCTGTGTGCTACAACTACTGAACCGGTAGGCCCGAGAACTCATGCTCCTCAACAAGCGCAGCCATCGCAGTTAGAGGCCTAAACGCCTCAACTTGGAAGTAGCCGCCACTCATTGCAACTATTGAAAGCCTGCATGCAGCAATGAAGATCGAGCGCAGCCAAAAATAAAATAAAGAGTCCTATGTCAGTGTAAAGAAGTTACAGAAGATAGACCTTGCCCCTAATTCCATGGAAATGGACTGATGTTCTGACAAGTGGGGATTTCTACACAGCACTTTGCAGGAAACTACCTTCAGCAAGAAGCTCCTTTCCTTGTCACTTTAGCAAAGCTATATTGTAACTTTTAACCAGGCACTCCCATGCTCTACTCATCTCCAGCCAAGCACACTTTTCAAATCTTTTAATCACACAATATCTGCCTAACTTGTCAGTTCTTTCCATAGACCAAAGAAGTAGGTATGAAGAATAAGTAATTAACAGATGACCAGATGTCTTCCTTAGCTTCCCTTCAGTGATCTCCCAAACAAAGTGTGTGACCAACCTGTGTGAGCAAGATAATATCTAGGGGAATATCACAAGATATCGACAAGCCTGCAGGCAATGGAGGGATGACGATTTCTGTGACCCCCATCTCAATGGTTAATGAGCAACTAAGATTATTTCCCTGTTTCCCTTTAAAAGTTTCATGGCTGAGCAGAATCTTCAGTGTTTTTAGGGTACACTGAATCCACCATCTCTCCAGATTGCTGGCATTCTAATTAAAGGTGCCTTTCCTTTCTATTGACATTATGAGTATGTATTAATAATTGATTTTGTAAGCAGTGAGCAGCAGGACCCCCACTTGATAAGACTCCACAAGGAAGAAAACTCTCAAGGATGCAGGTTTTTTCCCCTTAGATTCGAGGTAGGTGAAATTTATGGTGGTTTCTCATAGTCTGCAGTGTGGCTACAGCGGTTCCTGTATTTCCTCTCCAGACTAGAGTACTAGAGGCACTGGAATGCCTCCTGTGGCATTATCTAATGGAAACAGCACCTACCAACTGCAGCAGCCCTAGCCTGTGGCCTGGCCCAGGTGTGTATGCTCCTCCCTAGCTTCTGATCTGCAAAGCAAGGCTTGTTTCTCTCTTCCCCTATGTTATAGAAGTGGAAGGTCTATCTTTGCAGGGGCAGAGGGAGAGGGAGGGGAAAGAAAGAGAGAGAAAGCTCAGGGAATTTTTTTCTCCATTTATACTCATATAATGCACACTGATTTATAGGAATTGAGGACTTACTAGGCTTTGAGACATAAATTATATAAAATCAAAACTATTTTTCTGGAAAAGTTATGCTGAATAATACATAATTATACTGTATATTTTAAAGCCACAATGGATCCAGTACCTAAAATCTGAATATAATATTATGTTAATTTGCTTCCATTCTAAAGGAGAAACAAAAATGAAACAATATTCTATGGCGATCTTCCCAATATACAGTCTGTTACCTGTCTAAACTTTTCTTATCTCAATAAAGGTTAGGTAATTACAAAAACAATGTTAAGACAAATCCCTGTGGAAGTTAGACAAAACTTAGTAAGCAGATAATGAATGCCAACCATGCTTAAGACTTGCTTCTACATGAAATGAGGATTATTGAGACTGAGATGCTGCCTAGCTTCAGGGGATGTCACTGTGTCTGACATCCAGTGACATTTGCACAGCGCTATGCAAAGTGGTGATACAAAAATGCATGAGTGTGGTCTTTCATTGGTGCATTGTGGTCCAAAGCTCTTTGCAAACTGGCCCAAATCTCATTTATAACCATCTGTGTAATCTAACATGTGGCTGTAAAAGACCTATTTGCTACTTATCTCATCTTTGCTGTAACTGTCCTGCCCCTCCTGTCTTTGCTCACGGTGGTGTGATGCCCATCTAACACAGCAGATAATATATACGTACCCAACTAAGACATATGGTAGGAAAAACACTAAGGCACATCAAGTTTGGGTATTGGTAAAGGAAATTAAAAGAGAATAGAGCTGGAAAGGTAATTTAGCCTAAAGGCCTTATTTAGTAGGATTTGCTAATGGTTTGAATAAGTGCATGATATGAGCAGAGTTGTGTATTAGCAAGACAAATGGGTTTGCTAAGAAAATTATTATACTTGTTAAATAAGACAGAATCAGGATCTAGTCACACTGGTTATGGAGAACAACAGATGTAGCGAGTTAGGAAAGGTAATTGACAGACACATTCTAGGAAGATGTCTACACTGGTAAAAAGACAATTAGAGAAAGAGTCTTTTAAGAATAAAACTATGATTAAAGAGAGTGGGTAGAAAGACAAGTGAGGTGGGAATAGGGCTGAGGGGCTGGGTAATAGAAATTAAGGAGAATTTCTTTTCCATCCACACAGTGAGCTAGTTTTCTTGGAAGTTTTACCCACACAAAAATTACCTAAAGTTTACAGATCAACAACAATAGCAGCAGCCAATAACAGAATAAAAATGGGATGCCAGAAATGTAAATAAATACCACAGATGGCTTTATCCTAGGAACATCTGCTAAAATGTGGTGACTGTTGGGCACTGGACCAGAAATAAACCCTAGTGCTTGCCACGAGTAAGGTCTTACTCTTTATGAAGGCGCCTGTGTAAAATTTCCAAAGAAAACTAAAAATCAAGCTGCTCTACCAGAAGAACACGAAGGCAAACATGCCTGTTTCAAACTTAACAATTCCCTGAGACAGAATCAGATGTCATCCTCCATGGGGATGTGTGGCCTGAATGTATACTATCTCTGTCTAACTACTTGTTTTAGGTAAAAACATGTTGGGTGAAAAATCAGTGGTCTAAGTGAGCAGAGAGAAGCAAACTCAAAAACACTTTGGAGAGACACACCTTTCACATAAACTTCAAAGGATTACCCCAAATAAAGTTACAAGTTTACTGAGGACGCACAGACAACAAAATCAGAAGAACAAAGATTCAAGTGCTGAAATTCTCAGGCATACTACATAAATTATGTGTGCTAAAAATCCTTAAAAATAAGGTAAGGGGTTAAGAATACTAAGTGCTAGTTATAAAAATAGAACATTTTTATAAAATAATGAAAATAACCATACAGACAAGATGTATAAAATAACCAAAATTTAACTTAAAAAATGATTTTTAAAGAATATTTTATTGGCTGCGCTGGGTCTTTGTTGCCGTGCACAGGCCTCCTCTGGTTGCAGTAAGTGGGGGCTACTCTCTAGTTGCAGTTCACAAGCTTCTCATTGCTGCAGAGCGTGGGCTCCAGGGTGCACGGGCTTTAATACTTGCAGTATACAGGCTCCATAGTTGTGGCTAGCAGCTCTAGAGCGTGGGCTCAGTAGCTGGGCCATAGGGGCTTCGCTGCCCAGCAGCACGTGGAACCTTCCCAGACCAGCGATCAAACCTGTGTGCGCTGCATTGGCAGGCTGATTCCTAACCACTAGACCACAGGGAAGTTCCAAAATTGAACTTTTATAAATAAAAATAACTCAAACCTTTCCACAGATAAGAATATAGCTGAAAATTAAGGTGATGGTGAATATCAGGTTAAATACAAATGAAGAAACATTTAGCAAATTGGAAGGTAGAACTGAGGAAAGTTTTCCATAGTATGAACAAAAAGTGATTGAAAAAACACATATGAGGTTAAGACAAGTGGAAACTATAGTAAGGAAGTCTGGTATATATTACATGATATCTCCAAAGCAAAGTGAAGTCTCTCAGTTGTGTCCGACTCTTTGAGACTCCATGGACTGTAACCTACCAGGTTTCACTGTCCATAGGATTTTCTAGGCAAGAATACTAGAGTAGGTTGCCATTTCCTTCTCCAGGAGATCTTCCCAACCCAGGGATTGAACCTGGGCTTCCCACACTGTAGGCAGACGCTTTACTGTCTGAGACATGACATCTCCAGGAGGAGAAAATAGACAAATCTGGGGAGAAGTAATATTTGAAGAAACAATGGTAGTTTGAGAATTTAGCAAGTCTAGTGAGGGGAATTCACCTGTGTGCTTGTGTTTCCTAGTTGAGTCACTGCTAAAAGCTCTGATCATGACCAAACCGAGATTCTTAGCCTATAGCCAGAACCAAGAATTAGCAACTTTCCAAGGGAAAAAAGCAGCTGCAGATCTTCAGATCACCTCTGTGGAATTTTAGTTCCTCTAGTCTTCCTTGTTTATGCAGTTCTCTAGAGGCTTTAAAATGTGACTTCTGTAATATATCTGGCTTTCCCAGTTATTTTCTGTGGGAGTATGAACCTATCACGAACTACTTCATTCTAGCAGGAAGGCAGAATTATGGAGGCTATTTGCATATTTACACATATTCAGCTGGTTAGGGCATTATGAAGGGCCCTTTGTAGCTAAAGAAATAGAGAAAGAAGTTGGTAGCTGGGAGTAAGAATATGTAGAACCTTGCAGGCTATAATAAGGATGCAGTTTTACAAGAACCGTAGGGACAAAATATGTTAAGGACCAATATCACGAATGAAAACAATTCTAAGAATAGAGCAAAATAGAGAAGGAATATGATGCTGGGTGTAAGGAGAGTATATCCTGGGATTATATTGAAGAAGAAAGCTTGGATCCAAAGACAGAGGAACGAGTTAATTCACTTTGCCATCAGACACTGTTTTCTTGTTGAGTGATAAAGGCGGAGTATTTTAAAGGTAAAGAGAATACCAGTTCTTTATTCTTATCCTCATGACTAGTGCAAGTAAGATGAAAAGCAGTCTACTGGAAAAGTAAGGAGAGAATCCTCTTGTTAGCAAAAGTTAGACTTTAGTGATTCTAAAACCCACTCCCACTCATTTTACTTGTTAATCATCTCTGCAGTCTTCTGACAACAGAATCTCAAGGAAGCATCCCTCTTTCACCCCTAGTTAATGTGATTTCCCTGGTGGCTCAGAAGGTAAAAGCATCTGCTTACAATGCAGGATACCCAGGTTCGATCTCTGGGTCAGGAAGCTCCCCCGGAGAAGGAAATGGCAACCCACTCCAGTACTCTTGCCTGGAAAATCCCATGGATGGAGGAGCCTGGTAAGCTACAGTCCATGGGGTCACAAAGAGTTGGACACGACTGAGCAACTTCACTTTCTTTAATGTGATTTCAGTAGAGTTAATTGCTTTCCCCTTCTACTGTTCTACCTGCCTGGAAAACTACTGGTACATGATCCAGAGCTGACCACAGCAACTGACTCTAGGATAAACACAAAAACTCAATTCCAGGACTTTTGATGGAATCATTTTGCTTGAGTTGACAGGATGTTGGTCTGGATCAGGTACTGGCTACATTGCCAACACAAGAGTTAACACAGTGTGGCAGAACTTAAGAGGGAAGAATACTGGTAATTGGAAGACAGAACACTGACAGAGAAAACAGCACTAACAACATGCCTGTGTATAGCTCTCTCCAGACTCTCCATTTACATGACATAAATAAATCACCTTTACTGCTTACATCAGTCTGAGTTGTGTTGCTGTTGCTTGTCAAAGAATAACTCCTGACAAACTCACTTGGAGAAATCTGAAATGGATGGAACTTATTTGCAATAAAATAGGAGTTTTAGGGGCATAAAAAAAGCCAATTTTAGAATTTCAAACTAGTATAGAACCTCAGAGATAAAGAAGATACCCAGGAAAATGTTTTGCCTTGCTCCAAGTTCTGTAGTTCAGTTCACGGTATATCTACTACTGAAATCCATGTCTCCCACACTGTCTTCTTTTAAGAAGAGATGGGGCTTCCCTGGTGGTCCAGTGGTTAAGAATCTACCTGCCAATGCTGGGGACACAGTTTGATCCCTGGTCCTGGTAGATCCCAGATGCTGTGGGGCAACTAAGTCTGGGTGCCTTAGAGCCTGTGCTCCACAAGAGAAGCCACAGCAATGGGAAACATTGGTTTGATCCCTGTCTGGTAGGATCCCACATGCCAGGGGGCAACTAGGCCCGTGTGCCACAACTACTGAAGCCCTCATTCTCCAGAGTCCATGCTCCACAACAAGAGAAGCCATCCCAATGAGAAGCCCCAGCACTTCAAAGAAGAGTAGTGCCCTCCATCACAGCAACTACAGAAACCCCGAGTGCAGCACCGAAGAACCCAAATACATACACAGATAAGAAGAGATGGGGTTGTACTTTCCCCTCTCTCCTTGCCTCCCCCTACTCAAGCTTTTGGTGCTAGAGAGGACAGAGGAAGAGTCTCCCACTTCAGCGGTGGAACGAAGAGGAAAGGCAAGGAGGGAGGAAGGATTCACTCTTCCCTGGGGACTAGATTTTCTGTTAATAATCTATTAGCTTCTCCATGGAAAATCAACTGGATTCTCCATGATAATTAACAAGGTCATTACTCAATAAAGGAGCCTGGCAGAGGTTTAGTTTCCTTAACTTCTAAACATCTTTAGCTATCAATAATCATTTGTGCTTGATATTGCTGATGACCCTGACTTTGGAGAAAGGTTCTGGGGTGGAGTTAGGAAGCTTCCCTGAAAAAACAGCATCTCACTGCATTGTGTGTGCAGGCAGTCAGAGGCCTGCTGGAACTGTGTTTGTTCACTTCTCCAAAAAACACAACATTTATTGGACAGAACCAGAGAGAGAAAATAGCACTAACAACATAACAGTGTGAACAGCAAGGTACAGGCAAACATCTGCATACACACAAATCAGCTGGGATAATTTTATCTCATCATCTGCTATGCCCAAGATGCAAGAGTGAAATCTCTTTAAAATCCACTCATTGGTGCTGCAAGAGAAAATATGCTTTGCTCTAAAAGATAATTGTCCTCTGATTTCTTGATTCCTTGGAATGTCTTTTGCATCAGTTAAGCCCATTGTGAATGTATAGAAAAACATATCTTGCTCAGCTCAGTTCAGTTCAGTCACTCAGTCACGTCCGACTCTTTGCAACCCCACGGACTGCAGCACGCTAGGCCTCCCTGTCCGTCACCAACTCCCAGAGTTTACTCAAACTCATGTCCATCAAGTCGGTAATGCCATCCAACCATCTCATCCTCTGTCGTCCCGCTCTCCTCCTGCCCTCAATCTTTCCCAGCATCACAGTCTTTTCAAATGAGCCAGTTCTTCACATCAGGTGGCCAAAGTATTGGAGTTTCAGCTTCAGCATCAGTCCTTCCAATGAATATTCAGGACTGATTTCCTTTAGGATGGACTGGTTGTCTTACTCAAGCTGTGTTTAAACCTCAGAGTTTTATATGAGTTCGTTATATGTGACATCTTTTCTGCACCATAAGTAGTGGATTGCTAGATCTAGAAGGGAATTCAAAGAGGACTGAACTCAGAGACAGTGAGTGGTTGCTTGGTAAGTAAGAATATGTTTGAGGTACTATGTAACACTTGGCAGATGCCTCTTCACTTTGGGCCTCAACTCTCAGGTATGAAGAGTGAGGGAGCTGGACTAAGTGAAACCTAGGGTCAATTCCAGAGCGGAAATGATCTGACTCTAACCTTAGGATAGTGTGTGGCTGGGAGGTTGGTCATTAGGTTAGATAGATATAAAGCATTGGAAGAGAGCAGAAGCTCAACCTTATGCATGATTAAGGACTTGCAATTTAAAAAGACAATTCCACATTTTACCTATCGGAAGACAACATTTTTTAAATGTGCTGTTTGGGCACGAATGTGGGCACCCCTAGTTTGTATTAGGGGTGTAAACCAGCACCTTTCTGAACAGCAATAGGGCAACATAATTAATAACTGCAAATACATACACCATTTGATTTAGACATTCTATTTCTAGGAATTTATGCTATACATATACTTACATATGTGAAATTATGTTTGTATGAAGGTAATCATTACAGCTTTGTTTGTAGAAGCAAAATGCTAGAAACAACCTAAATACCAGTATCTATGAGAAAAAATCTACAGCAAAATATCATGCAGCTTTTACAAATAAAAGGTAACTCTGGAAGAAAAAATCTTAAAATATGTTAATAAGCAAAGACTTGCAGAAGTGAATGACCTTAGCTGACTGATTTAAGAAAAGATCACAATTGATGCTAGCTTTTAAAATTTTCCTTAAAACTTGAGTATCAGGGATCATTCTAAGGCCAGCAAGCATCAAAACATTTCAACAGAGAATTGAGCAGCAAACTCTTTGGTCAGCATTGGCAAGGATGGAATCTGGGGACTCTGACTGCAGTATCCATTCATGACGTCACCCCCGTCTTACCCCTCTTCTTCCAGTTGTTCCCCTACCAGTGATGTCCATGTGTTAACATTTTCTATCAGAAATACTTGCAATTTTTTTCCTAACACGTTCTAGTCACCTGATAAATGATAAAAATTTATAAAGCTTTTAATAAAATCTCTTAAGAAAACATAACAATTATAATATTGAGTAACTACAATGTGCCATGCAGTGTGACAGGAAATTTATATAGATCCAAAAACCATTTATCCAAAAAACTGCAATCTACCTAAATGTTGTTCTCCATTTATCGCATGAGAAAAGTCAGCCTCCAATTACTTAAATAATTTACTCAGAGAATGACAGTTAATGAGGGGTTGAAATTAGTGCTTCATCCGTTCTGCTGTGAATGCTAACATGTATGTGTTCACCTATATGTTGGACCCCTAGGCCTTCTTTGAGGTCCTGTGTGTTTTTCATACAAGAAGTGAGACAGTTTGTACAAAGTGTGCATACTTGTGTGACTGCTAAGTTGCTTCAGTCATGTCCAGCTCTTTGTGATCCTATGAACTGTGGCCTGCCTGGCTCCTCCATCCATGAGATTCTCCAGGCAAGAATACTGGAGAGAATGGGTTGCTATGCTCTTCTCTAAGGGATCATCCTGATCCAAAGATCGAACCCGTGTCTTATGTCTCCTGCCTTGGCAGGTGGGCTCTTTACCACTAGGGCCACCTGTGAAGCCCTTAGATAAAGCATTGTGATTTAATTTATATTAATCCTCTATTCCATGCACAGTGCTAAGTCCCAGGGAAGTAAGTGCTAAGTCCCAGGGAACTAAGTGTAGAGTCTTAGGACAGAAAGGGTCACATTCTCTAAGTGATGCTGGCTGCCCTTGATAGACAAGCAATTAGTACTGATAAATGCAGTGTTTCCCCAATGTCATGTATTTTCTTCTTCTCTCATGGTTTTCACTATGTCTACACACATACTATGATATTATTTCATTATTTTGTCTTTAAATCAATTCATTTTTTCCCTTAAATTCTAATAATATTCACCTCAATCCAAGTAAAACCAAAGTTGTAGTATGCTAGTAATATTTTTTTAGTGTATGATACAATATACAGTCAGCAAAAACAAGACCAGGAGCTAACTGTGGCTCAGATCATGTACTCCTTATTGCCAAATTCAGACTTAAATGGAAGAAAGTAGGGAAAACCACTAGACCATTCAGGGTATGACCTAAATCAAATCTGTTATGATTATACAGTGGAAATGAGAAATAGATTTAAGGAACTAGATCTGATAGAGTGCCTGATGAACTATGGATGGAGGTTTGTGACACTGTACAGGAGACAGGGGTCATGACCATCCCCAAGAAAAAGAAATGCAAAAAAGCAAAATGGCTGTCTGAGGAGGCCTTACAAATAGCTGTGAAAAGAAGAGAAGCAAAAAACAAAAGAGAAAAGGAAAGATATACCCATTTGAATGCAGAGTTCCAAAGAATAGCCAGGAGAGATAAGAAAGCCTTCCTGAGTGATCAGTGCAAAGAAATACAGGAAAACAACAGAATGGGAAAGACTAGAGATCTCTTCAAGGAAATTAGAGATACCAAGGGAACACTTCATGCAAAGACGGGCTCAGTAAAGGACAGAAAAGGTATGGACCTAACAGAAGCAGAAGATATTAAGAAGAGGTGGCAAGAATACAGAAAAGAACTATACAAAAAAGATCTTCACGACCCAGATAATCACAATGGTGTGATCACTCACCTAGAGCCAGACATCCTGGAATGTGAAGGCAAGTGGGCCTTAGAAAGCATCACTACGAACAAAGCTAGTGGAGGTGATGGATTTCCAGTTGAGCTATTTCAAGTCTTAAAAGATGATGCTGTGTGAAAGTGCTGCACTGAATATGCCAGCAGATTTGGAAAACTCAGCAGTGGCCACAGGACTAGAAAAGGTCAGTTTTCATTCCAATCGCAAAGAAAGGCAATGCCAAAGAATGCTCAAACTACCGCACAATTGCACTCATCTCACATGCTAGTAAAGTGATGCTCAAAATTCTCCAAGCCAGGCTCAGCAATACGTGAACTGTGAACTTCGGGATGTTCAAGCTGGTTTTAGAAAAGGCAGAGGAACCAGAGATAAAATTGCAAACACCTGCTGGATCACCAAAAAAGCAACAGAGTTCCAGAAAAACATCTATTTCTGCTTTATTGACTATGCCAAAGGCTTTGACTGTAGGGATCACAATAAACTGTGGAAAATTCTGAAAGAGATGGGAATACCAGACCACCTGACCTGCCTCTTGAGAAACCTATATGCAGGTCAGGAAGCAACAGTTAGAACTGAACATAGAACAACAGACTGGTTCCAAATAGGAAAAGGAGTACGTCAAGGCTGTATATTGTCACCCTGCTTATTTAACTTATATGCAGAGTACATCATGAGAAACACTGGGCTGGAAAAAGCACAAGCTGGAATGAAGATTGCTGGGAGAAATATCAATAACCTCAGATATGCAGATGACACCACCATTATGGCAGAAAGTGAAGAACTAAAGAGCCTCTTGATGAAAGTGAAAGAGGAGAGTGAAAAAGTTGGCTGAAAGCTCAACATTCAGAAAACGAAGATGATGGCATCTGGTCCCATAATTTCATGGCAAATAGATGGGGAAACAAAGTGCCTGACTTTATTTTTCTGGGCTCCAAAATCACTGCAGATGGTGATTGAAGCCATGAAATAAAAAGATGCTTACTCCTTGGAGGGAAAGTTATGACCAACCTAGACAGCATATTAAAAAGCAAAGACATTACTTTGTCAACAAAGTCCATCTAGTCAAGGCTATGGTTTTTCATGTATGGGTGTGAGAGTTGGACTATAAAGGGGGCTGAGCACCAAAGAATTGATGCTTTTGAACTGTGGTGTTGGATAAGACTCTTGAGAGTCCCTTGGAATGCAAGGAGATCCAACCAGTTCATCCTAAAGGAGATCAGTCCTGGGTGTTCATTGGAAGGACTGAGGTTGAAGCTGAAACTCCAATACTTTGGTCACCTGACGTGAAGAGCTGACTCATTGGAAAAGACCCTGATGCTGGGAAAGATTGAAGGCAGGAGGAGAAGGGGACGACAGAGGATGAGATGGTTGGATGGTATCACCGACTCAATGGACATGAGTTTGGGTAAATTCCGGGAGTTGGTAATAGACAGGGAGGCCTGGCATGCTGCAGTCCATGGGGTTGCAACTAGTCGGAGACGACTGAGCGACTGAATTGAACTGAACTGAACAATAACTACAGGCTTTCTCAGGTGGCTCAGTAGTAAAGAATCCACCTACCAATGCAGGAGACATGTGTTTGATCTCTGATTCAGGAAGATCCCGTGGAGAAGGAAATGGCAACCCACTCCAGTATTTTTGCAGGGAAAATCCCATGGGCAGAGATGCCTGGCAGGCTACAGTCCTTGGGGTCACAAAAGAGTCAAACACAGCTTAGCAACAAAACAACAACAACAACAATAAATACATTGCTTAAAAAAAAATCAGTGCATGTCTCATCTAACCATACACCTTGGGAATGACTGGATTAATGCTAGATTAAGGCAGAGTGACAGGGTCCCTCCTTCGCCCCATGAAATTCTCTCACTCAATTTTATGATGCTGTTGCTCACAGAAACGCAATATGTAGCTACTAGAGTTTGGCTAGCAATGGTGCATATTCCCTGGTGACATATTTCACTCCAAAATAGACAGGCATTTACATGCTCCATCATGCACTCTCCTTTCAAAAAATGTTCGACTCAGCCTGTTGATGTGATATGTAACAGTGGGTTTGTGATACTGAATCTGTGGTGAGTCAATGTTTGATATGAAAATCAGGTCAGAAATAGTAAGAGTCTTCTTTAGAAAAATGGAATTGGATCACGATGTTGCTGGCAAGGAGCTGCTCTGCACCAAATGCTTCCACAGAACAGAACTTCGGCTGTTATGATGCAGGCTACATTGACTGGTCTGAGGAAAGTCAGAAAAAAACCTAAGCTTTTTATGGATGATTTCTGAGTAAGGTTTCCTAAGACTTTAAGTCAGAGAGAAGGGAAGATTTAAATATATATTATGTGAATGTATGCTAAGTCTCATCAGTCGTGTCGAACTCTTTGTGATCCTATGGATGGTAGACCAACAGGTTTCTCTGTCCATGGGGTTTTCGAAGCAAGAATACTGGAGTGGGTTGCCATGACCTCCTCCAGGAGATCTCCCTGACCCAGAGATCCAACCTGCATCTCTTAGTATATCTCCTGCATTGGCAGGCGCGTTCTTTACCTAGTGCCACCTGGGAAGCCCATATATTATTATACACATATCAATAAATATTTCCTTAGGAGACATTTTTGGGAGTGTGCAATTATTGAGTCAAAAATATGAAAATATTTTACACATTTAAATACACATGGTGAAATGTGTATCTGTAATAGCAAGTGGAGCCCAGCAACAAATGAGGGTTCAAGTGACAATGGAAGGATGCTGTCAATTTGAAAACAATAAAACAAAGAAACAAAATAAATAAGGAATGTGGACCAAAGAAAGATTCACATTTCTCTCAACACTTGGTTTTAAACACTGATTCTCAAAACTTGAAAAGAATTACTGTCTTCTGGGGGGTGGCTGAACATTCAGAAGTTAGGTTCCAGCACTATAAATTCTGAAGTAGGAGCTCTCTGGTGAGATCGGGTAGTCTCATCTTCAACGAGCTCTCAGATGGTTCAGATGTGCAGTTCATTCCAAAACTCTGACTTAACTGGTAGCTAGTTATGTGCAAGGTGGGACAAGCCAGAATTATGATTACCAACACACAGATTAATTATCATCAGTTTAGTAACCAATCTGCAGAACAAATTGCTCTTGAAACTTATTTTCATTCACACTTTTAACTCCTGTTCCTTCCATTCTAATATGAACTCCCCTCACCCTCACATTACTATGTTCCTGAAACTAAGATACTTTTTACAATTGACATTGTCTTTTCATAAAAAGATCAATGTCATATAATACAGTCAACTGTATCTTAATCAAAGGACATTCGATTAAACTTTTGATTAGACATTTGCAGTGACCTCAAAGGTCCACACCAGAGGCCATCGACAGTGTTGTGGATTCTGGGTTTGAACTATGAGTACCTTGAAAGCAGAGTGTAGCCGAGGTGACTGGTGACTGGTGACTCAGGCAACTGCCTAAGATCTCAGGTATCCCTTTTCTTTACCAACACAGTGCTTCTTCTAAAGCAATGAAGCCCATCACCACTCCAAAAATAGCCCATTTTGCTTCTTTATGAAAATCAGCCTCCAAATATGGCCAGTGGTTGGTATTGGTGATGGGTATAGAATGGTCCAAGAATAATATTTGAATCTAAAAAGAGGTATTTTGAAAAAATCAAGGAGCTTAACTGTGGCAGCAAATAAGATCTACCAAATGTATGATATAAATAGTTCAGACTCATGGAACTGTTCAATGTTTAAATGATATTTTAAGACTGTGTTATGAAAATTTAATTATCTTAGGAGAGTTGAGATGACTTTAGCTTTTTGCTGAGAATGTTAAGGACGTACATAATGAAACTATTATATGTACTTGCATGTATATATTTGTGTATGAAAATACATTTGTGTATGAAAATACAAGAGACAAAAGAAAGACAAATACTGTTATGACCTTACTTTTGGGGAATCTACAAAACCCAAACTCACAGAAACAGAGATCACAATGATGGCTGCCAGAGATGAGGGGCGTGGAGGATGGAGGGTGGACAGAACAGGTGACGGTGGTCAAAAGGAACAGACTTTCAGATATAAGATATAATATACAGCATGTTAACTATAGTTAACAAGACTGTAATGCATATTTGGATGCTGCCAAGAGAATAGATCTTAAAAGTTCTCATCTCAAGGGAAAATATTGTAACTGTGAGGTGATGGAATCTGACTCAAGTTAATGTGATAATTATTTTGCAATACATGCACATATCAAATCACATTGTTCACCTTAAACTTATACAATGTTACATGTCAATTCTATCTCTATACAACAGGAAAATTTAAATTGTACACAGAAGAAAATGTACATATAAACAACCCCTCAAATGTTTATGTACACAGCTTTGATTATATATATACACATGCCTGCAATTGTGCTGTGCTGTGCTTAGTTGCTCAGTTGTGTCCAACTCTGAGACCCCGTGGACTGCAGCCTGCTAGGCTCCTCTATTCACGGGGATTCTCCAGGAAAGAATACTGGAGAGGGCTGCCATGCCCTCCTCCTCCAGGGGATCTTCCCAACCCAGGGATCGAACCCAGGCCTCCTGCACTGCAGGCAGATTCTTTACCATCTGACCCATCAGAGAAGCCCAATTACACATATATAAACATTTCTATACATATGCACATGGATCTATATAAGTATCTCTACATAAATAGGTTCTACATACTGATGTATATAGTATGCATTATAAGATAGTCTAAAGATGCAATTAAATATTTTCTGTAGCCTATCCTAAATGAGCAAGTCACATATTAATGAATTACTCTGAAATCAATAAAAGTAAATAGGAGGTGAAAATATTATTCTAGTCTTTCATTTCTTATTCTCTTTTTGCACTTTTTTCTTAAGAACAAATCATACTCTGCTTTGCACTTTATTTATAAGTGTGCCTGCCTCAGCTCTCCATTGGACTACAAATAATCTAAATTCTATGAATCTTTGAATTCTTCAGGGCCTAACAGAGTGAACTGCATATAACAGAGGCTTAATAAAATCAGAAGTACTAAATGAATAGATGAGTCAGGAAACACGAGCTCCATTCTGAGCTCTTTTATTAATTACCTTCTTAATCTTGAGCAAGTCATTTAATCTCCGTGGAATCCAGTTTATTCACCCTTAAGTTACAGAACTGGCTTAGTTAGCCTCCAAGGGATCTTTGAGATTTTTTTGTTTGACATATTTTCAAAAATATAAATAAATATTTATATTTACTTTAAAAATAGTGTTCCAAAACACTATGGAGATATACAGATTCTTCTGTGACACACAACTTTATCATTTGTTCCATTATATATATGCATTTCAAATCAGTTCAGTCGCTCAGTCGTGTCTGACTCTTTGCAACCCCATGGACTGCAGCATGCCTGGCTTCCCTGTCCACCATCAATTCCTGGAGCTTGCTCAAACTCATGTCCTTCGAGTTGGTAATGCCATCCTACCATCTCATCCTCTGTCATCCCCTTCTCCTTCTGCCTTCAATCTTTCCCACCATCAGGGTCTTTTCAAATGAGCCAGTTCTTCACATCAGGTGGCCAAAGGATTGGAGTTTCAGCTTCAGCATCATCCTTCCAATGAATATTCAGGACTGATTTCATTTAGGATTGACTGGTTGGATCTCCTTGCATTCCAAGGGACTCTCAAGAGTCTTCTCCAGCACCACAGTTCAACAGAATCAATTCTTTGGCATTCAGCTTTCTTTATAGTCCAACTCTCACATACATATATGACTACTGGAAAAACCATAGCTTTGACTAGACAGACCTTTGTTGGCAATTAAATATATCAGCTAGCAACAAAAGAAAATTGAAAGAAAATACCTAAAACTAACAGGTATGCATTATACATACAGTGAAGGGACAAGAAAAAGTAGAAAATATAATTTGTGTTCTTTTGTGAATAGTTTATTTCATTTAAAAGTCAAAAATCCTCAAATCTAGTCTGGGTTTTGCCATTACTAGTTGGGTGGCCTTCAGAAACAAGTCAATTGACTTCTGAGGCTCCATTTCCTGGTAAAATAAAGATTACGATGCCGACATTATCTCATTCTTAGGGTTGTTGAGAGGTCCGTTAAGATAAGATAAGTGAAAGCAGTTTATATAGTGCTGTACAAACAAAGGCTGTTGTTTCATCCCTCAATACCGATGTTTTAATGGTATTCAGCTATATATTATTATGGCACAATAATTCAAAATGCACCAAGGCTCTGCTAAAGAGAAACATAAAATAAAATGATAGATGTGATGGGAAGCAGCTCTGAAAGCTTAATTACATTATGCAAATATAAGATAATATTATTGTCTTATATCTTGATGCAGATTTCTGAATCAATTTGAGGGATACATTCCAAGTAGTAAATGTCTAACTAACAAATTAATGTATCTGAACAGAGAGGAATAGAAATCTTTATATTATTTCTTAAAAAGTCTTAATTATGTTGTCTTTCTAAAAATTAGTCCCTAATATTGAAAAGATAACAAATTAAATGACATGCTGTGACAGTAGAGACATATATGGATCTACCTTTAAAAATATCATTTTTTACTTTTATTTTAAGAGAGACTTTGAGAACATGGGTTTCATGGCAAAACAGAATATGACTATTACTGCTAAGAAATAGATGTCTGTGCCTATTATGAGGAGAAGCATACATCAAACCCAGAGCTGCAGTTTCCTAAAATCATAATGAGGTAGTTCTTAGTCTGATGTAGTTCATAGAGTGATAATAAAATGGTATATATTCTATCATTTACTCACTTATTAGTTCACTCAACAAGTATTTATTTTGCTCTGAGTACCGAGCTTAGACGCTAGAGACTGAGTAGTAAATAAAAAGGATGGGCTTCTTTCCTTCCGAGATTTTCAGTCAGGCAGAGAAAACAAATGTTTAAAGAACATGCACCAGGGCAGCATGTTGGTGAGAAGGCAGACAGCTTAAAGAGAGAGATACTTATGGCGGTCAACCAATCAATCCTAAAGGAAATTAACCTCAAATATTCATTGGAAGAACTGATGCTGAAGCTGAAACACCAGTATTTTGGCCACCTGATGTGAAGAGCCAACTCACCAGAAACGACTCTAATGCTGGGAAAGATTAAGGGCAGGTGGAGAAGGGGGCTAAAAAGGAGGAGGTAGTTGGATGGCATCACTGACTCAATGGACGAGAATTTGAGCAAACTCCTGGAGATAGTGAAAGACAGGGAAGCCTGGTGCACTAAAGTGGGGTCACAGAGTCAGGCACGACTTAGGAACTGAACAAGAACAATAGTTTTTAGTAAGCCTCAGTATCCTCATGGATAAAAATGGAATAGAGCTATCACTGATGTCATGAATATTTTAGAAGATTAAATGGAATGATGGAGATAAATCATAGTGTGTGATACACAGTAAATTCTTACTACACGGTAGACCAGTTGAACATACTTTATTTATGCCATGTTAGAGCCTACAAAGAACCTTGTTTTATTCATAATTCAGATCTCTAAAATGTATGCCATGCTGCATTTGCAACTCAGTTTTCTGATCCAAGTTTCTGAGTTCTGACCTTTGGCTTTGTTTCGGTCTCTAACTTCACACTGACCTTGAGACCTATGTTTGAAACTGCTCCTCCTACTCTCGACTTTCCTTCTTGGCCATAATCCACACTCAGCTACAGAGGCCATGTTTTATCAGAGTCCACCTACTCTGATGATAACAGCTGGGCTCATCAGATCAAGAGTCCCACCTGGTCTGCCCCATCCTGACAAAGGTATTTAGCCAATTTTACTTGTAATAAAGAAAATTATGCTCCCTAGGTCTCATTTTGTACATGTTGTTAAATGACAAGATTTGACTAGAAAATGCCTTTGTATCCATAATTTTATAAATTCCTATTTCTTTTTTTTTTTATTTTGGTGTGAAAATGATCATATTTTGCATAGAGTCCTTTGTAAGATCCTATGAAATCTACTGAAACAGCAGGAACACACTAGCCAGGGAGGAAAATTTTGGAGCGTCTTTCCACTAATAATGCTTACACAGGGCTTTCTTCTCCTCTCTTTGTGTGGCTTTCTCACATTATAAAATTGCTCTGCCAGTATCAGTTAGTGGAGGGGAGATGGGACATTCTAAAGCTAGGAACTGGATGTTTCACTCAGTTGCTCCCTCATCCATCTTAATTTAGACATCATGATAACACAGCACCTAGCACCCACTGCTTCCACTCTGATGGCAATAGTGGCCATGCCTATGAATGTTTTAAAGCAAAAATGGAAGGGCACACATTTCAGCTTCAAACACAGACACTTTCCATTCTCCTTCTTAAGTCAAAGCTTAAGCAGTAACTCCTTTGAGAAAGTGAAGGGTTGAAATAAAGTCTTTGCTATGCTGAGTTCGTAAGTCCAAGTAATTCTAGATAGGCAGGGCTTCTTCAAGGAATGTGGCTAACAATTTAGATATG
Organism: Odocoileus virginianus; assembly: GCF_023699985.2. Lineage (NCBI taxonomy): Eukaryota > Metazoa > Chordata > Mammalia > Artiodactyla > Cervidae > Odocoileus > Odocoileus virginianus. The sequence continues at coordinate 55,282,267 of NC_069676.1, forward strand.
TGAACAAGAAGGGGAGAAGAGTGAAAGTAAAGGAAACTGTCAAATGTGGCAATCTCCAAAAGTAAACCACTCCCCAAAGATTAATAATCCATTGTAAAAATTTAATTTATTACATTTTATATCCCTGGCTACATATTTCAGATTTCTTTTCACTTCAAGGACTGTAGATTGTAGAATTAGTATGTCTTTATTATACTAATAAAAACTGCTTAACATTCATTTAATTTTTTGACAGTTGACTGTCTTTTTGCAAATATGAGCCTTCCTTAATATCAGGTTTTCATTTTTCACATGAGATATTTTTAACAAATAGCAATAATGTTAGGGAAAATAATACAAGCTAAATTTTACTGAACATTCACTTAAGTACCATGTATTATTTTGGGGGCATTACATGCTTCAATTCACTTTAAACAATTTAAAGAAGCAGGGAACTCCTTTTGTATTTTGATTGCCAGTTTTGAGTTTCCTTTACTCTCGCTCTTCTCCTCTCCTTGTACACATATCTAAATTGTTAGCCACATTCCTTAAAGGAGCCCTCCCTAACTAGAATTACTTGGATTTATGAACTCAGCATAACAACGACTATTTATTTCAATCCTTTGTTTTCTCAAAGGAGTTACTGCTTAAGCTTTGACTTAAGAAGGAGAATGGGAAGTGTCTGAGGAAATTAATCAGGAAAAATGGTAAATTTATAAGTACATTGAAGATTCTACTTAATTAATGCCAGACCGGATAATTCTGACCAACTCTCAACCAATAAACACAATTTAAAAGGCTGGGGAAAAATCCCAATTTTTGAAAAGCATTAAAAAAACAAGTAAGATTTAAAAAAATTAGTGGTCTGAGATTTGGGGAATGGCAACCCACTCCAGTACTCTTGCCTAGAAAATCCCATGGATGGAGTAGCCTGGTGTAGGCTACTCTGCCCATGGGGTCACAAAGAGTCGGACACAACTGAGCAACTTCACTTTCACTTAGTACTCAGAGAAAAGAACATAGAGCACCCTGAGGCTTTTGGTCTGACTATATTTGCTGATTCAGGAGAAAATGGCTAAGAGGCTGAACTGAGTTTTTGATATATTAGTAAGTCTAGAGGGAAAAAGCTGGAGTCCAGGTAAACTGTCCGTGCTTTGGGTTGAGACCTCAGAGTGCTGCACACTAAAAAAAAAGATGAAATACAAGCAATTGAATACTCACCAAGACTCCAGGCTGGTTGCAAGTCATCTGGATGACCTAGAAAATCTCAAACCCCAAATATAGGTGTCGGTAAACCCAAATTGCTATTATCCTCAGGAATTTGGGAAAGGCAAAGGGAACCTGACTTGGAAAGCTCAAACAATTTCTATTAACAATTATTGAAATACCATGCTCAGCATACAATCACATTCATATATGACTACCGAAAAAACCATAGCTTTGACTAGATGGACCTTTGTTGGCAAGGTCATGTCTCTGCTTTTTAATAAGCTGTCTAGGTTGGTCATAACTTTTCTTCCAAGGAGCAAGCGTCTTTTAATTTCATGGCTGCAGTCACCAACTGCAGTGATTCTGGAGCCCCCCCAAAAATAAAGTCTGTCACTGTTTCCACTGTTTCCCCATCTATTGGCTGTGAAGGGATGGGACCAGATGCCAAAATATCTGAAGCATATATGAGGAATCTAGAAAGATGGTACTGATGAATTTATTTTCAGAGCAGCAATGGAGAAACAGGCATAGAGAACAGACCTAAGGACACAAGGGAAGAGGAGAAGGGAGAGGGTGAGATGTATAGAGAAAGTAACAGAAATTTATAATACCGTATATAAATAGATAGCCAATGGGAATTTGTTGTATGAGTGAGGGAACTCAAACAGGGGCTCTGTGATAATCTAGAAAGGTGGGATGGGGAGGGAGGTGGGAAGGGAGGCTCGAGAGGCAGTGGCCATGGGTGGACCTATGGCTGATCCTTGCTGATGTATGACAGAAAACCACAAGATTCTGTAAAGCAAATATCCTTCAATTTAAAAAATAAAGTGGCAAAAAATGTTGGACACCACCTAGCAGTTATACCACTGCCACCACCAAAGAAAATTTCAAAGGGTATTCTACAGGCAAAATGAAAATGACACAAGAAGGAATAAGGAATAGAAAAAGTGATAGAAGTCTAAGCAAATTCTAAATGAACACTGACTATTTTAAAATATGAATATGTTTATGATAAATCTATATAATTATAATTCACAAAAAAGCATATAATTCTATAATTCAAGAACAGTAAGTACAGTTTTAAGGATGAGAAGGAAGTTAAGATATACAGATTAAAATCAGACTTTGATAAGTCAAAAATATGTTATAATTACTAGGGTGAGAACTAAAAGAACAGAATAAACAAGCTATAACTTCTAAATTAATAAAAAAGAAGGAATTAAATGATCACAAAATCTCCTATCAGTACAAAATAAATTTAAAATAGAGAAGGAAAAAACTAATATAGAATTCCTGGGGCAAACAGAAAACATTTAATGAAGGAATAGATGTAAATCCAAATATCAGTAAACATTAAATTTGGATGAATAAAATATATCAGTTAAAAGATAAAATTGGCACACTGGGAAAAACAAAAAAACAAAAAATCCAAAATCACATGTGAATTTAAAAAGTCCTATCTATAAGAAAGTAAAATAGTCTTAAAAAATTGTATACTTATGTGAATTTATTTTATGTAAGATAAAAACAAAATAGAAAAAGTTGTGGTGGCTACATTCACACTAGAAAAATACATTTTACTAGAGATAAGTAGGGTACATTTTCAATGATAAAATTCAAATTCCCCAGGAAGATTTAACAACCCTACATTTGTGTGTATATATCCACATAGCCTCAAAAAAGCACAAAGCAAAATTTGACTAAAGTATAAAGAGAAATGGAAAAAACCAAATCACAGTGGGAGTGGTTTTTTTCCTTTTTAAAATATTCTTCTCCAAGTAAAAGATAGCCCCTTCAAGGCAAAAATAATAGTGATACAATTTTAAAATCCTATTTCTTCCATACCACACTGTGGGAGGAAATGGATGTCACTTTTCTTATTTTTCCCCATGGCTTGTACCTCTAGGAAGGACTTCCCCTACAAAATGATAGGTATTTGTCATTATGGAACATCATATTTTACCATACTTTCAATGGGTCCTATTTATCCTAGGTATTCACAAATAGTTTACAATATAAAAGTATTTGAAAGTGCATCATTTTTTAAAAAAATGTGGAAAGTATCTGCATTTATTTGAATATGCAAATCTAAAAAAAATCAGATTTAGAATGATCATAGATTGCCAAGTCTCTCAAAGCTATCTTTTTTTAGATCTTTCTTTTTTAAAATTGAAGTATGTGCTGTGCTAAGTCACTTCAGTCGTGTCTGACTGGTTGCGGCCCTATGAACTGTAGCCCACCAGGCTCCTCTGTCCATGGGATCCTCCAGGCAAGAATACTGGTGTGGGTTACCATGCCCTCCTCCAGGGGATCTTGCTGACCCAGGGATAGAATCCATGTCTCTTAAGTCTCCTGCATTGGCAGGCGAGTTCTTTTATCACTAGTGCCACCCAATCAACATATATCTAAAGGTGCAATTGTTTAAAGCCAATGAACTAAATGACTTCTAAAGGGTCCTCCATTGCTTAACATTTTAATTTCTAATTGCTACTTTTACTCTCTATCCAACTTTGCTGCAAATGACTAATCTTAGTATTTTGCTGTTTGTTGCCGTTATCACACTGAAATGAATATATCTGTGCAATCTTTCAAGGATGCTGTTATAACTTGCTATCACATGTTTCGGGGTTGCCTTCTTGCTCTCTTTATTTATCCCTCTCACCTTTTTCTTTCTCTTTCTTCTCTTCTCTAGCCTTTTCCCTCCCACCTCTTTCTTGTTTTTTTCTTTGTTTTTGATTATGTGCTTTGCATGTGGCAGGTTCCTTTAGTAAGGAGAGGCTGCTCCTGGAACATTCCTCTCTATGATTTCCCAAATTTCTAAATCCTTGAGGATTTGCATCAGTAAACTCCATAATATCATAGAAGGAAATTTCTTATTTCTTTTTTATCTTATAGAATAAAGAGAATTTGACTTGAGTTTTTTTTTAAGTATATGACCGGCCCCAGCAAAGTATAGCTAATGAAAGGGTAACATCTTAGTAATAGGAGAATGGTGACAATATTTAGGCTAGATTAGAAGTGAAATAAATAAGAAACTAAATCATCTGACGCTGAAGATACCAAGTCCGTCGTTTTGTCTGATAAAACATATCTAGCTGTAACTTATGGTTCTTTAATGCCACAATAGCTAATTTTCTCAAAGAATTATCTACTTTGAAAAATTAAAAGTAGAAAATATGGTTCATTTCCATTTGTACTCTTCTTTTCTTTCCCCTGCAATCTCATTTTATGTTGTTATTATAGGAGAGAATTCATTACTTTTACAGTGCTAGTATACTTAGTTACACAGCATCAGCAAAGCATTTTTGGGAGAGGAAAAATATGAATATTATGTGACTGATTAAATTTTGAATTTTGAAAAATTTAATCATGCATCATTAGCATAACATTGAATCTACAGAAAATAGTGGGAATTTACACTCCACAAATTTTATACCTCAATAGGGCTGACTTTTCTAAGCTACTCAGGCTTTATGCCTTGTTACTTTCATTTTGAGTGTTTTTTTGGTTTGTTTTTTGGCTGAAGTAGTTGATTCATAATGTTATGTTAGTTTCTGGTGTGCAACAAAGCGTCTCAGGTATATTTATATACATACATATATTCTTTTCCATTATGGTTTATTACAAAGTACTGACTATAGTTCCCTGTGCTATAAAGTGGACCCTGTTGTTTATTTTTATACACAGTTGTTTGTATCTACTAATCCCAAACTCCTAATTTACCCCTCCCTGAACTCCTTTCCCCTTTGGTACCCCTAAGTTTGTTTTCTATGTCTATCAGTCTGTTTCTGTTTTGTAAATCAGTTCATTTGTATTATATTTTAGATTCTCCATATAAGTGATATCATGTAGTACCTTTCTCTGTTTTAACTTATTTCACTTAGTATAGCAATCTCTAGGACCATCCATGTTGCTGCAAATGGCATTATTTCATTGTTCTTCATGGTTGAGTAGTATCCTATTATATATGTATATACCACAACTTCTTTATCCATTCATCTATTGATGGACATTTAGGTTGCTCCCACATCTTGGCTATTATTATGTATTGCTGCTATGAATATTGGGGTACATGTATCTTTTTGAATTAGCTTTATCCAGATACATGCCCAGGAGTGGGATTGCTGGATCATATGGCAACTCTAGTTTTAGTTTTTTAAAGAGTGTCTATATTGTTTTCCACAGTGGCTGCACCAATTTACATTCCCACCAATGTAGAAGGGTTCCCTTTTCTCCACACCCTCTCCACCATTATGTTACTGCCACTTTAGTATTATACATATTACACAATCACATACAGAAATATGTGTATTTTATACACTGAATTATATGACACTGAGTATCCTAACTAAATATTCTATAAACCAGCATATAATACTGTGATTTTAATACCCACTTTCTAGGTTACATAATTCTTGAAGAAATAAAACAGTTACATATCTGTACTTAATTTGTGACAGAAGATCTCATTTTAGGGAATAAAATACAATTAAATTCAACAAATTAGCAGACTCTCACATATGTTAACTGGAATATAGAGACCATGTAAAATGGCTCTTCCAAAAGTAGGAAACATGAGTGATTTTTTTAAAAAAAATTATTCAATTGAATAGGGGAATAATTTAACACAATGACTTTATATATTCTAGGTGGTATGGTCTCTTACAAACTAACCTTTTGGATTATTAATATTAATTTTGGGCAGTGCCATGGGATGAAGTTTGGCCACTGTTTTTAAAACAAAACAAAATTCGTTTTCTCTCAATGTTGGGTATTCAATCATAGGGAATTTTTATAAAATAGGTAATTATTAATCCAAACATAGTAAAAAGTTGATACTCCTTAATATGCACAAGACGATTCTCTATTACTCTTCTATGCCTTTTGCCATAGTTATTTTTAGAAATTACAGCTCTGCCTGTGTCTCATTCATTATGCAGTCTGTATAAACCATCATTAGACATTACAGGAAAGAAGAGCACATGGCTTAAAAAGTCCTCATTCTATCTTATCCACCAGCTATGGCTGTCTGGGGATAACAATCTCACATTAACTCTCTAAAACATGTAATGAATGGTCTAAACCCCAAAGAAGATGCATAATATATCTGGGAGATGCTGTGTTAAAATGATCATGTAATTTCCCACTACCTGTGGGAAAGTATTTTCATTTTTCCAAAGGGGCTTCAATCAAATTTGATCCAATATATAATAATAGAAAATGTTATTTATTATAAAGAACAATCCATTTTACTACACTTAATTAAAACCTGATTTTGTAGCAGGCTCTCTGGAAGATAATAGGGTTAAAAAACAAATGAGAAGTTAATTAAACAAACTATCCCTTTATTCATAATTCTACATTTTTAAAAAAACACTATTTGTCAAGCATTGAGCTAAGTCCTGAGAATACAAGACACTTAACCTCAATTGCAGTTTTTACAAATTCTAGAATACTTATAATGCAAGGCAGTTTCATTTTACTATCTAATGTACCATATGCTCATAAATGAAGGCCCCCTGTAAACATGTCAAATATGTATTTTCTAACAATGTTATTTTTGTTGTCTTCCTCTTATTTGTTACCACACCTGCTGCTTAAGATAATGAGACAAGGTGTTATAGACAAGTATTTTTAATGTTCTTTTTGGCTTTTCAGTAACAATAACAACAATAAAAAGAAAACTATCTAATGCACTGTGTCCTTACTGTGTGCCTGATGCTGTGTATATGTTGTACAGGCATCATTGCTTTACCTGAGCTGGTTATCCGTTTCACCCTAGATAATATACATGTTTCAATGCTGTTCTCCTGAAACATCCCACCCTCGCCTTCTCCCAGAGTCCACAAGTCTGTTCCATTCATCTGAGTCTCTTTTTCTGTTTTGCATATAGGGTTATCGTTACCATCTTTCTAAAGTCCATATATATGTGTTAGTATACTGTAATGGTCTTTATCTTTCTGGCTTACTTCGCTCTGTATAATGGGCTCCAGTTTCATCCATCTCATTAGAACTGATTCAAATGAATTCTTTTTAATGGCTGAGTAGTATTCCATGGTGTATATGTACCACAGCTTCCTCATCCATTCGTCTGCTGATGGGCATCTGGGTTGCTTCCATGTCCTGGCTATTATAAACAGTGCTGCGATGAACATTGGGGTGCATGTGGCTCTTTCAGATCTAGTTTCCTTGGTGTGTATGCCCAGAAGTGGGATTGCTGGGTCATATGGCAGTTCTATTTCCAGCTTTTTAAGAAATCTCCACACTGTTTTCCATAGTGGCTGTACTAATTTGCATTCCCACCAACAGTGTAAGAGGGTTCCCTTTTCTCCACACCCTCTCCAGCATTTATTGCTTGTAGACTTTTGGATAGCAGCCATCCTGACTGGCGTATAATGGTACCTCATTGTGGTTTTGATTTGCATTTCTCTGATAATGAGTGATGTTGAGCATCTTTTCATGTGTTTGTTAGCCATCTGTATGTCTTCCTTGGAGAAATGTCTGTTGAGTTCTTTGGCCCATTTTTTGATTGGGTCAGATAGGAAAAGAAGAAGTGAAACTCTCACTGTTTGCAGATGACATGATCCTCTACATAGAAAACCCTAAAGACTCTACCAGAAAATTACTAGAGCTAATCAACGAATACAGTCAAGTTGCAGGATATAAAATTAACACACAGAAATCTCTTGCATTCCTATACACTAACAATGAGAAAACAGAAAGAGAAATTAAGGAAACAATACCATTCACCATTGCAACAAAAAGAATAAAATACTTAGGAGTATATCTACCTAAAGAAACAAAAGAACTATACATAGAAAACTATAAAACACTGATGAAAGAAATCAAAGAGGACACAAACAGATGGAGAAATATACCATGTTCATGGATTGGAAGAATCAATATTGTCAAAATGGCTATACTACCCAAAGTAATCTATAGATTCAATGCGATCCCTATCAAACTACCAACAGTATATTTCATTGCTTTAAATCCATCTGAAAAACTCTATTAGGTTCATCACTTGAATTTAATGAGGAGAAATGAGATTCAGAGTGATTTACTAAAGACCTTGAGTTAACCAGGTAATAAGAAGCTCAGCTCAAACTCAAACTCAGCTCTGCTACATGAAATAGTGATAAAGAAGGAAGATTTTCTGGTACCCACTCCATCTTCATGATGTTTTCACAAGCTGAAGCAGTTTAAACTGATTTGTAAAAGAGCTAGATCAGCAGTTTTTCTTTTTAAATCACTGTATAGATAGATAATTGCACACCTATATGATAACAAAGGGTATCCCTGAATTAAGAGTTGGTCAACATAAGTTTTACTCACAGATGCATGACCTTGACAACATATTTAGCAGGTCTACATTTGCTTGCTCATCTATAATGTCTTAATTCCATCCTGCCTAGCTTACCTCCTCACTTTCAAGGAAGATAAAGTGAGAGAATGTTTTGAGATAGCACTTTGGAAACCAAAAGGATATGCTCAAATATCATCAATAATCCCCCACCCAAATCAGAAAGGCTTACCCCTCTAAAGTGTTATAATTTCAAAAAGCTAAGGCAGGGCTCAAATTGCCAACATCCACTTGATCACCGAAAAAGCAAGAGAGTTCCAGAAAAACATCTATTTCTGCTTTATTGACTATGCCAAAGCCTTTGACTGTGGGGATCACAATAAATTATGGAAAATTTTGAAAGAGATGGGCATACCAGACCACCTGACCTGTCTCTTGAGAAACCTGTACGCAGGTCAGGAAGCAACAGTTAGAACTGGACATGAAACAAGAGACTGGTTCCAAATAGGAAAAGGAGTACGTCAAGGCTGTATAATGTCACCCTGCTTATTTAACTTATATGCAGAGTACATCATGAGAAATGCTGGGCTGGAAGAAGCACAGGCTGGAATCAAGATTGCCAGGAGAAATATCAATAACCTCAGATATGCAGATGACACCACCCTTATGGCAGAAAGTGAAGAAGAACTAAAGAGCCTCTTGATGAAAGTGAAAGAGGAGAGTGAAAAAGTTGTCTTAAAGCTCAACATTCAGAAAACTAAGATCATGGCATCTGGTCCCATCACTTCATGGAAGATAGATGGGGAAACAGTGGAAACAGTGACTGACTTTATTTTTCTGGGCTCCAAAATCACTGCAGATGGTGATTGCAGCCATGAAATTAAAGGATGCTTACTCCTTGGAAGGAAAGTTATGACCAACCTAGATAACATATTAAAAAACAGAGACATTACTTTGTCAACAAAGTCCGTCTAGTCAAGGCTATGGTTTTTCCACTGGTCATGTATGGATGTGAGAGTTGGACTATAAAGAAAGCTGAGTGCCAAAGAATTGATGCTTTTGAACTGTGGTGTTGAAGACTCTTGAGAGTCCCTTGGACTGCAAGGAGATCCAACCAGTCCATCCTAAAGGAGATCAGTCCTGGGTGTTCATTGGAAGGACTGATGCTGAAGCTGAAACTCCAAAACTTTGGCCACCTGATGCGAAGAGCTGACTCACTGGAAAAGACCCTGATGCTGGGAAAGATTGAGGGCAGGAGGAGAAGGGGATGACAGAAGATGAGATGGTTGGATGGCATCACCAACTCGATGGACATGAGTGTGGGCAAACCCAGGGAGTTGGTGATGGACAGGGCCATCTGGCGTGCTGCAGTCCATGGGGTCGCAGAGAGTCGGACACAACTGAGTGACTGAACTGAACTGAAGGCAGGGTTGGATGCTGTCAAAAAAATGCTTTGTTCTTTGAAATGTTTATTCCCTAAAAAACCTTCCCAGCAGAGACAGAAACACAAGAATTTCTCCTTAGTGAGGAAGCAGCAAGTTCAAGGGTCAGGGCAGGGGAACTTGGGTCAGCTGTACATGGTTTGGGGCTTCCCAGGTGGCTTAGTGGTAAAGAATCTACCTGACGATGGAGACACGGGTTTTATCCTTGGGTAGAGCAGATCTCTTGAAAGAGGAAATGGAAACCGACTCCAGTATCTTGCCTGGAGAATCCCATGAACAGAGGAACCTGGCAGGCTACAGTCCATGGGTTCACAAAACAGCTGGACATGATTTAGTGACTGAGCATGCATGCACATACGTGGTTTGAAATGGGTTTGGCCATTTTATCATCTACAAGACTGTTGAAGTTGTTTAACTTCCCTAAGCCCCACTTTCCTGTCTATAAAATAGCCATATTAGGGGCTTCCCTGGCAGTCCTGTGGCTAAGACTACATTCTCCTAATGCAGGGGGCCCAGGTTTGATTCCTGGTCAGGGAACTAGTTCTCACATGCCGCAAGTAAACATCCCGCATGCCACAACTAAGACCTCATGCAAATACATGAATAGATATTAAAATAAATAAATTAAATAGCAATAATAACATAATAACAGCTGCCTGAAAATATGGCAGCAAAAATTAATACAAGTAATGTATATATAATGCATGGCATTTTGTTTGGCAGTGAGCCTGGCACATAGAAACGCTCAATAAATGGTCTCTGCAGAGTGGTGCCTTGGGTGCTTTCCTACCAATACGCTTGTGTTTGTTTTCCTAACTGTGGGCCAAGCCTGAGTGATTTCAGGCCATTTTAAGTTAATAGAAAATGCAAACAGATAGAGATGCTGGGAAGAACAGAAGTGCGTTTGTTAGACTGGAACAAAGTGAATGAACAGGGAAGGAAGGTAAAGGTTTCAGACCAGTTGCACAGGGCAATGTGATGCAGAAACAAGAACTGAATCAGTTTCATTCTGAACGGTCTAGGGGAGAGACTTCAATAAAGCCACAAAGATCTAGTCTGGCAGCAAAGGGCATTGCTTGAAATTTTTAGGGGGAAAGAAATCATTAAAGATAAAAGAAGTCCTTTGGGGATGTGAGATAATTTCAACTTCTGAGTGAAGCAATGGTAGTATTCCAGTTTACTTGAGACAGACCTGCTTCCTAGCTGCTCTCTGGTGTAACTATTAACAGCACTCTAAAAGTATCCAGGTCTGGACAAGGAATTATACACACTTTCCTCTTCTGAAGGCCTGACACACTTCTGAGGCCTGACACTACTCAGGGCTTATTTAGAAGGATTCTGGATGAGGTTTTCACAGGAGCTGTGAAAACAGCAGATCCTTGAACAGCATGCTGTATGTTAGAGGTTTTTTCTTAAATTCATGCTCATGCTTACCCAGGAAAAAGAGCCTCAGAGTTAGAATTAACTACCCAGTTAACTAACTAACTAGTTAAAGCCTCAGAGAACACAGCAGTGCTTCCCTCGTCCTTTTATCTAGATTATTTTGCTTCAAGACAATCACAACAATAGTTTTGAAAAATAGGTCACCTAAATTTTAAAACTATTTTGTTTCAAGTCATCTGGGATTGTTTTGAAATGAGCCGTTCTTGGTATCCTGGCTGAAACCTGACATGACACATCTGTCTGCACATCTGCCAGTGTTGCAGCATCGTTCTGGGTGTTTGATATTCAGAAGATGTATCAAGAATTTGAACCTCGGAGAAACAAACTACTCAGCATTTCAATTAGGATCAGTGTATTGTGCAGATAAAGCATCACTACAGAAAATCTTGGAACGTGTTGGAATATGAGAGTTTTAAAAACTAAATGCTGCTGAGCAGTTGCAAGTTAGATGATATTCTGCATGGACAACCTCCTTCCTTGTCCCTGAGTTGTTCTAAGAAAGGTGATTAATATAGACTCTTGATTTGCATCTCCATATTCCAGTCACCTTAGCTTTCCAGTCCATGTTTAGTACGTTATTTTCAGCACATATAATTGACTCTGTATAAAGCTCTGATTAAACGGCAGCTAAGATAATAGGTCATGTGACTCCATGTAGTTCCCATAACACCCAACGTAACTATAAAAAAGATTAGTGGCTTCATTTGGAATCATTGCCATTTTTATGTCCTTCCCTATCTTGCTGGTGTAGTTCTTAATATCCTTCTCTTTTACCATGTGTTTGTGGGGCTTCCAGAGTTCTATTCTAAGCTGCTATTATCATCACATAAAAAAAGAGCTGGCTCCATTTCTGATAAAAAGTAGAGTGTGGTAGAATTTAAATATGGCTGTTTCTCCCTATCTGCCTCCACAGTGGATATAGGAGAAAACATAGGGTTTAATGATATCTTTCAAAATTCATGCATGATACTGCTATTACTGCTACTGTCACTACTACTAGCAAACGTGTATTGAACATATACTAGGTGCCAAAGATCTTACTTGCATCATGTCATTAATCCTCACAAAAAGCTGAAGAGGTAAACACTATCAGTCTTCTTGTGTGTTTTTTTTTTAATTGACGGATAACTGCTTTACAATGCTGCCTCGGTTTCTGCTCTACACCAGCGTGAATCAGCCGTAAGTATACACATATCCTCTCTCTCGCACCTCTCTCCTCCCGCCTCCATCCCACCACTCTAGGCTGTCACAGAGTACAGAGTCGAGCTCCCAGTGTTATACAACAACTTTCCACTGGCTATCTATTTTACATATGGTAATACATCTGTTTCAATGCTACTCCCTCAATTTGCCCCCTCTCCTTCCCCCACTGTGTTCACAAGTCTAGTCGTATTATCCGAGAAAGGAGACTAAGGCTTAGATAGGTTAAGTAGCTTGCCAATGTCACACAGCTGGTACTTTTTCATGAGCTGGGGATTTAAACTCAGATCTGCTTGAGTTTTGAATTTGCTCTTAATCTCATGCTAGGATATTTCTCTTATAATATGAACTTCTGACACACCTAACACCATCCTGTCATTTGATCTTGCAATGTTATATTCAAATTCTTCTGTCTTCCCAGCACTTTCAAGGAAATATCTAAAATCAAAATCTTTATGATGCTTACAGAATTTAAAATTGATAACAGATCACTCATAATTAAACTATGGTTTAGGTGAGAATTTTTTTGAATCCATTAAACTCTGAGGTTCTTAAGGGGAGAGATGCTATCAATCATTTCATTCCCACTGTGGAGCACAATACTTGACAGGTAGTTGTTACCAGGTAATGCTTATTGAATAAATGCGAATTGAAAAAACCTTACTCACGATAATATCACTCACTGTGATTATAAGAGCATCTCTGTATAGAAAAACTAAAATTGCGGTTTCAGTCCATGCTGGACTCTGTCTGACCAGAGAAGGAAGAAACAAAGGAGAAAGTCTGTCTCTGTGTTTTTGCTGTTTACAACCTTATTCGTGCCTTTTCTAATTACTATCCTTTTGTGTTGGTATTTTCCATTTTGATCTCTATGCCCTTTTGTTTCCCTATTTATTCTTGATATGCTTTCCATCCTTCCATTTGCTGTTGCTGATTCAGCATCTTTGTAAGTAAGGTTATTGACAAAACAAATTGCTTTCCAAGAAGAACAACAAAAATTGATTTGGGGGTAAGATTTACAAACTACATGCAGATGATAAGAAACTGCTAATAAACTGCTTTCTGTTTCTAATGAGTGTGAACAGAGTCTGATTCATCCTCTGTGTAAGAGGAGGCGGTGTGGGGGGGTACCCCGAGGGCCCTTGCAGACGTCTGTACAAGAAGGCAATGCCCTATTACAAGAAACAGCAAACAGCCTTCTCCCAGGCAGAATTCCTACCAGTTTGTCAAGGTTCGGTGCAGGGGGTCAGAGTGGAAGTCCTCTGAAAATGGACTCTTGTGGGTCTGCATGTGCTGGTATCAGCTCTTGGGAGATCCTTGCTATTCAGGTGTCTCTATTTCCATGTGTTTTTCACCTGCCAAACCTCAGTTTGAAGGCTAGCTCTGCCAACAATGTCACCGCGGTCAAATTACCAAAAGGAGTCTTAGTTCCATTGTCTGAAAAAAATGGATAATAAGAAACTCAAATCATACCATATGATTAGAGAATATGAAAGTAATTTTCAAACAGTAAAGCCCATTTCAATTGTTGCTTGTTATTATTACAGGAATCATCTCCCAAGTATTTTCACAAATTGAATTCTTATATTTGTTCATGATAAGCTCTAGTTAATAACTGGCTATCTCAAAATTCCATTTGTTAAGCATGGTACTAAATGTTTCTAGCTACCATACTTTCTAAGAAACATTGTTGTTGGTAACTTGGGTACCACTTATGTGAAATAAAGTCACAACAGTGAACTAGAATGAGCACTGGTTGAGAAGTAAAGAGTTGATGGTTCTGGTCTCAGTGTGCAGTCCAACGTATTACCACTCTGGGCAAGTCACTCTCTCTGAGTCTCAGGGCAGATTAAATGAGGCAGTTGCTATAAACTAATGCTTTTTTCCACCTCCTATTCCTTATCTTGATCTAAGAAAGAAACATAGTAAACTGCTTCTCATCTACTATTTTTAATAGATGCCGTCTTCTAGTTCATTTAATTTCCTGACTAATTAAAATTAAAATTTTGTTTCAGTTATCACTAAGAACATCCTAGGAAGATTAATCCATTTGATTTAAAGAGCATTTAGCTATTAAGGCATATCTTAAAGTTCATTTCATTGAAACCCTAGATTTTAAAGGTTTCTGATATTGAGTCTTTATATGGATCTTTTACACAGATCCATGTAAGCCCTCTATTGTTTCAGTGTTAAAATTTTGAAGAGATTCTGGGAACTGTCAATAATTTAAAGAATTCAAGGTCAAGTCTTCACATACATCTGCTGAGAATTACTATTCCCCAGCTGAGTTCCAAGGGAAGAAAGAAGTTGACTAGATGAGATACTGAGCCCGAGGGAGTTAGAGGTGTCCATAGCTACTATTATCACATGAGATTGTGAGTGAAATATCACATCCTCTCATGCCATATCAGTAAAAAAAGGATGTTGCAGCCATGAAGCCATCACATTATGGCCACCTCAACAGTGAGCCCATAGGGAACACAGGATGGAAAAAGGCTGCCTGCTCTAGTCATCAGCCACTGCAGCCACCCCTCAGCGAAGGCCCCTGAGACTCTGGATGAGAAGCACAGTACACGCACCCCAGACAGCTGAGGTGCATACCAAAGAAGTGATTTCAGTGAGCCCAGACTCTTGGATCTTCCCATAGACAGAAAAGTGCTAAATTCCTTAACTTGAGGTGTCTGGCTTCCTTCAGTAAACAATATTTTGATGTTTTGACCACCTTGCCTTTGTTATAAAAACTCTTGTACATCCTGGCTCCTCCCTTGTCTCTTTGGAGCAGCTTCTCAGAGTTTGTGCCCTGGCCTTAAGTCTGCACTTTTGTCTGCTGTTTTAAATAAATCATAATTCTCAACTTTCAGGTTGTACATTATTTTCCCCATTGACAAGATACATGATTTCTAAGACCTTATAAGTATTAATTTGCCTTTCTTACTACTGGGATGAGCATCTGCCATTTTAGGTAAGATCTGCCAGTTACCTGAAGGCAGGCCCACTAATCACTGCTAAAGAACACAGATTTAGGGGAAAAGCCAGAAAATTTCCAGAAATATGTATTATAATAACAGACATTTGGAAAGATGTATTTAATTTTAATGTCTTAGATTTAAGTATTGTCTGATTTTGCAAAATGAAAATACTTCCCACTTTAATGTCAAAACATCTCTTAATAAAATTAATTATAGAGCAGAAGGCATATGATTATCACCAAGTCTTTTCCTTGTGTTCTGTCTGCTCTTCTGGTGTTATAAATCAGGACTATAAATAAAGAAGGTTGTAACATTTTATCTTTTCATTTTTAGATCAAGACATTCAAGTATTCTTTTCTGGAGATAGGGAGAAATAAAGAAGAAGGTACTTACTATTAATAATAAACAGCACTGAGATTTTAATTTCCCTTAACAGAGATGGTAATGATACAAATTTAGAAGTGAAGCCATCGAAGGTGGGAAATGTCACTCTGAACAAGCTCTTCCCACAATTCTCCTACTTTTACAAAAGTAAAGTAAGTCATCTTTAGAGCAAACATTCTGACCAAGAATACATTTAAGCTGTGATAGATCTCCAATTTTAGCTTTCTAAAGATTATACAGGAATTGATTCCAACAGCTGCTGCTTGGTTTTAAGATTCCACTCATGAAATATGCTCATTCTTCCACTGGAGAATAACATTCTCATTAAAGGCAGTCAGGATTCTCCTTGACTAAGCTGAGTGACTTAAATGTCTCAGTTAACACAAGTGATGGAATGTATATACATATACACACACACACACACACACTCAATTTTTAAAATGTTAATATGATGGACTTAAATAGCAATGCCTTGAAGATGAGAATTTTAGGTTGAGTGTTTTATAAGAAAAGTCATTGTATGGAAAATCAGTGTATAGGTCAGGTGATTATTTAGCACTAAAAACACTATTTTAGCCCTTCCTTTACAGAACCATTAGATTTATAATAAGTGTGTTAATCAACATGAAGCTGACAATTAACAGCTTGGCTTTGTAGTGAGAAAAACTTCGGATCAATTACTGGTTCTGCCACTTACCAGGTGTGTGACCTTGAGGCAGGTACTTTCTATTAATAAGTTTTAATCTTTAAAATGGAAAAAAAAGAAAAAGAATATCAGCCACCTCACATGACTGTTACTGGGATTTAATAACATCATGAGATGACCATGAGGAGAAGAACATTAATGTTAACATATTGACAAAGGCTGAAGATATAATAGGTGTTGCAAGCCAAAGAAAGGTACCAGTTCAAAATACAGTACACTTTCAGTGTTATGTCCTGAGAATCAGTTCCACGGTCCTTGGGTCTTCCACCCAAGTATCTTAAAATGTAGGATATAAAATGTTGGAGGGTAGGAAAGAGGAGGGCTTTGTTTACTGATTTTGGAAAAGAGGCTTCAGAGGATGGTATGTCACACCTGCTCCTTAACCTTCCCAAAGGGGAAGGGATGGGAGTACCCATCCTCACCACTGAAACCTAGTGAGGGGCTTTAATGTGCCCACTAGAAGCCCTGATATGGCTCTCCAGGACCCTTAAAGGCAATGGCGTCAAGCTTGACGTCTACCAAGGAAATGTGGAAGGCAGCACAGAGGCTGGTAAGCTTTACTGGGACAGAAAAAACAGTTCCTCCTGCAACTGTATTCCTTCTAATAGTAGAGAAAAGAAAGTGTAAGTTTACCCTCAAATTTAAGCCACATTAGAGAAGAAGCTGGCCTTGGAGTGTTTCACTTATGCCCAAGGGTGCCACCTGGAAGGGGCAATGGGATTTTATCCATGAGAGTCTATTTGGAGTGTCCCTCCAGAGAACTGGCAGTGCAATGAATGGGTGGCCAGCCAGAGGGGCAACACTGCCTGGTTCATGACAGTAACAGCACCAGGGACCACAGAATAGCCTCTGAAGAATGCTTTAAAATGTCTACAAGAATCAGCTTTGAACTCTTCTCTTGTGGAGGAAAAAGAAAAAAAAAATTCCACAGTGAAAGAGAAACATCTTGAAACAGTACCAACTAAAAGCTTCCACATGTTCCCTTGCCCTCCCTCTTCTCAATGTTCCAAACGTCCTGGAGAGTGCGAGAAAGACAAGGACACTCCCCTGCACACATACCCCCACACCACACACACACAGGCACACCGCCCCCACACACACACATTCACCCTACCACGTACACCCATACCCCACCACACACACACACATTCACCCCACCACACACACACATACCCCCACACCACCACACACACAGGCACACACCCCCCCGACACACACATTCACCCTACCACACACACACACATTCACCCTACCACGTACACCCAAAACCCACCATACACACTCACATTCACCCTACCACATACACACACATTCACCCTACCACGTACACCCAAAACCCACCACACACACACACATTCACCCTACCATGTACACCCATACCCCACCACACACACACACATTCACCCCACAACACACACACATTCACCCTACCACGTACACCCAAAACCCACCACACACACACACATTTACCCCACCACACACACACACATTCACCTTACCACGTACACCCATACCCCACCACACACACATTCACCCCACAACACACACACATTCACCCTACCACGTACACCCCAAACCCACCACACACCCCCAAACCCCACCACACAAACCCAAACCCCACCACACACACCCCACCACATATACACATAGCCCACCACATACACACACATTCACCCTACCACATACACCCAAACCCCACTACACACACACACACCCCCACCACACACCCCCAAACCCCACCACACACACCCAAACCCCACCACACACACCCCACCACGTATACACACAGCCCACCACATACACACACACACCCCCACCACACACACACACACTCCACCACACACACATACACCCCACCATATACACACACACCCCCCTACATACACCCAAAACCCACCATACCACACATACACACACATTCACCCCACCACATAAACCCAAACCCCACCACACACACACACACACACACATTCACCCCACCACGTACACCCAAACCCCACCACACATACCCCACACACAGCCCACCACATACACACACGCACCCCACCACATACACACACACATAGCCCACCACACAGATACCCCACCACACATCTCACTCTCTCTCTCTCTCACACACACACACACACACACACACACACTGCAAGATGTTTCCAATATTGGTCAGAGAAAATCTACCATCATATCAAGTTCAGAGTTGTGATCACCCTCTGGGAATAGACAGTCTAATTTCTAAAATAAGACTGTGTGATTTAAAGAGATCACAGGACTTTCTATTACCTAAGAGTGAGCAGAAAAATCACAGCCCTGTCCATTTTCCACTCACAGTCACAGAAAGACAGAGACTAGAATGTAAGTTTTGAAGGGCACAATGGAAAATAAGAATATAGTGTTTTGAATGTGTTCCATGAGCCATGCTTGTTCAAAGTACAATTGATTAAGGGTATAAATAGCTCACTCTCTCTTTTAAACAACTGGAAAACCTTATTTCCTGAACACTAGACCCTTATCCATGCAATCACATGGCACTTTCTCTTCAGTCACACTCTTAACTGGCTATACTGGCTTTGACCAAAGGCCACCATGGAGAAGGTGTTCTTCTTACACATAGGCCTACACAAGATCCATAAGGGCAAATAAAATGTAAGGTAGGGTAGGGATGTAGGTATCGCTAAGATTCAATGCCTAATTACAGAATCAGAATGGAAGACACATATTAATCACTCAGATATAGAGAGGAAATTAAAGACTGATCGCCATGGCATATATAAGTATATAGTCAGAACACTCTGAAGCCAGACTGAACTTTGCCGGGGGTTACAGAGCTAATTGTGGCAGCTGGGACAAATAGGTATGGTCATAGTCTTATCCCTAAAGGATAAGCCACTCTCGGATGACTGAAAGCCTTCCCCAGGCAAGAACCCAGAGTTTGTCCCAGTGACCTTTACCTTCAATGACCCTTCTCTTTCCCCATCAATGCTCAGCACATCTGCATTTCCAAAAACTCTTGGACTATTCAGAAGTAGTATGGGATGGTAACAATAATCTTGAAATCTCATCTTGCAGAGTCGTCTCTCATCTTCCAGGAATCACGTGGCATAATGAACAAGCTAGAGTCAAAGCTGTGATAGTAGGCTTTGTCTCCACAACCAGAGCTTAGCACAGTGAATGAAACTCAGGATGTGCTCGATAAATGACAGCTGGAAAAGAAAGTGCTTGTGAGCATGACTGCAATCCATCCTGAAGAGCAAATGTCACATATAAGGCTGGTGAAGAGGAACACTGTCTCCAGAATGAGCTGTGACTCCTTATAAGAGAAGCACTGGAATAAAATCATAAATTGATTGAGCGGGTAGACCGCGCACTACAAGGAAGAGTAGCCACACTCAAAACTAGAGAAAGCAATGAAGACCCAGTGCAGTTAAAATTAAATACATATATGTATATACACATTTTCCAGCTTCAGCATGTGACTGCCAAAATGCTATTTCTTAGGGAGTATAACTGCGAGTGGCACTTATTATGTGTCTAGTCCTCTGAATTTTATTATTTTGTTTTATAAATTTTCTAAAATGAACACAAAATTTAATATATAAGAAAGTAAAAGTTATAAATATACGTATATACCTGTTTTCTGGAAGCAAGGACGTTTGTTCACTTCTTTCACCAGAAGATGAAGAAATCTTTGTTTTACTTTCCAATCATCTGTAGAGTTTGATAATATGTGTTACTCCATGAAAGAAAATACTTATACAGAAAACTGATAGAGGTGGGCAGTACTCACTCTAGATTTTAACTGTAGGAAAATAATTTCAGCAATGCACATGAAAGTGCTTCCTTTCTACCTTCAGGGAAAGCCTGTGAGCTGTAATTAAGTATTGAATTAATGCTACTGGTGTACAATCAATGGTCAGTACAATCAATACCTGAGCGTGAATGAAACATGAGTGTGGGCATCAGCAAAACTGTTGAAAAGAAACAACACTCAAGATGAACTCCTGCTGTGGTTCCAGGTCACCCAACCATAACAATCAAGGTGACAATTCCATGAATGATGACCAAATTATAAGGCCCAGATTAAGGTTTCATTTGAATGCACACATATACAGGCACAGAATACTAAAAGACAACAGCTCTTTCACTATCAAACCACAATGCCAAACTATAGCCTGTGACTTTAATACTGCCTTATCTGTGACTGTCTTTCTTGGTTCGCCACAAGCCAAGTGTATCATATGTATTTTTATACTATTGTATATTTTAGTGGATTTTTTGCAAGACTCTGGTGGGATTGCAACATGTTCCTTAAGATAATTAGAAACATCCTAAGCTGTCACAAAAGCAGGGCTAGTAAGTGCTGAACTACTAGCTCAGCAGTGTGTGTTGGGTTCGACAAAAATTTCATTCAGGTTTTTCTCCTGAACAAACTTTTTGGCAAACACAATATCATATCTCAGCTAAGGTGCAGAGAAGCCCCCTCTGAACCCCAGACTCCTGGGATTATGCCCTTTGAGATCTTGCTGTCTTCATAAGTCAGCTCATTCTTGCTCTTGCTGTGTTGAGCAGCAAGTTTGTTTTCATTCATTTGTTCCTTCATTTATTCAAGAAATACTGATTGAGAACTTCCTATGTGCCAGGGGTAGGGGAAACAGCCCCTGAAGTTTGACTCTCATGGAACTTACAGTCTTAAAACGGAAGACAGACAATAACAAAACAAAATCAGGTATGCAGTATGGCAGGTGATGATAAGTGCTGAGAAGACAAAATAAAGAAGGGTAAGAGAGGGAGAGAGGGGGTTTACTCACGCAGCATTATCAAGAAAGTGCATTGGTGGCACCCAGTAAATGCTTTCTGAGCAAGTGGAGGAACACGGCTATGCACAACCCTACCTTTGTTCAGTTAGATGGTCATCAAGAAATAATGAACCTGTACTTAACTCTGTTACCCATCCATACCACATGCATTTTCCTTTTAATTTATTGAGTTGATAATCATCCCTACCCTATTTTTGTGTTAGGGGCAAATTAATTTCTGAAGTACAGCCTGGGTCACCATGATAGTGTGGTCACTCACCTAGAGTCAGATATCCTGGAGTGTGAAGTCAAGTGGGCCTTAGGAAGCATTACTACAAACAAAGCTAGTGGAAGTGACAGAATTCCAACTGAGCTATTTCAAATCCTAAAAGATGATATTGTTAAAGTGTTGAACTCAGTATGTCAGCAAATTTGGAAAACTCAGCAGTGGCCACAGGACTGGAAAAATGTCAGTTTTCATTCCAATCCCAAAGAAGGGCAATGCCAAAGAATGTTCAAACTGCCATAAAATCGCACTCATTTCACATGCTAGCAAGGTAATGCTCAAAATTCTTCAAGCTAGGCTTCAGTACTACTTGAACCGAGAACTTCCAAATGTACAAGGTGGGTTTTGAAGAGGCAGAGAGACCAGAGATAAGCTGACATTTGTTGGATCATAGAGAAAGCAAGGGAATTTCAGAAAAACATCTACTTCTGCTTCTGACTATGCTAAAGCCTTCGACTGTATGAATCACAACAAACTAAGGAAAATTTTTAGAGAAGGGAATACCAGACAACCATACCTGTCTCTTGAGAAACCTGTATGCAGGTCAAGAAGAAACAGTTAGACCTGGACATGGAACAACAGACTAGTTCCAAATAGGGAAAGGAGTATGTCAAGGCTGTATACTGTCACCCTGCTTATTTAACTTATATGCAGAGTACATCATGCAAAATGCTGGACTAGATGAAGCACAAGCTGGAATCAAGATTGCTGAGAGAAATATCAACAACCTCAGATATGCAGATGACACCACCCTTATGGCAGAAAGCAAAGAACTAAAGAGCCTCTCGATGAAAGTGAAAGAGGAGAATGAAAGAGTTGGCTTAAAACTCAACATTCAGAAAACTAAGATCATGGCATTTGATCCCATTACTTCATGGCAAGTAGATGGGCAAACATTGGAAACAGTGACAGACTTTATTTTCTTGGACTCCAAAATCACTCCAGATGGTGACTGCAGCCATGAAATTAAAAGATACTTGCTCCTTGGAAGAAAAGTTATGGCCAATCTAGACAGCATATTAAAAAGAAGAGACATTACTTTGTCGACAAAGGTCCCTTGAGTCAAAGCTATGATTTCTCCAGTAGTCACGTACAGATGTCAGGGTTGGACCATAAAGAAAACTGAGAGCCAAAGAATTGATACTTTTGAACTGTGGTGCTGGAGAAGAAGCTTGAGAGTCCCTTAGACTGAAAGGAGATCAAACCAGTCAATCCTAAAGGAAACCAACCCTGAATATTCATTGGAAGGACTAATGCTGAAGCTGAAGCTCTAATACTTTGGCCAATCTGATGTGAATAGCTGACTCCTTGGAAAAGATTCTGATGCTGGAAAAGAATGAAGGCAGAAGGAGAAGGGGGTGGCAGAGGATGAGATGGTTAGATAGCATCATCGACTCTATGAACATGAATCTGAGCTCCAGGACATAGTGAAGGACAGGGGAGGCTGGTGTGCTGCAGTCCATGGGGTCACCATGACTTAGCAACTAAACAACAACGGATATTAATGGCTTAGAAAAATGTCTAGCACAATAATTGGCATAGAGTTGGTGTATTACAAAGCTTGTTGACTTACAGCACTGAAAATCTTAAGTAGAACTAGTTTTGACCCTCTTAGAGTTCCACACATTATCCTGGTCCTCAGTGTTTGGCTTTCCCTTTGTGAGAAAACTTTCCATTAATAACCAAAATCATAATCTGCTTTATTGAATGCTTGCTGTGACAAATAAATGTGTTGCTGTGTTAATTGCTTAGATGATCACTTTGTAAATCTTTATACCCACACTAAAAGGAAAGTACTCACTGAGCCTTCCTGCAATGAAAGGAAACACACTCAGAGAGGTTACATGGCTGCTCTGCATCACACAGCTTATAGGAGGAAGGACATGCTTGGAGCCAAGGTTATCTGATTTGAGCTGATCAGTGCTTGTCATTACTCTCACGGACATAGATAATACATACAGCTCAGTTCAGTTGCTCAGTTGTGTTTGACTCTTTGCAACCCCATGGACTGCAGCACACCAGGATTCTCTGTCCATCACCAACTGTGAGAGCTTGCTCAAACTCATGTCCATTGAGTCGGTGATGCCATCCAACCATCTCATCCTCTGTTGTCCCCTTCTCCTTCTGCCTTCAATCTTGCCTAGCATCAGGGTTTCTAATGAGTCAGTTCTTCGTATCAGGTGACCAAAATATTGGAGATTCACATTCAGCATCAGTCCCCCTAATGAATACTCAGGACTGATTTCATTTAAGATTGCCTGGTTTGATCTCCTTGCAGTCCAAGGGACTCTCAAGAATCTTCTCCATCACTGCAGTTCAAAAGCATCAATTCTTTGGTACTCCGCTTTCTTTATGGTTCAGCTCACATATCCATACATGACTACAGGAGAAACCATAGCTTTGACTAGAGAGATCTTTGTTGACAAGGTAATGTCTCCACTGTTTAATATGCTGTCTAGGTTTGTCATAGTTTTTCTTCCAAGGAGCAAGCATCTTTTAATTTCATGGTTGCACGCAGGGCCCGCTCCACATAGAGCAGCCGGGAGCCTGAGCGGTGTAGACAGCGAAAGCACAGACACCCGTGAGCGGGGCAAACCCAGTGTGGCCGGTACACGGTGAGTGCTATCCACACAGAGCGGTGTCTGTCTGCAGCGCCCCGCCCTCCCCGTAGCAGGACTGAACTTAACTGGTGAACCTAAGTAA
This sequence comes from Odocoileus virginianus, assembly GCF_023699985.2. Lineage (NCBI taxonomy): Eukaryota > Metazoa > Chordata > Mammalia > Artiodactyla > Cervidae > Odocoileus > Odocoileus virginianus. The sequence goes on from NC_069676.1 coordinate 55,306,684, forward strand.
GAGATCACCTCCGCCCGCCTGTGTCAGGGCGGAAATTAGACACCGAAGAGACGGCAAATAGAAGCCAAATAAACAAAGGGAACCGCTTCAGAAAGGACCGGTGCAACAGATTAAAATCCCTGAAGGTAACACCGACTACACCGGAAGGGGCCTATAGATATCGAGAAGTGTAAGCTGGAAAGAGGAGCTGTCTGAAATTGAACTGAACCTACGCTGATCACAACAGCTCCAGAGAAATTCCTAGATATATATGTATATATTTTTTTAATTAAAAAAAATTTTTTTTTCTTTCCTTTTTTTAAATTTTTTATTTTTTCTCTTTTATTTTCTTTTAAAATTCCCTATTACTCCCCCATTACTCCTCAACTTTCATTTTCATATATTTTTACGATTTTTTTAATTAGGGAAAAAAAAATTTTTTTTCTTTTTTCTTTTTCTTGTTTTTCTCTATTTCCTTTTAAAGTCCTCTAATACTCCTCTATTATTCCTTAATTTTCATTTTCATTTCACTATAACCTTGCCAAAAAAAAAAAAAGAGAGAGAGAAACCCTATTTTTAAACTGAACTTCATATACATTTCTAAATTTTTTTTGTGTTTTTGTTTTTCGTTTTTAAATATTGTATTTCAAAGAGTCTAACCTCTATACTAGATTTTTAATCTTTGTTTTTCAGTATGTGATATAAATTTTGGACATTTAAGAATCCAATATTCAGTTCCCATTTCTATTCAGGAGTGTGGTGATTACTCTCCCACTTTTGACTCTCTGTTTTCTACCTCAGAACACCTCTATTTCCTCCTTTCCCCTTCTCTTCCCAATCCAATTCTGTGAATCTTTGTGGGTGTCTGGGCTACGGAGAACACTTTGGGAACAGATAACTGCGTAGATCTGTCTCTCTCCTCTTGAGTCCCCTTTTTCTCCTCCTGCTCAACCTCTATCTCCTTCCTCCCTCTCCTATTCTTCATATAACTCTGTGAACCTCTCTGGTTGTCTCTCACGGTGGAGAATCTTTTCACCATTAACCTAGAAGTTTTATTATCAGTGCTGTATAGTTGGAGAAGTCTTGAGACTATTGGAAGAATAAAGCTGAAATCCAGAGGCAGGAGACTTAAGCCCAAAACTTGAGAAAACCAGAAAACTCCTGACTACACGGAACATTAAGGAATAAGAGACCATCCAAAAGCCTCCATACCTACACCAAAACCAACCACCACCCAAGAGCCAATAAGCTCCAGTACAAGACATACCACGCAAATTCTTTAGCAACGCAGGAACATAGACCTGAGTGTCAACATACAGGCTGTCCAAAGTCACACCTAACACAGAGACCCATCGCAAAACTCATTACTGGACACTCCATTGCACTCCAGAGAGAAGAAATCCAATTCCACGCACCAGAACGCTGACACAAGCTTCCCTAACCAGGAAACCTTGACAAACCAATTGTCCAACCCCACCCACTGGGTGAAACCTCCACAATAAAAAGGAACAACAAACCACAAGAATACAGAAAGCCCACTCCAGACACAGCAGTCTAAACAAGATAAAGGCAGAGAAATACCCAACAGGTAAAGGAACATGAAAAAAGCCCACCAAGTCCAACAAAAGAGGAGGAAATAGGGAATCTACCTGAAAAAGAATTTAGAATAATGATAATAAAAATGATCCAAAATCTTGAAAACAAAATGGGGTTACAAATAAATAGCCTGGAGACAAAGATTGAGAAGATGCAAGAAATGTTTAACAAGGACCTAGAAGAAATAAAAAAAAGTCAATTAAAAATTACTAATGAAATAAATTAGATCAAAAACACCCTGGAGGGAACCATGAGTATAATAACAGAGATAGAAGATAGGATAAGTGAGTTAGAAGATAAAATGGTGGAAATAAATGAAGCAGAGAGGAAAAAAGAAAAAAGAATAAAAAAAAAAATGAGGACAACCTCAGGGACCTCTGGGACAATGTGAAACGCCCCAACATTCGAATCATAGGAGTCCCAGAAGAAGAAGACAAAAAGAAAGGCCATGAGAAGTTACTCGAGGAGATAATAGCTGAAAACTTCCTTAAAATGGGGAAGGAAATAGCCACCCAAGTCCAAGAAATCCAGAGAGTCCCAAACAGGATAAACCCAAGGCGAAACACCCCAAGACACATATTAATCAAATTAACAAAGATCAAACACAAAGAACAAATATTAAAAGCAGCAAGGGAGAAACAACAAATAACACACAAAGGGATTCCCATAAGGATAACAGCTGATCTATCAATAGAAACCCTCCAGGCCAGAAGGGAATGGCAGGACATACTTAAAGTAATGAAAGAGAATAACTTACAACCTAGATTACTCTACCCAGCAAGGATCTCATTCAGATATGAAGGAGAACTCAAAAGCTTTACAGACAAGCAAAAGCTGAGAGAATTCAGCACCACCAAACCAGCTCTTCCACAAATGCTAAAGGATCTTCTCTAGACAGGAAACACAGAAAGGTGGTATAAACGTGAACCTCAAACAACAAAATAAATGGCAACGGGACCATACCTATCAATAATTACCTTAAATGTAAATGGGTTGAATGCCCCAACCAAAAGACAAAGGCTGGCTGAATGGATACAAAAACAAGACCCCTATATATGCTGTCTACAAGAGACCCACCTCAAAACAAGGGACACATACAGACTAAAAGTGAAGGGCTGGAAAAAAATATTTCACGCAAACGGAGACCAAAAGAAAGCAGGAGTTGCAATACTCATATCAGATGAAATAGACTTTCAAATAAAGTCTGTGAAAAGAGACAAAGATGGACACTACATAATGATCAATGGATCAATCCAAGAAGAAGATATAACAATTATAAATATATATGCACCCAACATAGGAGCACCGCAATATGTAAGGCAAACACTAACGAGTATGAAAGAGGAAATTAATAGTAATTTCATGGTTGCAGTCACCATCTGCAGTGATTTCGGAGCCCAAGAAAATAAAGTTGATCACTGTTTCCATTGTTTCCCCATCTATATGCCATGAAGTGATGGGACTGGATGCCATGATCTTTGTTTTTTGTATGTTGAGTTTTAAGTCAGCTTTTTCACTCTCTTTCATATTCACCAAGAGGCTCTTTAGTCCCTCTTCGCTTTCTGCCATAAGGGTATTGTCATCTGCATATCTGAGGTTATTGATATTTCTCCTGGCAATCTTGATTCTAGCTTGTGCTTCATCCAGTTCAGCATTTTGCATGATGTACTTATATTATCCACTTAATTTTAAAATAGCTTTCATGTAGAAGGCTGGTTAATCAAAGTACAAAAATCATTTATCAAATACTACTACTTGAATGGGTGTGTATGTGAAGGAGGAAAGCTTTCTAACCTTAATCTGTGTATTCCTCACAATAAGTGCAGGCATCAGACTTTATCTCAAAGAAAACTTACATCCCAGATAATTTAAAAGTCTCTTCTATTCATTTATGAGAGGAAGCTGGGCAAAACAAACCAGAAGTAGTAGATTATCCTTAATGTCCTTCCATGATCTGAGAAAATAATTCTTGGATGAGCTACCTCATTGGACAGCCCAAAGCTACTCTCAGTGTTTATTTGAGAATGTTCTATAGCACCTATTATCGTACTGAATGTAGAGAGGCTGTTTATAGGATTTGCTTTCCTTCTCCTGTTTTTGGTCTAGCCAGCCTCTACGCTGACTCCAATTTCCTTGCGAATTCTCCAGAGTTAGCAGAGAAGGTGCTTGAAGACTTTAACCTCATAGAGATGTTTTTCCCCAAGAGACTCAACCTCGCAAAAGAGAACAAACATGTATAATCTTCTTTTTCAAAGATTAATCAAAGACTGAGTTCAATATCCCTTCCCTCTACTGCCTAGCCCTTTTCCCTTCCTTCCTTCCTTCATTTATTCTTTCTTCCTTCCTTTTCTTTCACCTTTCTTCCTTTCTTTCTCTCTGCAAGTTGCCTGTTTTGTTTTTAGAAGGAAAAAAAAAAAAAAAAGATAAATAAATTAGCCAATACAGGCAGCTGGCCTGTCTCCAAAAGATAACTGGAGATATCAAGGACCTAGAATGGTCAATGAAATTTTTTCCCAATAACTCTTGGAAAAGGAAAACAAGTCTTCTCCAGCTTGTCAAGTCATATTTTATGATGACGTTATGTCTACAATAAGGAGCCATCAGGTTCCAACTTGACCTTTTCTATGACATTATTAAGAACCTAAGGTGGCTCAGATAGTAAAGAATCTTCCTGCAATGCAGGAGACCTGGGCTCAATCCCTGGGTCGGGAAGACCCCTGGAGAAGGGATTGACTACCCATTCCAGTATCTTGCCTGGAGAACTCCATGGACAGAGGAGCCTGATAGGCTATAGTCCATGGGGTCGCAGAGCCAGACATATATGGGCAACTAACACTTTCACTTTCAAAATTCTTTTAAAAAGTGTACTAGAGAAACATTCTATGATTACAAATAAATTACCAAAGACTCTCAAAGGCCAGCTGTATTAAAAAAAAGCCCAAAACAATTCTTCAAAAGTTGTTGCACATATTAAACTTATCAATACTGTTTTAAAGCAAAATATACAAAGTATTATAACTGTGTTCCTCACAAAAATAATCACAGCATTTATTATATAAAATAAATTATAGCTCACTAAAGGCTGTAAGGTCTTGCAATTGGACAAAAATTTTAGATTTTATGATGGGCCACTTTTCAAACCTGTCAATGTAGCTCTGTGCACACAGATTCTCAAGAGGACACAGCATCAAAGTTTAAATGTGAGGCTCTCTTTGGAAATGAGCTCTACCCTCAGCCCCTACTATAGACCCACTGAGTGCTCTTTGAACAACCTATCCCATGGGAAAGCGCAGGCAGACAAATCTGGAGGGTTAAACATAGATGCACACTAACAAACACTGACTGGCGACCTAAGGGCAGCACATCAGCAAAATATTTACTAGTGCAGGAAAATGAAGACTAAAACTGTTTTGCAATGATTTGGACAATCCAAGACCTACTTTCTTAGATTCCCAAAGTTTTGTATTTTGTTAGATTCTGCTTGATCAACCACTCCTTGCTTTATTTAACAGAGACTCCCAAGATTAACAAAGTCTTGGCTTACAGTCTTTGCATTATCACTGCAATGATTAGTGATTGTCTTTGCTGTGGCCATGTTATCCTCTTAGCATCCACCCAGGAGGACAAGAATACACACTTTTGCCTCATCACTCCAGACTGAGGTTTTGTCTCTTAGGTTTGATTTTTGTTGCCCTTTTATTGTTAATAATTATTTTCTCATCTGCTACTGAGTTTGTAAACAATAAACTCTCCTCTGACCTATATTTTCTGTTTTCCAAAGAGCTTAAAGACTAAAGAACCAACTCTGTGGTCTGTGTTTAAAACCAAAATAAAAATACAAACAGCCTTGGGGTGATGCTATTATGAATTTAAGATACAAGTCATAAACTTTAGTACCTGAACTTTTGTGAATTTATTTTTCTTCTTTTGCTTGTTTGGAGACTTTCTAAGCCTCAGGTTCATCATCCATAAAATTACAGTGTAATAAAAAATGTTATGTGCTTATAATAATATAGACAAGCATTTATAGCCATTGTTTCTGATTATTACATGTGTCAAAGACAGATGAGTGTTATAGAAAGATGAATGCTGGGGAGATAAAATGAAATTTTTAAATTCAGACAATACAGGATCCAAGCAGAGAAAATCCAAAGTAAATATAGGGTTAGAAAGACATGGACTTTTGCATGCATCACACTCAGCCATAGGGAACAGATAACCTTCTCAGGATTCTCTGGAGCGTCCAAGTCATGAACGGTTTCACCAGGCTCCAAGCACTGCTTAATAGCCTGTCATTCACAAGTCCTTCATAGAGTTATTTCCTCATCTAGTCCTCCCTAGAAAAGGCCTAAAGACCTAAGTTTTATCCATGGATAAAATAAATAGTACTAGAATTAACACAAGATAGACCTATAATCTGTCAGAACAATTTTCTGGAGTCCATTGCTCTCCTAAGAGTTTAGGTGTGCTTATACTTTATAAACTATTAATAAATATTTGAATATGTATAAGTCAAATAAATATAGGAAACATATATGATAAATGTATTAAATAAATATATCATTTATATATATATAGTATATATACACAAAGTATTATCATGAAGTCTAAAACATGTAAAGTACTCAAGAATTATCTAATTCCATTACTGCAGAATTAAATACCTGCCAGAACACCAGTCAATTATATAACTTTATATTTTTCTCTATTTTTATACCTACATCATTTGTCCATCCATTAGTTAAAAATACACACTTTGTGGTTTACTAAATATGATGCTTATCCAGAAATTCTCAGTTACATACGTTTTAAGCACTACTGCTGTTCACATATTTAACTTAATAATTGGTAACCTGGTAGTCCACTGGTTTGCTTTAGCATGATCTTAGAACATGATTGCCAAGAGAAATATCAATGATCTCAGATATGCAGATGACACCACCCTTATGACAGGAAGTGAAGATGAACTAAAGAGCCTCTTGATGAAAGTGAAAGAGGAGAGTGAAAAAGCTGGCTTAAAACTCAACATTCAGAAAACTAAGATCATGGCATCTGGTCCCATCACTTCATGGCAAATAGATGGGGAAACAGTGGAAACAGTGAAAGACTTTATTTTCTTGGGCTCCAAAATCACTGCAGATGGTAACTGCAGTCATGAAATTAAAAGACGCTTGCTCCTTGGAAGAAAAGCTATGACCAACCTAGACAGCATATTAAAAAGCAGAGACATTACTTTGCCAACAAAGGTCTGTCTAATCAAAGCTATGGTTTTTTTCAGTAGTCATGTATGGATATGAGAGGTGGACCATAAAAATAGCTGAGTGCCAAAAGATTGATGCTTTTGAACTGTGGTACCAGAGAAGACTCTTGAGAGTCCCGTGGACTGCAAGGAGATCAAACCAGTCAATCCTAAAGGAAGTCAATCCTGAATATTCATTGGGGGGACTGATGCTGAAGCTGAAACTCCAATACTCTGGCTACCTGATGAAAAGAGCTGACTCATTAGAAAAGACTCTGATGCTGGAAAAGACTGAAGGCAGGAAGAGAAGGGGATGACAGAGGATGAGATGGTCGAATGGTATCATCAACTCGATGGACATAAATTTGAACAAGCTCTGGAAGATGGTGAAGAACAGGGAAGCCTGTTGTACTGTATTCCATGGGGTTGCAAAGAGTTGGACACGACTGAGCAACTGAGTAACAACAACAGGAACAAATATAGGGATTCCCTGGTAGCTCAGCTGGTAAAGAATCCGCCTGCAATGCAGGAGACCCCAACTTGATTCCTGGGTCAGGAAGATCCCCTGGAGAAGGGATCGGCTACCCACTCCCGTATTCATGGGCTTCCCTGGTGGCTCAGACTGTAAAGGATCTGCCTGCAATGTGGAAGACCTGGGTTCGATCCTTGGGTCGGGCAGATCCCCTGGGAGGAGGGCCTGGCAACCCACTCCAGTATTCTTTCCTGGAGAATCCCCAGGGATAGAGGAGCCTGGCGGACTACAGCCCATGGGGTCACAAAGAGTCAGACACAACTGAGTGACTAAGCACAACACAGCACAGAACGTGTATAAATCACATACTTATTCTGCTAATAGAAACAAAGTCACCAGATGAGCCAGTGCCCCTAAGTTAGTACTCTAAGACAGGAGATTGAATTGTTCTTCTAACAGTCTTCACTAGAACCAAGGCTGCATGTAGAAAAAACTGTCTTGTTTTCAAGGCTTACTAATGATCAGGCAGTGTCACAAGTCATAAGACATTAAAAACACTCAGTGTAATGTAAATGCAAATGCCCCCTTCTTGCTCACATGTCACAGTACCTGGATTTTTTTCACCCAGTAGAGTCATTATGAACTCTTTTTAAAAAACAAGGTTCTTTTAGATTTTGGTAATGCTGTGGTATATTCAAAGAAGGCTATTTAATCATGCACAGGGAAATGAACTGCTCTCCATTTCTCTGCTGAGGATAAAGGCTGGAAGCATTATACATATAAATGTCCCTGCAAGAAAAATTGCTTAAAACACTTCTGCCCAACTACCAAGAGTTTCTGTCCTGAGGGTAAGTTAAACAAGTTGAAGAACAAAAATTACAACCCTGGACATAGCTGGCTTGCAAACACACAACTCTAGCTATAAAAATCGGTGATTACCAAAGATGTAAATAAACATAGAGAGGCTGACATTCTGCTCTGAGGTAGTTTCATTGTCACTTGGCCCACCTCAGTACACCATCATACGGCACATGAACTAATTCAGTACCCATTTACCAGCCTCCTCTTTTCCAGGCTCTGCCTCCTGCAGCCACCTTCAAGGTGCATCAGGGTTCTGCTGAGAGTGTCTCTTTCTACTCAAAATCAGATCCCTTTTATTCCATTTAAGCCACTCCAAAGTTTAGCCCCAGCTGACATTTTTCAGATTCATTGTCCAAGACCTCCTCCCTTACCCCATGTTCCAGTCAAATCGAACTCTCACTATTTTCCATATATATGCTATGTCTTCCTGCCTTTGTATCTCTGCAAAAGCTATTTACTCTGTCTAGAATGCCCAAATGAAAAAATTCCCCCACGGCCAGGGTTTGCTTAACTCTTTACTTTCTGACATTTATTCTTCAAAGTGCATCTCTTAGGCTATCTCTTCTGAGGAACCCCTTTCCCATTGTTATTATTTATACCAATTGTTGTTGTTGTTTAGTTGCTAAGTCGTGTCCAACTCTTCACAATCCCATGGACTGCAGCACGCCAGGCTTCCCTGTCCTTTACTATCTCCTGGAGCTTGTTCAAACATGTCTATTGAGTCAGTGATGCCATCCAACCAATCTCATCCTCTGTTGTCCCATTTATAAAAATAACTTGGAAGATTTCCTAAACCCTATGAGGAACTTTGCTGAAGGTTTCCTAGATTTGTGTAATATGTGAGAAAAGTACAACACAGTGGTAAAGAGTAGAGAATGCCAGGGTTCAAATAATTGGCTCTACAACCTATCTGTGATAAACTTAAGAATATATTTACCTTCTGGAGAAGGAAATGGCAACCCACTCCAGTATTCTTGCCTGGAGAATCCCAGGGACAGAGGAGCCTGGTGGGCTGTTGTCTATGGGGTTGCACAGAGTCGGACACAACTGAAGCGACTTAGCAGCAGCAGCATATTCACCTTCTGTGTGTTCAGTACCATCATATGTAAAATGGGCATGGTTATAATACAGCTAAGACCTAACAAAGTTATTGTGGGGATTATGTGAAATAATATATTTCCATTTAAGAGATGAAGAAATTGAGACTTAGAAAGGTTGAAAATATGTCCAAAGTCATGGGGCAAATATGTGCCAGATCCAGACCAAACACATAAAACCTATCAACTCTAAAGCTATAATTTCATCTTCTGTAATAAGGGTAGACTAGTGGTGTTTGTTTCAATTTAGTGATTTTCCTGAAGGTAAATAATAACAACAACCACCATATGTACTAATGTTTGTTGAATATATGCCTGTGCCAGGCATGGTACTGAACACCATCCATGCATTATCTTATTAATCCACACAGCAGATGTTATAACTGAGGACCACCTTTATCTCATTTTATAGAGGAGGAAACTACTTTAGAGAAACTTACACAGTCACACCACTTATAAGTGACAGAACTAGGACTCAAACCCAGATTCATATCTGAAACGGTGGTATCTTGCCTTACTTTTAGCTAAATTTATTCTCTTATTCTTCTGTTCCTCCAGCACTCTTAGCAAAAGCTAGTTCTATGTCACTGGGCACTTTGTTAGCTGTGCTTCTGTCAGACACCTCTGCCAACCTGTCAATCACTGGAAAAGCAGAACTCTGTCCTATTCATATTACTTACCTACCAGTGTCTTCCAAGTAGTAGATGCCTAATAAATCTTGGACTGAATTGAATTTCATATTGGAAGCTGGATCATGAACAATCAAATGTTGCACAGAAAATGTTTTGCATATACACTGACACTGAGTTATAATGACAAAGGGCTTGAGTCCAGTTCTTCTAAGAATGGCTAATGAATAAGAAATAACTTTCACATTAGTAAAGAGGCTCATCCTGGAAATTGGACTGATCTGGAATCAGGACCCAAGCTTACTGACTTTTTTGTTAATTTTATTTATCCATTCTAAATCTCAGTTTCTTCAGATACAAATAAAAGACAAGAATAATACTGCCTCTTAGAGTTTTTTTTTAACAGGATTCAATATAAATATTCATAAAGCTGCTTAGCATTGTGACTCTGACATGGTAAGCACTCAGCAAAGTTTGCTTCATAAATAAAAACTTACCATACTTTTAAAAGTCAAAAAAAATTAAAGAACAGTTCCTTGATCATTCAAGAAACTGCTTTTGTCCAGATCTACAATCTTCCTGCAGAAAGACCCCAACTATTGTGAAATAAATTTGAGCAAAGATGAATGAACAAAAAATAAATAACTCTCTAGGGAGAACTGCCCTGAAAGGGCCAAGAATGTGAGAACTAGCAGGAAGGGGGACCATTTTGTGGTAAACAGCTCCATTCTTAACCCAAGGGACACAATTCCCACTGGTGCCTTTGTGCTGTTACAATGTGTGATAAAGGCCCTACAGTGAAGGTTTTCCTTTGTTCTCCAGTCTCACTGAGAGAGTGAATTTCACATGTAGAACTCATTTATTAGGAAACTCTGATGCCTAATATATTAAGAGTTGCAAAATTAAGACTGGGTGTAAAATATTAGAGTTGATAAAATAGAGTGAGCACATAAATGTCTCAAGGAATATATTACTCAGGTTTCCACCAAATACTGTATTATATCTATCTATCTATATATATATATATATTTCACAATTAATCAAAAAAGAAATCTACATCACATGAAATTGCAGCACTTGAAGGTTCCTGACTATTAGGGACTGAATTATGTGCTCTTCAATTCATATGTTGAAGCACTTAACCCAGCGTGACTATATTGGAGATAGAGATTGTAAGAAGTTGTGAGTCACTGGTCGAGTAATGACTCTTTGTGACCCCATGGACTATACAGTCCATGAAATTCTCCAGGCCAGAATACTGGAGTGGGCAGCCTTTCCCTTCTCCAGGGGATCTTTCCTACTTACTATCCAGTGATCGAACCCAGGTTTCCTGCATTGCAGGCGGATTCTTTACCAGCTGAGCTACAAGGGAAGCCCAAGAGTACTGGAGTGGGTAGCCTATCCTTTCTCCAGCAGATTTTCCCCATCCAGGAATCGAATTGGGGTCTCCTGCATTGCAGGTGGATTCTTTGCCAACTGAGCAGCTAATGATAAGTTAGATTATAAAAATGGAGCCTTAGTCTGATAGGAATCATGGCCTTATCTGGAGAGGACACATCAGATGAACATGCACAGAGGAAAGATGATGGGAGACCAAAGTGAGAATGTAGACTTTTACAGGCCAGAAAGAAAAGTTCTCAACTCTGCCTGCACCTTGATTTTGGATTACCAGCCTCCAGAACCGCGAGAAAGTGACTTTTCTGTTATTTAAGCCTCTTCAGTTCAGTTCAGTTCAGTTCAGTCGCTCAGCCATGCTCGACTGTTTGCAATCCCATGGACTGCAGTACGTCAGGATTCCCTGTCCATCACCAACTCCTGGAGCTTACTCAAACTCATGTCCATTGAGTAGGTGACACCATCCAACTATCTCATCCTCTGTTCTCCCCTTCTCCTCCTGCCTTCAATCTTTCCCAGAATCAGGGTCTTCTCTAATGAGTCAATTCTTCGCATCAGGTGGCCAAAGTATTGGAGCTTCAACTTCAGCATCAGTCCTTCCAATGAACATTCAGGACTGATTTCCTTTAGGATTGAATGGATAGATCTCCTTGTAGTCCAAGGGACTCTCAAGAGTCTTCTCTGGTACCACAGTTCGAAAGCAACAATTCTTTGGTGCTCAGCTTTCTTTATAGTTCAACTCTCACATCCATACATGACTACTGAAAAAAACCATAGCTTTTGATTAGATGGATGTTTGTTGACAAAGGAATGTCTCTGCTTTTTAAATGCTGTCTAGGTTGGTCATAGATTTTCTTCCAAGGAGCAAGCGTCTTTTAATTTCATGACTGCAGTCACTATCTGCAGTGATTTTGGAGCCCAAAAAAGTAAAGTTTTTCACTGTTTCCATTGTTTCCCCATCTATTTGCCATGAAGAGATGGGACTATATGCTATGATATTCATTTTCTGAATGTTGAGCTTTAAGCCAACTTTTTCACTCTCATCTTTCACTTTCATCAAGAGGCTCTTTAGTTCATCTTCACTTTCTGCCATAAGGGTGGTGTCATCTGCATATCTGAGGTTATTGATATTTCTCCTGGCAATCTTGATTCCAGCCTGTGCTTCATACAGCCTGGCATTTCGCATGATGTACTCTGCATATAAGTTAAGTAAAAAGGGTGACAATATGCAGCCTCAACATACTCCTTTTCCTATTTGGAACCAGTCTGTTGTTCCATGTCCAGTTCTAACTGTTGCTTCCTGACCTGCATACAGATTTCTCAGGAGGCAGGTCAGGTGGTCTGGTAACCCCATCTGTTGAAGAATTTTCCACAGCCTGTGTGATCCACATAGTCAAAGTCTTTGGCACAGTCAATAAAGCAGAAGGAGATGTTTTTCTGGAACTCTCTTGCTTTTTCGATGATCCAATGGATGTTGGCAATTGATGTCTGGTTCCTCTGCCTTTTCTAAATCCAGCTTGAAAATCTGAAAGTTCTGGAAAATCTTGAAGCCTGGTTTGGAGAATTTTGAGCATTATCCTGCTAGCATGTGAGATGAGTGCAATTGTGCAGTAGTTTCAGCATTCTTTGGCATTGCCTTTCTTTGGGATTGGAATGAAAACTGACCTTTTCCAGTCCTATGGCCACTGCTGAGTTTTCCAAATTTGCTGGCATATTGAGTGCAGCACTTTCACAGCATCATCTTTTAGGATTTGAAATAGCTCAACTGGAATTCCATCACCTCCACTAGCTTTGTTCGTATTGATGGTTCCTAAGGCCGACTTAACTTCTCATTTTTTTCTGGATGTCTGACTCTAGGTGGGTGATCACACCATTGTGGTTATCTCCATCATGAAGATTGTTTTTGTATCATTCTTCTGTGTATTCTTGCCACCTCTTATTAATATCTTCTGCTTCGGTTAGGACCATACCATTTCTGACCTTTATTGTGCCCATCTTTGCACAAAATGTCCCCTTGGTATCTCTGATATTCTTGAGGAGATCTCTAGTCTTTCCCATTTTATTAAACCTCTTAGTCTGTGGTATTCCAATAGAACAGCTGGAACAGACTAATACACTGACTAACATTTGTATTATTTTCTGCCTTCCCATAACAATCTAGTTATATTTTTTCCAACAAAGAATCAGCGTGGCTTATTGGACAAAGGACTTTTGTGTCTCTTTCAAGTCAAGGAGTCCATTGGGAAATGGAGTTTGGATCTCCCGGTTTTTTATACTTCAGACAAAAAGAAAAAAATATCAACACCCTCGCACATAACACTTGTTTTATAAAGTATCTTTTTATTAGGGATGTCTACTCTAAGTACTTCCCTGCAGACATCAGGCGTGGGCAAAGGGCCATGGGGAGACAAAGACCAGCCACACAGCAGGAACAGCATAAACTTAGCAATGTTATGGGTTCTTTGTTACATGGACTTAACTCGTTGTCCTTCTGAAATTTAAATTCTTTCTGGTTGAAAGGGATGTCAAAATTCCATTTTTTTGGCCAGCCATGCTTGATGATTGTTGGTCAAGAGGGCAGAATAAAACCTTGGCCAGCACTGATAGATAAGGCTCTGTAGGCTTAGTGGTACTGTGGTTTAAATTGATTAAGGCTGTTCATTTTCTTACTTTTCTTCCAAATGTATTTTTTGAGATCTGCTCTGTTGCCTGGGGAATTCCATGGACAGAAGAGCCCGATGGGCTACAGTCCATGGGGCTGCAAAGAGTCAGACATGACTGAGCAACTAACACTTTGAGTCTCCGTGGTTAGAGCAGAGAAGCAACAGCCTGAATGTCTATCTTCAGCTTCAAAAGAGTAGTTAAGTATAGACCACTATATGCAATTAACCATATTAATACAGAAAATATTTTCTGATCATAGTTAGTACAGAAAAGATAATAAAAGAGAGTAATGGATAACTACATTATAATTTGGATAGAGTCTGAACTATGGTCAGACTAAGCTAACATGGAGGAGCAGATATAAGGGCAATCAGTATAAAGGCCCTGTGGCAGGAACCAGCTTGGTGTGTCTGAAAATCAGAATGAAGGATGGCATAACTATGGTAAAGAGGGAGACTAAAGCAAGAGGGCCACTAAATCCCCACTAAAGCTGGGGATTCTTCGAGCTTTGACCAACTGTTAGGGGTTGAAGCTAAGTAAAGATAACTACAAACAATGATCTTCAGGCCAAATCAGCCTACAGCCTGTTTTGTAAATAACGTTTGACTGGGGCAGTCAAGCCCAGTCATGTAATTATTGTCTCTGCGTATGTGTGTGCTCAGTCACTTTAGTCATGTCCAACTTGGCAATCCCATGGATTGTAGCCCACCAGATCCTCTGTCCACTGGATTATCCTCAAAGGAATACTGGAGTGGGTTGCCATTTCCTCCTCCAGGGGATCTTCCTGACCCAGTGATCGAACTCATGTCTCCTGTGTCTCCTGCATTGGCAGGTGGATTCGTTACCCCTGAGCCACCTGGAAGCTTCTTATTGTCTGTGGCTCCTTTTGTGCCACAAGGGCAGGACTGAGCACTTGTGACAGACTATATGGCCCACAAACCTAAAACACTAACTAGCCGGCCCTTTGTAGAGTTTGCTGGAGGGGAAGCGGTGGGCAGGAAGGGGGCGGGGGGGGGGGGGGTTAGTTATGAGTCTCTGTAGTCATCCAATGGAGAGGTGAGGGGGACTTGGACCAGAGTGCTTGATAGCAGTACGATGCCAGCAGGTGAACTAGGGCATGCTTTGCAAGAAGAGCTGGCACAATATCTTGAAGTTTTTCAATATGGTGGGGGAGAGGCGAGGTAAAGAGGAATCAAAATATTTCTAGCGTTTTGCCTTGAGCAACTGAGTAGATAACAAAGCTCTGTACTGAGACAGGGAATTCTTAGAGGGGGCAGCTTTGTGGAAACAGTAAGAATGAAGAGCTGTTAGAAATGTCCAGTTTGAAATGCCTTTTTCTAAAGCCTCTCTGTTTTTTTTTGTCTCAGTGCAGTGATTCCCAAAGCAACCCAATGACTTTTTTCCCTCTTTGGTGCATAACACAACAAAACCCATGTGGCCAGTAGAATGGTTCTCGATGCTTCCCTGGACACTAAACCAGAAACATTCTGAAGGCAGGGGCCATGCCTACATTGCACCCCATTGTATCTCCATGGCCAGCCCAGCACTGATACAGAGAAGAAGCTCCATAAATAAAGGTTTGAAAGTGAACTGAAGAAATAGCAACCATTCACAGTGAACTTATTATGACATTAGGAACTCAGTGAGGTGCTGTACATGAATTACATTATTTAGTCCTTAGAAAAATCCTGTAAGCTAGTTACTGCTATACCAGTTGTACAGATTTGGAAACTGAGGCTTAGAGCAAGGGATCAAAAGCACAACTGCCTGCTCTACAGACCTGAGTCAGATAGAAATGGGTAAAGAGGAGGCAGGTATCAATGAATGGATGTAGCAGTCAAAAGTACTCTAAGATAACTGCCTTCCTTAAGTCGGCAGTTGCTTCTTGGCTGCTACTGAAGCTCGTCCTATGAAAAAGCAATATTACCAGGTCTGATATTTCAACTGAAGCTAAAAATCCAGTTTTTTAAATAAATGTGAAAACTCTCAATTAAAAAAAAAGACATTGTTCTAGAGCAATCAGTAGAGATTCCAATCCTGGCAGGCACCTCTCATACTTTTCTCTGTGTACTAACTGCCTTTCTAGTGGGGAGAAAAACTAATCTACTCCTTAGTAAATGTTACTGGTGAATCTGGTATAACACACTGTCCCTGTGTGTTCAGTCAAATGTACTTTTTGTTAAAGATGCTTCTTACAATGGCTAAGGGTTTCACTAGGCACTTGCCTTTTGTGTCTAGAACACTGTAACCATTCTCTGAGGTTTGAACATCTGCCTGATGCCTAGAGTGAACCCCCCCCCATCATACTGTCTGAGTAGCTAATGAATTCATGTAGTCCTTCTAATTTGATGATGCAACATGCTGACCTTACTGTGCCAACAATTGCTACAGTTTTAGGATTGTAAGATATTTAAAGATTTCAAATTCTTCCTTTTAAAAAAATGATTCACTTCTTGTTATTAAATCTATTTTTTAAAGACTGGATATTATATTGGTGGTTTCAACTTAAATTAATTTCATAAAAAAGATTAGAAATGCTATCACTGGCTTATCTTTTCAATTTTAAGCAACAACTACCACTAAAAAGTGTAATGAGGAAAGTAGGATGCTGAAAGTATTTAATAAATTGAATTTGGTAAAAAGTTACTGAAAGTCTATTATATGCCAGGATCTGTGCTAGGTCCCAGGATACAAAATGAATAAGCCATTGTCCTGTACTCCATTTCCAGGAAGGGAAACAGATTAATAAATAATAATAGATTGAGATCCATGCTGTAATAGAAGGATTACAAAAGGCTCTGGGAACTTAGATAGAAGGATGATTAATAGTGATTTCATGTGGGTAGAGCTGGGAGAAGTCTAGGTCAAGGAATGCTCTATAGGAAAGGCTACAACTTAGCTCTAACTTTAAGGATGGCTGGAGTTTCAGAATTCAGGTGTAACTAATACAAGGTGCATTCTGGGTCACACAAGCAATTATCTATGAATAAAGAAATGTACTACGAGTAAGATACTGTATTGAGCACTTATACTCCATTCTTCATAACAATCGAGTGAGCTAACATATCTAAAAATGACCATCTTCCAGATTAAGAAATAGAGGCCCACAAAGGTTAAGTAATTTATCCAGGGCTTTACAGCTGGTCATTAGCAAAATATGTATTTTATTCCACAGTTTGGGCTATTAAACACTATATCACCAGGTAGGGTAAGAAGGATGTAGATATATATTACTTTGGTTTGAGGATTAGAGATTAGTCTATTATGAATAAAGGTAACTTGCATTGATGTGTGCTGCAATAGGCGGTACAGGTGGGGATCAGCTGTGAATACTGTGATGTAAGACTTGTAAACTGGATCCATATTTTAAGACTGAAGGGTTGAAGCTTTACTTCATAGACATCAAGGATTCTTTGGATGATTGCAAAATTCATGACCAAGAATGAGCTCATTAGATAAATCCAGGGGCTTTGAAGCAGCTCTGGAGAAATCAAATACTAGAAAACCTGCTAACAGATTATTGAAATAATGCAGACAAAAGACAGTGATGGTCCAAACTCAGGGACTGGCAGTAAGGACAAGAAAGATAAGGATGCAAAATGACATTGTGGAGGGAAAGATCAACATGATTTCAGAATGAATTTATGGAAGGGATGAGGAGAGGTATCGCTGGTGATGCTAGCGATTCTGGCTTGAATAATTGAGTAGGTGTTGATGTGAAAGGTAGAGCGTAACAGAAAGGTCTAGGAATGTTCAAATTGATAACTCTAAGAAATAACTGGGAATATGGAAATTTGTCTTGAAAATATAGATTTAGGAACCACAAAAAAGGGGGAGATCATCTACACCCAGGCACAGTGTGGAAATGAGAGGAAATGAGGACCTGAGACACAACAGCAATACCAGTAACAGTTACAAAAGAATGTTAACAAGGCTTAACCTGGTAGTAAGCACAAATCTCTCCAGGCCCTCTGCAATTTTAGTTAATTGTTTAAAATTAACCAAGGTAAGTAACTTCTCTTTCTTTTTTACAGATATTTCACCTACAAGTATTTAATGGTTAGTGGGTCAGAGCATTCACTAGTACCAGGCTATCAGAGAATTGGATATATTACAGTTGGGGATCCATAATGATAATTGAGATAATTTACTTTAATATACTTTAATAAAGTAAATATAATTTACTTTAATAGGTATGTATATCCTATAGGGCCTTAACAAAAAGGAACATAACTTACAAACATTCATGTAAATCATATAAAAATATCATAAACAGATCAGTGCAAAAAGAAAGATCCAACATAAATATTTAAATGTTTTTTAAGAAGGAATAGTTACTGTGATTACTAATGTCCCAATTGTAATGCACTAAAAGAAAGTACAATGCTTTGAAAGAATTGCTTTTCAAAGCACCTTATATTTCTAGGTAGGAACGAAAGCATCAGAACAAAGCAGTCTATCAAAGACAATTTGCATTCATTTTGTCTCTATAGGAGAAATAATTTGTCAGTGAAGGTCAACAGAATCCAACAGGGAGGCTGTTGCCCTCCCTCCTTACCCTGGTACGTGCAGAGGTTAGAACAGTCTAACTATTTAGCCTTGGAATTACTACATACTCCACCTTCCCAGCTATTCAGAAAGGCTTTGTTCATGAAAAGTTCTCATGGTTATAAAACACTAAGCAAAAAAAACACTTGTTCTCCCGTGATGTGCTGTATTACATTTCTTTTTGTTTGAGGAATTGAAAAAGCTTTACAAACAAGACCTAATAAATCTCTTTAAGACAGCTGTTTGTGGGAACTCTTCCCCATTCAATGGAGACTGGGGACAGGTAAGGGGAGAAGAGAGGCTGAGAGAAAAGGAGGGCAGACAGGCATCCTCTGTCATCTAAAGTCACCAAAGAAGTTCAGGGTTACACACATTTGTCCTCCGACTGGCCTTGTCTAGCTAAACAGTTAGCACTTAACCCTTCCCAGCTGGGAGCTGCTGTTTCTAGAGTTTGCCATCTGTTAACACAGGTGAGCCACAGCAAGCAAAACACCAGAAGTCCAGAGGGCAGGAGATAAAAGAAGGAAGTAGAGAAAAATAAACAATTCCAGGTGCTTTTTTGTGTTTAAGAAACTGTTAGATGCTGTCACATTTCCAGTAAGCACTCAATAAAGACTTAGCTTCTTGCCTTTCACATAATTTATGCTATCTGATGAAAGGAAACAAAGAATCCCTGTGAATTAAAACTGCTGGTCATGAAGTGAGCCAATTTACGTATCACAGTGCAGAAGCATGAAGGAAAGGACCGGTGCAGAGCTGGGTCAAGGTCAGCCTGTATGCTCTGTTTAGTGATTACACTGGGTAGGACCCATTCCATTCACA
Source organism: Odocoileus virginianus (assembly GCF_023699985.2). NCBI lineage: Eukaryota > Metazoa > Chordata > Mammalia > Artiodactyla > Cervidae > Odocoileus > Odocoileus virginianus. The sequence continues at coordinate 55,325,986 of NC_069676.1, forward strand.
CACAACATTACTACCAAACGTGAGGAATCCAAGGAACAAGGGATGGAAGTAGCCACTGGGACAAAGAATACAAATTATCTACCATCTTTACTCTAGCAGAGAACTCTTCACAAATGAAGTCGCTTCCTGAGTTTTTTACTTTGTTAACAGAGCAGAGACTGTGATGGGGCATTGGGAGACATGTTTTCATTCGGGGTGTGTGTGTGTGTGTGTGTGTGTGTGTGCGCGTGCATGTGTGTGTTTAGTTGCTCAGCCATGTCCAACTCATTTCGACCCCATGGACTGTAGCCCGCCAGGTTCCTCTGTCCATAGGGATTCTCTAGGCAAGAAGACTGGAGTGGGTTGCCATGCCCTCCTTTAAGGGATCTTCCCAACCCAGGGATCAAACCCAGGTTTCCCACATTGCAGGCGGATTCTTTACTGGCTGAGCCACTGGTGAAGCCCAAGAACACTGGAGTGGGGAGCCTATCCCCTCTCCTGGGGAACTTCCCTGTGGACTGAACCAGGGTCTCCTGCATTGCAAGTGGATTCTTTACCAGCTGAGCTACCTGGGAAGCCCTTACTCTCTCTACCCACAGGATTAAACTTGGTCCTGATATTTTTGTAAAAATCAAGAGGAGGTGTTTGAAAAGCTATAGCTATAGCTTCCATAGGACAAGAGAGCTACTCAAAGCAACTCAGGCATAGTATCCCAGTGGCTCCGGAGTCAGATGGGCTCGACTGTGATCCAGCTTTTGCCATTTAACTTAGGCCTAGTTATGGAATCTCTGTGGAGAAAGAAATGGCAACCCACTCCAGTATTCTTGCCTGGAGAATTCCATGGAAAGAGGAGTCTGGTGGCCTATGGTCTAAGGGGTTGCAAGCAGTTGGACACGACTGAGCAACTAACATTTTCATGCAATCACTTGATCCTGGTTTCCTTTTCTATGAAATGAGTGAAAACAATAATATCTATCCTATCTGCCACTCAGGGCAATTGTCATAATGAAATGAGATAAGGCTTGTAGACATTTAGCACAGTGCCAGACATGTGGTAAGAATTTAATACATACTAATTTTATGCAGGTAGCATTTGAAAAAAAAAAACCCTGAGATGATAATACTCATGACACTTAATAAAAATATATACCATTTTTAGAGCATTCTGAAGATTTCTGATAAAGACATATGATGAAAAATTTCATGGAAGTATTTATCTGTATCTGTCAATATAAAATTTTATACACATACATCAATACACAAGATTGGTTTCTTTTTTTTTTCTGGAATGTAACAAGTACGAATGTTGATCACTTGGTTTCCATCTCAAAATATGAGCCATAAATATTTTTAAACTAACACCTACCCTACAGCATATGCCATTTAACTTTTAAAGGACAAATTTATCTCTTAAAAGGCTATTCATCATCAACTTATTTTAGGTATGACAGTCAGATGCAGTAACAAACAGTTTACTAGAAATTCAGAAAATAATATGGGTCACTAAAGTTTGATCCTCCAGTTAAAGTGTGAAGACTAATGAGAACAAAGAAGCACAGAGGTAATCAAAATATCCACTTTTTCCTAATTTTACAGCTTAATCTAAACAATTATAGAAATGTAGATGACATTGTAACAAATAATGTAAATAACTTCTGTTGGCAATGGAAAAACTTAATGATTAACTGCTCAAATACAAATGAAAGCTAATTTTAGGAAAGGTATAAGTAACTTATTGGAAAAAAATGTAATACTACATACAGCAAAGAAAAAATTAGCATTTTCAAAAGACTAAGATAATCTACAGTTTATCAGTTCAGTTCAGTTCAGTCACTCAGTTGTGTCCAACTCTTTGCGACCCCATGGACTGCAGCACGCCAGGCCTCCCTGTTCATCACCAACTCCCGGAGTTTACCCAAACTCATGTCTGTTGAGTCGGTGATGCTATCCAACCATCTCATCCTCTGTCGTCCCCTTCTCCTCCTGCCTTCAATCCTTCCCAGCATCAGGGTCTTTTCAAATGAGTCAGTTCTTCACATCAGGTGACCAAAGTATTGGAGTTTCAGCTTCAGCATCAGTCCTTCCAATGAACACCCAGGACTGATCTCCTTTAGGATGGACTGGTTGGATCGCCTTGCAGTCCAAGGGACTCTCAAGAGTCTTCTCCAACACCACAGTTCAAAAGCATCAATTCTCTGGCACTCAGCTTTCTTTATAATCCAACTCTCACATCCATACAAGACTATTGGAAAAACCATAGCCTTGACTCAGTTCAGTTCAGTTCAGTCACTCAGTCGTGTCTGACTCTTTGCGAACCCATGAATCGCAGCACGCCAGGCCTCCCTATCCATCACCAACTCCCGGAGTTTACTCAAACTCATGCCCATTGAGTCAGTGATGCCATCCAGCGATCTCATCCTCCATCATCCCCTTCTCCTCCTGTCTTCTATCTTTCCCAGCATCACGGTCTTTTCAAATGAGTCAACTCTTCACATCAAGTGGCCAAAGTATTGGAGTTTCAGCTTCAGCACCAGTCCTTCCAATGAACACCCAGGACTGATCTCCTTTAGGATGGATCTCCTTGCAGTCCAAGGGACTCTCAAGAGTCTTCTCCAACACCACAGTTCAAAGGCATCAATTTTTCGGTGCTCAGCTTTCTTTATAGTCCAGCTCTCACATCCATACATGACCACTGGAAAAACCATAGCCTTGACCAGACAGACCTTTGTTGGCAAAGTAATGTCTCTGTTTTTTAACATGCTATCTAGGTTGGTCATAACTTTCCTTCCGACTAGATGGACCTTTTTTGGCAAAGTAATGTCTCTGCTGTTTTAATATGCTGTCTAGGTTGGTCATAACTTTCCTTCCAACGAGTAAGTATCTTTTAATTTCATGGCTGCAGTCACCATCTGCAGTGATTTTGGAGCCCCCCAAAATAGAGTCAGCCACTGTTTCTACTGTTTCCCTATCTATTTGCCAAGAAGTGATGGGACCAGACGCCATGATCTTAGTGTTCTGAATGTTGAACTTTAAGCCAACTTTTTCACTCTTCTCTTTCACTTTCATCAAGAGGCTCTTTAGTTCTTCTTTCTGCCATAAGGGTGGTATCATCTACATATCTGAGGTTATTGATATTTCTCCCAGCAATCTTGATTCCAATTTGTGCTTAATCCAGCCCAACATTTCTCATGATGCATATAAGTTAAATAGCAGGGTGACAATATACAGGCTTGACATACTCCTTCTCCTATTTGGAACCAGTCTGTTGTTCCATGTCCCTTTCTAACTGTTGCTTCCTGACCTGCATACAGATTTCTCAAGAGGCAGGTCAGGTGGTCTGGTATGCCCATCTCTTTCAGAGTTTTCCAGAGTTTATTGTGATCCACACAGTCAAAGGCTTTGGCATAGTTAGTAAAGCAGAAATAGATGTTTTTCTGGAACTCTCTTGCTTTTTCAGTGATCCAGTGAATGTTGGCCATTTGATCTCTGGTCCCTCTGCTTTTTCTAAAACCAGCTTGAACATCTGGAAGTTCATGGTTCACGTATTGCTGAAGCCTGACTTGGGGAATTTTGAGCATTACTTTACTAGCGTGTGAGATGAGTGCAACTGTGTGATAGTTTGAGCATTCTTTGGCATCTACAATTTATACCAGATATCAAAATAAGCTTTAAGTTGCTTACTAAGTTAACTGTGACTTTCAAATCATAGAAAAACTAGCTAATAATAGACTATCAATTTTCAAAGGTGCAATAACTTTCTAAAGCTTGAAAAAATAGAAACTGTATTTTATAAAGAAAAAGCTCAAAAGAATCCAATATAATGGTTTTAGAGTTGTATGCAATGAAAATTCCAGTAGAATACAGAGAAAGATAATATATATGCATGTAAGAACTAAACAAAACAACAACAACAAAAACAACAACAAAAAAAAAAGGTCCAAAGACTGTAATTCATGAGGCTATGGGGAGTTCAGGGGCATCATTTAAGGGTCTTTCACATACTGACTAATTCTCTGACTACTTACTAGAAAGCATTCATTGTCCACTCTATACTCTTGGAAACCCATCTCCTCATTCCAATGTGCCTTCTTTCATTTTTGGGGATGAAAGACTCAAGGGTTGGAGAGAAAGTTAAGAGATTTCAAAGCCACTTTGATATGATTTCCATTCCTTAGCAAATTATTCCCAGAAAATAATTGAAAGGAAGAATAAAAGTACATGGCTAAAGGAGAGTGATGGGAATGGAAGCCCGTCTAGAGTATGTTAAGGAGAAAGTGCTGGTGATAGGTATAGACAGTATGAGAAAGAGCTTTTTCAACAGGTGCTGCTGTGAAGAGCAGAATATAAATCGGGCAATGATTAAAGAGAATGTTGAGATCAAAGAGGAATTTTTTTAAGATTTGAGATTGCTCAGTCAGCAAATTGTGTCCAGATCTTCATGACTCCATGAACTACAGCACACGAGGCTTCCCTTTTCCTCATCATCTCCTGGAGTCTGCCCAAGTTCATGTCCATTGCATCAGTGATGCCATCCAACCATCTCATCCTCTGTCACCCTCTTCTCCTTCTGCCTTCAATCTTTCCCCAGACTAGGGTCTTTTCCAATAAGTTGGCTGTTCGTATCAGGTGGCCAAAGTATTGGAGTTTCAGCTTGAGGGTTGGACTGTGAAGAAAGCTGAGCACCAAAGAATTGATGCTTTTGAACTGTGGTGTTGGAGAAGACTCTTGAGAGTCCCTTGAACTGCAAGGTGATCCAACCAGTCCATCCTAAAGGAGATCAGTCCTGGGTGTTCATTGGAAGGACTGGTGCTGAAGCTGAAACTCCAATACTTTGGCCACCTCATGTGAATAGTTGACTCATTGCGAAAGACCCTGATACTGGGAGGGATTAGGGGCAGGAGGAGAAGGGGATGACAGAGGATGAGATGGCTGGATGGCATCACCGACTTGATGGACATGAGTTTGAGTAAACTCCGGGAGTTGGTGATGGACAGGGAGGCCTGGCGTGCTGTGATTCATGGGTTCACAAAGAGTCAGACACAACTGAGCGACTGAACTGAACTGAAGATGCAAGCAATAGAACTGAGAGGAAAAAGTGGATGATTCAGGAAAGAGTACGTAGAAGGAGAAAAGATCTTGAGAGGTGAGAGGGGATAGGATCCAGAATTAACAGGCTCCTCTCTGACCTTGACAGATTTAGGGAGTCTCTTCCACTGAGATCCACAGGCAAAAATAAACACTTTAATTATAACTACAACCTTGTATATGTATTAGCCAGGCTGGAAGGAAATAGGAGTGTTTGAAGAGTTAAATGAGGGTACTAAGTGGATTTTCCTCCTTCTTATATCCTTTTATACCTGTTTCCATAATGAATAGATAGAAATTTTTAAAGTAACACATTCTCAAAAAAGCTCCTAACTCAAGGTGTTTTCACAAAATTATACAGCAAGAAAAGAGTTGACAAATATACAGTTTTTTTTGATACATTAAAAACACCTGGACTATTATTTTTGACAATGTAGTGCTTTTGATGGTAAATACTATATATAGCCCTATATTAATTCTTCATAGAGTTAATAAATGCCCATATAGTTTTACTATGTGTCATACTGTTTAAAGAACTTTATAAATATCAACACATCTAATACTCAATATATATTATGTAGGTAGCATCATTTTTCCCATACAAGGAGTCTGTGGTACAGAGAGATTCTTGTCCAGAATCACAGAGCTAAAAAGTCAGGGAGCTGAGATTCAAACTCCAGTAGTCTGGTACCAGAATCCTTGCCCTGAACCTCTCTGCTGTGTTTTGAATGCTATCTCACTTCATCTTAACAAATTTTAAGAGAAGTAATTATTACATCCTGAACAGAGAAGAAAGGTGAGACTTTGAAAGGTTAGATAACTTTCTCAGGATTACATTGTTTAAGTGGCTGGACTTGGATCTTTCTTTCTCAGCACTTAACACTATATAAGTTTTAGAAACAGAAAAGGTAAAAAGTTTACATGTCTTATCACTCAAAAATGCTGAATAAAGATGACAAGTGGTTTAGAAAGGAAATTTTTTAATCAAGGGAATGAAACAGATTAAATGATGAAGGTAATTATTTAATGATATATGCCTTGATTTATAAGACAGTTGCCGAGTTCAAGAATTTTACAACTTGGACATAATTTATTCCATATAAAAGCCATTTTTAAGACTTGGTATGGACAGGAATAAAAATATATATGTCTAAGTTATATATATAGAAATATATACAGGAACACATATTGTTAATTATTCATGTTAATTGGAAAAAATAGGCTTTACAGACAAGCAAAAGAAGAAAAAAGCTAGAGAAAAGAGGATGAGAGGGAAGGAGGAAGAAAATCATATCTGGAAAGGATAAGAAGGTTTGCTGCATATAATTCTAGACATCACACACACACACATATACAGATAAACACACTGTTATATAATGGTATCATACTATGTTTTTGTGTTTTGGTCTTTTTCCTATTACCTCCTTTTCTAACTAAAACCAAACGGGGAGAACAGTCTTTATCAATATGTCTGTATGGTCAGTTGCTCAGTTGTGTCTGACTCTGTGACTCCATGCACTATAGCCCACTGGGCTCCTCTGTCCATGCGACTTTCCAGGCAAGAATACTGCATGGGTTGTCATTCTCTTCTTCAGGGGATCTTCCCGACCCAGAGATCAAACCCATGTCTCTTGTGTCTCCTGCTTGACAGGCAAATTCTTTAGCACTGCGCCACCTAATAAGCAGGTGTTAATTATTATTTTTATGATTGTGTCATATTCTATTGTTGGGATTGTACTCTAATTCATGTAGTCTTCTATTATTAGATGACTAGGTTGTGTGTTAGTTTGATAGGGGTGTCATAACAAAACACCAGAGGCTGAGTGGCTTCAACAACACAACTTTATTTTCTCCTGGTTCTGATGGCTGGCAGTCCAAGATCAAGGTGCTAGCAAAGTTGGTTTCTGGTGAGACCTTTCCTCATGGCTTACAGATAACTGCCTTCTCATTTCGTCCTTAGAAGGCCTTTTCTCTGTGCATGCGCATTCCTGGAATAGCCTTTTTCTTCTTCTTCTAAGGACACCAGTCATACCGAATTAGGGTCACACTCTTATGACCTCATTTAACCTTAATTACCTCGTTAAAGGCCCTATCTCCAAATACAGTCACATTGAGGGTTAGGGTTTCAACATATGAATTTGTGGAGGAAACAACGCAGACCATAGCAGGTTGTTTCCAATTTTTTAGTAGTACAAATCATATCAATGATAAATGATAGGTGATTTTTATTCAATCATTCTTCCCCTAGAATATAATCCTAATAGCATAATTTCTAGGTCAGTCTGCCATTTTAAGGCTTTTGGTATGAACTGCCAAGCTGTTTTCTGGAAACAACTACTTTTCTTTCAAACTTCTGCCAGTAGACAATGAGAATGAAAGCACAGCCATTTTAAAGAACAATATACATGTGTAATATTCTCTTGACTGTCTGTGATATGGAATGTGTGGCCCTAGACTACAACAGTTTTAGTCCCATCTGAATCTGGAGAGAACTTCATGAGAAAGACAGAGTCAGAAGAGCCTGGATTGATGCATCCAAGGAGTTTCCTTTAGCATCTCCGTGGGCGCTATTTTAAGTTACTCTTCTTAGTTCTATACATTGCATTGAGAAGATAAAACCCAGGCCTCTCTGACAAACAGAACCAAGGTGGGACAAAGAGTGCAGGCACATATTAATTTGGGGAAGGCTCTGAGGCTGTCTTTTCTAGCTTCCTGTAAGTTAACACACTTGAAAGGGAGCCTTTTCCTACTCAGCATTCTCTCTGTAAATATTCCCTTCTGCTGTCTCCTGCAGAGGTCAGGTTACTACAGGCTTTTGAATATCCTAGAGACTCTGCAGGGAATTAAGTTCAGAATCACTGCTTCCTCTTCATTGCATTTTTGTCTCAAGTGTATTGACTCTACTATTGGGAGAATAATTTACAGGGGGAGAGGAATCTCAAACTGAAATAGAGAGAAGGTAGCTTCTTTCATGCAGGGAATAGAGCCAATCCATGTATTCATGTCTTTAATATTGTTTGTGGAATAGAGAAGGAGTTCAATGAATTAGGCACCTTGAAGTTTTTAATGCAGTTTTGGTGAATGGAAACAATATCATGGGGAACACACCAAGAGAGGAAGAAAGACTTGGCATGAATAGGGGAAGGGCATTTAAAAGCAAATCACCAAGAGCTGATATTATTTAGTGTTTCTACCATGACATTTTATCTCAGTTAAGTTAAACACACAGCAAGAATATGGAAAAGTAGAAAATTAAATAACATGATCAATGAGCTATCATGTGAAAGTGACATGTTATCAACTAGTAAGACAATAAAGTGGAATGGAAAACCTTTAGAGACCCAGATTAAGACAGCTGGGACACTAACCAGCCGTGTGGTCTCAGGAAAGTATGCAACCTCTTGGAGTTAAGTTTCCTTCCAGGACTTATGAGGATATTAATACCAAGTTAAGAGAAGAGTTAACAGGCTTAAGTGAGATGACAAGCAAAATACTCAGCATAGTATACAGCACAAAGAATGCACTCATAAAATAGAGGCTTCCTTCCACTTCTGGAAAATGGAGGAGGACTAATTTAAATTCTTCAAGAGCCTTTCAATACAGATTTGCAGACAAAATGAGAACATTTAAACAAGGAGAACAATTATGCACTAAACAGTTTGGTAGTAATCACAAGCATGATAGAAATTCAGACAAAGGGAGAACTAAAAGCACAGTACTACTCTGGCCAGTGAAAGATCCATCAAACTGTTGCGTCTTACATACTAGGTATCTGGGATGAGTAACAGAAGCTAACTGAGGAAAGAAGATGTTGAAAGGCGGTGGATGGGGTAGGGGATGCTTGAGCCGACACAATAAAATGGTAGGGGCACAGAATAAAATTAAGCAAAAGTGGGCTTCTCTGGCGGCTCAGACAGTAAAGAATCTGCCTGCAATGTGGGAGACCTGGGTTCAACCCCTGGGTTGGGAAGATCCCCTGGAGAGTGGAACGGCTACCCCCTCCAGTATTCTTGCCTGGAGAATTCCATGAACAGAGGAGCCTGGCGGGCTACAGTCCATGAGGCCGCAAAGAGTCAGACACAACTAAGAGACTAACACACTTTCAAGCAAAAGTGAAAAATAAAACTCTTCACTTGACCTACAGTTTATGGAAAAAGCAATTCATTCTCATAATAGATACATTAAAATATAGCTAGAATGACTAAGAAGGATTATACAATGAGTATCTACTGAATAAATACTAATAGTTAATAATACTGGTTTGTTATAATCCATTTTGTAAATTAAGAAAAAGATCTAAATAAAAACCAAATGGTCATATTTCTCAAAAAAGAAATGACCCCCATTACTAATTTGTACAACTATTAGGTGATGGTATAATCACTCTGGTTTGCTTAACCTGATCTTATGACTTTCACTTCAGTATTGCAACAGCTAAAAACTGGCAGGAGAGCATTGCTGGTCTTCATTTGGCTTGTCTAAATTCTATGGCTTTCATTTCCTACCTATACTTATGATTAATAATTCTTTTAATTCATTTTTTTAAAGAAAGAGAACAACAAAATAATTTATCTTAGTGGTTAAAGAATATGAGATCGTTTTTCCTTCCCTAAGACCCATCAGAAACTTTTTAAAATGTTCAGGTAGAGGCAACTTAAAAAGTCCTTTCTGGAAGAACAAAGCTAGAGGCATAACACGTATAACCCTTGCAGACTTCAGACTGTACTATAAAGCTACAATAATTGAAACAGTGTGAGACTGGCATTAAAAGAGACATATGGATCAATGGAACGGAATAGAGAGCCCAGAAATAAATCCACACATCTATGGTCAATTAATCTATAAATATACAATGGAGAAAAGACAGTCTCTTCAGAAAGTGGTGTTGGGAAAGCTAGATAGTTACATGTAAATCAATGAAGCTAGAACACTCTCTCATATCATATACAGAAATAAACTCAAAATGGCTTAAAGACCTAAATATAAGACATGACACCCTAAAACTCCTAGAAGAGAACACAGGCAAAACATTCTCTGACATAGATTGTAGCAATATTTTCTTAGAGCAGTCCACCAAGGCAAAAGAAATAAGAGCAAAAATACACAAATGGGACCTAATTAAAATTAAAAGCTTTTGCACAGCAAAGGAAATCATAGATAAAATGAAAAAGCAGCCTATGTAATGGGATAAATATTTACAAACAACTCATACAGCTCAACATCAAAAAAACAAACAACCCAACGCAGAAGACTTAACAGACATTTTTCCAAAGAAGACACAGATGACTGACAGGCACATGAAGGGATGCTCAACATCACTAATTATTCGGGAAATGAAAATCAAAACTACAATGATGGTCAGAATGGCCATCATCAAAAAAATCTATGAACAATAAATGCTGGAGAAGGTGTGGGAAAAAGGGAAGCCTCGTGTATTGTTGGTGGGAATGTTAACTGGTACGGCCACTATGGAAAACTGTATGAAGGTTCCTTAAAAATCTAAAAATGGAACTATTATATAACAATCCCACTCCTGGGTTTGTATCTGGAAAAGGTGAACTCTAATTCAAAAAGATACATACATCTGATTGTTTACAGCAGCACTATTTACAATACCCAAGACATGGAGACAACCCAAGTGCCCGCTGATAGATGACTGACTTGAGAAAATATCGCATATATATACATACACACACACACACAATAGAATATTAGCCATAAAAGAAATACTACCATTTGCAGCATCATGGCTGGACCTAGAGAATATTATTCTCAGCGAAGTAAGTAAGATAAAGGTGAATAATTATATCACTTATACGTGAAATCAAAAAAATACAAATGAATTTATATACAAAACAAAAACATACTGAAAGACATAGAAAACAAACTTATGGTTACCAAAAGGGGAAGGCAGGGGGCAGGGATAAACTAGGAGTATTGTACTAACAGATACAAACTACTACATAGAAGGGGCTTCCTAGGTGGCACTAGTGGCAAATGCGGGAGATATAAGAGATACAGATTCAATCCCTGGGTGGGGAAGATCCCTGGAAGAGGAAATGGCAACCCACTCCAGTATTCTTACCTGGAGAATCCCGTGGACAGAGGAGGCTTGTGGGTTACAGTCCATGGGGTCTCAAAGAGTCGGACACAACTGAAGCAACTTAGCATGCACACACACGTTACTACAGCTAGGCCCTGAGCGACTGAGCATGCATACGCAGATATATATATATATATATATATATATATATATATATATATACACACACATAACTGAATCACTTGGCTGTATACCTGAAACTAACACAACATTAGAAATCAACCATATCCCAATAAGAAAAGAGAAAGGTCTTGAATCTGTCACTGGAGCTTTCATGTTAGGAAACTAGGAAAAGCAAAACAAATAAAACCAAAGAACACAAAACAAAAACAAAAAGTTATTTTTGTTTGCTTCTCATTAGCCAAGCAATACGTGTTCACTGGAAAAAACCTAGGAAACCGTATCAACAAAAATTCAAAAATAAAAAATAAAATTCATTTATACTTCTACCGCCTAAATACTTTTTGCATTTTTATATTTTCATGTCTCTTTTCCTATGCATGTGTGAACATATTTTCAACATAGTGTTTGTAAATCTAGATTTTCACTAAATACATTCTAAATATCTTTCCACATCATTAAAATTTTTTATCTGTAATGTTGTTTAAAATGTTTATAGCATATGCCTTCTGCAATGTTTTTTCCCTGTATTTTCACTATATTCCAACCAGTCAAGGCAATTTTATGCAGCTTTACTTTTTATAGCTGTATGTTATAAATTTAAATATTATGTTAATATGCATTTTTGAGCCATCTGCAATTCTATTCCTTTTCTTAGATTTTATTTCTCCCTCTTTTTCTCCCCTTCTCCTTACTTCATTTCCCTTGTCTTCCTTTGTCTCCTTGGAGGCTAAAGGGAGAAAAAAGCCAGGTCCATAAATAACTGTAATCACTACTACAGGCAAATAAAAGGACTCTGGATTTCAAAAGAGAATTCCTTCATCCATTTGCAAATATGCCTACATATCTGAAGGCAAAGACCCTTCTGAACACTTAGTTATTTTTCTTTCAAGAGGAGCAACAAGAAAATAAGAGGCAATATTTTTTTCCCTTTTCACAGTTGAAAAAATAAAAATCAAGAATGGACAGGATGCCCACTCATGTCATACAGCTGGCTGGTGGCTGAACAAAGATTAAACCCAGGATTTCTGAATCCCAGTTTTGTGTTTTCACACTGTGGCACATAGCCTTACCCTAAAAAAAAAACTATAGCTGGGATATGTGAACTTTGTATCAAGACCAAGACTGTAAGAAGAGAGTACTTCTCAAGTGAACGAATTCTCTGATTTCGTGAGAAATTCTACTGACCTGATAAACAACAGGAAAATTGTCCTGAGTAATGGGAGGGAATGAAAAGGACAACCCTGTATCCATTCATTTGGTGTTTTTCTATCAAGCAGAGCTATGTTCATGTGTGTGTGCATGATAGTCGCTTCAGTTGGGTCTGACTCTTCTCGACCCTATGGACTGTAGTCTGCCGGGCTCCTCTGTCCATGGGATGCTCCGGGTAAAAATACTGGAGTGGGTTGCCATGTCCCCTTCCAGGGGATCTTCTCGACCCAGGGATCAAACCCATGTCTCTCATATCTCCTGCATTGGCAGGCATGTTCTTTACCACTGGCGCCATCTGGGAAGTCCCAGCTATGTTCATACTTTGATTAAAACATCACACACATGGCAAGCTGGCTTCCCCAAGGGGAACTCTAGAAAGTGACTTCCCAAATGCACTAGAGCAAATATTCTGTAAGACAGAGAATGCTCCTGCCCTGAGGGTCAGCTTCGACAGGTTCAAAATGTTGAGTGGAAAGAATCCTTGAATATAATCTAATACAGCACCTTAAAAAACCTAGGAAACCTCTTAATAATACCTCTGTCAGTCAATCATTCACCTTGTGCTTAAACATCAGCATTCATGGAGGATACAGACTCTGGGCTGAAGCCAAGAAAAAGTAAAGTCAATACTTTTATTCATTGGACTATCCAATTAGCCCTGCATATACCATGCTGTTCTGGAGAAGGAAAGAGCAACCCACTCCAGTACTCTTGCCTGGAAAATCCCATGGACGGAGAAGCGTGGTAGGCTACAAGTCCATGGGCTTGCAAAGAGTCGGACATGACTGAGCCACTTCTCTTCAACTTCACATACTATGCTGTATGCCTTTTTATTTGTATGACTTGTATTTAATGACCTTTTTGCTAAACTGAAAGGCAATATCACACACACAAACATACACAGTGAAATAGAAAAATAACAAAAAGCCAATATTGTTTTATTACCTTGGGAAGCATTTATTATGACACAGGGTAGATGGAAAATATGATGGACACTCAGAGGGTCATAAACATATTACAACTGGAAGGGTCCTTCTTATAGGTAAACTAGCACAAGACTTTCCTTTTACTTAAAAAGAAATAAAGTTTAAGAGATTTGCTAGGCTTTTACAGGTCTCTGCCTCAGTGGCATTTGACTACATATATATAGAGAGAGTTTACAGATTATTTAATATAGAGGTTGGAGTACTGATAATCACAGCTCAAAGAAGGAAAAACACCAAAGGCAGGTGGATCAGGATCAATACTCTCATTAAACACTCAGCTACCTTTCCCCTTCTGGATTTATGTTTTCCCTCACTTTCTCAGTGATGTTTTTCTGTATTAAATACAGAAAGAATAATCAGGAAAGAGTTCCTTGACTGTAGCTGAAATCAATGTATCTAACATGTTTTCCAATACTTACTGTGTGTGTGGCCTCCTTACATTCACATGCCAGGAAAGGTTCAAAGGGGAAAAAACTGTAGGAGGCCATTCAGGATTTTCTCTTCAGGATCTAACAGTCATTCTTACCCCAGTCTTGCACTGTTTTCTAATACATCTCAAGTGATAAAGTTAGTATATTAAAATTCAGAACACAGCAAATTATTCATGCTGCAAAGTGATTGTTTATGTGATTTTGTTTTGCTTTATTTTAAAAATTCATAGTCTGCACTATTCTCTGGAAAGGGGTCACTATATATAGATATTCCATGTAAAGGGGTCACCATATATATAGTGATATTCCATGTCACTATAACATTCCTTTTGAAAAGGCAGGTTACAATGCCTCTCCTCCACTTTCAGATGAATAAATTCAATCATAAATTCAATCTTTAATCATCATGAATTTACTCATTTCCTTCATTTATGTTCCTTGACGGATGTTTCTCAGTTTTCTTGTATAGATTTTTACATGTTTGATATCCAGTTTCAAATGTTCTGATAAAGGCTCTGAGTCTCTCAGCATAATTTTAGTGCCTAAATGCTTACTGCTTACTGTACCTTTGGGATTAAGTCTTACTCATCTTTGTATGTTCCCCACTCTCCACTTCTCCACACATATATATTAGAAGAATACATTGTAGGTGTCAGATTTATTTTTAAACATGATTTTCCTTTGGATTAAAATTATGGCTGCAAATTCAAAGAATATTCATTTGTATTTGGTTTGAAGAGTATATTAAAGTTCTGATCCAAAATGCTCTAATACATCCCTAGTTTCTAATTATATAGGTTGACCAGATAATTTAATGAAGAGAAAACTTTAACTCTGTTTAGTAATTCACAGAAGAAATAAGATCTTAAGTTATCTTAAGACATCAATTAGACGGGTTTGGTCAGGTAGTGTTAAAGTATATGATCAAAGGTAAGCATTACTATATGTAACACAAAGCAACAGGGAATAATCACTAAAAAGTTGTTCACATTCTGTTTTTATTTCTTTAGTAAAGATCAAATACAGTTCAGCTAAAATAAGACTCTGTATCTACATGGCAAATGTTAAGGTATTCCTTTTTCTTTTTTTCTTTTGGAAGCTATGTCCTTTGGTGGCTGAATAGGAAAGCCATACCATTACAACTGTTAACTCTTATTTTACTGATAACTCTTGTTTGTAGATCTATCTCCTTAACTACTTTATAAGCCTTTTGAGAATAAGAACCTGATCTTTATCTCACATACCTAGTATAAAGACAAGTACTTAGGAACCATTCAGAAAATCATCTGTTAGCTGGTTGAACATTTCTCTGTCTTAGTTTCCTCAACTACAGGAGTAAGAAAGGGGTACAATAGTACCCACAGCCAAGGCGTTATATTTGCAAAGTGTTCAGAACCTCACAGGGCACACAACAGGTGTTCACTCAGTACTGCTCCCCTGCAAAACTCTGGGAGGCGTCATTCACAGCGCTCCCTGGAGCGGTGCAACTCCAGACTCCCAGGCTCCAAGTGGGAACTGCCATCAGCAGCAGCATCATTCCAGCATTATCATTATTATTAGACCAAAGAATAGAAAAATTTCCCTTCATCTAAATTACAGAGGGGGCAGCAAAAGTGTAATCAGGTCCTTCATGGTGGAGGTAACTGTGTTTACTTCCTAAAGGGAAAAAGGTCAAAATTCTGAAGAATCTGTGTGCATTTATGCTCTTTCATCATATAAACCTTATTTGAGGTCTTCAGTGAAAATGAATCAGATGGTGTTAAGCTTGAAGTTTTGTCTGAGTCAAGTAAACACTGGGAACTAAAACCACTAGAGGCTGATGAAAGTAAGATGATGAATATCCAAGTGAAACTTTTTAAAAAAAATTTAGTTTTTAAAGAAATGAGATATTTTGGCACATATAATATTAATTGTATCATGGGGTTCTCAGTTTTGTGAAAGGATCTTTTTCTCAAAACTTTAGGATGACATTCAGTGGGTACCTGTGTTTGTGTGTATACAAGTGCGTGCTTAAAAAGCCAGACGACCCCATCCTCCCAGCCTTTCCTTTATGTCTCTGACTCACCAGGGACATTGTGGTTGTCCATAGAAGCCAGTTTGGAGCCTCTGATCCAGAGAGAGCAGAACTTCTATCTTTCAGAAGCCCCACAAAGTCACTCTGGACAGTTAATTATTTGGATTTGTGGATGATTTAGAAATTTAGATGACCAAATTTTTCTTTTAAAAATAGTCACCACATTTTACTAAAGAAATAAATAAATTTTATTTTAGTGAATTTGGAAATCATAAAAAAACCCAACAAAGAAATTTCTCATAAAGTTCAGTTCAGTTCAGTCGCTCAGTCGTGTCTGACTCTTTGTGACCCCATGGACTGCAGCACGCCAGGCCTCCCTGTCCATCACTAACTCCCAGGGCTTACTCAAACTCATATTCATGGAGTTGGTAATGCCATCCAGCCATCTCATCCTCTGTTGTCCCCTTCTCCTCCTGCCTTCAATCTTTCCCAGCATCAGGGTATTTTCCAATAAGTCAGTTCTTCACATCAGGTGGTCAAAGTATTGGAGTTTCAGCTTCACCATCAGTCCTTCCAATGAACACCCAGGACTGATCTCCTTTAGGATGGACTGGTTGGATCTCCTTGCAGTCCAAGGGACTCTCAAGAGTCTTCTCCAACATCACAGTTCAAAAGCATCAATTCTTTGGTGCTCAGCTTTCTTTATAGTCCAACTCTCACATCTATACATGACTACTGGAAAGAACATAGCTTTGACTAGATGGACCTTTGTTCACAAAGTAATGTCTTTGCTTTTTAATATGCTGTCTAGGTTGGTTATAACTTTTCTTCCAAGGAACGAGTATCTTTTAATTTCATGGCTGTAATCACCATCTGCAGTTACTAGAGTGCTAAGTTGCTTCAGTTGTGTAGTCTGACTTTTTGCAACCCTATGGGCTGTAGCCTGCCAAGCTCCTCTGTCCACAGAAGATTTCCTAGGCAAGAATACTGGAGTGGGTTGCCATGCCCACCTCCAGGGGATCTTCCCAACCCAGGGATCGAACCCACACCTCTTTATGTCTCTTGCATTGGCAGGCGGATTCTTTACCACTAGCAACTCCTGGGAAGCCCCAAAGTTACTACCCAGATTTAATTCCTGTTACTATTTTGAGTTTCACTTACAAAATAAATATATTTATGTAATTTTTTTTCACAAAACTGTTGTTAAATGCCATCTTTTGATTTTTTAAATTTTTTTCTTCTAATTTAAAAGACATATCTTACATGTTTTCCTAAGTCACTAAACCTTTTCCTACAACATACTGCTTAGAGAGTTTCATTACATTCAATGGTTAGCATAGGCCACAAATAATTTATCATATATATCTCATCTATATACAGGGACAGGCAAATCAAGGTTTCAACCTTTTTTCATCCAAACCTACTCTTGTCAAAATTCCTGCTATTCAGTACAAGCAAAAAACTGAAACAAAAGAAGTCTTAAGTTGCATGAATTTAGAACCACAGAAACTATAACAGCACAGGAATATGTTCTTCATAGTATTAAATTCTGGGATTTGTACTGCTCAGTCCTTTTCACAATTGAGGACTTTTTCCAGAAATGAAATTCTTGTAAAACTGCTCTCTGAATCTCTTTAGAGAAAAAGAAATTTTCACAGTTTACAGAATTGTGAAAAACACAGCATACAAGGTTTTCTGGAGTTTTTATTGCTTCAAAAAAGTAGAAAGGAAAACTAGAGAATATTCTTTTATTAAAATATATTTAATACCTATTTAAATATTTGTTTTAAAGAGAGAATCCCAGATTATGTTGTCAAATACACATAACTCACAAATGATCTCCTAAGAGTTATTAAAACAAAAACTCCAAATGGTTTTAGGACTGGAGTTCATTCAACCCTTTGTTTTCATTCCTCACTGAGGAAACTTTGGTTATGCAGACTTTGTTCTCGAATGTTGATTTTAACAGAGTGTTACTATCCTTACTTATCAAGAATTGGGTCTTGATTAATATTTAACAATAATAATAACATTACAATATATTTGCCTTTTCTTTATTTAATTTTTAGGAGCACAATCAAGTTTTCACTACAAGAAGGAAGAGGTTTAGCTCATTAGGTAATATGACATTGGAGTCAGGAAGACTTGAATTCAGACTCTAGTTCCATCTGTTATTAGTTAGATAATCTTAAGTATTAAATTACTTTACATCAATAAACCTTAGTTAAGGGATGAATAAAATAGGGATACTATTGCCTTCTTCAAAGCATGTTGCTGTATGCATGCAACAACTTTTGGGCAATGCTTGGCATCCGGGAAGCATAGTAAAACAAACACAAACCAACAACGCAACAACAACTAACATTAAAGTCAAATGTGTTTTGAAAGAAATTTCTTAGTGGTTTTTTTTAACCTGAATTTTTTTCATAAAGTAGATTAATGTGCCTCATAACCTCTATGTAATAAGCTAAACACTATATTTGGCTTATCAAATGAAACACTTATCTTCAGAGAAGAAGGACAGGATTGAATACTGATTCAAAACCATCCTCATCAACATGTGCGTTAACAATTCTGGCCAATTAGCTAGAAGCCACTGTGGTCATTTCACAAAAACAAAGACTTGTGCTGAAAATAGCGGTGCTATTTATGTATTCCATCTAAGTGTTACATGCACTAATATTCTATTAAATTTGGCCCCTTTTCCTTATAAAAGACAGAAGTTACTTTTGGACAGGGACCAGGGATAACAATTGGAAGTCTATGAATGCTTTCTATTTTGGGGACCTTCAATTAGGCTTTTGTGGCATTGGTGATGATGGTAATGATACACATGTGGAAACTTGTCATCCCCCATCCCTCTAAAACCCCTGCCCAAAGTTCTTTCCATATACAGATACACACCCGCTGATTACATATGAAAGGAAGGACTCAGTGAGGATAACCAAGTGACCTAAATTTCCTTAGCACCTGAGTTAGGACTTAGAGTGCAGGTCAGATCATGTCATAGTTCTTGGGCTCTGATTCACATTACTGATGGATCATTTGGTTGTATAGGGCTACATCTAGTAGAACAAAAGAATTCTGAAGTAAGGAAATCTGGATTTGCATCTCATAGTTTCACTTAGTGGTGAGGTTATGCTGCACACAGGTAGACAATCTGAACTTTATCCTGAGGATGATTATAAATAACATAAAATAATGTAACATAAAATAATACAATGTAACATAATATGTACTATCTTCTCTTACTATCTTACATGCTTGTGAAAATTTAAAGTCTGAAAAGTCCTTTGTAACTTGTAAAATAAAGTATTAAATATATATTAGTTATTGTGAAAAATGCCTTTGTTAACTAATTATGTAAGAGATAAAACAAATAATTGATGGAGTAGGGGGGAAACACTTGAAACTACAAATTATCTGGTTGAAATATCACTGTGACTGCCTCCAAACCAGATCAATAGCATTAAATTTCATATAGATAGTTCATTTTTATCAAATGCTCACCTACTGGGTTAAACTCATTTCAGCTTCCATAGTAATGAAAACTGAATGTTTCTCTAAAGAACAAAAACCAGACTTAACTGGGAAATAACTAGATGTAGTGGAATGAAAGCTGCTTCTCAAGTTGGCACAGTGGTAAAGAATTTGCCTGCCAATGCATAGATGCAGATTCGATTCCTGGATCAAGAAGATACCCTGGAGAAGGAAGTGGCAACCCACTCCAGTATTTTGGCCTGAGAAATCTGATGGACAGAGAAGCCTGGCAGGCTACAGTCCATGGGGTCACAAAGAGTTGGACATGACAGAGCATCTGAACATGCACACACAATCTAGATATAGTACATAATCCTCACCTGAATTAGGAATGAGCCTTCATAGTGAAAGGGAAAGTCGCTCAATTGTGTCCGAATCTTTGCGACGCTGTGGGTTGTAGCCTACCAGTCTCCTCTGTTCATGGGATTCTCCAAGCAAGACTACTGGAGTGGGTAGCTGTTCCCTTCTCCAGGGGATCTTCCCAATCTAGGGATTGAACCCAGGTCTCCTGCAGGCAGATTGCAGGCATATGCTTTACCATACTGTGGGACAAACCAATCACAAAATGTCTACCAAGCCTTAGTAGAAATTAAGACCAAAAGATAACAAGCTCCAAACAAAAAGAACAAAGAATGTCCTCATCATCTCCTTATGCAAAGGGACTGTAATTCACCAGGCTCCTCTGTCCATGGGATTCTCCAGGCCAGAATACTGAAGAGGGTTGCCATGCCCTCCTCCAGGGGATCTTCCCAACCCAGGTATCAAACCCAGGTCTCCTGCATTGCAGGTAGATTCTTTGCCATCTAAGCCACCAGGAAAGCCCCCAAATACTGGAGTGGGTAGCCTATCCCTTCTCCAGGGGATCTTCCCATCTCAGGAATTGAACCAGGTTCTCCTGCATTGCAGGCGGATTCTTTACCATCTGAGCTACCAGGGAAGCCCATAATAAATACATAATAGGTACTCAAAGAATTTAGTTCTTTTCTGGATAATTTTGAAAAGTAAGTTGTAAAAGTAAGTTTTCTTTTTATACTTGTTATAGCCTGACCATTTTAGATATGTTTGTTATTAAGAGGGTCAAGACTATTCCATTTGTTGCTGGAATAAACTGGTTTACTTGAATTATAAAGGAAACTCAATAACGACGGATGTCCTTAATTCTTCTTAAGAACAGAACTGAGTCAGCATCAAGTCTGAAAAAAAACTCAGATTGACCCAAGTGAAAGCGCTCTTTTGTAAAATGACTCTCTCTTAAACAAAATGCTTTTCTACTATTTCATCAGCTATTCTCTGTCATAAAGATCCTCTTGTTAGGAAAACAACATTTGAGGACATCAAGAATGTGGTTAGCGACAGCACTATGTGAACCAAGAATGGATCAATGCCACTTACATTACAGTTGCCTATACAGCCAAAGATCAATGTTTCAAAGCAAGTGGATTATATAAAATAAATTTGGACAGTTAATGTTTTCAAACCATATGAATGTCTGTGGAAGTACAGTAAGCAAATGGCCAGTGACTAGCAGACCACCCTACCTGCCTCCTGAGACATGTGTATGCAGGTCAAGAAGCAACAGTTAGAATTGGAAATGGAACAACAGACTGGTTCCAAATTGGGAAAGGAGTGCGTCAAGGCTGTATATTGTCACCCTGCTTCTTTAACTTATATGCAGAGTACATCATGTGAAATGCTGGGCTGGATGAAGCACAAGCTGGAATCAAGATTGCCAGGAGAAATATCAATAACCTCAGATATGCAGATGACACCACCCTTATGGCAGAATGTGAAGAAAAACTAAAGAGCCTCTTGATGAAAGTGAAAGAGGTGAGTGAAAAAGCCAGCTTAAAACTCAACATTCAAAAAACAAAGATTAATGCATCTGGTCCCATCACTTCATGGCAAATAGATGGGGAAACAATGACAGACTTTATTTCTGGGGGCTCCAAAATCACTGCAAATGGTGACTGCAGCCATGAAATTAAGACGCTTGCTCCTTGGAAGTAAAACTATGACCAACCTAGACAGCATATTAAAAAGCAGAGACATTACTTTGCTGACAAAGGTCTGTATAGTCAAAGCTTTGGTTTTTCCAGTAGTCATATATGAATGTGAGAGTTGTATCATAAAGAAAGCTGTGCACTGAAGAATTGATGCTTTTGAACTGTGATGTTGGAGAAGACACTTGAGAGTCCCTTGGACTGCAAGAAGATCCAACTAGTTAATCCTAAAGGAAATCAATCCTGAATATTCAAAGAAAGGACTGATATTGAAGCTGAGGCTCCAATACTTTGGCCACCCGATGCAAAGAGCCAACTCATTGGAAAAGACCCTGATACTGGGAAAGATAGAAGGCAGGAGAAGGGGATGACAGAGGATGAGATGGTTGGATGGCATCACCACCTCCATGGACATGAGTTTGAGCAAGCTCCGGGAGTTGGTGATGAACAGGTAAGCCTGGTGTGCTGCAGTCCATGGGGTTGCAAAGAGTCAGACATGACTGAGTGACTGAACTGAGTTGAGCTAGAAATATTAATCTTGTCTCTTTACTACCATCAAGCGGTCTTGGCTAAGTCATTTAGGTTTGATTTCAAAAACTGTAAAATATAAAATATAAAATCATACACCATACTTAAAAAAGATTGGACACTGGCTTCTCTGGTGGCTCAGTGGTAAAGAACCTGACTGCCAATGCAGGAGACATAAGTTCCATCCCTGGTCGGGTAAGATCCCACGTGCAACGGAACAGCTAAGCTAGTGCACCACAACTATTGAGCCCGTGCTACTGAGCCCACATGCTACAACTACTTAAGCACACGAGCCCCAGAGCCTGTCTTCCACAAGAGAAGCCACCACAGTGAGAAGCCTGCTCACTGCAACTAGAGAGTAGCCCCTACTCTTCATAACTTGAAAAAAAAAATGTCCCCCTGGCAAAGACCCTGCACACCAAAAAAAAAAAAAAAAAAGATTGGACAATGTGTAGCTACACCTGTCAAGATAAGAGCATTCATGCAAATCAGGCAAGTTTAAGCATGCTTTTTGAGACTGGGCTCTTTTCAATCCATAGAATAAAAAAAACCTGAAGGTTGCACAGTGGTGGAAGCATCAATTTCCCTTGTAGCAGGCTATTTTCCTCTCTTGTTTCAGAGTGTGGCACTGCATCCTAAGGAGCCTCAAATGTGGACAGTCTAGCTAAGAAGAGAGCAAGATGGCTCAAATCCTCCTTCTATGTAAAATTAACAAGGGGTAAGGCATCCTTTTTACTTCATTCTTTTTTAAAGCTATGGTTTATTTTTAATGACTGCTTATTATGTCTCAGGCATCTGGCTCAAAATACTGTAAATTCTAAACTTTGTAGATACTTTTATTAAACGAAGTGCTTTTAAAATAAAACTAAGTCATAATTCAAAGGTCTTCCTTAATACAACAAAAAAATCATATGTTCTCTGAAATGAAAATTCCACTTTATGGTTAGTTAACAACCACTTAAATTCCTACTTAAGAGATGCAGGAGACAAAGACTAACCAGTGGAATAGGAGGAATTTTTCCTCCAAGTCTAGGTAACCCGAGGGAGCAGATAATGTAGAAGAAACTACAGTAATTCCAGAGTTCCCATTTTTACAAGCTGAATTATCTAAGAAATTCATGAGAAAACAACTCTGGGATCTATAACATTTTCAAAACACCTAAGTCCCTCTCTCCATCTCCTCAGTGCCAATTAGCAGAATTACCATCATGTGGACTCTCATGTGAATTCAGGGTGCTAGTTTTTAATATAAACTCTCCAGACGGGTTACTGTTTTATATAAAATTACCAGCTCAATGGACATGAGTTTGAGCAAGCTCCAGGAGATGGTGAAGGACAGGGAAACCTGGCGTGCTGCAGTCCATAGGGTCGCAGAGAGTCAGACACGACTGAGCGACTGCGTGACTGAACAATTGTCTTTTATATAAAATTATTGTCTTGCTATTCTTTTACTGGTAGAATGATACAATACTTTACATTTTACAGAATGGGACTCGTTTAAAATACTCCATCTAGCTGTTTTCATTGGTGTTATTGCATTTAAAAAAACAGTTTTTGTTTTGGAAAATATACTAAAGTTAGGTATATTTGACCTGTGAATAGTTTACAGGCCTTAAATATGGGTCAGTACTTTCATGGAAGGTACCGCTCCATGAAATGTTTATTTCTGGAAGGTATCTCTCTCCATGAAATGCTGCACAAGGAAGAGCCAGATAAGGGACGTGGGTGAGAAACACTTGCTCGGTTTACATTTTCACTGTGGTTATACGGGGTAGCATTTTCCAAGGGAACGTTTCCAGTTTGGATCAGAGGCATAACGACAACATCACCCCCTTTTCCGAAGCACAAGCTCAGAAGGCTTTTTCAGAGTTATAACGATCTCAGCAAAATTTCTTTCTTGAAAATAACACCAAGGGATAGTCTTCTAAACAGACACTGTCAACTAAACCTAGTCACATTTGGTTTTCCATCTCTGTTTTAACTGCAGTTGACTCCAGAATTAAAGCACTGCAGTAAATGATCTTAATTTCCATGCCAAACAAAGAAAGGGAACAAAGACTTTTCGCTCATACTTAGGTTTCACTGTAGCTCTATCTTTACAACTTTGATAAATGCTACAAAGGAAGCAGAGAGGGTACAAGAGTAATAGAGACTTAAGATATACTAAAGGAAACCTCTCCAAGGAGTTACATTTTTTAACCAGTTTTTAAATAATTTTTTTGATGTGGACCATTTTTTTAAGTCTTTATTAAATTTGTTTCAATACTGCTTTTGTTTTATGTCAGGTTTTTGGCTGTGAGGTATGTGAGATCTTAGCTCCCTGATCAGAGATTGAACCCTCACCCCCTGAATTGGAAGGCTAAGTCTTAACTACTGGACCACCAGTGAAGTCCCCAAAAGTTACATTTAAAGCTCCAACTTAAAGTATAAGAAGAATCCAACCATCATTCATATTTTAAAAGGGGAAGAGCCAGAAGATTGGGCTTTCATTTAAAAACTACATATAGGTTTAAGAAAAATGCAGATGTCAGAAAGATATCTGAGTTTAGTGTAAGTCATGTGATAGCTAATGTATGTTGTTTAAATGATTTTTATGAAGGATTTAAGTTGGTCACAGAGGTTAGGACTATAGGATGCCCTACCATACTGAGGAAAAATAACACAATTCTGGAAGAGGTTTTTGTTTCTGTACTTATTGTTTATGCATGCACCTGGTGAAATTCTTAGCAATTCAAACTGGGATTTCTCTGACTTGGGCCCAAAACTTATTCTTTATCAGCAGACAAAAGAAGACCAAGGTCAATTTAATATCCATTGTGAGATGCAATGGCAAGTCAGAATAATAGATCTCATATTTCCTGAAAAACAATGCTTGAGGCACAGCTGCTGTAAATGAAGTAGGAGTTACCTGTATTTAAAAGCAAAGTATGAAGACCCCAAAATGGAGGAAAATATCTTGAGTCATCAAGATAAATGCACACAGAGATTAAAATTTACTAGAGACATATTTCATTAACATGGAAAGATGACCACTTTAAATAAAATTTAAAAAATTATAAAACAGTGCTCAGAGTATGGCCCCATTTATGAAATTATATACCTGAGTGTGTTTATAGAAAAACAAATCTACATGCCACATATAGAAAAAAATCTAGAAGGAAGTACTAACAGTAATTATTTCTTGATGGTAGATTATGGGTGATTTTCTTACACATTTTTGCATTATCTTTTTTATTCTAACAATGAGGATATTATGTTTAAAATGTAAGGAAAAAAAAGTCTTTAAAAGGACATTTAACTGTATTGGTGAATACTGATTTAAAGCAAAATGCCTTTAATATGATAGATCTCACTGGTACTGCAAGCTAATTAATTATACAGGATGTTTCACAATTGTGGAATGACAGTTCAGATGGCATATTTTGTTCTTTGGCCAGCACTGAATTACTAAACAGACAAAGTACGCCCCTACAATGTTAGCAAAGAAAGGGAGATAGCAAATAATTAGAATATTCTGGAGAAAAGTATTTAATTTTTGATGGCTCAGAAAAGCATAAACATGAATATCCAGAAAATATCATAAAGTTGTTAAACTTATGTACATGTATTTATGATTTAAAATCATTTTAATTTTTAAGAACATGGAATTGAGAGATGCTTAACATAGCTAGGTGGACATATAGGTAGGAGGTGTGGCTAAGTTTCTTCAAATTAATTTCTATAGGATTAATTTGGTCCTAAGCACAGAAAAGGACTTCCTTGATGGCTCAGTGGGTAAAGCCATCGCATTCCACTTGCAATGCAAGAGACACAGAGACATGGGTTCGATCACTGGGTCAGGAAGATCCCATGAAGGAGGAAGATGGCAACACACTCCAGTATCCTTGCCTGAAAAATCCTGTGGACAGAGGAACCTGGTGAGCTACAGTCCATGGGGTCACAAAGAGTCAGACATGACTGAGCGACTAAGCGCACACACACAGCACAGCAAGAAATTGTTACTCCCCCCACCTTGTATGTCATTAAAAACAAAAACAATACTCAGCCATAAAATAAGTCCACATCAATCCAACAAAGTTCTAATTTTTTCCCAGACAAATGCTTCTATGCCGTATGAAATATCATGAATCCCAGGTTTTCTCCAAAATAATTTGTGTCTACCCTTCTTTTTTTTTTTTTGGCTGATGTCTAAAGAATGCACTTAGTCTATCTGGAAATCCATTGTGACCAAAGTACATAGCATGGCCTCTGAAATATTCAAATAAAATGAGTTACATTTAAAGCAGATTTTATTATATTTGACATTTTAAAATTCAAATCAGCAAGATAATTTATTAAATTTTCTAATATGGTAGATTTGGCTTCATGAGTGTGGAATTTGGGCCCACTTAGACTGTTTACCAAACCCAAAATTGAACAAGCCTAATCTCCCAAGCCTCTTTCCACTTACGTAAAATAATTATTATGGCACTACCTTTACTGACAAGATAGAATCTGGGGGGGTATAAGATGACAGATAAAGAATGTAAAATGACTTTAAGAATTATAAAAGAGTATATTAAGAAAAGGTGTAATGATGGTGTTAATTATAACTATATTATTTTCATCATTAACTATTTAATGTGGGTACAGCTTATATACCCCCTAAGGAAATTCTATATTGCTAGAATATGCAAATTGTCCTAGTCATATAAGAGCTCTACAAACAGTTGTTTTTCAATTAATTAATTCATCATGTTTGGAAAAACATTTTCACGTGGTAAGAAATTAGTTGGGATGTGCACACACAGGGAATTATAACTGACCTCTCAGAGTAACACCGAAGTATACACCTAGTTTACTTATTCCAGTAAAAACCAACTGAGTGATTTAAGTTAAAACTTCCAAGATAAATTTTGTTTTCTTTTAGGTACCAACACTATGAAAAACATTGTAATAATTTTTCTATGAACCCATGAGAAATGTAGAAAACAGTTTTGACTCTCCAGATATTTTCTAAGTACCCCAATGGAACTTGAAGTATGTATGTAAAACTGAAATATGTTCTAAGGTCACTTGAAGAAAAAGGAATATCCTATCCCAAAGTGAGAAATTAGATAATCTGTGTTTTATCCCAAATAAAGCAAGCTTTATGAAAGTTTAAATACCAGTCAAGATATTTAACATTACAACAAGAATGGAATTTTCAAGACAGTATTTGAGAAAAAGGTAATTAACTTTGCTTGCTAAATAAACAGCACATTTAAATAAAAACATGTATATATCTTCCATATATTTTGTATTATCTGACATCAAATTGATTCTTGAACTATTTTGTATCTAGACCCCACTAAACTAAAAATAGTTCACTTTTCGGTGGCCCTCAGCAAAGGTCATATAATCATCCAAGGTTGTAGGATCAAAATCTACACATGTGTTCCCGTGAGGTCTGACCACACAGCTGAAACACTGCTGACAGCTCCCTGTCCATGACTTACAGTGATTTGCTTCTGCTCAAACTGTGCCAACTTCACCTCTAAAACCACATCCCAATGAAAATTCGAAACAAAGGAAATAAAACAATGCCCAAGATAACTGTTTTCATTGCATGAAACAGGGTCAACTACAACATATCTTAATTTTTTTTAAAGCTTACTGAAATTTTCTTACAAGTCAAAAGTTATCATTAAAGATTCAGGATGCAGCGTGTTATACAATTTTTGTTATGACATACAAGTCCAGCACCTCTTTCGCTGCTCTACTTTACGTAGTTGTGATAAGGCCCAAGGTAGCACGACTTGATGGAGGTGTGAATCTATATATGACATGCCATGAGCATACTAAATCCATTCTTCCCATTAAGTTGCTGAAGAGCCTTCCACTATATAAACAAAACAGGACATTTATTCCCAGAGAAATTAAACTATAAACCTGATTCAAATGCATGTAAAAATTGTAAATAAAGGCGAGCAGTGTGTAAAATAAAATGCAGGATTAAAACAAGTGTTTTTTTACATTGTAAAAAATGTTTGCACTGACGATGATATTGTTAGAGAAGAGGGAGGTGGATAAAAAATAGCCCACATGCTAAATGTAATGTTACTAATACAGTTTTACTTGCAAGGATTTTTCTGGCTTTAATTCAACAAAATCCATTATCCTGGGTGGTAATGGAGCCTTGTGCCCTACTCATCTCAGGCATCTTTAGTATCCTGAGCTGCCTTAAAGCTATGATACAGTAAAATGTCAAGCAGATCCCACTAAGCATTTGTAAACTACAATAGCCCCCCATTTTGCCTACAAATCACACGCTCTCAAGCTGAGCTTTGCTCATTCGCTTGTTTCATTCGTTGTACAAGCAGGCTAATTTGGAAATAGCTAGTTTACTTGGGAACACCTAGATGTTCAAAACAATCCCACTTTCTTACTTGACCACCCAAAGAAGTAGAACCATAATACAACACTTGAGGGAACTGTAAAATGGTGCCTGGATACTGAAGGAATGAACAGCAAATAGCAGCACTAGTAAATATAATGAATGCATTTCGCCTTCCAGCTCATC
Organism: Odocoileus virginianus; assembly: GCF_023699985.2. Taxonomy (NCBI): domain Eukaryota; kingdom Metazoa; phylum Chordata; class Mammalia; order Artiodactyla; family Cervidae; genus Odocoileus; species Odocoileus virginianus. The sequence continues at coordinate 55,354,525 of NC_069676.1, forward strand.
TGTGCTTCCTGGGACACAACACACAAACATGAAAGGGTTGGGGTAGAATGTCAAGAAAACTGATGTCTTTCAACATTCACTTTGCAAGATGCTAGACACAAAATAATACCACAAGCCACCTCCCTTTCCCATCAGTGTAAATTCGGGGCTCTCAAATCACCCCCCACAAACCCCAATTAAAAATAAAGGAAAAAGGCAGGCTATAATACAGATTGTCCTAAGTGGTCACAATGAAACTAAGGGACAATAACAAGAATAAATCTTGCATTAATCCAAATGAAGTCAGTGAATAATAATACAAACCAGAAGCATAGTCTCAAAAATAAGCAATTATCTCCAAGCATGCAAGGGCATTTAAAACCCATAAAAATCATTGCAAAGCACACTCTGCATATAAATATGTTTCATAAATGCTAAGTAACATGTGTATAGATGATATGCATATCCACAGGGCATCCATTTGTGTGATCACAATCAAATCTGTATAATAAAAATTACACTCTATTTGGCAAATGGTTTCTCAGCAAGAGTACATCAGAATATGAAATAAAAGGCTAAATTCTGGGGCTACCTTTTCTTAGCAATGAAGGAAATAAGCAAAATCACCTTATAATTGGGCCTGCAAGCTTAGGAGGCACCAAATGTGTTTTTGAAGGAAGGCCCGACCCTATATGTGAGAGCTGCAAATGAAATGATTCCTTTCAATAACATCTATTTCTTGGGAGCTCTTTTTCCACCCCCTGGTTCTGTTGCTAAGCTTGGAAGGAAAGGAACCAAGTGGCTCAGTCTGCATTCTGAGCCGGTTCAAGATAAAATCAGAACACCATATATACATTTTTTTTTTTTAAACACAAGCAGATGCCTCCTTACTTCTCTGTCCCTGGCAACCTTCCTCTCTCCCAGCCCCATCACTGTCTCCACATCTTCCTCCTCATCTCTGAGGGAGTCATTGTTCAATGCAGGCCACAAATGTATACACAGGTCATTTAATAGCAGCTAAATCAAGAAGCTAACCTCGCTCCCTGCTACTTACCATGCTGAGATCCGGAGAAGCTGTTGAAAGGAAGGAGAGATGCAAACTGAATCCATTTTCCTTGTGACCGAGTCGGATGCAGCCTCCGAACCCAACATCAGCAGCGGCTGCCGGGATTTCTTCCCCTCCCTCTCTGGTTGGCGACGGTGCTAATAGGAACCACCCTTCCAGCCCTCCCTGGAGGATCAGCAGTCGAAGCGGCAGAAGCAGCAGCATCACCACTTGGCCTCCTCCCTCTCGGAGGATGGGGTGAGCTCAGAAGCAGCCAGGAACTTGCAGCAGACACCTCCTCTGGCTCCTCCTCTCCTGCCCCCTCCTCCGAAACCCCACCCCTGCTGCGGTAGAGGCTGCCTGCCCTGGCAGCTGCCGGTTGTCATGGCAACCACCAATGGCAAGCGACCAGGCTAAGGGGGAGGGGAGATGGGCGAAAGGAGCAGCGGGGGCTGGAGGGGAGTGAATTCGTGCTGCTGCCCGCCGGGATGCTCTTGGTCTCTCCTACCCTGGACTTCAGGTCTTTAAAATTGGGGCAAGGGTGTATAGCCATGGGAAGAGAAGAATTTAAATTTAATCGAAATCTAGACTGAATCATACAAGACAGCTTAACTGTTTTTTTCATTTTCTATGGTTTTCCAATAAATGGTATTAAATTTGCCATTGAGTAAATAATAGCAAATATGGAGAAAGTTATATTATGTAATAGGAGATTATTATCACTCCAATACATTTGTGTTTTATAGCATCTATTACTGAAAGGCACTCAAGGTTGTTAACAAGGAAAATGAGTGACTGGAATTTGCAATTTGTGAGTCTCATTCCTTGTCACTGCTCTCTGCTTGTTCCTCTCAGGTGAGTCACTGGTCTTACTGTTTTTCCAGCTCCCTCTCATAAGAGGAACTGGAGCTGTTTGGCTTCCCCTGTGGCAAAGGAAGTTAGAACAGAGGAAACTGAAATTCCTTGAGCAACCACTGCTGTCAGACAGTGGATATTCCAAACCCTTTTAGTGTCAGACTCCTGAAGTGTTCCATTTCCTGCAGGAAATTCCATGCTATTTCTAGGATGCCCTTTTGGAGGTCCCAAGCCAGCTGGTGGTCTGGGTGGTCGGTTGGTAGAAAGGATGTGAAAGCAGCAGTGTTGTGTTCTAGATGAATTCTGTTTCTAACTATAAATTATAAATGACACTAGTATTTATCTGAGGCAGTAGTTGTAAAGATCGAATGAGATAATGCACTAAAAGCCCTTGGCGTGTAGTAAGCATACAATAAATGTTTACTCTTATTACTATTATTAGTAGTGGTGGTGGAATATTGCAGCCACTCCTTGATCCAAGAGGTTGAAGGAATAGCATGGCAATTTCAGAATGGGAAAATATTAAGGCGAGAAAACAATGTATGATAGCTGTGATGTTGATGTTGATGGTTATGGTGGCATCAACGATGACAAAACAGTAAGTCTCTGAGAGATTAAAAGTTTTCTAAAACGTGACAATTTAGGATGTTGTAAGTCTTAAAAGAGTTAAATAAATTTCCCAAATCCACATGGCTAATACACAGCAGAGCCAGAATGAAAACTCTGACACTTCTATCACTAGCATTTGCTCTTCCAACCATTGCATTTTCTGCCACTCCTCCATGGAATAGAGATACTCTTTTAAAAAATTTTTTAATTATTTTTATTTTTTGGCTGTGCTGGATCTTGGTTGCTATGTAGGCTTTTCCTAGCTGTGGTGAGTGGGGGCTGCTCTCTAGTTGGGAAGCACGGGCTTCTCATTGCTGTGGCTTCTCTTGTTGTGGAGCACAGGCTCTAGGGTGCCAGGCTTTATTCACTAGTTGCAGCATGCGGACTCAGTAGTTGCAGCTCCCAGGCTCTAGAGCACAGATTCAATAGTTGTGGTACACAGGCTTAGTTGCTGCATGGCATGTGGGATCTTCCCTGATCAGGGATCAAACCCATGTCTCCTGCATTGGCAAGCGGATTCTTTACCACTGAGCTACCAGGGAAACCCTGGAGATACCCTTTGTTCCTAACCCGTAGGGTTATTTACAGATTCACATAGGATTAGTACCAATTTCAGTCAGACAATCTGGGCTTGACTGACTTTTGATATAATTTGGAACATGTTAATTAACTTCCCTGAACCTATGTTTCTTCACCTGTGAGATGGAAATCATCATAGAACCTTATCATGGGAATCAAATAGGGTGATGCATGTGGAGCATTAGCACATGTCTAGCAGCAGCAGCAGCACATAGTAAATGTTCAATAAATGTTAATTATGACTATTTGTTACTCATTCTTAAGTAATTAATGTTAAAATAGGAGAGGACTTTTTCCTGCTTGGGTTCACACTAAATGTCAGGCCCTTATTCTAACAAAACTGACTTGAAGATAATTAGGTGGTTGCCGAAAAGGTTGCAACTCATCCTTAATACTTGGCGTTGCCTTCCCCTCGAGGGAATGCCGGCATCCTGCTCCCATCAGAGCCTCGACAGTCACACAGTCTACACACACTTGGACATCATCATCACGTAGGTATAGTTGTGTAGCATAAAATAATGGGTTGTTATAGTCTAGCTTTTGTATTCTTCTCTGTATTTTATCTGCTATCTCCGCAGAAATGATCATGTAGGTAAGCAGAGAAAAAGCTGCAGACTGTAGAAGCTCAGATGTGTTTAGGTGATGAAATTCTCCCCATAGGCCTTGTGAGGAAGTATTTCATCTTGAGTATCAAGAGCTGACTTGGGTGTGGTGAGTGACTCTAGTTTTCTCTCTCCCTATCAACACAGAGTCAATTGAAGGGGAAAAGTGTTTGGTGTTCCCTATTTAAATAAGTCCATAATTGAACAACTCAAGCAGTTTTGTTTAGTTGTGTCCAACTCTCTTGAGACCCCTTGGACTGTAGCCCACCAGCCTCCTCTGTCCGTGGTTTTCCCAGGCCAGAATACTGGAGTGAGTTGCCATTTCATTCTCCAGGGGAACCTTCCCAAACCAGAGATGGAACACACATGTACTGCACTGGCAAGTGGATTCTCTTCCACTGAGTCACCAGGGAAGCCCACTCAAATAGTATTCTTCCCTTTTTTTCTTTTGCCATATCCATGCTACACTGTTACTGTTAGGGGAAGCACACTGATTGAAACCGCCCAACCTGGCCAGGCACCATAGTAACCATCTGCATGAGTTGTTTTATGACAGGAGATCCTGATAAGGAATACGGAACTAGTAAGCCACCACCAGCCGGAAGAGTTCGGGAAAGGTCAAAAGAAGACACCGCATGTCCGTCCACTTCCCAGAATCCCTCTCGATAGCATCCATCTTGGCTGAGCGATGCGTGCGCCACCAGGAAAGACTCTGAATTAGAATGATTGGTCAAAGACCACCGGAAACTAATCCCATCACCATAAAGCCCAAGACTGAGAGCCACGCGGCAGAGCAGTTCTCCTGGGTTCCCTTACCCTCCTGCTCTCCACCCGGGTGCCCTTTCCCAATAAAATCACTTGCTTTGTCAGCACATGTGTCTCCTCGGACAATTAATTTCCGAGTATTAGACAAAAGCCCAGTTTCGGGCCCTGGAAGGGGTCCCCCTTCCTGCAACATTACCATTATTTAATAATACCTTTTCTTTAGATGTTTAATTATGTGATATTTATTTTTGTTAACTTTAATTATTTGTTATTTATTTACTTTAAAAGAAAATTTGTCTCTGGCTTAAGCAGAACATTAATAAAATTAGGCACAGTAAAGAGAATGTTCCCAGAGAAAGGCATGTAATGTAAAACAATATTTTTTAAAACAGAGATTTCAGCTTCATTTGTAATAATTTTTAGTTAAAACAAAAGAAATTTTAAATTTCATTCCTTCTCTCCATTGGCATTTTCTCTGTTACTGTGTTCTTTTTCCCATGGTATCTATCATCTTTTAATATACTATGTTATTTATTTGTGTTTTAAAATTTTCATCTGTTTCTCCCCACTAGAATGCTAACTATGAAATAGCAGTGATATTTGTTAGTTTATTTGCGACCAGCACCTGACCCCTATTATACGCTCAATAAATATTTGTTGAAGGAACAAGCCAGTAAATAAATGAACTGTCAAAATTCTGCATTTAATTATGGATAAATAAGTTATTATAACATTATTTGTCCAGTTAAATATTTTTGATATTTCTAAAAATTAAAAAGTAATTACAGTAATGATCCTTTCAGTATACATACATATCAGCATAATGTGTATCTAATGCATATTTTTAAAGTATATATCTATTAAAATGGAAATGTTGGCTCACACAAATTCAGAGTCATCTAGCATATTGCTGGCAGTCTTTGGGAAACACCTGTTTTGTTCTAAGAGCATTTTCTCCAGAAGTACTAAATGTGACCAGACTGTCTGCCTCTCCTTAAACCTGTCTAAGTTTGACTCTGAATTCTATGTCTGAAAAAAAGATGGCATGAATGTCTGAAAAAGTAGACGGTGTGTGTGGATTTTGGCTCCAAAAGTGGCATTAAATTTTCAGGAGAAACCACAGCATAATGGGAGGAAGCTGCAAAGTTTGAGCTCAGGAGACAGACTACCTGGACTGAGTCCACACTTCACTATTTTATTTTCTGAATGACCTTGGGCAAGTTGCTTAATTTCTCTGTGTCTCAGTTTCTTTTGAAAATCAAAGTTCATGTGTGCCAAGAGCCAACATGTATTTGGCATGTAATAAATAATTATTAATAAATAATTTTCTTATTAATAAATAGATATTATTAGTAGTATAATTTTTAATAACTATGGTTATACACAGCACTTTTTTCTAGGTGTTTACAGAACACTCAGATCACTCCAAGCTATTCTAAGAACTTGCCGTTATGACTGCAGATCAACTGCCAGCAGACTATGAGGAATTCTGATGTTTATCTCAGAGATAGGCCAAGGTCCTGATTCCCACCCCCCTGCCCCCGGCAAAAGGGGCAACAAGCTGGGGATCACAGATGTGACTGTTGTTTATTCCCTGTCTATTCTGTAGGAGGTTCTTAACATATTATCTGTTTACAGAGAACATTAAATGGAAGCTTCCAGGATCTTCTTGAGGTCATTAAGGTATCATTCTGACCTCACTGCATGTCCTTTATCAATACTACCAGCAAGCAAGTGTATCAGAAGCGCTCTCCCATGAACTCCACACTCCTATGGCCAACCACCTTATGGATGACTCTACACTGCAGGTGAACACATTTGCCTTTGCTCACCCTATATCTTCTGAAAGTCCCTTCTCTGCCCTAATTCTTCAGCCTTCAAGATTTATCCATCACCTCCTTCAGGGACTCTTCACTGATACCAGGATTAGCATGAGATTAGCATTAGAAATTAGATTCCGCCCCCCTCCCTTGTCACATCTTTATTAATATGCTAATGATATTGGTTAAAGAATCCACCTGCAATGCAGGAGACACAGGAAACAGGGGTTTGATCCCTGGGTCAGGAAGATCCCTGGGAGGAGGGCATGGCAATCCACTCCAGTATTCTTAACTGAAAAATCCCATGGACAGAGAAGCCTGGTAGGCTACAGTCCAAAAGGTCACAGAGTCTGACACAACTGAGTATGCATACATAGGTAGGTAATGATGTTGAACTGTAAATATTTCTTAGTCTTTCCTATTTGATTGTAAGCACTTTGAGGTCAGAAATGCTGCTCATTCATTCATTTACTGATATATTAATGCTGTACTAGGTACCAGGGACACAGCTATGCACATTTTTCAAAGAACTTTGTATTCTCTGATTTAGCTCCTCTCTGAAGTACCCAGATGCTAGGAAAAGACTCTGATGCTGGGAAAGATTGAAAGAAGGAGGAGGAGGGGACAGCAGAGGATGAGATGGTTGGATGGTATCACCAACTCAATGGACATGAGTGTGAGCCAATTCCACAAGATGGTGAAAGACAGGGATACCTGGCATGCTGCAGTCCATGGGGTCATGAAGAGTCGGACACGACCAAGCAACTGAACAACGACAATAGCAACAGTGTTGGATGCAAATTTCCTATGGCCACCCACCTGCAGTGATACTCACTCATAAGGTGGTTGGCCATAGGAGTGTGGCCATAGGAGTTTTTTGCAGGTGTGAACCTTTCCCACAGCCACACACACACACACACACAAGTGAAGGAACTAATTGATGACCATGAGCACGTAGCCCCAGGCCTCCTGGAGACTGAGGACTGATAATGTTAACCCCCTGTGACACCACTCTGCTGCCTCAGGGTTCAGTCCAGTTCAGTTCAGTCTCTCAGTCATGTCTGATTCCTTGCGATCCAAAGTTAGTGCAACACGCCAGGCTTACCGGTCCATCACCAACTCCCGGAGCTTACTCAAACTCGTGTCCATCAAGTCAGTGATGCTATCCAACCATCTCACTCTCTGTTGTCCCCTTCTCCTCCCTCCTTCAATCTTTCCCAGTGTCAGGGTCTTTTCCAGTAAGTCGGTTCTTCGCATCAGGTGGTCAAAGTATTAGAGTTTCAGCTTCAGCATCAGTCATTCCAATGAATATTCAGGATTGATCTCCTTTAGGATTGACTGGTTAGATCTCCTTGCTGTCCAAGGGGCTCTCAAGAGTCTTCTCCAACACCACAGTTCAAAAGCATCAATTCTTCAGCGCTCAGCTTTCTTTATGTAAGTGCCAGCTTTATGTAAGCACTTGATGTAAGCGCCAGCTCTTACATCCATACATGACTACAGGAAAAACCATAGCTTTAACTAGACGGACCTTTGTTGGCAAAGTAATGTCTCTGCTTTTTAATATGTTGTCTAGGTTTGTCATAGCTTTTCTTCTAAGCAGCAAGTGTCTTTTAATTTCATGGCTGCAGTCACCATCTGCAGTGATTTTGGAGCCCAAGAAAATAAAGTCTGTTGTTATTTCCATTGTTTCCCCATCTATTTGTCATGAAGTGTGATGTCATTCAAAGAATGTGCATAAACTGATCAAGTACCCTGAAACCCCTGCCCCCAACCAACATATTAAAAATGCTTTGCCAAAACCCTTCAGGGAAATCGAGGCTTTTCAGGGCTTGAACCACCTGTCTCCTTGCACGGCCTGGTAATAAGCCTTTCTCTGCTCCAAAAAGAAAAAAATATTACAAAATTCTTTAAAAATAAATGATATTGAGGGCTAAAACAGAGAACTACAAGAAACTCTGATGGCGTATAAAGGGAGAACATAACACATAAACGTGTCTGAGAGCCTTGAAAGACATTCCTGGAGGGATTGTGGAGTATGGTGGGGGCAGGTGGCTTCAGACAAAAGAAAGTACATGCTGGTCCTGAGGTGTGGAAGAACACAGCATGGTACTTGGTTTTGTTCTATGCGAGTACCTAGCATAGTACCTGTGCATATTATGTGCCCTATATGTGTTTGTTTAAAGAATCTGCTGCCTTTCTCCCCTAACACATAGACACAAAGTTCTTTCCTCTAGGTTTTCCTTCTGTTAATTTATTTGAGGGAGTAGAGTTTGTCAGTAGCTAGGGAGTTGACAGGTCGTGTGGGCTGAGAAAGCTTGGAGAGTGGTCAAAAGATTCATTGTTGTTCCTACAGTAGAAAAAAAGATACAATTCTAACAGTGACCACTGCTCTATTACAGATTTATTAAATTAGATTTACGCCATAAGACAACCTTTCCACTGATGTTGAAAGGAGACAGTTTTTTCCTTTCAGTTCCTGGGTGGTTGTGTCTTACACAAAGCAGACAACACATGGGCTTAGGTTACCAGCAAATCAGAGACACCAAAGAAATGGGAAAAGATCCACTTCAATGAACTTCCCCAAACTCTTGTGATTAGAAAATCTGCAAATAATTGAAAGATTGGGATTGACATATACACATAATAGATAACTATGAAGAACCTGCTGTATAGCATGAGGAACTCTACTCAATACTCTAACAGTCTATATGGGAAAAGAATCTTAAAAAAAACCAAACAGAGCTGTTGTTTAGTGGCTCAGTTATGTCCAACTCTTTTGTGACCCCATGGACTGTATGTAGCCCACCAGGCTCCCCTATTCATGGGATTTTCCAGACAAGGTTACTGGAGTGGGTTGCTATTTCCTCCTCCAGGGGGGAATCCCCTCAAAAAAGAGTGGATATGTGTATATGTATAACCGACTCACTTGGCTGTATACCAGAAACTATCGCAACATAGTAAATGAACTATTCTTGTTATTGTTTATAGTTGCTAAGTCATGTCCAACTCTAGTGATCCCGTGGACTATAGCCTGCCAGGCTCCTCTGTCCATGGTATTTCCCAGGCAAGAATATTGGAGCAAGTTGCCATTTCCTTTTCCAGAAGATCTTGCTGAACCAGAGATCGAATCCACCTCTCCCACTTGGCAGGCAGATTCTTTTACTGCTGAGCCACCTATACCCCAATAAAAATTTTAAAAATTTACAAGTTTCATTTCAGTAGATATACAGTTTTATTTTAGTTTTTCTCTAATTTTTACTATGGGAGCCACCATAATTGTCAGAATTTTTACAGTGCTTAGGAACTCAAAATGTCATTACTTACTGCCCTAACAATAAGCGCCTGTACGCCACTATGAACAAAACAGTCTTAGTTCCTGTCCTGGTAGAACTTAAAGAGTTTGATAGGTGGTGCAGCCAAAGAATAAGAAAACCAACCACTAAACAAACAGTGAAATTTCACAAGCACTATAAAGTAATGAATGACCTAGGGGAAGATACGGATGGTGAAGGAGAGAGTGGGAATGACTCACTGTGGGATGACATTTAAACTCAGAAATGAAGTATGGATTATGCCAGCCCAGTAAAAGCTAAGAAAAGAGAGTTTCCAGTGGAAAGATGAGCTCTTTGGAGAGGAAAAGCCACAGAGGAGAAATATTTTTGATGGTCACCATAGTTGGATGGGCTTCCCAGGTGGCTCAGTGGTAAAGAATCTGTCTGCCAATGCAGGTGACCCAGAAGACACAGGTTCAATCCCTGGGCCAGGAAGATCCCTTGGAGAAGGAAATGGCAACCCACTATAGTATTCTTGCTGGCGAAATCCCATGGACAGAGGAACCTGGTGGTCTGCAGTCCATGGGGTTGCAAAGAGTTACATGTGACTGAGCACTCACACACATGCATAGCTGGATATGGTGACCTTGAGGGAATGTGCCATGCGGGGAAGTTGGAAAGGCAGACAGGAACCAAAGTATGTAGCATCTTGTAACCCACTGTCAGGCAATTGGAGTTTTTCTTAAATGCAAGGAAGAATCATTGAAGACTTTAAACTTGGTTTGAAGCACTGTTGGAAGTGACATTTTTCTGGGCAACAGTGTAGTTAGGATTCTGTAGTCATCTAGGCTGGAGATGAGACTAGTCAGATTAGGGTGTTGGTAGTGGATATGTGTTTCCCTGGTAGCTCAGCTGGTAAAGAATCCACCTGCAATACAGGAAACCTTGGTTCAATTTCTGGGTCTGGAAAATCCCCTGGAGAAGAAATAGGCTGCCCACTCCAGTATTCATGGGCTTTCCTGATGGCTCAGATGGTAAAGAATCTGCCTGCAATGCGGGAGACCTGGGTTTGATCCCTGGCTTGGGAAGACCCCCTGATGGAGGGCATGGCAACCCACTCCAGTATTCTTGCCTGGAGAATCCCCATGGGCAGAGGAGCCTGGAGGGCTACAGTCCATGGAGTCTCAAAGAGTCAGACATGACTGAGTGACTAAGCACAGCACAGTGGATATGCAGAAAATTGGACTATATCAAATAAGTACATTTTAGAGGTGGCATTGCAAAGACTTGCAGGTGCTCTGGAAGCTGAGGCTGAAGAAGAGGTAAATATCAAGGATAACATCTAAGTAGACAACAAAGTCCCCATTTTGAAGAAATGGAAGAGGTTTGGTTTTTACCTTCTGTGGTGGGGAAAGGCCTCAAGGCTCAGGCTCTGAAAAAGTGTGGGGAAACTTGAAGGGGTTCTGAGTGCCTGACTGCCAGGGGTCTCGCCTCACTCCCTCCTCAGACCTGATGTCCTTGAGAATTAGGCATTAACAACCAGGTGGTATGTTGGGTAAATCATCACTGAGTGTAGGCAACTGTAGTGGAAGCAGTCTAGCAGGAATGGGATAGATGAGGACTGGAAGAAACAATGTTTCTGACTCAGATAATCCTCAAACCTTGAGAATAGAATTGCCAATATGAAATGGCCTTCCTCTACTCTGAGCCTCCCAAGCCACATTCTTTTCCACAACAATTTGACTTCTACCTGGGTTACAGACCTCATCCAGCCACCTTCTAATCATGAGACCTGCAAATCATATCTTCTCTTAACTCCATTGCCTTATATACAAAGCCAGGGTGAAAATTGCCCTTGCTTACTGAATGCAAAGAAATAGAGGAAAACAATAGAATAGGAAACACTAGAGATCTCTTCAAGAAAATTAAAGATACCAAGAGAAACTTTCATAAAATGATGGGCACAATAAAGGCCAGAAATGGTATGGATCTAACAGAAGCAGAAGATATTAAGAAGTGGTGGCAAGAATACACAGAAGAACTATACAAAAAAGATCTTAATGACCCAGATAACCATGATGATGTGATCACTCATCTAGAGCCGGACATCCTGGAATGCAAAGTCAAGTGGGCCTTAGGAAGCATCAGTACGAACAAGGCTAGTGAAGGTAACGGAATTCCACTTGAGCTATTTCAAATAATTTCTTTGGCTCCAAAATCACTGCAGATGATGACTGCAGCAATGAAATTAAAAGACTCTTGCTCCTTGGAAGAAAAACTATGACCAAGCCAGACAGCACATTAAAAAGCAGAGACATTACTTTCCCAACAAAGGTCCATCTAGTCAAAGCTATGGTTTTTCCAGTAGTCATGTAAGGATGTGAGAGTTGAACCATAAAGAAAGCTGAGCACCAAAGGATTGATGCTTTTGAAGTGTGGTGCTGAAGAAGAGTCTTGAGAGTCCCTTGGACTGCAAGGAGTTCAAACCAGTCAATTCTAAAGGAAATCAGTCCTGAATATTCATTGGAAGGACTGATGCTGAAGCTGAAACTCTAATACTTTGACCACCTGATGCGAAGAACCGACTTACTGGAAAAGACCCTGACACTGGGAAAGATTGAAGGAGGGAGGAGAAGGGGACAACAGAGAGTGAGATGGTTGGATAGCATCACTGACTTGATGGACATGAGTTTGAGTAAGCTCTGGGAGTTGGTGATGGACAGGTATGCTGCAGTCCATGGGGTCACAAAGACTCAGAAATGACTGAGCAACTGAACTTAACTGAACTGAAAAAGATGATGCTGTGAAAGTGCTATACTCAATATGCCAGCAAATTTGGAAAACTCAGCAGTGGTCACAGGACTTGAAACAGTCAGTTTTCATTCCAATCTCAAGGAAAGGCAATGCCAAAGAATGCTCAAACTACCACACAATTGCACCCATCTCATATGCTAGCAAAGTAATACTGAAAATTCTCCAAGTGAGGCTCCAACAGTATGTGAACTGTGAACTTCCAGATGTTCAAGCTGGATTTAGAAAAGGCAAAGGAACCAAAGATCAAATTGCCAACATCTGTTGGATCATCAAAAAAGCAAAAGAGTTCCAAAAAAAACTACTTCTGCTTCATTGACTATGCCAAAGCCTTTGACTATGTGGATCACAACAAACTATAGAAAATTCTTAAAAGATAGGAATACAAGACCACCTTACCTGCCTGCTGAGAAATCTGTATGCAGGTCAAGAAGCAGCAGTTAGAACCGGATATGGAACAACAGACTGGTTTTAAACTGGGAAAGGAGTATGTCAAGGCTGTATGTTGTCACCCTGCTTATGTAACTTCTATGCAGGGTACATTATATGAAATGCTGGACTGGATAAAGCACAGCTGGAATCAAGGTTGCCAGGAGAAATGTCAATAACCTCAGATATGCAGATGACATCACCCTTATGGCAGAAAGTGAAGAGGAACTAAAGAGCCTCTTGATGAAAGTGAAAGAGAAGAGGGAAAACGCTGGCTTAAAACTCAACTTTCAAAAAACAAAGATCATGGCATCCAGTCCCATCACTTCATGGCAAATAGATAGGGAAACAATGGAAACAGTGGCAGACTTTATTTTCTTGGGCTCCAAAATCACTGCAAATGGTGACTGCAACCATAAAATTAAAAGGTGCTTGCTCCTTGGAAGAAAAGCTATGACCAACCTAGACAGCATATTAAAAAGCAGAGACATTACTTTCCTGACAAAGGTCCATCTAGTCAAAGCTATGGTTTTACCAGTAGTCTTGTTTGGATGTGAGAATTGGACCATAAAGAAAGCTGAACACGGAAAAATTGATGCTTTTGAACTGAGGTGCTGGAGAAGAGTCTTGAGAGTCCCTTGGACTGCAAGGAGATCAAACTAGTCAATCCTAAAAGAACTCAGTCCTAAATATTCATTGGAAGGATTGATGCTGAAACTGAAGCTCCAATGTTTGGGCCACCTGATGGGAAAAGGGACTCATTGGAAAAGACCCTGATGTTGGGAAAGATTGAAGGCAGGTGGAGAGGGGGATGAAAGAGGATGAAGTGGTTGGATGGCATCACTGACTCAATGGCCGTGATTTTGACTAAGCTCTGGGAATTGGTGATGGACAGGGAAGCCTGGCATACTGTAGTTCATGGTGTCCCAAAGAGTCAGTCACAACTGAGTGACTGAACCTACTGACTTACTGAATGAAGGTCATATGAATTATGTTTGTAAAAACCTTAGCCCATGCCTGACAGATGGAAAGATCTCTACAAGTCCCAGTTGTTTTATTATCTCCCCCTCCACATTTGAACCTTTCTTATTAAGCCCCAATCTTTTCCTCCCAGCCCCCAGATTCTTGGACAATTTCTCTAATGCGTCCCACCTCGTGACCTCCGTACTATTCCTTAGATCCCTTAACTGGCCAGGTACTTATTTTCCTCCGACAGGGCAGGGGGCAGAGGGACCAAAAGGAGAAAAAGGCTGTCTAAACGTGAAACTTAGAGAATTCATGCTCCATCTCACATATTTATGAGCCAACTTTCTTTAAATATTTACACCTTGTGTTTACATCTTATTACTTTTGGATTTGTTTCTTATAGCTTATCTGAAGTGTGAAATTGGAAACTTGAAGCTTGCTAACACTTCCATGCTAGAGAAATGCACAGTGAAGAAATCTGAGTTTCATGAGTTTTTTCCTCCCCACACCAAGAATGAGATTTTGCAAGGAAATCATTGAGATTGCTTACATCTGCTCCCTGCACCACCCCGCATGGAATTCTCTTCTTTAATGTGTCCCTGGCTCTAGCACCTGCTACAAGCTGAAGGATCTTTCCTGAGGAGTCAAAGACGACTGCTGGGAACCAAATGGGTTTGATTCTGAATGGGGATGGCAAAACTAAGGCAGGAGCAAACCCAAAGAGGGGAGTTAAAGTTCAAGAAAGCAGCTTTCCTCTATTTAACTCTACTGAAACCTCTTTTCTTTTGCCCTAAGTCCAAATTCCTTCTCTTTTCTCAGCATCTATTTCTCCTTCTGATATATTTCTCAGATCTTAACACAATCCCAATCAATCTCTAAAATAAATCTGTAAACTCATCTCTTATTGAAGTATAATTTTCATAATGGTAAATGAAGATCCTTAGGCAAATGCAAAATGTACACATCAGTGATTTGATGTCTTTATTATTTATTAAATCAGAGATCCTGTAATATGCTAAAACTGGCCCAAAGAGCATTTGAGAAGCTAAATATTTATAGGCAATATACAAATTAAAGGAAAAGAGTAGTTTTTATTATGCTGTCAACAGAAGCATCAGTTGAGATGCACATTTTATGCACAGGAGTGATCTTTATGACCTTGAATAAACTAAGCTAATGGTTAGATCTGTCTTAGTAGCCAACCCTTGTGTCACCTGAATCAACAGATGGAACGAATATTAATCTCTTCTCTTGTTAATGGGAGAAACCTCACACAGTATAAGGGTGCAATGGTCTGATACTGAACTTGGAAAAATGGAATTTCATATCCTTCTTCCTAACATTTCTTGGTGTTGCCAGATAATTTTTTAACCTCATCCACTGACTCACAACATGCCCAGAGTTAAATTTGGGGGTTCTCACTTCATACAATGTCTTTGTCTCTCACAATATCCTCCCATTTTACATCTCTATTTATGGCAGAGAGATAAGTAACTGAAAGTAAAGAATGAAAAAGAAGAATGGATGACAGCAATGTTTCCAGGTAGAATATGGCACAGGTGCTTGAACTGGTCTTGACCTATCAGAGATGTGATAAGCTCTGTGTGGAAACTGAAAGATCCCTCCTACTCACACTTTCACACACTGGGGCCCAAGTATTCCTGCCTGAACAACTCTTTTGTGAAAAGCAGAGAGAATTGTTCTCAACTCACTAAAAAAGCTTTGCATAAAGCGAAAGTGCTTTTTCCTTCCCTAAAAGGCAGAGGTGAGAGTGAATTTTCCTTACCTTGAAAGGTGCTAAACATTTCTGCCTGACAAGGATCTGGGGCATCTTTGGGCAACCACTGTGTGTGGAGGAGAAGAGACCTGTGCAGGGTGGTAGAAGCTCAACAGACCATGTGCGTAGGGCATCTGGAAGCAGCAGGGTCTCCATCTTCATGGGCTCTGATGAAGACCTGGTTCTGAGAAGCAAAGACCAGAGGCTGTGGCACCGATTCTTCCACTCATATAATAATCTCTTTGAGAGCTTTTGGCAGGAATGTGACCTTTCAGGGTGAGTAGGTTGGGGCTCATTCATTCACCCAGGCAAATCAGAGGTCAGGATAATTTGGTTATGCAACAAATAGTTATTTTTAGGTCCCTTCTCCGATCTCTCACATCTCCTTTTCAGTTGGATAAACTGACAGTGAGCCACAGAAATGCAGTGCAGCCTCATGCTACACCCCTATCATCTGTCTGGCTTTTCATGCGTCACGGTCTCCACATTAGAGTAGGGCAGCAGTAGAAAATACAGACATTTTGATTTGTATAATTTTTTCATGCCCCAAATTCCTATTAATCTCACTGTTTGTCTTCATAAAAGAGAGTTTCCTGAAGGGCACAAGAAGAGAGGAAATTTTGTTTCGCTAGTTTCCCTTGATTTATTTAGAATGTCTGGCAGAGGCCTTCCTAGCTCGGTATGAGAAATCCAGCCTGGGGAAAGGACTTCATGCCTCTGCTTTTCAATAGAACTATAAACTCTGTGGACCTTACTTCTTTAGCATCCTTTTCAAAAGAAAGCTCCTCTTAGAAAGCTTAACACCATGTAGCCGCAATTCCCTATAGAGTTATTATAGCTGTGCTTCTGGGCAATGCAGAGAGTCAATGAATTTTACACCACAGAGGTCTCCTTAGGGGTCGGTCACTTACATCATGCCAACACCAGGCAGATTTAGATTTTATGTTATAGTAAGGGAAACTGGGCCAGGGACTTATCCAGAGTTTGGGGTGTTTTGCCTTCAATATGAGAGCAGAGTCAGAGTATCAATGGTAGAATTCAAGACTGTTCTTTTACTAGATCATCATCTTATCTCCTGAAAGGCCTGATACAGAAGAATGCCTTGAGTATGGAACTTAACCCTTTCCTTAAGCCTACTCTATTGCCCTAGGGGAGGCTTTACAAGTCCTTGCATTAGGAGCAAATTAATACTGAGTGAGAAAATTGTCCATTCTTTCTATCTCCAAACATCCCAGCTTCCAAGCCTTCTTTTTTTAATCTTTAGTCACTCTATAACTGGACACTCAGACAAGGAAGAGTAGGTCATATTGCTTTGTGATTATGTCCCTAGATTCCCAGCCTCTGTAACCCAGAACAATTTTTACACACAAAGGCAAAAGGAGAAGCTGCATATTGTGCTTCATGCAAATTCCTCTGTAATTCTTCAGATTTCTTTTTTTTTTTTTTGATACATGGAATGTCCATTGACTATCTGATTTTAAGAAAATTAGTAGGATTAAAGAGCCTACAGTGAATCAGAGGTGATGGAGTCTCTAATATTTCCTCCATTTTCCCCATCATTTCTATTTTGGCTCTAAAACACAATAGCACTGGACATAAACCTGAGCAATCTCTAGGAGACAGTGGAGGGCGGTGGAGCCTGGCGTGCTGCAGTCCGTGGTGCCGTGAAGAGTCTATCACAACTGAGTGACTGAACAACACCCAGCCGCACGAGGGTGTAAAGGAGGAAGAGCAAAGTGCTTTGGATCATGCAATGTCCTAATTCTCCTCTGGAAAATGTCCTAGGTCTGACATTATATGGAGATCGGTAAATGCAGATATTACAGAACAAGAGTAGGCTTATTTCATGTTCCAAACCTCGGTATGAGATCTCAAGCCCAGAAAGAACACTTAGGCCTTACGGTGGCTTCTGTGGCCTAAATCAGATGAAATCAAAGTCCTGGTCTTTTATAGGTGATAATGACAATCCTTTTTAGCTCTTGAGCTGAAGCTTGTAACAGGTACTAAGTTTAGTCTCTGAGCCTCAGTTTCTCAGATCAATGTGGGTAAAGCTCTATAAATTGGATTTTAGAAGCAGATGGTATGAGATAAAGAAAAAGGAGCTTCATACTTTGGCTACCAGCATCTCCTGGGATTTCCAGGTTTCTTTAGTCTAAACTTTAGCTAATATACCACAAAACTGAATGAAGCAATATCCTCAGTCCTCGTATTTTCCTCCATTTGGCACCCTATTTTCAAGTCAGACACATTCATGTATAAAACAAAGGATGAAGAAATGAAGAGGATTGAAACTAACAATTCTAAGTACATGCATGCATGCTAAGTTGCTTCAGTCGTTTCTGACTCTTTGTGACCCTATGGACAATAGCCCGCCAGGCTCGCTGTCTGCGGGATTCTGCAGGCAAGAATATTGGACTGGGTTGCTATGCCCTCCTCCAGGGGATCTTCTCAACCCAGGGCTCGAAGCCAAGTCTCCTGCGTCTCCTGCATTGCAGGCAATTTCTTTACCATTGAGCTACCAGGAAAGCCCAAATCTAAGTACATATGTTTTCTTCTTAGTTCAGAGTCTAGTCTGAGAGACCAAAATGTGAAGAAGAATCCTGATATTGTTTCTTTTCATTTCCTTTAACAAATATTTGAGTGACATGTCACCAGCATTCCTGGTGTCCTTTTAGTATGGACATTTCCCCTCTACCTTCACCTCTCAATAGAGGAGTGATTCTATGATTGTCCCTGCAAAATCCTCAGTCTTTGTAATTGTGCATGCGAGCTACAATTGGAAACTAGCAATGTACTTTCCTTCCCCAGTAAAAGCCTTTAGAATACATCTCACTTCACTTTTCCTCCAGTCTTGGTTTGATTAAGAATTCATCAATAGAACACTGACTCTCACTCCCCCCAGGACCATCCCCAGAAGTTGTTGAGTCTAAGATCAAGATCTTTCCAGTCATGCCTATGGCAGGACCTCATCTAGACTGTAGGGCAATCATGGGTATATCCTATGTCTTATGTTATTAAACAGCCTGAGACTGGTTTTCACATGTATACTTTGGTGAACAAATTTGCTATAGGAGAATCAACTGGGACAGAGCTTCATGCTAACTCTTTTATCCTATTCCTGTTTTCAGTCACCTTCTGTCATGGCCAAGAATGTTAGCACTGAGCGCAGGCCAAAGAGCAGGCATAGAATGCTTTGCCTCATGTCTTGTACTTATCTCCCCAATACTCCTTTCTACTCTTAATTGAGAATAAAGAAGTATTCAAAGAATGATGGAGATACTTAGAAAGTCAAAGGAGCCAACTTGAAAGAACTCCCACTAGCAAAATCTGGAAAAGTTTCAGCATAAAAATGAATAATTATAGTAATGGAATATAATATATAGAATAAAATTAGAATCCCTTGAGTCCATGCCATCATAAATAAACAAATAAATAAAATGGAATAAATAGGGGAGAAGGCAAAGCCCCCTTCTATAGTAGGATGCCAGTTAATAACTGTAGAAGGAATCACCCATCACTTGGCAAACCATCATATAGTCAACATCATAGTAATATTTTTAGGTGTGAATCATCAATGGATGCTGAAAGTAATGAGTCAAAGTTTGATAAGGAAGAGGACATTTACAGAACCTCAAACTGTTTCGCCACAGAGTCCCTATTTAATTACAAAGACAAACATAATAACTTTGTAGTGATAAAAGTTGGTTGATATCTCTTTAACCAAGTGATTACAGCA
The DNA here is from genome assembly GCF_023699985.2 of Odocoileus virginianus. Lineage (NCBI taxonomy): Eukaryota > Metazoa > Chordata > Mammalia > Artiodactyla > Cervidae > Odocoileus > Odocoileus virginianus. The sequence continues at coordinate 55,373,770 of NC_069676.1, forward strand.
CTGAGAACAGGACAAATAGGTCTCATGTGCTCCTTAACACGAGGCACTGAAAAGATCACAACATCCCTTCCAAGAAATCTCTGTCAGACGCATGATATAGCAATTTTTATCCTCGAGGAAACACTGGATAAACCCAAATTGAGGGATCTTCTGCAAAATAAGGCCTACATGTTTCAAAAATGTCAAGGTAATAAAAGACAAAGTAAGACTGAGAAAACCTTCTAGATTAGAGAAGACTAGAGACATGATTATTAAATGCTTTGGAATCTTGGATTGGATCCTGGGGAATCAAAGGAAAATAAAGCAACTTGCCATGAAAGACATTAAGGAGATAATTAGCACTATTTGAATGAAGTATATAGATTAGAATTTATCATTGTTAATTTCCTGATTTTGATAATTGAATCCTTGTTGTGAAAGAAATTGTCCTTGCTTTTAGAAAATATACATGGTACTTAGGTGAAAAAAACATAATGCCTGAGTTTTTCTCTATAAGTTCTCTTTTGTCCTCCCTTCTTCCCCACATTTCTTTCTTTCTCCCTTGCCCTCCCTTCTCCTCCCAGGATTGTTGCAGTGATGCTCACAGGAACCTCAAGTACACAGGGTGCAAATGGGAGAGAACCAGTCCCTTTTTATGACAATCTTCCAGTCTCCCTCTGGCACTGGCTATTGGCAGAGTTTACTGGCCAAGTAGCAGTGGGGTTTGCAGAGTCCCAGCCCTAATACCACAAAGCAAAGTAGTGAAGGGTGAAACGGAAGCTGAGAGACAGTGCTCTCTTGTCTCTCAACCCTTCAGAGCTTTCTAGGAGATGCCTTCATGACATGCTTCAAGATAAGAGACTCAGCGCTGGAGAGGAAACTTCATGTTGCCTCTTAGGTGGGCAGGATGCTGACCCATGAGTACTCATGTCTCCTGGTGTCATTTTCTTAAAGGGGGCACTTTTATTCCACAGGAAGTAAGTTATAAGCTTTATTCTTGTGGTCAGAAGTTTCTATAAAATTCTCAGCAAATTTTTCACTAGTGTTGGGATCTTCAGTGAGAATCAATTATTATGAGCTCCTTCTCTTATTTTTTTTTTCATTTATTTTTATTAGTTGGAGGCTAATTACTTTACATCATTGCAGTGGTTTTTGTCATACATTGAAATGAATTAGCCATGGATTTACATGTATTCCCCATCCCGGTCCCCCATCCCGGTCCCCCCTCCCACCTCCCTCTCCACCCGATCCCTCTGGGTCTTCCCAGTGCACCAGGCCCGAGCACTTGTCTCATGCACCCAACCTGGGCTGGTGATCTGTTTCACCCTAGATGATATACATGTTTCGATGCTGTTCTCTTGAAACATCCCACCCTCGCCTTCTCCCAGAGTCCACAAGTCTGTTCTATACATCTGAGTCTCTTTTTCTGTTTTGCATATAGGGTTATCGTTACCATCTTTCTAAATTCCATATATATGTGTTAGTATACTCTAATGGTCTTTATCTTTTTGGCTTACTTCGCTCTGTATAATGGGCTCCAGTTTCATCCATCTCATTAGAACTAATTCAAATGAATTCTTTTTAATGGCTGAGTAATATTCCATGGTGTATATGTACCACAGCTTCCTCATCCATTCGTCTGCTGATGGGCATCTAGGTTGCTTCCATGTCCTGGCTATTATAAACAGTTATGAGCTCCTTCTCCAGGGAAGAACATTTACAGATAATCTACCTCTCTCCTCCAACCTTTATGAGATGTAAGATCCCTACACTGCATAATGAGCATCTTTCCCACCCAAGAGCATAACCAGATCTCTCTAAATTTGACCTTCAGGCTATGTTTATTTACTTATTTTTTGAAATATGCCTTCTGGAAGAATACCATCAAGTTTTAGATCAGTAAACTGTGTGATGCGCTTTATGTTTAGTGCCATAGAACTGGGATTGGGCTTTTAAAAAAATTATTTAGTTATTTACTTATTTTTGGCTGCACCACATGCAGCTTGTGGGATCTTAGTTCCCCAACCAGAAATCAAACCTGGGCCATGGCAGGGCAAGTGCTGAGTTCTAACCACTGGACAGACCACAGAGGAGCTCTCTGGGAGTGGGCTTTGATAGCTAGAGTTTGGGGACAAACTCATTGTTGCAGAATTAGGAGGAGTAAAACTTTAAACTGCATCTTCTATTATGCCTCCTGAAATTCCAGGCTTTGTTTTCCATTATTTTAAGCCCTGACATATACAGAAGACTCTCAAGGGAAGAAAAAAACAGGATTCTGTGCCTCAACTAATGTCCTCATTCCTTGAGATTCTTGTCTACTTTTCACTTATGCTTAAAGGCAGAATCATGAGGCAGGGAAGGGCTTGCTTCTTACAGACTCCTCTAAACCCATCAGAGCTATCTATGAGAGTCTTCATGAACCACTTCTTAGCATGAGAGACCCAGTTTATGAAGACTTTAAGAAGCTATATGCATCCAGGTTTCCCACTGCTAAATTAAAGGAGGTAAATTGTCCTGTTAGACCCCTGGGCCTCAGGCACCATCACTGTGGTTGTCATTATCTGCCAAATTTTCACTCAGGCATCACCACTGTGGTGTGGGTGGCTATGGCAAGTCAGAGCCTCCTCAGTTACATATAGACACTTAGAGTGTGAATACTTTTATCCCTTCCTCCTGGGTGGGCTAGTTCTAACATCTTAGCAGGAATGCAAAGTCTTTTCAATGAAAACCTTGGAGATGCTTTAACAGTCAGAATGATGGGAAAAGATTAACTGAAATAAGGAGAAATGAAAATTCAAGATGTATATCCTAAACTATTCTACCTTCTCCCAGACTACTCACTTAAGCTCAAGTCATGGGACACAGTGAAAAAGAAAGAACCAAAGGAAGGAGCATTCTCTCTTTTCAGAGTTTCCTGTTCTTTGGTTTCATGGCAGAGGACCACAGATAAGCATAAGAGGATGCCATCGAATGACAATTTTAAGCAGTCTTTTCTTATTCCCCAAGAATTGTCTGAGAATAGTCTTTTTGATCCAGAGAAAAGAATGATTCTGAAGAGAGATCTTCATTTTCTTGTACCCAGAAGTATGTGAGCCTTTCATGGTCTCTACTCTACTGTATCTCATAAGGACCTCAGCTACTGAACAGTAACTGTAGATCACAGGCTCCCAAGGACAACAAGTCAACTCAAGTAGAATCAGAAGGCATGCAGTCTCCTAGGCACCTCCAGTACTTGTTCCCTTCTCCTGTAGCTCTCAGTCCCAGCATGTATGGAGGCATAGAGAGGTATACCAGAAGACTGGGTTTTATTTCAGACCCTTTCTTTGTTATAGGGATTTGGTGTAGGTGGACATAGAAAGACAGTGAAAGGAGATACTTTGTGAAGCCTCTCTGGAGCTCCCCACACTGCCCAGGCATTGTCTTTGGGACCCAGAGCCTATCTGAGAAATCAAAGCTGATGGTGGGACTTGAGTCCAATGAGACACTCACTTCTGTGCCCCACTCTGGATACTTCTCTAGTGTTCCTTCAAGGAACAAATATTACAGTTATTTCTTCATTAATTTGTGGGGGGATAAGAGTGTGTCAGGTAACCGAGAAGTATAACAAACCAAACAATATACAACTAAAATTCAAGCTGAATCCTTATAATCAGTGGCAATTATTGATTATCTCTTTCTCCTTAGTCTTCACTGCTGAACTGCTTGAAGCGTCCTTTATACTTCAGTCCAGAGCTAATGGCTGTCCCAGCAAGAGGTTTACAACAGTGTTCTTGGGCTCTGCCGCCAGTCCTCTAAAGTAAATCAAAACCCACCTTCCAAAGAGCTGCCTTGCTCTCTTTTCTTTGCCTCTCAAGGTTCTGGATTAAAGAGGTTCCAAAATATCAATGAACTGTCCCTTCTTCAGTGTTTCTTTCCTCTAATTGGTTGAGTCCCCTAAGATAATGAAGCCAAAGAACAAGTGAGTGAATAAAGAAAATGCACACTTGGTTTATAGTAGATGAGTAAAGCAGAAGCTAGAAGAGGTAGGAAATGAAAGAGAACCTTCTGTCACCTCCCTCTGCCCCCTGAGGTCTTGCTCTATGGCTCTCCCTGACTCCCTTGAGGTTTTGAATGGCTAAGGGATGATCTTAGCCTGTACTTGGTCTAGTAACAATTTCCATTGTTGACCAATTTTATGGTATACAAAATTATTCTTCAAGTAAATACAGTTCAAACACTCTACAGAGCCTACTTTGGTAAGAGTTTAAAACAGCCAAACTCTGCCTTTTCCAGCCTCCTTGCTCCCAAACCTCACTGCATTGGCATTGATGTAATTTTCTGCCAGTCTATAATAAAAGGAAATGCCTCAAGTATGGTGCAATAAAGAGCATTAGAAATATATTCTCTGGAATAGGAAAGAGTTCCTTGCAGTTAGGCATTTGGGAAAGGAACCACAGGTGAAAAAAGCAGTGAGAGTAAAACTAATCAGAAGTCATGGTAAGCAGACATGGCAAGAGCAAGTTAAACATGAGGGACCATTTGCTGCAGAATCTGGGTAATCATACACAAATGCCATAAGCCTCTGGAAAGAAGCTCTTTAGTTGGAATCTCCCATTAGCATTTATAATAGTCTCATAGGCCAGCGAATCAGTATATCTGACTTTAAAAAGCCTCATGTCCTTTAAAATATAGGTCATTCTTGGTTTAAGTGCTGAAAGTTAGTAATTTTGTATTTACTTAATGACTTTAAAATCACCAGTTTACCATTTGTGGTCTAACATTAATTAATACTAAAATAAAGGAGGTCACTTAAACAGCTCTGTCTTACTCCAGTTTATTTTCCATTGACTACATATTGAGACATAGCAACACTGAATACAGACTCTTTGTGTTACACACATGGTATAACGCAAACCTTGGCCCATCAATCATTCTTTCCTAGTGGCTTTGAGTAAATAAATGCAGTACTTCTTTCTTAGGAGAATGACTCCTTCCCAGTTTTCTAGAAACATCAACAAAACGCCCTCTTGTTTGCAACAACAAGGATATGCTCATCTAAATTAAGTTGATCTCTGGAGACAGATGGACATGACTTACACTGAGCCTGCCCTGGGCAGCAGATACATACAGGCAAGAACAGTAGGATAAACAGGTAAAGATTAAGATTTAGAAGCTGAGTCAGATGATGGCCTAGGTCTACCTGAGACTTAGCAGAGAGAACTGAAAAGCTTAGCTGGGATGAAGGGAAAGGAACCCTAAAAATCATTTGGCTATTAATATGATATAGGTGTAATTTGATCCCTGGGAAATCCTATTCTAATGCCTGATTTGGTTTTGCTCTGTTCCTTACTTTATACAGTTTGGCCAATCTTGTCCTCAGTGTCCCTTATAGCTGTTTTCCCCCTTCTTTCACATTTAATGTGCTCTCCCAGTTCAAGGGTAACAACTGACCCTTGCAAACCTTGCCCACTCTGAACTAATTTCTTTCTTTCTTTTTTTCAAATGATTGTCCTAGAGCACACTTCAGTGGCTTCTGTAACATGGATGCATCATAGAGGGGATACTGACTTAAACACTATCTCTACTCTCTGTTTTTAAAAGGGAATTAGGTGGGAATTTGATGACTATTTAATGGTAACAATCAGAAATCAAGGCATACAGAGGCAGATGTTTCCATCTGATGCCCAACCCACTGTTTTCCTTTTCAAGGAATGACCTCTGAAAGTGACCCCTGAAATTCCCTTTGTTCTGAAAGGATGGGTGGATGACTACACAGCAACTTCATTGGCGAGTGTCAGGGCCACACCGGGAGTCATAACTAGCACGAGGTCTTCCCGCCTCAGTATTCTGGGTTCTAAGAGGAACATCGCTTCAGTACAGGACTGTCAAGGACACACAGATCAGAGAGCAGAGCGCAGAGTTACCTCTTCCGGCTTTCTCCTTCCATCCCTTCTAGCAAAGTTCACAATTTTCTCTCCTGGGACCAAAGCACGGATCTCTCACTGCTAAAAGGATCCTGTTACAGTGGTGAGTTTTCTCATGGTGGTGAGTTTTAGTTCCTTGCCTACCACTTGAAACTGACTTCCAGCCAATGCTATCTTGAGGAAGCAGGTGCAGGCTGTTAGGGGACTTTGCTCTGGAGCAGAAAGAGAATGAGCCTAGAGTATTTCACTCAGATTCCTTAGAATGAACCAAATTATCCCTCTTCTCTCTTTCAGAACTTAACATCATTGATACCAGTCTCTCTCAATTATGTTTGCTTGCAAGTACTTTTTATCAGGTAAGTAACTTCTGGCTTTGAGTTTTTGAATGTCTGAGAGGAAAAGTCTGTCTCACTTTCCAAAATTATCAATTAGTAAGGCTCCTTCTTCCTAGTTAGGTGTGCAAAATGCCCATTTTTGTTCCCATAGACCCAATTTGTAAGCATGATACACTTCACTGTCTTCCAATAGAACTCTAACTAAATGTGGTAAAGATAGGTAAAGGCAGGAACAAGATATGAGAGCATCATTTACCCTGGGCAGGGGTTTGGGAGAGTGTTGACATGAAACAAGCGACAAATCAAGCATGAGGATGACAGTCTCAAGAGCAGTGATCATCTTTTCCTTGAAGATGAGCCTTCTTGATGCTTAGGCCCATTTCCCTGTGCTTCACAGTTTTCTTTCCTCTCACCCCTAAGAAGCCTTGTTCTCACTGCCTCCTACACTGGAAGCAGAGAGAGGAGGGCAGTAGGCATAAAACCCCCAGTCCTTTAGTCTTACCTCCTGAAGGTCTTGCTTTCTTCTTCCATGGATAGTGGTCCTTTCTCCCATCCTAAATGTGCAGGATTTTATCTACTGAGCAGAAGCAACAGCTCATCCAGAGATCACTTCTGGGAGATAAGACTGCTGTAATTCCCTCTCTGGGGCAGCTCTTCAGGGAAAAGAAAGAAGAGTAAACCTATAGTAAATGAAAATAAGTCACTGAAGAAGAGAGAAGGACCATTCCCACCAGCATAGACAAATATCACACACTTTTTCATCTTCTGCTCTGCTAAAAACCCATTTGCATCTCTTTGTTCTTCCCAAAGAAGCCTGTTCTTCTTCCTCCTTTTCCCCTGTTGAGTTAGCATATACACCTCTAAGTTTAACTATTTATTAAACTAGTGACTTTTTTGTTAGCTTTTATATGGATACGAATAAGTCATTTTTCTCCTGTCAATCTGTTATAGATCAGTTTAATTTGTAGACTCCAGTTACTGAATATAACTGGTTAAAGAAAAATTGTCTTTCTCCACATGTCAATTCTTAAACCTCAATTTTCATATAATATGAAAGCAGGAACCCCAATTCTTTAAAAATTTTGGCCACCACAACATTCTTGATATAAACTAACTTTCATTTATTAGAGAAAGTGCTGTGTTTATATAATACAGAACACAGAAATACTTAGGTCTCAATTACTCCCCCTAGAAAACTCCAACAAACACACAAAGATTAGCATACTTTCTTATAATTCAAGATTGACTGTGGTTATAATAAGAGAGGAACCAACACATTTTTGAGGAATTTGGAAGAGAACAGTTTGGGAGAGCAGGAAAAAACTCATGGGAGGCTTAACAGCTGAGGTAGCTGAGGAATCAGGGGGATCCACCCCAACTCCACTGATCTGAAATATCTGCAAGGTGAGGTTAGGCCACTGAAATTGTAAAGAAACTCTCCAGGGGATTCTCATTGAGTCTAAAATTTGAGAACCAATATCTTAAGTGACGTTTATTAAATAGGTAAAAGTGACAGATAAAAAAGGAATGCAGAAAGACATTAAGGGCTTATAACCACCAGGCTAAATTAGGACCTTCTTTAGTAGACAATGTGCAGCCATTACAACCTTTTCATTAAAGTACTACTTTAGTTATTTTGTGGTCTAGAAGCAAGGGTTCCTAGGTGGCGCAGTGGTAAAGAATCTGCCTGCCAATGAAGGAGATGCAGGAGACACAGGTTCAGTCAGTCCCTCGGTTGGGAAGATTCCCTGGAGGAGGAAATGGCAACCGACTCTGGTATTCTTGCCAGGAAAATCCCATGGACAGAGGAGCCTGGTGGGCTACAGTTCAGGAGATCGCGAAGAGTTGGACACGACTGAAACGACTAAGCACATATGTTTGCGTGAAGTGTATAGAGTAGGAGGATATATTGGAAGGAAGACAGGCTGAATAACCTTGGGCAGGTAGAGCATCTAGTGAGTTATATTAAGTCATATCAGCAGTAATGCCGGGCTTTGAGAGGGCAGTATTTGGGGAAATGGAGAAGAGGGGTTAGACTTGAGAGAGTGTTTTAGGGATGGATTCCATTGTCCAAATTCTATGGAAAATTTTGTTGGTCCTCACGTGTTACCTCTACTAGATACCATTGATTTTTTTGAGTGAGCATGCACTGGGGAAGGAGATGTGTGAAACTGTGAAACAGTTTTAGTGACCTGACTCAAATACCTGAGAGTGCTTTAGATGCCTAGAAAATCAAGAAAAGAGGAAAGGTTAGAAAACTTTGGAGAGATCAGGGCTTCTGCAGTGGAAGAGATCTTGAAAAAATGTTTGAGACATTGGCAAACACATAAAAGGAGCAAAAAGAGGGGACACTTAAGAAGAGTTGTATGAAGAAAGAATTCTCAGAGATCATACCTTCATCAGATAACCCAAGAAAAAATGAGACAGATGGAGGGTGTAGGAATAATATGTGTGTGTGAGAGAGAAAGAAATAGAATGGTGGTGGTGGTGAGGGGGAGTTGAGCAGTAAGGATAATTCAGAGACATAATGCAGAGGCCAGAGAGCATGGTGGGTTCAGGGAACCTGGAATAATTATTTTTAAAGAAGGGGAGGCTATAAATGCTGATATAGATCAAGGCAGTAGCAGTTATAAGAGAGATGGACAGAGAGTGTAACATGACAGATAAGCCAAGGAACTCTGCAGTTTTACTAGTTATAACCCTGAGTGAAGGAGAATCTCAGTTTTCTCATTCCTAAAATGAGGCTCTGGGGGGGGGGGGTTGGGGAGTTGGGGGGTGGTTCTTATGAGAGTTCAATGGGACAATGCAAGGGAAGCATTTAACATAGGGTCTGGGACATAGGATTATTACTCAGTACAAGTTAGCTCCTATTATCTTTATTAATTTCCATTAACTTTATAAGATATTAAGGGCTAATTTACATTGTTAAGATTTGAAAATTGATTTCTATTCAGCCATTTTTTGAGTATTTTAAAGTTCTTCAGAAATAAAAAAAAAATTACTTCAAACATATAGCTGTAAGTTTTAAAGAAAAACACATACATCTCAGTAAATAAGAGTTTTAAAAAGCCCTGATATTTAGCATAAGCAGTTCAAAATATAATAACTTACTTTGAATATGGCCTTAAAAAGTTACATTCACTATGAAACTTCCTAAATTTTCACTGTCTTTCTCTCTGTTTCTCATTCTCTTTCTATTTAGGTGCTTTCTCTTTTATTATTATTATTATTGTTTTTATACTACACATGTCTCCTTCTGCTTTTTGCTCCTCTAATTTCCACAGGTATGCATTTTTCTTATTTTCCCAGTTGTTTTCTTGCATTTATTTTTCTGTTTTTAACACAACTGTTTGACAACACAACTAGATTCCTAATCTGCCACTTTCTGTTAGTCCTTTTCTTCCTCCAACAGGGAACAATAACAAGCCCCCCCCAGTAGTATTAAATTTATTTTACATGCCTTATTCATGACTACACATACAATAAGTGGAACAGTCATCTATAACGTTAGGGGAAGCACACTGACTGAAACCACCCATCCTGGCCAGGCACCATAGTAACCATTTGCATGAGTTGTTTTACGACAGGCGGTCCTGGTAAGGAACACGAACTAATCAGCTACCATTAACCGGAAGAGTTCAGGAAAGGTCAAAAGGAGACACCACATGTCCAACCACCTCCCAGAATCCTTCTCTCTGGCATCCATCTTGGCTGAATAAGGCGTGTACCACCAGGAAGGACTCTGAGTCAGAAGAAGAAGAAGTGACATCACTCAGTCGTGTCTGACTCTTTGCGACCGCCATGGACTGTAGCCTGCCAGGCTCCTCCATCCATTGGATTTTCCAGGCAAGAATACTGGGGTGGGTTGCCATTTCCTTCTCCAGAGGATCTTCCTGACCCAGGGATTGAACCGGGGTCTCCCGCGTTACAGGCAGACCCTTTAAAGTCTGAGCCACCAGGGCAGGGATGTCCCATGGGGGAATCCGGTGCAGCAGCTACGCTCTCCAGCCCTCTGAGTCAGAATGATTGGCTAAGGACAACCCGGAAACTAATCCCATCACCATAAAACTGCAAGCCACGTGGCAGAGCTGTTCTCCTGGGTTCCCTTACCCTACGGCTTTCCACCCAGGTGCCCTTTTCCAATAGTCTCTTGCTCTGTCAGCACGTGTGTCTCCTTGGACAATTCATTCCAAGTGTTAGACAAGAGCCCAGTTTCAGGCCCTGGAAGGGGTCCCCCTCCCTGCAACATATAATGTTACCATCTTTAAAAAAAAAATGCATGGCTACAAATGGCACTCCTCCAAACAGTGTTTTTTGACCTGATCACCAACTAGCCTTTTTTATTTTTAATGTTTATTGGCTTTCCAGTGAGTGTCTATTTGTTGAAAAGCAAACATCTGTATTACTCTTTTTCATGAATATCATTTTATTACCTCCATTTTTCACATTTTTAGCTAAAAGTTAGGTACTGCTTACATAATGAATGAAAACAAAGGAAATTGTTGGCAGTGTAAAGTTTAGGACATTTTTATGTAATTGCATCCTTTGTTATGCAAATATGTTTTATTTTAACTTAGTTGGAATAAGCAAAGGTTTTTAGGGGCTAAACTGGGTAAGAGAAATGGAAATAAAAGGTTCAATGTTCTTCATGTTCCTATTCTTCAGGAGGCTTCATAAACTATATAAAATCGACTATAAAAAAATATACTCAAAAAAAGCTTAATTTCAAACAAGTTTACTTCTCCAATGGACAGAAGTATTTTTTTGTATACTATTTTTGTCTGACAGCTTTAAATTTCAAATACTCTGAAACCAGTAAGGGAAATCATCCTGCATTCCTTATTTCTCCAGAGAAGGGGAACGTTATAACAGTGGAAGTTGGGTTTACCACCTTATCTTCTACAAGGGCCACAAAAACCTTCTTCCACAAAACTTATTTCCAGCCACTACTCTAGAGTTCTTGTTTTGGGGGTGTGGTTTATAGTTCTGGAATTTTTCTACAGTTAAAAGCAGAGAGATTTTAGTCTGACCTTGTATCCAGTTAAAGAATCTCTTCTGTAAGATAACAATTTAATAATGTAGTGAATTGTTTCTCCTCCTATCAGGGACATGTTCATGTACCAGGAGACCTTTTTAGTGAGCTCAAAGGGTTATGAGATGAATAACAACAACAACAATAGTTAATCCTTCTTGAGCACCTAACTATAAGGCAGGCACAGTGCTGACTGCCCTAAGAGGGACTTGTTATTATTAACCCTATATAATAGATTAAGAAATTGAGACATTGAGAAATTCTCTGCCTTTTCCTAGGACACATGGATTAACAGTGGTAAAACCAGATTGCACCCCAGGACTCTAACCCAGAGTCCTTGATTTTAACCATTATACTATTTGATTTTCTACTGAACCCAAATCAAACTCCCTTTAATCCCTACTCAATTAGTCTAAATTCTACCCTTTGGGGCCAAAAAGAACATGTTAATTTCTCTTCTTCATTCATTTATGTAGCAAAAAGAATATTAATCAGGCACCTTCTAGATGTTAGATACTGTCTTCCAGCCTATAATACAGCACTGAGAAGAGAGTTTTTGCTTTCATGGTGTTAACACTCTCTCCTTAAATTGTTTGAAAAAAGCCACCAGATTTCTAAAGGTTTTCCTTTCCTCAGACCAAAGTTTCCTATTCTTTCAACCATCTGTTATAGCACAAAGCTGCAAATTCTTACCTATCATGGTAGCCTCTCTCCTCTAAACACATTTCAGTTGTAAATTTCTCTTTTTTAATTGGCATATAACTGCTTTACCATGTTGTGTTAGTTTCTGCTATAGGAAAACTGTGAATCAGCCAAACATATCCATATATCCTTTCCTTCTCCAGTCTCCCCGCCTGAGCTGCTGAACCAACCAGACATGAAACAGCAAATGAAACAGCAATCTACATGCTTTCTGATGGGTCTGTTAAAAATAAGGCAACCTGCCCAAATGGAGTTTCTTAGGCTAAGACTCACGTCACCAAACTGAATTAACTTCATTTTAGTTTCCATTCCCAGAAATAGAATCTTAAACTAGTGATCAGAAATTGCCTAATCAGCATCAGTTAAGTAATTTACCTGATAGACCTCCCACCATCCCCTAAAGAAAAGGTAACCTACAACACTCAATCTGCTTTTTGTCCAGTAACTTCTCATCCTGCCTCCTTTGTCAATGTAAATGCCACTTTGCATTGACCCTTGGGGCTCCTTCCTAAGTACTAATTTGGATGCTGCACAATTTGAATCCATTTTTGCTCAAACAGAATTTTTAATATGCCTCAGTTTATCTTATCACAGGTCTGGTGACTGAACAGGAACCAAGGAGACCTTTGACGGCCCTCAGTGACAATGAGCAACAGCAGCAAATGTACCTGAGGAGACCCTTGAGTCGCTGCTTCCTCACTGCCTCTGGAGGTGGTGAGTAAGTTTCCTCTAATCTTCCATCCATAGCTTGTGTGTTAGGAGCATTCACTATTTTGAGCATTTTTTGCGTTTTGAGCATTTTTTCCCCCACGGCCTGGATCCCCAAACTGGCCTGAGTAGGGTGGCGTGGGACATAGAGATAGGACTGTTTCCAGTGACAGACCTGGTCTGACCCCTAAACCAGACCCGGTGGAGGATCAGACCAGGTCCGGTTTATGCTGGATTGGGTCCAGAGTGAGGCCTCCAGCAAGTGAAATTTTGTTTGAAGGCTGAACGAGCAAGTTAAGCTTACCAAAAATAATCATGAATTACAATGGCCACAGTGGAGAACTTTTAAGCTAGATAAGCTTATCCATGTATGACATGCCTTGGAGAAGATATGTCCTGAAAAAAATGGGGTCTTCTCAGCCAACACTCACCATAAAGCATAGACAGAAAATTCTTTTTCCTTCTTTAAAGTTCCTGGTGACCACTGGGACACACTACTCTCTCCAGAACCTGCAGAGAGGATCCAGGGAAATCCAGCAGGAGCCGGCCAAAGATAAGAATACTTGTGTGGTGCTAATTTGCTTCAGTCATATCCAACTCTTTGCAACCCTATGGACTGTAGCCCACCAGGATCTTCTGTCTATGGGATTCTCCAGGCAAGAATACTGGAGTGAGTTGCCATGCCCTCCCTCCAGGGGATCTTCCCAAATCAGATCTCAAACCACTGTCTGTCTCCTGCATTGGCAGGCGGGTTTTTTTTCTTTCTTTCTTTTTTTTTTAACCACTAGCAGCATGGGAAGCCTATAAGAATAGTTATGTGGACTTAAAAAAAAAAGAAGTATGATGTGAGAGTTGCACATTAAGTTTTATTTGGGGCAGAATGAGGACTGCAGCCCAGGAGACAAGACAGCATCTCAGGCAGCTCTGAGAAACTGTTCCAAAGAGGTGGTGGGGGGAAAGGTCAGCATATAGGTGATTTTTGGTGAAGGGGGAATACCTGCAATCAAGCACATATTTTTTACAGAAGGTTTCTACTAGTCTCGTGACGCCTTTGCTAGTTATAGGGAACAGTCATTCCATGAAGGATTTTAGTGCTTTTCTAGATACGGGGAGATACAAGAACTGGGCTCCTGAAATTATCTATCTGAAAGACCTGTCCTGCCATCCCCCACCCTTGCAACTGAGCGCTTCATTTCTGATCTTCACCCTGAACTCCTTTCAGGGGATGCTGAAGGTCAGCACCTGTAGCAGCATATGACTTAATCCTTGCAACGGTACATAGGTAGATGGCAAGTGCCAATTTGTAGTTGACACCAAAGTCAGCTGGCTCATCACTGTCTCTATCTGTAGTGCCTGCTCCAGAGAGGATGGTAGGTTTCATTTTGTCCCTTCCTTTCCAAATCCAGATTGGCAGGAGAAAATCATTTGTAAGAAATCAGTCTGTTACTGAACATAAGTTCATGTGCCCATTGCACAGTGAGGTCAAATGACCAAAATGTCAGAGTGTGGAGCAGAGACTTATTGGAGGACCAAGCAATGGGCATGAGGTGGCTTACGCTCAAAAACCCCAATTCTCTGATGCTGTTCTGGGAGAAATTTTTATAGGTAAAATTTGAGGTGAGGGCTATAGTGTGTGTGATTCTCTTCTGATGGGTTGGTGGGTGAGAACAGAGTGGTTCTGGGGACTTTGTGCTCAGCCTGAAGTTACCACCCTCCACCTGGTTGTGGGCCTTAGTTCCTGCAGAAGAACTCAAAGATATCACTAAGTGTATCCCTTGGAAAAGACCCTCATGCTGGGAAAGATTGAGGGCAAGAGAAGTGGGTGATGCGATGGTTGGATAGCATCACCGAGTCAATGGACATGAGTTTGAGCAAACTCCAGGAGATAGTGAAGGACAGGGAAGCCTGGTGTGCTGCAGTCCATGGGTTTGCAGAGTCAGACACAACTTAGCAACTGGACAGCAACAACACCCCTTGAGGAGGAACCAGGACTCGGCTTTAATCACTGCGTTTTAGTTTCTTGATCACTCTTCCTTTGTTTCTGCATTCTCTTTCTTTCCTGATTGAATGTGCTATTTGGAGCTCAGGGAAGGCCTAGGAGGCTGAAGCCCTTTTTCTGCAAATGAGAAATATGGGACAGGGAAAGGATTCCTACCCAGGAGGGCCCTCCAGGATCCTGCTCAGTTTCAGATTCTTCAGTCATGTGACTCATAAATTTGCTTTCAGGTGCCATTAGTTGCCCTTTCTTTCCAGGGGCAGCTGTTTCCTCTTATTTGTCTTGTTTTGTTTCCCAAGAGCTTGGCCTGGCAACAGTTAGGTTGGAGGCCTCAAAAATATGGCTAGGCAGAAATGTGGGTTGCCTAAGTTTATTTTTTAACGAGTCAGAAAGTGAGCAGAACCATTTGTATTGCCTCTGCCTGTAATCTCCAAATCTCTTCTCTCCAGACCGCGACAATTTCTAGCATTCAATGTTTAAATCTGTTTACTAAAGCAAACTTCCTTAAGCTTAGCATTGCCCTTCAAATGTCCTCTAGCATCACAGACAAGATGCTGGAAGCCATCTTGCATCCATAACTTAACCTGGTGAGCTGGGAGGTGTGTGTTTGGCTGAGTCACTTAGTAGACCACAGCATCCCCTAGTGGTCAGATTTAAACCTCAAGCCGTGTGTATTCTGAATACCACAAGATATAACCTAAACCTTAAGTGTCATGCAACCATGTTTTGCAAGTGTGGGACAGATTTTATTGGCTACTTTCAGTTCAATGGGTGATGAATTCTTCACTATTTATCAGGGAACCTGATGCATCTCAGGGTTATCTCACCCTCTATCCACTTCTCCATTCTGGGCTACTTCCTTGTCTGAGGTTGGAATTCAAGCTGCTTTTCCTTCTCTATTTTTGTGATTATAGATATCTTTTTCCTTTTGAGGCACTTCTTATTTCTACATAGGCCATTTAATGTGAGCATGTTACCTAAAGTTCCTGTAGAAGAAATCAGGAAGGGATAGTCTACCTGGGGTGATTGTGGTTTAGACTAAAATGCATTAGATTTGGAGTCTGTCCTGAATTACAAGCCTAATTTTGCCACCTTATTTGGTGGTGATATTAGTCAGGTTATCTAACTTTGCTAAGTTTACTCACGAGATAAGGTTAACCACACAGGGTTATTGTGGCTCATAGCTAAAGCAAAGTGCACTTCACAGAGGCCTCATGATCATTTCATCTGTAGATCTGTAGGTCTGTAGTCCCTTCTTTTCACAGCAGATCATCTCTTGGGGGTGCTTTGGTGGCAAAAGTTAAATTAGAATCAGGTCTTAGTTCCTCTTTGTTCATCTCAGCGCAAACCCGTGAGACCCAAAAAAGCAGATCTCCAAGTCAAGCCAGAGAAATAGTCCTCAGGTTGCCAGCGAAAATGGGGAGCTCTACATCACTGCCACTTACCTCAGTAAATGGCCTCTGATGGAGGAAAATTAAGGGTGAATGCAAGGGCCCCTCCACTGCACAGTTGAGAAAATATAACTCTTTTGGTTTCTGCAATGATTCAGAGCCTCTTTGAGAAAGTCGTGCCTAACCTCAAATCTACTGTGAGATATATAGAAAATCTTAAGACTAAACTCTATTCCACTGGACAGGCAGCATTTCAGAATCATATGCCTCTGTGCCTAGACCAGTGCCAGGCACAATAGATGCTCAGTTAAATTCCAAGGAACCCTAAAGAAATTATTTCAGTCAGTGAATGGTGTGAGGCAACATGTTTCTGGACAGTTTTCCAATTGTTTCTTAAAATGCTTGTCTAATCCCCGTGAGGTTATGATATTTGTGATCAACTGAATCCTGTCATTTAATGTCTGCAATCACATTTCCTGGGACAGAGTCCTCAGAATGTGAGGAGGATGGGGAAGGGAAAAGCATCCTCAAAGAAATCCTGTCCAAAATTTTAGGACTGCTATATTTTGTAAAACTCAGTTTATTCTGAGTTTTCCTCCATCCTCTGTTCTCGATATAATCAAACATGCCTTTGAGGAAAAAGCATATGGGAGCAACAGGACATACTTAGATGCACTTTATTCAGCAATCAGGCCAGTCACGCATTGTAGTGTACTTATGGGATTTCAGAACTTTGGTTCTCAGCAAGGCCCAGATTTTTGAATGAGGACAGGAGTCTGACGTTCCCTGTAGAAGAGATTGGAAAAAAAAAATTAGTTTAAACTTTGCTGAGAAAATGTGACTATGGGGGGAAAACAAGGAAAAAAAATTCAGCTTTATTTAAAATGAGAGGTTTGAGATTTCCTTCCATTTCTGTTTCTCTTATTAATATACTCATTCACTTATTAAGTCATCAGATACTGATTGAGAACTACTACCTATATTGAGGATACAACAGAAGGGAAAAATGTTTATCCTTAGAGAGCTAACAGATCTAACAGGGCATCATTAAAAGCCTCAGAATTAATCTTTAATACATTGTTGCTTTTCCTGCTGACGTCATTGTCCTAGCCACCAGATTTCCAGCTTAGCAGGTGCCCAGGCTACTTTTGGACCTTTGCCTTAGGACTCTGGGGATTCCCAGAGAGATTTTGCAAAAGGAATCATATTGCTATCTCGTAGGATAGTTGCTTAAGTTAGCATCTAGATAGAGCCCATGGTTTGACTTATTTTCCATAGCTAAGTTGTCCATGAGAGCTGACATGATCTCATGTAGCTGCTTAAATTTAAATCAGTTTAATAATGTTAAAAGTCCAGCTTTTTGGTTATGGTAGCCACGTTTTAAGTGCTGGTGCCATGACTAGAGGCCTCCATATTGGACAGCATTTCTGTCATTGCAAAAAGTTCTTACAGGAGAATGCTAGTTTATAGAAAAGAATTTGCCAGTGTAGGTTGCCTGAAAAGATATAGAGTAATTAGAGAAAAACTTCTTACTGAATATATCTACCAGGAGCATAATGATCAAGGAGATGCAAGCCCTTGTTCGTCTACCGATCTCAAAACTCAACAACTAGTGTCAGAACCTGGAACTAGTTACCATACAATATATCAATACTTATTTGGGGGTTTTAATGGGCAGTAGAAAGAAATGCAAAATGATACATGAGTTGTGTTGAAAACATATATATTACCATATGTAATATAGATACCTAATAGAAAGTTGCTCTACAACACAGGGAGTTCAATGCAGTGCTCTGCGACAGCCTGGAGGGGTGGGACAGGTGGGGGCAGTTCAAGAGGGAGGAGACATATGTACACTTATGGCTGATTCACACTGTTATATAAACACTGTGAAACAATTATCCTCCAACTAAAAATATTTTTTAAAAAATGGTACTTTTGAAAAACCCACATTTCCCTCTCCTGCTTTCTTATCACAGAAATATAGGAAGAGAAATTACTTTTTCGGGCATTCAAATATTGCTCCCATATTTACATATTTTTAAAATAATAGAAAAAGCAGGTAGGACTGATAGATTTTTAAAGTCTGAAGAAACAGGGTGTCCCAGCCCTATGCTCATATTTTTCCAGTGTTTCCCTCTAGATATTAGGCCATTTGATCTTGGCACTTGGACCCAAGTCTCAAGGCTGTTGTACTGCTTTCCCCTCCCCTTGGACGGAAATATGATGTTTGACTTTAACATCAATAACATAGGCCATGAGAAAACTAACAGGTGGTTTCAACTTTCTTTTATAAGTCTTTAATGTGGGATTTTTTTAAAAGCAGAGCATCTAATGTTTTCAGCCTAAAACTTTAGGATATTAAATATTTCTCCCTGGGAACCCAATTCCACAATCCTTTTTAAATACCAAGAATTTTCTGAAATGAGTTAAAGCAGATCAAAAAGAGGGTTCATGGTGCAATGAACTAGAGCAGTGGAATGATGGAAGTGCATGCAGTCATTTGAGTCTGAATCAAAGTCTTAACACCACATCAGTTCCAAAGTAACAGTTTTCTAGGTTCCTTGTGAAATCTCTTTTGTTTGACCATTCTACATCTTTATTTAACCTGGAAGGCCCTTGTGATACTATGAAAACAGACCACTGTTTAAATGACTTCCTTTTCATGAATCCTTTCTTGACCCTTTCAGTAAGAGGCAATCTGTCTCTCTCCTTCATTCCTGTAGCACATTGCTAACACCCATTTAATGGTGTTTGTCACAAGTTACAAGAAGCTACCTTATTTGTGCTCTTTTCTCTTAGTTAAATCCACAAGGAAAGCGGAGGGGACTAGCACAATGCTTGGCAGAAAGTGTTCCGTAGCAAAGACAGGACATCTGTGGCAAATTTATTTCTCTGAGCTCATGAGTCTGAGTCCCATCACCTACCCACCTGCAGTCAGTTCAGAATCGCCACTGAGGCTGGTTCTCACATCCATTAAGAAAAGTGTTACCAAAATATGTTTCTGGTCACCTAATCTATATAATTCACCTTTGCATATTTTAGGATTTTAGTAAACACAATGATTACTATTTCAAAGAATTTTTTTTTCAAGTATAATGGAATTTGGGGCATATTGTGAGCTTTAAAAAATCCATACTATCTCGTTTGCTATAAAAGTTTGAGTTTTTATCATAGAACTGATTTTTAAAAAAATTAATTAAAGAAGTATTCAAACACTTCCCCTCCTCTATGCTTGGTAATTTCTTAAACACCTTTTATACTCACTATATTATCACTTACTTTCTGGCTTTTGTTCAGTTTTTTCTACATATTGGAATGCTTCTCTCTCCTTCTTTAGAATGTCCTAGAGAAAGCCTCCAAACGTCTCAAAATCCTAGCGGGCATAATTAATTCTCTTTGATTTTGTGCTCTCAGGTCACTTTGCTTACACTACCACTGACCACACTGTGTTAGCATTGAGCGTAAGCAAACAGGAGACAAAACCTGTAGGATCTTCTTCTGTATCTCACATGTACTTAGGCTGGTACCTGACTTTATCATGGAAAGAGCAAGGATTTCGTACCAGATCTGCCACTTACTGCTGAGCATTATTTAAACTAACTAAACCTTAATTTTCTCATGGGCACAATAAGCTTAGTATTATTTACCTCATAGAGTCATTGTGAATATTAAATGCCTTGCACAATGCTTGGCACAATGTATACTATTTTCTATCTTAATGCACACACACACTTCTGTATAATCTTTACAGGCATATAATAAGGAGAAAAAGAGATCAAGAATGTTTTTGGGGAAAACTAGGTACTTTGTTTTTCACATGGTGAAATTCATGTTATTGGCACATTCATTGAGTCTTAGATATATAAAAATGTGAAGACATCTAGCTTAAAATATATATTTTAAAAGAAATTCAAGCTTGTACTCACTTATTTTCCATACATAACAAGCATTCATTAGAATAAGTAGCTCCATCTGTCCCACAGACAGGGTTATAGATCCTGGGACATCCGTTCACTCCATTTGTACACTTGGCCTATAAATGGAATAAAACAGAATCATTTCCCATCATTTTTCATTCTTTGAATTTATAGCAAAGTCTCTAAAATCTCCCTGAGTTGATCACCTTAAAAATGGACCGGAAGGATGATACTAAGTGTTCTAAAGGGAAGAATCCAACATTTGCATTCAGAAAACCTGGGTTTAAATAATGCCTCTGCTACTCACAGGCTGTGTGACATTGGTAAATCTCTTGGTGTCTCTGAACCACAGTCACTTCATTTGCAAAACAAGAATGAAGTTGTCCTTTTTCCTACCTGTCTCATCGTGGTGTTGTGAGGTTTGAATAATGTAAGTGAGATAATGTTCAAATTTACAATTATTACAAGTGCTAGCTTCTCTCAGATCAGCCACACCTTGAAGCATGTTCTTCCTTGCACACAGTAGTCCTGTTACCCTGGTCTTATCCAAGTCACTTAAAGACATGCAGTGCCTTCTACCTTTGGAGTTTTTGCACAGCCTGTTTTCTCTACCATCAGTAAGAACTAGTAATTATGAAATGACTTTCACAGGGCAGACACTGTCCTAAATGCTTTTTATGTATTATTATATTTAAACTTCACAACTAGCCTGTGAACTTTTTATCATACTTTTCATCTAGTAAGGATAATGAAGTACAAAGAGAGTAAATCATCCCAGGTCACACACCTAATAATTACTGGTTCCTGGATTTAAACCCTGTCAATCTAGGTCCTGAACTTTAGCTCGTCACCACTTCACTCTATTATTCATGTATTTATTTATTTTTGGCTGTGCTGGGTCTTTGCTGCTGCACAGACTTTCTCTAGTTGCAGTGAGCACAGGCTACTCCCTAGTTGCGGTGTGTGGGCTTCTCATTGCAGTGGCTTCTCCTGTTGCGGAGCATGAGTCTAGCGGCTCATGGGCTTCAGTCGTTGCAGCTAGAGGGCTCAGCAGTTGTGGCTCGTGGGCTCTAGAGCACAAAACCCATTTCAAACATGGTTTTTTGCTCCGCGGCATGTGGGATCCTCTCCAACCATGGATCGAACCCGCATTCTTGCACTGGTAGGAGGATTCTTTATCACTGAGCCACCAGGGAAATTCTAGGGTAAGTTGCTAATGGAATCAGAA
Source organism: Odocoileus virginianus (assembly GCF_023699985.2). Taxonomy (NCBI): domain Eukaryota; kingdom Metazoa; phylum Chordata; class Mammalia; order Artiodactyla; family Cervidae; genus Odocoileus; species Odocoileus virginianus. The sequence goes on from NC_069676.1 coordinate 55,394,964, forward strand.
CTTCTTTATAGTACATCACAAATGTAATAATTTATTTACTCATGCACTTTTGGTTTGTCATTGGACTTCTCACCATATATAAATGTAATGAGAAGAGGACACTTCTTCTGCTGGTCTCCACTGAAAATTCTTGTCCTACAAGATAGCCCTACTACATATAAAAACCCCTTTACAGCAAACAATATGACTACACAGAAATTGCCCGTGTATCTGAGAATTTGTCCTTCAGCATAAGCACTTGTGGGAAACTACAATTACTACCCACGTTTAGTAGGTTAAGCCTTGCCAGCGTTCATACTCCTTGTATTAACTTGAGGCTAAATTGAAAGGCAAGTTAGACTATGCTTTGGTTGGGACAAAAAGTTCTAGCCCCAGAGGTAAAAAAATTACAAAATTGTCTTTACCTCTCTTCCCAGGATGTTAGCTCCACTGTTACCTGGAAAACATAAATCAGACATGTGAAGTTGAGTCTTGAATGGGAGAGGATAGATGTATTCTCATTCATAAATTTCTGCTTCCATTTAAGTCTATGTCTTCTCTGCTGGCCTCTTTCACCACCTAGCCTTTCTTATTTCCATCTTTTTTCCTCAAGGACATCTCACTGCTGTTCACTCACAGCCTGCCTACTGAAACCTCAAAAAAATTAAGCAAAAATTTGATTAGGACAGAAGTATTGTATATTTAAGACAAGTTGACTTATTTCCTTGAAAATAAAAATGATATACTTACTGCTTAAGATGTCTCAGGCACAGAGCAAATACCTTCTGAATACTCACTGACATTCTAGTTAACAACTTGTTTATTGATATAGGAAATGTAAGTATCTACCTCAAGTTTATAGGTAAAAATATGGAGAGTTTCTATAACTTGTTTCCATAACCAGTAAAACAGTTAACACTGGCAATAACCAGGTCTTGTGATGCAAAACTAGCTTTTATATTTACACATGAGTCTTCTTTTGTAAGTGACTCTAAAAAAAAGTGGAGCTCTTCTGACAACTCAAACTTTGGTTCCCAAAGACTTCTTTTCCTCCATTGCATTGTGCTATTAGTTTAATTCACATTTTTTGAATTTACAGGTAGATACTTAAAATTGTTATGCTGCATTCTCCAGAAAATAGCAGGTCTGATGACATCATGTTTATGTAGGAGATGATGACTGTGGGTGAGCTCATTGTAGGGAAGAGGGACTAATTTGATAGTATTAGTCACTTCTTCTAAAGGAAGAAATGTTGGTCAGATTTGATTTTGTTATTAGCAATCTCTGAGGTCAGCTAGGTAAGAGGTGGTTCTCCCTAGATATTGCAGGGAAGGGGGACTAATCAGATAGTATCTAAAGGAAGAAATGTTGGCTAGATTTGATTTTGTTATTAACAATCTCTGAGGTCAACTAGGTGAGGAAGTAGTTCTCCTGAGCTAAATGTTTTGAAAAGTCATAAGACACTCACAGGCTTGGAGCAGAAGTTCCCTGGAATAGTCAGAACTTGATGTGGTGAGAGTCCCACTGGATTTTAGAATCTAATTGAGTCTAAGATTTAATGAGCAGGTGATCACCACACAGGCATCTATCTGTATTAATTGATACGCATGAGAAATGGAAAAGGGACCATCGCTCCCATAAATATTTAGGGAATACAACAAACAGCATTGTTCCTTTCTTCATAGGGTGCTGATTTGGTTTCTTTGCTAGATCTGATAAAAAATTTAATATGTTAACCATTTCCAGAGACAAAAACGAAGCTGATGCCGATTCTGGGCATTCAGATCGTCTCTCAGCATTATCAGGACAGTTTGAAGATATACATACACCATCTATTCAAGAAGAATACTTTTTACAAAAATATTCTGTAGGTCACAGGCAAATTCTTAAACTCTGCCCTGTACACTGAATAACTGGAAACCATTGTTACCTATTTCTGCAATTCCATGAGAACATAAAATTTGTAAATTGGCCTTAAACATGTACAGAGCTAGAAGGGTACTCTTTGTTGAAATAATCCCTTCATTTTTCTACCATATCTCTGATGAAGAGTCAGCTTCATTACCTGAGGAAAAAAAAATTTCATGTCTGAGCACTAGTAAAATTGTTTTCCTGTGTTATGTTAAAATCCATCTTTCTATATATAATTCTCATCCACTGATCTTATTTCACCTCCCTAGAATCAAAAGATCTGTCCAAGAGTAGACTCTAAGTCTTGAAAGTAATGTGCTCAATAAAGCAATAAGTCAAAAAGATTTTACTCAAATCAGAAAAATACCCAAAGACACCTACCAGATAAGCTCATGAGGACCAATGCAGTGAGGAGAAAGATGCTTGCCACCTTCATGGCTGAAGTGCTGGTTCTAGAGCTGAGTCGAAAACTGCACCGAACTTGCCACTTCGCTCTGGAGCCCTGGGACTGGAAGGGTCATATAGGCAGCATGGGCTCCCAGTCTCCACCTCCTGCTCTGTGTCACAGATCTCCTTGGTTATTGATTGACTCCATAGCATAGCCCGTCCTCCAGGTTTGGAGCACACCACCAGTGTAAGAAAGGTGTCAGAGAGGAATGCCCTAGGCCTGAAATGTGCCAGGTAAAGACTGTCAGGAAGAGATTACTAGTGGTTAGTGGGTTCTTGCCCTAACTTCCTCTGACTATGGAGAGAAAGTCCATAGACAAGTCCTGGTTTTCTCATCTGTAAGGTGAACTCAAAAGTTCTTGTCCTCTGTAATTCTGGGTGTATGAAGAGGTATGAATAGCTAAAAAACTCCATTCTTGCTTCTTTTTCTTCAGCTTTTAAAATTCTTTCTCTCTTTTCTGTCTTTTTCTGCCACCCATTCACAAAGCCTAAAGTAGCTGACAGAGGGCCAGGTTAGAGGTAAGGAGGACTCTCTTTCCTAAGGTATGTGTACTCCAAGGTAGAGTGGGCTCCCCAGAGACTCTTTCCAGCTCTATGTCCTTGGGCAAGCAGGTCACCTGGGGATGGAAATAATAACAGCACCTACCTCAAAGAATTGATCTTTCATCCCCAAATATGCCTTGTGTATATTTTGGAACCATGTGTGGTTTGGGGAGATAATTCTCAATTCTTTCTCATCTTTCTGCTTGTCTTATGGGTAGAGGCATCGACTGCATGTGTTTCAAACAATCTTTTCAAGAGTGTTTGTATGGGAGATAGCCTTGGAATGTAGAATAGTCTCTCTCTCTGGTGTAAAGGGGAGGTTTGTTTGCCATTGGGTATAAGATAGTATCTTTCACTAGGGCAAAGTTTAGGCAGGTATAATGCTTTTTCTGTGTATCTGCATCACATGGCTTGTGGTATCTTGGTTTCCCAATCAGGGATTGAACCTGGGCCATGGCAGTGAAAGCATCAAGTCCTAGCTGTAGGACCACTGGGGAATTCCCAGGCATAGTGCCCTTGAAAAAAATTAGGGATTTTTAAAACCTTGGCATCCTTCCCTTGTAACACACTGTGCTTTCTCTGTATGTTTCCTTGGCCCTCTTCATGTCATGCTATGGAGGCTAGGCCTGGGGAACCAGAGCAAACGCTGGGACTCTGCTATTGCTATTGGGTAATTACATCTCTTATCTCTGAGTCAGGAGTCTTCTGTCAGACTGCCTTTAACTATGGCAGAATAACGTGTCTTCCACCAGAGTGAAATCTTAGACCCTCCCAGGTCTTGATGTATGTTAATTGTATTCAAAAGAAAAAAAAGAACTGTACTAATCTATGGGGATGGATTACTGTCCTCATGAAGCTTCCATGACATTTCAGTTTGGGAGAGATAGGCAATAAAAAAGTAATCAAATAATTATAAAGTATATCAGATTATACTAAAGGTTATGGAGAAAAAGAAGATATTAAGCAGAGGTGGCAAGAGGAAGCAGAAGATATTAAGAAGAGATGGCAATAATACACAGAAGAACTATACAAAAAAGATCTTCATGACCCAGATAACCACGATGGTGTGATCACTCACCTAGAGCCAGACATCCTAGAATGTGAGGTCAAGTGGGCCTTAGGAAGCATCACTATGAACAAAGCTAGTGGAGGTAGTGGAATTCCAATTGAGCTATTTTAAATCTTAAAAGATGATGCTATTTCCAGCTTTTTAAGAAATCTCCACACTGTTTTCCATAGTGGCTGTACTAATTTGCATTCCCACCAACAGTGTAAGAGGGTTCCCTTTTCTCCACACCCTCTCCAGCATTTATTGCTTGTAGACTTTTGGATAGCAGCCATCCTGACTGGCGTGAGAGGGAGGTGGGAGGGGGGACTGGGATGGGGAATACATGTAAATCCATGGCTAATTCATATCAATGTATAACAAAAACTACTGTAATGATGTAAAGTAATTAGCCTCCAACTAATAAAAATTAAAAAAAAAAAAAAGATAATGCTATGACAGTGCTGCACTTTCATAATATGCCAGCAAATTTGGAAAACTCAGCAGTGGCCACTGGATTAGAAAAGTTCAGTTTTCATTCCAACCCCAAAGAAAGGCAATGCCAAAGAATGCTCAAACTACTGCACAGTTGCACTCATCTCACACACTAGCGAAGTAATGCTCAAAATTCTCCAAGCCTGGCTTCAACAGTACATGAACGGTGAACATCCAGATGTTCAAGCTGGGTTTGGAAAAGGCAGAGGAACCAGAGATCAAATTGCCAACATCTGTTGGATCAATAAGAAAGCAAGAGAGTTCCAGAAAAATATCTATTTCTGTTTTATTGACTACGCCAAATCCTTTGACTGTGTGTATCACAAGAAACTGTGGAAAATACTTCAAGAGATGGGAATACCAGACCACCTGACCTGCAACTCCTGAGTTGGAGTATGCAGGTCAAGAAGCAACAGTTAGAACTGGACAAGTAACAATGGACTGGCTCCAAATTGGGAAAGGAGTACGTCAAGGCTGTGTTATTGTCACCCTGCTTATTTAACTTGTATGCAGAGTACATCATGCGAAATGATGGACTGGATGAAGCACAAGCTGGAATCAAGATTGCCAGGAGAAATGTCAATAACCTCAGATATGCAGATGACACCACCCTTATGGCAGAAAGCTAAGAAGAACTAAAGAGCCTCTTGATGAAAGTGAAAGAGGAGAGTGAGAAAGTTGGCTTAGAACTCAACATTCAGAAAACAAAGATCATGGCATCCAGTCCAGTTATTTCATGGCGAATACATGGGGAAACAAAGAAAACTGTGAGAGACTATTTTTCTGGGCTCCAAAACCACTGCAGATGGTGATTGCAGACATGAAATTAAAAGATGCTTGCTGCTTGAAAGGAAAGCTATGATCAATCTAGACAGCATATTAAAAAGCAGACACATTACTTTGCCAACAAAGACCCGTCTAGTCAAAGCTATGGGTTTTTCAGTAGTCATGTATGGACGTGAGAGTTGGATTATAAAGAAAGCTGGAAAAAAAAAAAAAAAAAAGAAAGCCGAGCACCAAAGAATTGATGCTTTTGAACTGTGGTGTTGGAAAAGACTCTTGAGAGTCCCTTGGACTGCAAGGAGATCCAATCAGTCTATCCTAAAGGAGATCCGTCCTCAATATTCATTGGAAGGACTCATGTTGAAGCTGAAACTCCAATACTTTGGCCACCTGATGCGAAGAGCTGACTCATTTGAAAAGACCCTGATGCTGGGAAAGATTGAAGGTGGGAGGAGAAGGGGACGACAGAGGATGAGGTGGTTGTATGGCATCACTGACTCAATGGACATGAGTTTGAGTAAGCTCCAGGAGTTGGTCATGGACAGGGAAGTGTGGCGTGCTGCAGTCCATGGGGTCGCAAAGAGTCGGACATGACAGAGTGATTGAACTGAACTGAACTGAGGTGAGCACATTTATCTACATTGTTTAAATTACATATGTAAAATTGTGTGTATTTCTCATATATGTATCTCTTTGCTAGATCTCTCCTCTGGTCTTCATACCTGATATTAAGTACCTTCCTGAAAGTTTCGAACATCCTGTCGGCACTTCAGATTTAATGTTATACTACTGATTTAATCATTTACCACAAACATCTGTCTCTTCAGCCTCCCACTCACTCCTCTTTCTTCCAGTCGGTTGGTCAAGTCAAGACCTAAGTGTTCTCCTTGGTGCCTTCCTCTGCCCTCACCATGTGCCATCTTCCGCTCTTAATTCCTCACCAAGGTCTCTTCTTGACTTCATGTCCAAAATAACCTCAATTCTGGACACTTCTCATTCCCTTCCATGGTCATATCTAAGATGATGCAATCATTTCCACTTAGACATTCTGAAATTTCTTTCAGGTAGTTTCCCAACAACATCTACTGTTACTTCGTCTTCAAAGCTACCCTCCATGGAATAATTCAGTGATCTTTATAGAGTGTACCTGTGATCATGCAGCTCTTCAGTTTCCCATGCTTCAGCCTCCTTAGGAAAGGCTGATTTGAATGACTTGGCTCCTGTCTACGTTTCTTACTTTATTCCCCATCAGTTTCCTGCTAGTTCAGTCTGTCAGTCTACACTGGTCTTTTCTCTGTTCTCTCTTGAAGGGGCGCAGCATGGGGGAGCATCTAGCTTTTAACCCTCAGATTCAGGCTACATTTGCTCATGGAGCTGCTTTTCTGAGCATTTCCTAATTCTCTTCTGTGTCTATATTAAGTTTTGTTATTTTACTATTTCCTGATACCCTGCATAGCACTTAACTTCCACTCTATAGCTGTTTTTATGATTATTATGTAATATTCTCTTCACCTTTAGGGAGCAAATTTTGTTGTTTTGTTTATTGTAGTAGCTAGCAAAGTACCTGAAAAAGAGTAGTTTCTAAATAAATGTTTACTAAAAACTTAAGTAGTACATGTATATATCTGATTTTCTTAAAGACTCAGTTTTATGCCTTGTTCATTTTTACTCCAGTGCCTACAATAGAGTAGTCATTCACTGGCTTCTTTAGTCTTTTATTTGCTCAACCATTGTTATAATGGAATATTCATAGAGCCTTGCTATTTAAAAAATCTGGCTTGAGTGCAAGGGAAATCCATATGATTTCTGCTCTCATGGAGTTTAGGCTAAGCATTTATAAATATCAGCTGAATGAGTAGTTTTGTTCATCTCAAATCATAATTTAAATATTAGTTTTGTTGTCAATAAGAAGTTTCCAATAGCCACCATAAAGGGTTGGGGCTGTTAATATTTGAATTTTAATAGAAAAGGAATTTTTCTTTGGTTTCACAAGTAGTCTGAGGAGAGAGGATTGACTTGGGACAGGAACTCTTTTTTCTTTTTTTAAAATTTATTTTAATTGAAGACTAATTACTTTATAATATTGTGGGGGGTTTTCCCATATATTCACATGAATTACCATGAGTGTACATGTGTTCCCCAACCTGACCCTCCCTCCCACCTCCCTCACCATCCCATCCCTCAGGATTATCCCAGTGCACCAGTCCTGAGTGCCCTGGAACAGGAACTCTTTAGATATTAATAGCAGTAGTAAAACATTGAGATTTAGACTCATCTGATGCCAAAGCCCAGGCTCTTTCCAAAACAGTGATTATTAGACATTTTGACTCTGGACCCAAAATAAAACATAGCTTTTGTGTTATGGCCTAGTATATACATACACAACATATGTATGTCATAGACAAGTAAGACTGTTAAGAAATAAAACATAATCTTATGATATGCGATGATTCTTGGTACATTTTATTCTGTCCTATTTCATAGTTCACCAGTCCTTACTTGCAATTTGAAAAACATTTTGCTACAATGAAATCCCATGGACTCCATTCAATCTTGTTTTCTTATTCACTATAGAATCTGGATAAAATTCTAGTCAGAAACTGCCCTAAATTATAATAGGAGACGGCTCTTTGGAGGCACAAATTGAAGAGGACATGAAGAAACAAACCTGGCTCTAATTACAATACTGCTGTTTCAACTGTGATAGAACTCTGGGAAAATTATTTTCTTTAACTATAAAAATGCATTTCATAATATATTTGCTTTGAGTAAAAATAAACCTAGAAAAATAAATATTGTGCAAAAATATTCTTTTATCTCCCTTGGAATAGTAATTGCTAGCTGGTAATAATATCACTCTTCCTTCCATGGATTGGAATAATGGTAAAACATTTAGGCTTCTTATGATCAATATTTAGACAGAATAAATACTGTTAGAATAAATACTATGTGCCCTAGAGGATGGGATGAGCACTGGTTGGAACAATTCGGCTACTGTTGTAGACTATTAGTCATATTTAATGTGTTTACTTCTCTGTGTAAATATCCATCAGTATCAGGAACTCAGTCAAATGTATTATGACCTACTGTCCTTTGCGTCAAGGACTAATTATTCACCTGAATAAAGAATGATGACAAACCTTAAGAGAACTGTTGTAATGGGTGCTGATAGCATTGGCTGGAATGGGGATATTGGTTGAGCACCTGTTAATTTTCACATCCTGTTCTCAATATTTGACTGGTATAGAAATTACAGAAATTGGAGAGACTCAGCCTCATATATTTAACCTGACATTTGAAGACTTCTTTGACTTAGCTGCATCTTAACTCTTAAATCTCATTTTTCATTATTCGTGGACCTTTCTGATTTTTCTTAAAAAATCTCTTCTTTTCCTTATACTGCCTACTCTCTTAAAAGGCACCAATGGTTTTGTACCCATCCTCTAAAGCTTGGCTAAAATGTCTATGGTCCTTTATTCAATTAGTTATGGTTCCCCCTCCTCTTTAATCTCTCATAGAAGTTCATAAACCTATCACTTAATAATAATTAAAAAAATTAGATCATCATCATTACTATAACTATAGTCATTGTAGCTAAAAAATTTCAAAACCTTATGCCAGGCACTGTGGTACTTTATTTCCATCATTTAAAGACCCTATAGCATTATTATTTCCATTTTACAAGTAAGGAAACTAAGGCACAAAGATTTCAATTGTCATGTTTCTGATCACAGAGATCAAATACTAACATACACATATTTCCTGTAGTCACATATAGATGTGAGAATTGGACCATAAGGAAGGCTGAGCACCAAAGAATTGATGCTTTTGAGTTGTGGTGCTAGAGAAGACACTTGAGAGTTCCTTGGACTGCAAGGAGATCAAACCAGTCAACCCTAAAGGAAATCAACCCTGAATATTCATTGGAAGGGCTGATGCTGAAGCTGAAGCTCCAATACTTTGGCCGCCTGATGCAAAGAACTAACTCCTTGGGAAAGACCCTGGTGCTAGAAAAGATTGAAGGCAGGAGGAGAAGGGGATGACAGAGGATGAGATGGTTGGATGGATCACCAACTCGCTGGACATGGGTTTGAGCAAGCTCTGGGAATTGGTGATAGATGGGGAGGCCTGGCATGCTTCAGTCCATGGGGTCCCAAAGAGTCAGACACGACTGAGTGACTGAGCTGATATATATACACATGTGTGTGTGTATATATGTTTATATATCTATGTGTGTGTGTACACATGTATATTTATATAATGTATATCTGGAGCTTCCCCAGTGGTTCAGTGGTAAAGTATCTCCCTGCAATGCAGGAAATGTGGGTTTGATCCCTGGGTTGGGAAGATCCCTTGGAGGAGGAAATGGCAACCAACTCCAGTATTTTTGCTATGGACAGAGGAGACTAGCAGGCTACAGTCCGTGGGGTTGCAAAGAGTAGGACACTGAGCAACTGAACACACACACAATGCATATCTGACATCTGACTTCAAATCTCTTGTTTGTTCTTTCTAATGCACTTTTGTATGTCCCACCACTTTTCACTTTGAAGCAGATACTTGAGCATTTGAGTTTAGTGACATGGTTAGCACTAGCTTAAGTGTTAGGAGGGCTGGGTTCCTGATTTAATATTGCCACTGACAACCGCTCAAGTTTCTTTACTCCTCCAGCTTCAGTTTCCTTTTGATCTATGTATTACAAATATGTTCTTCTATTGAGTGGCTTACATTTTCATTTTTTCAGTGATATCTTTTGATGAACAAAGTTCCTTAATCTTAACAGGTTCCAACTTAGCAATCTTTTTCTGTATCATTAATGTTCTTTTTTGGGGGAGAGTCTCCTGTTTAAGAAAGTTTTGCCTGCTGCAAAATTATGAAGATATTCTATATAATTCTAGAAGTTCTACAATCCACTGTAATTAATTTTTATAGACGATGTAGATAGGTGTCAAGATTCAGTCTTTTTTTAACATAGATTTGTGGATAATCAATCCATTTTCAATTATTGAAACTACCACTTTCCCCTATCACAATGCAGTATCACTCTTGCCAGAAACCATTGCCCAGAAACCCCTGTGGGTAAGTTTCTGGTCCCTATTATCTTCTGTCTATTCTTGCTTAGATACCATACTGGATTTTTTATCTAATGTGCTCTTTCTCTACAATACCTACTTGCCCCTCACAGATGTACACCTTTGTTCACTGTGGTGGGCAGTAGATGGCAGCCTTCCCCTCTTATTTCTGCTATTGCCTAATGTTTCATGACTTTATAAATGGCCATCTTGTGGCCATGGAAAATCCACCCTGGGCTATTTCTGAAGTTACTTTGGTCTCACTGAAATAGGTCTTTATCTGTTACCACTAAGAATCTAACTGGAGTTAAAATATTCTTCTCTTTTTTGGGCTTCTTTTTTTTAGTCAATAATGTTGAAGGCAGTGGGGATCCACCCTTGTTTTATAGGTGTCAACAGAGTACTGAGCTCACATATTCCTCAGAATTCCAATCAACTGGCTATTTTAACATCATCATAAGATACACACCATAAAAGTCTCATAGTTAAATGTAGGGAACCTGAATGCTGTTTTTTAATAATACAGTTGTAGGGCAAACTAAATGTCAGCTAGCCATCACATTATAACTTTCCAGGGTTTGTCACTGTTCTCTAGAATAACCATGTTCTCCAAGGGATTGGGGAAGACAGGAATCATCTGTTTTAACTCTTTATCTGATGTTTAAATCTCATCTGTCTGCCAGTGGGCATGTGCCAATGTTTAGACACTTCAGGTGACAAATAGGGATTGGCAGTTTCTTCTATGGAGTTGAAACCTTTTCTGGAATTTCCATCTATTTATCTTACTGCTTGACCTCAGGTCAGTTCTGTTTTACCACATCCTGATCCTCCAAATGTTTGTTAATAATGACTATTGTTCACTTTGAATATCCTCTTCTGTGAGACAACCCAGTCTGTCAACTATGCTCATTTGGTATTGCTTCAAGTTTTTCTTCCTCAGGGTGGTTCCATTTTGTCTTTGTTCTTTTAAAAGGGAATTATCTGGAATGCTACTGCAGGATGGTTTAACCACTGCAGTGGACTAGAGGATTGTTACCTTTCTCTCACTCCAAGTGTTAAATTCTAATAATGATATCTAAAATCTTGTTAATTATCTTCCAACTCAAAGTTATACTCTTACTTACTCTGTCACACAAAATTTACCTATGTCTTATTCCCCCATCATGAGATGTTCCAAAGTTTCTTTAAAAAAAAAAATCTGTCCTCACACACTTACACACTTAGAAAATTTACACACTTAGAAAACTTACACACACAGTTATGCACTAACACACACACTTACTCACACACTTAGAAAACAAACCTATTACCAAAGAGGAAATGTAGGGGGAGGGATAACTTAGAAGTTTGGGATTAACAGATACATACTACTATATATAAAATAGATAACTAATGAGCACCTACTGTACAGCACGAGGAATTCTATTCAATGTTCTATAATAACCCATGTGGGAAAAGAATCTGAAAAAAGAATAGATACATGTATATGTATAACTGGGGCTTCCCAGATAGCACTAGTGGTAAAGAACCTGCCTGCCAATGCAGAAAACCTAAGAGACCCAGGTTTGATTCCTAGGTCGGGAAGATCCCTTGGAGGAGGGCATGGCAACCAACTCCAGTATTCTTGCCTGGAGAACCCCATGGATAGCGTAGCCTGGTGGATTACAGTCTGTAGGATTGCAAAGAGTCGGAGATGACTGAAGTGACTTAGCATGCAAATCACTGTATCTATAACTGGATCACTTTGCTGTTACCTGTCCTTTAGCTGACACTCAGCGTATCAGTTCACGTGGGATGAACCAGATGGGGAAGTGCCTCAACCTCACCACTTCCTTAGTACACTGAAGTTTTATAACCGATGTACTTTTTCATTCACCAAATACTTATGCAGAATTATTATGTGTCAGGTGCTGGTAGATGGGATTATATAAATCCCATTCAGAGAAAGTTAGAAAGTGAAGAGAATGTGAGAAAACGGAAACAAAGAGAATGACATATATTTGAAGAACTTTTGCTCTAAAGAAAGTAGGAAATAGGGGCTGTTCCTGAAAGTAGACATGCGTTCAAAAAGGGTTTTAAGATTGGAAATAATGTGCTTCAAATATAGACTTTTGAAGACAACTATCAGGCTCAATCTAAACACTGTTTTCTTTTTAAATTGAAGGACAGTTAAATTACAGTGCTGTGTTAGTTTTAGGTGGACAGCAAAGTGATTCAGTTATACATTTAAATATTTATTCTCTTTCAGATTCTTTTCCATTTTATAAGATATTGAGTATAGCTCCCTGTGCTATACAGTAGTTTGTTGTTTATTTTATATATGGTAGTGTGTAGATATTTGTATGTATTTAATCCCAAACTCCTAATTTATTTCTCCCCTCTCCACCCTATCCTCTTTGGTAACCATAAGTTTGTTTTCTATATCTGTGAGTCTATTTCTTAAACACTCATTTCTGCAAACTCAAAATCCCTAGTTCTTTTAATCATTTACCAGAGTAGCAAGAAAATGTCATAAACCCTCTATAGAGCCTTTCTGTATTCAACTCATGAAAGGCAAGTGATAAGTATTTACCGTTGGGGTAATAAAGGAAAAAATCAATCGAGATGATTTTTTTTCTACTGAAGTATAATTGGCATACAACATTATATTGGTTTCAGGTGTAGAACTTAGTGATTTGACATTTTATATGTTGCAAAATGATCACTGCAGTAAGTCAGGTTACCATGTGTCACTATACGAAGTTGCACATATTTTTCTTTGTAATAGAACTTTTTAAGATTTAAGCTCTTAGAAATTTTCTAGACAATCATATTTTTGAATAAAATACTTCTTAAAGAGATCAAAAGGCACTCTGGAACCCAATAAGGAAATCGCTTTAAGCATTGGGAACCCTGGTAGTATATTTCCCAATAACAGTTATTAAAGATGACCTTTCAGTGCTGTGTACATGTGGTCTTCCCTGCTATGGCTCCCCCCGTGTATACACGGCTAGAATAATGGTGCTCTGCTAGGCAGGAGGAGATCCTCACTTACAAACCCTGCACTTGGGCATCCCTTCTATTATAGAACATTAAACTGTGAATTCTTTTTATTTTTCTGATCTCTTCCACTAGGCTGAACTCTTCAAGGTCATGACTTTTTCTTTTAATCTCCAGAGCAAAGCACACTGTTCAGTCTAGAGGTACCTGATAAGATGGGAAGAAAATTCAAGACTTTGTGGGCATAGTAGACTTTAGTAATTTTGCAGAGGGATGGTGGTAGAAATCATATCATACACCAGACAACGAAATGCTATAAAGTAGCACATGAGGATGGTTTTGGTCACCACCTCCAGTTCAATGTTATGAACTTCTGTCCATAGTTCTTCAGGCACTCTCTCAGATCTAACTCTTTGAACCTATTTGTTACTTCCACTGTATAATTGGAAGGGATTTGTTTTAGGTCATACCTGAATGGTCTAGTGGTTTCCCTTACTTTCTTCAATTTAAGCCTGAATTTGGCAATAAGGAGTTCATGATCTGAGCCACAGTCAGCTCCCATTCTTGTTTTTGCTGACTGTATAGAGCTTCGCCATTTTCAGCTGCAAAGACTATAATCAGTCTGATTTTGGTGTTGACCATCTGGTGATGTCCATGTGTAGAGTCACCTCTTGTGTTGTTGAAAGTCTCAAGTCTCAAGAACAAAACAACCTGCTTCTAAAGCAGGACCAAATGACACCTAGATCCTTAAGATATCATATCTAACAAATTATTTTCCCAATGGAAACAATTCTTCCCCCAAGATCAATTGTGGTGACAGCTCTTAAAATAATAACATTTTCAGTATATCATTTAATGATAAAAGCCCAGTGTTTGGAGAATGACAGACCTCATTTCAAATCTCTGCCTGTGTGTCTTGGAGCTAAACCTCACATTTATCACCCTCGATTTTCATAGTCTCTTCTCTGAAACCTCTGGTTGCCAGATGAATTTTGGAATTCAGAGTTTTTGTTTAATTTTAGAAATGTCAGATGATGCATCATAGAAAGCTTGGTGGTGTCTAGAGCAACATCCTCTAGAAAAGCACACTAGTAATTCTGCAGCAAAACATGTAAAGAAAATAAATAGTCTTACATGATCTCTTGACAGATTTTTCTGTCTAATGAGTTACAAAATAAAACAACAGAAATTTCTGGTTTTCAGAACTCTGCATGGTTTGGTATTATGAATTAGGGACTGAGGACCTATACCTACTTCATGGAGTTGTCATGAGAAATAAAGAAGATGATGCATGTAAAGCTCATGGCTCAGCTCATGGCTCTAAGGGCTTAGTACATGGTTACTGTTACTGCTGCTGCCACACTATAGCTTATGATAGATTTGGGATCAACCTCCTGCTCTTTCTCTTTTCTCTGATTGGTAAAATCTTTCTTCACTGTGTATTTAATTAATAGGAATCTTCTGAGCTGCTCTTGCATTAATTGTTTCTTAAAGGGGGGTGGTTCTTGTGTCCCAAACCAAATAAAAAATTATATATTAAAAAGGGGGCAAGCTATCAGTGTTGGAGACCACCCCTTCTATCTTTCCTTGTTGACAGAGACCTGAATCTCATTTTCAGCAGCTTTGCTCTTTTCTCAACCTGGCAGTGATTCCTCTCCAGCAATGATTAACTAAATGCTCAAATAGAGGAGAAGGAAACAGTCTAGTTGAGACATGTAAATGTTTACTGGAAGAAAACAAAATGGTTTTGTGGTGTATGGAAACCAAGAAAAATTCCATTGCT